>NC_133325.1:214894599-216131982 GCF_042186555.1 Aquarana catesbeiana | reverse complement strand
ACACCTAGAGGAATTTAAAGCTCAAGCTTTAGCACTCCGTCGGAGATTGCTATTAAGAGGCTATAAAAAAACCATACTACGCAGTGCATACAATAAAGCCATTCGCCAATCGAGGAACTCCTTACTCTATAAACAAAAAGAAGCCCTAACCAACACCCCAGTGAGATTCATTACCAGATTCTCCCAACAACATCACAAATTAAGGGATATATTGAACAAACACTGGCCGATCCTCCAGGAGGACCCCATCTTAAATAAGTATATCAACCCCTTCCCACAGATCACATTCAAACGTACTAAATCTTTAGGTGATCAATTGACTTCAAGCCACTTTTCTGTTACACCCAAAACTACACATCCCAAACCAGGAATGTCCCAATGTGGAAAATGCTCCTTCTGCCCTTGGGTGAAAGAAGGAAATTCCTTTATATTACCTAACGGAGAAAAATTTACACCTAAATTTCACGCAGATTGTGATACAAAAGGTGTGGTATATCTAATGACATGCCAATGCGGCGCATTTTATGTTGGGAAGACTATTAGACATCTACGCTGCAGAATTAGGGATCATATTTATTATTCTGGGGAAGGAAAAATGATAACGGCAGTCAGCAGACACCTTGATCTCTACCACAAATTCAATACTTCCCTTGTTTCATTTATTGTATTAACAGTTATTCCACTAGACCCCAGAGGCGGGGAGTGGGACAAAAAAGTATGCCAACAGGAAACACTCTGGATTGAGCGTTTGGGGGCTACTGTCCCCCCTGGGATTAATGAGGCTCAATCATACAAACCATTCCTCTAACCTAATCTATTTCCTTATTTAATTATATCAAAGATTATACATAAGATACATGTATACTAAATTAAAATCAGGCTGTTCGGGAGTCTAACAGCTCTGGTTATTATCTTTAAACTCCCTATATACCTCCGGATATGCTTTACCACTCCTAAATTTCTTGTATGTTTTTGAGGTATATATTAAGATATTACATATCAAACATTGCTTAATAGAATCTTTAATAAAAGATCATGTACCACTATATGCTGTATATCATGTGTCTGCTGTCAAAATCCTGTTTTGTCTTAATTTGTTTTGTTTTTGCTCTGTTTTGTTGTTCCCCACCCTACTGCCATCATGACCCTTGGATGCCGGTCCCATTGTTCATATTTCTTTGAACATCAAATTATCCTTATATAATATTTACATATCAGTAACATGTTTATAGTTATAGACAATTTTCTTTACACATATAAGAATGGGGGTTGTTATGTGACATCTTGGATGCACCTCCTGTATTGCAAAATTCAGGTAGGATTATCAGGAGCAATGTGCGGCCGCCCAGCGCCACATCTGCATTCTTTATGTCTGCAGGTGTCGGCGCTAATGGTAATCCATGGTTGCCGGGGTGTTAGGGGCTCGCCGTCATCTCCCTCCTCTTCCCCTCCCTTCCATGGGCGGGCGACGATGGATGGACGTGACGAGCACGGTCCTCCCCCCCTGGTTGCCTGGATACCTAGACGCGGCTGCCTTTTCCCAGCCTGACGCTCCTCCGTCATCGGAGCGGCGCAGGGAGTTGGGACATGCGCAGTACGCGCCAGCGGCCGACCTGGATGATGTCACGTCGGCTACGCCGATTGGTGACTACAGGTGGGGCGGGTGTACAAGAGACGCCGTAATGGCGTCTCCTATGATACTACCTACACTAACCACTATCTGCGGTGGGATGGCGCATCAGCGCTCCACTACCAACTACCATACCTACACTCTCTACAATTAGGTAAGCCTATAATGCTACCATTCTTTTCCCTCCCCTCTATTCCCACCTATTCAGATGCTATCTTATTTTATCAATTGCCTCTACTTACCTTAACAGACTCAGCAAGATTGGGGATATAAATCGCTGGGAACTACTATGTTCTTATATGTTTATGAACCATATAAACCAGTTCATGATCTACAACTGCTTCCCCCCTATTCTACCTATTTGCTGGGAACTACCTCTATCTAACAGAGAAACAGCTGAGGGTTGGTTATTTCTGCCCCCTTCCGCTTCTAAACATAGCTTCATACTAACTAGGGTAAGTCTCAATGTACTATATTTTATTCCAATTAAGCTATTTATCTATGGATATGTGAGCTACACCACTACTATTGGGTATCACCTATAATTACTAAATTCGTATATATACATATATACATTAATCACCATATACATACTGCATAGTTCATCTGTCACCACTATCTCCTATCATGTATATTCCTTTCTCTTTTTCCCCTTTTCCTTAATCCCCTTCCCCCCCTTCCCCTTCCTCTCTCTCTATTCCCACCCCCTATGATCCCCTCCCTTCCTTTCCCTGTTCCCGGTCCGTTCACCTTTTCCCCCCCCCCTCTCCCCGTCTCTCCCTCCCCCCCTTCTTTTCCCCTCTCCCCCCCCCCCCCCTTTCTTTTCCCTTCCCCCCCCCCTTTCCCCTCCCCCTCCCCCTATTTTCCCCCCCCCTCTCTCCCTTTTTTCCCCCCCCCCCCCTCCCTTCCCCATTTTCCCTCCCTCTCCCCTCCCCCCCCCTTGTTTTCCCCTCTTCGTTTCCTTCCTTTCCCCCTTCCAGTCCTTCTCCCCTTCTTGGTGTCTCCCCTTTTTTTTCACATCTTCTCTTTTTCCCCCTACCCACTCCTGTCTCTTGTTTTTCCCTTCCCTTCTCCCCTCTCCCCCCTACCCTATTTATATTTCATTTCATCTTACCTTTATATCCTTTTTATCCCCTACTACACATCTACACCATGTTACATCCGTCCCCACATTGCCCCTTCTCCGCCCTGATATGCTTACAGTGTTGTTGTTCTCCTGGTGTCCCTGTTTTTAACGGTCCCCATGTATTATCTGCTGATCCGTATGAAAGTATTTATACCAACTATATATATATACAAAAATAACTTGGGAAGGCTGTTAATAATATACTATCCATTACAGCTATCGTAGTGTTTGCTCCTGAAGAAGCGCTAGAGCGCGCAACATGTCGAGCCCATAATCTTTTACAGAATCTTGGCTACCATCACCACATGGCGCTGATTCAACGATATGTACTGTAACTATATAGATCAATAGGTTGTCTGTATCTCTTATTGATCCAATAGCTTCGTTGTCTCTTGATTTATTTTGTATGGAGTGCATATTCTGTAAATGTTGTTTACTATATATAGGTTTTATCTTGTCTTTGTCTTTCCCCGCTTTTAAATACACAATTTTTGAAATGAAATAAAACTAGATTTTTTAATGATACAAGTATCTTTATTGTGCCTATAAAGTCTTGGTGCCTGCCCACACTCTTACGTCCTTTAAATAATTCATATTAGACGTGGCACACATACTTACCTTGTATCCGCATGACCACTGTGCGATGATACGTCCCCTATTTATGCAATTTAATATGGGTGGAAGCACCCGGGCAATTTCTAGTGGCCAGTATACCCCTTTTGTTTTTTCATAGAATATTCACTGGACGGCCTACCTACCTCAAGGGCATCATTGCGCAGTTTCCCCCTGCCCCCCTCTCTTCCCACCGTCTTTCCCTCTGTCCATTATTGTTGTGTGTTTCCCCTTCTCCTCCCTCCTTACGGCTAGCAATAACTGTATATCAAGTGTATTGTACAATATGGAATTCATTGGGAATGGCTGGTTGGGTTATATGACAGAGATTCAAACGAACTGTAACACAGACACCGAGCAAGAAATTAGTATAAACCAATACATGGCCAAACTTAAACGTGTTCTTAAAAAGAAAGCTAATCTGTACTGGCATATTGAGTTTCTCCAGAAATATGTACGGGAAACTATTAATCCTCTAGGGCTTAGGATTCAACTCTATCCCTCCTTTCAAGTAACCTCCGCAGAGTTCAGACTTAAATGGGAAAACATACTGACCCAATGTAGCATAGAACTTATGAAATTGCTGATACTGCATTATCAGACAGAATTAAACACACTAGATCAGGAGATTCTTCACCTACAAACATCTAATGAAACCATTAGGGAGCATACCCTCTTCTCCAAACGAGTCCAAGAAATAAAAGAGTACATAACCAAGATTACAAAAGATATCATTTATAAAAAACAAAATAAATTATCAAAAGATCGATTGGCCTTCTCTGAAGGCTTTGCATATCACTGGCAAAATATCATGCTACGCAAAGGCTCTAGAAACCATCAACGGGCCACGAAAACTAATAATTATGGAACTACTGATGAAGATACTGAATCAGATTCTTCATTCAGATCTACATCTTCTGCCCCCAGACATAACTATCACCATTCCCGTAATAACACTACAGCACAGAAAAGGGATTATGGTGGGGACCCACATACACCCTCTTCTAAACGTCCCCCGAAAGTTGACACAAGATTCTCGACACACCCACAAACAAAAGGACACACATCACAACCTAATGGAAAACCACTAGCACAACCTAAATATCTAGGAGCTACTGCCTTACAAGCAATACAGCTATTGAATAATCAATCTCAAACACCCAATTTGACACAATCCAGCACTTCAGGCCCAACTGATATGGGCACTAATCCCCCTAGTACCCCCTTACCACTGGCACAACGAACACTCAACACTAGACAAAGCACATTAGATGCACATATTCAACTCCCACTGACACAGTCAAATTTTCAAATTCCTATGAACACGACAATGCCGACATGACTCTAGGCATGGAAATCATTAACCTAACTCCTTACTTGTTTGAGAAGGAGACACTTGAGGTCCTTAAGCTTGGATTAAGTTTCTGCCCCTCAACTAACATTGACAAATACGAGACAATAAAAGATGTCTATCTCTTTTCACGCAATCTAACTTACAAATTCCTTTTTGACAAAGATGTAATACAGTCTAAACAAGATAAGGCGATATCAGAACAAGTCAAACATTTCTCTATGGAAGACTTTCGAGCTCTTCGAGATCTCATATTGTTATTGGAGGAAAACGAATCCCCTAACTCCATACAAGAAAGAAACACACCTATTGTACATACAACCAGTACCAAAAAATTCAAACCCAAATCACAACGATTTCCAGAATTAACCTCAAACGCACACATCTGGGCCTTCCTGACTGGAACTATCAAAGATATAAAAGAGATGACTATGCCAATAACCGCAGGAAATCTGTCCTACTCACAAAGACAAGCCATTTTAGCCCTAAAAAATCAACCTGACTTAGAAATAAAACCTGCGGATAAAGGAGGGAACATTGTCCTAATGACTAAAACTTACTACGAAACCATGGTATATAAAATCCTAGCGGATAAGCACTGTTATCGCCTGTTACCTGAGACACAAATTACAAAATTTAAGCAAGAATACCTAGAGATTATTGGTAAAGCCTTTCAAAAGGGCCTAATCGATCAAGATATATACAATTACCTGAATGTTAGAAATCCTAAAGAGGCTACCTTTTACGCCCTACCAAAAATACATAAGCATTCTACATTGCCCCCTGGCCGACCAATTGTCTCAGGTATAGGTTCTCTATCTGAACATGCTAGCCGCTTTGTGGACTCTGTATTAATGCCACATGTATTGAGTCTTCCGTCCTACACACGTGACACACTGGATTTACTGAAACAAATTGAGGGTTTGCCGGTCCCTCCCGATGCCCTCCTCGTGACCTTGGATGTTGAGTCTCTGTACTCTAGCATCCCTCACGAGCAGGGCATCGGGATGGTACGCACCTTTTTAAAGGAACAAGATCACTATAGTTGGGAATTCTGTGAATTCATACTCGAATTACTCCACTTTGTATTGACTCGTAACTATTTTTGCTTCAAGGAGTCCCACTTCCTCCAGGTGCAGGGTGTGGCCATGGGCACGTGTTGCGCGCCAGCCTACGCCAACCTGTACCTGGGGGGGTGGGAACGTACCATCTTCTCACAGGAGGACCTGTCTATATACACCGACCATATTCTCATATGGCGGAGGTATATAGACGATATTTTTCTAGTATGGACGGGAACTCACAAGCTACTGGACAAATTTGTCCAGACAATTAATCATAATTCTATGAACCTTAAGTTCACTACTTCAACTCATGTAAATCAAATTACTTTTTTAGATCTAACCATTTTCAAGGATCAGGATAGTTGTCTGGCCACTACTTTGTACAGAAAAGAAACGGCAGGAAATACCGTATTACATGCGGACAGTGCCCACCCTAGATCACTTATCAAGAGCATTCCCTATGCACAATATCTTAGATTACGTCGTAACTGCACACACCTAGAGGAATTTAAAGCTCAAGCTTTAGCACTCCGTCGGAGATTGCTATTAAGAGGCTATAAAAAAACCATACTACGCAGTGCATACAATAAAGCCATTCGCCAATCGAGGAACTCCTTACTCTATAAACAAAAAGAAGCCCTAACCAACACCCCAGTGAGATTCATTACCAGATTCTCCCAACAACATCACAAATTAAGGGATATATTGAACAAACACTGGCCGATCCTCCAGGAGGACCCCATCTTAAATAAGTATATCAACCCCTTCCCACAGATCACATTCAAACGTACTAAATCTTTAGGTGATCAATTGACTTCAAGCCACTTTTCTGTTACACCCAAAACTACACATCCCAAACCAGGAATGTCCCAATGTGGAAAATGCTCCTTCTGCCCTTGGGTGAAAGAAGGAAATTCCTTTATATTACCTAACGGAGAAAAATTTACACCTAAATTTCACGCAGATTGTGATACAAAAGGTGTGGTATATCTAATGACATGCCAATGCGGCGCATTTTATGTTGGGAAGACTATTAGACATCTACGCTGCAGAATTAGGGATCATATTTATTATTCTGGGGAAGGAAAAATGATAACGGCAGTCAGCAGACACCTTGATCTCTACCACAAATTCAATACTTCCCTTGTTTCATTTATTGTATTAACAGTTATTCCACTAGACCCCAGAGGCGGGGAGTGGGACAAAAAAGTATGCCAACAGGAAACACTCTGGATTGAGCGTTTGGGGGCTACTGTCCCCCCTGGGATTAATGAGGCTCAATCATACAAACCATTCCTCTAACCTAATCTATTTCCTTATTTAATTATATCAAAGATTATACATAAGATACATGTATACTAAATTAAAATCAGGCTGTTCGGGAGTCTAACAGCTCTGGTTATTATCTTTAAACTCCCTATATACCTCCGGATATGCTTTACCACTCCTAAATTTCTTGTATGTTTTTGAGGTATATATTAAGATATTACATATCAAACATTGCTTAATAGAATCTTTAATAAAAGATCATGTACCACTATATGCTGTATATCATGTGTCTGCTGTCAAAATCCTGTTTTGTCTTAATTTGTTTTGTTTTTGCTCTGTTTTGTTGTTCCCCACCCTACTGCCATCATGACCCTTGGATGCCGGTCCCATTGTTCATATTTCTTTGAACATCAAATTATCCTTATATAATATTTACATATCAGTAACATGTTTATAGTTATAGACAATTTTCTTTACACATATAAGAATGGGGGTTGTTATGTGACATCTTGGATGCACCTCCTGTATTGCAAAATTCAGGTAGGATTATCAGGAGCAATGTGCGGCCGCCCAGCGCCACATCTGCATTCTTTATGTCTGCAGGTGTCGGCGCTAATGGTAATCCATGGTTGCCGGGGTGTTAGGGGCTCGCCGTCATCTCCCTCCTCTTCCCCTCCCTTCCATGGGCGGGCGACGATGGATGGACGTGACGAGCACGGTCCTCCCCCCCTGGTTGCCTGGATACCTAGACGCGGCTGCCTTTTCCCAGCCTGACGCTCCTCCGTCATCGGAGCGGCGCAGGGAGTTGGGACATGCGCAGTACGCGCCAGCGGCCGACCTGGATGATGTCACGTCGGCTACGCCGATTGGTGACTACAGGTGGGGCGGGTGTACAAGAGACGCCGTAATGGCGTCTCCTATGATACTACCTACACTAACCACTATCTGCGGTGGGATGGCGCATCAGCGCTCCACTACCAACTACCATACCTACACTCTCTACAATTAGGTAAGCCTATAATGCTACCATTCTTTTCCCTCCCCTCTATTCCCACCTATTCAGATGCTATCTTATTTTATCAATTGCCTCTACTTACCTTAACAGACTCAGCAAGATTGGGGATATAAATCGCTGAGAACTACTATGTTCTTATATGTTTATGAACCATATAAACCAGTTCATGATCTACAACTGCTTCCCCCCTATTCTACCTATTTGCTGGGAACTACCTCTATCTAACAGAGAAACAGCTGAGGGTTGGTTATTTCTGCCCCCTTCCGCTTCTAAACATAGCTTCATACTAACTAGGGTAAGTCTCAATGTACTATATTTTATTCCAATTAAGCTATTTATCTATGGATATGTGAGCTACACCACTACTATTGGGTATCACCTATAATTACTAAATTCGTATATATACATATATACATTAATCACCATATACATACTGCATAGTTCATCTGTCACCACTATCTCCTATCATGTATATTCCTTTCTCTTTTTCCCCTTTTCCTTAATCCCCTTCCCCCCCTTCCCCTTCCTCTCTCTCTATTCCCACCCCCTATGATCCCCTCCCTTCCTTTCCCTGTTCCCGGTCCGTTCACCTTTCCCCCCCCCCTCTCCCCGTCTCTCCCTCCCCCCCTTCTTTCCCCCCCCCCCTTTCTTTTCCCTTTCCCCCCCCCTTTCCCCTCCCCCTCCCCCTATTTCCCCCCCCCCCTCTCTCCCCCTTTTTTTTTTTTTTTTTTTTTTTCCCCCCCCCCCCTCCCTTCCCCATTTTCCCTCCCTCTCCCCTCCCCCCCCCTTGTTTTCCCCTCTTCGTTTCCTTCCTTTCCCCCTTCCAGTCCTTCTCCCCTTCTTGGTGTCTCCCCTTTTTTTTCACATCTTCTCTTTTTCCCCCTACCCACTCCTGTCTCTTGTTTTTCCCTTCCCTTCTCCCCTCTCCCCCCTACCCTATTTATATTTCATTTCATCTTACCTTTATATCCTTTTTATCCCCTACTACACATCTACACCATGTTACATCCGTCCCCACATTGCCCCTTCTCCGCCCTGATATGCTTACAGTGTTGTTGTTCTCCTGGTGTCCCTGTTTTTAACGGTCCCCATGTATTATCTGCTGATCCGTATGAAAGTATTTATACCAACTATATATATACAAAAATAACTTGGGAAGGCTGTTAATAATATACTATCCATTACAGCTATCGTAGTGTTTGCTCCTGAAGAAGCGCTAGAGCGCGCAACATGTCGAGCCCATAATCTTTTACAGAATCTTGGCTACCATCACCACATGGCGCTGATTCAACGATATGTACTGTAACTATATAGATCAATAGGTTGTCTGTATCTCTTATTGATCCAATAGCTTCGTTGTCTCTTGATTTATTTTGTATGGAGTGCATATTCTGTAAATGTTGTTTACTATATATAGGTTTTATCTTGTCTTTGTCTTTCCCCGCTTTTAAATACACAATTTTTGAAATGAAATAAAACTAGATTTTTTAATGATACAAGTATCTTTATTGTGCCTATAAAGTCTTGGTGCCTGCCCACACTCTTACGTCCTTTAAAAGTAGTCCTGCTGTACGGCTTGGTCAATCTTGAGGGATGTAGTAAAGTTCTGCGGTTGCGGAGATGACTTGTGAGTAACTAAAAAGAAAAAAGATGGTAGAATAAAACATAAAACAGCGAGTAGGTCCTTACGACCTGGGTGTGACAATAAGTCACTCATATGGTAAACAGGGGTTATGCCAAATTTCAGTTCAGCTTAACAGATAATTCCTCTGATTCAGGGAACAGTTATATGTAACCTGTATTGGTTTTGTTTAATTTAGGTATGTTTGCGGGCATTCTTGGATGTGACCAGGTTCCAATCTTCAGTAATATGATCAGGACTTTTTGCATTGCGGTCTTTGTGGATATCATCTGGGATAATATGCCATTTTTGAAGTAAGAGCAAACCTTTATCGAGGTTATCCACCACATGTTCCTTACCATCCCGTGTGATGATCAGTTTTGTAGGAAATCCCCACTTATAAGTGATTTTATGGTTTCTCAAGGTCTTAGATATTGTGTTGAGATTCCTCCTTTTCTGTAGAGTAAATTGGGACAAGTCTGCAAAGAATTGTAGGTCTTTGTACTGTGGTGGGAAGAGGTCTTTGTTGCGTGCGGCCGACATCAGGCGCTCTTTCGTTTGAAAAAAATTTAACCTGAGTATAACATCTTTGGTTATGTTGTCAGGTAGGTGTGTTGGCTTGGGTAGGTGGTGAATCCTGTCCACTGTTATGTCCAGGTCTGATAATTCAGGGATTATAGCCTGGAATAATTGTGCTGTATAGGTGCGAAGATCAGATTGTTGGATTGACTCGGGGACCCCCTTTATTTTCATGTTGTTTCTCCTGGAGCGGTCTTCAATGTCTGCCATTTTAGCTTTAATGGCGTCCAGCTCATCAGTGTTACTGTTGTGGGCATCAACAAGATCATTAATGGTGGTCGCAAACTCCCCCATTTTATGTTCTATATGATCTACTCTAGCTGTAGTGTCTCTTAGTTCCACTCCAAATTTGTGTACACATGATAGCATGTCGGCATGCAGTGAGCTTCTAAGAGACACCAACATGTCCTTGAGGGTGGTGTCCAGGACAGGCTGGTTGTTAGTGGGGAATAGATCAATGGAGTCAGGGAGGTCTCTGGTATCCTCCCCTGAATGTAGGCCTTGTGTCATGTCCTGGCTTGCATCGGAGGCATCCAGCCTCACCCTCGCTTTTACTGGGCTTCCCGAGGTAGGAGTGTGAATCGGGGACTGTGTGCTCCTTTGTGGGGCATTTCTTTTATGTGGATTGCTTTCCCCTTGGCTGTATTGAGGAGTAGGGATGAGCTTCGAGTTCGAGTCGAACTCATGTTCGACTCGAACATTGGCTGTTCGCAAGTTCACCGAACAGCGAACAATTTGGGGTGTTCGCGGCAAATTCGAATGCCGCGGAACACCCTTTAAAAGTCTATGGGAGAAATCAAAAGTGCTAATTTTAAAGGCTAATATGCAAGTTATTGTCATAAAAAGTGTTTGGGGACCTGGGTCCTGCCCCAGGGGACATGGATCAATGCAAAAAAAAGTTTTAAAAACGGCCGTTTTTTCAGGAGCAGTGATTTTAATAATGCTTAAAGTCAATCAATAAAAGTGTAATATCCCTTTAAATTTCGTACCTGGGGGGTGTCTATAGTGTGCCTGTAAAGGGGCGCATGTTTCCTGTGTTTAGAACAGTCTGACAGCAAAATGACATTTTGAAGGAAAAAACTCATTTAAAACTACTCGCGGCTATTGCATTGCCGACAATACACATAGAAGTTCATTGATAAAAACGGCATGGGAATTCCCCAAAGGGGAACCCCGAACCAAAATTAAAAAAAAAAAATGACGTGGGAGTCCCCCTAAATTCCATACCAGGCCCTTCAGGTCTGGTATGGATATTAAGGGGAACCCCGGCCAAAATGTAAAAAAAAAAATGACGTGGGGTTCCCCCTAAATTCCATACCAGACCCTTCAGGTCTGGTATGGATTTTAAGGGGAACCCCGCGCCAAAAAAAAAAAAAAAAACGGCGTGGGGTCCCCCCAAAAATCCATACCAGACCCTTATCCGAGCACGCAACCTGGCAGGCCGCAGGAAAAGAGGGGGGACATGAGTGCGGCCCCCCCTCCCTCCTGAACCGTACCAGGCCACATGCCCTCAACATTGGGAGGGTGCTTTGGGGTAGCCCCCCAAAACACCTTGTCCCCATGTTGATGAGGACAAGGGCCTCATCCCCACAACCCTGGCCGGTGGTTGTGGGGGTCTGCGGGCGGAGGGCTTATCGGAATCTGGAAGCCCCCTTTAACAAGGTGACCCCCAGATCCCGGCCCCCCCCCTGTGTGAAATGGTAAGGGGGTACATAAGTACCCCTATCATTTCACGAAAAAGTGTCAAAAATGTTAAAAATGACAAGAGACAGTTTTTGACAATTCCTTTATTTAAATGCTTCTTCTTTCTTCTATCTTCCTTCATCTTCTGGTTCTTCTGGTTCTTCTGGCTCTTCTGGTTCTTCCTCCGGCGTTCTCGTCCAGCATCTCCTCCGCGGCGTCTTCTATCTTCTTCTCCTCGGGCCGCTCCGCACCCATGGCATGGGGGGGAGGCTCCCGCTCTTCTCTTCTTCTTTTCTTCTCTTCTTCTTTTCTTCTTTTCTTCTCCGGGCCGCTCCGCAATCCATGCTGGCATGGAGGGAGGCTCCCGCTGTGTGACGGCGCTCCTCGTCTGACAGTTCTTAAATAACGGGGGGGGCGGGGCCACCCGGTGACCCCGCCCCCCTCTGACGCACGGTGACTTGACGGGACTTCCCTGTGACGTCACGGGGAATGCCACAGGGAAGTCCCGTCAAGTCACCGTGCGTCAGAGGGGGGCGGGGTCACCGGGTGGCCCCGCCCCCCCGTTATTTAAGAACTGTCAGACGAGGAGCGCCGTCACACAGCGGGAGCCTCCCTCCATGCCAGCATGGATTGCGGAGCGGCCCGGAGAAGAAAATGAAGAAGAGAAGAAGAGAAGAAAAGAAGAAGAGAAGAGCGGGAGCCTCCCCCCCATGCCATGGGTGCGGAGCGGCCCGAGGAGAAGAAGACAGAAGACGCCGCGGAGGAGATGCTGGACGAGAACGCCGGAGGAAGAACCAGAAGAGCCAGAAGAACCAGAAGAACCAGAAGATGAAGGAAGATAGAAGAAAGAAGAAGCATTTAAATAAAGGAATTGTCAAAAACTGTCTCTTGTCATTTTTAACATTTTTGACACTTTCTTCGTGAAATGGTAGGGGTACTTATGTACCCCCTTACCATTTCACACAGGGGGGGGGCCGGGATCTGGGGGTCACCTTGTTAAAGGGGGCTTCCAGATTCCGATAAGCCCCCCGCCCGCAGACCCCCACAACCACCGGCCAGGGTTGTGGGGATGAGGCCCTTGTCCTCATCAACATGGGGACAAGGTGCTTTGGGGGGCTACCCCAAAGCACCCTCCCAATGTTGAGGGCATGTGGCCTGGTACGGTTCAGGAGGGAGGGGGGGCCGCACTCTCGTCCCCCCCTCTTTTCCTGCGGCCTGCCAGGTTGCGTGCTCGGATAAGGGTCTGGTATGGATTTTTGGGGGGACCCCACGCCGTTTTTTTTTTTTTTTTGGCGCGGGGTTCCCCTTAAAATCCATACCAGACCTGAAGGGTCTGGTATGGAATTTAGGGGGAACCCCACGTCATTTTTTTTTTTAAATTTTGGCCGGGGTTCCCCTTAATATCCATACCAGACCTGAAGGGCCTGGTATGGAATTCAGGAGGACTCCCACGTCATTTTTTTTTTTTAATTTTGGTTCGGGGTTCCCCTTTGGGGAATTCCCATGCCGTTTTTATCAATGAACTTCTATGTGTATTGTCGGCAATGCAATAGCCGCGAGTAGTTTTAAATGAGTTTTTTCCTTCAAAATGTCATTTTGCTGTCAGACTGTTCTAAACACAGGAAACATGCGCCCCTTTACAGGCATACTATAGACACCCCCCAGGTACGAAATTTAAAGGGATATTACACTTTTATTGTTTGACTTTAAGCATTATTAAAATCACTGCTCCTGAAAAAACGGCCGTTTTTAAAACTTTTTTTTGCATTGATCCATGTCCCCTGGGGCAGGACCCAGGTCCCCAAACACTTTTTATGACAATAACTTTCATATAAGCCTTTAAAATTAGCACTTTTGATTATTCATGTTCGTGTCCCATAGACTTTAACGGTGTTCGCATGTTCGAACGAACTTTTTTCCTGTTCGCATGTTCTGGTGCGAACCGAACAGGGGGGTGTTCGGCTCATCCCTATTGAGGAGTGCTAGACATACCTCGCTCTTTCGGTCCACCGCCATCTTGCTTAGGCCCGAGCGGATAGTATTCTGTCAGTTTTTGCGGCTTACGGGGCTCTTTGTTCCTCCGCGGCATGTTCGGTCGGATCCCCAGAGTGTGCTGTTGGTCCGCTGGTATATGTTGTGCCTTTTCTGTCGGGTATAACAGGTGGTGTGTGCCGTTTTTTTTCCCTGGGTGCAGAGGAGCTCAGCTAGTGAGCGTCCATCTCCTTCTGCTGCAAGCTCCGCCGCCCATGTTTTTGACTTTATATGCTTAAGGTTCCTTTGAGATATAGCCATAAGTCTGATAACTACCCATATAGAACTACCTATGCACTAAGGATTCAGCATACTTCGTTGGAAAAAGGTCAATAAATAATAAGAGCTATTAGGTAATATTGAAAGGAGAAAAGATAATTGTGGGGAATAGGATTCAGGGCTCTAAGTAATACATTTGTTCAGGCCTACATAAGATCCATGACATGGCTATGCATGGCAGGTGGGAATTGTTAGTAAGCAGTCAGTGATACAATTTTTTACGCATATAAACATCTTGTTTAACCCGTGTTACTGCAGTCTGTTTTGAGATATTGGAAATATTATTAATTAAAAAATGTGGGAATGGTAAGAGAGTGTAGACTCAGCATTGGTATTTTGATAATGTGGCACATGATGTCACATGGGATCAGTTGGCATCTGAAGCTGTGATAAAGCTACATTACATCCATCCCCAAATCCTGAAATCTGAACACCACTTTGTCCAACCTTTTGGTATTGCAACCCCTCTCACATAATCTAGAGAACATTTCTTGATCCAGGTTGCCCCAAAGTGGAAGATCTCCAGCCACAATTCCTTTGTTACTTACAGCGTAACTCCACTTTTGTTGAGAAAAAAACACCCTGGGTGATCTATGTACTTTGCAAGGATTATATAACAAACTTTGTTGCAGATTCCTACCTTTTGTTATTCTGAAGAAATCCCTGTATGTGCCTCTGTGCTGAGTGGGTCTAATGGGAGTGATTTCATAATTATCTATTGCAGGGCTCAAAATTTCAAATTCTAAGCTACTAGCCAGGCCTTAAGAGTTACTCGGTACCAGTTGCCCCACCCAACCCCTACCATGCCCTGCCCCCCTAATCCCGCCCCTAAACACGCCCTCATAAATGATCTCATGAAATGACACTTAAATGTTTTATGCAGAATTAGGTTACAAAAATAAATATTAACAACTTTATCAGTGCTTATTAGTGCAGCCCCACCTGTGCCCAATGCAGCGTGACCTGTGCCCAATGCAGCGTGACCTGTGCCCAATGCAGCATGACCTGTGTCCAATACAGCATGACCTGTGCCCAATGATGCGAGACCTGTGCCCAATGCAGCATGACCTGTGCCCAATGCAGCATGACCTGTGTCCAATACAGTGTGGCCTTCCTGTGCCCAATGCAGCGTGGCCTTCCTGTGCCCAATGCAGCGTAACCGGTGTCCAATGCAGCGTGGCCTGTGTCCAATACAGCCTCACCTGTGCCCAATACAGCCTCACCTGTGCCAAATGCAGTGTGACCTGTGCCCAATGCAGTGTGACCTGTGCCTAATGCCGCGTGGCCTGCCTTTGCCCTATGCAGTGTGACCTGTGCCCAATGCAGCCTCACCTGTGTCCAATACAGCCTGGCCTGCCTATGCCCAATGCAGCATGACCTGTGCCCAATACAGCCTCACTTGTGGCCAATACAGCATGGCATGCCTGTGCCCAATGCAGCCTCACCTGTGCAGAGGAAGAGGCAAGCCATCTAGATCAACAGAGAGTGGGATTGCCCGCTGTAATAGCTTTCATTTGAATTTCCCGTCTTCCCGGGGCTCATCATCACATAGCCCCATCTCTTGGCAACGTCACACATCCCACATTGGACCGGCGTTATGTCTATCAAAGGTGCTGGGCCAAGAGGTGGGGCTATGTGACAATGAGCCCCGGGAACACGGGAAGTTCTAATGAAAGCTGTTACAGCGTGCAATCACACTCTCTTCTGATCCGGACAGCTCGCCTCTTCCTCTCCTCTCTCTTCCCCTGGCTGGGAGACTGTGCCGGCGGTGCTCGTCCCCCCACTCTGAGGCAGCCCCACGCTTGCCAACAGCCATTTTCCGCTGTGCGAGTGAAAAATTTGAGTGCTGATCTATCAGCTGTGCACCTGCATAGCACTAATGAGGAAATCTGTTGGGCCTGCATCACTTTAGACATGTTCCTACAGGGAGTATATCACCAAAAATTACATTTTTTTTGCAGGGGATGCATGAAATCTGACTTGTATCTTAGGCAGACTTCTGGGAAAGTTGGTGAGCCAATCACACAAGCAGGAAATTATGTTTCACACATTCTGTGTACAGATATCTCCAGGTAGCCATATTACATTGCATTTACAGAAAATTACAGTGGCTGTAGATTGAAAAAGAAAGGTAATTTATTACAATATGACTTCTGTCGCAATTGTATTACGCTATATTATTTTTTCTTATATGTTATTTTTTCTTATTTTTTCACTGATCGGCAGCACTGATGGGCACTGATAGGCTGCACTGATGAGGAGGCACCAATAAGGCTGCACTGATAGGTGGCACTGAAGGGCACTGATAGGTGGCACTGATGGGAACTGATAGGTGGCACTGATAGGCTGCACTGATAAGGAGGCGCTGATCAGCGGCACTGATGGGTACTGATTGGTAGCACTGATGGGAACCGATTGGCAGTACTGATGGACACTGATAGGCAGCACTGATGGGCACTGTTGGGACTGCACTGATAATCTGTACTCGGATTATCAGTGTAGATGTCCCTTTTCACACTTGCCGGTTACTAGCTCTCCTCTGCGAGACAAGTGAAGAAAGGAATACCTATAACTGGCAAGTCTGTTTACATCATGATCAGCTATGATTAGACACAGCTGATGATGTGGTAAAGGGCCACTGTGATTGGCCCTTTACCCCCATGGGTGTCCGCGCGAGTGTCCGTAAACACCCTCTGTAGCCATTGTTCAGCTATAGCACAGTCTGCAAGTGATTAAGCACTTTGCCTTTCATTATATACAGTATATTTAATCCATAATAACAGGGGCACTAGAAGCAGAGCTGCCCATGGAAGACCTACAACCATAGACTGTCCTGCCTTAAAAAATGCTGGTTGAAGGGCAGACAGTAGTAAATGATGGAAATAACTTTTTTAGACAGGGGTAAGAGTAGGCAAAAGCAAAAGGTTAAACATAGATTCCTACGGCTATATTCTGCAAATGCTTCCGCAAGTCAGAACTGGGACCCCCCCAAAAGAAGAAGAAAAAGTAACAGGAAACTGTGACAGGAAATTTCTGCTCCATTTAAGGAGTAGGGATAGCAGTGAAATCACTGCCCAAATATTGCCACTGCCTATATTTGGGCAATGATATTGATCAAATATGGCCATGGCTATATTTGGTCGATGATGTCACCACTATCCTGTCCCTTACCCTATATAGCTAATAACAGCTCAGGGAGCTGTCATTTGACTAGTGCTGCCATTGGAATCATTTGTGTTTGCCAGGTTGTGGTTCCTTTCAGCATGAAGGCATAAGGGCATGTGGCCTGGTATGATTCAGGAGGGGAGGACAAATGTTCCCTACCCCCTTTTCCTGGCCAGCCAGGCTGAAAGGGTCTGGTATTAAGTTTTATAGGGACCTCGTTTTTTTTTTGTTTTTTTTGCTTGAGGTACCCACTTAAAATCCATACCAGACTCAATGGGTTTACTATGTATTTTGAGTGGGACCATACACATCTTTTTTTCGTTGCTGCTGTAAGATGTGCTACAGCTGAAAATGACATTTACAAAGAAAAAATGTTAAAGTTTAAATTCCAGGCAAATGTAATTGATTGCTGGCTTATTTAAAAAAAACAAAAGACAGTATACAAACTCTTCCAAATGTACCCACAATACATAACAAATCCTTGGAAGGGTCTTTGTGTTCATTTTTTTTTAAATAAAGAAGCTGTCAATGACAGCTGTCAAAGTAATTTTCCATAAATGTAAACACCTTTTTCCTTTGTAAATTTCCATGCTGCTTCAGCACTTTCCTTCCAAAAAGATACGCCTCTTCACAGGAAGGATTAGAGCACCCCCTAGTCCTTCCTAATGGAATTTGGCATACAGTATTTAATGTTTCTCTTTAAGGAGTTTGTAAAGGTTATTTTTTTGGTTTTTATAATAATAAACAATATACTTTCTGCTCTGTGCACCTCCTTTTCTGTGTCTGTTCCATAGCAAACCACTTGCTATGGAAGCAAACGTACAGGCTTGTTCCTAAGCCAGGCTAAGTACAACCGTAGACACTCATGCCCTGTACACACGATCGGACATTAATCGGACATTCCGACAACAAAATCCATGGATTTTTTCTGACGGATGTTGGCTCAAACTTGTCTTGCATACACACGGTTGCACAAAGTTGTTGAAAAATCCGATCGTTCTGAATGCAGTGACGTAAAACACGTACATCGGGACTATAAACGGGGCAGTAGCCAATAGCTTTTGTCTCTTAATTTATTCTGAGCATGCATGGCACTTTGTGTGTCTGATTTGTGTACACACGATCGGAATTTAACCGATCGGATTTTGTTGTCGGAAAATTTTATAGCCTGCTCTCAAACATTGTGTGTCAGAAACTCAGACGGAAAAAGTCTGATGGAGCCCACAC
Source organism: Aquarana catesbeiana (assembly GCF_042186555.1). Taxonomy (NCBI): domain Eukaryota; kingdom Metazoa; phylum Chordata; class Amphibia; order Anura; family Ranidae; genus Aquarana; species Aquarana catesbeiana. The sequence continues at coordinate 216,113,330 of NC_133325.1, read as the reverse complement.
ACGATCGGAATTTCCGACAACATAATCTGATCGCACTTTTTCCATCGGAAAATCCGACCGTGTGTACAGGGCATTATAGTGTGGCTCAACCATACCCCCTGCTCCCTCCTCACAGGATTTTATTGACAGCATCAAGAGACAATGGCTCCCACTGCTGCCTCTCTGTCTTGTGAGGAGAGAAACAGAGAGCAGTGGTGATGCAGATGGGGACAATCCTGGATCAAGATAAGACTCAGGTAAGTATTTGGTGGGGGTTCAATATAACAACTGGGATTTTTTTTACCTTAACACAGGGATTTCATTAAGATAACAAAAAATCCCTGCTTTTAGAACGACTTTAGGCATTTAAAAAACACTGCTCCTGATTTAAATTCTTTTTTATTTTTAATTGATGCATGTCCCCCAGAGCAGTGCCCACCCTGGTGAATGCTAGTTTTTGATACCCCATTGCCCTAATAGCCCAGAAATTTTTTATTTTTTTATTTGACAGATTTGGCTCCCATTGATGTCAATGGGACTCAGGTTCAGCATCCAAACTTCTCTGAAGTTCACCAAACCCTGCTTGAACCAAACCCAAGGCAGTTTGGATCATCACTAACCAATATGTGCAAAGCCATAAGGCAGTAGAAGGCAGTGGAGGAATACAAGGGGAGGAGGAAGATTGGGGTTCTAGCAATGGGGGAAAGAAAGGCTGGTGCACTGGCATCAAGGAGGAGGAAGATTAAAACAGATCAGGCTTTGAGGGGGACAATTCACTGCTAGCTTTCTAGAAAAAAGCACAAAATGTGTCCCTTTGAGAAGGTGCTTGTTTCCACATTTCCAAGATAATTTTCAAACCCCAGCAGCCAGGCCCAGCTGCAGTCAGCACTCAAAGGCAAAGGCAACTCCAAAACCAAATGATTTCTGACTACACCAGAATACTAGGAGGAGGAGTGTTGGGGTACTGGTGATGAGAAAGAGGAATGGGACAGGATTCATATAACAATAAAAGACAAAACACTTATGCAGTGTACACACGAGCGGACTTTATCACCGGACTGGTCCGACGGACCGAATCCGGCAGACAATCCGACCATGTGTGGGCTTCATCTGACTTCCGACAGACCTTTTCGGTTGAAAATCCACCGGACTTTAGATTTGAAACATGCTTCAAATCTTTCCGCCGGAACTCCGCTGGACCCAGTTCCTATCGGGAAGCCCGTTCGTCTGTATGCTGGTCTGATAAAAGCGGCGAGATTGACTTCCTTTTCTATTCCCGTTGTACCTCATCACGTTCCAAATGAACGGACTTTAGTCCGTGTGTGGGCAAGTCTGCTCATTTGGAAGTCCTCCGTAACTCCGTCGAAAGTCTGTCAGGAAGACCGGTGGACCTAGTCCGTCAGAAAGTCCGGTCGTGTGTAGGCGAGTCCGTTCGTTCAGATAGTCCGTCGGAAGTCCGCCGGAAGTCCGTCGGGAAGACTGTCGGACCTAGTCTGCCAGAAAGTCCGGTCGTGTGTACGCTGCATAACACTCAGCGCCACACTGATTTAGAAGGTAAAAGGCCAATTTGATAGGATGATGTATGTGGGGCTGTAAATTAGCTCATGGAAACTGACAGGGAACACCTATGTGTTATATCAAATGTTTAATTCAGATACTTATAAAAGATACCACAATTAACCACTTGCCGACCAGCCGCCGTCATTATACTGAGCCAGGTCGGCTCGTTCCCGCAAATTGCCATTGTTGTCCACCCGCCATCCGCAATCACCCCACAGAGAGCCAAAACGGGGATCTGTCAATGTATACTAACAGATCCCTGCTCTGACAGGGGAGTAGAAAGTAATAGTCTGTTCCTAGTGATCAGGAACAGTGATCTCTCTCCTCCTCCAGTCAGTACACTCCCCCCACAGTTAGAAACACCTCCCAAGAGACACATTTAACCCCTTGATCACCACTAATGTTAACCCCTTCCCTGCCAGTGTCATTTATACAGTAATCAGTGCATTTTTATAGCACTGATCGCTGTAAAAAAATGTCAGTGGTCCTGTCTCCTTGGAAAGACAGGCAGTCCTGCACCACACTCTGGATTATCTCCTATGGAGACATTCCAAACAGAGACCCACTGTCTTAGTGATTTCTCTTTCTCACTCACTAGCGCTATGTGATAAGTTTCACAAACAAACTACACTGATATCTAATTTGAGACCCCTCTCGCATATATTTCATAATCCCGAGTTTCCGCCCGACATAAATATTCTAGCTTTCTGCTGGTGGCTGAATAAAGGTCTCTTTAGAATAGGGCACTTTTTCTCCTCGATCTGACCACTTTCGGTACAATATTGTATGACCAAGCTGGAAATTCCAATTTCGGGAAATTTAGATTTTCACAAATCACACACTTTTTGCGCACCATGTGGTCAAATAGACCAAACCCCCAATAGCGACCATATATGAACAATGGTGCTCTGGTATCATGGATCAGAGAGGAGGCATCACTATCATTTACTCTTTCTTGGCAGAAAAAGCGGACACCCCCTCATACGCTAGTTCCTGGGAGTCGGACTTAAACATTCAGCTAGATCCAGAGCAATGGTTTCAAGCTTTCTGTCACAGCTATAAGGGTATTATGAACATTTCCCTTAGTTGAAGCGAGTATTAAAGTATTCAGTAGATGGTACTACATACCTCCGTGACTGTCTAATATGTTCCCAGATGCGTCCCCCCTATGCTATAGATGGTGCAACCATGTAGGATCTATGTTCCACATCTGGTGGGCTAGCCCTCGCATCAGGAGTTATTGGAATAAATTCTTCCATCTATTGAAAAAAGCGTCAGGGGTATCGGTCTCTGAAGAAGCCACATATGCACTCCTGAATCATAGCTTCCAAAATCGTAACTTCCAAAACTTACACATTCCCTTGTTCTTTTTATGTTTTTGGGAGCCAAGATCACGATAGCAAAAGCCTGGAAAAAACTTCAAGAGGAAAATATCTTGGACACTGTTTAATGCTTTGAAGCAGTTTGGGAACCCTGGGCTCTCTACATCAAGGTCCCTCTATACCCAGGTCATTTATCCATCTAGTTGTTTCCCCAGGAAGACCTTCCTTCCCTTAACTACCCCCCTTCTCTCTTACCTTTCTTCCCTCTTCTCCTCTCATTCTACCTTCCCCTCTCTTTGTCTGTAATTTCTGAAGACATTATACTATACATTTTCCTTTATTCCCACTCAGGTACACATATTGTCCTGTGAATGATTTGCGGATCTCACATAGGGGTTAACTCAGATTACTCTTTGTCCAGGTAAATTTGTTTTCATTAAGACTAACTGGTTCCACTTGCCTCTATCTTCAGCCTATAAAAATCCCAGCTTGGAGCTGGTTTTGGGAGGGTATGTTATCTGATTGGACCCCTCACCCCACTGTATGATCCCATGAGGGGTGGGGTGGTGATCTCACCGGGTGGAGGTTGGCTTTTTCCTCCCCTCCAGAACAAATCCATTCTCAATATAATTTCCTCCAGAGCCGTAATTCACTTAACTAAAACCTTCATGAGAGTTCACCTTTATTTATTGTACCAGCAACTGAGGATGGTGGACTTCACTGTCACTGATTCATGTTTGAAATAGTGACAAATGTGTTCATTTCATTTCATGTTACTTTTGTTGTCTTGGGCCTTTCAGGCCATATCTACTTTTCACATATTACCCTTTTGTAACCGTTTGTAAGCTCTCCATGCAAGAGAGCATATTCACAGTCTCATTGGAAGTTCAGATCAGCCCCTGCATCAGCGATCCTGCCAGGCACTTGTGCCACTCTGCACTCCCGAGCTTCCTGTCTGCTCTATCAGGGGTTCTCGATCCAGAGGTGTAAGAGAGGCCTTTCTTTGGCTCGAACATTTATCTTTTACATGCTTTTGTACCCTATTTTGTAAAATCAATAAAAATATTGAAAGGTAAAATCTTGGAAGAAGCTGACAATTCCTCACTGTTCATGATGTATGAGTATAACATGTACAACATTTTGATATTTTGGTATCAAACCCCTGAAGCGACTCATGCTTTTATAATAGAGATGACAAAGTTGTGCTGGAGATATTGGTTGGAGATCGTCACTCTGTTCCATATTTTTTGGAGCTCTGCCCTCTTAGGTCCCTTCTGGCTTGAAGTACCTGAGATTCGCAAACACTTATTGGAAATGAGATGAGTAAATCAGCGCATATATGCAAAAAACTACAAAGCAGCTGTACACCAGGGTCAACACAATCAAATCCCTTAATCCAAAATTTACAAAATAAGGTGCAGCGCTAAAAAAATAAAAAATAATATAAAATTATGAATAAACTACAAGGGATAAAATGCGGAGGTATCAATGGAACAAATAGTCCTTCAGAGGGACATGACAAACAGTCCTATAATTAATAAATGAAGCACTAAAAATGTCCAAGAATATTCAGTGAGTATCCATCACACGTGACAGCATGCCAAATAGAGTGAATGATGAATGTGCCCAACACCGATACACAAAATGGCCTCTCACCTGATGACCAGGACCCTTAAGTTATAGAGGGTCAATAAAGCTTTCCCATAAGGGTCAATCAACAAGAAATCCTTTTTCAGATGAAGATAATCCGTCAGGGAACACTGGGGCTGAGGGTCAAGATGGCTCTGGGCTGGGCTGTAGGTGAGGATGGCTCTCACATAGCATATGTAATGCAAAAAAGGACAAAAATAGTGCTCTCTGTATACTCCAATTTATTAAAATAGTAATAAAAGTTAAACTTACAAAAGCGGCACTTCACAAGTGCAGGACGAACACAGCAAAGAAAATGAATCACCGCCGTGTAGAGACACGGAGTAGAGCATGCGCGGTAGCAGCGGGTGACGTCACGCCGTTACGTTCTGATCTGTTGGTTTCAAGTAATTGGTGAGAATAAACTGGTCATGCTTAATACTAATGGACAAATCTAGAAACACAACTTTTTCGGAACTAATGGTCCATGTTAGAGATATGTTCTTAGTGTTATTATTGAGTGATTCAATGAAATCATTCAATCTAGATCTTTCACCGTTCCAAACAAGGATAAGATCATCAATGAATCTCCTGTAACACACTAACTCAGGGGGGCGGTGGAGGAACACTGCCTCATCCTCCCAGTGGGCCATGAAAATATTAGCCACACTGGGAGCGAAGCGAGCCCCCATAGCTACACCCCTGGTCTGTAAATAGAATTCTCTATTGTACCAAAAATAGTTCCTTGTGAGACAAAAATCTAAACAACTTAAAAGATACTCCTGATGCCCACCAGATAAAGAAGATGCAGTCAGAGCCCATTCTACCGAAGCCATAGCATCCTGATGGCCAATAATAGTATACAGGGAACTTACGTCTGCTGTAACTAAAAAGGTAGATGGGGAACATTTCAAAGTGTCTAGAATTTGGATGATGTGTTTGGTGTCCTTCAAAAATGCAGGAGTTTGCAAAACTAAAGGTTGTAAAAAGAAATCAATATATTGTCCTAATCGTGCAGAAACAGAATCGATCCCATTAACAATGGGTCGCCCTGGAGGTCTAACAGCATCTTTGTGTATTTTTGGTAGAAAATAAATGACGGGTGTTCTGCAAAATAAAGGATCTAAATATAAAGCTTCCTTTTTATTAAGGATCCTTCGATCCTTACCATCTTCAATAATATTATGCAGTTCATCCTTAAAGGTGAGCATAGGGTCCCTATTCAAAACCTGATAGGTATCCTGGTCCGATAATAGGCGACTCATTTCATTTTGGTAGTATTCTTTACTAAGAATGACTAACCCGCCTCCCTTATCCGCAGGGCGAATAACGATGTCCTTACGGTCCGTAAGGGATTTTATGCCCCGCTTGATAAACAGTGGATCAGACACTCTCTTCACCTGTAATTTTTCTAGGTCATTGGAAACCATATTTTTAAAAACTTCCAAATGTTTGTTATCGGAAATCTGAGGATTAAAAGTAGACCTATTTCGTAGAGAAGAGTGATTCTGTGCCAAGGGTTTAGATCCCTGGGAAGGGTGTGATAAAAAATATTTTTTCATGTTAAGAGTTCTTACGTATTTTTGAATACTAACATAAGTATTGAACTTATTAAGATTTTTAATAGGGGCGAATTTAAGACCTCGGTCAAGAACTTTTATTTCGTCTTCGTTCAAAACAACATGACCGAGGTTATAAATTCCTTTACCTGTTACGGTCTGGACTTTTTGTACTCGCTTCCCCCCTCTCCTTCCTCTCTTTGTTTTTGCTTTCGGGGGGGACCAGACCAAGCAGCTCAAGGGGAACATTGGAGACAGCCTGTACCGTACACACCCCCAAACCCCGGTCCCCCCCGATAGCGAAAACAAAGAGAGGAAGGAGAGGGGGGAAGCGAGTACAAAAAGTCCAGACCGTAACAGGTAAAGGAATTTATAACCTCAGTCATGGGATTGGCAGGGAACTATTCTCTATCGTCTGAGCTACCTGTGAGGGTTCTGCTGCTTTTTACATGGTGGTAGTCTGAGCCTGATTCTGACAGTGAGGACTCCCCTTCACTCTCATCTGTCATACTCAGAATCCTGTAGGTTTCTTCACTAGTGTACTTTTCTTTAGACATTTTGGGCAATAAATTTACTGGTACTTTGTGTGACTAATGGGTAAAAGAGCTCCTGGCTATCAGGAACTACTCGAACCAGTAAAAATAAAATTTACCTGCTAGTGCTAGCAGAGATCAGTCCTGATCTAACATCGCAGTTTTACAATGTACAATGTATCAGATGTGGCAGTGATCAGAAATTATATTGACACTGCACTTGTTGGAGGGTGATGGTGGTGGGGCTAAACCCAAGTGCTGGCAGCGAACGGGGCTGATTCTGCTAACACTGCATTTTTGGGGACAAAGTACTATTAGGTACACTAGTAAAGTTCTGATCTGATCAAAGATACTGATCAGTTCAGATACTATACTAGTAAGGGTGTTTATAGTGTGACTGGTATAGTGTTGCTGGCAATCAAGGGGTTAAATGTGGATGGTGATACTGTGGAGGGCAATCTGACACTATCAGGGAGAGACACGGACTGATGCTAAAGCTACCTAATGTCTCTAGTGACACTAATGCCGCATACACACGACCGGACTTTCTGACAGAATGGGAGCTTTTGGTCAGACATTCCGACCGTGTGTATGCCCCATCAGACTTTTTCTGTTGGCATTTCTGACAGACTCAGATATAGAACATGTTCTAATGCCGCGTACACACGACCAGTTTTGCCATCGGAATAAACTCCGAAGGTTTCTCCGACGGAATTCCGACGGAATTCCATTCACGCAGTCTTGAATACACAAATCCCTGTTCTGTTCTGTGAGGAGAGACAGATTGTGAGTTCCTAATAACTAGCAATCATGATCTGTCATTTCCTCTAGGTCAGTCCCCTCCCCCTACAGTTAGAAACACACACAGGAAACACAGTTAACCCTTTGATCGCTCCTAGTGTTAACCCCTTCCCTGCCAGTGACATTTTTACAGTAATCAGTGCATCTTTATAGCACCAATCACTGTATAAATGCCAATGGTCCCAAAAATGTGTCTAAAGTGTCCAATGTGTCCGCCATATTGTCGCAGTCCCCATAAAAATCACAGATCGCTGTCATTACTAGTAAAAAAAAATAATAATAAACATGCTATAAATCTATCCCCTATTTTGTAGACGCTATAACTTTTGTGCAAAACAATCAATATTCGCTTATTGCGATTTTTTTTAACAAAAATATGTAAAAGAATACATAGCGGCCTAAACTGAGAAAAAAAATTGCTTTTTTTGTAAAAAAAAAATGGGGATATTTATTATAGCAAAAAGTACAAAATATTGTTTTTTTTTCAAAATTGTCACTCTTTTTTTGTTTATAGCACAAAAAATAAAAAACGCATAGGTGATCAAATACCACCAAAAGAAAGTTCTATTTGTGGGAAAAAAAGGACGTTAATTTTGTTGTCGCAGGACTGTGCAATTGTCAGTTAAATCGACGCAGTGCCGAATCTCAAAAAATGGCCTGGTCATTCAGCAGCCAAATCTTCCAGGGCTGAGGTGGTTAAGCATATCCTTGACCATACATCTTTAATTTTAAAAAAGAAAAACGAAACATCCATTAGTAGGGACATACAGTTGTAAATTTGACCTGTCTACAATTAAATTATTTGCCCTCAAAAATGTACCAATGCATGAGTGAGCAGGAGATATTGTTAAAACACTTTTACAATGTGAAACTAGATGGATAGATACCCTACATGCCATGTGGTACCCAAGGTTAAATTATTATATAATCCATTTTAAACTATTCTTGCAAGGAGTAATATACACTTTTGCATATATTCCCAACAGCCATGTTATTCAGCCTTTGGATTTATGGTGTTAATGTGTTTTGAAAATACACATAATAAATCTAAATGTGTTTTGCAACATTGTCATTGTCGGCTTTTGGGACATGGTGCCATTGGATCTCCCACTACCAAGTTCTTTAATTGCAAATGTGTAAAATCACCCATTATATACAATCACTCTGGCCTGATCATTCACCAGCCCCCATCTCACGCTCTATGAAAAAGGGTGTATGCATTATCCGGGTCAGAGGAAAGGTATATCTACAATTTATGGGCTATTACATGGTACCCTGAATACGTTTTTATATATGAACCAGTTGGAAAGGAATTTATCAATTAATAAAGAGAAAGGTCAATAGCATAGATGCCCTCTAATCTCTTTAAAGAAAATTCTAAATGTATCGCCAATCAAAGCCAGTCTGAAAGTTCATGTAAGATGTTACTTGGTTTTTCGCCCATCTCACAAATTTATACCTAAACTGTTCCCCTCTCTGCTTTAGGGGATGTGATGTTCGGGGAACCATGTATTATATTTGGTGGAAATATCCTATATTTAGGGGATATCTTAGTTACATAGTTACATAGTAGGTGAGGTTGAAAAAAGACACAAGTCCATCAAGTCCAACCTATGTGTGTGATTATATGTCAGTATTACATTGTATATCCATGTATGTTGTGGTCATCCAGATGCTTATCTAATAGTTTCTTGAAACTAGCAATGCCCCTCCACAGAGACCACTGCCTGTGGAAGGAAATTCCACATCCTTGCCGCTCTTACAGTAAAGAACCCTCTACGTAGTTTAAGGTTGAACCTCTTTTCTTCTAATTTTAATGAGTGGCCATGAGTTTTGTTAAACTCCCTTCTGCAAAAAAGTTTTATCCCTATTTTGGGGTCACCAGTATGCTATTTGTATATTGAAATCATATCCCCTCTCAAGCGTCTCTTCTCCAGAGAGAATAAGTTCAGTGTTCGCAACCTTTCCTCATAACTAATATACTCCAGACCCTTTATTAGCTTTGTTGCCCTTCTTTGTACTCGCTCCATTTCCAGTACACACTTCCTGAGGACTGGTGCCCAGAACTGAACAGCATACTCTAGGTGCGGCCGGACCAGAGTTTTGTAGAGCGGGAGAATTATTGTTTTATCTCTGGAGTTGATCCCTTTTTAATGCATGCTAATATTCTGTTTGCTTTGTTAGCAGCAGCTTGGCATTGCATGCCATTGCTGAGCCTATCATCTACTAAGATCCCCAGGTCGTTTTCCATCCTAGATTTCTAATTATCCTAGTTATCTCGCAAAATTTCCTACTTAAAGAAGAATTCCAGGCAAATTATTTATTTCCTGTGCAGTGGGGCTGTACCCACACTGCACAAGTTAACTGCTCATTTTTGTCTAGGGGACTGTAGAGAGAAGATATATTTATCTAATCCGCTGAGCCTCTGTGTCCAAGACCGATCCCCACCACTCCTGCTTCCCCCGCACGTTAGCGGTCTTGTGAATGGACTGTTCCTAACATCATCACACCCATAGACTGGCTATGGATGTGAGGATGGCAGGAATAGTCCACCACTGGACAAAGGGGAGTGCAATTTTCTAGAGGATCAAAGGATCAGGTAAGTGTAACTTTTCCCTGTGCCCCTGGACAAAATAAGTAGTTAACCCATGCGGTGGGCACAGCCCCATTGAATCGTAACACACACATTTTTCCGGGAGTTCTTCTTTAATGAGCCAGTTTTATACTAATAGTGGCAAAGATAACCATAACCAGGTCATGGAAAAAATCTTACGGTTTCCTTATCTAAGGCTAGGCAAAAATCTTATGGATAATAACCCATGAAAGGATAGCCAGTATTATGCATGATACCAAAACACAATTTGAAGAGGTATGGGAACTTTAACCTCTTCAATACAGTGCCAAAGCCAAAGGATGGCTACAGCGTGGCTCTGTTGTTCTGGCAGGGTGCCCATGGACATCCACCCAGAAAACACCTCCCGCTTGCTCCCTGGGGAGTGCATCAGGTACACTCTGTTATAGCTTTGTCCTTCATAGTTAGTTACATAGTTAGTAAGGTTGAATAAAGACACCAGTCCATCCAGTTCAACCCGAGTGAGTGTGGGTGTGTGTCTACACTTGTCCCTATCCCTGTACATTGTTTCTCATTAAGATGCTCATTTATTATATTATTATTTATTTTAAGGTACCCATATGGTGCCATCAATTTACGCAGTGCTCCACACATACATTGCACACTCACACCGGCCCTACACTCAAGGAGCCCACAATCCAAAGTCCCCAACTCCCATTCATATACTAGGGTCAATTTTTGGACAGAAGCCAATTAACCTATCAGCATGTCTTCGCTGTGATGCAAGTGATCACAGATCTAGGTAAATGGCTAATAACAGCAGCCCTTTACCATGTGATCAGCTGTGTCCAATCACATATATGAAAACAACAAAAAACCTGGAAGCCAAGCTCATCTAAAAGAAAGTCCTAGAGGGCAGGTCTTGGTGAGGTGAATAGTTGTCCACATCATCTAGCAAATAGACCTGTTACTGTAAACTTAAAAGGAACCATACCCTGTATATGGACCAAAAGGCCACCGGGTGGCGATCCTCTGAATTCAAAGGCATATATATTCAAAAAGGGTTGGGACAGAGGTTCCCAAAGGAATTCTTCAGAGAGGATACAAAAGTGTAAAGGACTTGTTTAACTTTATTACAATTATACAAAAAATATGTAAATAAAGAACCATTTTCTGAAATACTTGTCTAAAATTATGAAAAAGTTACCATTTCCCTCCTCCAAATACATTTAGTTAAAATTAAGACAAGAAAGTCTTAATGGAACACCGGTGTCCAAAGCAAATCCAGCCATACACATCAGTCACCCATATCACACACACGATCCAATCTGATTGTTAGGTATTCACCACAAATTGGCCTAATAGCTCAATAGAGACAAAAGTCACTTAGATTGGAATGAAAAATAGCCAGCCGTGATTATATATAGGAAGTTCATGTATTCCACTCAGCAAATAGCTTCCACTCAGACTTGTAAACCAGCAAATGCATAAGGATTTCAAATTGCACAGTTTGAAAAGGCACGGATCATTAGTTGCTGTGTAAGTATGGATCACAGTTGATTAGTCAGGGTTAACATCGGCCAAAGGAAACAGTAACGGCATTAAGGCAGGGGATTAGCCTGATACAGCTCACCGTTCTGATGTCTTGATCCGTATGTCTGTGTCTCCTATATTCATATAAATAGACCAGTCGCTCAGTGATAAAGATTCATAGATCACAGGATACACTCAGTTATGGGAGATATTAGGTACATCTTTCTTCCATTCGAAAAAACAAGATGGGTAATAGACCTTTACAGACCTTCCTTAAAGTTACTCCCTGTTGAGTAGTCCCGATTCATCTTTCAGAAAATCCTACATGTCATTTTGAGTAGTTGCCTGTTGAGTAGTCCTGATTCATCTTTCAGAAAATCCTACATGTCATTTTCAAGTTGTCCTAATCACACCGTCAAGTGGCTCAAGAAAAGGTTACTGAGTGCTGGATGGTTTGTACTGAGATGAGATTCGGATGAGTGATCTGGGTTAGCCGGGTGGATGGACAGATCGGTGTTCACATCACTGGAGACATGTGAGTATATCTTACTTGCTTACATGTTTCGCTTGTAACCCAAGCTTCCTCAGAGCATGCACAGTTAGTAAGGGTGTATCCTTAAATGTCAAAAAAGGACTTGATTGATTAAGTGGATATCAAAATTAACACCTTATTCAGACTGCGGTAAGTGGATATCCAGTCTTACCACATACAAACAGTAAACTTTCACCCCATGCATTCACCTATTGCCAAAATATAGATACAAGAGATCCTCCCTAGTAGTCGTTATTTTAATTTTAATCATGCCTATTAAATACCATTATAGGTTCCAATATAAAGTGCTATTGGTAGATACAGTTTCCCAGAGCCCCTTCAGAAGGAAAAGGAAAAGACGTTCATAAATTGAAATAGCCACTAGTATTATTCATATTTGATTTGGAAAGAGCCTAGTAGTTACTGCTCCAAAAAAACAGACAAATTAAGCTCATTGTTTAACCCTGAAGGCTGCATACTTCTCAGGTTAAATATCCACATCTTTTCCTTCTGGTACAGTATTTTATCAAAGTCACCTCTTCTTGGGGGCAAATTGAGTTTGTAAATCCCTTTACACTTAAGGCCAGTTGGATTTCCGCCAAGAAATTTAAGAAAATGTAAAGATAATGGACGATCGTCTTCCTTTTTAATTATGCTCTGTAAATGCTCACCTATTCTTATTTTAAGCTGTCTCTTTGTTTTTCCCACATAGTTTAAGCCACAAGGGCAGGTGAGCATATAGATAACATGCTCCGTAGAGCAATTGATAAAATTATTTATCTTATAACATTTTTTTACCTTCTGAATCAACAAAAGTGTCAGTTTTGTCTACATATTTGCAAATATGGCATCTGCCACATGCAAACATGCCTTTCATTGGCGGAAGATCAGTGAGCCAGTTACGCTTTTTAGGTCTTTGATATTCTGAATGTACCAACCTGTCTTTCAAATTTGGTGCTCTTTTGGCCATGAGGAGTGGTCTCTCACCCACAAAGCCACCAAGGATTGGAACATCCGCTAAGATGTGCCAATGTTGGTTGAGAATATTTTTGATTTGATCCCATTGTGCTCCATAACGGGTGATAATTCTTAGTGGGGTGGATTGATTATTTTTACCTGTGTTATGGGTATGTTTTCTATTTTTGGTCAAAAGTTCACCCCTTGCTGTCTGGAAGGCTCTCTTTTTTGCTTTTCTGATAGAGGTATGTAAATAACCTCTATCATGGAACCTTCCGTATAGTTCCCGTGACTCATTCTTGAAATTCTCCAAATTAGAACAGTTTCGCTTTATACGCAGAAACTGACCGATGGGAATTCCTTGTACTAGGGATTTTGGTGACTAGAGGCCAACAAGAGTGTGTTGGCTGCTGTTTCCTTCCTGAAGGTTTTCGTCTTGATTCTACCCTTCTCCACATATATGGTAAGGTCCAGAAACGGCAGCTTTGTCAAGTCATAGGAAAAGGTAAGTCGGATATTACGGTCATTGTCGTTAAGTTCATCAATGAAGAGAATGAGATCTTGGGGTGTGCCCCCCCATACCATAAACACGTCATCGATGTACCTCAGCCACAGCAAGCAGTGGCTGAGGTACATCGACGAGGAGTAAACGAGATCTCTCTCCCAGAAACCCACATGCAAACATGCATAGGAGGTGCCCCAGGGAGCTCCCATCGCCGTGCCTCTTATTTGTCTGTAGTTTGTCCCCAAAAATTGAAAACAATTATGTTCAAGCATGAATTGAAGGATATCCACAATAAATTCATTTTGTGAGGCAAGCAATGGAAATTTTGTTTCCAAAAAATGGTGGACAGCCCTGAGTCCCCATTGGTGTGGAATCAAAGTTTATAACAACTCCACATCTATTCCCACCAGTAAGGCCTGGGGTGGGAGAGTAAAGTTCTCTAGTTTCCGGAGGACGTCACAGGTGTCTTAAACAAAGGAAGGTAGGTCCTGTACTAGTTCTTTAAAGTATCCACATACTTTCCCACTCTTTCTAAGGGGCCTTTTATGGCCAACACAATTGGTTGCCCTGGCAGTTTGGACATGGATTTGTGAAGTCGGGATATTGAACTCCCGCACAGTCAGATAGTCAAATTATTTTTTGATAACAAGTTGTTCCTCCAAAGCATATCTCAATTTACAATTCAGATCTATCACTATCTCCTGAAAAGGATTGGAACTGAGCCTTTGATATGTAGCTTCGTCTTGTAGAAGACGTAGTGTCTCTCCCTCATATAGGGTCTGTGATAGAAGGACCGTGTTACCCCCCTTATCACTACCTTTGATTATAATATCAGTGGCCTCTTCCAATTCTGTACATGCCCTTCTCTCTTCTTTAGTTAGATTATCCAGACCTCTTCTTTGCCAATCTACTTTGGAGAGGTCCTTTTTGTGTCCAATCACAGCTGACCACATGTAAACAAACTTACCAGTTATCGGCATTCCTTTCCTCACCCACCGTCATAGTGTGAGGAAAAGAGGGCCAGTAACCAGCAAGTGTGGCAAGAGACATTTACACTAATAGTCAGATGTGAGGACTGTGTGAGGAAAGGAAAGCAGGTAAGCAGGAAGTGTGGTGGGAGACATTTACACTAATAATCAGAGCAATGATCATCAGTGCTCTGATTATTAGTGCAGTCTCAACAGTGCCAATCAGTGCCCATCAGTGCAGCCTAGCAGTGCCCATCAGTGAAGCTTATCAGTGCCCATCAGTGCCGCCTCAACAGTGCAGCCTTGTCAGTGTGTCCTCATCAGTGCCCATCAGTGAAGCTTATCAGTGCCCATCAGTGCCCCCTCATCAGTGCCCATCAGTGCAGCCTCATCAGTGCCCATCAGTGCAGCCTCATCAGTGCCCATAAGTGCAGCTTCATCAGTGCACATCAGTGGCCATCAGTGCAGTCTCATCAGTGCACATCAGTGAAGAAAAAAATTACTTATATGAAAAATTTTATAACAGAAACTTATGCCGCGTACACACGAGCGGACTTTCTGGCGGACTAGGTTCAACGGTCTTTCTGACTGACTTTCTGACTAGGCCCAATGGACTTTCCGAGCCAACGGAATTGGCCACACACGATAGGACTAAGTCCGTTCATAGGTCCGTTTGGTTTGAACGTGATGATGTAAACGGGACTAAAAAAGGAAGTTCAATAGCCAGTAGCCAATAGTTTCACTTGCGTCGTATTTGGTCCGTCGGACCAGCACACAGACAAACAGTTTTTCCCAATTTTAGTCCTTTGGACTTTGAGTCCATTGAACAGATTTGAAACATGTTCTATTTCTAGGTCCGTCGGATTTTTATCCCGAAAAACTATCGGACTAGCCCACACACTATCGGATTGTCCGCAGGACTAATCCCGTCGGACCTAGTCCGCCGGAAAGTCCGCTCGTGTGTACGCAGCATAAGAAAAAGTTTTTTTTTTTCAAAATGTTTGGTCTTTTT
The DNA here is from genome assembly GCF_042186555.1 of Aquarana catesbeiana. NCBI lineage: Eukaryota > Metazoa > Chordata > Amphibia > Anura > Ranidae > Aquarana > Aquarana catesbeiana. The sequence continues at coordinate 216,097,868 of NC_133325.1, read as the reverse complement.
TTCTTTTGTTTAGCAAAAAATAAAAGAACAATGGTGATAAAATACCACCAAAAGTAAGCTCTATTTGTATAAAAAAAATGCAACATTGCATAAGGGTATAGAGTTGCATGACCACGCAATTGTCATTCAAAGTGACACAGCACTGAAAGCTAAAAGTTGACTTGGGCAGGAATGGGATGAAAGTGCCTAGTATTGATGTGGTTAAGCCCAATATCTGCATATACTGTATTTCTACCCACTTATTAGACAGTGCTGTTGAGTACATTTAGAGGATTACATACAGTAACTTAATTTCTAATCATTTCCTTGTAAACACTACTTTCATTGTCTCCTTTCCTACCTCCACTCTCACTTACTTATTGCTGAGATGGACTATGCTTGACATTGGGAAACACTGGCATTGAGTACACCTCATGCTCCCTCTGGGATGCCCTGTAAAATCTTGTTTGCTGAAAATTTGATTATTTCCTTATTTCATCTGGATAACTGTACACCTTAAACTTATATGTATTTGTATATATGTTTCCTGCAATACTGACTTTATTTGGCTTGTATTCATATTCTTTTTTATTAAAAATAAAATATTGAATTTAAAATGAAGAACAACACCAATTAGCATTTTTTTTCTGTCTGGAGTACATCTTTAATAAAACCTAATGGGTGTCTAATCTCAAGATATGGTTATAAATGGTGAGTCGATCCAAAAACCTCAATTTTTTTGTGTACATTATTTGTATTAACGTGCATTGTGTTAGAGCAGCCCATTTATTTGAATGCGCTGCTTAATTAACATAAATAACATAAAAAAGGTGCATATACTTTTTTTTTTCAGCATACCACAATTCATTCTAATAATTTTCCATGTGTTATGCTGCATTGCAATGCATATGTGTTAGCAAAGTTCATTGGGATACTATTAACAATGAATGGTACCACAGTGCATCAACAAAATCAATACCTCTTTTTGTGTGCTGCAACAATGTGTGCAATATTATGTGCATTGCCACACCAATGTAAATAGGGAATTACTTTATAATTATTATTTAGAAAATATATTTTTATCAGTATTAGTATTATTACTAATTTACTAATACATATGTAATATAATGAACCACCGAAGGTAAACTATATCGCCTTCAATATGTTGCCAACATCCCAAATTAGTGCGGAAAAAACAAGAACCCTAGAAATAGGGAACTTTCGTACCACCTGGTACAATGGGACTTTATGGGCGAACAGAACAATTACGTTTAAGTAAAATTATTATTTATTTAGAAAAGACATAAAAACAAGACATACTGAATGTAAATCTCTACAAAAGTGCTTATGCAGTGAATTTTCTTTCATATGATCATTATATACTTCCATCTATAGATACATGTTTCTCTGTAGGCCTAACATGTTTCAGGATGATGTCCCTTCTTCAGAGGCGTGTTGCAGAGAGAAATACTATATGTATGGAAGACACATTCTGAAAAGACAGGTGAAAACAATTTACATATTGAAGTATTCTGCAGAATGAGCATTTCACAACAAAGCATCCGACAATGTCCACTATACGTACCAAAAAGCTGGTCCTTAAAATGAGAATAAAGTGCATAAGATATGCACACAAGCAAACTTTTATGTCATATGAAAAAAAAGAAAAAAAGGGAATAATTGGATAAAATAGCAATGGCCATCAGTTAGCCGAATGGCGGGCGTGATGGTTATCCCCTGGATTCAGGAATAGCCCCGCAAAGGCCCCCAAATGAAAGGACGACCCTGCCGCGTCCCCAGAGTGGCCCTAGAGAGGGAAGGGAAGAAAAGGGAGATTTGTGTGAATTATCAGATCATATTAGCTTATTGTAAGCATTTTGATTTGCTATAAATTGCTTTCTCCATAGTTTTAAGCAACATATATGGCTTTATCTTATAACTACAGAACCAATAGTTTCAAAACTTCTAACTTCAAAAAAGGAAAAGAAAGGGAAAGTATCAAAAAGAATTTTAAGCATCAGAAGCACCGCTTATGCCACAATCTCTATATCAAGGGAATATATTTTTCCTTGTATATAGACAGGTGGAAAAGGATTAATTATACAGCTACAGATTTAACCATCCGAGCACGGTTAAGGGAGTAATAGGGGGGATGACAAGGTATCCCTCCCTTCTCCTTCCTTGCAAAGTGCATAACAATATATATAACAATAAAGTTTCTCTCATTACTTACTTATTTAAGTTTGGCTGTATCAAGCGGGTGGCTAGAGCGTGATGAGCCTTGATAGATAAGGTTTCACATTGGGCAGGACGCCAAGAGCGGCTTTTAAATAGCCGCCAGCGCCTGCGCAGTGTGGATCGTGCATGAAGTGTCAGCAAAGGTGGATTAGTGTCGTCGCATATGACGCATGCACGTCATACAGAGCGACGAGCATAGGTAAACTACATGAGTGATAGCCTGAGGAAACTACAGGGCCGCGACGCCCCTGGAAGATCGCGTCACCGCGCACAGCGCGGTGAGGTAACGAGAGTGCAATGCATAATGCAGAGGAGGACCGTGCTGTATGCCGCTAAGGAAGGGAGAGTCCAATCATCACCATGACAGCTGAGGGGGCGGTGCAGGAGACCAAAAAACAGACAGCCAGACCGTGTGATAGGCTGTTAGAGAAAATACAGCCATCACCACGGAAACCAAAAAATACATAAACATACTCATAAGATAATAAGTATTAAGCTAATGAAAATGGGAGAGTAATGGAAAATCAGGGGACTTGAGGCTTGGGACATCCAATGATGGGGCCCCAGGGACAAATCTGCACGGCGCCCACCCACTGAGCACTGGGGGAGCGTCATGCAGGCAAGTCCCACCGACGCACGGAACACCGTCATGACCCGCCCGGGAACCGGGCAAATCTGCAGTGTAAAAAGATGCCACGCCATCATCATGGATGAACCGACATGGCCCCCGTGCACCGGGCGGGGATAAATCCAAAACCAGGGGCAAAAAGAAGAAAAATTATATATCAAAAAACAAAAATAATGTCTTTAGTGAGCATACATCTGAGTGCATAGACATGTTAATTCTCAAAAATGATTCAATAATCAAAATACAGTGGACACGGTCGGATACATATGGCGAAAGGGTAACGAAAATGAATAAATGCAGGACAACGTATGAAACTATATATTATCTTGAATGGGAAGAGAGAGGAGGGGGGAAGGGAAATAGAGGGAAAGAATGTCATAGCCAGAGATTAAAAAGGCAATCAGATGTATATATATATTCAATATATTCATCATATAATGATGTCAGCACCATGCACAAGTATATAAGTATATTAAGTACAATATATAAAACAATGTCCGTTCACAAATATATTAACAGCATTGCATAACAGAGAAAACAGCATTATAAAAATATGAACAGAAAAATCTTTCACACAATCAAAATCAATTATCCCATTACCCTTAGATTGTTTTGGGGTTTCCCCTAAGTATGCATCTCTTAATATTTTTGGGTATGCAATATTAAATTCTTATTCTTTTTTGCATCCTCCTGATACAAAACCATCTAGAAATGGACGAAAGCTCATTTGGGTATTTAAGCCTGGAAATTGTGTTGCATTGAGGCTTGCGATCCAGCGGACCTCCCTCTGGAGCAAGATCTTATTCCAATCACCACCCCTCGTGTCCGGATGAATCCGGTCGAGAATGGTGAAATGGATAAGGGGAAATTTTCCCGTGTGATGGTCTCGCACATGTCGCCCCAGAGGAAGGTCCAGGTCCGCTTGCCTCATGCTGGTGATATGTCGTGCCGCCCTTCTATGAAACTCCAACTTTGTTTTTCCGACATAAAAGCATTTACATTGACATGTCAGAAGATAAATGACCCCAGAGGTCTTGCAATTAGCAAAATGTCTCAGCCTATACACTCTGCCATTTGGTAATTTAAATTTAGTTTGTGTGTTCATATAACGGCAGCACGGACAACCACCACAAGTAAAAGTTCCAAATCTCTTATCGGATCGAAAGTGCCCATATATTCGCTTTTTACAAGGTGGTCCCTTAATGAGCGTTCTTTTCTAAAGCTAATGGTGGGTGTTGCGGATACATGTGATTTTAGGTTGGGATCTATTTGTAATAGATGCCAATGTTTCTGTGAAATGCTTTTGATAGTCCCATGTTGTTTATTATAGGTGGTGGTTAATCTAATAGCTGGTTGGGAATTAGAGGATGTTTTTTTAGAGAACAAAATATTATGCCTTAATTGTCCCTGAGCTCGTTTAAAAGCTTTTTTTCAGACATGTGGGCAAGTATCCTTGCTCTAGGAGTCTTTCTCTTAATTTGTTTGCCTCCTGGACAAAGTCAGTGTCAGTTGAGCAGTTACGTCTAAGTCTTAAATATTGCCCATATGGGATAGATAGGACTAATGATTTAGGATGTGAACTTGGCGCATATAGGATGGTATTTCCAGCGGTCTCTTTCCGATAGAGGCCGCTGGATAAGGAACCGTCTATGGATTTCATTATACTTAAATCAAGGAAGGTGATAGAGGTGTCACTGTCATCGTGAAATATAGATTGGAATTATTTTGATTCATGATTTGTATAAAGGTATGTAGAGCCTCTGATGTACCATTCCATATCATGAATATATCGTCTATATACCTGAACCATGCTGCTACATGGGTGGTATATGGCGAAAGGCTGTCATCTGACAGAAGAGACTGCTCCCACTCCCCCAGGTACAGGTTGGCATACGATGGGGCACACCAAGTCCCCATCGCAACCCCCTGCACCTGGAGGTAGTGGGAGCCATCAAACGAAAAAATGTTATGTGTTAGAATGAAATCCAACGCTTCCAAAAGAAAAGAGTTTAGTTTACGGTCATCTTTGTGAGATTGTGATAAAATGTGTCTAATGACTGAAAGGCCTAAATCGTGCGGGATAGAACTGTATAGTGCTTCTACGTCAATGGCCACTAGAAGCGAGTGTGGTAATGTATGTAACTCCTCCAAATTTTGCAACAGATGAATGGTGTCCTTGGTATATGAGAATAGACCCGCAAAATAGGGTCTGAGATGAGTGTCTACGAATTTACTTCAATTTTCAGTTATAGAACCATTCCCGGAGATGATGGGATGACCAGGAGGGGTTTTTTGTTTTTATGTATTTTGGGAAGGCAATACAGGGTAGGGGTACGCGGATATGGTGTCCTTATGTATTCCCAAATGTCTTTATCGATGGCCCAACTACAGAACGCTTTATCAACCAAATCATAGAAGGCACCATGAAATTTGTCTATGGTGCCCTTTGAGATAGGTTTGTACCATTATGGATTGGTTACAACCTTCAGGCACATGTCTCTATACTGCTCATTAGTCATGATGACGATGTTCCCACCTTTGTCCGATGGCTTGATCGTAGGAGAGTGTTCTCTTTTTAGGGATTCTAAAGTTAATTGTTCATCTTTAGTGAGATTATTTTGAGAAATTTGTGATTTAGTATTTTTTAATTTTTTGATCTCTGATGTGGTGGATGTTATGAATGTTATTTTTTCTTAAATTTTGCCTGTTTGTCTGGCCGTGATGGGGCTTCCTTTGTAATATGTTCCTCTATAAGGTTTTCAATATCAATTGTATCGATGTGGTCGCTAGGATCTTGTTCCTCAAGGAGGGTTAAAAGATTGTCTAATGCCTCATCTGATCTCCTGGTCTCTGTTTGGGAAATATTTTATTATTTTTCTTTAGAGATAAGGCTTTTATAGTAGAGTTTTCGAGCAAAAAGATATAGATCTTTTATTACTTCAAAGGGATCTAGATCTGCATCTGGACAGAAACTGAGACCTTTGTGCAATAAATCTCTTTCGGCTTGTGTAAGTGGGTGATTGGAAAGATTAACAATATTTAACGTGTTAGACGATAAGGAGGTTTGTGAGAGTTTTAAAGATTCGGAGGCTTCGTCTCTGTTTAATGAACTAAAAAATCTTGATCTGAATGAAGAAGTGTAGTAGTGATAGAGGATAGAGAGATGGCACCCATAGATGTGGATGTGGTAAACCCTGCACCGGTGAGCCCTGCTGATTTGAGCTGATTATCACCACGTGTATTACCTTTACCAGTGGAGAGAAGATTAGTAGTAGGAATAATGATAGCAGTGTCTGTGATTCTCTTCTTGTTGTGCGCAGGATCATCTCCAGATGGTGGTCTTTTATTCTTTTGTGATTTGTGATTTATGTGTCTGTTATGGGAAGAAGATGAGACAGAAGAATTTAAAGAGGAATTAGATTCAGAGTTTCTTGAAGTTCTATTCAGATTGCCCCTATATGGGTGTTGAATTGAGGAGGTTTGATGCCATTTATAAGCAGTACCTTCCTGAAAGGCTCTTTTATCTCTCCAAAGTTTTTTATCCCTTATTGTTAGCCTTTCTTGGGATTTTTGATTCAATCGGGTTTTGATTTTTTCCTCATGTTCTTTGAAGATGGGCAAGTCTTTAAAGGGAAGCAATTCAGCATAAATTGCATCAATATCTTTGTCCAAGTTGACAATTCTTTTTTAATGCTCTTCACTTAATAATGCCATCATAGTCTTGGTACAGAGTTGTAAGTTGTTCTCCCAGTTAGTTTTGAAACTGGGGTCAACATCTTCCAACATAGGAAAAATTTGAATTAGTAATCCTAGGGGATTAATCCCCTCCTGGATATATTTATCAAATATATCGGCGTGCCAGAAACATGCCACTTTTTTGTCAACAATTTTTCCCAGTTGGAAGAATAAAGAGGAAATTTCTGATTGAGAGGATGATTTTTGGTTATGATCTTTGGAAAGGCCTGCCATTAGATTTTCCCATTCTTTGCCCTGAAACATTCTAAAATAGTTCTTATAGAAATTAATACAACAAAAGATGAAGTATACTGTCCAGACAGAAGGTCTTCAAATTTTACATTTAAAACATCACTGTTTTCAAAGGTAGATAGAATAAACAAATCTTTAAGAAAGACATTGTCGGATGCTTTGTTGTGAAATGCTCATTCTGCAGAATACTTCAATATGTAAATTGCTTTCACCTGTCTTTTCAGAATGTGTCTTCCATACATATAATATTTCTCTCTGCAACAAGCCTCTGAAGAAGGGACATCGTCCTGAAACATGTTAGGCCTACAGAGAAACATGTATCTATAGATGGAAGTATATAATGATCATATAAAAGAAAATTCACTGCATAAGCACTTTTGTAGAGATTTATGTTCAGTATGTCTTGTTTTTATGTCTTTTCTAAATAAATAATAATTTTACTTAAACGTAATTGTTCTGTTCACCCATAAAGTCCCATTGTACCGGGGGGTATGAAAGTTCCCTATTTCTAGGGTTCTAATTTACTAATACAGCCGCAGCAGGATTCAGACTCTAACGAGAGAGTGCTCTGAACAGAGAGCTTCCTGTTCATTCACAAAAGAAGAGATAGTAAACATGAATGTTCACTCATATTTGCCTTTATTTATAAATGAACACTTGGTGACTATTAATAATCACACAGATGTTTTTTCAGTAAAAAGGATCAGTATATATGACAGTCATATTTACCGATCCTCCACTCAGCCATACTGAACATCTGATCTTCCCTGTTGGACACCAGCACTCTTCTCACTTATGAAGTCTGCTGTCTTTGCCACAAATAGGAGTTGAGCAGCAAGAAGACTAGAGGACACAGCAAAGACAGCAGGCTGTGCAGGGGACGCAGAACTGGGCTGTGTGCTGGCACCCTCCATTCACTAAATTCTTCCCACTGGGTGCTGGCCATTTCCTTGTGCAGCTGGCAGTGAAAGGGTTAGAGACAAACTCCAGGGAAAGAAAAATGTTGCTCGTGCAGGGGGTTTTCCTTCCCATTACCAGGTTTAATTGATCACTTTGTCTAGGGGATGGTGAAAAAGATTTTATATTTACTATTGTCCTCATTTCCCAAGGCTACCTCCTCTTCATGGCGACCAGCAGTCCTGCATTCTATGTGAGAATACAGAAGGACCTCTCACTACTTGGGAGAACAGGAAAGTGGACAATCACTGGCTGGTGAGGGAGTGAGAAATAAGGTAAATATATTACTTTATTCATCATCATCTAAGCAAAATGAAAAGCTAACTCATTGCATAACAGATATTTTAGTTGATGTATGCAGCATCATATTGTCAGTCCAGTAATTTTTTTCATTAGCTATGACAAAAATATAGTTACAGTATTTGGGTGTAATAGCCAGGTGTGCAGCTTTTATTTTGGCTTTAACTATGTCCACTACTATGTATGTCTATAGTCCAGAACTATTTCAGTTTATGCTGTTACTAGCCCATTTTCCATATGTTTTAGCCTTAATGGCTACTACTTTGATTTCGTCATGTTTGTTTCATGGTAGACACTTCATGTAACAGTCTTCTAGAACATGGAGGACAAAACATTTTATTTTAGAATCTTGGTGTCAGTCTCTTAAGAGCTCTGGTGTGCTGGAAAGTTTCAGCTTATAGTCTTATTCATATCAACTGAGATGTCTTCTGATCTTCTGAATTTTTTTTTTAAATTTCCCCTCATAGGCGGTAATTTAGAGATCGTCTGGTAGGGAGTGACTGGATGTCAGGTAAATGGAGAATTGCCCAAGAATTTGACTGTTCGTTTCACTACAGTCTGATACCTATTGTGGGTGATTTTGCCTTATGTCTTATTTCTTTCACAGTTAAACAAATTCAGTTACATTAAAATCCATACCTGATGTATAAAAGGTTTTGTGTTACTGGAATAACTCTTCAATAGAACTGAAGACAAACATGAGGAGTAATCCAGATTAATTCAACATTTAACTTTAATCTGGAATAATACACTACTAAATAGTTTCATATTATTCCATGAACAATATGAAAGCTGCCCTTGATATTTAGTGAAAACGCTAGTTGCAAGGTCAGTACTAGTGAGCTCCAAGTCTCCCCTTACATCCAATTGCAAATTTAGTATTATATTGGGTAAAGCTGGTTGACATTCCAAAATCTGTCTTGATATAAGGCCCTTTGAGCCCTCTACACCGAAGCACCCAGACTGGGGGAGAGAGTACTGTAATCCAGTCGGGCTGTGCTGCATTTCATAATGGTGTCTTGGTAACACTAGCTTTTTTAAAGGAGAAGAGACCACAGAGATTACCTTAGAACAGTGTTTTTCAACTGGGGTTCCGCGGGAAGTCCCCAGGGTTTCCACAGGAAAATTACATTATGGAGGATTTTTTGTATTTTTAAATGTTGTCCAACTTGTCCTTAACCTCCCTGGCGGTATGATTATTTCAGATTTTAGGTGCTGAAAGCGGTACCATTATTTTGCACAGAAATTTGGCGTTTTATATTGTAGGCCTGTAATTCTTAGGAATAGTTCACTTAAATCTGTCCAAACAAGAGTCTAGTAGACATCCCGGGTATGATAAAGTTTGAAAAACGAAATAAAAAATTATAATATAATAAATAACTATAAATAATTAAAACACATAATAATATAATAATAATAAAAATTATATAATAATGTAATCAAATCAAAAACACTGAAATTTGCTCAGTTGCAAAATTTTAGCTTTTATTACTTTTAGTGTTTGATGACGGATCTCCCCACAAATCACTATCGCTCAATTCTGCAAGTGATTATAATTTATTATCGCTTTTTTCTAGCTGGTCTAAAGCCACTTTTGATGTAAAGAGACAGTTTTGGTTGCTATGGACAATCTCCAGTTTCCTGGCAGAAAGAACAGTTTTATATATATAAAACTGCATGCAGGACACTGGGCAGACCACTAGGGACAAAGGGGATGTGTAGTTATTTGATACAGTACTGTAATCTGTAAGATTACAGTATGCTGTATCTGTACTGTGTGTTTCACTTTTGAATTTACCGCCGAACTCCGTCCCCGTGCGTCGCAACGCTCGCAGGGAACGGAGCTTGGCACTGTGAATCGAGCGAGACACAGCAGCTCGCCGATCACAGCGGGGAGACATCGCAGGATCCAGGGGACAAGGTAAGTAAACTCTTCCTGGATCCTACGATGCAAGCCCGAGTCTGGCTCGGGGATACCGCTTTTGGTATGTAAAATCCACCCCGAGCCAGACTCGGGAATACCGCCAGGGGGGTTAATGGAACACCGGTGTCTAAAGCAAATCCAGCCATACACATCAGTCACCCATATCACACACACGATCCAATCTGATTGTTGGGTATTCACCACAAATTGGCCTAATAGCTCAATAGAGACAAAAGTCACTTAGATTGGAATGAAAAATAGCCAGCTGTGATTATATATAGGAAGTTCATGTATTCCGCTCAGCAAATAGCTTCCACTCAGACTTGTAAACCAGCAAATGCATAAGGATTTCAAATTGCACAGTTTGAAAAGGCACGGATCATTAGTTGCTGTGTAAGTATGGATCACAGTTGATTAGTCAGGGTTAACATCGGCCAAAGGAAACAGTAACGGCATTAAGGCAGGGGATTAGCCTGATACAGCTCACCGTTCTGACGTCTTGATCCGTATGTCTGTGTTCCCTATATTCATATAAATAGACCAGTCGCTCAGTGATAAAGATTCATAGATCACAGGATACACTCAGTTATGGGAGATATTAGGTACATCTTTCTTCCATTCGAAAAAACAAGATGGGTAATAGACCTTTACAGACCTTCCTTAAAGTTACTCCCTGTTGAGTAGTCCCGATTCATCTTTCAGAAAATCCTACATGTCATTTTGAGTAGTTGCCTGTTGAGTAGTCCCGATTCATCTTTCAGAAAATCCTACATGTCATTTTCAAGTTGTCCTAATCACACAGTCAAGTGGCTCAAGAAAAGGTTACTGAGTGCTGGATGGTTTGTACTGAGATGAGATTCGGATGAGTGATCTGGGTTAGCCGGGTGGATGGACAGATCGGTGTTCACATCACTGGAGACATGTGAGTATATCTTACTTGCTTACATGTTTCACTTGTAACCCAAGCTTCCTCAGAGCATGCACAGTTAGTAAGGGTGTATCCTTAAATGTCAAAAAAGGACTTGATTGATTAAGTGGATATCAAAATTAACACCTTATTCAGACTGCGGTAAGTGGATATCCAGTCTTACCACATACAAACAGTAAACTTTCACCCCATGCATTCACCTATTGCCAAAATATAGATACAAGAGATCCTCCCTAGTAGTCGTTATTTTAATTTTGATCATGCCTATTAAATACAATTATAGGTTCCAATATAAAGTGCTATTGGTAGATACAGTTTCCCAGAGCCCCTTCAGAAGGAAAAGGAAAAGACGTTCATAAATTGAAATAGCCACTAGTATTATTCATATTTGATTTGGAAAGAGCCTAGTAGTTACTGCTCCAAAAAAACAGACAAATTAAGCTCATTGTTTAACCCTGAAGGCTGCATACTTCTCAGGTTAAATATCCACATCTTTTCCTTCTGGTACAGTATTTTATCAAAGTCACCTCTTCTTGGGGGCAAATTGAGTTTGTAAATCCCTTTACACTTAAGGCCAGTTGGATTTCCGCCAAGAAATTTAAGAAAATGTAAAGATAATGGACGATCGTCTTCCTTTTTAATTATGCTCTGTAAATGCTCACCTATTCTTATTTTAAGCTGTCTCTTTGTTTTTCCCACATAGTTTAAACCACAAGGGCAGGTGAGCATATAGATAACATGCTCCGTAGAGCAATTGATAAAATTATTTATCTTATAACATTTTTTTACCTTCTGAATCAACAAAAGTGTCAGTTTTGTCTACATATTTGCAAATATGGCATCTGCCACATGCAAACATGCCTTTCATTGGCGGAAGATCAGTGAGCCAGTTACGCTTTTTAGGTCTTTGATATTCTGAATGTACCAACCTGTCTTTCAAATTTGGTGCTCTTTTGGCCATGAGGAGTGGTCTCTCACCCACAAAGCCACCAAGGATTGGAACATCCGCTAAGATGTGCCAATGTTGGTTGAGAATATTTTTGATTTGATCCCATTGTGCTCCATAACGGGTGATAATTCTTAGTGGGGTGGATTGATTATTTTTACCTGTGTTATGGGTATGTTTTCTATTTTTGGTCAAAAGTTCACCTCTTGCTGTCTGGAAGGCTCTCTTTTTTGCTTTTCTGATAGAGGTATGTAAATAACCTCTATCACGGAACCTTCCGTATAGTTCCCGTGACTCATTCTTGAAATTCTCCAAATTAGAACAGTTTCGCTTTATACGCAGAAACTGACCGATGGGAATTCCTTGTACTAGGGATTTTGGTGACTAGAGACCAACAAGAGTGTGTTGGCTGCTGTTTCCTTCCTGAAGGTTTTCGTCTTGATTCTACCCTTCTCCACATATATGGTAAGGTCCAGAAACGGCAGCTTTGTCAAGCCATAGGAAAAGGTAAGTCGGATATTACGGTCATTGTCGTTAAGTTCATCAATGAAGAGAATGAGATCTTGGGGTGTGCCCCCCCATACCATAAACACGTCATCGATGTACCTCAGCCACAGCAAGCAGTGGCTGAGGTACATCGACGAGGAGTAAACAAGATCTCTCTCCCAGAAACCCACATGCAAACATGCATAGGAGGTGCCCCAGGGAGCTCCCATCGCCGTGCCTCTTATTTGTCTGTAGTTTGTCCCCAAAAATTGAAAACAATTATGTTCAAGCATGAATTGAAGGATATCCACAATAAATTCATTTTGTGAGGCAAGCAATGGAAATTTTGTTTCCAAAAAATGGTGGACAGCCCTGAGTCCCCATTGGTGTGGAATCAAAGTTTATAACAACTCCACATCTATTCCCACCAGTAAGGCCTGGGGTGGGAGAGTAAAGTTCTCTAGTTTCCGGAGGACGTCACAGGTGTCTTAAACAAAGGAAGGTAGGTCCTGTACTAGTTCTTTAAAGTATCCACATACTTTCCCACTCTTTCTAAGGGGCCTTTTATGGCCAACACAATTGGTTGCCCTGGCAGTTTGGACATGGATTTGTGAAGTCGGGATATTGAACTCCCGCACAGTCAGATAGTCAAATTATTTTTTGATAACAAGTTGTTCCTCCAAAGCATATCTCAATTTACAATTCAGATCTATCACTATCTCCTGAAAAGGATTGGAACTGAGCCTTTGATATGTAGCTTCGTCTTGTAGAAGACGTAGTGTCTCTCCCTCATATAGGGTCTGTGATAGAAGGACCGTGTTACCCCCCTTATCACTACCTTTGATTATAATATCAGTGGCCTCTTCCAATTCTGTACATGCCCTTCTCTCTTCTTTAGTTAGATTATCCAGACCTCTTCTTTGCCAATCTACTTTGGAGAGGTCCTTTTTGTGTCCAATCACAGCTGACCACATGTAAACAAACTTACCAGTTATCGGCATTCCTTTCCTCACCCACCGTCATAGTGTGAGGAAAAGAGGGCCAGTAACCAGCAAGTGTGGCAAGAGACATTTACACTAATAGTCAGATGTGAGGACAGTGTGAGGAAAGGAAAGCAGGTAAGCAGGAAGTGTGGTGGGAGACATTTACACTAATAATCAGAGCAATGATCATCAGTGCTCTGATTATTAGTGCAGTCTCAACAGTGCCAATCAGTGCCCATCAGTGCAGCCTAGCAGTGCCCATCAGTGAAGCTTATCAGTGCCCATCAGTGCCACCTCAACAGTGCAGCCTTGTCAGTGTGTCCTCATCAGTGCCCATCAGTGAAGCTTATCAGTGCCCATCAGTGCCCCCTCATCAGTGCCCATCAGTGCAGCCTCATCAGTGCCCATCAGTGCAGCCTCATCAGTGCCCATAAGTGCAGCTTCATCAGTGCACATCAGTGGCCATCAGTGCAGTCTCATCAGTGCACATCAGTGAAGAAAAAAATTACTTATATGAAAAATTTTATAACAGAAACTTATGCCGCATACACACGAGCGGACTTTCTGGCGGACTAGGTTCAACGGTCTTTCTGACTGACTTTCTGACTAGGTCCAACGGACTTTCCGAGCCAACGGAATTGGCCACACACGATAGGACTAAGTCCGTTCATAGGTCCGTTTGGTTTGAACGTGATGATGTAAACGGGACTAAAAAAGGAAGTTCAATAGCCAGTAGCCAATAGTTTCACTTGCGTCGTATTTGGTCCGTCGGACCAGCACACAGACAAACAGTTTTTCCCAATTTTAGTCCTTTGGACTTTGAGTCCGTTGAACGGATTTGAAACATGTTCTATTTCTAGGTCCGTCGGATTTTTATCCCGAAAAACTATCGGACTAGCCCACACACTATCGGATTGTCCGCAGGACTAATCCCGTCGGACCTAGTCCACCGGAAAGTCCGCTGGTGTGTACGCAGCATAAGAAAAAGTTTTTTTTTTCAAAATGTTTGGTCTTTTTTTCTTTTGTTTAGCAAAAAATAAAAGAACAATGGTGATAAAATACCACCAAAAGTAAGCTCTATTTGTATAAAAAAAATGCAACATTGCATAAGGGTATAGAGTTGCATGACCACGCAATTGTCATTCAAAGTGACACAGCACTGAAAGCTAAAAGTTGACTTGGGCAGGAATGGGATGAAAGTGCCTAGTATTGATGTGGTTAAGCCCAATATCTGCATATACTGTATTTCTACCCACTTATTAGACAGTGCTTTTGAGTACATTTAGAGGATTACATACAGTAACTTAATTTCTAATCATTTCCTTGTAAACACTACTTTCATTGTCTCCTTTCCTACCTCCACTCTCACTTACTTATTGCTGAGATGGACTATGCTTGACATTGGGAAACACTGGCATTGAGTACACCTCATGCTCCCTCTGGGATGCCCTGTAAAATCTTGTTTGCTGAAAATTTGATTATTTCCTTATTTCATCTGGATAACTGTACACCTTAAACTTATATGTATTTGTATATATGTTTCCTGCAATACTGACTTTATTTGGCTTGTATTCATATTCTTTTTTATTAAAAATAAAATATTGAATTTAAAATGAAGAACAACACCAATTAGCATTTTTTTTCTGTCTGGAGTACATCTTTAATAAAACCTAATGGGTGTCTAATCTCAAGATATGGTTATAAATGGTGAGTCGATCCAAAAACCTCAATTTTTTTGTGTACATTATTTGTATTAACGTGCATTGTGTTAGAGCAGCCCATTTATTTGAATGCGCTGCTTAATTAACATAAATAACATAAAAAAGGTGCATATACTTTTTTTTTTCAGCATACCACAATTCATTCTAATAATTTTCCATGTGTTATGCTGCATTGCAATGCATATGTGTTAGCAAAGTTCATTGGGATACTATTAACAATGAATGGTACCACAGTGCATCAACAAAATCAATACCTCTTTTTGTGTGCTGCAACAATGTGTGCAATATTATGTGCATTGCCACACCAATGTAAATAGGGAATTACTTTATAATTATTATTTAGAAAATATATTTTTATCAGTATTAGTATTATTACTAATTTACTAATACATATGTAATATAATGAACCACCGAAGGTAAACTATATCGCCTTCAATATGTTGCCAACATCCCAAATTAGTGCGGAAAAAACAAGAACCCTAGAAATAGGGAACTTTCGTACCCCCTGGTACAATGGGACTTTATGGGCGAACAGAACAATTACGTTTAAGTAAAATTATTATTTATTTAGAAAAGACATAAAAACAAGACATACTGAATGTAAATCTCTACAAAAGTGCTTATGCAGTGAATTTTCTTTCATATGATCATTATATACTTCCATCTATAGATACATGTTTCTCTGTAGGCCTAACATGTTTCAGGATGATGTCCCTTCTTCAGAGGCGTGTTGCAGAGAGAAATACTATATGTATGGAAGACACATTCTGAAAAGACAGGTGAAAACAATTTACATATTGAAGTATTCTGCAGAATGAGCATTTCACAACAAAGCATCCGACAATGTCCACTATACGTACCAAAAAGCTGGTCCTTAAAATGAGAATAAAGTGCATAAGATATGCACACAAGCAAACTTTTATGTCATATGAAAAAAAAGAAAAAAAGGGAATAATTGGATAAAATAGCAATGGCCATCAGTTAGCCGAATGGCGGGCGTGATGGTTATCCCCTGGATTCAGGAATAGCCCCGCAAAGGCCCCCAAATGAAAGGACGACCCTGCCGCGTCCCCAGAGTGGCCCTAGAGAGGGAAGGGAAGAAAAGGGAGATTTGTGTGAATTATCAGATCATATTAGCTTATTGTAAGCATTTTGATTTGCTATAAATTGCTTTCTCCATAGTTTTAAGCAACATATATGGCTTTATCTTATAACTACAGAACCAATAGTTTCAAAACTTCTAACTTCAAAAAAGGAAAAGAAAGGGAAAGTATCAAAAAGAATTTTAAACATCAGAAGCACCACTTATGCCACAATCTCTATATCAAGGGAATATATTTTTCCTTGTATATAGACAGGTGGAAAAGGATTAATTATACAGCTACAGATTTAACCATCCGAGCACGGTTAAGGGAGTAATGGGGGGATGACAAGGTATCCCTTCTCCTTCCTTGCAAAGTGCATAACAATATATATAACAATAAAGTTTCTCTCATTACTTACTTATTTAAGTTTGGCTGTATCAAGCGGGTGGCTAGAGCGTGATGAGCCTTGATAGATAAGGTTTCACATTGGGCAGGACGCCAAGAGCGGCTTTTAAATAGCCGCCAGCGCCTGCGCAGTGTGGATCGCGCATGAAGTGTCAGCAAAGGTGGATTAATGTCGTCGCATATGACGCATGCACGTCATACAGAGCGACGAGCCTAGGTAAACTACATGAGTGATAGCCTGAGGAAACTACAGGGCCGCGACGCCCCTGGAAGATCGCGTCACCGCGCACAGCGCGGTGACGTAACGAGAGTGCAATGCATAACGCAGAGGAGGACCGTGCTGTATGCCGCTAAGGAAGGGAGAGTCCAATCATCACCATGACAGCTGAGGGGGCGGTGCAGGAGACCAAAAAACAGACAGCCAGACCGTGTGATAGGCTGTTAGAGAAAATACAGCCATCACCACGGAAACCAAAAAATACATAAACATACTCATAAGATAATAAGTATTAAGCTAATGAAAATGGGAGAGTAATGGAAAATCAGGGGACTTGAGGCTTGGGACATCCAATGATGGGGCCCCAGGGACAAATCTGCACGGCGCCCACCCACTGAGCGCTGGGGGAGCGTCATGCAGGCAAGTCCCACCGACGCACGGAACACCGTCATGACCCGCCCGGGAACCGGGCAAATCTGCAGTGTAAAAAGATGCCACGCCATCATCATGGATGAACCGACATGGCCCCCGTGCACCGGGCGGGGATAAATCCAAAACCAGGGGCAAAAAGAAGAAAAATGATATATCAAAAAACAAAAATAATGTCTTTAGTGAGCATACATCTGAGTGCATAGACATGTTAATTCTCAAAAATGATTCAATAATCAAAATACAGTGGACACGGTCGGATACATATGGCGAAAGGGTAACGAAAATGAATAAATGCAGGACAACGTATGAAACTATATATTATCTTGAATGGGAAGAGAGAGGAGGGGGGAAGGGAAATAGAGGGAAAGAATGTCATAGCCAGAGATTAAAAAGGCAATCAGATGTATATATATATTCAATATATTCATCATATAATGATGTCAGCACCATGCACAAGTATATAAGTATATTAAGTACAATATATAAAACAATGTCCGTTCACAAATATATTAACAGCATTGCATAACAGAGAAAACAGCATTATAAAAATATGAACAGAAAAATCTTTCACACAATCAAAATCAATTATCCCATTACCCTTAGATTGTTTTGGGGTTTCCCCTAAGTATGCATCTCTTAATATTTTTGGGTATGCAATATTAAATTCTTATTCTTTTTTGCATCCTCCTGATACAAAACCATCTAGAAATGGACGAAAGCTCATTTGGGTATTTAAGCCTGGAAATTGTGTTGCATTGAGGCTTGCGATCCAGCGGACCTCCCTCTGGAGCAAGATCTTATTCCAATCACCACCCCTCGTGTCCGGATGAATCCGGTCGAGAATGGTGAAATGGATAAGGGGAAATTTTCCCGTGTGATGGTCTCGCACATGTCGCCCCAGAGGAAGGTCCAGGTCCGCTTGCCTCATGCTGGTGATATGTCGTGCCGCCCTTCTATGAAACTCCAACTTTGTTTTTCCGACATAAAAGCATTTACATTGACATGTCAGAAGATAAATGACCCCAGAGGTCTTGCAATTAGCAAAATGTCTCAGCCTATACACTCTGCCATTTGGTAATTTAAATTTAGTTTGTGTGTTCATATAACGGCAGCACGGACAACCACCACAAGTAA
Source organism: Aquarana catesbeiana (assembly GCF_042186555.1). Lineage (NCBI taxonomy): Eukaryota > Metazoa > Chordata > Amphibia > Anura > Ranidae > Aquarana > Aquarana catesbeiana. Next base: position 216,079,518 of record NC_133325.1, on the reverse strand, counting down.
AAGTTCCAAATCTCTTATCGGATCGAAAGTGCCCATATATTCGCTTTTTACAAGGTGGTCCCTTAATGAGCGTTCTTTTCTAAAGCTAATGGTGGGTGTTGCGGATACATGTGATTTTAGGTTGGGATCTATTTGTAATAGATGCCAATGTTTCTGTGAAATGCTTTTGATAGTCCCATGTTGTTTATTATAGGTGGTGGTTAATCTAATAGCTGGTTGGGAATTAGAGGATGTTTTTTTAGAGAACAAAATATTATGCCTTAATTGTCCCTGAGCTCGTTTAAAAGCTTTTTTTCAGACATGTGGGCAAGTATCCTTGCTCTAGGAGTCTTTCTCTTAATTTGTTTGCCTCCTGGACAAAGTCAGTGTCAGTTGAGCAGTTACGTCTAAGTCTTAAATATTGCCCATATGGGATAGATAGGACTAATGATTTAGGATGTGAACTTGGCGCATATAGGATGGTATTTCCAGCGGTCTCTTTCCGATAGAGGCCGCTGGATAAGGAACCGTCTATGGATTTCATTATACTTAAATCAAGGAAGGTGATAGAGGTGTCACTGTCATCGTGAAATATAGATTGGAATTATTTTGATTCATGATTTGTATAAAGGTATGTAGAGCCTCTGATGTACCATTCCATATCATGAATATATCGTCTATATACCTGAACCATGCTGCTACATGGGTGGTATATGGCGAAAGGCTGTCATCTGACAGAAGAGACTGCTCCCACTCCCCCAGGTACAGGTTGGCATACGATGGGGCACACCAAGTCCCCATCGCAACCCCCTGCACCTGGAGGTAGTGGGAGCCATCAAACGAAAAAATGTTATGTGTTAGAATGAAATCCAACGCTTCCAAAAGAAAAGAGTTTAGTTTACGGTCATCTTTGTGAGATTGTGATAAAATGTGTCTAATGACTGAAAGGCCTAAATCGTGCGGGATAGAACTGTATAGTGCTTCTACGTCAATGGCCACTAGAAGCGAGTGTGGTAATGTATGTAACTCCTCCAAATTTTGCAACAGATGAATGGTGTCCTTGGTATATGAGAATAGACCCGCAAAATAGGGTCTGAGATGAGTGTCTACGAATTTACTTCAATTTTCAGTTATAGAACCATTCCCGGAGATGATGGGATGACCAGGAGGGGTTTTTTGTTTTTATGTATTTTGGGAAGGCAATACAGGGTAGGGGTACGCGGATATGGTGTCCTTATGTATTCCCAAATGTCTTTATCGATGGCCCAACTACAGAACGCTTTATCAACCAAATCATAGAAGGCACCATGAAATTTGTCTATGGTGCCCTTTGAGATAGGTTTGTACCATTATGGATTGGTTACAACCTTCAGGCACATGTCTCTATACTGCTCATTAGTCATGATGACGATGTTCCCACCTTTGTCCGATGGCTTGATCGTAGGAGAGTGTTCTCTTTTTAGGGATTCTAAAGTTAATTGTTCATCTTTAGTGAGATTATTTTGAGAAATTTGTGATTTAGTATTTTTTAATTTTTTGATCTCTGATGTGGTGGATGTTATGAATGTTATTTTTTCTTAAATTTTGCCTGTTTGTCTGGCCGTGATGGGGCTTCCTTTGTAATATGTTCCTCTATAAGGTTTTCAATATCAATTGTATCGATGTGGTCGCTAGGATCTTGTTCCTCAAGGAGGGTTAAAAGATTGTCTAATGCCTCATCTGATCTCCTGGTCTCTGTTTGGGAAATATTTTATTATTTTTCTTTAGAGATAAGGCTTTTATAGTAGAGTTTTCGAGCAAAAAGATATAGATCTTTTATTACTTCAAAGGGATCTAGATCTGCATCTGGACAGAAACTGAGACCTTTGTGCAATAAATCTCTTTCGGCTTGTGTAAGTGGGTGATTGGAAAGATTAACAATATTTAACGTGTTAGACGATAAGGAGGTTTGTGAGAGTTTTAAAGATTCGGAGGCTTCGTCTCTGTTTAATGAACTAAAAAATCTTGATCTGAATGAAGAAGTGTAGTAGTGATAGAGGATAGAGAGATGGCACCCATAGATGTGGATGTGGTAAACCCTGCACCGGTGAGCCCTGCTGATTTGAGCTGATTATCACCACGTGTATTACCTTTACCAGTGGAGAGAAGATTAGTAGTAGGAATAATGATAGCAGTGTCTGTGATTCTCTTCTTGTTGTGCGCAGGATCATCTCCAGATGGTGGTCTTTTATTCTTTTGTGATTTGTGATTTATGTGTCTGTTATGGGAAGAAGATGAGACAGAAGAATTTAAAGAGGAATTAGATTCAGAGTTTCTTGAAGTTCTATTCAGATTGCCCCTATATGGGTGTTGAATTGAGGAGGTTTGATGCCATTTATAAGCAGTACCTTCCTGAAAGGCTCTTTTATCTCTCCAAAGTTTTTTATCCCTTATTGTTAGCCTTTCTTGGGATTTTTGATTCAATCGGGTTTTGATTTTTTCCTCATGTTCTTTGAAGATGGGCAAGTCTTTAAAGGGAAGCAATTCAGCATAAATTGCATCAATATCTTTGTCCAAGTTGACAATTCTTTTTTAATGCTCTTCACTTAATAATGCCATCATAGTCTTGGTACAGAGTTGTAAGTTGTTCTCCCAGTTAGTTTTGAAACTGGGGTCAACATCTTCCAACATAGGAAAAATTTGAATTAGTAATCCTAGGGGATTAATCCCCTCCTGGATATATTTATCAAATATATCGGCGTGCCAGAAACATGCCACTTTTTTGTCAACAATTTTTCCCAGTTGGAAGAATAAAGAGGAAATTTCTGATTGAGAGGATGATTTTTGGTTATGATCTTTGGAAAGGCCTGCCATTAGATTTTCCCATTCTTTGCCCTGAAACATTCTAAAATAGTTCTTATAGAAATTAATACAACAAAAGATGAAGTATACTGTCCAGACAGAAGGTCTTCAAATTTTACATTTAAAACATCACTGTTTTCAAAGGTAGATAGAATAAACAAATCTTTAAGAAAGACATTGTCGGATGCTTTGTTGTGAAATGCTCATTCTGCAGAATACTTCAATATGTAAATTGCTTTCACCTGTCTTTTCAGAATGTGTCTTCCATACATATAATATTTCTCTCTGCAACAAGCCTCTGAAGAAGGGACATCGTCCTGAAACATGTTAGGCCTACAGAGAAACATGTATCTATAGATGGAAGTATATAATGATCATATAAAAGAAAATTCACTGCATAAGCACTTTTGTAGAGATTTATGTTCAGTATGTCTTGTTTTTATGTCTTTTCTAAATAAATAATAATTTTACTTAAACGTAATTGTTCTGTTCACCCATAAAGTCCCATTGTACCGGGGGGTATGAAAGTTCCCTATTTCTAGGGTTCTAATTTACTAATACAGCCGCAGCAGGATTCAGACTCTAACGAGAGAGTGCTCTGAACAGAGAGCTTCCTGTTCATTCACAAAAGAAGAGATAGTAAACATGAATGTTCACTCATATTTGCCTTTATTTATAAATGAACACTTGGTGACTATTAATAATCACACAGATGTTTTTTCAGTAAAAAGGATCAGTATATATGACAGTCATATTTACCGATCCTCCACTCAGCCATACTGAACATCTGATCTTCCCTGTTGGACACCAGCACTCTTCTCACTTATGAAGTCTGCTGTCTTTGCCACAAATAGGAGTTGAGCAGCAAGAAGACTAGAGGACACAGCAAAGACAGCAGGCTGTGCAGGGGACGCAGAACTGGGCTGTGTGCTGGCACCCTCCATTCACTAAATTCTTCCCACTGGGTGCTGGCCATTTCCTTGTGCAGCTGGCAGTGAAAGGGTTAGAGACAAACTCCAGGGAAAGAAAAATGTTGCTCGTGCAGGGGGTTTTCCTTCCCATTACCAGGTTTAATTGATCACTTTGTCTAGGGGATGGTGAAAAAGATTTTATATTTACTATTGTCCTCATTTCCCAAGGCTACCTCCTCTTCATGGCGACCAGCAGTCCTGCATTCTATGTGAGAATACAGAAGGACCTCTCACTACTTGGGAGAACAGGAAAGTGGACAATCACTGGCTGGTGAGGGAGTGAGAAATAAGGTAAATATATTACTTTATTCATCATCATCTAAGCAAAATGAAAAGCTAACTCATTGCATAACAGATATTTTAGTTGATGTATGCAGCATCATATTGTCAGTCCAGTAATTTTTTTCATTAGCTATGACAAAAATATAGTTACAGTATTTGGGTGTAATAGCCAGGTGTGCAGCTTTTATTTTGGCTTTAACTATGTCCACTACTATGTATGTCTATAGTCCAGAACTATTTCAGTTTATGCTGTTACTAGCCCATTTTCCATATGTTTTAGCCTTAATGGCTACTACTTTGATTTCGTCATGTTTGTTTCATGGTAGACACTTCATGTAACAGTCTTCTAGAACATGGAGGACAAAACATTTTATTTTAGAATCTTGGTGTCAGTCTCTTAAGAGCTCTGGTGTGCTGGAAAGTTTCAGCTTATAGTCTTATTCATATCAACTGAGATGTCTTCTGATCTTCTGAATTTTTTTTTTAAATTTCCCCTCATAGGCGGTAATTTAGAGATCGTCTGGTAGGGAGTGACTGGATGTCAGGTAAATGGAGAATTGCCCAAGAATTTGACTGTTCGTTTCACTACAGTCTGATACCTATTGTGGGTGATTTTGCCTTATGTCTTATTTCTTTCACAGTTAAACAAATTCAGTTACATTAAAATCCATACCTGATGTATAAAAGGTTTTGTGTTACTGGAATAACTCTTCAATAGAACTGAAGACAAACATGAGGAGTAATCCAGATTAATTCAACATTTAACTTTAATCTGGAATAATACACTACTAAATAGTTTCATATTATTCCATGAACAATATGAAAGCTGCCCTTGATATTTAGTGAAAACGCTAGTTGCAAGGTCAGTACTAGTGAGCTCCAAGTCTCCCCTTACATCCAATTGCAAATTTAGTATTATATTGGGTAAAGCTGGTTGACATTCCAAAATCTGTCTTGATATAAGGCCCTTTGAGCCCTCTACACCGAAGCACCCAGACTGGGGGAGAGAGTACTGTAATCCAGTCGGGCTGTGCTGCATTTCATAATGGTGTCTTGGTAACACTAGCTTTTTTAAAGGAGAAGAGACCACAGAGATTACCTTAGAACAGTGTTTTTCAACTGGGGTTCCGCGGGAAGTCCCCAGGGTTTCCACAGGAAAATTACATTATGGAGGATTTTTTGTATTTTTAAATGTTGTCCAACTTGTCCTTAACCTCCCTGGCGGTATGATTATTTCAGATTTTAGGTGCTGAAAGCGGTACCATTATTTTGCACAGAAATTTGGCGTTTTATATTGTAGGCCTGTAATTCTTAGGAATAGTTCACTTAAATCTGTCCAAACAAGAGTCTAGTAGACATCCCGGGTATGATAAAGTTTGAAAAACGAAATAAAAAATTATAATATAATAAATAACTATAAATAATTAAAACACATAATAATATAATAATAATAAAAATTATATAATAATGTAATCAAATCAAAAACACTGAAATTTGCTCAGTTGCAAAATTTTAGCTTTTATTACTTTTAGTGTTTGATGACGGATCTCCCCACAAATCACTATCGCTCAATTCTGCAAGTGATTATAATTTATTATCGCTTTTTTCTAGCTGGTCTAAAGCCACTTTTGATGTAAAGAGACAGTTTTGGTTGCTATGGACAATCTCCAGTTTCCTGGCAGAAAGAACAGTTTTATATATATAAAACTGCATGCAGGACACTGGGCAGACCACTAGGGACAAAGGGGATGTGTAGTTATTTGATACAGTACTGTAATCTGTAAGATTACAGTATGCTGTATCTGTACTGTGTGTTTCACTTTTGAATTTACCGCCGAACTCCGTCCCCGTGCGTCGCAACGCTCGCAGGGAACGGAGCTTGGCACTGTGAATCGAGCGAGACACAGCAGCTCGCTGATCACAGCGGGGAGACATCGCAGGATCCAGGGGACAAGGTAAGTAAACTCTTCCTGGATCCTACGATGCAAGCCCGAGTCTGGCTCGGGGATACCGCTTTTGGTATGTAAAATCCACCCCGAGCCAGACTCGGGAATACCGCCAGGGGGGTTAATGGAACACCGGTGTCTAAAGCAAATCCAGCCATACACATCAGTCACCCATATCACACACACGATCCAATCTGATTGTTGGGTATTCACCACAAATTGGCCTAATAGCTCAATAGAGACAAAAGTCACTTAGATTGGAATGAAAAATAGCCAGCTGTGATTATATATAGGAAGTTCATGTATTCCGCTCAGCAAATAGCTTCCACTCAGACTTGTAAACCAGCAAATGCATAAGGATTTCAAATTGCACAGTTTGAAAAGGCACGGATCATTAGTTGCTGTGTAAGTATGGATCACAGTTGATTAGTCAGGGTTAACATCGGCCAAAGGAAACAGTAACGGCATTAAGGCAGGGGATTAGCCTGATACAGCTCACCGTTCTGACGTCTTGATCCGTATGTCTGTGTTCCCTATATTCATATAAATAGACCAGTCGCTCAGTGATAAAGATTCATAGATCACAGGATACACTCAGTTATGGGAGATATTAGGTACATCTTTCTTCCATTCGAAAAAACAAGATGGGTAATAGACCTTTACAGACCTTCCTTAAAGTTACTCCCTGTTGAGTAGTCCCGATTCATCTTTCAGAAAATCCTACATGTCATTTTGAGTAGTTGCCTGTTGAGTAGTCCCGATTCATCTTTCAGAAAATCCTACATGTCATTTTCAAGTTGTCCTAATCACACAGTCAAGTGGCTCAAGAAAAGGTTACTGAGTGCTGGATGGTTTGTACTGAGATGAGATTCGGATGAGTGATCTGGGTTAGCCGGGTGGATGGACAGATCGGTGTTCACATCACTGGAGACATGTGAGTATATCTTACTTGCTTACATGTTTCACTTGTAACCCAAGCTTCCTCAGAGCATGCACAGTTAGTAAGGGTGTATCCTTAAATGTCAAAAAAGGACTTGATTGATTAAGTGGATATCAAAATTAACACCTTATTCAGACTGCGGTAAGTGGATATCCAGTCTTACCACATACAAACAGTAAACTTTCACCCCATGCATTCACCTATTGCCAAAATATAGATACAAGAGATCCTCCCTAGTAGTCGTTATTTTAATTTTGATCATGCCTATTAAATACAATTATAGGTTCCAATATAAAGTGCTATTGGTAGATACAGTTTCCCAGAGCCCCTTCAGAAGGAAAAGGAAAAGACGTTCATAAATTGAAATAGCCACTAGTATTATTCATATTTGATTTGGAAAGAGCCTAGTAGTTACTGCTCCAAAAAAACAGACAAATTAAGCTCATTGTTTAACCCTGAAGGCTGCATACTTCTCAGGTTAAATATCCACATCTTTTCCTTCTGGTACAGTATTTTATCAAAGTCACCTCTTCTTGGGGGCAAATTGAGTTTGTAAATCCCTTTACACTTAAGGCCAGTTGGATTTCCGCCAAGAAATTTAAGAAAATGTAAAGATAATGGACGATCGTCTTCCTTTTTAATTATGCTCTGTAAATGCTCACCTATTCTTATTTTAAGCTGTCTCTTTGTTTTTCCCACATAGTTTAAACCACAAGGGCAGGTGAGCATATAGATAACATGCTCCGTAGAGCAATTGATAAAATTATTTATCTTATAACATTTTTTTACCTTCTGAATCAACAAAAGTGTCAGTTTTGTCTACATATTTGCAAATATGGCATCTGCCACATGCAAACATGCCTTTCATTGGCGGAAGATCAGTGAGCCAGTTACGCTTTTTAGGTCTTTGATATTCTGAATGTACCAACCTGTCTTTCAAATTTGGTGCTCTTTTGGCCATGAGGAGTGGTCTCTCACCCACAAAGCCACCAAGGATTGGAACATCCGCTAAGATGTGCCAATGTTGGTTGAGAATATTTTTGATTTGATCCCATTGTGCTCCATAACGGGTGATAATTCTTAGTGGGGTGGATTGATTATTTTTACCTGTGTTATGGGTATGTTTTCTATTTTTGGTCAAAAGTTCACCTCTTGCTGTCTGGAAGGCTCTCTTTTTTGCTTTTCTGATAGAGGTATGTAAATAACCTCTATCACGGAACCTTCCGTATAGTTCCCGTGACTCATTCTTGAAATTCTCCAAATTAGAACAGTTTCGCTTTATACGCAGAAACTGACCGATGGGAATTCCTTGTACTAGGGATTTTGGTGACTAGAGACCAACAAGAGTGTGTTGGCTGCTGTTTCCTTCCTGAAGGTTTTCGTCTTGATTCTACCCTTCTCCACATATATGGTAAGGTCCAGAAACGGCAGCTTTGTCAAGCCATAGGAAAAGGTAAGTCGGATATTACGGTCATTGTCGTTAAGTTCATCAATGAAGAGAATGAGATCTTGGGGTGTGCCCCCCCATACCATAAACACGTCATCGATGTACCTCAGCCACAGCAAGCAGTGGCTGAGGTACATCGACGAGGAGTAAACAAGATCTCTCTCCCAGAAACCCACATGCAAACATGCATAGGAGGTGCCCCAGGGAGCTCCCATCGCCGTGCCTCTTATTTGTCTGTAGTTTGTCCCCAAAAATTGAAAACAATTATGTTCAAGCATGAATTGAAGGATATCCACAATAAATTCATTTTGTGAGGCAAGCAATGGAAATTTTGTTTCCAAAAAATGGTGGACAGCCCTGAGTCCCCATTGGTGTGGAATCAAAGTTTATAACAACTCCACATCTATTCCCACCAGTAAGGCCTGGGGTGGGAGAGTAAAGTTCTCTAGTTTCCGGAGGACGTCACAGGTGTCTTAAACAAAGGAAGGTAGGTCCTGTACTAGTTCTTTAAAGTATCCACATACTTTCCCACTCTTTCTAAGGGGCCTTTTATGGCCAACACAATTGGTTGCCCTGGCAGTTTGGACATGGATTTGTGAAGTCGGGATATTGAACTCCCGCACAGTCAGATAGTCAAATTATTTTTTGATAACAAGTTGTTCCTCCAAAGCATATCTCAATTTACAATTCAGATCTATCACTATCTCCTGAAAAGGATTGGAACTGAGCCTTTGATATGTAGCTTCGTCTTGTAGAAGACGTAGTGTCTCTCCCTCATATAGGGTCTGTGATAGAAGGACCGTGTTACCCCCCTTATCACTACCTTTGATTATAATATCAGTGGCCTCTTCCAATTCTGTACATGCCCTTCTCTCTTCTTTAGTTAGATTATCCAGACCTCTTCTTTGCCAATCTACTTTGGAGAGGTCCTTTTTGTGTCCAATCACAGCTGACCACATGTAAACAAACTTACCAGTTATCGGCATTCCTTTCCTCACCCACCGTCATAGTGTGAGGAAAAGAGGGCCAGTAACCAGCAAGTGTGGCAAGAGACATTTACACTAATAGTCAGATGTGAGGACAGTGTGAGGAAAGGAAAGCAGGTAAGCAGGAAGTGTGGTGGGAGACATTTACACTAATAATCAGAGCAATGATCATCAGTGCTCTGATTATTAGTGCAGTCTCAACAGTGCCAATCAGTGCCCATCAGTGCAGCCTAGCAGTGCCCATCAGTGAAGCTTATCAGTGCCCATCAGTGCCACCTCAACAGTGCAGCCTTGTCAGTGTGTCCTCATCAGTGCCCATCAGTGAAGCTTATCAGTGCCCATCAGTGCCCCCTCATCAGTGCCCATCAGTGCAGCCTCATCAGTGCCCATCAGTGCAGCCTCATCAGTGCCCATAAGTGCAGCTTCATCAGTGCACATCAGTGGCCATCAGTGCAGTCTCATCAGTGCACATCAGTGAAGAAAAAAATTACTTATATGAAAAATTTTATAACAGAAACTTATGCCGCATACACACGAGCGGACTTTCTGGCGGACTAGGTTCAACGGTCTTTCTGACTGACTTTCTGACTAGGTCCAACGGACTTTCCGAGCCAACGGAATTGGCCACACACGATAGGACTAAGTCCGTTCATAGGTCCGTTTGGTTTGAACGTGATGATGTAAACGGGACTAAAAAAGGAAGTTCAATAGCCAGTAGCCAATAGTTTCACTTGCGTCGTATTTGGTCCGTCGGACCAGCACACAGACAAACAGTTTTTCCCAATTTTAGTCCTTTGGACTTTGAGTCCGTTGAACGGATTTGAAACATGTTCTATTTCTAGGTCCGTCGGATTTTTATCCCGAAAAACTATCGGACTAGCCCACACACTATCGGATTGTCCGCAGGACTAATCCCGTCGGACCTAGTCCACCGGAAAGTCCGCTGGTGTGTACGCAGCATAAGAAAAAGTTTTTTTTTTCAAAATGTTTGGTCTTTTTTTCTTTTGTTTAGCAAAAAATAAAAGAACAATGGTGATAAAATACCACCAAAAGTAAGCTCTATTTGTATAAAAAAAATGCAACATTGCATAAGGGTATAGAGTTGCATGACCACGCAATTGTCATTCAAAGTGACACAGCACTGAAAGCTAAAAGTTGACTTGGGCAGGAATGGGATGAAAGTGCCTAGTATTGATGTGGTTAAGCCCAATATCTGCATATACTGTATTTCTACCCACTTATTAGACAGTGCTTTTGAGTACATTTAGAGGATTACATACAGTAACTTAATTTCTAATCATTTCCTTGTAAACACTACTTTCATTGTCTCCTTTCCTACCTCCACTCTCACTTACTTATTGCTGAGATGGACTATGCTTGACATTGGGAAACACTGGCATTGAGTACACCTCATGCTCCCTCTGGGATGCCCTGTAAAATCTTGTTTGCTGAAAATTTGATTATTTCCTTATTTCATCTGGATAACTGTACACCTTAAACTTATATGTATTTGTATATATGTTTCCTGCAATACTGACTTTATTTGGCTTGTATTCATATTCTTTTTTATTAAAAATAAAATATTGAATTTAAAATGAAGAACAACACCAATTAGCATTTTTTTTCTGTCTGGAGTACATCTTTAATAAAACCTAATGGGTGTCTAATCTCAAGATATGGTTATAAATGGTGAGTCGATCCAAAAACCTCAATTTTTTTGTGTACATTATTTGTATTAACGTGCATTGTGTTAGAGCAGCCCATTTATTTGAATGCGCTGCTTAATTAACATAAATAACATAAAAAAGGTGCATATACTTTTTTTTTTCAGCATACCACAATTCATTCTAATAATTTTCCATGTGTTATGCTGCATTGCAATGCATATGTGTTAGCAAAGTTCATTGGGATACTATTAACAATGAATGGTACCACAGTGCATCAACAAAATCAATACCTCTTTTTGTGTGCTGCAACAATGTGTGCAATATTATGTGCATTGCCACACCAATGTAAATAGGGAATTACTTTATAATTATTATTTAGAAAATATATTTTTATCAGTATTAGTATTATTACTAATTTACTAATACATATGTAATATAATGAACCACCGAAGGTAAACTATATCGCCTTCAATATGTTGCCAACATCCCAAATTAGTGCGGAAAAAACAAGAACCCTAGAAATAGGGAACTTTCGTACCCCCTGGTACAATGGGACTTTATGGGCGAACAGAACAATTACGTTTAAGTAAAATTATTATTTATTTAGAAAAGACATAAAAACAAGACATACTGAATGTAAATCTCTACAAAAGTGCTTATGCAGTGAATTTTCTTTCATATGATCATTATATACTTCCATCTATAGATACATGTTTCTCTGTAGGCCTAACATGTTTCAGGATGATGTCCCTTCTTCAGAGGCGTGTTGCAGAGAGAAATACTATATGTATGGAAGACACATTCTGAAAAGACAGGTGAAAACAATTTACATATTGAAGTATTCTGCAGAATGAGCATTTCACAACAAAGCATCCGACAATGTCCACTATACGTACCAAAAAGCTGGTCCTTAAAATGAGAATAAAGTGCATAAGATATGCACACAAGCAAACTTTTATGTCATATGAAAAAAAAGAAAAAAAGGGAATAATTGGATAAAATAGCAATGGCCATCAGTTAGCCGAATGGCGGGCGTGATGGTTATCCCCTGGATTCAGGAATAGCCCCGCAAAGGCCCCCAAATGAAAGGACGACCCTGCCGCGTCCCCAGAGTGGCCCTAGAGAGGGAAGGGAAGAAAAGGGAGATTTGTGTGAATTATCAGATCATATTAGCTTATTGTAAGCATTTTGATTTGCTATAAATTGCTTTCTCCATAGTTTTAAGCAACATATATGGCTTTATCTTATAACTACAGAACCAATAGTTTCAAAACTTCTAACTTCAAAAAAGGAAAAGAAAGGGAAAGTATCAAAAAGAATTTTAAACATCAGAAGCACCACTTATGCCACAATCTCTATATCAAGGGAATATATTTTTCCTTGTATATAGACAGGTGGAAAAGGATTAATTATACAGCTACAGATTTAACCATCCGAGCACGGTTAAGGGAGTAATGGGGGGATGACAAGGTATCCCTTCTCCTTCCTTGCAAAGTGCATAACAATATATATAACAATAAAGTTTCTCTCATTACTTACTTATTTAAGTTTGGCTGTATCAAGCGGGTGGCTAGAGCGTGATGAGCCTTGATAGATAAGGTTTCACATTGGGCAGGACGCCAAGAGCGGCTTTTAAATAGCCGCCAGCGCCTGCGCAGTGTGGATCGCGCATGAAGTGTCAGCAAAGGTGGATTAATGTCGTCGCATATGACGCATGCACGTCATACAGAGCGACGAGCCTAGGTAAACTACATGAGTGATAGCCTGAGGAAACTACAGGGCCGCGACGCCCCTGGAAGATCGCGTCACCGCGCACAGCGCGGTGACGTAACGAGAGTGCAATGCATAACGCAGAGGAGGACCGTGCTGTATGCCGCTAAGGAAGGGAGAGTCCAATCATCACCATGACAGCTGAGGGGGCGGTGCAGGAGACCAAAAAACAGACAGCCAGACCGTGTGATAGGCTGTTAGAGAAAATACAGCCATCACCACGGAAACCAAAAAATACATAAACATACTCATAAGATAATAAGTATTAAGCTAATGAAAATGGGAGAGTAATGGAAAATCAGGGGACTTGAGGCTTGGGACATCCAATGATGGGGCCCCAGGGACAAATCTGCACGGCGCCCACCCACTGAGCGCTGGGGGAGCGTCATGCAGGCAAGTCCCACCGACGCACGGAACACCGTCATGACCCGCCCGGGAACCGGGCAAATCTGCAGTGTAAAAAGATGCCACGCCATCATCATGGATGAACCGACATGGCCCCCGTGCACCGGGCGGGGATAAATCCAAAACCAGGGGCAAAAAGAAGAAAAATGATATATCAAAAAACAAAAATAATGTCTTTAGTGAGCATACATCTGAGTGCATAGACATGTTAATTCTCAAAAATGATTCAATAATCAAAATACAGTGGACACGGTCGGATACATATGGCGAAAGGGTAACGAAAATGAATAAATGCAGGACAACGTATGAAACTATATATTATCTTGAATGGGAAGAGAGAGGAGGGGGGAAGGGAAATAGAGGGAAAGAATGTCATAGCCAGAGATTAAAAAGGCAATCAGATGTATATATATATTCAATATATTCATCATATAATGATGTCAGCACCATGCACAAGTATATAAGTATATTAAGTACAATATATAAAACAATGTCCGTTCACAAATATATTAACAGCATTGCATAACAGAGAAAACAGCATTATAAAAATATGAACAGAAAAATCTTTCACACAATCAAAATCAATTATCCCATTACCCTTAGATTGTTTTGGGGTTTCCCCTAAGTATGCATCTCCTTAATATTTTTGGGTATGCAATATTAAATTCTTATTCTTTTTCGCATCCTCCTGATACAAAACCATCTAGAAATGGACGAAAGCTCATTTGGGTATTTAAGCCTGGAAATTGTGTTGCATTGAGGCTTGCGATCCAGCGGACCTCCCTCTGGAGCAAGATCTTATTCCAATCACCACCCCTCGTGTCCGGATGAATCCGGTCGAGAATGGTGAAATGGATAAGGGGAAATTTTCCCGTGTGATGGTCTCGCACATGTCGCCCCAGAGGAAGGTCCAGGTCCGCTTGCCTCATGCTGGTGATATGTCGTGCCGCCCTTCTATGAAACTCCAACTTTGTTTTTCCGACATAAAAGCATTTACATTGACATGTCAGAAGATAAATGACCCCAGAGGTCTTGCAATTAGCAAAATGTCTCAGCCTATACACTCTGCCATTTGGTAATTTAAATTTAGTTTGTGTGTTCATATAACGGCAGCACGGACAACCACCACAAGTAAAAGTTCCAAATCTCTTATCGGATCGAAAGTGCCCATATATTCGCTTTTTACAAGGTGGTCCCTTAATGAGCGTGCTTTTCTAAAGCTAATGGTGGGTGTTGCGAATACATGTGATTTTAGGTTGGGATCTATTTGTAATAGATGCCAATGTTTCTGTGAAATGCTTTTGATAGTCCCATGTTGTTTATTATAGGTGGTGGTTAATCTAATAGCTGGTTGGGAATTAGAGGATGTTTTTTTAGAGAACAAAATATTATGCCTTAATTGTCCCTGAGCTCGTTTAAAAGCTTTTTTTCAGACATGTGGGCGAGTATCCTTGCTCTAGGAGGCTTTCTCTTAATTTGTTTGCCTCCTGGACAAAGTCAGTGTCAGTTGAGCAGTTACGTCTAAGTCTTAAATATTGCCCATATGGGATAGATAGGACTAATGATTTAGGATGTGAACTTGACGCATATAGGATGGTATTTCCAGCGGCCTCTTTCCGATAGAGGCCGCTGGATAAGGAACCGTCTATGGATTTCGTTATACTTAAATCAAGGAAGGTGATAGAGGTGTCATTGTCATCGTGAAATATAGATTGGAATTATTTTGATTCATGATTTGTATAAAGGTATGTAGAGCCTCTGATGTACCATTCCATATCATGAATTTATCGTCTATATACCTGAACCATGCTGCTACATGGGTGGTATATGGCGAAAGGCTGTCATCTGACAGAAGAGACTGCTCCCACTCCCCCAGGTACAGGTTGGCATACGATGGGGCACACCAAGTCCCCATCGCAACCCCCTGCACCTGGAGGTAGTGGGAGCCATCAAACGAAAAAATGTTATGTGTTAGAATGAAATCCAACGCTTCCAAAAGAAAAGAGTTTAGTTTACGGTCATCTTTGTGAGATTGTGATAAAATGTGTCTAATGACTGAAAGGCCTAAATCGTGCGGGATAGAACTGTATAGTGCTTCTACATCAATGGCCACTAGAAGCGAGTGTGGTAATGTATGTAACTCCTCCAAATTTTGCAACAGATGAATGGTGTCCTTGGTATATGAGAATAGACCCGCAAAATAGGGTCTGAGATGAGTGTCTACGAATTTACTTCAATTTTCAGTTATAGAACCATTCCCGGAGATGATGGGATGACCAGGAGGGGTTTTTTGTTTTTATGTATTTTGGGAAGGCAATACAGGGTAGGGGTACGCGGATATGGTGTCCTTATGTATTCCCAAATGTCTTTATCGATGGCCCAACTACAGAACGCTTTATCAACCAAATCATAGAAGGCACCATGAAATTTGTCTATGGTGCCCTTTGAGATAGGTTTGTACCATTATGGATTGGTTACAACCTTCAGGCACATGTCTCTATACTGCTCATTAGTCATGATGACGATGTTCCCACCTTTGTCCGATGGCTTGATCGTAGGAGAGTGTTCTCTTTTTAGGGATTCTAAAGTTAATTGTTCATCTTTAGTGAGATTATTTTGAGAAATTTGTGATTTAGTATTTTTTAATTTTTTGATTTATATTACTTTATTCATCATCATCTAAGCAAAATGAAAAGCTAACTCATTGCATAACAGATATTTTAGTTGATGTATGCAGCATCATATTGTCAGTCCAGTAATTTTTTTCATTAGCTATGACAAAAATATAGTTACAGTATTTGGGTGTAATAGCCAGGTGTGCAGCTTTTATTTTGGCTTTAACTATGTCCACTACTATGTATGTCTATAGTCCAGAACTATTTCAGTTTATGCTGTTACTAGCCCATTTTCCATATGTTTTAGCCTTAATGGCTACTACTTTGATTTCGTCATGTTTGTTTCATGGTAGACACTTTCATGTAACAGTCTTCTAGAACATGGAGGACAAAACATTTTATTTTAGAATCTTGGTGTCAGTCTCTTAAGAGCTCTGGTGTGCTGGAAAGTTTCAGCTTATAGTCTTATTCATATCAACTGAGATGTCTTCTGATCTTCTGAATTTTTTTTTTAAATTTCCCCTCATAGGCGGCAATTTAGAGATCATCTGGTAGGGAGTGACTGGATGTCAGGTAAATGGAGAATTGCCCAAGAATTTGACTGTTCGTTTCACTACAGTCTGATACCTATTGTGGGTGATTTTGCCTTATGTCTTATTTCTTTCACAGTTAACCACTTGCCGACCGCCGCACGACTATATACGTCGGCAGAATGGCACGGGCAGGCAAAAGGACTTACAGGTACGTCCTTGCCTGCCCGCGGGTGGGGGGTCCGATCGGACCCCCCCCCGGTGCCAGCGGCGGTCGGATCGAGGTCAGGGTCGATCGGAGGTGAGGGGGAGGCCACTCATTCGTGGCTCCCCCCTCGCGATCGCTCCTGGCCAATGATGTGCTTCCTCGGCTTCTGTGAATGTAAACAGAAGCCGAGGAAGTGATGTCATCTCTCCTCTAGTCGGTCTTTTCGTCCGGCGCCGAGGAGAGAAGACATCCAAGTAAGTGCACCAACACTACACATTCAGTAGAACACGCAGGCACACTTGTCACCCCCCTGTCACCACCCAGTCACCCCCCGATCACCCCCCTGTACCCCCACACATACTGACACCAATAGCAGGTTTTTTTTTTTTTTCTGATTATTGCATTGGTGTCAGTTTGTGTCAGTTATAAGTGTTAGGGCAGTTAGGTTAGCCCCCTTTAGGTCTAGGGTACCCCCCTTAGGTCCAGGGTACCCCCCTAACCCCCCCTAATAAAGTTTTAACCCCGTGACCCCCCCCCGTCGCCAGTGTCACTAAGCGATCGTTTTTCTGATCGCTGTATTAGTGACACAGGTGACGCTAGTTAGGGAGGTAAGTATATAGGTTCGCTGTCAGTGTTTTATAGCGACAGGGACCCCCATATACTACCTTCTAAAGGTTTTAACCCCTTGATTGCCCCCTAGTTAACCCTTTCACCAGTGATCACCATATAATTGTTACGGGTGACGCTGGTTAGTTGGTTTGTTTTTTGTAGTTTATTATAGTTTATTACAGTTTATTATAGTTTTAGGGCACCCGCCGTTTATTACCTTATAAAGGTTTAACCCCCTAATTGCCCGGCGGTGATATAACTTAAGTTTTTAGGGTCAGCTTAGGTCTGCGTCGCCCCAGGCAGCGTCAGGTTAGCGCCAGTACCGCTAACACCCACGCACGCAGCATACACCTCCCTTAGTGCTATAGTATCTGAGCGGATCGATATCTGATCCGATCAGATCTATACTCCCCAGCAGTTTAGGGTCCCCCAAAAAAACGCAGTGTTAGCGGGATCAGCCCAGATACCTGCTAGCACCTGCGTTTTGCTCCTCGGCCCAGCCCAGCCCAGCCCACCCCACCCAAGTGCAGTATCAATCGATAACTGTCACAAAACACTAAGCACACATAACTGCAGCGGTCGCAGAGTCAGGTCTGATCCCTGCGATCGCTAACAGTTTTTTGGTAGCTTTTTGAATCAATCGCTGACAGTCAGGAGCTTTTTTGCCTGTGAGTCTCACTAGTGTACCCCTAAATTTAGAGGCCAAAATGGCAAATCGAAGGTACACTAGTGAAGAGGCCTACACGTTTCTGAGTATGACAGATAGTGAAGAGGAAGTCACTCATCTGTCAAGTTCAGGCTCAGAATACGATCCTGTAGAGGACAGCGGCTCCATGACAGATAGCTCTGACGACGGAGTTGTGGTCCCTGCTAGGGTCAGGCGTACCAGACCCCGAACTTCTTCTTCTGTCCTTGAAGTGCAAGAACCGCAGGTCCCTCGTATGGAGCAGAGCAGTACTAGTGCCGCTACTCCTTCTGGTGAACTGGCAAGCACCAGCGGCCTAGTACACCCTGGTCGTACATCCAGCACTGCAGTATCACGTGGTGACGTGGCGAGTCCCATAAGTGCAGTTCAAGCTGGTGAGGTGGCAAGCACAAGTAATGTCCCGCTGCCACCAAGAAGACAAAGACAGGCCCGTCGTGCCCATAGTGCCCTTCCTGCTGCATTGGCCAATCCGAATTGGGTACCCACCACTTCTGCAGCACCCGTATTGCCCCCATTCACTGGCCAACCCGGAATTCAGGTGGAAACAGTTGATTTTACGCCACTGGATTTTTATTCACTGTTTTTCACCGAAGATCTCTATAGATCTATTGTGGACCAAAGCAATTTGTACGCTGGTCAACACATCGCCACTATTCCCCAGTCCTCCCTTGCCAGAGATTGGAGACCAATTACGGTCTCCGAATTTAAGGTCTTTCTGGGCCTTTCCCTCAACATGGGCATAACCAAAAAGAGTGAGTTGCGGTCATATTGGTCCACTGACCCAATTCACCATATGCCCGTGTTCTCTGCCTCCATGGCCAGGGCACGATACGAGCAGATTTTGCGGTTCATGCACTTCAACGACAATGAACTCTGTCGTCCTCGTGGAGACCCTGGATACGATCGGCTCTACAAAATTCGGCCCCTCGTAAACCACTTCAACCAACGTTTTGCAGACTTGTTTACCCCCCATCAAGTTGTCTGCGTTGATGAGTCCCTGATTAAATTTTCTGGCCGCTTGTCATTCAAACAGTACCTTCCCAGCAAGCGTGCCAGATACGGGGTCAAGATGTATAAGCTCTGTGACAGGGCCACAGGCTATACATGTAGATTTATGGTTTACGAGGGCAAAGATAGTCACGTAGAGCCGATCAACTGCCCTGACTACATAGGAAGCGCTGGCAAGATAGTGTGGGACTTGGTGTCACCCTTATTCGGAAAGGGGTACCACTTGTACGTGGACAATTATTACACGAGCGTGCCACTTTTTAGTCACCTTTTTGATCATCAAATTGGAGCATGTGGCACCGTGCGACCTAATCGCCGGGGCTTTCCTCAGCGGCTTGTAGATTCCCGTCTTAGGCTGGGGGAGAGAGCCTGCTTGCAGTGTAATAATTTGCTCGCTATGAAGTGGAGGGACAATAAGAATGTTTTCGTTCTTACCTCCCTTCATGCAGACACGACGACCCAAATTACTACGGCGACTGGTGTTGTGGAGAAACCCCTCTGTGTCCACGAATATAACCAAAATATGGGAGGGGTGGACCTCAACGACCAGTTGTTGGCGCCGTACCTAATTGCCCGTAAGGCCAGACGCTGGTACAAAAAAGTGTCTGTATACTTATTTCAATTGGCTTTGCTGAACGCTCATGTGCTATACAGAGCTTCAGGACGGACTGGATCCTTCCTTAAATTCCAGGAAGAGATCGTCAGAGCCCTTCTGTTTCCAGACGGTGCTCCACCTCACCTTCCCCAACCAAATGCAGTAGGCCGGCTGCATGAGAGGCATTTTCCTTATGTCCTCGAGAGTACCCCTACCCAACGAGCCCCCCAAAGAAAATGTCGTGTCTGCAGCAAGCGCGGATTTAGGCGTGACACCCGGTATTATTGTCCCTCCTGTCCTGGCAATCCTGGTCTTTGCATTGGTGAATGTTTTGAACGCTACCATACACTAGTTGAGTTTTAGCGTAGGGTACAGCACTGCACAGACTAGGACACACTTTCACAGGGTCTCCCAAGATGCCATCGCATTTTGAGAGACCCAAACCTGGAACCGTTACAGTTTTAAAAGTTACAGTTATAAAAAAAAAAAAATGTAAAAAAAAAAAAAAAAAGTAAAAAAAAAAAAATACACAAAAAAATATAAAATAAAAAAACCAAAAATAGTTGTCGTTTTTATTGTTCTCTCTCTCTCTATTTTCTCTCTATTGTTCTTCTCTTTTTTACTGTATTCTATTCTGCAATGTTTTATTGTTATGTTTTATCATGTTTGCTTTTCAGGTATGTAATTTTTTTATAGTTTAATGTGTTTTAACCATTTTTTTGTTTTCAGGTACGCCATTCAGCTGCAGCGCGGATTTATTTATCTTGACAGCAACAGCGTTTGCTCCCACGATACATAAAGCCGTGACTCCAGCGCTGTCGGAGGTGATTTCACCACCACAGTTACATACTTCAGCATATATGCCGAAGCGTGGGGGCAGCAGTGGGTGGAGGAGCGATTTGCTCCTGCCTTTTGTGGGAGGATGCCCCCATGCTTCGGCATATATATATTTTAGGTAGGCACAGGTTGCGTTAAATGTTTTATTTTTTACTATGTTTTTTTTTTTTTTTGTATTTGCTTTGCAGGTATGGTAAGTATTACTGTTATACTGTAATGTTACTTTGTTTTTTGTTAACCATCATTTGCTTAGCAGGTACGCCATTCAGTTGCAGCGCGGATTTATTTATCTTGACAGCAACAGCGTTTGCTCCCACGATACATAAAGCCGTGACTCCAGCGCTGTCGGAGGTGATTATACCACCACAGTTACATACTTCAGCATATATGCCGAAGCGTGGGGGCAGCAGTGGGTGGAGGAGCGATTTGCTCCTGCCTTTTGTGGGAGGATGCCCCCATGCTTCGGCATATATATATTTTAGGTAGGCACAGGTTGCGTTAAATGTTTTATTTTTTACTATGTTTTTTTTTTTTGTATTTGCTTTGCAGGTATGGTAAGTATTACTGTTATACTGTAATGTTACTTTGTTTTTTGTTAACCATCATTTGCTTAGCAGATACGCCATTCAGTTGCAGCGCGGATTTATTTATCTTGACAGCAACAGCGTTTGCTCCCACGATACATAAAGCCGTGACTCCAGCGCTGTCGGAGGTGATTTCACCACCACAGTTACATACTTCAGCATATATGCCGAAGCGTGGGGGCAGTGGGTGGAGGAGCAATTTGCTCCTGCCTTTTGCGGGAGGATGCCCCCATGCTTCGGCATATATAAATGGTGCATGTATGCCCATCATTAGAAGTGGGTGGATGAAGGGAGGTATTCTAATGGTGGGCATACCCACCGATCAATATCTTTTTTTCGTTCAGCCCACAGGCTGCATGAAAAAAAAGTTTACAATATATGCCCAACAAGGACCAGCAACGTACTGGTATGTTGCTGGACTTTGAGTGGTTATACCAGAATGATGCCTGCAGGTTTAGGTATCATCTTGGTATCATTCTTTTCAGCCAGCGGTCGGCTTTCATGTAAAAGCAATCCTAGCGGCTAATTAGCCTCTAGACTGCTTTTACAAGCAGTGGGAGGGAATGACCCCCCCCCCCCACCGTCTTCCATGTTTTTCTCTGGCTCTCCTGTACCAACAGGGAACCTGAGAATGCAGCCGGTGATTCAGCCAGCTGACCATAGAGCTGATCAGAGACCAGAATGGCTCCAAACATCTCTATGGCCTAAGAATCCGGAAGCTACGAGCATTTCATGACTTAGATTTCGCCGGATGTAAACAGCGCCATTGGGAAATTGGGAAAGCATTTTATCACACCGATCTTGGTGTGGTCAGATGCTTTGAGGGCAGAGGAGAGATCTAGGGTCTAATAGACCCCAATTTTTTCAAAAAAGAGTACCTGTCACTACCTATTGCTATCATAGGGGATATTTACATTCCCTGAGATAACAATAAAAATGATTAAAAAAAAAAAAAAATGAAAGGAACAGTTTAAAAATAAGATAAAAAAGCAAAAAAATAATAAGGAAAAAAAAAAAAAAAAAAAAAAAAAGCACCCCTGTCCCCCCCTGCTCTCGCACAAAGGCGAACGCAAGCGTCGGTCTGGCGTCAAATGTAAACAGCAATTGCACCATGCATGTGAGGTATCACCGCGAAGGTCAGATCGAGGGCAGTAATTTTAGCAGTAGACCTCCTCTGTAAATCTAAAGTGGTAACCTGTAAAGGCTTTTAAAGACTTTTAAAAATGTATTTAGTTTGTCGCCACTGCACGTTTGTGCGCAATTTTAAAGCATGTCATGTTTGGTATCCATGTACTCGGCCTAAGATCATCTTTTTTATTTCATCAAACATTTGGGCAATATAGTGTGTTTTAGTGCATTAAAATGTTAAAAAGTGTGTTTTTTCCCCAAAAAATGCGTTTGAAAAATCGCTGCGCAAATACTGTGTGAAAAAAAAAAATGAAACACCCACCATTTTAATCTGTAGGGCATTTGCTTTAAAAAAATATATAATGTTTGGGGGTTCAAAGTAATTTTCTTGCAAAAAAAATAATTTTTTCATGTAAACAAAAAGTGTCAGAAAGGGCTTTGTCTTCAAGTGGTTAGAAGAGTGGGTGATGTGTGACATAAGCTTCTAAATGTTGTGCATAAAATGCCAGGACAGTTCAAAACCCCCCCAAATGACCCCATTTTGGAAAGTAGACACCCCAAGCTATTTGCTGAGAGGCATGTCGAGTCCATGGAATATTTTATATTGTGACACAAGTTGCGGGAAAAAGACAAATTTTTTTTTTTTTTTGCACAAAGTTGTCACTAAATGATATATTGCTCAAACATGCCATGGGAATATGTGAAGTTACACCCCAAAATACATTCTGTTGCTTCTCCTGAATACGGGGATA
Source organism: Aquarana catesbeiana (assembly GCF_042186555.1). Classification (NCBI taxonomy): domain Eukaryota; kingdom Metazoa; phylum Chordata; class Amphibia; order Anura; family Ranidae; genus Aquarana; species Aquarana catesbeiana. The sequence goes on along the minus strand of NC_133325.1, from coordinate 216,056,712 downwards.
CCCCATGTGTGAGACTTTTTGGGAGCCTAGCCGCGTACGGGACCCCGAAAACCAAGCACCGCCTTCAGGCTTTCTAAGGGCGTAAATTTTTGATTTCACTCTTCACTGCCTATCACAGTTTCGGAGGTCATGGAATGCCCAGATGGCATAAACCCCCCCAAATGACCCCATTTTGGAAAATAGACACCCCAAGCTATTTGCTGAGAGGTATAGTGAGTATTTTGCAGACCTCACTTTTTGTCACAAACTTTTGAAAATTGAAAAAAGAAAAAAAAAAATACGTTTTTCTTGTCTTTCTTCATTTTCAAAAACAAACGAGAGCTGCAAAATACTCGCCATGCCTCTCAGCAAATAGCTTGGGGTGTCTACTTTCCAAAATGGGGTCATTTTGGGGGGTTTTGTGCTATCTTGGCATTTTATGGCCTTCGAAACTGTGATGGGTAGTGAGGAGTGAAATCAAAAATTAACGCCCTTAGAAATCCTGAAGGCGGTGATTGGATTTCGGGGCCCCGTATGAAGCTAGGCTCCCAAAAAGTGCCACTCATGTGGTATCCCCATACTCAGGAGAAGCAGCAGAATGTATTTTGGGGTGTAATTCCACATATGCCCATGGCCTGTGTGAGCAATATATCATTTAGTGACAACTTTGTGCAAAAAAAAAAAAAAAAATTGTCACTTTCCCGCAACTTGTGTCAAAATATAAAATATTCCATGGACTCAACATGCCTCTCAGCAAATAGCTTGGGGTGTCTACTTTCCAAAATGGGGTCATTTGGGGGGGGTTTGTGCCATCTTGGCATTTTATGGCCTTCAAAACTGTGATAGGTAGTGAGGAGTGAAATCAAAAATTTATGCCCTTAGAAATCCTGAAGGCGGTGCTTGGTTTTCGGGGCACCGTACGCGGCTAGGCTCCCAAAAAGTCCCACACATGTGGTATCCCCGTACTCAGGAGAAGCAGCAGAATGTATTTTGGGGTGTAATTCCACATATGCCCATGGCATGTTTGAGCAATATATCATTTAGTGACAACTTTGTGCAAAAAAAAAAAAAAAAAAAAAAAAATTGTCACTTTCCCGCAACTTGTGTCAAAATATAAAATATTCCATGGACTCACCATGCCTCTCAGCAAATAGCTTGGGGTGTCTACTTTCCAAAATGGGGTCATTTGGGGGGGTTTTGTGCCATCTTGGCATTTTATGGCCTTCAAAACTGTGATAGGTAGTGAGGAGTGAAATCAAAAATGTATGCCCTTAGAAATCCTGAAGGCGGTGCTTGGTTTTCGGGGCCCCGTACGCGGCTAGGCTCCCAAAAAGTCCCACACATGTGGTATCCCCGTACTCAGGAGAAGCAGCATAATGTATTTTGGGGTGTAATTCCACATATGCCCATGGCATGTTTGAGCAATATATCATTTAGTGACAACTTTGTGCAAAAAAAAAAAAAAATTGTCACTTTCCCGCAACTTGTGTCAAAAAATAAAATATTCCATGGACTCAACATGCCTCTCAGCAAATAGCTTGGGGTGTCTACTTTCCAAAATGGGGTCATTTGGGGGGGTTTTGTGCCATCTTGGCATTTTATGGCCTTCAAAACTGTGATAGGTAGTGAGGAGTGAAATCAAAAATGTATGCCCTTAGAAATCCTGAAGGCGGTGCTTGGTTTTCGGGGCCCCGTACGCGGCTAGGCTCCCAAAAAGTCCCACACATGTGGTATCCCCGTACTCAGGAGAAGCAGCATAATGTATTTTGGGGTGTAATTCCACATATGCCCATGGCATGTTTGAGCAATATATCATTTAGTGACAACTTTGTGCAAAAAAAAAAAAAAATTGTCACTTTCCCGCAACTTGTGTCAAAAAATAAAATATTCCATGGACTCAACTTGCCTCTCAGCAAATAGCTTGGGGTGTCTACTTTCCAAAATGGGGTCATTTGGGGGGGTTTTGTGCCATCTTGGCATTTTATGGCCTTCAAAACTGTGATAGGTAGTGAGGAGTGAAATCAAAAATTTATGCCCTTTGAAATCCTGAAGGCGGTGCTTGGTTTTCGGGGCCCCGTACGCGGCTAGGCTCCCAAAAAGTCCCACACATGTGGTATCCCCATACTCAGGAGAAGCAGCTGAATGTATTTTGGGGTGCAATTCCACATATGCCCATGGCTTGTGTGAGCAATATATCATTTAGTGACAACTTTTTGTAATTTTTTTTTTTTTTTATTTATTTTTTATTTTTTTGTCATTATTCAATCACTTGGGACAAAAAAAATAAATATTCAATGAGTTCAACATGCCTCTCAGCAATTTCCTTGGGGTGTCTACTTTCCAAAATGGGGTCATTTGGGGGGGTTTTGTACTGCCCTGCCATTTTAGCACCTCATGAAATGACATAGGCAGTCATAAACTAAAAGCTGTGTAAATTCCAGAAAATGTACCCTAGTTTGTAGACGGTATAACTTTTGCGCAAATCAATAAATATACGCTTATTGACATTTTTTTTACCAAAGACATGTGGCCGAATACATTTTGGCCTAAATGTATGACTAAAATTGAGTTTATTGGATTTTTTTTATAACAAAAAGTAGAAAATATCATTTTTTTTCAAAATTTTCGGTCTTTTTCCGTTTATAGCGCAAAAAATAAAAACAGCAGAGGTGATCAAATACCATCAAAAGAAAGCTCTATTTGTGGGAAGAAAAGGACGCAAATTTCGTTTGGTTACAGCATTGCATGACCGCGCAATTAGCAGTTAAAGCGACGCAGTGCCAAATTGTAAAAAGTGCTCTGGTCAGGAAGGGGGTAAATCCTTCCGGGGCTGAAGTGGTTAAACAAATTCAGTTACATTAAAATCCATACCTGATGTATAAAAGGTTTTGTGTTACTGGAATAACTCTTCAATAGAACTGAAGACAAACATGAGGAGTAATCCAGATTAATTCAACATTTAACTTTAATCTGGAATAATACACTACTAAATAGTTTCATATTATTCCATGAACAATATGAAAGCTGCCCTTGATATTTAGTGAAAACGCTAGTTGCAAGGTCAGTACTAGTGAGCTCCAAGTCTCCCCTTACATCCAATTGCAAATTTAGTATTATATTGGGTAAAGCTGGTTGACATTCCAAAATCTGTCTTGATATAAGGCCCTTTGAGCCCTCTACACCGAAGCACCCAGACTGGGGGAGAGAGTACTGTAATCCAGTCGGGCTGTGCTGCATTTCATAATGGTGTCTTGGTAACACTAGCTTTTTTAAAGGAGAAGAGACCACAGAGATTACCTTAGAACAGTGTTTTTCAACTGGGGTTCCGCGGGAAGTCCCCAGGGTTTCCACAGGAAATCTACATTATGGAGGATTTTTTGTATTTTTAAATGTTGTCCAACTTGTCCTTAATACGCGCTGACCCTTAATGTGCATGAATACTCCATGGTACCTCTGTTGTTCCTGCTCCTATAAGGTCAGGGAGCGGAGCAGGGGATAAGTGCAGAGAGCAGGAACGGGAGCCAAAGAAGGAGGAGGTCTTCTGTATATGGCAGTGCTGACTGGGCAGGAACATGTGGCACAATTTGAAGATGACCTTTTACAGTGGCTCTCTGCCTCTCCCTGCACTGTACAATTTGCTCTGATGGCTCTCTGTTTCCCTTGCACTCTGCATTACCACAACTATAAGAGTCTTATAGCTGCGGCAATGCAGAGTGCAGGAGGAACAGAGAGCCATCAGAGCACATGGCTGGATGTTAGAGATGGGAGGGTAGATGGACAGAGTTGGCAGGGGCACATGACTGCTTTTGGACATGAAAACTGCAGGAGGCACAGAGCCGGCAGGGACACATACCATATGGCTGGATCGGGAGGTAAGAGCTGCCAGCCATAGCATTGTGTGTCTCAGAGAGAGAGAGAGAGAGAGAGAGAGTAAATGGCTGGATTAGGAGGGGAATGCCTTATCTGCAGTGAAATCCTGTGTATGGCACCATCCAATAATACAGGCGGGGGGGTAAACAGAGAGATGGAGCATGCTTGACATAGCATGCATCACTATGGAAGTGGTGATGCAGAGAGTGGGAGCACACAGCTGGACCAGACATATTTTAGCAGGAGGTGAGTTCATAATAGTTTTATTATGGAGTAATAACATGTCATAAAGCTATGCTATGATCCTAACTCCTGCTACAATAAATCTCCTCCAGCCCAGTGCCCCTGCTCTTTGATCCCCCTTTCCGTATTCTGCACCGTCAGGATCCAGCACAGACAGGATGTCACCTCTTGATCCAGCCATGTGCTCCCTCTCTCTTCGCTCCTCTGTGGTGCTGCTCTCTGATTTTCACAGGAGCACTTGTGCAGAAAAAAGCAAGCCCAAGTTTCACATTAAGGAGGTAGGTGTTTATTATTTGATAATGTTTCTTAATTGCTGTTATATGTACAGCTCACTGATCAGATCCAATGTTCAGTGCACTGTAGATCTGAGTTTTTTTTTCAGGGGTTCCCCGAGATCTCAAACTTTTTGCCAAGGGTTCCCCTAAGGCAAAAATGTTGAGAAACACTGCCTTAGAAAATGTGTTATTGTTCATTTATTTTCTGATAACAGGCAGAGGGGTTGGTCCTACGCAGGTTGTATCGCTCAATGGCAGAGTAAAATTCATGGAGGTCTCAAAGACAGCTGAGTATGGCAGGTATTTCTGCACATCCAGAATAGTGGAGGAAAATTACAAATCAGTTGGCAGGAAAGATAGTCCATCTGTGTATTTACCTATTTCCCTAGAGTTAAACTTTAAAAGAATTCTGTCAAATGGAGAAATACCTCTGATCTGTTCTAAACTTCACTGTTAAGATGAACCTTTCAGGGCTGTCAAGCTGATTATTTGGCTTCAGTGAGTTCTGACACCACAAGTTGTTTAGCTGAAAGCGGATCAGTTATGTAAGATGTATTTTGGAGGGTAGATCTTAGAGGAGATCAGAGGTATTTTTCTTGCTACAAATTCCCTTTAAGTGTACACATTGGCTATCCTGAAGGGGTGATGACAATTCTTTTTTAGGAAAATAAAAAAATTCAATCTATAAAAAAAACAAAAAAAAAAAAACAGCTGGTATACTGTAAATCAATGGCTACATGTCACAAGTGTAAGCAAATATAAGTGTAAGCAACCTAGCCGAGAATTTTTTTTTTTTCACTTTCATTTTTGTTTTGATGTTTCTATTCTTCCCACTACAGATAAAAGAAAAGTTAATTTATTATAAAAATCAAATTTGTATACCAGACCTACATTGCTATAGAAATTCTTAATATGGATAAAATGAATTAATTCAGATGTAAGAATTTTCTTTCTCCATGAAAATGATCAATGGACCTGGTGCCCAAACCATGGCCTGCAATCTTGTTCAGTCCTACAATATGTACCGTAGGGCTCAAAGGCCAGTAAAATGTGTGAACAGAAACTTACCTCCCTTTTTAGGACCTCCTCAGCCCTAATATAATCCCTATTACTTATTTATTCCCCATGGATAAAAAGCATGTGATTGTACATCTGTGTGCTAGTGTAGGTTGCCGTAGTCTTCCGAGTTAAAGAGTTTGTAATGTTCCTAGATAAAGTAAATCAGGTATCACTTACATGAATGATTGAAGAAAACAGCAGTGAAGAAACATATAAAGGTCTTTAAGGATATTTAAACTATATCTGAATCTCAAACTTGTTTAGATTTGAACATGAGGAGAAAGGAAATCCTCCCAAGTGGACACTTGTTTGAGTGACAGCTGTCTAAGAAAAAATGTTCCTCACACTTTATGTTGTGGCTACGGGGAAAGAAGTGAAGAAAAATCTCCCATATAGAACATTATTGGCAAAAAACAGGGGTTTCAACTATGTTGCACTCTGTTCCAATTAAAAAATACAAATTATGTTTGGGCCTTAGATGTACTTTAAATGCCAAGATAATCATTTTTGAGGGGGCAATCCTAATAGTAATGCCTTTCTAAACATGGTTTTATGGTGTTTGAACTTCCCTTGAAGCATAGTTATAGTGTCTTATCATTTCATGTGTCAGATCTGCATTCTCCAAAAATCTCATGTGGCAGGTTCACAGGCTCTTATGGTCTTTTTGTACCACATCTACAGTCTCTATTTTTCATAGCATGTCTGCAGTTTGTATCATTTCCTGTAACATTTGTTTGATCTCCTACAGTCTCTAGGAACAGATGCTAAATACATCTGTGTCTGGTCCACTGGTGTGTAATTTACAATCCAAATGAGCAGACAATGATATGTAAAAAATATATTTTTTTTATAGGCAGTCTTGCATCAAACAACTGAACCACTGCTTCCAGAACAATATTGAAAATAAACAGATGTTGCTGGTACCTTCTACTTTACAAGTCCTACTTCACAGCACCCCCAAAAGCCAAATCTCTATTCTGTTCCTTCACACTAAAATGTCAGTGAGTTTATCAAGTTTAAATAGTTTCCTAGGTATAAACTAAATGGTAGAAGGAAGGAGTCCTAATGGGAGATCTTTGAATTCTTAGACACATAGGAGTTTATTTACTAAAGACAAATCCACTTTGCACTACAAGTGCAAACTACAAGTGCAAATTGCACTTGAAATTGCACTGAAAGTGCACTTGGAAGTGTAGTGGCTGTAGATCCAAGGGGAACATGCAGGGAAAATAAAAAACAGCATTTTAGCTTGCACATGATTGGATAATAAAATCAGCAGAGCTTCCCTTCATTTCAGATCTACCTCTCAGATTTACAGTGACTGCACTTCCAAGTGCACTTTCAGTGCCATTTCAAGTGCACTTTGCACTTGTAGTTTGCACTTGTAATGCAAAGTCAATTTGCCTTTCGTAAATAACCCCCATAATGTCATAGTGTCTGGTACCACATCCTTGAAAAATTATATACACAGAAAAAAACATAACCAAAGTTTAGAGGACTTTAAAAGTACAACATATTTAACCTCCCTGGCGGTATGATTATTTCGGATTTTAGGTGCTGAAAGCGGTACAATTATTTTGCATGGAAATTTGGCATTGTATATTGTAGGTCTGTAATTCTTAACAATAACATACTTAAATCTGTCCAAACAAGAGTCTAGTAGATATCCCGGGTATGATGAAGTTTGAAACACAACAACATAAATTATAATATAATAAATAAATATAAATAATTAAAAAAAATAATATAATAATAATAAAATAAATTTCCCCACTATTCACTATCGCTCAATTCTGCAAGTGTTCTAATTTATTATCGCTGTTTTCTAGCTGGTCTAAAGCCACTTTTGACGTAAAGGGACACTTTTTGGTTGTTATGGACAATCTCGAGTTTCCAGGCAGAAAGAACAATATATATAACATAAAACTGCATGCAAGGCATGGAGCAAAGCACTGGGGACAACAGGGATGTGAAATAATTTCATACAGTACTGTAAACTGTTAGATTACAGTACTGTATGTGTTATGGTTTTTACATTTTTTGGAATTTGCCGCCAGGCTCCGCCCCCGTGCGTCGCGATGCTCGCAGGGAGCAGATCGGCTTCGGAGGAGACAGAGCCCGCAGACACAGCGGGGGACATCGCAGGATCCCGGGGACAAGGTAAGTAAAGCTGTACCAGGATCCTGCAATGTAATCCCGAGTGTGACTCGGGGTTACCGCTAATGGGACTGAAATTTAACCCCGAGCCACACTCGGGAAAACCGTCAGGGAGGTTAAGTAAAAAGTCAATGTTTTATTCTACAAATGTTAAAAAAAAATGATAACATTAAAAATACAACAAAATTGCATGTAAACATTACAAGGATTACAAGCTTGGGCGGTGGAACGCTTGCTGTAACTTCAACGCGTTTCATGGGTCCATGTCCACTTCATGGCAGACCACCGCTGAGGATTCCCGGCCTATCCCGGGCCCATCTTCAAACTGTGACACATAGAGGGACTGGAAAATAGCAAGACAGCAACAAAGCACTCCTAAATACGATACGCTAGTCCTGAGAGAGAGCCTGGTCCCCCCCAAAACTTTCTTGGACTCTTAGTGAATTAAATCTTTGAGGAGCTGACCTATCTTTCCCAGAAGTTTGCAATTGGTGGTTGTGTTTATCACTATGTTCATGAATGTTAAGTACAGAGCTTGACTGTAGTTACCTTCCTGATGACGTGGGACCCTTAAAACGCATCAATGTTACAGCAAGCATTCCACTGCCCAAGCTTGGCAGGGATGATGAGTGATGATATATAACATAATCCCATGTACTTATAATGTTTACATGCAATATTGTTGTATTTTTAATGTTATATATGTTTTTTAACATTTGTAGAATAAAATATTGACTATTTACTTAAATATGTGGTACCCTTAAAGTCCTCTGCTCTTTAGTTAGGTTTTTTCTGTGTATATGGTTTCTTAGGATCTCTCTAATACAATAACTTTCCAGGATATTTCTCAAGGAATATGCATTACTTTTAGTTCAAAATAAGCATAGTATGTTCTAAGTGCAGTTGCTGTCCCCAGTGATCATTTCTCAGTCCTGCACTCTGATCAGCATACAGTCTCCCCTTAGCCACAATTGTGCGTCTACCTTCTGGATTCCAGGCCTCATTCTTAGAACTGCATATCCCCGGATGTCCCGGCCACAGTATTATCTCTTAATCTTCAGCTGATATTACTGTATTACTGGGAATAAAAGGGAATTCCTCTTCAGAATATAAAACCTCAACCTTTATTGATAACTTTAAAACTTTTAAAACAGACATTAACATCCACAGTTGGCCTGCTAAGCTTGTCTAAATATAATATCTTTCTTTGGCAGTCTGCCATTACTTCCACCACCTACAACTGAAAGTTTTAAAGTTATGAATACCAGACCAGGGCTAAAAGAAAATATTATCATTCTTAACTGAGCCACACTTAATGTACTCCATTCCCTACTACCCCAGGCTGCTACTACTAAAAATGATCTATTTTCTTCTGATAACTATTTTCCTTCCTACGTTACCTTTTTTATAATAATTATGTCATCCTATCTGGCCTTCAGCTCACATTGTCAAGCTAAATAGATCTTCTTTAAGCCCCAACTAATGTAGGTGACCACTTTTTATTTTCCACAGGAACTTCTTCATACTCCTAAATCTGGATGCTACCCCCCTTCAGAATTTGTCTTATGCCGCGTACACACGGTCAGACTTTTTGACAACAAAGGTCCGACGGTCTTTCCGACGGACTTTCGACGGAGTTGCGATGGACTTTCGATGGACTTTCTAACGACCGAACTTGCCTACACACGATCACACCAAAGTCTGACAGATTCATACGTGATGACGTACGACCGGACTAAAATAAGGAAGTTGATAGCCAGTAGCCAATAGCTTCCCTAGTGTCGGTTTTTGTCCGTCGGACTAGCATACAGACGAGCAGATTTTTCGACCGGACTCGAGTCTGTCGGAAAGATTTAAAGCATGTTCCAAATCTAAAGTCCGTCAGATATTTGACCAAAAAAGTTCACTGCAGGTCCGATGAAGCCCACACATGGTCGAATTGTCCACCGGACTCGGTGCGTCGGACCAATCCGGTCGAAAAGTCCGCTCGTACGTACGTGGCTTAAGTGTACCCACATCAGGCTAAACCACTAAAAATGAGATTTGGGTTTAGGTCTGACAGGGGCTTGTGGTGAACCCAGCTCATTCATAACTTGAAGACCTGGCAAACTAGTGCAGGATTTCATCATTATACCATACTACTAATATAATCAACTATAATAAATACTGAAAAGGGGATTTTGGATAAACCAGTCCCCTCGATATAAAATGTTGGGTTCCAGAAACCATATTGACAATGTGCTTATCTGTTGTAGAGAAAACAGATAAAGTGTATAGAAGAGATTAGTGTAGAGCTTGTACACATTGGCTAGTCTCTTAAAATAGGCTTAAAGTGGATGTAAACCCGAATTTTTTTTTTCTTTTTTTGATATCATAATGTAAAGTATAAGATTTCCTATCATTTGAGCCCAGTCTTGCCACAAAGAGTTAATCCAGTTCTGAGCAATCCTCTTTTATTGTTCAGTGAGATAAAACTTGACAAACAGAGAAAAACTTTGTCAAATCCTCCCCCTTGCTGTGAGTGACAGGTGATTTACATATCTCGTGCACTAGCCTAAGACATGCATTATTTTTTAATTCCCACCCCCACTCCTTTCTTCAGCAGCTCTGCAAGGATTGGCTGTTCCACACCTCAGCATGATTTGGTATGCTGTAGTCATGTGGTTACATTCCTGTATTTTCACTGGATGTTAGAGATCATAGCAGAAGTTCAGTGTAAGAAATACACAGGAGAAAATGCATATTGACAAGGGGAGTGTAGAGGTGGGCGGGGAGTCTACTGACATCACGACTCCACCCACCGAGCTCCAGACAACAGACCCACCCACAGAATCTGCAGTTTTTCGGGTCTCATAACAGACAGAGGGGAGACATTTGACAGGTAAAGTTACATGCAGGAGGCATGTATATCCTTATAGATAACCCCTATGGCAGTAGTTTAGAAAGGATGACATTGGGTTTACATCCACTTTAAACCCTTAATGAATGTCATGTAGATAGAAAAATGCTGTGTATTTTGGGGAGTTTAAGGGTGGAGAAATGAAGGGTTAATGTTGCTGATGTCTGGCACATTTTTACAGCCTGTCCACAGTGATAACAGGCTGCTTGTTGTTTTTTCATATGACAATTTTCTTGTTAGCTTCAACTTTTTTAGTGCATGCATGCTTTGAAAAAAAATGTTTAAAATAATATACCCCTAAGCACTGCACACCCCCACCTCAGGTGTACAACAACCCTCTGTCATATCCCCATATCCTCAAAAATGTGTTTGGTTGAATGTATATAAATGAATGTATTGATCTATCAGTGACATTTGCAGTGTGTGTTCAGCAGGCCCCTGAAATCCAGGCCTGATTTATTTTTTTAAAAAGTCATCATACCCCCCTCATCCCCCCCCCCTCGCTGTAAACCCTCTCTCACATGAAATAACAGATATTAGGCTAGTACCTGGAGCATATATCCTCTAACCTACAGATAGAGATGAGCTGTCGGTTCAGTCAAAAATTCCAGATTGGAGTAAATTTCAGTTGTTTGGGGGTTTGGCCAAGCTACTCTCCCCCATCAGAGGTAATGGGGGAGAGTAGAGTAAAGTTAAACATTTAGCAGCAGTATTACTACTGCTGCTAAATGTCACAGCTTTCTAGTTGGGGCTGATAATTAATAAAGAGCTGAGGGCTGTCAGTGTCCTAAAAACCAGTGACATATCTCTACCCATTCATTCAGCTGCCATTCAGGAATTGTCAGCCAAGGGCCTCTTCCTCGCAACACTGGTCAGTTGGTTGTGGGGGTCTGCATGTGGAGGGGCTAATTGGAATCTGAATGCTCAGCTTAAAAATACTGGGGCTCTAAGATTTGGCCCTGCCCTATGTGAATGAGTAGGGGTAATAGTACTCATTCACAAAAAAAAAGTAAATCAACATGCACATGTTTAAACTACTTAAAAAAAATGTTCCACCAAGTAAATCAATTACCAATCGTGTCATCCAGCAAAACAGACCCACATCAGTAATGAAGAATTACTCCAAATGACCTGCCAAATGAAAAGACCCTAACTGTTGACAATCCCATTCAAGTTGACTGCTTGGTACAAATGACAGCTCCTAGCCAACACCATAGAATGTAAACAAAGGAGTGATGTATCCTGGGAGACATCATTGACCAAATATGGGCATGAACATATTTGGCCAATAACATGATGGGACTCTGGTATGGAATGGGGGGGCACATAATTTTTTTCTTGAGTGGGGTTCCCCTTAACTCTAATACCTGAACCTCATCAAGGATAAGGGTCTGGTAAGCATTTTTAGAGAAAACACAACACCATTTTCTTGTGTGGGATCCCCCATTACCATCTATACTAGAACCTCATCTAGGATAAATGTTTTGAACAGATGAAGGCAATCCCTAGTTTACAAACAGAACAAAGCAGCTTTGAGCTGTTATGCACTGGCAGTTTAAACAGAATTTTTTCTTTTTTTAAGAATTGTAGTTTAATTTAAATTTGAACAATGAAGAACATTAAATCACAGTGCATATATAAAGTGAAGTCAAATATCTAACTGTTATAAACATAAAGAAAGTATACATTGCGTATATTTAGCAATAAAAATCAGTTTGCACATTTGTCTACATGAATGAGCTACTGGAAAACAAGGATGTTGCAGCTAATATTGCATATATTTGCAATCAAATTTCGGAAAAGTTCCGCCAGGGTAAAACAATAAGGAGGAAAGAATAAGTTTGTGTCCATGAGACATACAGAAGTACAAAAGTAGACATTACAGTAAGGATCCAAAGCACAAATGAGACAAAGAATATAAAAAAAATGGGAAATGAGGGTGAGTATGATTAACCAATCAGATACTAGCCCAGGTTAATACACCTAAGGGAAACTAAAAAGAACCATACGGAATTTGAACAGTCAAAGAAATATTCACAGCAGGATGATAATAATAAGTCAGATAGGGGTCATGTACTAAGGCTCAGAGCTCAGTGAAGACAGGTTCCATGGCTCCCATTTATGATTGAAAGAATGTACATTCAACCCTCGAAGGGCGGTGAGATGCTCCATTCTTCTAATTTCTTCAATGGTGTTCAAATGTTGAGCTCAAGATGGAGGTGTGGAGGAGCTTCATTTAAGGGAAATGAGCCTCCTAACAGCAGTCAATATATGTACAACCAACTTCTTAGGGTGATTTGAAATGCCAGTGAAGCGCAACACCAAGAGGAAATAATGGAGGTCTAGAGGGATAAATATTTCCAATAAGTTTACAAAATAAGGTGCAGCGCTAAAAAAATAAAAAATAATATAAAATTATGAATAAACTACAAGGGATAAAATGCGGAGGTATCAATGGAACAAATAGTCCTTCAGAGGGACATGACAAACAGTCCTATAATTAATAAATGAAGCACTAAAAATGTCCAAGAATATTCAGTGAGTATCCATCACACGTGACAGCATGCCAAATAGAGTGAATGATGAATGTGCCCAACACCGATACACAAAATGGCCTCTCACCTGATGACCAGGACCCTTAAGTTATAGAGGGTCAATAAAGCTTTCCCATAAGGGTCAATCAACAAGAAATCCTTTTTCAGATGAAGATAATCCTTCAGGGAACACTGGGGCTGAGGGTCAAGATGGCTCTGGGCTGGGCTGTAGGTGAGGATGGCTCTCACATAGCATATGTAATGCAAAAAAGGACAAAAATAGTGCTCTCTGTATACTCCAATTTATTAAAATAGTAATAAAAGTTAAACTTACAAAAGCGGCACTTCACAAGTGCAGGACGAACACAGCAAAGAAAATGAATCACCGCCGTGTAGAGACACGGAGTAGAGCATGCGCGGTAGCAGCGGGTGACGTCACGCCGTTACGTTCTGATCTGTTGGTTTAAAGTAATTGGTGAGAATAAACTGGTCATGCTTAATACTAATGGACAAATCTAGAAACACAACTTTTTCGGAACTAATGGTCCATGTTAGAGATATGTTCTTAGTGTTATTATTGAGTGATTCAATGAAATCATTCAATCTAGATCTTTCACCGTTCCAAACAAGGATAAGATCATCAATGAATCTCCTGTAACACACTAACTCAGGGGGGGCGGTGGAGGAACACTGCCTCATCCTCCCAGTGGGCCATGAAAATATTAGCCACACTGGGAGCGAAGCGAGCCCCCATAGCTACACCCCTGGTCTGTAAATAGAATTCTCTATTGTACCAAAAATAGTTCCTTGTGAGACAAAAATCTAAACAACTTAAAAGATACTCCTGATGCCCACCAGATAAAGAAGATGCAGTCAGAGCCCATTCTACCGAAGCCATAGCATCCTGATGGCCAATAATTGTATACAGGGAACTTACGTCTGCTGTAACTAAAAAGGTAGACGGGGAACATTTCAAAGTGTCTAGAATTTGGATGATGTGTTTGGTGTCCTTCAAAAATGCAGGAGTTTGCATAACTAAAGGTTGTAAAAAGAAATCAATATATTGTCCTAATCGTGCAGAAACAGAATCGATCCCATTAACAATGGGTCGCCCTGGAGGTCTAACAGCATCTTTGTGTATTTTTGGTAGAAAATAAATAACGGGTGTTCTGCAAAATAAAGGATCTAAATATAAAGCTTCCTTTTTATTAAGGATCCTTCGATCCTTACCATCTTCAATAATATTATGCAGTTCATCCTTTAAGGTGAGCATAGGGTCCCTATTCAAAACCTGATAGGTATCCTGGTCCGATAATAGGCGACTCATTTCATTTTGGTAGTATTCTTTACCAAGAATGACTAACCCGCCTCCCTTATCCGCAGGGCGAATAACGATGTCCTTACGGTCCGTAAGGGATTTTATGCCCCGCTTGATAAACAGTGGATCAGACACTCTCTTCACCTGTAATTTTTCTAGGTCATTGGAAACCATATTTTTAAAAATCGGGGGGGACCGGGGTTTGGGGGTGTGTACGGTACAGGCTGTCTCCAATGTTCCCCTTGAGCTGCTTGGTCCGGTCCCCCCCGAAAGCGAAAACAATGAGAGGAAGGAGAGGGGGGAAGCGAGTACAAAAAGTCCAGACCGTAACAGGTAAAGGAATTTATAACCTCAGTCATGTTGTTTTGAACGAAGACGAAATAAGTTCTTGACCGAGGTCTTAAATTCGCCCCTATTAAAAATCTTAATAAGTTCAATACTTATGTTAGTATTCAAAAATACGTAAGAACTCTTAACATGAAAAAATATTTTTTATCACACCCTTCCCAGGGATCTAAACCCTTGGCACAGAATCACTCTTCTCTATGAAATAGGTCTACTTTTAATCCTCAGATTTCCGATAACAAACATTTGGAAGTTTTTAAAAATATGGTTTCCAATGACCTAGAAAAATTACAGGTGAAGAGAGTGTCTGATCCACTGTTTATCAAGCGGGGCATAAAATCCCTTACGGACCGTAAGGACATCGTTATTCGCCCTGCGGATAAGGGAGGCGGGTTAGTCATTCTTAGTAAAGAATACTACCAAAATGAAATGAGTCGCCTATTATCGGACCAGGATACCTATCAGGTTTTGAATAGGGACCCTATGCTCACCTTAAAGGATGAACTGCATAATATTATTGAAGATGGTAAGGATCGAAGGATCCTTAATAAAAAGGAAGCTTTATATTTAGATCCTTTATTTTGCAGAACACCCGTTATTTATTTTCTACCAAAAATACACAAAGATGCTGTTAGACCTCCAGGGCGACCCATTGTTAATGGGATTGATTCTGTTTCTGCACGATTAGGACAATATATTGATTTCTTTTTACAACCTTTAGTTATGCAAACTCCTGCATTTTTGAAGGACACCAAACACATCATCCAAATTCTAGACACTTTGAAATGTTCCCCGTCTACCTTTTTAGTTACAGCAGACGTAAGTTCCCTGTATACTATTATTGGCCATCAGGATGCTATGGCTTCGGTAGAATGGGCTCTGACTGCATCTTCTTTATCTGGTGGGCATCAGGAGTATCTTTTAAGTTGTTTAGATTTTTGTCTCACAAGGAACTATTTTTGGTACAATAGAGAATTCTATTTACAGACCAGGGGTGTAGCTATGGGGGCTCGCTTCGCTCCCAGTGTGGCTAATATTTTCATGGCCCACTGGGAGGATGAGGCAGTGTTCCTCCACCGTCCCCCCTGAGTTAGTGTGTTACAGGAGATTCATTGATGATCTTATCCTTGTTTGGAACGGTGAAAGATCTAGATTGAATGATTTCATTGAATCACTCAATAATAACACTAAGAACATATCTCTAACATGGACCATTAGTTCCGAAAAAGTTGTGTTTCTAGATTTGTCCATTAGTATTAAGCATGACCAGTTTATTCTCACCAATTACTTTAAACCAACAGATCAGAACGTAACGGCGTGACGTCACCCGCTGCTACCGCGCATGCTCTACTCCGTGTCTCTACACGGCGGTGATTCATTTTCTTTGCTGTGTTCGTCCTGCACTTGTGAAGTGCCACTTTTGTAAGTTTAACTTTTATTACTATTTTAATAAATTGGAGTATACAGAGAGCACTATTTTTGTCCTTTTTTGCATTACATATGCTATGTGAGAGCCATCCTCACCTACAGCCCAGCCCAGAGCCATCTTGACCCTCAGCCCCAGTGTTCCCTGAAGGATTATCTTCATCTGAAAAAGGATTTCTTGTTGATTGACCCTTATGGGAAAGCTTTATTGACCCTCTATAACTTAAGGGTCCTGGTCATCAGGTGAGAGGCCATTTTGTGTATCGGTGTTGGGCACATTCATCATTCACTCTATTTGGCATGCTGTCACGTGTGATGGATACTCACTGAATATTCTTGGACATTTTTAGTGCTTCATTTATTAATTATAGGACTGTTTGTCATGTCCCTCTGAAGGACTATTTGTTCCATTGATACCTCCGCATTTTATCCCTTGTAGTTTATTCATAATTTTATATTATTTTTTATTTTTTTAGTGCTGCACCTTATTTTGTAAACTTATTGGAAATATTTATCCCTCTAGACCTCCATTATTTCCTCTTGGTGTTGCACTTCACTGGCATTTCAAATCACCCTAAGAAGTTGGTTGTACATATATTGACTGCTGTTAGGAGGCTCATTTCCCTTAAATGAAGCTCCTCCACACCTCCATCTTGAGCTCAGCATTTGAACACCATTGAAGAAATTAGAAGAATGGAGCATCTCACCGCCCTTCGAGGGTTGAATGTACATTCTTTCAATCATAAATGGGAGCCATGGAACCTGTCTTCACTGAGCTCTGAGTCTTAGTACATGACCCCTATCTGACTTATTATTATCATCCTGCTGTGAATATTTCTTTGACTGTTCAAATTCCGTATGGTTCTTTTTAGTTTCCCTTAGGTGTATTAACCTGGGCTAGTATCTGATTGGTTAATCATACTCACCCTCATTTCCCATTTTTTTTATATTCTTTGTCTCATTTGTGCTTTGGATCCTTACTGTAATGTCTACTTTTGTACTTCTGTATGTCTCATGGACACAAACTTATTCTTTCCTCCTTATCGTTTTACCCTGGTGGAACTTTTCCGAAATTTGATTGCAAATATATGCAATATTAGCTGCAACATCCTTGTTTTCCAGTAGCTCATTCATGTAGACAAATGTGCAAACTGATTTTTATTGCTAAATATACGCAATGTATACTTTCTTTATGTTTATAACAGTTAGATATTTGACTTCACTTTATATATGCACTGTGATTTAATGTTCTTCATTGTTCAAATTTAAATTAAACTACAATTCTTAAAAAAAGAAAAAATTCTGTTTAAACTGCCAGTGCATAACAGCTCAAAGCTGCTTTGTTCTGTTTGTAAACTAGGGATTGCCTTCATCTGTTCAAAACATTTATCCTAGATGAGGTTCTAGTATAGATGGTAATGGGGGATCCCACACAAGAAAATGGTGTTGTGTTTTCTCTAAAAATGCTTACCAGACCCTTATCCCTGATGAGGTTCAGGTATTAGAGTTAAGGGGAACCCCACTCAAGAAAAAAAATATGTGCCCCCCCATTCCATACCAGAGTCCCATCATGTTATTGGCCAAATATGTTCATGCCCATATTTGGTCAATGATGTCTCCCAGGATACATCACTCCTTTGTTTACATTCTATGGTGTAGGCTAGGAGCTGTCATTTGTACCAAGCAGTCAACTGGAATGGGATTGTCAACAGTTAGGGTCTTTTCATTTGGCAGGTCATTTGGAGTAATTCTTCATTACTGATGTGGGTCTGTTTTGCTGGATGACACGATTGGTAATTGATTTACTTGGTGGAACATTTTTTTTAAGTAGTTTAAACATGTGCATGTTGATTTACTTTTTTTTTTGTGAATGAGTACTATTACCCCTACTCATTCACATAGGGCAGGGCCAAATCTTAGAGCCCCAGTATTTTTAAGCTGAGCATTTAGATTCCAATTAGCCCCTCCACATGCAGACCCCCACAACCAACTGACCAGTGTTGCGAGGAAGAGGCCCTTGGCTGACAATTCCTGACTGGCAGCTGAATGAATGGGTAGAGATATGTCACTGGTTGTTAGGACACTGACAGCCCTCAGCTCTTTATTAATTATCAGCCCCAACTAGAAAGCTGTGACATTTAGCAGCAGTAGTAATACTGCTGCTAAATGTTTAACTTTACTCTACTCTCCCCCATTACCTCTGATGGGGGAGAGTAGCTTGGCCAAACCCCCAAACAACTGAAATTTACTCCAATCTGGAATTTTTGACTGAACCGACAGCTCATCTCTATCTGTAGGTTAGAGGATATATGCTCCAGGTACTAGCCTAATATCTGTTATTTCATGTGAGAGAGGGTTTACAGCGAGGGGGGGGGGGATGAGGGGGGTATGATGACTTTTTAAAAAAATAAATCAGGCCTGGATTTCAGGGGCCTGCTGAACACACACTGCAAATGTCACTGATAGATCAATACATTCATTTATATACATTCAACCAAACACATTTTTGAGGATATGGGGATATGACAGAGGGTTGTTGTACACCTGAGGTGGGGGTGTGCAGTGCTTAGGGGTATATTATTTTAAACATTTTTTTTCAAAGCATGCATGCACTAAAAAAGTTGAAGCTAACAAGAAAATTGTCATGTGAAAAAACAACAAGCAGCCTGTTATCACTGTGGACAGGCTGTAAAAATGTGCCAGACATCAGCAACATTAACCCTTCATTCCTCCACCCTTAAATTCCCCAAGATACACAGCATTTTTCTATCTACATGATATTCATTAAGGGTTTAAAGTGGATGTAAACCCAATGTCATCCTTTCTAAACTACTGCCATAGGGGTTATCTATAAGGATATACATGCCTCCTGCATGTAACTTTACCTGTCAAATGTCTCCCCTCTGTCTGTTATGAGACCCGAAAAACTGCAGATTCTGTGGGTGGGTCTGTTGTCTGGAGCTCGGTGGGTGGAGTCGTGATGTCAGTAGACTCCCCGCCCACCTCTACACTCCCCTTGTCAATATGCATTTTCTCCTGTGTATTTCTTACACTGAACTTCTGCTATGATCTCTAACATCCAGTGAAAATACAGGAATGTAACCACATGACTACAGCATACCAAATCATGCTGAGGTGTGGAACAGCCAATCCTTGCAGAGCTGCTGAAGAAAGGAGTGGGGGTGGGAATTAAAAAATAATGCATGTCTTAGGCTAGTGCATGAGATATGTAAATCACCTGTCACTCACAGCAAGGGGGAGGATTTGACAAAGTTTTTCTCTGTCAAGTTTTATCTCACTGAACAATAAAAGAGGATTGCTCAGAACTGGATTAACTCTTTGTGGCAAGACTGGGCTCAAATGATAGGAAATCTTATACTTTACATTATGATATCAAAAAAAGAAAAAAAAAAATTCGGGTTTACATCCACTTTAAGCCTATTTTAAGAGACTAGCCAATGTGTACAAGCTCTACACTAATCTCTTCTATACACTTTATCTGTTTTCTCTACAACAGATAAGCACATTGTCAATATGGTTTCTGGAACCCAACATTTTATATCGAGGGGACTGGTTTATCCAAAATCCCCTTTTCAGTATTTATTATAGTTGATTATAATAGTAGTATAGTATAATGATGAAATCCTGCACTAGTTTGCCAGGTCTTCAAGTTATGAATGAGCTGGGTTCACCACAAGCCCCTTTCAGACCTAAACCCAAATCTCATTTTTAGTGGTTTAGCCTGATGTGGGTACACTTAAGCCACGTACGTACGAGCGGACTTTTCGACCGGATTGGTCCGACGCACCGAGTCCGGTGGACAATTCGACCAGGTGTGGGCTTCATCGGACCTGCAGTGAACTTTTTTGGTCGAATATCTGACGGACTTTAGATTTGGAACATGCTTCAAATCTTTCCGACAGACTCGAGTCCGGTCGAAAAATCTGCTCGTCTGTATGCTAGTCCGACGGACAAAAACCGACACTAGGGAAGCTATTGGCTACTGGCTATCAACTTCCTTATTTTAGTCCGGTCGTACGTCATCACGTATGAATCTGTCAGACTTTGGTGTGATCGTGTGTAGGCAAGTTCGGTCGTTAGAAAGTCCATCGAAAGTCCATCGCAACTCCATCGAAAGTCCGTCGGAAAGACCGTCGGACCTTTGTTGTCAAAAAGTCTGACCGTGTGTATGCGGCATAAGACAAATTCTGAAGGGGGGTAGCATCCAGATTTAGGAGTATGAAGAAGTTCCTGTGGAAAATAAAAAGTGGTCACCTACATTAGTTGGGGCTTAAAGAAGATCTATTTAGCTTGACAATGTGAGCTGAAGGCCAGATAGGATGACATAATTATTATAGAAAGGTAACGTAGGAAGGAAAATAGTTATCAGAAGAAAATAGATCATTTTTAGTAGTAGCAGCCTGGGGTAGTAGGGAATGGAGTACATTAAGTGTGGCTCAGTTAAGAATGATAATATTTTCTTTTAGCCCTGGTCTGGTATTCATAACTTTAAAACTTTCAGTTGTAGGTGGTGGAAGTAATGGCAGACTGCCAAAGAAAGATATTATATTTAGACAAGCTTAGCAGGCCAACTGTGGATGTTAATGTCTGTTTTAAAAGTTTTAAAGTTATCAATAAAGGTTGAGGTTTTATATTCTGAAGAGGAATTCCCTTTTATTCCCAGTAATACAGTAATATCAGCTGAAGATTAAGAGATAATACTGTGGCCGGGACATCCGGGGATATGCAGTTCTAAGAATGAGGCCTGGAATCCAGAAGGTAGACACACAATTGTGGCTAAGGGGAGACTGTATGCTGATCAGAGTGCAGGACTGAGAAATGATCACTGGGGACAGCAACTGCACTTAGAACATACTATGCTTATTTTGAACTAAAAGTAATGCATATTCCTTGAGAAATATCCTGGAAAGTTATTGTATTAGAGAGATCCTAAGAAACCATATACACAGAAAAAACCTAACTAAAAAGCAGAGGACTTTAAGGGTACCACATATTTAAGTAAATAGTCAATATTTTATTCTACAAATGTTAAAAAACATATATAACATTAAAAATACAACAATATTGCATGTAAACATTATAAGTACATGGGATTATGTTATATATCATCACTCATCATCCCTGCCAAGCTTGGGCAGTGGAATGCTTGCTGTAACATTGATGCGTTTTAAGGGTCCCACGTCATCAGGAAGGTAACTACAGTCAAGCTCTGTACTTAACATTCATGAACATAGTGATAAACACAACCACCAATTGCAAACTTCTGGGAAAGATAGGTCAGCTCCTCAAAAGTTAATTCACTAAGAGTCCAAGAAAGTTTTGGGGGGGACCAGGCTCTCTCTCAGGACTAGCGTATCGTATTTAGGAGTGCTTTGTTGCTGTCTTGCTATTTTCCAGTCCCTCTATGTGTCACAGTTTGAAGATGGGCCCGGGATAGGCCGGAAATCCTCAGCGGTGGTCTGCCATGAAGTGGACATGGACCCATGAAATGCGTTGAAGTTACAGCAAGCGTTCCACCGCCCAAGCTTGTAATCCTTGTAATGTTTACATGCAATTTTGTTGTATTTTTAATGTTATCATTTTTTTTTAACATTTGTAGAATAAAACATTGACTTTTTACTTAACCTCCCTGACGGTTTTCCCGAGTGTGGCTCGGGGTTAAATTTCAGTCCCATTAGCGGTAACCCCGAGTCACACTCGGGATTACATTGCAGGATCCTGGTACAGCTTTACTTACCTTGTCCCCGGGATCCTGCGATGTCCCCCGCTGTGTCTGCGGGCTCTGTCTCCTCCGAAGCCGATCTGTTCCCTGCGAGCATCGCGACGCACGGGGGCGGAGCCTGGCGGCAAATTCCAAAAAATGTAAAAACCATAACACATACAGTACTGTAATCTAACAGTTTACAGTACTGTATGAAATTATTTCACATCCCTGTTGTCCCCAGTGCTTTGGTCCATGCCTTGCATGCAGTTTTATGTTATATATATTGTTCTTTCTGCCTGGAAACTCGAGATTGTCCATAACAACCAAAAAGTGTCCCTTTACGTCAAAAGTGGCTTTAGACCAGCTAGAAAACAGCGATAATAAATTAGAACACTTGCAGAATTGAGCGATAGTGAATAGTGGGGAAATTTATTTTATTATTATTATATTATTTTTTTTAATTATTTATATTTATTTATTATATTATAATTTATGTTGTTGTGTTTCAAACTTCATCATACCCGGGATATCTACTAGACTCTTGTTTGGACAGATTTAAGTATGTTATTGTTAAGAATTACAGACCTACAATATACAATGCCAAATTTCCATGCAAAATAATTGTACCGCTTTCAGCACCTAAAATCCGAAATAATCATACCGCCAGGGAGGTTAAGACTTTCTTGTCTTAATTTTAACTAAATGTATTTGGAGGAGGGAAATGGTAACTTTTTCATAATTTTAGACAAGTATTTCAGAAAATGGTTCTTTATTTACATATTTTTTGTATAATTGTAATAAAGTTAAACAAGTCCTTTACACTTTTGTATCCTCTCTGAAGAATTCCTTTGGGAACCTCTGTTCCAACCCTTTTTGAATATATATGCCTTTGAATTCAGAGGATCGCCACCCGGTGGCCTTTTGGTCCATATACAGGGTATGGTTCCTTTTAAGTTTACAGTAACAGGTCTAGTTGCTAGATGATGTGGACAACTATTCACCTCACCAAGACCTGCCCTCTAGGACTTTCTTTTAGATGAGCTTGGCTTCCAGGTTTTTTGTTGTTTTCATATATGTGATTGGACACAGCTGATCACATGGTAAAGGGCTGCTGTTATTAGCCATTTACCTAGATCTGTGATCACTTGCATCACAGCGAAGACATGCTGATAGGTTAATTGGCTTCTGTCCAAAAATTGACCCTAGTATATGAATGGGAGTTGGGGACTTTGGATTGTGGGCTCCTTGAGTGTAGGGCCGGTGTGAGTGTGCAATGTATGTGTGGAGCACTGCGTAAATTGATGGCACCATATGGGTACCTTAAAATAAATAATAATATAATAAATGAGCATCTTAATGAGAAACAATGTACAGGGATAGGGACAAGTGTAGACACACACCCACACTCACTCGGGTTGAACTGGATGGACTGGTGTCTTTATTCAACCTTACTAACTATGTAACTAACTATGAAGGACAAAGCTATAACAGAGTGTACCTGATGCACTCCCCAGGGAGCAAGCGGGAGGTGTTTTCTGGGTGGATGTCCATGGGCACCCTGCCAGAACAACAGAGCCACGCTGTAGCCATCCTTTGGCTTTGGCACTGTATTGAAGAGGTTAAAGTTCCCATACCTCTTCAAATTGTGTTTTGGTATCATGCATAATACTGGCTATCCTTTCATGGGTTATTATCCATAAGATTTTTGCCTAGCCTTAGATAAGGAAACCGTAAGATTTTTTCCATGACCTGGTTATGGTTATCTTTGCCACTATTAGTATAAAACTGGCTCATTAAAGAAGAACTCCCGGAAAAATGTGTGTGTTACGATTCAATGGGGCTGTGCCCACCGCATGGGTTAACTACTTATTTTGTCCAGGGGCACAGGGAAAAGTTACACTTACCTGATCCTTTGATCCTCTAGAAAATTGCACTCCCCTTTGTCCAGTGGTGGACTATTCCTGCCATCCTCACATCCATAGCCAGTCTATGGGTGTGATGATGTTAGGAACAGTCCATTCACAAGACCGCTAACGTGCGGGGGAAGCAGGAGTGGTGGGGATCGGTCTTGGACACAGAGGCTCAGCGGATTAGATAAATATATCTTCTCTCTACAGTCCCCTAGACAAAAATGAGCAGTTAACTCGTGCAGTGTGGGTACAGCCCCACTGCACAGGAAATAAATAATTTGCCTGGAATTCTTCTTTAAGTAGGAAATTTTGCGAGATAACTAGGATAATTAGAAATCTAGGATGGAAAACGACCTGGGGATCTTAGTAGATGATAGGCTCAGCAATGGCATGCAATGCCAAGCTGCTGCTAACAAAGCAAACAGAATATTAGCATGCATTAAAAAGGGATCAACTCCAGAGATAAAACAATAATTCTCCCGCTCTACAAAACTCTGGTCCGGCCGCACCTAGAGTATGCTGTTCAGTTCTGGGCACCAGTCCTCAGGAAGTGTGTACTGGAAATGGAGCGAGTACAAAGAAGGGCAACAAAGCTAATAAAGGGTCTGGAGTATATTAGTTATGAGGAAAGGTTGCGAACACTGAACTTATTCTCTCTGGAGAAGAGACGCTTGAGAGGGGATATGATTTCAATATACAAATACCATACTGGTGACCCCAAAATAGGGATAAAACTTTTTTGCAGAAGGGAGTTTAACAAAACTCATGGCCACTCATTAAAATTAGAAGAAAAGAGGTTCAACCTTAAACTACGTAGAGGGTTCTTTACTGTAAGAGCGGCAAGGATGTGGAATTTCCTTCCACAGGCAGTGGTCTCTGTGGAGGGGCATTGCTAGTTTCAAGAAACTATTAGATAAGCATCTGGATGACCGCAACATACATGGATATACAATGTAATACTGACATATAATCACACACATAGGTTGGACTTGATGTACTTGTGTCTTTTTTCAACCTCACCTACTATGTAACTATGTAACTAAGATATCCCCTAAATATAGGATATTTCCACCAAATATAATACATGGTTCCCCGAACATCACATCCCCTAAAGCAGAGAGGGGAACAGTTTAGGTATAAATTTGTGAGATGGGCGAAAAACCAAGTAACATCTTACATGAACTTTCAGACTGGCTTTGATTGGCGATACATTTAGAATTTTCTTTAAAGAGATTAGAGGGCATCTATGCTATTGACCTTTCTCTTTATTAATTGATAAATTCCTTTCCAACTGGTTCATATATAAAAACGTATTCAGGGTACCATGTAATAGCCCATAAATTGTAGATATACCTTTCCTCTGACCCGGATAATGCATACACCCTTTTTCATAGAGCGTGAGATGGGGGCTGGTGAATGATCAGGCCAGGGTGATTGTATATAATGGGTGATTTTACACATTTGCAATTAAAGAACTTGGTAGTGGGAGATCCAATGGCACCATGTCCCAAAAGCCGACAATGACAATGTTGCAAAACACATTTAGATTTATTATGTGTATTATGTGTATTTTCAAAACACATTAACACCATAAATCCAAAGGCTGAATAACATGGCTGTTGGGAATATATGCAAAAGTGTATATTACTCCTTGCAAGAATAGTTTAAAATGGATTATATAATAATTTAACCTTGGGTACCACATGACATGTAGGGTATCTATCCATCTAGTTTCACATTGTAAAAGTGTTTTAACAATATCTCCTGCTCACTCATGCATTGGTACATTTTTGAGGGCAAATAATTTAATTGTAGACAGGTCAAATTTACAACTGTATGTCCCTACTTATGGATGTTTCGTTTTTCTTTTTTAAAATTAAAGATGTATGGTCAAGGATATGCTTAACCACCTCAGCCCTGGAAGATTTGGCTGCTGAATGACCAGGCCATTTTTTGAGATTCGGCACTGCGTCGATTTAACTGACAATTGCACAGTCCTGCGACAACAAAATTAACGTCCTTTTTTTCCCACAAATAGAACTTTCTTTTGGTGGTATTTGATCACCTATGCGTTTTTTATTTTTTGTGCTATAAACAAAAAAAGAGTGACAATTTTGAAAAAAACACAATATTTTGTACTTTTTGCTATAATAAATATCCCCATTTTTTTTTACAAAAAATTTTTTTCTCAGTTTAGGCCGCTATGTATTCTTTTACATATTTTTGTTAAAAAAAATCGCAATAAGCGAATATTGATTGTTTTGCACAAAAGTTATAGCGTCTACAAAATAGGGGATAGATTTATAGCATGTTTATTATTATTTTTTTTTACTAGTAATGACAGCGATCTGTGATTTTTATGGAGACTGCGACAATATGGCGGACACATTGGACACTTTAGACACATTTTTGGGACCATTGGCATTTATACAGTGATTGGTGCTATAAAGATGCACTGATTACTGTAAAAATGTCACTGGCAGGGAAGGGGTTAACACTAGGAGCGATCAAAGGGTTAACTGTGTTTCCTGTGTGTGTTTCTAACTGTAGGGGGAGGGGACTGACCTAGAGGAAATGACAGATCGTGATTGCTAGTTATTAGGAACTCACAATCTGTCTCTCCTCACAGAACAGAACAGGGATTTGTGTATTCAAGACTACGTGAATGGAATTCCGTCGGAATTCCGTCGGAGAAACCTTCGGAGTTTATTCCGATGGCAAAACTGGTCGTGTGTACGCGGCATTAGAACATGTTCTATATCTGAGTCTGTCAGAAATGCCAACAGAAAAAGTCTGATGGGGCATACACACGGTCGGAATGTCTGACCAAAAGCTCCCATTCTGTCAGAAAGTCCGGTCGTGTGTATGCGGCATTAGTGTCACTAGAGACATTAGGTAGCTTTAGCATCAGTCCGTGTCTCTCCCTGATAGTGTCAGATTGCCCTCCACAGTATCACCATCCACATTTAACCCCTTGATTGCCAGCAACACTATACCAGTCACACTATAAACACCCTTACTAGTATAGTATCTGAACTGATCAGTATCTTTGATCAGATCAGAACTTTACTAGTGTACCTAATAGTACTTTGTCCCCAAAAATGCAGTGTTAGCAGAATCAGCCCTGTTCGCTGCCAGCACTTGGGTTTAGCCCCACCACCATCACCCTCCAACAAGTGCAGTGTCAATATAATTTCTGATCACTGCCACATCTGATACATTGTACATTGTAAAACTGCGATGTTAGATCAGGACTGATCTCTGCTAGCACTAGCAGGTAAATTTTATTTTTACTGGTTCGAGTAGTTCCTGATAGCCAGGAGCTCTTTTACCCATTAGTCACACAAAGTACCAGTAAATTTAGTGCCCAAAATGTCTAAAGAAAAGTACACTAGTGAAGAAACCTACAGGATTCTGAGTATGACAGATGAGAGTGAAGGGGAGTCCTCACTGTCAGAATCAGGCTCAGACTACCACCATGTAAAAAGCAGCAGAACCCTCACAGGTAGCTCAGACGATAGAGAATAGTTCCCTGCCAATCCCATGCCCATGCCCAGGTTGCTGAGATACAAGAAATGCATGGCTAATCTCATATGCAGCAGAATGCATTACCTTTTGGTGGATAGGCAGGCACCAGTGGCTTGGAACATCCTGGCATTTTGCACAACAGTACAGCAGTATCTTATGGTGATGTGGTGAGTCCCAGAAGTGCAGTCCAAGCTGGTGAGGTGACCAGCACAAGAATTGCGAATCCTGATTGGCAGCCCCCAGATACAGCAGCACTTGTTATGCCTCCAATCACAGTCCATCCCACAATTCAGGTAGTTGAGTGGAAACATCACTGTTTTCAAGTTTAATTTTTTTGGGTCTAACTCTTAATACGGGCATTAAAAAAAAGAATGAATTGCAGTCATATTGGTCCACAGACCCGATTCATCATATGCCCATGTTCTCTATTGCAATGGCCAGGCATTCATATAAACATACAATGCGTTTCATGCATTTCAATGACAATGCACTCTGTCATTTTTAGGTGACCCTTAATATGATCGACTCCACAAAATTCGGACCCTCAATGATTTTTCTGATAGCCTTGCATTTGAAGAAATATCTCCCCAGCAAGTGTGCTAAATATGGGATCAAACTGTATAAGCTCTGTGAAAGGGCAACAAGTTATACTTATTGTTTTAGAATCTATGAGGGAAAAGACAGTCATGTGGAGCCCCCCCCAGATGGCCATAATGTAGACTACATGGGGAGCAGTGGCAAGATAGTATGGAACTTGGTATCACCCTTTTTCCTTATGGTGTACCAATTGTATGTGGGCAACTTCTATGCAAGCGTACCATTTTTTAGACACTTATTCAATTGTGGAATTGGCTGCTGTGGTACAGTGTAACCTACTTGCCGGGGCTTCCCCCAATATCTTGTTAACACCCGTCTTAAAAAGGGGGAGAAAGTCTGCTTGTGGAATGATGAATCACTCGTAGTGATGTGGAAGGACAAATGGGATGTTTTTGTCCTTCCACGCAGACGCAACAGTCCAAATTTGCACAACATCTGCTGTCGTAGAAAAGCCTCTCTGTCCACTAATATAATCTTAATATGGGAGGCTGAAACTTCAACAACCAAATGACAAAGCTGTACTTAGTGTCCCGCAGAGCCAGACGCTGGTACAAAAAAAGTATCTGTATATTTAGAGATTTTTTCATCCACATTGATCAATGTGAATGGAGGAATGCATGCACATGCTGCATGAAAAAAAGAACATTACATGTATGCCCAACATTAGAAAAGTGGGTGGATGCGTGGTGGAACCTTTTATTGTTGGACATAAAATGCCAGGGCAGTACAAACACCCCCAAATCACCCCTTTTTTGGAAAGTAGATATCCCAGGGTATTTGCTGAGATGCATGTTAAGTGAATGGGAGATTTTATCTTTCACCACAAGTTTTTAGAAAATTCCCCAAATTTTTTTTTTACACAAAGTTGTCACTTTAATGAGATATTTCTCGCACATGCCATGGATATATGTAGAATTACACCCCAAAGCACATTCTGCTACTTCCCCCAAGTATGAGGATACCACATGTGAGAGACTTTTTTGCAGCCTAGCCCAAAATCCAATGGCCACCTTCAGGCTTTTAAAGGGCATAATTTTGTCATTTCACTTCCTTACTACCTATCACAGAGGCCTTACAAATGCCAGTATAGTACAAAACACCCTCAAATTAATCTTTTTTTTTTTTTTTTGAAAGTAGACTATCCAAGGTATTTGCCAAGAGGCAAAATGCTCACCATGCCTCTTATCAAATTCCTTTGGATATCTACTTTCCAAAAAAGGGGTAATTTTGGGGGTGTTTGGTACTATCCTGGAATTTCAGGGCCTCCAAAAAATGAGTTAAATATATGAGTGTCACAGCAAAGGGTCTGAATATTTAGGACCATGTGATAATTCAGTTTGTCTTTTTTAATAAATCTGCAAAAATGTCAACAATTCTGTGTTTTTCTGTCAATATGGGGTGCTGTGTGTACATTAATGAGGAAAAAAATTAACTTAAATGATTTTAGCAAATGGCTGCAATATAACAAAGAGTGAAAAATTTAAGGGGGTCTGAATAATTTCCGTCCCCACTGTATATAGTAAGAGGCATGGTGAGTTTTTTGAAGGTGTAATTTTTTGTCACAATTTTTTTTAATTTTTTTTTCTTAATTTTTTTTTTTTTTAATTTCTTTTTACATACTGTCATCAGTGCAGTGCAGTACAGTCTCATGATTATCTCTACTGTGGAGGTAATCAGGAACACTAACTGGTGACAGTATGAAAAAAAATATTTTTGAATATTTTTTTTTTATCTTTTTTTTTACAATTTTTGTTTTACATACAGTGACCATAGCAATACAGTGTTACCAAAGTAACACTGTACTACTGCTACTACTGAAAGAGGTCAAAGAAAGGATGTTTCATTTTTATCACTGTAGAATGCCCCACATGTAATTTTTTATATTTTTTATATATAGATAAACTACTTCAAGTTACTCAGTGCTTGACAGGTTACCTAGGCAATCCGATATTTCCTGAAACTTTACATATAAAGATTAGTATCCATTTGTATCTTTTGTATCTAGGAAATAATCCAGGCCTTTTTTTAAACAATCTACTGAGCTGTCCAGAACTAGTTCCTGAGGGGGTCTATTCCACATTTTCACAGCACTTACCGTGAAGAAGCCTTTCTGTATTCGGAGGTTAAATCTTTCCTTCAGCCATAAAAAGTGCCCTCTTTTTCTCTGTGATGACCTTAAAGTGATTAACTCAACCGCAAGTTCACAGTATGTACTTCTTATGTATTTATACATGTTGATCATATCCCCCTCTAATCTCTTCTCAAGAGAGAATGAAATTCAGTTCAGCTAATAATTTCTCCCAACTGAGCACCTCCATGCCTCTAATCAGTTTAGTTACCCTTCTCTGTGCTATCTCCAGTTCTCCAATATCCTTTTTGTGAACTGGAGTCCAGAACTGAACTGCATATTCCAGATGAGATCTTACTAATGCTTTGTACAGAGGCAAAATCATGTCTCTCTTTCTGCAGTTTATACCTCTTTTAATACAAGAAAGGATTTTGCTCGCTTTGGAAAAATGCAACTTTACTGTGCCAATACTACAAAAAAGCCTGGTTACAATATGCCAAATACAACATCTTCACTCAATCACTATAACAAAAATGAATGGTGAGAGAGGACTTCCTTGTCTATTGCCACAGAAAATTGCAATAGGTTGAGAGAAGTGATCATGTAATTTTACTTTCACTTGATATTGAGAGTATAGTGCTTTAAGCATATTAAGAAAATGAGTCCTAAATCCCTAATTTTTAAGGAGCATGAACAAATAAGTCCATGAGACTGAGTCAAATGCTTTTTGCAGGTCTATAGAGTTAAAAGTCTTCCTGGTGTGGTCCATCTTCCTAACCAGAGTGGAGAAGTGAGATAAGATTTATTGCATGCCTTATTTGATTAAGGCCAGGGACAGTACAATTATCCCCCATTTTGGAAAGTAGACAGCCCAATGTAAATAGTAAGAGGCAAGGTGAGTTTTTTGAAGGTGTAATTTTCTGTCACAATTTTTTTGAAAATGAAGACATTACAAATATTTTTTTTTTCATTTTTTTATTTCTTTTTACATACTGTCATCAGTGCAGTACAGTATCATGATATAACTACTGTGGAGGTAATCAGGAACACTAACTGGTGACAATATGAAAAAAAATTTTTGAATATTTTTTTTTTAATCTTTTTTTTACAATTTTTTTTTCGTACAGTGACCATAGCAATACAGTGTTAACAAAGTAACACTGTACTACTGCTACTGCTGAAAGAGGTCAAAGAACGGATGTTTCATTTTTATCACTGCAAATTGCAATAGGTTGAGAGAAGTGATCATGTAATTTTACTTTTGCTTGATATTGTGAGTATAGTGCTTTAAGCATATTAAGAAAATGAGTCCTAAATCCCTAATTTTCAAGGAGTGTGAACAAATAAGTCCATGAGACTGAGTCAAATGCTTTTTGCAGATCTATAGAGATAAAAGTCTTCCTGGTGTGGTCCACCATCCTAACCAGAGTGGAGAAGAGAGATAAGATTTATTGCATGCCTTATTTGATCAAGCCCTTGTCTACTGGGGATAAACACTACTTGGCCTTTATGATTATAACTGCTAATGAATGATGAGAGTATGTTTGCTAAGATTTTTGTCAACAACTTAAAGCGGGGGTCCACCTATCTATCTTTTTTTTTTTTTGAGTTCATTCACAAACTTTTCTTCTCAGCATTACATACTGACATATTGTGTGTAATATGTCCGCCTGTGTCAGATTTCGTCGGAAAGAATAACTTATATTATTCACTGCAGGCGGTTTCCATCTTCATTGTGGGCATTTGAAGCCCACAAGCATTTATTTCCTGGATGCGGTGAATGCTGTGCTCCCAGCATTCACCGCTCATTTCCACACATGCTCAGTGGAATCCTGGGAAGCCTGAGACTAGCTCCCAGGAGTCTGGGAGAGGCTAGAAACACGCCTACTCCCACGGGAGGAGAACCAGGAAGTGCAAAGAAGAATAGAAAAATAAAAGGTAATTACGGCGATTTCATTTTTTTTAAACGGCATGTCAGCATCTAGGCAAGGAAGAGAATACATACAGATATTGTTCAAAATTTGGGTGGAACTCCGCTTTAAGGTCATTGTTGATCAATTGCTCTAGGATTTAAGTGGAACTTTGTAAATATAAGAATACAGCACAGCAGGGTTTACACTGGGAATGAGGTGGGCAGGATTGGAAGACACTGGGGCATTTCTTCTGTGCACATTTTCTGATGCAAAACATGCCAACAAAAATAAGAAAACAATTGCACTGCTGCTTCTTTATTGTCCAGTCAGCAGGTTTGGGATGTTTTTAAGCAAGTTCACTGGTGTGGCTGTGGTTCTTCTATCTGACAAGGGTACCTTATTACAAAGCTGTCTGAATAGAACTACAAATCATTTGACAGATATTTCATATATATGTATTTACATTATACATTTAGTTACTTTCCAAGGCTTCAGAGTTAACGAATAACTGCATTTTTGTGAGAGAAAACCCTCTACTAAAACAATTATATAGAATCTACAATTGCTACACAAGTCATGTTGTAATTGAACATTATTAAAAACAACCTTTCTTTTTTAATCTGCAATATGGTAACCTGGGGGTATTCTGTACACAGGTGGTGTATGGAACACCCCACAAAAATTAAATTTCCTGCATTTGTATTGGCTTACTGATTTTCCCAGAAGTCTGCACTAAGATAAAAGTCAGATTTTGGGCATCCTCTGAAACACACATTTCATTTTAATGAGATACCCCCTGGAGGGAAATCACATCAAAAGATATTTAGGCATTGCCACTTAACCTCCCTGGCAGTATGATTATTTTGGATTTTAGGTGCTGAAAGCAGTACAATTATTTTGCATGGAAATTTGGCGTTTTATATTGTAGGTCTGTAATTCTTAACAATAACACACTTAAATCTGTCCAAACAAGAGTCTAGTAGATATCCCGGGTATGATAAAGTTTGAAACACAAAAACATAAATTATAATATAATAAATAAAAATAAATAATTAAAAAAAAAAAATTAATAATAAAATAAATTTCCCCACGATTCACTATCGCTCAATTCTGCAAGTGTTCTAATTTACTATCGCTGTTTTCTAGTTGGTCTAAAGCCACTTTTGATGTAAAGGGACACTTTTTGGTTGCTATGGACAATCTCCAGTTTCCAGGCAGAAAGAACAGTATATATAACATAAAACTGCATGCAGGGCATGGGCCAAAGCACTGGGGACAAAAGGGATGTGAAATCATTTCATACAGTACTGTAATCTGTAAGATTACAGTACTGTATGTGTTATGATTTTACACTTTTTTGAATTTGCCGCCAGGCTCCGCCCCCGTGCGTCACGCCGCTCGCAGGGAATGGAGCCTGGCACGGAGAGGCTTCGGAGGAGGACAGAGCCCACAGACACAGCGGGGGACATCGCAGGATCCCGGGGACAAGGTAAGTAAAGCCACACCAGGATCCTGCGATGTAATCCCGAGTGTGGCTCGGGGTTACCGCTAATGGTCCTGAATTTTAACCCCGAGCCACACTCGGGAAAACCGCCAGGGAGGTTAACTCATTAGAATCCTGTAAGTGCAGGGGCTGATTGATAATTATAAAGTCACTCCCACTCACATTCCCACTTTGCACATAGACACAAACAACAATTTCTTCAAAATAACAATAACAAGATAGGAATCTACAGCAATGTGTGCTAAAATTCTTGCAATGTACATAAATCACCCAGAGTGGTAGATTTTTTACACAACAAAAGTTGCTGCTAAAGTTTAATTTTCCTTCACTTTCAAAATGCTATATATAAAATCAGCACACCTACTGAAATATAGACAGTTACAACTGTACTGATATGTAATGTTGGTCTCCTTCTAAATATTCAAGGTATCTCGGAACACCCAAAAAGAGGATAGTATGGAACCAGTCTAAACTACGTGGCATGTTTACCAATGCCAGGAACCTGGTGGACAAGATGGGTAAACTAAAGATACTGTTGTATGAGGAGGATTTGGATTTTTTGGGAATTTCAGAGACCTGGTTCAACAGCTCTCATGATTGGCTGGCAACCATTCAAGGGTATACCTTTTATCGCAGGGATAGAGAGGGTAAAATAGAGGGAGGGGTATGCCTATATATCAAGAATAATGTACAAGTGAATGTGAGAGATGACATCACTAAGGGAGCTAGGGAGGAGGTGGAATCCTTATGGGTAGAGCTCCAGAGGGAGGAAGCTAAAAGGAAAATAATACTGGGAGTATGCTATAGGCCTCCCATTGATGCCAATGATGAGGTACTATTCATTCCACAGACACCAACAATGGGATATAATTTCTCTCACTAACACCAACAATGGGACACTATGTCTTTCACTAGCACCAACAATGGGGCACCATTTCTTCTACTTACAGTAATAGTGGGGCTCTATTCCTTCCACAGACACCAACAATGGGACATAATTCCTCCCACTGATATAAATGATGGAACACTTTTCTTCCCACTGACACCAATGATGGGGCACTATGTCTTCCACTGACATCAGTGGTGGACACTATTCCTCCCCCTACTGCCCATAGGAGCTATGTAAGTTGTATTCCCATGGACTACCAAGCCTAAGGCCTTATTTACTCCCACTGATATTGGGGCATTTTCTATATCCACTGGCAACAATCCACCCCTAAAGTCTGAAGGACTGCAAGTTGACCCTTTGTTTAGAAAGTTTGTAGACCACTACTTTAGATCATTGTCTCAGAATATATTGACATAATTGGATCTGTGTGATAACCAGGCAATTTGCAGTACAGCATATTTTTAAGATCATGGCCCATGAATATATTGACATCATTGGATCTGTGTGATAGCCAGGCAATTTGCAGTACAGCATATTTATAAAATTCAGACAATACCAATCAGTCCTCAGTGTCACAGGTCTTCAAGATGTGATCTTTTATCACCCTGTGTGATTTCTCCATTTCAATAGAAGCACAATCCATACTGCTGAGTGATTCAAAGATCTGTCATGCTTTTAAATGTGTTTAAAAATGACTGAAATGTGAAGGATTTAATTTTATGTGAACAGCATATGGTAAATAAATAGGTTCAGTCCCAAGGTGCAAGGATCAAAACACTGAAACCTTAAAGTTTCATTATTCTGCAAAAAAAGACTGTTTTTTAATTTGTTTGACAGTTTTATAATGATAGAAGTTCACAGCATATTAGCACATGCGTGCAATTGTAATATTCATTTGGCTTGGATTGTTCCCATTGCTGGTGATGCAGAACATGCTCCTGCTCATCATCCTCTGTTGTCTGGCTCTGGAATGAAACTGACTACTGAGGCTAGCTTGGCAGTTGTGGGCTCCAGATGCCAAGTTGCAGGATTAATTGATCTTTGCTGTGCCATCAGAGAGTTTCCTGTTTACGTGAATTTGATGGTACACTAATTTAACCTATTTTTGTTCAAGAATGTATTA
The DNA here is from genome assembly GCF_042186555.1 of Aquarana catesbeiana. Taxonomy (NCBI): domain Eukaryota; kingdom Metazoa; phylum Chordata; class Amphibia; order Anura; family Ranidae; genus Aquarana; species Aquarana catesbeiana. The sequence continues at coordinate 216,021,351 of NC_133325.1, read as the reverse complement.
TTTACTACTGTGTTTATTCTGAACAGATTGAAATCAAAATATGTCATTTTGTGGAATAGTTTTACAGCTATATTTAGACTTTAGTTAAAATATTAATTTATGTCAGTGTTTGAAGATTTGTACCCGATAATCTTTTTCATCATAAATTTACAAGTACGTACTATCTTTATACACACATTATGATGGATTTTTATTTTAGTTATTCTTTTTGAAGGTGAAGGTGAAGGTCTGTCTGCTGTAATACCTTACAGTAATGCTCCAGTGCTGTGTATTTGGAGACAGTCAGGACACAGTAGAACCACTGCTACCAACATATCAAAAAGAGACAGAGGCTGATTTAATAAAAGCAAATAGACTGTTCACTTTGCAATAATATTTTCCTCAGAGTTCAGTAAATAAAGTGACACGGTAGTGTATTCTTTGGAAAGTGACATTTCACCACATTCACTAAGGTCTGGTGCAATCCCTTGCAGAATGCAATTTCTCTTGCAAAGTGAACAGCCTATTTGCCTTTATTAAATCAATCCCACCATCAACTTGTCCATGTAGGGCAAAATCAGAATGTCTCTGGTGGGGGACTTTCAGATTATATACCTACATTATCAACACTCCACTGATGGTCCTTCCTCCTCAGATGTCACCATACCTGACATTTACATGTAAGCTGTAACGTGCCACTTAATCCTCTTTGATAGTGCTCAGGTCTAGAAAACAATCAATAGGGCTTGCTATGTCATATAACTGGAGGAATGATTGCCCAATTATATTAGGTCAATGACACCAGTCAATTTAATGCCAGCTTTGGAGGGGGAGGATGGGAGCTGTAAAGGAGTGCTGGTAAGGTGAGTATAGGAGGGTTAGGGCAGAACTTTACAGAGACACATGGATTAATTTACCAAAGGAAAATAGGTTGTTCACATTAGAAGTGAATGAGGTGAATCTCTGATGACTTAAAATCAAATGCAAGCAAAAATGTAGTTTTTTACGTTTTCTTTGAACATTAAAGCGGAGTTCCACCCAAAAGTGGAACTTCCGCTCATTGTACTCCTCCCCCCTCTGGTGCCACATTTGGCACCTTTTGGGGTGGAGGGGGGGACAGGATACCTGTCTTTCACAGGTATGCTGTTCCAACTTCCAGGAGCCTCAGCCGCTGGTATTGACATCACCGCAGGGCTCCCTCCTCCTCCCTCCTCCTTCCCCGGCCGCTGGGCCAGTAGGAGAGAGGAGCGGCACCTCACACATGTGCAGTAGGGTTTCCAGCGTGAAGCCATAAGGCTACACTGCCTGATTCCCTTACTCGCAATGGAGGCGGCAGCACCCGACAGCTGATGGAAACATCAGCTGCGGTGCCAACATTGCTGGACTCCAGGACAGGTAAGTGTCTGACTATTAAAAGTCAGCAGCTGCAGTATGTGCAGCTGCTGGCTTTTGATTTTTGCAATGGTGGGCAGACCTCTGTTTTAATGGGTATTCTTTGCAAAGTGAAACTTCACAGAATTCACTAAACTTTGAGGCATATTGTAGTGCAAAGTGCAACATCCTTTGCAAAGTAAACAGCCTATTTACCTTTAGTAAAGTAACACCCACTTTTAACATAAAAATGTATATGTATCCTCTAACCAGAACAGTATAGCTTAAAGCCCAACTTCAACCAAAATTCTTTATTTTGTTTTGCATAGCATGACAAAGTGTAAGAACCTCTGTCTGGATTTTGTTGTTGTCAGTATTTTTATTAGGTTAAGAGAAGGTGTAGAATATTTGTAAACAGGGAAAAGATTTGAGCTTCAGCCAATACACCCGATAAACATTTTTCTTTTTTTTTCACTTGAGAAAAATAAATAAACAACATTGTCCAGAAAAATAAAAAAATACATATTTCAACAAACAACATTGTTGTTTGTAATATCATACAGTTCTAATCCCAATATGCAAAATTCTTACATTATAAAGTTCTATGTGATATAAATAATGCATTAAATAAATGTGCTTTAAAACATCAGAAGAATGCTCTTCATACAGCAATGCATGTTCATGCCACTAAATTGTGCTGAATAAGGAGTACTTTCTATCTGATATACGTGCAGATGGAAACAGACTCATCTGGTAAACCAGACCACTTAATTAAAATGAGGTCTAACTGTGCTTGTTTAATGTAAAAATCCAGGTCCACTTTCTCCTTACAATCAATGGGTAAACTTTCAATCACAGTCCAACTGCTCCACATACTACAGGAAAACAAAGGATTGAATTATGTTTGTGAATATTTCTTTTATTGTAATAGAAAAGGAAACAGTGAGCACTCAATTAACAAATGATAAAACAAAGAGCAGCTAGCACTAAATAGGTGACCACCCTATCAAACGTTAAAACAAACAAGAAAGTGGATATCACAGAGCCTTTGAGAAGGTGGGTTATGATTGCAGGCTAATAACCATTATGCCCTGTACACACGGTCGGATTTTCCGACGGAAAATGTGCGATCGGAGCGTGTTGTCGGAAATTCCGACCGTGTGTGGGCTCCATCGGACATTTTCCATTGGATTTTCTGACACACAAAGTTTGAGAGCAGGCTATAAAATTTTCCGACAACAAAATCCCATCGCGTCAATTCCGAGCATGTGTGGCCAGTTCCGACGCACAAAGTGCCACGCATGCTCAGAAGAAATTCCGAGACAGAACAGCTCGGTCTGGTAAAATTAGCGTTCGGAATGGATATAGCACTTTTGTCACGCTGCAATGTTTTAAATATTTTAATACAGCGCACTCTGTTCATCTTTATAATGTGAGAAGAATGAAGTAGTTTTGCTGCTCATATTCACACAGATTTCTCAAAAACTTAATTCTTTATTCTTTTTCTGGATTCCCTCAATATATTTTGATTTGTCACATCTGACCAAATTTCTTTTTGGTTGTTTTTAAATTAATTTTTTTTTTCCAAGCCTGTTTTTGTCTTTTTTTGGGGTTTGTATTTTTTTTTTATTGTTTTTTTTTGTGTTTTACTCCATAATATTTTTGTTTGTGTTTTGTGTTTCAAGTTACCACAACACCATTGATATCTTGTATTATTTAATCTCAAGGAGATTGTTTGGTGTTGGTGTCTCTTGTTAATTTCACATTGTATTTTTGAAATGTACCTGCCTCCTCACAAACAAACTGTCCTTTTTGAAGGAAAACACACATAGGAGAGTATAATTGAAACAAAAATTCCTTTATTAAGGGCTCAGAACCAAACAAAGAGGGAGGCAATGCTGGATAAACATCATAAATTGGCGAAGCCTTTGACCCCCAGGGTACACATCAATTCTGTTCTTGCAAAATTGGTGGCCTGAGGAGTCCATATGTAAGGGAGTGCAGTCTGGTCCAGAAGTCCCAGAGATCCGGAAAGCAGCAGATGACATGTATGTTCCCAGGTTGTGGTACTACAAGAGGCTGAATATGACCCAGGTCATCACTCTCTGGTCTTCCTTCCACGCTTCCTTCCCGGCTGTGGCTCTGGTGTTGGAGATGTGGCAGAAGGAGGAGTAGGACCTGGAGGAGGAGGAGGAGGAGGAGTAGGACCTGGAGGAGGAGGAGGAGGAAGAGGACCATGGGTGAGGTCACAAATGTGGGTAGCACATGTTATTTGGCCCCTCAACCCCTTATGGAGAGCTTCCAAAATTAGGAACTCACATAGGAGTCGTTGGCCCTCCTCCATCTGCATCATTTTGCAGGCAGTTATGCCAGCAAAGTCCTCCTCCACAGTGTGGGGGGTTCTCAGGGCCTCTGTAGCCTTCCAAAAGAGGCCTATGGTGGCCTCCCCCAGGTTACTCCTCTTGCTGGCACTTTGTCTTTGAAGGTGTAGGGGAGGGACCTGGGTATCAGGCAGCCTGCTTGGCCCGGCCACCTCCTGGCTGAGACTTCCCTGTGTATGAAAAAGGGACATGGTTTTAGTTTTTGCTTCATCAATCACAATCAGAAATTAGTACTTTAAACTAACATCTAGTTAACATCATTGATGGGACAACCAGAAATATTTAGAGGAATGCTATACCTGGCTCAAGCTGGGCTCCTCCACATGTTGCTGCCTGGAAGGCCCAGGTTGGCGTCAGAAGCCTCAGCTGGGGGAAGGAAGCGTGGAAGGAAGAGTGGAGAGTGCTGGCCTGGGTTCCGTCTGACCTGCCAGAAAATGCAGCCTGTCATAGTACCACAGCCTGGGGACATAAACGTCATCTGCTGCTCCTGATCTCCTGGACCTTCTTGTGCTCCCTTAGATAAGTGCTCCTCAGGCCACCAATTAGGACCTTCAAATAGGTGATGTCTGCCGTGGGGATCACCGTCTTCACAAATTCCAACAAATTATCCAGCGCTGCCTTCCTCTTTGTTTGGTTCTTATAATCAGGGTGCTTTATCTGCCACAGACAAGGCAGCTCCCTGAACATATCAATGAAGATTGGCATAAAGTCCTTATCTTTCAAGATATCTTTCAAGATATCCATTTTCACTGCAAGACACAACACAAGACAAACCCTAATGTCAGCCTAAAGTCTTCTAAACTTGTGCAAATACAGTCCTCAATCTAGAAGCAGTATAGGCGCAATGTTAAATGTTACCTTCGCTATCACGATCAGCGCCTCCGTTACTCCTTCCTCCACTCACAGATCGTACGTACTACGCACACGTGTTACACTTTATAGACACTGCGCATGCGTTAAACTCCGCCCGCCCCTGACGTTCTTTCTAGTCTATTCCCCGCCCCTTCTCGTTCTGCGCAGTGGGGAAGAGCACATGGTGGAGTCAGAGCAGGTGTCTGATAATTACACCAACAAGGAGGAGGAGGAGGAAAGCCGGAGCCTGAAATGTCCCGATCCAGAAGGAGACGATTTAAGGCATCAAATATGTCCTTTGGGGAGATGTTGTAGATGGTCGACATATTGAAGAGGGCCGACTATGATGGAAAGTATGGACCTTACCCCAACCCCAATGTCAGAAAGGCCAAGATCATGGTGAAAGTGGTCAAGAGTCTGCACCGGAATTTTGGGGTCCGACGATCGAAAGATCAGCTCAGGAAGCGGTGGTCGGACCTGAAATTAAGAGAGCACGAGCAGTACAGAAAGATCCGGAGAGTGCTGCAAAAAAGTAAGTAGTTGTGCTGTGTTCCTATTCTTTTTATGTTTATTACATTCGTGCTGCTCCATGTGCTTTTCTTAACTGTTGTCCAGTTTAAAATGGCAACTTTCATGTTCATGGGCACATTATTCGTTCGTATCAAACATTGTTCGTTCGGCCTAGAAAACACCATGGTTTTGGCCATATGCATTTTGCCACATTTTTTAGGGCCTATTTGTCTGAAACTAATTTGGTTGGGTAGATGGGTTTGTAACTAGAATGAAATGCAAACTAGATTCTGTGTAAGGAGAGGACACTCAGCAGCAGTTTTCACATCTGGACGCTGGAGCACTACTGTGGGACACAAGAACACCCTTTTTATTAGGGGGTCCCACACAGGTGCTCCAGTGTATACTATAGAGGTGTCTCCATCTGTGAAGCTTGTACAAGACAGGTAAAGTATTCAAGCTTGACAAAGGACAAGAAAAATGCTACATCTTGGAACTCTGCCCACAAAAAAAAATTGTACCCCATTTCCAAACAATGTTTCATATTTATAGTTCTGCCATCAAATATCTGTGTGCTAAGTATACCCTTTTTTTTTTACATAGGGGAGAAAAGACTCGGAGGACACCCCTCATCCGAGGAGACCAGAGACCCCCCACCTCTGGAATAAGGTGAAAGCCACCCCAGACAAACAGAGCAGGAGGAGGAAGATGTGGTGGAAATTGACACCACAACAGGTGAGTGTCTGCGACCACAGGCTCAGGTAAGAGATGGATGCCGGCATATTTATAATACCTGTTTTTTTTTGGTTTCTATCTTTTTAGGTGATCGTGATGTTGTGGATCCAGATCCTTTCACTTCGGAAAGTGCACAGATCCTGATCGGGGAGATCATGGGGTGTAATAGGGACTTGGAAAACATCAAGAAAAACATCAATGATGTTCTTCAAAAAAATTAGAACATCATTGATGTTTTGGGGAGAGTTTAAAACCCCTCCAAATCCCTTTTTATTCTCACGGATCTCACGGAGCAAAGGCATATGACAGAACTGGTCACGCTGAAGCAACCATTTCTTGGTCCATGAACTCCTCCCCACCCAGTTCATGGACTGGACTTGTGTCAAGGTCAGGACCCCAACACCAAGCCCCCGCACAGCACGAACTCTACGAGGAGTACGTATACGCAACATGGCTAGAAAACGGTCGTCTGCTCAGAATGAAGTAACAGAACGCACTGAAGAACAGCAAGGCCTGTGAAGAGCGACCTGAAAAACAGTAACGAACAAACAAGAACAGAATGACAAGACTCATGCGTCACTTGCTGTACGCACTGAAGAGCAGATACAAACCCACAAGCACAAACTGAACAGCAGAAAACGATCTGAAAACCACGAATCTGAATAAGCGCGAATCGTCTCTCACCAAACTTTTACTAACACGACATTAGCAAAAGGAGCCCAAAGGGTGCCCCGCTTGGTTCTGAACTGGCCTTTTCTAGTCTCGTCGTACATGGTGTACGTCACCGCGTTCTTGCTGATCGGAAATTCCGACAACTTTGTGCGACCATGTGTACGCAAAACAAGTTTGAGTGAACATCCGTCGGAAAAAATCCTAGGATTTTGTTGTCGGAATGTCCGATCAATGTCCGATCGTGTGTACGGGGCATTAGTCTACTGGTGAGTGCAATGTGGTGGATGATTTGCACCAGCGGATGAGTGGATTGAATATGCACCTTTCCCCTCTTTCATTGCACTGTTTCACTTTGTGTTTGATAACTGGGATATTAACCGCTTCCAGGGATCATTACAGTGTGAATTACTTTAATGGACTAGTACATCTTTATGGTTTATTTGAGCACTTTTTTATGCTTTATGGTTTTTATATAAACATTTATACTTCTTTGACAATGGGTGTAAAACACATTTTTTGACACACCTGTTTCTATAGGTAACATTTCTATTAGATGTATAATTTGTTTTTTGGCCATACACTTTGTTTCATTTATTTTATTGTGTTTTACTAGTTATATTGTTGGATTTATGCACTTTATTTGTTTTTATTTATTAGTTTTTTTATGCATTATTTCTATCATATAGCACTTTATATTGTGATGATTTTATACATTCGAATTAGCTCTCTACAAATATGACTTTTTTATATGTGTAGCAATAAATCTCGGTGGAGCTGCTGGTTTAAACGGCTTGTTACCTTCACTCTCGACACCTGTTTCACCGGCACCGGGTCTAGGGTTCAGTTGAGTTTACATCTGGACGATATAAGCACCAAACACTTGAGTAGATTTTTCCAATGCTTTAATAGAACGATTAAGGGAAGTAGCAGGAAAGAGGCAGTAGGAAAGCTGCAGGGAAGCTCAAATACCTTTCTGTTGTATTTCTTCAGAACATTCTTTGTAATTGAACACTTGTAATTGAATAGTTCCCCTTTCGTAGGATTTAATCTTTGCCCACCTGGATAGATATCTCTCACTTGCCTAGCAGCCAGCACGTAGCACGAACAAAAGTCTCTGCCACAGACTTTTCTGGAATAAAACCCGTACGATCCTCTGCCACAGGATGTATTGGTTTGTGGTGAAAGTCAGATACAGTACTTGAACCTTTAAGCCAACCCGGCAGTACTATACTGTAAGATTACTTTGGAATGTGTCCTCCAACCGAGTCACCAGGCCCCTCTCCAGACCAGCACTCTGCATGATCCTTCCATGACGGGTCCTCCCCTGGGATCTTCCCAGTTGTCCAGCTTCTTTGCTCAGGAAAGACAGCTCAGGACCATTCCTCCGCTGCTGTGGTAGGCCCCAGACAGGCTTCTGGGCCCACCCACACGCCTCAGCGACGCGGGCTTCCGTAACGGAGGACCATGAGGTGGTATTACTAGTGCATACCTGTCAGCCAGGAGGGCCAGCAGGTGGCTGAAAATGAACCCTAAAACATGGCGTCTGTCTCATAAATACCCTCTCCCAGAATACAACTCGGAGGACCACCTCCACCGAGTTATCTCCGGGAAAGAGGAGCACCCATTCGCTTTAACACGTTACTTTTCCAACACCTGCCAACAGTGATAACGACACCCACCGGCACAATGTGGAACTGCATGCAACATCAGCCAAGCTGGAACAGAGGCAAATCTAACTTCCTATAACAAGCGACCCACTAAATTTACCTAGCAGCGGTAGATAAAATCTACCAGCGCTACATACTCCCCCCAGTACAATAGACGTTGTCCTCAACGTCTGTCGCAAACAATAACTCCCAAGCCTGAGAGTAGGTATTTGAGCTTAAAACTTGGATTTAGATAATGAAGAAAGAAAGACAGTAGAAAGACATTTCAAGATTAACATTTGTAAAACATTATGTTCACATTCGCAAACAAAACCATCCTATGACTGTACACAACCTCACTATCTATTTTAGCTGAAAAGCCTAACAGCTTGATAGGGGATCAAAGGGTTCCTGAAAAAAAAAACATATTAAACATACATACAACCTATACTGTTTCAGGAGCAAAGTCTCATTTGAAAAAAATGGAACTCTCTTCCCATTATCTATATCAGATTAATCTTTAGGAGTCCATCCCTATATATACACAAATTTTTCTCTTAAATGAAGAAAATCCGGCTAGCAAAAAAAGAAGTCCTTGGATTTAAAACACTGAGATGAGTACTCAGATCTCTATGCACTGACACTAACTAACTAACTAAAGTTCTTTTGTCCATAATTACCAATAAAACCGGGGATCTGGCAATGTCAGTGTCTTTCCCAGTTTATCCACTGTAGTGATGAAATATACAACGTCATCTTTTCCGGGTCTGCAAATGACCACTTTGTCAGCATGAATGTGTCGACCATAATTCCAGTGCATAAAACATCCACTGTAACGTTCATCCATAGCAACAGAACAACCATTTTTCCGGAAAGGCTTAGGCACAAACAAATAGTTTCAAACAGCTTCACTGTACCAAAGCTCCCGGTTAGCTTTAATCACTTGCATTATGTCCTGAGGGACATATGGGAACTCCAAACTATACTCCGTAGCAACACGCTTGTTTAACATTCTCTGCAAACGTGCAAGTTTTGGTAAGGATCTATTTTTCCCCATACCAGGAGGCACACATGAATCCAATGATTTGCTCATCATAGACCCAGCCGGTGTCTGAAGTGAACTAATAACTTTTGACAATGTCTTATTTACAGTGCTGTGTGGCTCCACACAGGGTGACATCTTCCCAGAACTCAGGGCTGTCCATTCAGGGAAAGTCATGGCAGAGGCGACATCCTCACCTTGGGCCCATAATAACTCTTGTGACATAGTCTCAAACAAGTCATCATCCCCGGAGAGATCCAACATGGATTCTATCTCCGAATCTCCCAGTTCTTCTGCTGGCAGATATCTATTTACAGTTCCAGATACATTCCCCAACAATTGCTCACCCGTTCCTGTCGCAGACTTTGTTGGATCCGGTTCAGGTAGTCTCTGGGATAGGCCTCAACCACGGCCGTGGGAAGCCTTCACATATCCCACCTTCTTCTGAACAGGTACAACAGGGATAGGTGTAGTGGACGCAGAAATCAAAGTAATGTCCGCTGATGAATTGGTAACAGCAGTGTCTCTCTCCGGAACACTCTCGGTAGCAACAGGCAAAGTCACGGCCTGCTGTTCTCTCTCAGCAGGAGTAGTAGCTTCTACTGTGGCGACACCTGTAGCCCAGTCCATACGATAAGCACGGGGCGACATGGTAGGTTGCTCCACCACAAACAAATATTCTCCACATTACGGGCAGCGACCAAATGGACGGAAATGCACGGCCAGTCCCTCACATTTGTGGCAAATCATGCCCAGCCCTTCAATATCTCCAACGGTGTAGAGAACAAACCTCCCCTGTGGCTTCAGACGAATACCAGTATCTGTAAGGAGGGTTCCGATCAACACAGTACTCGACACGGTGCTCGCTGGGAACATTAAAGGTCCCACAATTGACTGCATTGCTGAAAAAGACATGGTCACACTCTGATCTTCTCAGCACGATCAGGAGGCCTCTCTTCTTCTCTGGCACCAAACACATACCCACGCGGTATCAAGTAGGGTAGGCTCCTCCCACTTGTTCTTCTGATCACGTAGCTCCCGGGCTTTTACTGGCGCCCGCTGCCTACGCACTCAGAAATAAAGTCCTGCAACTTTTAACCTCTTCCTCTCCTGAGAAAAATGACAAAGTCCAGCTCTCACCATAAACTCCCGGTAAAACACCTCTCTAGGTTGTGAGAATTGACGGCTAACAAATCCCGGACGGCGCCCCCACATGTAGCAATAACTCTCGGTGGAGCTGCTGGTTTAAATGGGCTTGTTACCTTCACTCTCTACACCTCTGTTTCACCAGCACCGTGTCTAGGGTTCCGTTTAGTTTACCTCTGGATGATATAAGCACCAAACACTTGAGTAGATTTTTCCAATGCTTTAATAGAATAATTAAGGGAAGTAGCAGGAAAGAGGCAGTAGGAAAGCTGCAGGGAAGCTGTTGTATTTCTTCAGAACATTCTTTGTAATTGAACACTTGTAATTAAATAGTTCCCCATTCGTAGGATTTAATCTTTGCCCGCCTGGATAGACTTCTCTCACTTGCCTAGCAGCCAGCACGTAGCACAAACAAAAGTCTCTGCCACAGACTTATCTGAGTTAAAACCCGTACGATCCTCTGCCACTGGATGTATTGGTTTGTGGTGAAAGTCAGATACAGTACTTGAACCTTTAAGCCAACCCGGCAGTACTATACTGTAAGATTACTTCGGAATGCGTCCTCCAACCGAGTCACCAGGCCCCTCTCCAGACCAGCACTCTGCATGATCCTTCCATGATGGGTCCTCCCCTGGGATCTTCCCAGTTGTCCAGCTTCTTTGCTCAGGAAAGACAGCTCAGGACCATATCTCTGCCGCTGCTGTGGTAGGCCCCAGACAGGCTTCTGGGCCCACCCACACGCCGCAGCGACGTGGGCCTCTGGAACGGAGGACCATGAGGTGGTATTACTAGTGCATACCTGTCGGCCAGGAGGGCGTCTGTGCCATAAATACCCTCTCCCAGAATGCAACTCGGAGGACCACCTCCACCGAGTTATCTCCGGGAAAGAGGAGCACTCATTCGCTTTAACACGTTACTTTTCCAACACCTGCCGACAGTGACAACGAGACCCACTGGCACAATGTGGAACTGCATGCAACGTCAGCCAAGCTGGAACAGAGGCAAATCTAACTTCCTATAACAAGCGACCCACTAAATTTACCTATCAGCGGTAGATAAAATCTACCAGCGCTACATATGTTTTGGAGATTTTACTAAAATGGGCAGAGAAAATCTGGAGCAACTGTGCAAAGTAACAAAGCAGCTTCCATCTTCAGCTTGTTCAGTTAAGTTTTGAAAATGAAAGATAGAATCCTAGGAATTTACAAAACTTCAATCAACAGAATCTGTAGGAGTTGTGCATGGCAACCGATCAACTTCTAACTTCAGCTTGTTCAGTTAAGTTTTGAAAATGAAAGATAGAAGCTAATTGGTAGCTATGCCCAACACCTCCAGATTTTGGTTTATTCATTCATTATTTAACAACATAGTATACCTATGTTGAAGAGGATTTGCTGCATGCGCACGAGAGACTAGAAAATCACAAATTGTTATTTGTCACAAGAATGTTACAGATTATGTACCCTGTTATGTAACCACAGTGCTATGTGGCACAGAAATTAGTCACAGATCTCTGCCTGGTCTTTCCAGATGCAGATCTGCACAGGGGGCTGACTCCCTCTGAGACAATTCCCACTGTGCGTGAGACACTGAGCAGGAAAAAGCAGAGAAGAAGGGGGGCTGCTGACAGATCCCCTCTGATGAGTGTCCAAAAACAGTAGACACTCACCAAAGGGAACAGGCAATGAGTAGCTCTGTGCTGCTCTGCTGCCTGCACCTACTTCCCGATGGCAGGGGAAAGAGGTGAAGAAGCAATACATGGGGGAATTTTTTGTGGGCAATTTGTTGGGGCAATGGCTGGTGTCGGCATCATGGTTGATATGGTGTCAGGATGATTGAAGTGCATTATTTATATTATTACATTGTAATATAGAATTAAATAGTTCACCATAATGCAGAATCAGTGGAAGCCCTGAGTGTGTCACTTGACACCGTCGCCTGCCACCAGACACAGCTTGTCACTTGTCATGTCGCCTGCTACCAGATGCAGCTTGTCACTTGCCATGTCACCTGCCACCAGATGCAGATTGTCACTTGCCACATCTCCTGCCACCAGACGCAGCTTGTCACTTGCCATGTCGCTTGCCACCAGATGCAGCTTATCACTAGTCACGTCACCTACCACCAGATGCAGCTTCTTACTTGCCACGTTGCCTGCCACCAGATGCAGATTGTCACTTGTTGTGTCACCTACCACCAGATGCAGCTTGCCACTTGCCACATCACTTGCTACGTCACCTGTCACCAGATGCGGATTGTCACTTGCCATGTCGCCTGCCACCAGATGCAGATTGTCACTTGCCACGTCACCCTAGTGCCAACAAGGTTGGGGATCTCTGCTGTAGGAGACATCGCTTGGAAAGCATGGGAGTTTTGCAGCCAGAGATGTTTTTTTTTTTTCATTTTAACAATACTTGGTCATTTATTGGAGGGGTCAGGTTGGATTGTAGGTGAACCTGCTACTTCAACTTACATGGGCAAAGTACAGGTTGACTATAATGTCTTTTTTACCTGAGAAAGTACACGATAAGAGCAGAGAAGCAGACATATCTACATGATGGTGGACCCAAGTATGTGCTGTAGGAAGAAGAGGAGTACAGGATGTACCCCTACTCCTGGAAGATTTGGTCATTCAAACTGGTTGCTAGTTAGAGTGAGGGAGGGCAGCGAGAGATGATGTAATCTCTCTACTGCCCACGGCTGCACAGTGATGGTGGAACTGCGGTGATACAAGGAAGGCAGTGAGAGATGATGTCATCTCGCACTCGCGGACCGGCTGCAGAGAGGCCACGGCCTGGTGGTTTGTGACTCCTGTGCTAAAGCTTACTAGATCACCCCCTGTGGAGTGGCAGCATGGTGGGGCTAAGCAGTAACTTTGCAATATGCAGCTAATAAACTGAGGTCCCTGAAGGATCTCAGTTAATTGTGGGCATGTTTGCACATACATGAAAAAATGGACCAATGTTTTAATGCAGGCCATGTTTTCTTCTTCTCCTAGTGACAACTGTTCCCTATTTTTTGTAAAAGCATCTAAGACTGGAAAAATATTTCGGTTTGCGCTAGGGATTACTCTTTTGCACACTATATTTAATACATTTATATTTATACCTTAAAAAGGTAATATTATTGGTATATTTATGTGTTGCACAAATATAATTCTATTTTTACTTATACTGTATGTGTATACCTTAGCAGATGCACAAATCAGCATTGCTTCAGCCTACTTAAGTCTGAATCTTCTGCATCATAGTCTTTGGCTGCTTTTGATCTTGACATGCCTGTTGTAAAACATACTCAGACTCTACTAACACAAAGGCAGTGTTTTTTTTCTGTCACTTGCTTTTCAAACAGCAATTTGGTAAGGATTTTTAGGAATCTTTTTGAACGTCTTTATTTATGGAAAGAAAATGTGCCTGCAAGTTTATTTTTACTTGCTTATCGCCAAGTAGGTAAGGTAGATGATTTACTACAGGCCTAAAGACTAAACGTAATAAATAAGTTTAAGTTGTCAAAACCTAAGGCTCTATTTACACCATGGCGTTCTGGATTGCTTGCGATTGCTTGGCGTTCTGGATCATTGTGATTCTGCCCTCGACTCCCAATCGCCGCAAAACGCGGGACATGCTTCCGATCCCTGAACTTCTTTTTGGCCTCCCTCAATTTTGTTTGTGCAATTTTACCATGATTTGTCAGGCAACAATTGCGGCAAAATTGTGCCGCAATTTGGTTGCCATTGAAAGATACGTGGGTCGCAAGCGCGTCATGCATTTTGTGGCGATTCCACCCGTGACTTGAAATGCTGTGGTGTGAATGGAGCCTAAATCAGCGCATCACGTGCAAGAAAAAATATGGCTTTTTCCCTCACACATATGATTGAGTATTCAAAGTGACACAGGTTCACCTCATTTACTATAATTTATTTTGCAAAGTGAGTATAAACTTTTCAAAATAAACACTCACTTTGCAAAGTGAACAGCCACTATTCTTTTAGTACATAAACCTCATTGCATTTGCTGGCACGATAGGAGACTACATAATTTTCATATGAAATATAATATTTCACATTATTTTTAATACTGTTGATAATAAAGTAAAAAAAAATAAATAATAAATACACAAACTTGCACAGAAATATGCACAAACCCCCCACTTTTCCTTTTAAAGGCAATGACCTTGACACTGTCCTTTTATATTAATGTAGAAACTATGAAATGGTTTAACTTACAATATTAGTCACAGCGCAAGGCTAGTTCTAATGGCAGGTTCCATTGTTTAAGGAGCACAACAACTAAGATTTTTTTTTTTTCATTGCTGCAAGACAACAACAAAGTAGACATAATCTGACCTTTAGTAGCCCTGCCATCTCCTGGACTCAAAAGAACAGAAACAAGGGACATATAGTGTATAGCAAGTGAAGAGGAAAAATGTGGATATAAATAGACTGTATAACAAGGTTTAAATAGTGCTCTGTATACTTTATTTTTTTTTTTTTAGTAAGCTCCTTTTTGTATAATTCTTCCCATATCATGTACAAACTGACCATAAGTACCTTTTCATTGAAGATAACATTTGTTTTAACTACTTCTCTTTATGTATCTCTGAGTGTTGAATGTCCATTAACAATAAATGCAAAGTCTATACATACTAAATTCTGTATCAAGATTTAAAAAACATACAAACTATAGCTGCTATCCATATTTTTAATCTCTGGGCCGGGAAGCTGGCCGTCGCATCCTTAACAACCGATGAGTCATCAACTGTCAGCTGGGTTCCCCACTGATAGCTGAATGTAAAAAAAAAATTGCCTGGAGCAAAAAATTGCAAAAAAAACAGCGTGTGATCCTCCCAGGCTCTTAGAGCCATGTTGATGGGTCGTCACAAGAGGCGGGCTCTCCGGATGATGTTATCGGATGGCCACGCCCCATGGTTATATAAGATATGCCAGACAGTGCGTGACAACACAATGAAGGAAGATAGTAATAGAAAAAGAGTGGCTTTTTTTTAGCAGGTAACCGGTGGTGAGGAAGAAGACAGCAGCGGTAGAAGACAGCAGCGGGAGAAGATGGCACTGGGAGATACCCAACCACTGGCCAGGGTTGTTGGGAAGAGGCCCTTGTTCTCATTGGCATGTGGCCTGGTATGGTTCAGGGGGAGCACTTGCTCGTTCCCTCCCTTTCCTGACCTGCTGGACTGCATGCATGGATAAAGGTGTGGTAAGGATTTTGGGGGGACCTCACGCCATTTAAAAAAAAAATATGGGCATGGGGGGTGCCCCTACAAATCCATACTAGACCCAAAGGGATTGGTATGGACCTGGGGGGGAACTCACACCGTTTTTTTCGTGATTTTCTTTTGGCCGGCAAATTTTTTTTTTTAAGTTCAGCTGTCATCGGGGAACCCCGCTGAAAGCTAATGACTCCTCAGTTGTTAAGGACACGGCCCCCTCCTTAGCAACCAGCTATATACAGTGTTTTAAACAGAAAAATAAAACTTGCATCACAAACACAACACTTGCATTTCTGGTGCAATTCCATTTAAGTCTATTACATGCAAAGCATGGAAAAAAGTCCAAGACCCTTTTCAAAAACTCACTGCCTGCAAAACACATAGATGTGAACGTATACCATAGGAAACCATGATAAATGGACTGTAGTGCATTTCTGTAAACTGTAAAATGCACAAAAAAAGGCATAGGCATGAACATAGGGTAAAACTGGAGAGTGGAAAATCTGGTGCAGCTCTGCATAGATACCATCAGCTTCCATTTTTTTTTTGTCAAAGCTTAATTGAACAAGCTGAAGTTGGAAGCTGATTGGCTACCATGCACAGCTGCACCAGATTTTCCACTCTCCAGTTTTAGTAAATCAAACCTAAACTTTTATTTTGAAAGAGTAAAAAGGAGTTAGAACCACTGAAAAGTCTGCTTTGAGGCGCTAAATGCAGCGACTACCAGCTGGTTACTTGAAAATATAGGTAAATGGACATATTCACCAGCATATCAAGGATACTCAAATGTCATCCAAAAGTTTTTATTGCAGAATGATCACATCACAAGAGAAAGTACAATGTTTTGGTGCATCGCAGAACCCCTGCACTTTCTCTTGTAATGTCATCATTATGCAATAAAAAAATTTTGGACGACATTTGAGGCTCCTTGGTGTGCTGGCAAATATGTGCATTTACCTGTATTTTCCAGTAACCAGCTGGTAGTCACTGCAGCACTCACTACCGATGACCCTTGTTCCCAGGAACGTGTGTGAGGGGAATATGGACAAGACTGCTTTGAGAAGATTTCTCCTGGCTTCCTATCCTGGTTACATAGAGTTGGAGGGACAAAAACTGAACATTTCTATCAAATACTTACCATAATTTTCCTTTCCTAATGGACTCCATGGCAGCCTACGTGTGGGTTAATCCCATCCCCTCATACCCGATAGGACCCTTCTCCCATAAACCTTTGCTCCGAGCCAGAGGCCGTGTTCCATAATTTAGCCTACTCCAGCCACTGAGAGGGAACTCCTGCTGCCATGGAGTCCTTTAGGAAAGGAAAATTATGGTAAGTATTTGATAGAAATGTTCCATATTCCTGATAGACTCCATTGGCAACCTACATGTGGGAAATAACTAGCCATACACACCTGGGAGAGCAGAGTGCTGGGCAAAAGAAAAAAAGGTTTAATTGGCACCATCAACAGACAAGATACGTAAACCAAATTTAACAGAAAGTAACGAGGTTGGCTCTACACAGTAGTGTGCCATGAACATGTTAATTGAAGACCACAAGGCCACCTTGCAAACAACTTCTGGAGCCACGTGACGTGAAGCCGTCCTTGATGTAGACATGCTTCTACTTGAGTGAGCGGTCACCGCTTCTGGAGGCACCAAGCCCTTGGCTTTGTAGGCCCACTGAATGGCCTGAACAATTCATGCTGCGATAGATCTGGAAGAGGCATGCATTCCCTTATTCTTTCCATAAAAAAGAACGAACGGGTGCTCGGACTGACGGAACGGAGCTGTAGCTTCCAGATATTGACTCAGAGCTTTCCCGACAGAATCTCCGGTAGATCTGAACATTGGAAGAGCTATTTCCTGATTTTCGTGAAACACAGATGACACTTTGGGGTTTGAACCCAACATAGGAATCAAAACTACCTGATCAGAAAAAAAAGGTTGGAAATGGCTCCTTGCATCCCAGAGAGCTGATTTCGGAGACCCTCTTGGCCAATGTTATAGCCACCAGGAAGGCAACTTTCAGGGAACATTCCTTAATAGAGGACTGATCTGCATGTTCCAACTCTCTTCCTGAGAAGAAATCCAGGACAAGGGGAAGATCCCATTCAGAGAATCTTGGCTTTTTTTGAGGTCTGAGCCTCACCGCTCCTCTGAAGAACTGTTGAGTAAGGGGGTGTCTAGCCCAGGAAATTCCCATAAAGGCAGTAATTGCAGAGACTTGGACCTGCAGCGAGCTGATTGACAAGGAGAGATCCAAGCCTGATTGTAGGAAGCCCAGGATATCATGTATCTTTGCGGTATTGCAGGACCCTGCAGTAGAAGAGGTATAGTCTGCAATTTTTTCCAAATCCTCTGTTAGACCCTGTTGGTGCCTGCTCTTCTGGCATTCAATAACATGGAAATGGCCCTACTTGGATAGCCTAGGGCAGTGATGGCGAACCTTGGCACCCCAGATGTTTTGGAACTACATTTCCCATGATGCTCATGCACTCTGCAGTGTAGTTGAGCATCATGGGAAATGTAGTTCCAAAACATCTGGGGTGCCAAGGTTCTCCATCACTGGCCTAGGGTCTCCAGCCCTCCCCTCTCAAGGGCCAGACCATCAGATGTAAATGGGTCGGGCAAGGATGTAGCGTTGCCCCTTGTGATAGAAGATCTGGTCTGGAGGGCAGAGGAACTGGGTCCCGGAATCTGATTTGCATCAGCAGGGGAAACCATGGCCAATTTGGCCAGTATGGGACTATTGCCACTATCTCTGCTTCTTCCATCCTGAGGTTGAAAGAAACCAGAGAATGACAGGAACCGGGGGAAAGGCATAGGCCCTGGGGAATCATCAATGATCTGTAAGAGCATCAACCCTGGAAGCCTGAGGACAATGAGACCTCGTGTAGTATTTCTCCAGTCTGAAGTTGCACGGGAAGGCAAACAAGTCTACTTCCGGAATGATTCCCAGGGACAGGACCCACTTATAGACTTCGGAGTGGAGAGTCCACTCGTTGTTGTCTAGAGACACTCTCAACAGAAAATCTGCCTGAACGTTTTGGACGCCAGGGATATAGACAGCTGTCAGGTTGGCCAGGTTCCCCTGGGCCCAGGTCATGATGGGCTCTACTTCCTTCAACAGGGAGAGACTGTTTCTTGAGAGAAGGGGGGGGCGCTCTCTCATCCCCTCCTCTTTTCCTGCGGCCTGCCAGGTTGCGTGCTTGGATAAGGGTCTGGTATGGATTTTTGGGGGACCTCACACCAATTTTTTTTTACATTTTGGTGCGGGGTTCCCCTTAAAATCCATACCAGACCTGAAGGGCCTGGTATGGAATTTAGGGGGACCCCCACGTCATTTTTTTTTAAATTTGGCCGGGTTCCCCTTAACCTCCCTGGCGGTATTCCCGAGTGTGGCTCGGGGTTAAAATTCAGTACCATTAGCGGTAACCCCGAGCCACACTCGGGATCGCATTGCAGGATCCTGGGGCGGCTTTACTTACCTTGTCCCCGGGATCCTGCGATGTCCCCCGCAGTGTCCGAGGGCTCCGTCCTCCTCCGAAGCCTCTCCGTGCCAGGCTCCGTTCCCTGCGAGCAGCGCGACGCACGGGGGCGGAGCCTGGCGGCAAATTCAAACACATACACACATAACACATACAGTACTGTAATCTTACAGATTACAGTACTGTATGAAATGATTTCACATCCCTTTTGTCCCCAGTGCTCTGGCCCATGCCCTGCATGCAGTTTTACATGATATACACTGTTCTTTCTGCCTGGAAACTGGAGATTGTCCATAGCAACCAAAAAGTGTCCCTTTACGTCAAAAGTGGCTTTAGACCAGCTAGAAAACAGCGATAGTAAATTAGAACACTTGCAGAATTGAGCGATAGTGAATTGTGGGGAAATTTATTTTATTACTATTTTTTAAAATTTTTTTTAATTATTTATTTTTATTTATTATATTATAATTTATGTTTTTGTGTTTCAAACTTTATCACACCCGGGATATCTACTAGACTCTGGTTTGGACAGATTTAAGTGTGTTATTGTTAAGATTTACAGACCTACAATATAAAACGCCAAATTTCCATGCAAAATAATTGTACCGCTTTCAGCACCTAAAATCCGAAAGAATCATACCGCCAGGGAGGTTAATATCCATACCAGACCTGAAGGGCCTGGTATGGAATTTAGGGGGACCCCCCACGTCATTTGTTTTTAAATTTTGTCCGGGGTTCCCCTTAATATCCATACCAGACCTGAAGGGCCTGGTATGGAATTTAGGGGGACCCCCACGTCATTTTTTAAAAAATTTTGGTTCGGGGTTCCCCTGTGGGGAATTCCCATGCCGTTTTTATCAATGAACTTCTATGTGTATTGTCGGACCGGCAATGCATTAATAGCCGCGAGTAGTTTTAAATGACTTTTTTTTCCTTTGAAATGTCATTTTGCTGTCAGACTGTTCTAAACATGGGAAACATGCGCCCCTTTACAGGCATACTATAGACACTCCCCAGCTATGAAATTTAAAGGGATATTACACTTTTATTGTTTCACTTTAAGCATTATTAAAATCACTGCTCCAGAAAAAACGGACGTTTTTAAAACTTTTTTTGCATTGATATATGTCCCCTGGGGCAGGACCCAGGTCCCCAAACACTTTTTATGACAATATCATGCATATAAGCCTTTAAAATTAGCACTTTTGATTTCTCCCATAGACTTTAAAGGGTGTTCTGCGGCATTCGAATTTGCCGCGAACACCCCAAATTGTTCGCTGTTCGGCGAACTTGCAAACAGCCGATGTTCGAGTCGAACATGAGTTCGACTCGAACTCGAAGCTCATCCCTACTGGCAGTGCACCCAGGCGCCACAGAGTTGGGGGTGCTGGGGGTTGTCCTGGGGGGTCTGTACTAATGGAGGGGGGTGGTTTGTTCAGGGGGTCTATACTAATGGAGGGGTGTGGTTTGTCCTGGGAGGTCTGCACTAATAGAGGGGGGTGGTTTGTGCTGGGGGGTCTGTACTAATGTAGGGGGGTGGTTTGTCCGGGGGGGTTTGTACTAGTGGAGGGGGGTGGTTTGTTCTGGGGGGGGTCTGTACTAATGGAGGGGGGGTGGTTTGTCCTGGGGTCTGTACTAATGGAGGGGGGTGGTTTGTTCTGGGGGGGTCTGTACTAATGTAAGAGGGTGGTTTGTCTGGGGGGTTGTACTAATGGAGGGGGGATGGTTTATCCTGGGGGGGCTGTACTAATGGAGGGGGGGTTTGTCCTGGGGGGGCCTGTACTAATGGAGGGGGGTTGTCCTGGGGGGGTCTGTACTAATGGAGGGGGGGTTGTTCTGGGGGGTCTGTACTAATAGAGGGGGGTGGTTTGTTGTGGGGGGTCTGTACTAATGAAGGGGGGTGGTTTGTCCTGGGGAGGTCTGTACTAATGGAGGGGGGTGGTTTGTGCTGGGGGGTCTGTACTAATGGAGGGGGGTGGTTTGTGCTGGGGGGTCTGTACTAATGGAGATGGGTGGTTTGTCTGGGGGGTTTGTACTAATGGAGGGGGGTGGTTTGTTCTGGGGTCTGTACTAATGGAGGGGGGTGGTTTGTTCTGGGGGGTCTGTACTAATGGAGGGGGGTGGTTTGTTCTGGGGGTCTGTACTAATGGAGGGGGGTGGTTTGTTCTGGGGGGTCTGTACTAATGTAAGGGGGTGGTTTGTCTGGGGGGGTTGTACTAATGGAGGGGGGATGGTTTATCCTGGGGGGGCTGTACTAATGGAGGGGGGGTTTGTCCTGGGGGGGTCTGTACTAATGGAGGGGGGTTGTCCTGGGGGGGTCTGTACTAATGGAGGGGGGTTGTCCTGGGGGGGTCTGTACTAATAGAGGGGGGTGGTTTGTTCTGGGGGTCTGTACTAATGAAGGGGGGTGGTTTGTCCTGGGGGGGTCTGTACTAATGGAGGGGGGTGGTTTGTGCTGGGGGGGTCTGTACTAATGGACGGGGGTGGTTTGTGCTGGGGGGTCTGTACTAATGGAGATGGGTGGTTTGTCTGGGGGGTTTGTACTAATGGAGGGGGGTGGTTTGTTCTGGGGGTCTGTACTAATGGAGGGGGGTGGTTTGTTCTGGGGGGTCTGTACTAATGGAGGGGGGGTGGTTTGTCCTGGAGGGTGTATCATGTCTACAGTCTCTGACCATCTCCTGTACTATGTCTGGGGGCTCTTTTTAACAGACTCTCTAACAGAAGCCCTTTCTGTGTGCATCAGAGAGACTCCCCTCCAGGTCTCATTAGTGTAAGCTCTTCCTGTATTTTCTTTATTGTTAAAAGATCATGGGATGATCCTAGGGTAACGAAGACTTCTTAGGGGAGCATCTCTGTGTTTGAGTCATTGCCATAGTAACATTTGTAAAGGGGAGTTGGTAAGATGACCACGCCCACGTGGGGGCGCCAGAAATATTTTTGCACCCAGGCGTGTGTGACCCTAGGATCAGCCCTGCTATCAGGACATGGAAGTAAGCGTCCTTCGGGTCTATAGACACGAGCCAATCGCCAGCCTGGATTGCTTGATGGATCGTGAGCAGTGTCTCCATGTTGAACTTCTCCTTGATAAAAGAATTCACGCGAGTTAGATCTATAACTGGCCTCCAGGAGCTGTTTTTCTTCAACACCATAAAGAGGGGCGAGTAGACCCCTTATGACCTTTCATCGGCTGGAACTGGTATTGCAGCGCCCTGAGCTACAAGAGAGTCTTCATAGGATGGGAGACTTTGCTTTTTCTCTGCTGAGAGAGGCAAGGATGTGGGTATGAATCGGAGAATGGGTGGGTTGCTGAACGTCCAGGCATGGCCTGATGAGACTGTTTTTACAACCCAATAATCTTTGATCGAGGCTGCCCAAACATGTTGAAAACTAAATAAGCGAGCTCTGGCTCGCTCTGTCTGGGCAGACGCAATATCAAAAAAATTAGGGGCTTCTCATCCACGGGAAGATGCCCCTTTTGAAAACTTTTGGTTCAAAGGCTGGTTTTTCTTCCAGGTCTTCCTGAACTCAAGGTCAGGCCTATAGTGGCAAGCATCCCTTGCTCGATCTGAACTTTGCCTGGGCTGTGTTCTCTTCTAGTTTAGCAGATGGCGATCATGGGGGAGGAATCCCGACTTGCTCCCTGTGGCACGGGTGATGGCACTGTCCAATTTGTTCCCAAAGAGGGACTAACCC
This sequence comes from Aquarana catesbeiana, assembly GCF_042186555.1. Lineage (NCBI taxonomy): Eukaryota > Metazoa > Chordata > Amphibia > Anura > Ranidae > Aquarana > Aquarana catesbeiana. Next base: position 215,998,610 of record NC_133325.1, on the reverse strand, counting down.
TCAAAGAGAATTCTACACTATGCCTGCTTGGAGGCAGGGTCAGCTACCCACGGGCGCAGCCACAAGGCACGCTTAGCCGTGACAGATGACAGCATGATCCGAGCCACCAGGGGAATTATGTCCAGAAAAGCCTCCCACAGAAACGCTGCTGCCAACCTTAGTTTATGAATAGGCGAGCTCCTAGCCATTTCTTCCGAGATGCTCCTCAGAGAACCATCTACATCATCCATCCAGACTTCCATTGCTTTAGAAAGAGCTGCAAGAGCTAGAGCTGGTTTGCAGGTCATACCCGCTGTAACATAGATCCACTTGAGGTCGGTATCAATTTTCCTCTCCAGGCCATCCCTAAAAGATACAGTTTCACATCCTAGCTTTTAAATGCGTACATCTTTGATACCTTTATTAACAGGGAATTCTTCCTTTCAACACCACCCCATTCATCGGTAATTATTTTGCAGAGTTCACCCAAAAAGGGAAATTTAGGGAGTTCTTTTTTGAGGTGTTTAAAATATGTCCTCTGTTTGGGGGGCCTCCACTGGCTCTTCCTATCTCAAAGCTTCTTTGACAGCTTTGACCAGCTGTGGTACTAAGGCAAATTCAAAACCTGCACCAGGGTCATCTACCTCTGCCTCATTGTCTGAGGCTTCAATTGAGGAATGACTCAGCTGTGAAGGGCCTGGAGCCTTGAGATCATCCCCAGTAGGGACTGACATGGTGTCGCCAGCAGGGTTTTGGGTACGATCAGAATCCACTTTACTCAGGGACTCACGGACCACCTTTCTGACCAGTGCTTCCACTTGTTGATCTCCACCCTATCTTTCTTTTGCAGCTTTAGAAAAGCATCGCTCACAGAGCGACTTGCCTCCGGGGTCCAGGGCCCTGCATTCCCAGCAGTCTTTCCTCTCAGAGCGGCTGGAGTGGCAGTGAGAGTGTCGCCCATAGGTGGTTTTAGACTCCTCTCTGTGGTACCCTGATCTGGAGAGAGAGCTAAGGCGTCAGACCTAGGTGTTGAGACCTAGGACGGTCTTTATCTTCTCGTGCCATGTTTTGGTGTTCAGACCTTGAAGGGCTGAGTTGAAAAGAAAGAGTTAAGAGTTCTTGAGTGAACCCAAGCATCACAGGAAGAAAAGAATTCAATCCTACCTGCAGCGCAAGGGTTGGCCACAGGGGGGAGGTGACAGATCCATGGCAAGGCAGCTTGAAACTGAAATGAACCATTAAAGCTTTATGAGAAACAGAAGTGATAACAGGCATGAGAGAGCACATACAGGGCTGGATTTCCCACAAGGCCACCGAGGCCAGGCCTCGGGGCGGCAGTGGTACAGGGGCGGCGCCGCGGCCGCCCACAGGCTTTTTTTTTTTTTTTTTTTCGGAGTATGGAGCACGGCCGCAGCGGGGTGTGTTATCAGAAAGCCACTACGCTGTGGCATTCTGGGAGCTGTAGTCCAGACGAGCACCCTGTGATTGGCCAAACAGGGTCATGTGCGGGCGGCCGTCATGGGCACCTTTGATTGGCCCAGGGGAGCTGGTCACTGTGGAGGCGGGGCTGCTCTGTGGGTGATCTGCTGCGGGATCCCGCCTCTCTGCCTGGCGTTATGACTGTATGTCTTCTACAGTCAGTGTACCCTCTCTCTATCAGCCCGTCCCTCTCTCTATGCCCCGCCCCTCTCGGTCAGCCCGTCACTCTCTGTCAACCCCCCTCTATCAGCCCACCCTTCTGTCAGCCCCTCCTCTCTGTCAGTGCCCCCCCCTCTCAGTGCCCACCCCCTCTCTGTCAGTGCCCCCCCTCTCAGTGCTCACCCCCTCTCTATCAGTGCCCCCCTCTCAGTGCCCACCCCCTCTCTGTCAGTGCCCACCCCCTCTCTGTCAGTGCCCCCCCTCTCAGTGCCCACCCCCTCTCTATCAGTGCCCCCCCTCTCAGTGCCCACCCCCTCTCTGTCAGTGCCCACCCCCTCTCTGTCAGTGGCCACCCCCTCTCTGTCAGTGCCCCCCCTCTCAGTGCTCACCCCCTCTCTATCAGTGCCCCCCCCTCTCAGTGCCCACCCCCTCTCTGTCAGTGCCCACCCCCTCTCTGTCAGTGCCCCCCCTCTCAGTGCCCACCCCCTCTCTATCAGTGCCCCCCCTCTCAGTGCCCACCCCCTCTCTGTCAGTGCCCACCCCCTCTCTGTCAGTGCCCCCCCTCTCAGTGCTCACCCCCTCTCTATCAGTGCCCCCCCTCTCATTGCCCACCCCCTCTCTGTCAGTGCCCACCCCCTCTCTGTCAGTGCCCCCCCTCTCAGTGCCCACCCCCTCTCTATCAGTGCCCCCCTCTCAGTGCCCACCCCCTCTCTGTCAGTGCCCCCCCTCTCAGTGCCCACCCCCTCTCTATCAGTGCCCCCCCTCTCAGTGCCCACCCCCTCTCTGTCAGTGCCCACCCCCTCTCTGTCAGTGCCCACCCCCTCTCTGTCAGTGCCCCCCCTCTCAGTGCCCACCCCCTCTCTGTCAGTGCCCCCCCTCTCAGTGCCCACCCCCTCTCTGTCAGTGCCCTTCCCTGTCAGTGCCCTCCCCTCTCTGTCAGTGCCCTCCCCTCTCTGTCAGTGCCCCCCCTCTCTGTCAGTGCCCCCCTCTCTCTGTCAGTGCCCCCCCTCTCTGTCAGTGCCCCCCCTCTGTCAGTGCCCCCCCTCTGTCAATGCCCCCCTCTCTGTCAGTGCCCCCCGCTCTGTCAATGCCCCCCCTCTGTCAATGCCCCCCTCTCTGTCAGTGCCCCCCCCTCTGTCAGTGCCCCCCCTCTGTCAATGCCCCCCTCTCTGTCAGTGCCCCCCCTCTGTCAGTGCCCTCCCCTCTCTGTCAGTGCCCACCCCCCCTCGGTCAGTGTCCACCCCCTCTCAGTCAGTGCCCCCCCTCTCTGTCAGTCCCCCCCTCTCAGTGCCCTCCCCTCTCTGTCAGTGCCCCCCTCTGTCAATGCCCCCCTCTCTCTGTCAATGCCCCCCTCTCTGTCAGTGCCCCCCCTCTGTCAATGCCCCCCTCTCTGTCAGTGCCCCCCCCTCTGTCAGTGCCCTCCCCTCTCTGTCAGTGCCCACCCCCCCTCGGTCAGTGTCCACCCCCTCTCGGTCAGTGCCCCCCCTCTCTGTCAGTCCCCCCCTCTCAGTGCCCTCCCCTCTCTGTCAGTGCCCCCCTCTGTCAATGCCCCCCTCTCTCTGTCAGTGCCCCCCCTCTGTCAGTGCCCTCCCCTCTCTGTCAGTGCCCACCCCCTCTCTGTCAGTGCCCACCCCCTCTCTGTCAGTGCCCCCCCTCTCTGTCAGTGCCCTCCCCTCTCTGTCAGTGCCCTCCCCTCTCTGTCAGTGCCCTCCCCTCTTTGTCAGTGCCCCCCTCTCTGTCAGAGCTCACCCCTCTGTCAGTGCCCCCCCCTCTGTCAGCCGCAGCAGTGTGCACCTTGCCAGCCAGCCACCCACTGACCTACAGCAGGGATCCAGGCCAGCCTACCGCAGCAGTGTGCACCGTGCCAGCCACCCACCCACCCACTGACCCACAGCAGAAAACCAGCCAGCCACAACAGGAGCCACCCACGGTGACCCACCCACACCAGGGAGCCAGCCAGGCACAGCAGGGTGCTGACCAGCCACCCACTGGAACCAGCCACAGAGGACGTGGGAGTCAGCCACCAACAGGAGCCAGCCACCAACAGCAGCCAGCCACAGAGGACACGGGAGCCAGCCAGCCACAAAGGACACAGGAGCCGGCCAGCCACCAACAGGAGCCAGCCACAGAGGACGCGGGAGCCAGCCAGCCACAGAGGACGCGGGAGCCAGCCAGCCACAGAGGACACGGGAGCCAGCCAGCCACCAACAGGAGTCAGCCACAGAGGACGCGGGAGTCAGCAACATCTGCAGTACCCATAGTTAAGGTAAGAGGAGCGCTACACAGTGCCAATTTTATTTTTACTTTGTGAGAGGTTGGGGCAGGGGTGAGAGTCATGGCACAAGGAGGGGGTCCCATGAGGAACAGAGTGAATGAAGGTGTTCACTGTACACTCTGTTAGATAGAGGCCCTCCACCAGGTCCCATTATACTCCTTTTCAGTCTCTAATGGGACCTGGTGGGGACTCTTTCTAACAGATTCTATAATGGACACTGAATGGGCCTCTGTTAGAGAGACCCCCCTCTAGGTCCCATTAGACTCCTTTTGAAGTCTGTAATGAGGGTCTGTGACGGGGGTTTGTGATGAGGCAGGGGGGATGTGACGTAAGGGGGGGGGGCTAAGGACACTGATGTAAAAGGGGGTATGTGATGTAAGGGGGGTACTGAGGACATTGATGCAAAAGGGGGTCTGTGATGTGATGTGAAGGGGGGGACTGAAGACACTGATGTAAAAGGGGGTCTGTGATTTCTGCACTAGCAAAACACAGGTCTCTCCAAGGGCAATAGAAAACAATTGTTTTCTATGTGTCCTGTTCACACTGCAACAGCGCCACTGCATGCTGAGCAGTGTGGTGCAAAATGCATACTGTTTCTATGCACTGCAACTGAGCTGTGGTGCATAAAAATGAATGAAATGTATTTGCATAAAGAACTAGTTACGATCATCTTTGGGTCAAGAAGGACTGAACAGTTTAGCTTTACTTGCCATTGAGTCAGAACTTTTAAATACTTTGTCCTATGAAGATATTATCGATGAGTTTGCCAAAAAAAGTTAGAACTAAAAAATTGTAGGGAGTTTCTTACTACTATAATCTTTAAAAGGCATTTTCTGCATTACGGAGTATTTTCAGTCTGTACAATTAAAGCCAGTTATTTTCAGTGTTCTCGTGTGTGGAGATATGTTTTTAATTGATCTATTGTAGCAGTCATCGATAAAGGACCAGAATAGTGGTGTGTGTGTGTGTGTGTGTGTGTGTGTGGGGGGGGGGGGGGGGGGGGGGGGGGGCATTGAAGGACCCGGCCTTGGGGCGGCAAAGGGAGTAAATCCAGGCCTGAGCACATAACAAACATAGCCAGCAGCCAGCACCAAGGGAACCTGCAGCAAGTAATTTACCTTGTAAACCGGAGACCAGTGCCTGGGGAAAACGCCGCATAAGCCCGTAAATCATCCCAAGGAGTAGCTGCTTTGACAGCTATTTAAATCTGCTGCTGTTGATGACATCACCACGCCCCGCATCGCGCCCCGCATTTCACCTGCGCCGGAAAACATTGCCACCCGGCGTTGGCCATGCGCATGTGCGACCACCATTTTGGCAAAACCGTGCCTGCGCGAACCAAGCCTCGGCTTTGTTTGTGGCTTGCAGATGCGCAGACAGGTCCCGGTGACTTCCTGAAACGGCGAGCTGGAACTCAGATGCGCTCCAGCCACCATGGCCAATCACTGGAGCTTGATAGTAAACAAGGAGACACACAAAACACAGACGTACAACTGCCATAAGAAAATTAATATATTTGCACATTACCACCACCACGGCACGATTTGGACCAGACCTGGGATTGAGGAGCTGTCACTTGACCCACCACATGACCAGAGAATTTACAAGGCCTCCCGCTAATAGCTGGGACGTTTGGCAATATTGCCACTTGCCTGCCAATGGCCAGACTAGTAAGCTCTTCATGGCATCACATCATATCGCCCATATCCACCTGATAATAGCTAGGATTGCTGGACTTCACAGAGGATCACCGCTAACCACCAAAGTATCACCGTGAACACCGCCAGGCCTGGATTATGGAAAACTTTATGAAAAGGTAAGACTTCATCTTGATCCTAGGAGGAGGACAAAAAAGGAACACGGCCTCTGGCCCGGAGCAAAGATTTATGGGAGAAGGGTCCTATGAGGTATGAGAGGGTGGGATTAACCCACACGTAGGCTGCCATGGTGTCTGTCAGGAAAGTAGGAAATCTTTCTTATGAGGACAGAGATAGCAAAAAAAACGTTTTTTTTTTGTGTGCGGTGTGCCGTGTTGCACACACATACAGCATTTGGGACATTTTTGAAACAAAAAAGAAAGTAAATATGTCCCTTGTTGAATATATGTATGCATTTGTAGAAAATATTCATGAAAGGTTACAAATTCTGTAATCATAGTCTTTTTAATATTGCTTGCACTCAAGCTCAGTTTTGTTAGTCAAGCCAAAAGTTCTAATATCACAAATTACATTTTTACAATTGCCAGTATTCCAGCACTCTATAAAATATATGTGTGAAATAAATAATTTATATAGAATATATGCTTTTTTTTCATAAATGCATTGGTGTTAGCTTACTTAAGGTTTTCTGAAAAGATTGTACATCTCTACTTTAATATTGATTTGTATGCCCTTGGGAAGAATTATGCAAATAACAAAATTGCATGTATGTATGTATCCTACTTGTGAGAGTTTTATCCCTATCCTTGTAATATAATAAGCATGTTGGAGAGTCATTATGGTATGATTATATCGTATCTGTGAATCACATGTACATTTCTTTGCACAATGGGTGGGAAATGCATTTTGTCTAAATATCCGCTATTATCTCATATAAATGTCAATTATGCTGACAAAAGTGAACCATCACAGCAATGCTTATACTCATGTTGCATATTGTACTGGTAACAAATGCTTTTACCCAAAATAAATTGCATATCAAGCTGCAGATGTTTCATTACGCCTAGGATTACTCTGCATTAAATAAGCATACATTTGTGTTGTCTTAGCAAGGCAATACACCAGGGGGCGAGAAAACTTTTCTTCTGTGGTTTAATTTTTTTTACATGATAATAATATTAGTTATTAAAGCTTATAGATGGGTGGTGCATGGAACATGGCACATTCTATCCTATATGATTCTCCCTCAAAGTTCTTTTAGACCATAACTAGGAATGAGAAACATTAGGAGCTTTCACTTCCCTTAGACTTCTACAAAAATTGGAACATTTTGGCAAACTATCGCTAATTGGCCAATGGGTAAGATGAAATTATGGATGGTTTTATACGTTTTTTGGGATGCAATTCATTTTAAATGGCTCCTGTGGATTAAGGAAGTTCCCTAAACTATCCTGAACCTGTTCTTGTATCAACAAATCTTGACTTAGTCAGAAATCATAACCTTAGTGGCAACCATAACCCTAATGCTAGCAATAAAGCAGGCATGCACCATTTCAAACTACTAGCTACTTTAGTTGGATATAAAAAAAAATCTCCCACCTACAGTAGGTGAGAATGATGTATTTATTATTTTTTTTAATAGATGACTGCAAAGCATTGCAGCCACAATCAACAGATTGCAGGTGCAATGTAGGACTCCTGTAGACTGTCTGTGTAAGCTGTCTGCTCATACCTCATACAAACAGGCAGTTGTACGCTAACAGAGGCCAGAGAAATTTGCTGGCTATAGTCTACAGCTAGTGGTGTGGTGCTGGTAGATGTGCTGCAAGGACCTGGGACACCCTGCGCTATGCCATCATCCCTGTCAGTGGAGGCTACTGAGAGGTCATGAGGTATAGCAGGGACAGACTGAGGTGAGTAAGGCGGAGGGACAGATTTGTGTCCTTTTTGTGTGGCTTTTAGGTTCTCTTGCCAATGGGTGAGTGCTGGGAGGTTAAATGCCTTGTCAAGCACGTGATACCCAAATGGTTGGTGTTTTTGCAAAGCTTGATGTGCTTGAGATAAAGTTTGTAAATAGCAACAGTGCGATCAGCTGCATATGTATTAAAAAAGGCCCAGCCAGCTGAGCTGTGGGGAGTGGATTGGGAGATAACAGCTCTACAATGTGATGGAATAGGGTGGCTTCTCTCTACTCTTTAATGATGGCTGCGTCGTTGGGGTTGTGCCTCGAGTCAGTAACCTCATGAACATCATCCCCTCCATCCTCATTACCACTGGAGACAACTTGGCAATATGCTGCGGCTTGGGGAACATGACTGCCAATTTGTGTACCAGTGTCCTCTCCTCTCTGTAGGCTCATGTTCCTGCCTTCCTCAACCTCAGAGTCAGAACCAACATCTGAATTGAGTAATGGCTGTGCATCTTCAAGGAGCAAGTGGCTGACGCTGTGTTCAATAACTCAGCTGACTCCTCCATGTCTGATGCTGGGGCTATGGCAGGAATAGCTGTGGACAAGGAGGCAGGTTTTGCCACTCTGGCAGCTGCAGGGAACTATGCACCACTGCATGATGAGGATGGTTTAGTAAGCCAGTCCACCACCTCCTCTGCATGGTGTGGTTGGATAGCACGGGCAACATCACTAAACTGAGGAAATTATGCCCTGCCTGAGGACTGACCATGTCCAACTTTGCCTGTGGACACATACGCTGCTGGCCCCCTTACAGTGTCATGGGAATGTCTGCCTCTCCTTGCTTTCCTCCCAGACATGATGGGGGTCCTTATTAACAAAATGTAATAAAGATGTGAAAATGTGTACGTGGATGCAATTTAATCAATGGAAAGTGGTGTTTGGTGCACTTTAATTTTCATGACAAAGACACACTCCACGGATACACTATAATATACTGCAATATACTGCATCAAACGTTCAGTAAGGCTCAGAACTATATGGCGTTAAACTTGCAGTGACCCACAGAACTATATGACGTTAAACTTGCAGTAATGCACAGAACTATATGGCGTTAAACTTGCAGTAACGCACATAACTATATGGCGTTAAACTTGCAGTAACGCACAGAACTATATGCCGTTAAACTTGCAGTAATGCACAGAACTATATGGCATTGAACTTTCAGTAATGCACAGAACTATATGGCGTTAAATTTGCAGTAACACACAGAACTATATGGCGTTAATCTTGCAGTAAGGCAATGAAATATATGGCATTAAACTTGCAGTAATGCACAGAGCTATATGGCATTAAACTTGCAGTAATGCACAGAACTATATGGTGTTAAACTTGAAGTAACGTACAGAACTATATGGCATTAAATTTGCAGTAGCGCAATGAAATATATGGCATTGAACTTGTAGTAATGCAAGGACATATACGGTGTTAAACTTGCAGTAACATACAGAACTATATGGCGTTAAAATTGCAGTAAGGCAATGAAGTATATGATGTTAAACTTGCAGTAACACAATGAAATATACAGAGTTAAACTTGCAGTAACGCATAGAACTATATGGAAAACTTGCAGTGATGCACAGAACTATATAGGCTAAAACTTGCAGTAACGCAATAAAATATACTGTGTTAAACGGTCACTACACTCACACTGACTGAACTATCCCTACATTGACACTAATGTGAACATGAATGGTGGTCACTACACTCACAATGACTGAACTATCCCTACATTGACACTAATGTAAAGATGAATGGTTGCACTACACTCACAATGACTGAACTATCCCTACATTCATAATAATTTAAAGATGAATGGTGGTCACATTACAATCACAATGACTGAACTATCCCTACATTCACACTAATATAAAGATGAATGGTCGCACTACATTCACACTGAACTATCCCTAGATGCACACTAAACTGATATTCTACACTGACAATAGAATCAGAATAGCACACTATAGCACACTAATGCCCTCTACACACAGTCGGACATTGATCGGACATTCCGACAACAAAATCCATGGATTTTTTCCGAAGGATGTTGGCTCAAACTTGTCTTGCATACACACGGTCACACAAAGTTGTTGAAAAATCCAATCGTTCTGAACGCGGTGATGTGAAACACGTACTTCGGGACTATAAACGGGGCAGTAGCCAATAGCTTTCATTTCTTAATTTATTCTGAGCATGCGTGGCACTTTGTGCATCGGATTTGTGTACACACGATCGGATTTTCCGACAACGGATTTTGTTGTCAGAAAATATTATAGCAAGCTCTCAAACTTTGTGTGTCGGAAATTCCTATGGAAAATGTGTGATGGAGCCTACAATCGGTCGGAATTTCTGACAATAAGGTCTTATCACACATTTTCCATCGGAAAATCCTATTGTGTGTACAGGGCATAAATGTCTAAAAGCACTGAACAGAGCCCTGTTCTATCTCTCTCCACACCACTATCACACTACAAATGGCCGCTATGGATAGAATACTTTTATGGTGTGGGGTGGGATTAAGAGCAATAAGCCACGATTGGATACAATCATCATGACAGCATCCAATCATGGCTCTGACAGTGCATTGTGGTTCTTCAATGGGCCAAACAAATGGTCGAACGACCCTATAATTCATTGTTCAGAGAACTTCTGAACAGCCAATATTCGGCCCGAACTCATGCTCGGTCCAAAACGTTCACCCACCCTTACCTGGTACTCACAAGGCAACAGGCTGGGTTCTTTCCTAGCCAGACAGTAACACGCTACTTGATCACGCTACTTGAACACACCCCAGTTCGGTTCGCACCAGAACCTGTGAACGGACCAAAAATTTGCACGAACGTTAGAACCCCATTGACGCCTATGGGACTCGAACGTTCAAAATCAAAAGTGCTAATTTTAAAGGGTAATTTGCATAGTATTGTCCTAAAAAGGGTTTGAGGACCCGGGTCCTGCCCCAGGGGACATATATCAATGCAAAAAAAGTTTTAAATACGGCCTTTTTTTGGGAGCAGTGATTTTAACCACTTGACCACTGGGCACTTAAACCCCCTTAATAACCAGACCAATTTTCAGCTTTTGGTGCTCTCACATTTTGAATGACAATTACTCAGTTATGCAACACTGTACCTATATGAAATTTTTGTCCTTTTTTCACACAAATAGAGCTTTCTTTTGGTGGTATTTAATCACCACTGGGTTCTTTATTTTTTGCGCTATAAAAGAAAAGAGACCGAAAATTCTGTAAAAAAATGCATTTTTCTTCGTTTCTGTTAGAAAATTTTGCAAATTAGTAATTTTTCTTCATATATTTTGGCCAAAATTTATACCACTACATATCTTTGGTAAAAATAACCCAAATCAGTGGATATTGTTTGGTCTTTTTGAAAGTTATAGAGTCCAAAAGCTATGGTGCAAATATCTGAAAATTGATCACACCTGAAGTACTGACAGTCTATCTAATTTCTTGAGACCCTATCATGCCAGAAAAGTACAAATACCCCCCAAATGACCCCTTTTTGTAAAGAAGACATTCCAAGGTATTTAGAAATATGCATGATGAGTTTTTTAAAGTTGTCATTTTTTCCCACAATTCTTTGCAAAATCAAGATTTTTTTCCTTTTTTTCCCCACAAATTTGTCATATTAGCAGGTTATTTCTCAAACACAGCATATGCATACCACAAATTACACCCCAAAACACATTCTGCTATTACTCCCGAGTACAGTGATACCACATGTGTGAGACTTTTACGCAGTGTGGCCACATACAGAGGCCCAACATGCACGGAGCACCTTCAGACGTTCTGGAGTGCCCAGGCCAATTCTGACATTTCTCTCCTACATGTAAAAATCATCATTTATTTGCTAGAAAATTACATAGTACCCCAAAACATTATATATGTGTTTTTAGCAAAGACCCTACAGAATACAATGGCGGTTGTGACAACTTTTTATCTCACACAGTATTTGTGCAGCAATTTTTCGAACGCTTTTTTTTGGAAAAAAAAAACAGTTTTGTGCTTTAAAAAAAACAAAACTGTAAAGTTAGCCCAATGTTTTTTCATAATGTGAAAGATGAAGTTATGCAGAGTAAATAGATACCTAACATGTCACCCTTCAAAATTGCACACGCTCGTGGAATGGCGCCAAACTTCGCTACTTAAAAATCCCCATAGGTGATGCTTTAAAATTTTTTAATGGTTATATGTTTTGAGTTACAGAGAAGGTCTAGGGCCAAAATTATTGCTCTCGCTCTACCGATCACAGCGATACCTCACATGTGTGGTTTGAACACCAATTTCATATGTGGGCGGGACTTACGTATGCGTTCGCTTCTGCATGCGAGCACACGGGACACGGGGGAAAAAAAACATTTTTTTATTGCTCATTTTACTTTATTTATATTAGTTTGATGCTTTTGTCCAAAAAAAATGTTTTAATCACTTTTATTCCTATTACAAGGAATGTAAACATCCTTGTAATAGGAATGTGGTATGACAGGTCCTCTTTACAGTGAGATATGGGGTCAATAAGACCCCACATCTCACCTCTAGGCTGGAAAGCCTTAAATTAAAAAAAAAAAACAATCCTGGCTTCGATCGTAGCGGTGAGTCGGTAGAAGCACCTGAGGGCTGCGGGAGGAGGGGAGGTCCCCTCTCGCCTCCCGTAAGAATGATGAAGCAGTGGAACAGCCGCTATGATCATTCTTATGGTGTAGGGAATCACCGGCTGAAAAATCTGATATCTGAATGATGCCTGTAGCTGCGGGCATCATTCAGATATCCCCGCACAAAGTCAAGGACGTCGTATGACGGCCGGCAGACGGGAAGTGGTTAAAATGCATTTTTTTTAAACACAAAGTTGTACATTTATACAATATTTCTAACACATAGCATGTACATACCAAAAATTACACCCCAAAATAGATTCTCTTACTCCCCCCTGAGTACGGCGATACCACATGTGTGAGACTTCCACAGCCTGGCCACATACAGAGGCCGAGTACAGCCGAGTACAGCCGAGTACGGCTGAGTACGGCTGAGCATGGCTGAGCATGGCTGGGTATGGCTGGGTAAGGCAAAGTATGGCTGGGTATCACTGAGTATTGCAGAGTATGGCTGGGTATGGCAGTGTATGGCTGGGTATTGCAGAGTATGACAGGGTATGGCACATTATTGTGGGGTATTGCAGGGTATTGCGGGGTATTGCAGAGTATTGCAGGGTATGCGAGATATTGCGGAGTATTGCGGGGTATTGAAGCGTATTACAGAGAATTGCGGAGTATTGCAGGGTATTGCAGGGCATTGCAGGGTATTGCAGACTATTGCAGGGTATTGCGGGGTATTGTAGAGTATTGCGGGGTATTGTAGAGTATTGCGGGGTATTGCAAAGTATTGCAGGGTATTGCAGAGTATTGCAGGGTATTGCAGAGCATTGCAGAGTATTGCAGAGTATTGCAGAGTATTGCAGGGTATTGCAGAGCATTGCAGTGTATTGCAGAATATTTCAGAGTATTGCAGAGTATTGCAGGGTATTGCAGAGTATTGCAGAGTATTGCAGGGTATTGTGGGTTATTGCAGAGTATTGCAGGGTACTGCAGTGTATTGCAGAGTATTGCAGAGTATTGCGGGGTATTGCAGGGTATTGCAGGGTATTGCAGAGTATTGCAGAGTATTGCGGGGTATTGCACAGGGAATTGCAGAGTATTGCACAGGGAATTGCAGAGTAGTGTAGGGTAATGCTGAGCATGGAGGGATGGCTGAGCATGGATGGATGGATGCATGGCTGTGACTGCACATGTCACTGAGCAGCACTGTGGGCACTACAGATCCAGCCCACAGCACTGCTGCCATCCAATCTCTCCCCCTCTTTACCGATCGGTACAGAGAGGGGAGGGAGGAACCGGCATCATATGACGCTGGTTTGTTTACATGTGATCGCTCCGTCATTTGACGGAGCGATCACATGGTAAACGGCCGCGATCAGCGGACCAGAGGACCCGGCGGTCACGGATGTTCCAGTGTGCGCGCCCGGGGGGCACGCGGGAGCAGTTCTCTGGGATCACATCATAGTACGTTCTCCCACAGTTATCCAAACGCCCTGCAGCCATCCTTTGGCTATGGGCCGGTTGGTAATTGGTTAATGATGCTTAAAGTAAAAAAAAAAGTGAAATATTCCTTTAAATATCGTACCTAGGGGGTGTCTATAGTATGCCTGTAAAGTGGCACGTGTTTCCCGTGCTTAGAACAGTCCCTGCACAAAATGACATTTTTAAAGGAATAAAAGTCATTTAAAACTGCTTGCGGCTTTAATGTAAACTCAGATCCTGGCAACATGGATGAAAATCAGTGAGACAAATGGCATGGGTACCCCCCAGTCCATTACCAGGTCCTTTGGGTCTTGTATGGATATAAAGGGGAACCCCGCACCCAAATTAAAAAAAGGAAAGGTGTGGGGCCCCCAAGCCCTATATACTCTGAACAGCAGTATACAGGCGGTGCAAACAAGACAGGGACTGTAGGTTTGTTGTTAAGTAGAATCTGTTTGTAATTTTGAATTGGTACATATTTAACGTGTTTAGCTCCAGCAAAAAAATCTATTTCAAGATTTTTGGAAAACATAGGGAAGGGTTATCATCCCTGTGACATTTGTTTTACTGTCTGTGCTCCTCTTCAGAAGATTTCACCTCACTTTTTGTCCCAATGACAAATGTTTTTTGAAAATTTGGGGGTTTTAGTGAAACAAGGATTGGTGATAAAGCATCAGTGGAAAGGAGAAACGTTTTTCCCATATTAACTCTTACAGGAGAGAATTTCCCTTCCTAGGGGTAGATTTCATCTCATTTCCTGTTGTCTTCTTCTGTTTGCAAGTAGGAGTCATTTGTAAGTTGGATGTTTGAAAGTAGGGGCCTGCCCTATATACTCAGCAGAAATTTGGGCCTTAGGTGTTGTTGTGGCCACAACACTGTAAGCCCTCACAGGGCCCTGCTGTGAAATATTAGAAAAGAATTGTAATTACATGCCCCTGTTGAACAGGGGCAGAAAAATTGGGCCTTTGGCGATGGTGGTGGTGGTGCTGGTGCCACAACACTGTAAATCCTCACAGTTACTCTTGGTGGGTGCTGGAATGGGCCCTGCTGTGAAATATTATATCAAGAATTGTAATTACATGCCCCTGTTGAACAGGGGCAGAAAAATTGGGCCTTTGGTGTTGGTGGTGGTGCTGGTGCCACAACACTGTAAGTCCTCACAGTTACTCTTGGTGGGTGCAGAAACGGGCCCTGCTGTGAAATATTAGATCAAGAATTCTAATTACATGCCCCTGTTGAACAGGGGCAGACAAATTGGGCCTTTGGTGATGGTGGTGGCGGTGCTGGTGCCACAACACTGTAAGTCCTCACAGTTACTCTTGGTGGGCGCTGGAACTGGTCTTGCTGTGAAATATTATATCAAGAATTGTAATTACATGCCCCTGTTGAACAGGGGCAGAAAAATTGGGCCTTTGGTGATGGTGGTGCTGGTGCCACAACACTGTAAGTCCTCACAGTTACTCTTGGTGGGTGCAGAAATGGGCCCTGCTGTGAAATATTAGATTCAGAATTGTAATTACATGTCCCTGTTGAACAGGGGCAGAAAAATTGGGCCTTAGGCACTGATGCTGGTGCCACAACACTGCAACCCCTCACAGATACTTTAGTTGGAGCGCAGGAACTAGCCCTGCTGCAAAGAATTGCACCAAAAATTGTAATTACATGCCCCTGTTTAACAGGGGCTGAAAAATTGGGCCTTAGGCACTGCTGGTGGCGCTCAGAACCAAAAATGTTCTTACAAGCTATCAGCATGATCATTGAGGAGGAAGAGAATAATTACTCAACATAACAGGATAGTCACTCAGCATCAGCATAGGCAGTCATTGAAGGGATCTGACATTTCCAAAAAAAATTATTCGGTTACATCAGCATCAGGTGCTTGGTAGCTGGTGGTGATCCAAGACTGATTAATTTTTATGAAGGTCAGTCGATCGACCGAGTCAGTGGACAGACGCACCCTGTAATCGGTTACAACGCCTCCAGCAGCACTGAATGTGCATTCCGAAAGAACGCTGGATGCAGGACAGGCCAGTAGCTCAATTGCATACTGTGCAAACTCTGGCCAGTGATCCATCCTCAAGACCCAGTAACCCAGAGGATTTTCGGTGGGAAAGGTGTCAAAGTCAGATCTTGCCCCTAGGTATTCCTGCACCATGTAAAACAGATGCTGCCGATGGTTGTTGGAACCGATCATACCTTAGGGCTGCGGACTAAAAAAATGTCTGAATGCATCGGTCAGACGGCCACCTTCTCCACCGCTCTTTCTTTGACTGACCGAAGCCTCAGCAACACGTTGTCCAAGAACAGGAGTTTGTAACCTCCCAGTCTCTGGGAATGCATTGCACAGACCAATCTGCAAGGCCTCCTGAAGATGTTTCATCCTCTGCTCCCTTTGCGACGGCAAGATAAAGTCTGCAACCTTATCCTTGTAACATGGATCAAGGAGGGTTGCCAGCCAGTATTGATCCCTCTTCTTGATACCACGAATACGAGGATCCTTCCGCAGGCTTTGCAGGATCAGGGAGGCCATGCAGCATAGGTTTGCTGAGGTATCCTGTCCGGAGTCCTCTGGGTCACTAAGGATGACATGATCCGCAGCCACCTCCTCCCAGCCACTTGCAAGTCCATGGGTTTCTTCGGACTGTAAATGATCCCTTAAAGACTGCTGCTGATGCTGAGTGACAGGCTCCACCTCCATGCTGACACAATCCTCCTCCTCCTCCTCGTCCTCGTGCTGTGTGATCGGTGGGCACGCAAGAACACTGTCTGGATAAAGGGGGCCTTGAGAGCTGAGGAAGTCCTCCTCTTCCTGCCTCTGTTCTGCCTCAAATGTCCTGTCCATTATTCCGCGCAGTGTGTGCTCCAACAGGTGGACAAGGGGGACAGTATCACTGATGCATGCACTGCCACTGCTCACCATCCTCGTGGCCTCCTCAAATGGTGACAGGACAGTGCATGCATCCCTGATCATGGCTCACTGGCGTGGGAAAAAAAAACCAAGGTCCCCTGACCCTGTCCTGGTGCCATAGTCGCACAGGTACTCATTGATGGCCCTCTGCTGCATGTGCAGCCGCTGCAGCATGGCCAACATTGAGTTCCACCTGGTGGGCATGTCACTGATTAGGCGGTTCTTGGGCAGGTTAAATTCCTTTTGGAGGTCAGCCAGCCGAGCACTGGCATTATATAACCGGCGGAAATGCACACAGACTTTCCTGGCCTGCCTCAGGACATCCTGTAAGCCCGGGTACCTGCCCAAGAACCGCTGCACCACCAAGTTAAGGACGTGAGCCAAACAGGGCACATGGGTCATTTGTCCCTGTCGGAGGGCGGAGAGGAGGTTGGTGCCATTGTCACAAACCACCATTCCTCCCTTAAGTTGACGTGGTGTCAACCACCTCTGAACCTGCCCCTGCAGAGCTGACAGAACCTCTGCCCCAGTGCGGCTCCTGTCCCCCAAGCACACCAGCTCAAGCACCGCATGGCATCTTTTGGCCTGTGTACTTGCGTAGCCCCTTGAATGCCTACGGAGCACCACTAGTTCCGAGGACAAAGCACAGGAAGAGGCAATGGAGGAAGAAGAGGAGGGGGTGGAGGAGAGAGGTGTGTCGGAATCACCAGTAGTGGCATTTTGGAGGCGTGGTGGTGGAACAACCTCCAACACTACTGCACCTTGTCTTGCATCCTTCCCAACTGCCAGCAGAGTCACCCAATGCGCTGTGAAACTTAGGTAACGTCCCTGTCCATGCCTGCTGGACCATGAGTCAGCTGTAATATGGACCTTACTGCTGACCACCCTGTCCAGCGAGGCCAAGACATTGCCTTCCACATGCCGGTAGAGAGCCGGAATTGCCTTCCGTGAGAAAAAATGGCGTTTGTGAACCTGTCACTGAGGAACCGCACATTCCACAAACTCACAGAAGGGGGCAGAGTCTACCAACTGAAAAGGTAGCAGTTGAAGTGCTAGCAATTTTGCCAAGCTAGCATTCAACTGCTGGGCATGTGGATGGCTGGGAGCAAACTTCTTTCTGCAGTGCAGCAGCTGGGGCAGGGAAATTTGCCTGGTACAATCTGATGTCGGTGTACCGATAGCAGATTGCCCGCAAGTACTTGGCTGTGACACACCTAATTCTACACCTTCATTCCTCTCAGTGCAGGTCTCAGAGAGAACTGAAGGTATAGTGGGGTTGGAGATCCCAGCTGATGAGAAGCAAGGAGAGGTCCTCTTTGTTCTTTGGTGTGAGTCTTTTAGGTACGCTTGCCAACAAACTGCATGGCAGGTCAACATATGTCTGGTCAAGCATGTGGTGCCCAAGCGGGAGATGTTTTGGCCACGTGAGATACGCTTGAGACATATGTTGCAAATATCAACAGTGCGATCTGATGCACTTGTCTCAAAAAAGGCCCACACCAAAGAACTTTTGGAATAACGCGCAGAGACAGCAACGCCCTGCACATGCGGAGCTCTGCAGTGTAATGCAGTCAGTGTGCTGCCCTTAGGCTGGCCCCTGGAGGACATTCTGCCTTGTTGGTCATCTGCCTCCTCCTCTTCCTCCTCCTCCTCCTCTCTACTATCAGTCACCCAAGTTAAGTCAGTGACCTCATCATCCCCTCCCTCTTCATCACTGGAGCAAACCTGGCAGTATGCTGCAGCAGGGGAACATGACTGCCAGATTGCTGTCCTTCTTGGGCACCCCCTCTGTCCGTGCTCACGTTACTGCCTTCATCTAGCTCAGTATCATCATCAGAGCCTTCAAAACGCTGGGCATCTTCCTGGAGCATGTACCCAACACTGCGGTCAAACAGTTCGAGGGACTCCTCAGGAGGACATGGTGGGGCTAGGGAAGGAGTCTCTGATGCCATTGAGCTGAGGGAAGAGGCCGCGTTGGCAGCTGCTTTGCCAGACAAAGTACCCTGAGCCTGGGTGAGAGAGGATGAGGAGGATGAGGATGGCTTGGTCATCCATTCGACCAAGTCTTCCACATATTGCGGCTCAACACGGCCAGCTGCTGAAAAAAAGGCCAAGCGCGTCCCATGGCCACCTGCTGATGAGGATGCATCGTGTCCACGACCAGCACTGTTGCCTCTAGACACAGAGCCTGCTTGCCTTCTTTTATTGGCTTGTGACTGTCTGCCTCTCCTTGTTGGCCTTCCAGACATACTATTGGCCTGCAGTGAGCTGCACAAAACTGGGATATATATATATATATATATATATATATATATATATATACGTAACACTAACTCTCGGTGGAGCTGCTGGTTTAAAGCGGGCTGTTACCGTCACTCTCGACACCTCTGTTTCACCGGCACCGGGTCTAGGGTCATGTTGAGTTTACCTCTGGACGGTATAAGCAACAAACACTTGAGTATATTTTCCAGTGCTTTAATGAGCAAGTAATAAAGGAAGTAGCAGGAAAGAGGCAGAAGGAAAGTTGCAGGGAAGCTCAAATACCTTTCCTTAGTATTCTTTAGAACAGTATTTGGAATTGAACACTTGTAGTTGAATGCACTCCCTTTTTAGGATTCAATCTTTGCCCGCCTGGATAGGCCTCTCTCACTTGCCTAGCAGCCAGTACATAGCACGAACAAAAGTCTCTGCCACAGACTTGTTTGGAATAAAACCCATACGATCCTCTGCCACAAGATGTATTGGTTTGCGATGAATGTCAGACACAGTACTTGAACCTTTAAGCCAACCCGGCAGTACTATGCAGTAAGATTACTTCAGGATACGTCCTCCAACCAAGTCACCAGGCCCCTCTCCAGACCAGCACTACGCATGATCCTTCCATGACGGGTCCTCCCCTTGGATCTCCTCAATTGTCCAGCTTCTTCACTCAGGATAGACAGCTCAGGACCATTCCTCTGCTGCTGTGGTAGGCCCCAGACAGGCTTCTGGGCCCACCCACAAGCCGCAACAACGTGGGCCTCCGGAATGGAGGACCACGAGGTGGTACTCTTAACGCATACCTGTCGGCCAGGAGGACCAGGAGGTGGCTGAAAACAAACCCCTAAACATGGCGTCTGTCCCATAAATACCCACTCCCAGAATGCAACTCGGAGGACCACCTCCTATATATATATACCGGTTATACTACAGCTAGCAGAATCAACTGCCTGCCTGTAGTATTATTAGTATGATAACACCTGCACTTGTCTTCAGGTAGCTATACTGTAGGTGCAACTGTGCAGGGTACACAGTACAGCAACTGGAAATATGTCAAGAGCCTACACAAGCACCTGGCTGAAGGTAGCTATACTGTAGGTGGGACTGTGCAGGGTACACAGTACAGTAGCTGCAAATACTTCAATGAGCCTACACAAGCACCTGGCTGCAGGTTGCTATACTGTAGGTGAGACTGTGCAAGGTACACAGTACAGTAGCTGGAAATACTTCAATGAGCCTACACAAGCACCTGGCTGCAGGTAGCTATACTGTAGGTGAGATTGTGCAGGATACACAGTACAGTAGCTGGAAATACTTCAATGAGCCTAAACAAGTAACTGGCTGCAGGTTACTATACTGTAGGTGAGACTGTGCAGGGTACACAGTACAGTAGCTGGAAATACTTCAATGAGCCTACACAAGCACCTGGCTGCAGGTTGCTATACTGTAGGTGAGACTGTGCAGGGTACACAGTACAGTAGCTGGAAATACTTCAATGAGCCTACACAAGCACCTGGCTGCAGGTTGCTATACTGTAGGTGAGACTGTGCAGGGTACACAGTACAGTAGCTGGAAATACTTCAATGAGCCTACGCAAGTACCTGGTTGCAGGTTGCTATACTGTAGGCGAGACTGTGCAGGGTACACAGTACAGTAGTTGGAAATACTTCAATGAGCCTACGCAAGTACCTGGCTGCAGGTTGCTATACTGTAGGTGAGACTGTGCAGAGTACACAGTACAGTAGCTGAAAATACTTCAATGAGTCTACACAAGCACCTGGCTGCAGGTTGCTATACTGTAGGGGAGACTGTGCAGGGTACACAGTACAGTAGCTGGAAATACTTCAATGAGCCCACACAAGCACCTGGCTGCAGGTTGCTATACTGTAGGTGAGACTGTGCAGGGAACACAGTACAGTAGCTGGAAATACTTCAATGAGCCTACACAAGCACCTGGCTGCAGGTTGCTATACTGTAGGGGACACTGTGCAGGGTACACAGTACAGTAGCTGGAAATACTTCAATGAGCCCACACAAGCACCTGGCTGCAGGTTGCTATACTGTAGGTGAGACTGTGCAGGGTACACAGTACAGTAGCTGGAAATACTTCAATGAGCCTACACAAGCACCTGGCTGCAGGTTGCTATACTGTAGGTGAGACTGTGCAGGGTACACAGTACAGTAGCTGGAAATACTTCAATGATCCTACACAAGCACCTGGCTGCAGGTTGCTATACTGTAGGTGAGACTGTGCAGGGTACACAGTACAGTAGCTGGAAATACTTCAATGAGCCTACACAAGCACCTGGCTGCAGGTTGCTATACTGTAGGTGAGACTGTGCAAGGTACACAGTACAGTAGCTGGAAATACTTCAATGAGCCTACACAAGCACCTGGCTGCAGGTAGCTATATTGTAGGTGAGATTGTGCAGGATACACAGTACAGTAGCTGGAAATACTTCAGTGAGCTTAAACAAGTAACTGGCTGCAGGTTACTATACTGTAGGTGAGACTGTGCAGGGTACACAGTACAGTAGCTGGAAATACTTCAATGAGCCTACACAAGCACCTGGCTGCAGGTTGCTATACTGTAGGTGAGACTGTGCAGGGTACACAGTACAGTAGCTGGAAATACTTCAATGAGCCTACACAAGCACCTGGCTGCAAGTTGCTATACTGTAGGTGAGACTGTGCAGGGTACACAGTACAGTAGCTGGAAATACTTCAATGAGCCTACGCAAGTACCTGGCTGCAGGTTGCTATACTGTAGGCGAGACTGTGCAGGGTACACAGTACAGTAGCTGGAAATACTTCAATGAGCCTACGCAAGTACCTGGCTGCAAGTTGCTATACTGTAGGTGAGACTGGGCAAGGTACACAGTACAGTAGCTGGAAATACTTCAATGAGCCTACACAAGCACCTGGCTGCAGGTTGCTATACTGTAGGTGAGATTGTGCAGGATACACAGTACAGTAGCTGGAAATACTTCAATGAGCCTAAACAAGTAACTGCAGGTTACTATACTGTAGGTGAGACTGTGCAGGGTACACAGTACAGTAGCTGGAAATACTTCAATGAGCCTACACAAGCACCTGGCTGCAGGTTGCTATACTGTAGGTGAGACTGTGCAGGGTACACAGTACAGTAGCTGGAAATACTTCAATGAACCTACACAAGCACCTGGCTGCAGGTTGCTATACTGTAGGTGAGACTGTGCAGGGTACACAGTACAGTAGCTGGAAATACTTCAATGAGCCTACACAAGCACCTGGCTGCAGGTTGCTATACTGTAGGTGAGACTGTGCAGGGTACACAGTACAGTAGCTGGAAATACTTCAATGAGCCTACGCAAGTACCTGGCTGCAGGTTGCTATACTGTAGGCGAGACTGTGCAGGGTACACAGTACAGTAGCTGGAAATACTTCAATGAGCCTACGCAAGTACCTGGCTGCAGGTTGCTATACTGTAGGTGAGACTGGGCAAGGTACACAGTACAGTAGCTGTAAATACTTCAATGAGCCTACACAAGCACCTGGCTGCAGGTAGCTATACTGTAGGTGAGACTGTGCAGGGTATACAGTACAGTAGCTGGAAATACTTCAATGAGCATACACAAGCACCTGGCTGCAGGTTGCTATACTGTAGGTGAGACTGTGCAGGGTACACAGTACAGTAGCTGGAAATACTTCAATGATCCTACGCAAGCACCTGGCTGCAGGTTGCTATATTGTAGGCGAGACTGTGCAGGGTACACAGTACAGTAGCTGGAAATACTTCAATGAGCCTACTCAAGCACCTGGCTACAGGTTGCTATACTGTAGGCGAGACTGTGCAGGGTACACAGTACAGTAGCTTGAAATACTTCAATGAGCCTACGCAAGCACCTGGCTGCAGGTTGCTATACTGTAGGTGAGACTGTGCAGGGTACACAGTACAGTAGCTGGAAATACTTCAATGAGCCTACGCAAGTACCTGGCTGCAGGTTGCTATACTGTAGGCGAGACTGTGCAGGGTACACAGTACAGTAGCTGGAAATACTTCAATGAGCCTATGCAAGTACCTGGCTGCAGGTTGCTATACTGTAGGTGAGACTGGGCAAGGTACACAGTACAGTAGCTGGAAATACTTCAATGAGCCTACACAAGCACCTGGCTGCAGGTAGCTATACTGTAGGTGAGATTGTGCAGGATACACAGTACAGTAGCTGGAAATACTTCAATGAGCCTAAACAAGTAACTGTCTGCAGGTTACTATACTGTAGGTGAGACTGTGCAGGGTACACAGTACAGTAGCTGGAAATACTTCAATGAGCCTACACAAGCACCTGGCTGCAGGTTGCTATACTGTAGGTGAGATTGTGCAGGGTACACAGTACAGTAGCTGGAAATACTTCAATGAACCTACACAAGCACCTGGCTGCAGGTTGCTATACTGTAGGTGAGACTGTGCAGGGTACACAGTACAGTAGCTGGAAATACTTCAATGAGCCTACACAAGCACCTGGCTGCAGGTTGCTATACTGTAGGTGAGACTGTGCAGGGTACACAGTACAGTAGCTGGAAATACTTCAATGAGCCTACGCAAGTACCTGGCTGCAGGTTGCTATACTGTAGGCGAGACTGTGCAGGGTACACAGTACAGTAGCTGGAAATACTTCAATGAGCCTACGCAAGTACCTGGCTGCAGGTTGCTATACTGTAGGTGAGACTGGGCAAGGTACACAGTACAGTAGCTGTAAATACTTCAATGAGCCTACACAAGCACCTGGCTGCAGGTAGCTATACTGTAGGTGAGACTGTGCAGGGTATACAGTACAGTAGCTGGAAATACTTCAATGAGCATACACAAGCACCTGGCTGCAGGTTGCTATACTGTAGGTGAGACTGTGCAGGGTACACAGTACAGTAGCTGGAAATACTTCAATGAGCCTACGCAAGCACCTGGCTGCAGATTGCTATACTGTAGGCGAGACTGCGCAGGGTACACAGTACAGTAGCTGGAAATACTTCAATGAGCCTATGCAAGTACCTGGCTGCAGGTTGCTTTACTGTAGGCGAGACTGTGCAGGGTACACAGTACAGTAGCTGGAAATACTTCAATGAGCCTACGCAAGTACCTGGCTGCAGGTTGCTATACTGTAGGTGAGACTGGGCAAGGTATACAGTACAGTAGCTGGAAATACTTCAATGAGCCTACACAAGCACCTGGCTGCAGGTAGCTATACTGTAGGTGAGACTGTGCAGGGTACACAGTACAGTAGCTGGAAATACTTCAATGATCCTACACAAGCACCTGGCTGCAGGTTGCTATACTGTAGGCGAGACTGTGCAGGGTACACAGTACAGTAGCTGGAAATACTTCAATGAGCCTACTCAAGCACCTGGCTACAGGTTGCTATACTGTAGGCGAGACTGTGCAGGGTACACAGTACAGTAGTTTGAAATACTTCAATGAGCCTACGCAAGCACCTGGCTGCAGGTTGCTATACTGTAGGTGAGACTGTGCAGGGTACACAGTACAGTAGCTGGAAATACTTCAATGAGCCTACGCAAGCACCTGGCTACAGGTTGCTATACTGTAGGTGAGACTGTGCAGGGTACACAGTACAGTAACTGGAAATACTTCAATGAGCCTACACAAGCACCTGGCTGCAGGTTGCTATATTGTAGGTGAGACTGTGCAGGGTACACAGTACAGTAGCTGGAAATACTTCAATGAGCCTACACAAGCACCTGGCTACAGGTAGCTATACTGTAGGTGAGACTGTGCAGGGTACACAGTACAGTAACTGGAAATACTTCAATGAGCCTACGCAAGCACCTGGCTACAGGTTGCTATACTGTAGGTGAGACTGTGCAGGGTACACAGTATAGTAACTGGAAATACTTCAATGAGCCTACACAAGCACCTGGCTGCAGGTTGCTATATTGTAGGTGAGACTGTGCAGGTACACAGTACAGTAGCTGGAAATACTTCAATGAGCCTACACAAGCACCTGGCTACAGGTTGCTATACTGTAGGTGAGACTGTGCAGGGTACACAGTACAGTAGCTGGAAATACTTCAATGAGCCTACACAAGCACCTGGCTGCAGGTTGCTATACTGTAGGTGAGACTGTGCAGGGTACACAGTACAGTAGCTTGAAATACTTCAATGAGCCTACACAAGCACCTGGCTACAGGTTGCTATACTGTAGGTGAGACTGTGCAGGGTACACAGTACAGTAGCTGGAAATACTTCAATGAGCCTACACAAGCACCTGGCTGCAGGTTGCTATACTGTAGGTGAGACTGTGCAGGGTACACAGTACAGTAGCTGGAAATACTTCAATGAGCCTACACAAGCACCTGGCTACAGGTTGCTATACTGTAGGTGAGACTGTGCAGGGTACACAGTACAGTAGCTGGAAATACTTCAATGAGCCTACACAAGCACCTGGCTGCAGGTTGCTATACTGTAGGTGAGACTGTGCAGGGTACACAGTACAGTAGCTGGAAATACTTCAATGAGCCTATGCAAGCACCTGGCTGCAGGTTGCTATACTGTAGGCGAGACTGTGCAGGATACACAGTACAGTAGCTGGAAATACTTCAATGAGCCTACGCAAGTACCTGGCTCCCCCACAACTGGCAGACATTCAACAATTTCTGCAATTCTTTAGATCATTAGATGCTCTTGTAGTTACTATTCCAAAACAGGGGAAAGCCCCTACTACCCCAGACAACTTTAGGCCCATTTCCCTTCTTAACATCAATATTAAAATATTTGCTAAACTTATTGCCACCTGATTCTCAGTGCCAATCCCCTCACTGGTACACATGGACCATGTTGGCTTCGTAGATGGCAGACAAGCATTGGATGGAACCAGACAATTTACTAACCTCCTGCAATGGGCTGAGCAACATTGAACACCTTTTCTGCTCCTATCCCTGGATGCAGAGAAGGCATTTCATGGTGTTCACTGGCGTTCTTTATAAATTCGTCTTCTTTGGCAACATACCTAATTCAATCCTTAGCCTGTACACCAACCCTAGTGCAAGAGTGTGGACCTCTGGAATGACATCAGATCCTTTCACCATTACTAATGGGACCAGGCCAGAGTGCCCATTATCTCCCTTGATATTTGCACTAGTGATGGAACCCCTCACCCAAGCTATTAGTACCAATCCACTTATCACAGAGATACGGGTTGGCAGTATTACGCATAAAATAGGACTTTACGCGGATGATGTCATTGTCTCCCTCCCCAAGCCATTTACCTCCCTCCCTGAGCTTCAGAAACTTCTTGACCAATTCAGCCTTTTTTCCTTATATAAACTTAACCAAACCAAATCCTCAGTGCTTGGCATTTGTCTAGCCGTATCTACTAAATTTGCTATTATTGAATCAACCCCTTTCTCATGGGCTCTAACTCCCTTCAGTACTTGGGAATTCATCTAGTATCACTTTACTCACAATTCTTCCATATACAGTCAGGTCCATAAATATTGGGACAATTTTAATCTTTTTGGCTCTATACACCACCACTAGGGATGAGCTTCGAGTTCGAGTCGAACTCATGTTTGACTCGAACATTGGCTGTTCGCAAGTTCGCCGAACAGCGAACAATTTGGGGTGTTCGCGGCAAATTCGAATGCCGCAGAACACCCTTTAAAAGTCTATGGGAGAGATCAAAAGTGCTAATTTTAAAGGCTAATATGCAAGTTATTGTCATAAAAAGTGTTTGGGGACCCGGGTCCTGCCCCAGGGGACATGGATCAATGCAAAAAAAAGTTTCAAAAATGGCCGTTTTTTCAGGAGCAGTGATTTTAATAATGCTTAAAGTCAAACAATAAAAGTGTAATATCCCTTTAAATATGCTGGCCTAGGAGTCCAGAACGTCACAACATACTACAGAGCAGCAATAGATCAAGCAAAATATTGGTGGAACCTGAAGCAACAAACAACCTGGCTACAAATAGAGCACACAGCCATGGCTACTTCACCCAAATCAATTCTAATGCCCTGTACACACGACCGGTTTTCCCATTGGAATAAACTCTGAAGGTGTTTCCGACAGAGTTCCGACAGAATTACGCTCAAGCTGTCTTGCATACACACGGTCACACCAAATTCCAATCGTCCAGAACACGGTGACGTACAACATGTAGGCCGGGACTAGAATATGGAAGTTCAATAGCCAGTAGCCAATAGCTTCCGTCTCATACTTGCTTCAGAGCATGCATCGTTTTTGGTATGTCGGAACAGCATATAGACGAGCAGTTTTCACGATAGGAATTGGTTCCGTTGGAAACATTTGGTGGTGTTCTTCTGATCCTATTAGTACCACAGGCAGCAGGTACAGTATTTACAGTTAGTGTACTTAACAGTGTGCACCTAAAACTACCTGAAGAAAATTGGTGGTGTTCTTCTGATCCTATTAGTACCACAGGCAGGCAGCTACAGTATTTACAGTTAGTGTACTGTGTCCTCTGCACAGTGTGCACCTAAAGCTACCTGAACAAAATTGGTGGTGTTCTTCTGATCCTATTAGTACCACAGGCAGGAAGCTACAGTATTTACAGTTAGTGTACTGTGTCCTCTACACAGTGTGCACCTAAAGCTACCTGAAGACAATTGCTGTTGTTCTGATCCTATTAATACCACAGACAGGCAGCTGCAGTATTTAGAGTTAGTGTACTGTGTCCTCTGCACAGTGTGCACCTAAAGCTACCTGAAGAAAATTGGTGATGTTCTTCTGATCCTATTAGTACCACAGGCAGCTGCAGTATTTACAGTTAGTGTACTGTGTCCTCTGCAGTGTGCACCTAAAGCTTCCTGAAGGCAATTGCTGGTGTTCTCATACTAATAATACTACAGGCAGGCAGTTGATTCTGCTAGCTGCAGTATCAGTATATATATACATCCCAGCTTTGTGCAGCTACATCTCACTGCAAGCCATTAGTATGTCTGGAAGGCCAACAAGGAGAGGCAGACAGTCAAAAGCCAATAAAAGAGGGCAAGCAGGCTCTGTGTCTAGAGGCAACAGTGCTGGTCATGGAGACGGTGCATCCTCATCAGCACGTGGCCGTGGACACGCTTGTCCTTTTTTTCAGCAGCTGGCCGTGTTGAGCCACAACATGCGGAAGACTTGATAGAGTGGATGACAAAGCCGTCCCCATCCTCCTCATCCTCTCTCACCCAGGCTCAGGGTACTTTGTCTGGAAAAGCAGCTGCCAACGTGGCCTCTTCCCTCGGCTCAATGGCATCAGTCGCTCCTTCCCTAGCCCCACCATGTCCTCCTGAGAAGTCCCCCGAACTGTTTGACCACAGTGTTGGGTACATGCTCCAGGAGGATGCCCAACGTTTTGAAGGCTCCGATGATGGTACCCAGCTAGAGGAAGGCAGTAACGTGAGCCCAGAGAGAGGGGGTGCCCAAGAAGGACAGCAATCTGACAGTCATTGTCCCCCAGCTGTAGCATACTGCCAGCTTTGCTCCATTGATGAGGAGGGAGGGGATGATGAGGTCACTGACTCCACGTGGGTGCTGATAGGAGAGAGGGGGAGGAGGAGGCACATCTCCAACGAGGCAGGATGCCCTCCAGGGGCCAGCTTAAGGGCAGCACACCGACTGCATCACACCGCAGAGCTCCGCATGTGCAGGACGCTGCTGTCTCTGCTCATTATTCTTTGGTGTGGGCCTTTTTTGAGACGAGGGCATCAGATCCCACCACTGCTATTTGCTACATATGTCTCACGTGTATCTCACATGGCCAAAACATCACCCGCTCGGGCACCACATGCTTGACCAGACATATGTCGACCTGCCATGCAGTTTGTTGGCAAGCGTACCTAAAAGACCCACACCAAAGAACAAAGTGGACCTCCACTTGCTCCTCATCAGCTGGGATCTCCAACCCCACTATACCTTCAGTCCTCTCTGAAACCTGCACTGAGAGGAATGAAGGTGTAGAATTAGGTGTGTCACAGCCAAGTACTTGCGGGCAATCTGCTATCATTACACCAACGTCAGATTGTACCAGGCAAATTTCCCTGCCCCAGCTGCTGCACCACCGAAAGAAGTTCGCTCCCAGCCATCCACATGCCCAGCTGTTGAATGCTAGCTTGGCTAAATTGCTAGCACTTCAACTGCTACCTTTTCAGTTGGTAGACTCTGCCCCCTTCCGTGAGTTTGTGGAATGTGTGGTTCCTCAGTGGCAGGTTCCCAAACGCCACTTTTTCTCATGGAAGGTGATTCCGGCTCTCTACCGGCATGTGGAAGGCAATGTCTTGGCCTCGCTGGACAGAGCGGTCAGTGGTAAGGTGCATATTACTGCTAACTCATGGTCCAGCAGGCATGGACAGGGACGTTACCTATCTTTCACTGCACACTGGGTGACTCTTCTGGCAGCTGGGAAGGATGCAGGACAGGGTGCAGTAGTGTTGGAGGTTGTTCCACCACCATGCCTCCAAAATGCTACTAGTGGTGATTCTGCCACACCTTTCTCCTCCACCCCCTCCTCTTCTTCTTCCTCCATTGCCTCTTCCTGTGCTGATTTGTCCTCGCAACCAGCGGTGCTCCGTAGGTGTTCAAGGGGCTACGCAAGCACGCAGGCAAAAAGATGCCATGCGGTGCTTGAGCTGGTGTGCTTGGGGGACAGGAGCCACACTGGGGCCGAGATTATGTCAGCTCTGCAGGGGCAGGTTCAGAGGTGGTTGACGCCACGCCAGCTTAAGCCAGTTTTGGTGGTTTGCGAAAATGGCACCAACCTCCTCTCCACCCTCCGACAGGGACAACTGACCCATGTGCCCTGTTTGGCTCATGTCCTTAACTTGGTGGTGCAGCAGTTCTTGGGCAGGTACCCAGGCTTACAGGATGTCCTGAAGCAGGCCAGGAAAATCTGTGTGCACCTCCCCAGGTCATATAATGCCAGTGCTCGGCTGGCTGACCTCCAAAAGGAATTTAACCTGCCCAAGAACTGCCTAATCTGTGACATGCCCACCAGGTGGAACTCAACGTTGGCCATGCTGCAGCAGCTGCACATGCAGCAAAGGGCCATCAATGAGTACCTATGCGACTATGGCACCAGGACAGGGTCAGGGGACCTTGGTTTTTTTTCCCCACGCTAGTGGGCTATGATTAGGGATGCATGCACTGTCCTGTCACCATTTGAGGAGGCCACAAGGATGGTGAGCAGTGACAGTGCATGCATCAGTGACACTGTCCCTCTTGTCCACCTGTTGGAGCACACGCTGCATGGAATAATGAACAGGGCACTTGAGGCAGAACAGAGGGAGGAAGAGGAGGACTTCCTTAGCTCTCAAGGCCCCCTTTATCCAGACAGTGTTCCTGTGTGCCTGCCGATCACACAGGAAGAGGAGGAGGAAGAGGATTGTGTCAGCATGGAGGTGGAGCCTGGCACTCAGCATCAGCAGCAGTCTTCAAGGGATCATTTACAGTCTGAAGAAACCCATGGACTTGTACGTGGCTGGAAGGAGGTGGCTGCGGATCATGTCGTCCTTAGTGACCCAGAGGACTCTGGACCAAATGCCTCAACAAACCTGCGCTGCATGGCCTCCCTGATCCTGCAAAGCCTGCGGAAGGATCCTCGTATTCGTGGTATCAAGGGCATGATGGCAACCCTCCTTGATCCACATTACAAGGGTAAGGTTGTGGACCTTATCTTGCTGTTGCAGAGGGATCAGAGGATGAAACATCTTCGGGAGGACTTGCAGAAAGGTTTGTGCAACACGTTTCCAGAGCCTGGGAGGTTACAATTTCCTGGTCCTCCTGGACAACGTGTTGCTGAGGCTTTGGGCAGTCACAGAAGGAGCGATGGAGAAGGTGGTCGTCTGACCGATGCGTTCAGACAATTTTTTAGTCCACAGCCCCAAGGTCTGATCAGTTCCAGCAGCCATCACCAGCGTCTGATTCACATGGTGCAGAATTACCTAGGGGCAAGATCAGACTAGGAGACCTTTCCCACCGAAAATCTTCTAGGTTACTGGGTCTTGAGGATGGATCACTGGCCAGAGCTTGCACAGTATGCAATTGAGCTACTTGCCTGTCCTGCATCCAGCGTTCTTTCGGAACGCACATTCAGTGCTGCTGGACGTTTTGTAACCGATCACAGGGTGCACCTGTCCATAAAATCGGTCGATCGGCTGACCTTCATAAAAATGAATCAGTCTTGGATCACCAGCTACCAAGCACCTGATGCTGATGTAACGGATTGATTTTTTTTTTAATGTGAGATCCCTTCAAGACTGCCTATG
Organism: Aquarana catesbeiana; assembly: GCF_042186555.1. Lineage (NCBI taxonomy): Eukaryota > Metazoa > Chordata > Amphibia > Anura > Ranidae > Aquarana > Aquarana catesbeiana. The sequence continues at coordinate 215,967,578 of NC_133325.1, read as the reverse complement.
CTGATGCTGAGTGACTATCCTGTTATGCTGAGTGACAATCCTCTTACTCTTCAATTTTCATGCTGATAGCTTGTAAGAACATTTTTGGTTCTGGGCACCGCCACCAGTGGCCAAGGCCCAATTTTTCTGCCCCTGTTTAACAGGGGCATGTAATTACAATTTTTGATGCAATACTTTGCAGCAGGGCTCATTCCTGCACTCCAACTATAGTATCTGTGAGGGGTTGCAGTGTTGTGGCACCAGCACCAGTGCCCAAGGCCCAATTTTTCAGCCCCTGTTTAACAGGGGCATATAATTACAATTTTTGATGCAATACTTTGCAGAAGGGCTCATTCCTGCGCTCCAACTATAGCAACTGTAAGGGGCTGCAGTGGCAATTTTTCTGCCCCTGTTTAACAGGGTCGTGCAATTACAATTTTTGATGCAATACTTTGCAGCAGGGCTCATTCCTGCGCTCCAACTATAGCATCTGTGAGAGGTTGCAGTGTTGTGGCACCAGTGCCTAAGGCCCAATTTTTCTGCCCCTGTTCAACAGGGACATGTAATTACAATTCTTGATCTAATATTTCACAGCAGAGCCCATTCCTGTGCCCACCAAGAGTAACTGTGAGGGCTTACAGTGTTGTGGCAACAGCACCACCACCACCACCAAAGGCCCAATTTTTCTGCCCCTGTTCAACAGGTGCATGTAATTACAATTCTTGATATAATATTTCACAGCAAGGCCCGTTCCGGCGGCCACTAAGAGTAACTGTGAGGACTTACAGTGTTGTGGCACCAGCACCACCACCACCACCAAAGGCCCAATTTTTCTGCCCCTGTTCAACAGGGGCATGTAATTACAATTCTTGATTTAATATTTCACAGCAGGGCCCGTTCCTGCGCCCACCAGAGTAACTGTGAGGGCTTACAGTGTTGTGGCAACACCAACACCAAAGGCCCCAATTTCTGCAGAGTATATAGGGCAGGCCCCTACTTTCAAACATCCAACTTACAAACGACTCCTACTTGCAAACGGAAGGAGACAACAGGAAGTGAGATGAAATCTACCCCTAGGAAGGGAAATTCTCTCCTGTAAGAGTTAATGTGGGAAAAACGTGTCTCCTCTTCACTGATGCTTTATCACCAATCCTTGTTTCACTAAAAAACCCAAATTTTCAAAAAACATTTGTCATTGGGACAGAAAGTGAGGTGAAATCTTCTGAAGAGGTGCACAGACAGCAAAACAAATGTTACAGGGGTGATAACCCTTCCCTATGTTTTCCAAAAAGCTTAAAAATAGATTTTTTGGCTAGAGCTACACTTTAAAAATGTACTAGTTCAAAATTACAATCAGATTCTACTTAACAACAAACCTACAGTCCCTGTCTTATTTGCATCACCTGTATACTGCTGTTCAGAGTATATAGGGCCTGGGGGCCCCATGCCTTTCCTTTTTTTAATTTGGGTGCGGGGTTCCCCTTAATATCCATACAAGACCCAAAGGGCCTGGTAATGGACTGGGGGGGTACCCATGCCGTTTGTCTCACTGATTTTCATCCATATTGTTGGGACCCAACATTACATTAAAGTTGCAAGCAGTTTTCAATGACTTTTATTCCTTTAAAAATGTCATTTTGTGCAGGGACTGTTCTAAGCACGGGAAACACGCACCACTTTACAGGCATACTATAGACACCCCCCAGGTATGATATTTAAAGGAATATTTCACTTTTTTTCAATTTAGGCATCATTAAAATCACTGCTCCCGAAAAAACGTCCGTTTTTAAAACTTTTTTTTCATTGATACATGTCCCCTGGGGCAGGACATTTTTTAGGAGAATAAATTGCATATTAGCCTTTAAAATTAGCACTTTTGATTTCGAACGTTCGAGTCCCATAGACTTTAATGGGGTTCTAAAGTTTGCACGAACTTTCGGTCCGTTCGCAGGTGCGAACTGAACCGGGGGGTGTTTGGCTCATCTCTAATTGTACCCCTACCCATTCACTAAAAAAGGTAATGTACTGTTAAAAAATACAGTAGGCAATTTTTGACAAGTCTTTTGTTAAAAATCTTCTTCTTCTTCACTTCTTCCTCCGGTCTTCCTCCATCTCTCTCGAATCTTCTTCCTCCGGTATTCTCCTTCTCCCCCGCTTCTTCTTCCGCTCTTCTTCTGTCTTATTTGTCTGGTGTTCTTCTTCCTCTGCCACCACTCCCCCCAACGACCCTCCTCTAAAGCTGCATCCCGCTGATCTGTCGGCGCCGATGTCCTGCATTTCCTAAATATCGATGGGGCATGGCAATTGGATTACGTTATCCGGAGGCCATGTCCCTTTGTGACATCACCACCCGTGGCATGCTGGGTCTGTGAAGTCACAGGGGGCGTCGCCTCCGGATGACGTTATCCGTTTGCCACGACCCCATCGTTATTTAAGAAATGCAGGACATCAATGCCGACAGATCAGTGGGATGCAGCATCGGAGGAGGGTCGTCGGCGGGAGTGGCAGCCGAGGAAGAAGAACACCAGACAAGAAGACAGAAGAAGAGCAGAAGAAGAAGCAGGAGGAGAAGATGGAGGAAGACCGGAGGAAGAAGCGGAGAAGAAGAAGAAGATTTTTAATAAAAGACTTGTCAAAAACTGTCTACTGTATTTTTTAACACTACACTACTTTTTTTTTTAGTGAATGGGTAAGGGTACCCATTCACATAGGGGGGGCTGAGATCTAGGGGCCCCCTTGTTAAAGGGGGATTCCAGATTCCGATAAGCCCCCCATCCGCAGACCCAGACAACAACCAGGTAAGGGTTGTTGTGAAGAGGCCCTTGTCCCCATCAACATGGAGGCAAGGAGCTTTGGGGTGGGGGGCGCAGAGCCCCCTGCCCCAAAGCACCCATCCCCCCATGTTGAGAGAATGGTATGGTTCAGGAGGGGGGGCACTCACTCATCCCCTCCCTTTCCTGACCTGCCGGGCTGCCTGCTCTGATAATGATCTGGTATGGATTTTGGGGAACCCCCACTCCATTTTTTTAAAATTTCGGTGTGTGGGGTCCCCTCCAAATCCATACTAGACCCAAGGGCCTGGTATGGACCTGGGGGGGACCCCACGCTGGTTTTTTTCACAATTTTTTTTTTGGCCGGCATTTTTTTTTACATTGAGTGGGAAGCCAACTGACAGCTGATGACTCATCATTTGTTAAGGACACAGCGGACGGCTTCCTGGCCCCCTCCTTAGCAACCAGCTATATACAGTGTAAAAAAAAAATTAAAAAAACGCAAAAGGCAAATCGCTGTAAAAACACGGTACTTGCGTTTTGGATTCGGGTCCGTTGAATTCTATTACATGCAAAATGCTGCATTTTGTGGGAAAAAAGATCCCCGACCCTATCCAAAATGCAGAGGCACAAAAATGCATTGATGTGAACATATTCCATAAGAACCGATGTTAAAAAATTTCCCTGCATTTCTGCAAAATGCAAAATGCATAAAAGAAACGCATTAGTGTGAATTGAGCCTTAAAGAGGTAGCTTATTATGTGGCTGATCTCTTGAGTACTCATTTATAACGGAGAACAGATATCACCTCTCGGTTATGATTTGCTTCACTTCTCACTTTGTGGTCCATCCTATTTATAAAAATCAGTCTGTACTTTGTAGTTGTGGGTAGCCCCTACAAATATCTGTCTGCTCTGTGAAGCAGAGAAAGCTCATTTATTGAAAGTGAACTGGTAATGTGACTTTGAATGGTTATATGATTGGGCTCTTCTCCTTTTTTTTTTCATTTCAATAATTTTTATTGAACAATTTTAACATTACAAAAAGAATTGGCAATCTGTTTTACAGACTAGAAAAATATACAATTAGTACATTACTTAAAGGGTAACTCCACTTTCGTGGGGGAAAAAATATCAAATAATAAAATAATATAGCACATATAATTGTGACACTAATAATATTGTAATTAAATGTTATTAAAAATTACCTTTCCTTTTCAATCTGCAGCCACTGTAATTTTCTGAGAATGCATTGCAATATGGCCATTTAGAGTTGTTCTGTACACAGAGTGTGTACTGACCACTCCCCAGAAACATCATTTCCTGTTTGTGTGATTGGCTCACCAATTTTCCAAGAAGTCTGCCTAAGATACAAGTCAGCTTTCAGGCAACAAAAATGTCATTTTTGGAGAGATACTTTCAATAGGAATACATCTAAAGGGATGCAGGCCCAGCAGATTTCCTCATTAGTGCCCTGCAGCTGCACACCTGACAGTTAATTATGAAACCACTCCCATTAGACCCACTCAATACAGAGGCACAGACAAACACACAGGGATTTCTTCAGAAAAACAAAAGGTAGGAATCTGCAACAAAGGTTGTTATAATCCTTGCAATCCTTGCAATGTACTTCCCCTGGGGGGGGGAATGTTTTTTTTCTCAACAAAAGTGGAGTTACGCTTTAAGAGTACATTGAGTTGAACAGTAGAAAAATATTACCAAAACCAGAAAAGAGAAAGAAAAAATGACAGCAAAAGTCCACCTTGAAATTTATATTAGTATTAATGTCATACTGTATAACTAAGATAATGAAATAGCCTTATTAACCTGTTACCCCAGAAAACAATTTCCCACTCATGCATGTGTTTCACCTAAGGGGACCAGCATAGCCTAGCACAGATAAAGTTACATCATTATATGAATCCTAAAAAAAACTTCAAGAGACTTCAAATTATTCCATTAGTTAGGTTGGAACCTGTGTCTTCTAAATCTTTACCATGTGGAATCTAGCTGATATATGAGCAGCCAATCGTTCCATTTAAGGTAAAATGCTGGTAAAGACTGGTTATGACTATCTGGATACTTCTAATAGATGAACTGTACATGGACTCTCTAAATAGCTTTAGAAAAGTTTGGAGCCAACAACTGTTTCCATTTGCTAGTTATAGTCAATCACTCTGCAATTAATATGTGTGATACAATAGTTGAGTATTGGATAGGGATCCTGTCCACATTTAGCCCCTAGAGAGCTAAAGACTGAGATGGGTCTGTCAAAATTCCTGTCACCTGTGAAATCAGTGCAAAGACGGATTTCCAAAATCATTTCAGGCTCCTACAATTCCAAAGCATGCAATATAATTCTCCTTTTTTGACCACATTGTCTCCAGCAGGCAGTACCTGGAAACAATTGTTGGAGTTTGTATGGCAGCATAACAGGGAAATGTCATCATAATGGGGGACTTCAATTATCTCGATATTGACTGGAAAGTGGAGACAGCTCATCCATTAAAGGCCCGTCATTTCATAAATGTCTTACAGGACAACTTCATGTCCCAATTGATGGTTTCCCCAACTTGAAAAAATGCCCTGCTAGAGCTATTAATTACAAATGATCCAAGTCTGATCTCAGATGTGTCAATACGGGACAACTTGGGATCTAGCGATCATTTAATGATTGCATTTAGCGTAAACCATAGAAAAAGAATGCACGCGGGTAGCACAAGAACACTACATTTCAAATGAGCCAATTTTTCTGCACTGCGGTCATTACTGCTTGACATCAATTGGGACCAAATCCTTGAAACATTGAACATGGAAGAAAAACGGGAATGCTTTATGAGGATATTAAACAAAGGTATCCCACAGTGCATTCCAATGGGCAATAAATATAGAAGAGCGAAGGCTAAACCTGAGTGGCTAAACCATAATGTAAAAAGCCTCATTAAAGAGAAAAAAAAGGCCTTTAAAAGATATAAGTGGGATGAACACTTTCAGCATTCCAACACTACAAGGAATGCAATAAGAATTGTAAAAACACAATCAGGGTGGCTAAAAAAGACTACAAGAGACACATAGCGGAGAAGAGTAAAAACATCCCAAGAAATTATTTAGATATATTAACAGTAAAAAGGCGAGATCAGAGCACATTGCCCACATAAAAGACGAGGATGGTTATGGATGACACAGAGAAGGCAACTGTACTAAATGCCTTCTTCTCCTCAGTTTTTACGTGGGAAAAGGAGGGGTATACCGACTACGACAGTACTGTTAGTGACACATCACAGGGCATACCCTCGTGGCTAACAGAGGCCGGAGTCAAGGAAAGACTAGATAAACTTAATACAAATAAATCACCAAGACCTGAAGGCTTACACCCGAGAGTCCTCAGAGAGAAAGTCAGATTATAGCCAGACCATTGTTCCTAATCTTTGCTGATAGCATTCTGACATTAATTGTACAAGCCGATTGGAGAAAAGCCAATGTGGTACCAACATCCAAAAAAGGACAGAGACAAATCCCTGGAAATTACAGGCAAATCAGCCTAACATCAATAGTAGGTAAACTATTGGAGGGGATGATAAGGGACTATATCCAAAAATGTACTGAAGAAAAAAATATCATTAGTAGTTATCAGCATGGGTTTACGAAAGGTCGTTCTTGCCAGACCAATCTGCTAACATTCTACAAGGAAGTGAGCTGCCTTCTAGACAAGGGAAGGCCTGTGGATTTAGTGTACTTGGATTTTGCAAAAGCATTTGATACAGTCCCCCATAAATGCCTAATTTACAAGCTGAGTTCTGCAGGCATGGACCACAAGGTTTGTTCTTGGGTAATAAACTGGTTACAGGTGCAAACACTCAAATGTGAACAGGGGCCATTGAAATGAATGAGGTTTGTCTTGTTGGGCATTTTTAGAGCTGAGGCTTAGAGCAGAAAAACGCCCAAAAACGCCTAGGTGTGAATGTAGCCTAAGGGCTTGCTACAGGTCATATGTATATAAAACCATGAGATACCTTTTCTATCATCAGATAAAGCAGAATAATATGGCCAGATATCTGAGCTGACTTCCACTTAGGAGGCCACAGAGATTGTCGAAGGAAACTATTAATCTGGAGTATCTGATATGAGAGTGCTATGTTTGATGTGCGATAAATATCTGATAATGTGGCATATCCCTGACTTACCCATTTGCCAGTTGAAAATTCTGGAATCAGGTACTCATACGCTAATAACGGGATATCAAGAGACTGCAAGTGCCCCTCTGGGGGGATAATATGGATGATGAAGTCTCTAACGTAGCACTTACTGTCAATGCCTCTGGAACTAATACTTTATGACCAGTTGCTAAAGCTATTAAAAGAGAAGGTAAGTTTCTGTTATTAAGAAGGAACATTTCTAGGGTCACCCATCTTCTATTAGGAGTGTCTTCAATCCATGCGAATAGTTGGTCCAGTAGGACCGCTTTATCATATGATTTAAAATCTGGAAGTCCAACCTCACCCTGTAGCTTATGTTTGCTAAGTACTGTTTGCACAATTCTGGGTTTCCTACACTGCTAGATGAATCGTGTTAAGGTTTTATATAGCTCACAGAAGAACGTTTTGGGAAGGAAGATAGGGAGGGTATGTAAATGGTACAATATTTTAGGTAAAGACAACATTTTAAATGCTGATATATGCCCCAACCACGAAATTTCAAATTTCTAGTAGTTAAGACAATCCTGTTTTTTTTAATCAGAAAAGTTTTTATTGTGTCACAAAAACAGATGCACATTGTAGACAGATACATCATAATAACTTCAGGGTATACGTTAGCAAAAGTATTATATGCAGTTGATGGTCTAAAGCATGGAACTTAGTCATGACATTTCTAACAATATGCTTATATCAAGTATGTTCCTTCAATGCTTTTGATTCCGTAAATTTCTTTTAGTAGATTGGTAACAATGTACAGGACACACTGGTAATCCTAAACAAAAAGGGGAACTGTTATTAAACCTTCCAACAGGAAGGTGAAACTAGCTGATGCCTCTGCTCACAGCCAGGACCTGGTTGGGTCACATCAGACATAGCGCTGATTAACCTCTAGGAAAGGAGGTATTAAGAATGAACTCTAATGCCTTTCGTTGGCTCAGGGCTTTGTATTATTGTGACATGGTATAGATAGGTAGCTAATGCTTTTAGGGAGCTTGAAGCCCACATTTGGAGTAGTCTATCGAGAACTAGTTGGGAGGGTGCCAGCCAGGGCTGCCAGATTTTATAGAACTTATTAATCAAATTTCTGTGTTGATACGTCAGTTTTTCTTTAATTAGAGTATTTTTGACCTGTTCAATCCACTGTTTCATTGTCGGGCTATGTGGTGCTAACAACAGACGAGCTACCTGCTTGCATGCAATATATAGTAATCTTGAGACTGCTAGATTGGCTGGGGGGATGAAGAGTTCCTCGTCCACCGCACCCAACAAGCATGTGACCGGGTGTAGTGGAACAGTGGATCGATATATGTATGAAATGGTATTAGTTACCTTACTCCAATATCTTAATAATTTTGGGCAGCGCCACATCAAATGTATAAGGTCCTCGTTAGCCCCCCCCCACATCTGGGGCACAGAGGGGAGTCCCTCCTGCCCCATCTGTGGAGCAGCACCAAGGTACAGTAAGCACTATGTAAAATGAAGAGTTGGGAGAGCCTGCATGATGGAGACACAGAGACAATTGGCAGAGACTGCAAACACAGTTCCCTGTCCTCACCCCCCAATCTTTTCTAGCTCCTGTTCCCACCTATGTCTACATGGTAGTTTTGCTGCATCCTGTAATCTAGATGAGAGTGTGTTATATATATATATGTGAGATCATGCCATTTTTATTCTGCATGTTAAGAATGTAAGATATGGTCGGATGTTCTATGTGTTCCAAACTAGACAGCCGTGACTGCGATTGCGCAGCATGCTGGAGCTGGAGGTATCTATAAAAGTTGTGTCTTGGTAGTCCAAACTCCTCCTACAATTCAGTGAAGGATTTAAAGATGGTCTGTAAGTAGAGTTGTGATATATACCTAATGCCCTTAGCCTCCCAGGACTGAAATCCCTCCAGTTTCCGCAGTTCCGGGTAACAAGGATTACGCCACAGCGGGGTATACATTGTGACGCCCCTCATGCCCAAGTTATATTTAATGTAGCCCCATAATTTGGTCAGTAAGTTTATGGTAGGCATTGATTTGGGGTATTGGGGAAAGTCTGCCTCAAGATGTGAAGCTGCGGGAAGGCCTGATGCAACCTGAAATAGTATGTTATGGTTAGGGTCTGTAATATCATCTTCTCCCCAGCCACCCAGATGCTGGAATTGTGAGGCCAGGAAATAGAGTCGCATGTTAGGGACTGCCAACCCCCCCTGGTCTTTACTGTACTGCAATGTGGATAGTTTGATTCTAGCAATCTTTTTCTTCCAAAGGAGGCTTCTAAATATAGCGTCAATACATGCGAACCACCTATGTGGGATCCATTGTGGGGAATTATGTAGTATGTATAGTAGCTGAGGCACCCATACCATTTTTATAAGATTGGCCCTACCAGTGACAGAAATGGATAGCTTACACCAGGCACTACATTTGGTTTGTATCTTAGAGATCATAGGGAGTAAATTCAGGGTTAAATATTTGGAAGTATCTGGAGTAACCTGCACTCCCAAATACTTGAATGAGGAGACAACTTGGAGGAATCGGGCGCACGCCAGCAGCAGAGCTGTAAGCTCATCCAAGGGTAGGAGGGCCGACTTGCTCCACTTTATGAAGAAGCCAGAGAAGGTGCCCAATTGTGTGATTATAGACATTATGTTTAGTAGTGAAGCTGCGGTATCTCCCAAATATAGGAGAGTATCATCTGCACATAATGATATTTTGTCAACTGCAGGGCCTCTCACAATGCCAGCTATCAACGGCGAAGCTCTCACCATCTCTGCCAACGGTTCCAGGGCTAGGGCAAACAGCAAGGGCGACAAAGGGCACCCCTGCCTCGCTCCTCTGTAAAGATGGAAAGGATCAGAGAGATCACCACTGATACGCAGCCTGGCAGTGGGGTTCGTGTATAGTGTAATAGTTGGACCCATTTAATGAAGTTCTTCCCCAGACCAAACCTCTCCAGGACTTCCCATAAGTATGGCCACTCGACACTGTCAAAAGCTTTGGCAGTGTCGAGGGATAGGACTACCCGGATTGTCTACTGGAATCTGCATATTGAGGAATAAGTGTTGTACATTCAGTGCCGTAGATCTGGAGGGAATAAACCCTGATTGGTCACGGTGAATGAGTTTTTTGAATGACAGACGCTAGACAAGTGACCAGAACTCTGACCAATAGTTTGATATCCATTGTTAGTAAAGAGATGGGCCTATAGGAGTCTGGAAAGAGGGGATCCTTGCCTGGCTTAAGTATCAGGATTATAGTGGCCTCTGTCATGGATGGGGGCAATTGACCTAGTTCTAGGGCTTCTGTTAAGGTCTGTTTTAGTTGGTATCATTGTGTCAGCATACTTTTTGTATACCTCTGCCAGCAGTCTGTCTGCTGCCGGGGACTTGCCCTGAGGCGATAGGGCTAGGGCCTCTAAGAGTTTGTCAGCTGCGAGGAGGGCATTCAACATGTCCCTGTCAGACCGCTCAAGACGTGGTAAATTACACCCCTGGAAGTCCCAGATTGCAGTGGGAGCAGAGGAAACCTTGGAGGAATATACGTCTTCATAGAATGTTTGAAATGTCGTGATGACCGACAATCCTGTTTAATAGTGTGCAGCAAAGGGAGGAAATTTACTTCATATCATTTAGATAAGGGGAAGTGAGTTTTATACCCAAATATGAGATACATTTTTAGTCCCAGAAGTAATTACAGGAGAAGTCCAACCTGAGCTTGTTTGGCTGGGATTCTCCTAAGAGTCACAGGAGTGCAATTCATTTTGCACTCCTGTGACCCGCTCACAGTCGACTCTCTGCTGACGTCACTCGAATCAGTCCAGGCACTGCATCATCACAAAAATGAAGCCTGGATCTGCCAGGTGCCTGGACAGATGCCTGTCTTAGCCTCCCAGTGAGCCACTGGGAGACTGAGACGGTGAATCCCCGCCCCTCCACAGCTCAACGCTCCAGTGAATATGGAGGAGCAGAGAGGAGAGCTGCTGATTGACAGTCAGCAGCTCTCCTTTCAGGGATATGTGAGAACCGAGCCATCAACCATGTTCGATGGCTCGGTTCTCAGTGTGGTGACGCCAGGGGACAGATGCAGCATAGGTCACATGCTGCATCCACCTAGGTAAGTATAAAAGGGGGAAAAAAACATACTTCCCTTTTAAATTCTTCTTTTAGAGAGGTCAACATAGAATCTCTCATATTTATGGGGAGAATGGAAGAAATATATGAATTTACTTTATAATAGGATACTTGTCCATATTTGTCTTTTTTGTTTTGAACTTCCGCTTAAGGGTACGTGAAACATCATCAGCAAATAATCCAATACCATGAATACTGGGGTTCTTTCTAATGGACTCTGTGAAAGGCTCCATCATTAAAGTGAAAATGAGGGGAGATAAGGGACACCCCTGTCTGGTAGCGTTGGAGATCATGAAAGAGTCTGACAAAGCATTGCACGTGTATATTTGCACTGAGAGTCATGTATAGAGTTCTGAAATAGCCATGTTACCGTGTAACCCAAAAACACAGAGAGTTTCTTTGAGATACCCCCAATGTACCCGATCAAACTTCTCCTTTTTCAATTGCACTCATTCATTTTCTATGCCCTTGGTTGACTTTAGAGTCCCAAAATCAGCAGAATACAGAGCACAGTGTAAAGCACATCACATTTTTAAACAAGCCCCTTAGGTTTGGCAATAAATGAATAAACTGAATAATTTGGCTAAATTAGAAAGCCATGCTTGAAGGAAAAAAAAAAAAAAACCTTATCTTAAGTTAAATCCTTTAATGCATGAAAATATACATTATGAACAATTAAAATTAAATATTGGCCAAATTATGTCATCAAAATATTTAAAACCAGAGAAGATCGCATATTCTGACAACAAAATTCATGTTTTTTTTCTGACGGATGTTGGCTCAAACTTGTCATGCACACATAAGATCACACAAATCTTGTCGGAGATTCAGATCACCAAGAGCGCGGTGACGTACAACACGTATGTCGAGCTTAGAAAAATGAAGTTCAATAGCTAGTGTGGCTCTTCTGCTTGATTCTGAGCATGCGTGGAACTTTGTGCGTCGGAATTGTGTACACAACGATCGGAATTTACGACAACGGATTTTGTTAGTGGAAATTTTGAGATCCAGATCTCAAATTTTGTTTGTCTGAAATTCCGACGGAAAATGTCTGATGGAGCCTACACACGGTTGGAATTTCCGACAACAAGCTCCCATCGAACATTTCCCGTCGGAAAATCCGACCATGTGTATGCGGCATTAGTCTCTGATGGAGACAGAAACAAGCTAAGCGCATGTAGAAAAGGACTTGTATGTCTAAAGTTGTATTTGGATGTGAACTCTTCAGTACAGATATGCAGTATGTGTTGCGTCACTGGTAAATTTGGACTATACATCCTTAAAATATAATTCTTTTTTTTTTCATAAATTTTTTATTGTATAATAAAAATAGCATACATTGAATATGCAAAAACAACATCACATTTTCGGTTACAAAACCATATATTGTTACATAGCTAAAATGAGATAAACTTTAAGCAAACAAAGAATGTAATTCAGTAACGTGAGAATAATATTGTATAGTATTTAGATAACTCATATCTAGAAATGACTATATATCACTAGGGATGAGCTTCGAGTTCGAGTCGAACTCATGTTCGACTCGAACATTGGCTGTTCGCAAGTTCACCGAACAGCGAACAATTTGGGGTGTTTGCGGCAAATTCGAATGCCGCGGAACACCCTTTAAAAGTCTATGGGAGAAATCAAAAGTGCTAATTTTAAAGGCTAATATGCAAGTTATTGAAGATTTTGAAGGAAAAAATTCATTTAAAAGTACCCGCGGCTATTGCATTGCCGACAATACACATAGAAGTTCATTGATAAAAACGGCATGGGAATTCCCCAAAGGGGAACCCCGAACCAAAATTAAAAAAAAAAAATGACGTGGGGGTCCCCCTAAATTCCATACCAGGCCCTTCAGGTCTGGTATGGATATTAAGGGGAACCCCGGCCAAAATTAAAAAAAAAAATGACGTGGGGTTCCCCCTAAATTCCATACCAGACCCTTCAGGTCTGGTATGGATTTTAAGGGGAACCCCGCGCCAAAAAAAAAAAAAAAAACGGCGTGGGGTCCCCCCAAAAATCCATACCAGACCCTTATCCGAGCACGCAACCTGGCAGGCCGCAGGAAAAGAGGGGGGGACAAGAGTGCAGCCCCCCCTCCCTCCTGAACCGTACCAGGCCACATGCCCTCAACATTGGGAGGGTGCTTTGGGGTAGCCCCCCAAAACACCTTGTCCCCATGTTGATGAGGACAAGGGCCTCATCCCCACAACCCTGGCCGGTGGTTGTGGGGGTCTGCGGGCGGGGGGCTTATCGGAATCTGGAAGCCCCCTTTAACAAGGTGACCCCCAGATCCCGGCCCCCCCCCTGTGTGAAATGGTAAGGGGGTACATAAGTACCCCTACCATTTCACGAAAAAAGTGTCAAAAATGTTAAAAATGACAAGAGACAGTTTTTGACAATTCCTTTATTTAAATACTTCTTCTTTCTTCTATCTTCCTTCATCTTCTGGTTCTTCTGGCTCTTCTGGTTCTTCTGGTTCTTCCTCCGGCGTTCTCGTCCAGCATCTCCTCCGCGGCGTCTTCTGTCTTCTTCTCCTCGGGCCGCTCCGCACCCATGGCATGGGGGGGAGGCTCCCGCTCTTCTCTTCTTCTCTTCTTCTTTTCTTCTTTTCTTCTTTTCTTCTCTTCTTCTCTTCTTCTTCATTTTCTTCTCCGGGCCGCTCCGCAATCCATGCTGGCATGGAGGAAGGCTCCCGCTGTGTGACGGCGCTCCTCGTATGACAGTTCTTAAATAACGGGGGGGCGGGGCCACCCGGTGACCCCGCCCCCCTCTGACGCACGGTGACTTGACGGGACTTCCCTGTGGCATTCCCCGTGACGTCACAGGGAAGTCCCGTCAAGTCACCATGCGTCAGAGGGGGGCGGGGTCACCGGGTGGCCCCGCCCCCGTTATTTAAGAACTGTCAGACGAGGAGCGCCGTCACACAGCGGGAGCCTCCCTCCATGCCAGCATGGATTGCGGAGCGGCCCGGAGAAGAAAATGAAGAAGAAGAGAAGAAGAGAAGAAAATAAGAAAAGAAGAAAAGAAGAAGAGAAGAAGAGAAGAGCGGGAGCCTCCCCCCCATGCCATGGGTGCGGAGCGGCCCGAGGAGAAGAAGACAGAAGACGCCGCGGAGGAGATGCTGGACGAGAACGCCGGAGGAAGAACCAGAAGAACCAGAAGAGCCAGAAGAACCAGAAGATGAAGGAAGATAGAAGAAAGAAGAAGCATTTAAATAAAGGAATTGTCAAAAACTGTCTCTTGTCATTTTTAACATTTTTGACACTTTTTTCGTGAAATGGTAGGGGTACTTATGTACCCCCTTACCATTTCACACAGGGGGGGGCCGGGATCTGGGGGTCACCTTGTTAAAGGGGGCTTCCAGATTCCGATAAGCCCCCCGCCCGCAGACCCCCACAACCACCGGCCAGGGTTGTGGGGATGAGGCCCTTGTCCTCATCAACATGGGGACAAGGTGTTTTGGGGGGCTACCCCAAAGCACCCTCCCAATGTTGAGGGCATGTGGCCTGGTATGGTTCAGGAGGGAGGGGGGGCCGCACTCTCGTCCCCCCCTCTTTTCCTGCGGCCTGCCAGGTTGCGTGCTCGGATAAGGGTCTGGTATGGATTTTTGGGGGGACCCCACGCCATTTTTTTTTTTTTTTTTTGGCGCGGGGTTCCCCTTAAAATCCATACCAGACCTGAAGGGTCTGGTATGGAATTTAGGGGGAACCCCACGTCATTTTTTTTTTTAAATTTTGGCCGGGGTTCCTCTTAATATCCATACCAGACCTGAAGGGCCTGGTATGGAATTTAGGGGGACCCCCACGTCATTTTTTTTTTTTAATTTTGGTTCGGGGTTCCCCTTTGGGGAATTCCCATGCCGTTTTTATCAATGAACTTCTATGTGTATTGTCGGCAATGCAATAGCCGCGGGTAGTTTTAAATGAGTTTTTTCCTTCAAAATGTCATTTTGCTGTCAGACTGTTCTAAACACAGGAAACATGCGCCCCTTTACAGGCACACTATAGACACCCCCCAGGTACGAAATTTAAAGGGATATTACACTTTTATTGTTTGACTTTAAGCATTATTAAAATCACTGCTCCTGAAAAAACGGCCGTTTTTAAAACTTTTTTTTGCATTGATCCATGTCCCCTGGGGCAGGACCCAGGTCCCCAAACACTTTTTATGACAATAACTTGCATATAAGCCTTGAAAATTAGCACTTTTGATTATTCATGTTCGTGTCCCATAGACTTTAACGGTGTTCGCATGTTCGAACGAACTTTTTTCCTGTTCGCATGTTCTGGTGCGAACCGAACAGGGGGGTGTTCGGCTCATCCCTATATATCACTCATAATATAAAGGTTATATTATAGTATTTTCTTTTTATCTATTTCTGATGAATTGAAATTAGTTTAAGGGGTGGGGAGAATGAATAAAGAAAAAAAAGGGGAGGGGGTTGGGGGGTGTAAGTATGCTCTTGTTTCCTTCTTTCCTACAATTATCATCTTATCTCTGACCTGTTTTATTTCCTTATCAAGCTATGTTTTTGCTTCTTAGGCCTTGATATTCTTGAATTGTATCCAGTTATACCATGTTGATATGTACTTTGATATGTTTTTGTGTGATATGCTGATAAGTTCCTCTTTTTTTTTAATGTGGTTGATTCTATGGAACCATTCCCTTTTGGAGGGGATATTTGTTGAACGCCAGTGGTATGGTATACAATGTCTTGCAGCATTTGTCATAAATATAGGTAAAGATTTAAGATATCATTAGAGATTTTGTTATGGTGCAAAAGATACTGTGCTGGTGTAAAGTTCAATTCTTCCAACGTGACAGAGCTAATAGTGTCATGGACCATATGCCATAATGGCTGGATCATTGGGCACGACCACCATATATGAATCATGACGCCTTCCTCATTTCCACATCTCCAGCACTTATTGGAGTCTTGGGGGTAGAATTTGTTTAACAGGGTGGGCGTTCTGTACCATTGTGTAATGATTTTATATCCACATTCTTAAGTTGCCACATTAAATGAACCTTTATGTGCGTACATGAAGATAGATTCCCATTTTGTTGATGAAATTTGGGTATTGAGGTCTTGTTCCCATGCTTGACATGAGGTACTGGTGGAGTCATTAAGTTCCCCAAAGAGTGAAACATATAAGATAGAAATAGTATGTCTTTGTGGATTCGTTTGGGAGCAAAGATTTTCCAGGGTAGTTAGAGGTCTTGTCCATGTATGTGTTGTCTCTTGTTTGGTCAGGTAGTGTTTTAATTGTATGTAGTTCCATTGTGTTAGAACTTTCTGGTTGATTTCACTGTTAATTTCGTCTCCTGTTTTGAGGGTGTTCCCTCTAAAGAAGTGTTTAGTTAAAATGTCTTTATTTGGCCAAAACCTCAAGAGGAAGTTTTGCTCTAGATCAGGCTGAAAGTCTGGGTTACCTCTCAGCGGGGTCAGAGGTCCCAACCAGGGTGTTGGGGTGTCAGTTTTTGTAGCCTCGCAAAAGACATCTAGAGTGGAGCCTATCAACGGGTGAGATTTAGCCTGTGGTGGGTAGTGTTTAGGATGTATCCAATGAAGGGTTCTAAGAGGTTGTGAGTGTTCTAGAGATATCCAGTCCCTGACCTGCTGGTGTATATTCCAGTCAACAATCCTTGCTAGGCAGGAGGAGTGGTAATTTTTTCCGTAAGTCTGGGAGAGCAATTCCTCCCCTAGATTTTCTTAAGTTCAAGCGGGTATGTTTGATTCTGGGGGGTTTGTCTCTCCATATAAAAAATATAATTCTAATATTTGCAATTCTAAGTTTCCAATCTGCCACAGCTAGCCCATCAAAACTAATTCAATGCCTTTAAAAATATACACTGTAGTGACAACCCTAGAAACATGATTCCAAGTGCTAATGATCTATACAGCTTACAGCTCAAAGAAGAGGGTACCGCCAATAAAGCATTTGAGGCGTAAAACTCCAGGAAGCCTACAAATCGTCTCTTGTACTAGGACTGTGCCTGGACTACAAGAGTTAACTGCTTGTTTATGTCTCAGGGACTTGGTAAAGCATTTTCACATTCTTCATCATTGGCTCCAGCAGGTTCCTTTGTGCTGCTAGACAAGTTCCCACAGCCTCTTCTCCTCTGAACTCTTGTGGCCTCCAACATCATCAAGTTTTGTGCAGAAACCATAGCCCTACACTGGATATTGGGATGCCAAATAAGAGTATGGGGGAATGTTGTTTGCCGGGGAAGCAGAGGATCAAAAAAATGATTATCCCTCCTTTAGACAGAAAAAGCCAGTTAACCCTTTAAGTGTGGGTGCAGCCCCACAGCATCAAAGGGTTTTTACTGTAGGTTTCCTGGAATTGGGCTTTAACCACTTCCTGACTTCCAGTGGTTGTACTGGGGTGATGCCTACAGCTGCAGGCATCACCCCGTATTGTTTTTTAGAGCTGGCGGTCGTCTTGTATTAGTAATCAGAGCCACTAGATTGCTATTACAAGCAATCCTGACGCCTTCTGCGTCTCTCTCGGGCTCTCCCATCCCACTGGGAGCTCGAGCGACCAGCCAGCACATTTGCCTGCTGGCCAGACAGCCAAGCAAAGGTGGAATCGGCTTTGATCAGCTGTTCGTAATAGTAACAAGGAAGCATTGACATGACATCACTTCCGGTTTACTTAGAAACTATCGGCACCATTTTTTGAAAATCAAAAGCATTCAGAAACACTGATCTTGGAGTTTTGAATGATTTGAATGAAGTGCAGAGGAGGGATTTGGGGTCATATATAGATCCCAGATCTGACAATAAAGAGGACCTGTCATATGTCTATTGCTGTCACAAATATGTGTACATCCCTTGCGACAGCAATAAAAGTGATAATAAAAAAATTAAAGCAACTGTGTAAAAAAAAAAAAAAAAAAAAAAGAATAATTGAAAAAAAATGTAATTGCCCACATCCTCCCGTGCTTGCGCGCAAAGGCGAACACGCACTTTGGTCCTGCATGCACGCAAACAGTGATCGCCCTACACATGTGAGGTATCGACGCAAACGTCAGATCCTGGTCAGTAATTCTGGCACCAGAATCCCTCTGTAAATCTAAAGTGGTAACCTGTAAAGCATCACCTATGGATAGTAAAATGTACCTAGTTTGTCACCATTGCACGGGCATGTGCAATTTTAAAACGTGACCTGTTTGGTATCTATTTACTCAGCATAACTTAATTCTTTATATTTTCCAAAAACATTGGGTTATATATGGTGTTTTTTTGGATTAAGATTCAAATAAGTGTACTTTTTGCCCAAAAAACTACATATGAAAACCACTGCGCAAATACCGTGGGGACATACAAAAATTGCAAAACCTACCAATTTATTCTCTAGGGCCTCTGTTTTTTTTTTTTTTTTATATATAATATTTTGGTATTCTAAGTAATTTTCTAGTAAAAAAGACTGATTGTTACATGTGAACAAAAAGTGCCAGAAAAGACCCAGACTAGAAGTAGTTAACCGATTCCCACCTGGCTGTCATTGTACTATAGGCCTGTTGGGACCGCTTTCATTCTGGGTGGATGTCATACTTCCCCTGGGCACAGCACACCACCAATCAGGATAAAGAGCCAATGACAGCAGCTCTTTGCCACAAGATTGCTGTGTCCAATCACAGCAGATCACAAATTTAAACAAAGACCAGTAACTCGCTGTTACTGGCTTCTCCTTCTTCACAAACAGATCCTGTGTAAGGTGAAGGAGAAGTTGGGAACAGTGAGTTACAGATTTAACCCTGTTAGTTCTGTGCACAACACCTGATTGCCTAGATAGCCCTGCCAAAACAGTGTACCTGTCACACAGCAGCCATCAGTGCAGCAGTCAGCAGTGTACCTGTCACACATCACCCATCAGTGCCACCATCAGCGGTGTACTTGTCATACAGCAGTCATCAGTGCTGCCATCAGCAGTGTACCCATCACACAGCTGCCATTAGCAGTGTACCCATAACACAACTGCCATCAGCAGTGTACCTGTCACACAGCCACCATCAACAGTGTACCCGTCTTAATTCCGGGTCCCATGCCAAGCAACTTTCCTGCAACATTCTGAACACAGAAGGTCAGTCACTCATTTTCACTTATGCATTTTCATGAATAAAAAGCAGGCTCTGAATTGTGCCCACCTCCTGTGCGCACAATGCATCAGGGCATCCACTTAGAATGGGTCCCAGAAGCAAGTAGAGATCACTGGGGTGGCAGTGTCTATTTCAGTGATTTCTATCTACCAGGGGGACTGGCCAGGTATGGTATGTGCATATTTACATTGATCCAAGCTGGACCAATGTAACTATGTATAAATTATCCATACTTGGAATTCTTTTTTAAAGCAATACAAACATAATTTTGTCAATATAGAAACCATTAAAATCTCAAAATTCACCAGTTCACAAAATGCATGTTGTGGGACTGAAATAGTGCAGAGAGGAGTGCAAATAACTCACCTTTCCATAATTTTCCTTTCCTATCGCATCTTCATGGCAGGATACATTTGGGTTGTGACTCCGCCCCTCACAACCTCATAGTACTGAATAGCTATAAATTGTAAGTGAGGACCCACCTTAGCATTCTCTGTATTTATCACCTTAGAAGGGTGAGCATCTGTATGCTGCCATGCAGTGGTGCCCCCCCAGGCAGTTACAAAAAAAATTTAAATGTAGCAGTAACTCACTGTGGAGCTGCTGGTTTAAGTGGGTATGTTACCTTCACTTTGCTTCCCTCTGTTTCACCTGCACCGGGTCTAGGGGTTCCATTGAGTTTACTGCTGGACGACACACGCACCAACACTGGAGTACGTTTTCAATGCTTTATTAAACAGTCAAACTTTAGGAAGTAGCAGGAAAGAGAGACGGAAAAGGAAACTCTCAGGAGAAACTCAAATATCTTCTTGCAAAATCTTAGCGACAAATGTCCCAATAGAATTCAGATAATTATGTGGAATGCGTTCCCCTCATGGGACGCACTCTTTGCTCATCTGGATAGGCCTCTCTCACCGGTCTAGCAGCCAGCACGCAGCACGAATCTAAAGTCTCTGCCACAGACTTATTTGGGGGGTAAATCTGCACGATCCTCTGCCACAGGATGTATCAGATCTTCTGCAGTGAACAGTCAGTCACAGTGCCTGAACCTTTAAGTCGAACCGGCGACACTATGCTGTATGGTTACTTCTTTTGGATACGTCCTCCAGCCGAGTCACCAGGCCCCTCTATAGACCAGCACGCTGCATGATCTCTCCAAGACGGGTCCTCCCCTGGGATCTCCTCGGCCGTCCAGCTTCGTCACACAGGACCAACAGCTCAGGACCATTCCTCGGCCACGGTGGTAGGCCCCAGACAAGCCTCTGGACCCACCCCTGCGCCATAGCATTGTGGGCCTCCCGATCAGAGGACCATGAGGTAGCTCCTTAACGCATACCTGTCAGCCAGGAGGGCCAGCAGGTGGCTGCAAAATAACCCTAGAACATGGCGTCTGTCCCATAAATACCCTTGCCCAGAATGCAACTCGGAGGACCACCTCCACCGAGCTTGCCTCCGAGACAGAGGAGCATCTATACACTTGGACACGTTGCCCTTCCAACACTGACTAATGGTAACAGTGACATCCACCGGTCAGCACGGAAGCACACACAACCTCAGCCAAGATGGAACAGAGGCAAGCTTTCAACCTTCCTAACACATAATTTACTAAATTTACCTAATCTGCGGTAGATTGTAAATCTACCAGCGCTACATAAACATGGCCCTTTAAAAAAAAAGAGAAAAAAGTCCTTAAGTGCACTGTGTTCGGGTGCCGGATCAGTGTGAGAACAAAGTCACTTTTGGCGAGCTACAAAAAGATGGCTGCCATGATGACTAATCCCCTTGTGTTCAGTGGAGAGGGGAGGCCCCTCCCCTCTCCACTGAACACATGGAGAAAGCCAGGAACTAGCTGGGGAGAGACAGACGTGGCTTGAAGGAGGGCTGTGCTGCCGGGGACACAGATGTGAGGAGGGACTCCGCTGGGGACACAGATGTAAGGAGGGACTCTTCTGGGGACACAGATGTAAGGAGGGGCTCCGCTGGGGACACAGATGTGACGAGGGATTCTGCTGGGGACACAAATGTATGGAGGGGCTCTGCTGGGGACACAGATGTAAGGAGGGACTCCACTGGGAAAACAGATGTAAGGAGGGGCTCCGCTGGAGACACAGATGTAAGGAGGGGCTCCGATGATGGGGACACAGATGTAAGGAGGGACTCTGCTGATGGGGACACAGATGTAAGGAGGGACACTGCTTATGAGGACACATATGTAAGGAGGGACTCCGCTGATGGGGACACAAATGTAAGGAGGGACTCCGCTGGGGAACCTGATGTAAGGAGGGACTTTGCTAGGGGGAACCTGATATAAGAAGGGACTCTGCTGGGGCACCTGATGTAAGGAGGGACTCTTCTAGGGGCACCTGATGTAAGGACGCACTCCGCTGGGGGCACCTGATGTAAGGACGGACTCCACTGGGGGCACCTGATGTAAGGACGGATTCCTCTGGGGGCACCTGATGTAAGAACGGACTCCGCTGGGGGCACCTGATGTAAGGACGCACTCTGCTGGGGACACCTGATGGCATCTGGTGGCAGGAGACATGGCAAGTGACACGCTCAGGGCTTCCACTGATTCTGCATTATGGTGAGTTGAATAATTTCAGTTTATATAACAATGTAATAATAGAAATATAGCACTTCAATCATCCGGACACCATAACAACCATGGTCCCGGGATGATTGAAGTGCTAACACCAGGTGTTTGGAGTATCTTTATCTGCTGATTGTTAAACTTTCTAGAATATACATATTTCTCTTGTTGTGTAGGATCTGGGCCTGCTGTCCCTCCCTCTCTCCCTCCTTTTCCCTCCATCCCTCGTTCATCTCAGACGCTAACCACACCACCTTAGAGCCAAGCCCACTATTTTGCTGAAACCACATCCATTTTCATCAAGTGGGAGGGGTTAAAAAGGAAGGGTAGGGTCTGCCCCCATCCTAAAACTTTACTAGCAGCCACTGCTGCCATGACGATGTGACAAGAAAGGAAAATTGTGGAAAGATGAGTATACAATTTTCCGTTTTCCTGTTGCATCATTGGTGGGTTCAAGAAGAAATTAAGTCTATTTAACAAGCAAATGAGGCATTGCCTTGAATGATTGACCTCCCAAAATCCACAGTCAACAACTACGCAGAATCTACTTTGTAGTGGGACATAAAGGTGTTTTTGGAAGACCAAGTTGCGGCCTTGCATATTGTCTCCGCAGACACTCTGTATTATGCTGTATGCTGCCCACGAAGTTGCCACTGCCCTAGTGGAGTGAGCTTTTAGGCCCTCAGGTATTTGAATCTGCTGTAAGGAATAGGTTTTTTTAATGGTCTTCACTAGGGATGAGCTTCGAGTTCGAGTCGAACTCATGTTAGACTCGAACATTGGCTGTTCGCAAGTTCACCGAACAGCGAACAATTTGGGGTGTTCGCGGCAAATTCGAATGCCGCGGAACACCCTTTAAAAGTCTATGGGAGAAATCAAAAGTGCTAATTTTAAAGGCTAATATGCAAGTTATTGTCATAAAAAGTGTTTGGGGACCTGGGTCCTGCCCCAGGGGACATGGATCAATGCAAAAAAAAGTTTTAAAAACGTCCGTTTTTTCAGGAGCAGTGATTTTAATAATGCTTAAAGTCAATCAATAAAAGTGTAATATCCCTTTAAATTTCATACCTGGGGGGTGTCTATAGTGTGCCTGTAAAGGGGCGCATGTTTCCTGTGTTTAGAACAGTCTGACAGCAAAATGACATTTTGAAGGAAAAAACTCATTTAAAACTACCCGCGGCTATTGCATTGCCGACAATACACATAGAAGTTCATTGATAAAAACGGCATGGGAATTCCCCAAAGGGGAACCCCGAACCAAAAAAAAAAAAAAAAATGACGTGGGAGTCCCCCTAAATTCCATACCAGGCCCTTCAGGTCTAGTATGGATATTAAGGGGAACCCCGGCCAAAATTAAAAAAAAAAAAATGACGTGGGGTTCCCCCTAAATTCCATACCAGACCCTTCAGGTCTGGTATGGATTTTAAGGGGAACCCCGCGCCAAAAAAAAAAAAAAAAACGGCGTGGGGTCCCCCCAAAAATCCATACCAGACCCTTATCCGAGCACGCAACCTGGCAGGCCGCAGGAAAAGAGGGGGGGACGAGAGTGCGGCCCCCCTCCCTCCTGAACCGTACCAGGCCACATGCCCTCAACATTGGGAGGGTGCTGTGGGGTAGCCCCCCAAAACACCTTGTCCCCATGTTGATGAGGACAAGGGCCTCATCCCCACAACCCTGGCCGGTGGTTGTGGGGGTCTGCGGGCGGGGGGCTTATCGGAATCTGGAAGCCCCCTTTAACAAGGTGACCCCCAGATCCCGGCCCCCCCCCTGTGTGAAATGGTAAGGGGGTACATAAGTACCCCTACCATTTCACGAAAAAAGTGTCAAAAATGTTAAAAATGACAAGAGACAGTTTTTGACAATTCCTTTATTTAAATGCTTCTTCTTTCTTCTATCTTCCTTCATCTTCTGGTTCTTCTGGTTCTTCTGGCTCTTCTGGTTCTTCCTCCGGCGTTCTCGTCCAGCATCTCCTCCGCGGCGTCTTCTATCTTCTTCTCCTCGGGCCGCTCCGCACCCATGGCATGGGGGGGAGGCTCCCGCTCTTCTCTTCTTCTTTTCTTCTCTTCTTCTCTTCTTCATTTTCTTCTCCGGGCCGCTCCGCAATCCATGCTGGCATGGAGGGAGGCTCCCGCTGTGTGACGGCGCTCCTCGTCTGACAGTTCTTAAATAACGGGGGGCGGGGCCACCCGGTGACCCCGCCCCCTCTGACGCACGGTGACTTGACGGGACTTCCCTGTGGCATTCCCCGTGACGTCACAGGGAAGTCCCGTCAAGTCACCGTGCGTCAGAGGGGGGTGGGGTCACCGGGTGGGAGCCTCCCCCCCATGCCATGGGTGCGGAGCGGCCCGAGGAGAAGAAGATAGAAGATGCCGCGGAGGAGATGCTGGACGAGAACGCCGGAGGAAGAACCAGAAGAGCCAGAAGAACCAGAAGAACCAGAAGATGAAGGAAGATAGAAGAAAGAAGAAGCATTTAAATAAAGGAATTATCAAAAACTGTCTCTTGTCATTTTTAACATTTTTGACACTTTTTTTGTGAAATGGTAGGGTTACTTTTGTACCCCCTTACCATTTCACACAGGGGGGGGCCGAGATCTGGGGGTCACCTTGTTAAAGGGGGCTTCTAGATTCCTATAAGCCGCCCGCCCGCAGACCCCCACAACCACCGGCCAGGGTTGTGGGGATGAGGCCCTTGTCCTCATCAACATGGGGACAAGGTGTTTTGGGGGGCTACCCCAAAGCACCCTCCCAATGTTGAGGGCATGTGGCCTGGTACGGTTCAGGAGGGAGGGGGGGCCGCACTCTCGTCCCCCCCTCTTTTCCTGCGGCCTGCCAGGTTGCGTGCTCGGATAAGGGTCTGGTATGGATTTTTGGGGGGACCCCACGCCGTTTTTTTTTTTTTTTTTGGCGCGGGGTTCCCCTTAAAATCCATACCAGACCTGAAGGGTCTGGTATGGAATTTAGGGGGAACCCCACGTCATTTTTTTTTTTAAATTTTGGCCGGGGTTCCCCTTAATATTCATACCAGACCTGAAGGGCCTGGTATGGAATTTAGGAGGACTCCCACGTCATTTTTTTTTTTAATTTTGGTTCGGGGTTCCCCTTTGGGGAACTCCCATGCCGTTTTTATCAATGAACTTCTATGTGTATTGTCGGCAATGCAATAGCCGCGGGTAGTTTTAAATGAGTTTTTTCCTTCAAAATGTCATTTTGCTGTCAGACTGTTCTAAACACAGGAAACATTCGCCCCTTTACAGGCATACTATAGACACCCCCCAGGTACGAAATTTAAAGGGATATTACACTTTTATTGTTTGACTTTAAGCATTATTAAAATCACTGCTCCTGAAAAAACGGCCTTTTTTAAAACTTTTTTTTGCATTGATCCATGTCCCCTGGGGCAGGACCCAGGTCCCCAAACACTTTTTTGACAATAACTTGCATATAAGCCTTTAAAATTAGCACTTTTGATTATTCATGTTCGTGTCCCATAGACTTTAACGGTGTTCGCATGTTCGAACGAACTTTTTTCCTGTTCGCATGTTCTGGTGCGAACCGAACAGGGGGGTGTTCGGCTCATCCCTAGTCTTCACCAACCATAAGGCGATGGGGGCTGCTTGTCCCCTTCTGAAGTCGTGAGGAATGACTAGAAGGTTATCTGTTTTCCTAAAGGTACTAGTTGCTGCGAGATATGCCGAAATGCTACCTTTTACACCCCGTGGATGCGGATTACCTTGAACTGTAAGAAATGCTGGGAGACTTATGTCTTGGTTAAAATGAAACAAAGAAGCTACTTTTGGAATGAATCGGTCTTAGGACCACTCTGTCTCGATAGAAGACTAAATAGGGTTCTTTTGCCAGTAGCGCTTGCATCTCTGAAACTCTCTTTGCTGAGGTTATGGCAATTAGGAATAAGACCTTATGCGTTAAATCCCATAAGGAAATGGTTCCTGTAGGGAAGAAAGATTTGAGAGATAATGATTCCAAAACAATTGACAGATCCCATGCCGGGAAAGTAGGTTTTATGGGAGGCTTTTTGAAACTATATGACAAGAGGATCTTGGGTCCATTTTACTCCTGTCATGGTCGATAGTGCTGAAACCTGAACTTTTGGGGTATTGGAGCTAAGGCCTTTCTCTAGACCAGACTGAAGGAACTTGAGGATTTGTGCCACCTCTAGACAGGATGTGTGCCAACATTGCTGTTGTGAGAATGAAATTAACTTTTTCCAGACTCTTTTAGGTATTGTTGGTTGTGGCCTTTCTGGCCTGGAGTAGAGTTTCTACTACTCTTTGAGAACAACCCTGATCTATGAACCTAGACTTTTCAGCCTCCATGCCGTCAGATGTAATTTCTCTGGTGACAGGTGAAGAAATTGGCCCTGTAGGAGTAAATCTAGTGTTACTGGAAGAGGCAGTGGATTCCAACTGCATGAGCGTTGTGAACCAATGCCTCCTTGGCCAGAAAGGAATCACTGCTATAACTATTGATCTTTTGAATTGGAATAGGAACCTTGCTATTGGAGGAGTTGGAGGAAAAATGTAGCCTAACTGGAAGTTCCATGTATACTGTAGGCAGTCTATTCCTTCCGATGATGGGAAGGCAGCTCTTAAAAGGTATCTCCGGCATTTTGTGTTCTCTGGGGTTGCTGCCAGGTCGATTTTCGGAATACCCCGGGTCTGGGTTATGAGTGAGAAAGCCTGATGACTCAGAGACCACTCATTTGTTGGAAAGGAGGTTTCTGCTTAGGTTGTCGGCTAGATGATTCTGTGCTCTGGGAATGTACACTGCTCTCAAATCCATCAGGTTTGTCTGTGCCCATTCGAAGATGGGGCAAACTTCTTCCATAAGAGAATGACTCCTGGTGCCCCCTGTCTGTTGATGTAAGCTACTGCTACCTTGTTGTCCAAACATAGTAACACCCCCTTGCCTCTCAAGAGAGGAACGAATGCTATGAGGGCTTGAAAGGCAGCTCTCAATTCCAGTATGTTGGAAACCATCTCCTGGGCTTGTAATGGCCAAAGACCCTGGACTGCCTGGTCTCAGAAGTGGGTTCCCCATCCCTCGGTACTGGCGTGGGAAGTAACTACTTCCTATGGAGGAGGAACTATGCACCTGAACCTCTTGAGGTTGTGTATATGGGTCCACCACCATATGGATTGTTTGACTTGGTTGGAAATAGAGATTGGTTGAGACATCGACACTTCATCCCACTGCCTCAGAAATGAATTCTGAAATATCCTTGTGTGCCATTGGGCCCACTCAATCATTGATATGGTTGCTGCATTGAGCTTAGAGTGCTGCGGCATGCTCTGGCTGGAATCGATACTGCTGCCAGTAATCTTTTCATTTTCTGAATTAGGAGGGTTGATTTTTCTTGGGGAAGTTCTACTCTTTTTAATCGAGTGTCTAGCTCTGCTCCCAAGAAGATCATCTTCTGTGTGGGTTGAAGATTGCTTTTTGTCAAATTTATCAACCAGTCAAAACTTTGTAGTGTGGCAATCAGTATTTCTCCATGGAGAATGAGAGATTCCTTACTGTCTGATAGGTGGAGGATGTCATCCAGGTAATGGTGGACTCTTTGACCCCTCTCTCACAGAAGGGCTACCACCAGTAACAGGACCTTTGTGAAAGTCCTGGGGGTGGTGGAAATCCCAAAGGGTAGGCTCTGGAATTGAAAGTGTTGATGTTTTACTGAGAATCAAAGGAATCTTTGGATTGTATGGGGATGTGAAGATATGCGTCTGATAAATCAATGGATATCATCCAGTCTTACAAATTTATCATGCAAAGGATGGATTGAAGAGTTTCCATCTTGAAGGATTCGACCATGATATTCCTGTTGAGATTCTTTAGGTCTAGAACTGGGCATAGGTCTCCTGTCTTTTTCTTTACTGGAAAGAGGAGAGTAGAAGCCTTTCCCTCTCTGGAGCAGTGGAACTTCTACTATCGCTTGTTTCTGAAGCAAGTCCTGAATGTACTTGACTAAGGAGCATTCTCTTTTCTTGCAATGCTGGAAGCCTGGTTGCATGGAACTGGTCCTTGGGAATTCAGTTTTTGAACTTCCACCTGTGACCGAACTGGATGGTGGCCACCGTCCAGGGGTCTCTTATGTTTTCCCCCCAAGCCTTCGTGAACTTCCTGAGCCTGGCTCCTACTACTGCAGGCTGGATGGACGCACCATCAAAAAGACTTTTACTGCTCTCCTGTGGAGGAGGATTTTGTTTTTTGGAGCTTTAGGAAGGAGGCCTGGGGGTTCCTCCAGTTTCTTCTAAATTCCTTTCTGGGTCTGTATGATTTGGCCTCTCTACATCTTTCTGGGAGATTACGCCTAAATTGTGGAGGTTTTTGCTGTTTGGGTCTCCTGTCAGAAGGAATGAGACCCGGTTTTCCTCCGGTGACTTTGGATATGGCTGTGTCAGGTTTTTCTCCAAAAAGATTTGCTCTGTTATATGGAATCTTACACCAGTTAGATTTTGAAGCAGCATCCGCTCTTCCAGGGCTTTAGCCAGAGGGCTCTTCTGACGGTCACGGAGGCCAGCATTGCCCTTGAGGAGGATCTGATTGTGTCCACCGAAACCTCTGCAACGAAGTCCCCTGCAAGACTAAGTTTCTGAAGAGCTGTGATTTCTTTCTCCTGTTCTTCTCCTTCCAGAATTAGCTTCTCAACATTAGAAGACCAGCTGGAGATGGCTCTCCCTACAGCTGCCAAAGCGATGGCTGGCCTACAAGCTCCACCTGCTGTCGCATATGCTCTCTTTAAAAGAGGGTCGATTTTTCAGTCTAAAACATCTCTAAATGCCACTGCATCCTCTAGAGCAGGGGTCTCAAACTTGCGACCCTCCAGCTTACAAGCATGACTCTATCAGGCAGAGGCATGATCAACAGCAACAGCTGGAGAGCCGCAAGTTTGAGACCCCTGCTCTGGAGGTAGCGGTACATGCCTGGCCAAACTCATTAGGGATGCGTCTGCCACTGGAGCTGACACTAATGGACTAATGTCAGGCTCTTTTAGTGGGTATAGTTTTGTCAGACTGTTGTTGAGACTGTTTTTTTTCTCTGGCTTTTGACACTCATCTTTGATCGATTCCTCCAATTCATCAATGAATGGGAATGATTCTGGATCCTTTTTCAGGTTTGGAAAATATTTTTTTGTTTTCCGTGGGGCTTCTTTAGGCTCCTCCCACCTGATTGCTTCCTTTACGGATTTAACAAATGGCTCTATCAAGGTAAAATCGAATCCCATTGAAGCCTCCAATACTTCACTGTCAGACGAGTTATCTGCTGTTTTTGATGTGCTGGGTCTAGCCACTGAGAAAGTCTGAACAGGCCATATGCTTCAGGTGTTGATATTTGTTAGATCATTTCCCTTACCGATTATCTAATGATGTCAGTCACTTCTCTGGCGTCTGTCTCTTTTTCTCTAGTAGCTTCATCAAAGCACGAGCGACAGGCCAATTTTTCCCAAAGAGCCATGACACCGCAGGCCCAGCAAGCATTTGCGGTCAGGTGGGAGCAATGGCCGGCCGAAGGTGTTCTGTGGGAAGGGGACCTTTTATGGTATGAGTGGCGGTGTCGAGAGTGTGACCTTGAACGACTTCGTCTGCGGCCAGAGTGGCTTCTCTGAGTTGAGCGACTTCTTCGGCACCTTGAACGGCTTCTTTGGTTATCTGAGCTTCTTCAGCGTCTTGAGTCCGATGATCTTGTGGACCTGATAGGACTGTCCAATAAGGCAGCATTAGTGGCAAGGCTCTCTTTTTCTCAATCTTCACTACTTACCAATCTGCCCCCTTACCTATTAAGCTGTGGATGGTCTGCATGGGCAGTGGTCTCCATGAGAAGTGAACAGAAGCTTCCACCTTGAGTATACATTAGGATCAGAAAGGTACATGGAGAAGCAGTTCACCCATAGGAGAGATTAAATGAATCTTACCTTAGTGAAGGAGCATAGGTAGAAAGGTTAACAGACAGTGTTTGGCAAAGGAACAATCTGGTACTAGTCTCATGAGTCTAGTGATGACAGGCAAAGGAGGAAGTGTTTGTGGTTTTTAAATGTACCGCCGTCGTGGCGGAGTGACGTCACGATCGTGCATGCATGATAGCATGCCGAGGAGTCTATCACCATTATGTAAAAGGGCAAAACAAGCTCCTGGCAGCATCAATGCAGCTCGAGCATGCGCATAGGTGATCGGACACTCGGGAGCCCTGATAGGAATGACAGGATGGCTGTGTGGGACTACAGATCCCAGAAACTCTTCCAAAAGTCTTAGGAAAAGGAAAAGTGGAGACCACTGCACATAATTTAAGCCTGCTTAATGTTTGTGAAGTACCAGGCAACATAGCCCTGAGACCATCAGAGTGGGGTTCCTTCCACCTAGCTCGTTTAGAGGCTGTACAGGCAAGGACTTCCACCCAGGAGAGGTTGGAACCTGGCTGGGGCGAGTGCAGTAAGGGCTGCTGAGAGTTCCATTCAGTCCCGGACAGGTGAGGAAAAAAAGGAGAATGCTAAGGTGGGTCCTCACAATTTATAGCTATTCAGTCCTATCAAAAATTGAACATAGACCTTAGTTTCTCCAGTATATAATAGCAGTAAGATATCATTTAATAAACATTTTCTTTTTATTTAGTGCAAAGATGAGCTTCTGTGGGTCCTTCTTTAATGTTTATTCCATGTCTCCAATGGAAGCTTCTTTCCCAATATAATTTTATCATTTCCTATTTGTGCATGTATAGGTGTTTTGGGAATGGATCCCTGAAATGCAAGTTTAAGATCCTACATGAATAAGAAACGAGACACTTTTGAGATTTGCCATCTGCCCAGGCCAATTTGAAGGGTGTTAATTCTTCACTGAGAGATTGAGTGAGGTGGAGGATTTACATATCCTATATATAATCATAGAAAGCTGTGCTTTAGAAGGAACGTAGCAATTTAGTGTGGTGATTTACCAAATGTAAATAGAGCAAAATTGAATGCCAGGGGTTGAACCATTTGGGAAGTGAGACTGTGGCAAGGTCAGGTGGTCCTTATCTTGCATTCAGCACCATAAAGGTTTAGTAAATTGCATTATGGCTAGCATGTTCACACCCACGACTGTGTTTGATGAGCTCCATAGTAGTGAGTTATTGTGCATGGGGGCTATCCATAGTTTCTTCAATTTCATTCATCTATTATAAAATGACATAACAGCCCATGTATCTAAATGTAGTAGATGGGTAGCAAGACAATATTTTGAAAAGTCTGATGCCTCCAAGCCCACCTGTGATCACATTTTATACACCAGAGCTTTGGAGAACCTATGGCGATAGTAGCCCTAGATGATGATAAGGCTTATGGAATACAGATATATAGTGTGTCATTGTATCAGGAAAAGAAGTACCTTAGAGAAAGGAGTTAAGGTGACTATAAAGGATTAAAAAAGAAAATCTAATATGGACCAATTTGATCCAAAATCAATTAGCGCAGCCACAGTAATAAATATGTGACATGCTCAAATTTTTTAAAGTAATTTTGCCAGGTAGTACCAATTAAAGGATAAGTCCAGCCTAACACTAAAATTAAATTTAAGGGAATTTGCAACACTTAATAATGACATCAATTAATAAAAGCCAATGTGGCTACCATATACTAAGAAACTATACTACAAAATATGTGAATATTCCAATATACTCAAATTACGATCTTTAAAGTGATAGTAAACCCTCCTATTGTTTTTTACCTATAGGTAAGCTTATAATAAAACCTACCTGTAGGTAAAATTTATTTCTCCTAAATGTGCACGGTTTGGGTGATATTCTTGCGAGCTGCAGCCGATGACGTCACTGGCACATGTGCTCTGAAGGAATGGCCTACCCTTGTAGTTCCTTCAGAGTGCTGTGCATGTCGGTGGCCGCGAACTCGGAAGGAAGACTGATTAAAAATGGAAGCCCTGTCAGTGGTGACAGCGTACAACTAGAGGGCTTCTTTCTAAGGTAAGTATTTCATAATGTGCTAATATGCCATGCATACTAGCACATTATGTAATTGTCTTGCAGTGGATTTTTTTTCATAATGCCATAGTTTACTACAGCTTTAAGCTCACATTTATTTATTTAGTGGCTTCCCATGCTGCATTTAGGCCCTTTGGTGTTACATTCTGTGATTCTGTACCTATTGATGATAATATGTGTGTCACTGCTAAAACTATTGGAAAAATATATATTTTTTAATTGACAAGAAGCAAATACATTTAGATAGGGGTTCTGATATTACTTTTCCTTGTCAAAAGAAGTTTATTGAGTATACAATGTTATAAAGATACATAAAGTAAGTTTACAAGGATCTATAATATAAGCTCATTGTTTTACAGTAGGGTTTATATAGGTAAATATCATGAAATTTCAAATATTAAACATTGGGTTCACGTAAACCTAAATTAAAGATATATATAATTTCCTTAGTTACTTTTGTAGGTATTTAAATGATTTATACCTACTATACATATTGTTTACAAGTAGAGTGTATATAGGTCAAATAAATTCTGATAATGAGCTTTAATCGTAAGGTGGAGAAAAGGAAAGAGAAAGAAGAAAAAGGGTTGAAAGGTAGAGGTATGGTCCACAAGGTTGTCCCGCTCGTCAGTTTATTATTCTTTTTAGTTCTCTTTGAAGCCTTAGAATGGGTGTCTCTGTAAGTCATTTAATCTGTTACCATGGCAACAGGACAGAGTCATTGAAGTTTGACAGGAACTGTTGTTTTATCCAAGGATGCCAAAGTTTTTCAAATTTTGGAATTTGATTTTGATCGATGGCTACCATCTTAGCATGGGACATTGTATTATTCATTCTGTGAATTGTTTCTGCTAGTACCAATGTAGGAGATTTCCATGCCTTGGCCACTGTTTGTTTTGCAGCCGTTATTAGTTGGATCATAAGTTTGAATTGAGAGAGTGTTAACCATTCCGGTTTTAGATTAAGTAAAGTTAAATATGGATCTGGTTGTATTATTTTTTTAAATATTTTAGATGCAATCACGAAGACTTCCTTCCAGAAGGTTTGGATTACTGGGCATGTCCACCATATGTGTAAATATGTGCCTATTTCTGGGCATCCTCGAAAACAAAGAGCTGAGGTATTAGGTGAATATTTTGCCACTCTAGCGGGTACAAGGTACCAGCGAGTTAGGACTTTATAATTTGTCTCCAGTGCTAAGATGTTGGGTGAAGATGACTTAGATGTGAGCCATATGTTAGACCAGTCCGTGTCTTCTAAAGTTCGTCCCAGGTCCTCCTCCCACCTCTGAACGTAAGAGGGTCTATTAAGATTTGCTACTCCATATAATTGATTATAAAGTGATGAAATTGTACCTTTAGCAAATGGATCTTTTGTACAGATTGATTCAAAAATGGATAATTGGGATAATGGTGTATCCCCCTTTAGGAATGGTGTATAGAAATTTTTGATTTGGAGATATCTAAATATCTCAGAGTTTGGTAGATCATATTTTTCTCTAAGCGATGGGAATGAAAGGAATGATTTAGATGCTATGAAGTCATTTAGTGTCTGAATGCCTGATGTTGTCCAAGCTTTAAAAGAATTTGGGTAGATCCATGCCGGATAAAAGGCCGGATTTCTGATAAAAGAAAGGAGAGGATTGTGTGGAGATTGTAACTGATATTTGGTTTTTAGTTTATCCCAGAGAGATAAGAAGTGTTTAGTTATGGGATTATGAATTTTAAAGCGGTCTTTAGGATCAAGCCATAATAAATTTGATATTAATAGAGGGTAATTTTCTGAAGCCTCTATAAATACCCATAATGGGATTTCCTGTTTTGCATGGTATTTGGACAGACTGGCCAAATGTGCTGCTCTGTAGTAGTTAGTAAAATTAGGGTATCCCAGGCCTCCTTTATTTTTGGGAAGATGTAGTGTGTGTATAGGTATACGTGGTTTAGAAGAGCCCCATATAAACGAAGTTGCTCTTTTTTGTACTATTCTCAAAAAATAGGAAGGAATTGGAATAGGGAGGACTCTGAATAGATAAAGAAATTTTGGTAGAATAGTCATTTTGATTGCATTAATCTTCCCTATCCAGGATAAAGGAAGTTGCGACCATTGTTTTATTAGATTTGTGATCTGTCTTAATACAGGAGGATAATTGGTTGAGAATAAGTCAGAATGAGATGCTGTTAAATTAATTCCAAGATATGGGATTGATTTTTCTGCCCATGTGAATGGGAGTGCAACCCTAGCCGGGATCAATTCCATGTTTGTGAGTGAAATATTAAGCACTAGGCATTTCTTAGGATTAATCATAAGGCCGGATAGGGCTGCAAACCCATCAAGAGCTGGTATTAAGTTAGGACCAGAGACCTGTGGTGATGATAGAAAAAGTAATATATCGTCTGCAAATATACATAATTTGTGTGTAATACCTCCTACTTCAATGCCAGTTATAGTTTGGTTTGTTCTGATGTATTGGGCTATGGGTTCGAGTATAAGGGCAAATAATAAGGGAGATAATGGGCAACCCTGTCGGGTACCTCTTTCGATATTAAAGGCTTCAGATTTGTATCCAGCATATTTTATATAGGCTTTGGGTTTATTATATAATGCTTTGATCCATGTTAAAAAGTGGGGTCCAAAACCCCATTTTTGTAATGAATATTGCATATATTGCCAGGATACTGTGTCAAATGCCCTCTTAATATCGAGAGATAGAAAACATAAAGGGATTTTCCGTTTGCCCTGCGTATATTATCGCCTGCCTGTCTATTTGGCATGAAGCCTACTTGATCTCTATGTATTAATTTTCTTATAATGCTATTGAGGCGTTTTGCTATTATTTTTGCTAATAATTTAATATCGAGGTTTAACAGAGAGATAGGCCGATAATTCACACAGGAAGTATCATCAGAAAGGGGTTTTGGGATCATACAAACAATTGCCATTAGTGTTTCTTGCCGAAAAGAATGTCCATCTAGAAGTTTGTTAAAAGTTTCAGTGAGAATGGGAGAGAGTATTTCTGAGAATGTTTTATAGTATAAAGCCGAGTAGCCATCTGGGCCTGGTCTTTTGTTAAGTTTTAGGTCTTTTATGGCGTTAGCAACTTCATCTATAGTTATAGGCTCATCCAAACTGCTTTTTTGATTCTGAGATAACTTAGGTAAGGTTATTTTTGAGAAGAAGGATTCAGCCTCTGTAGGATTAAATTCATTGTTTGTCTTGTATAAAGTTGCGAGATGTGAGCGAAATTGATGGACTATTTTAACTGGATTACAAGTGTAAACATTTTTTGATAATTTCAAACGTATTGGTTTGAAAGATTTGTTAGTTGAATTTAATGCCCGAGCCAAATACGTACCTGGTTTGTTTGTATTCATGTAGAAATTGTGTTTGGAGCGTTTGAGGGATTTATCAACTGACTCAGTGAGAAATAGATTGTATTCCAATCTAGATTTTTCCAGATGAGATTTTGTACTCTGAGATGGATTATCTTGAAATGATATGTAGGCTGCATTAAAATTGAGTTCTAGTTTTTTTGCTAGATTTTTGAGTTCCCGTTTAAATAGTGCCATTTGTCTTTGTATTGTACCATGCAAGACAGGCTTATGAGCTTCCCACAGTGTTATTGGGGAGATGTCTGTTGTATTATTAATTGATATGTATTCCTTTAAAGCTTGTTCAATGGCCATCTGATGTAGTGGGTGTTTGAGCATTATGTCCGGTAAGTACCACGTTGGGTCATGCGCTTTTGGTATGGCTGAGGCTATAGTAGTGTATACTGCATTATGGTCAGACCACGGAATCGGAATTATATCTGATGCAATAATTTCTGGTATCATTCCTATTGTTAGAAAAATATGATCTATTCTGGTGAAGGTTTGATGAGGGTGCGAGAAATAAGTGAATTTCTTTTTCATTGGGTTACTTTCTCTCCATGAATCTACCAGATTGTATTTGGAAAGAAGTTGAGAAAAAGGTAATCTAGAGGTTATTTTGGATGGTGTAAAAGGTGATTTATCTAGAAATGGGAGGAGGACCTGGTTCGAATCCCCACACATTATCACTGTTCCTATTTTGTGTGTATTAATCACTTGTAATATATGTGAGAGGAATGGTGTAGGTTGTTTGTTAGGAGCGTAGTAGGAAATCACAGTGATTGCTGTATCCATTATATAACCCATGA
The DNA here is from genome assembly GCF_042186555.1 of Aquarana catesbeiana. Classification (NCBI taxonomy): domain Eukaryota; kingdom Metazoa; phylum Chordata; class Amphibia; order Anura; family Ranidae; genus Aquarana; species Aquarana catesbeiana. The sequence continues at coordinate 215,931,645 of NC_133325.1, read as the reverse complement.
GTATCAGGTATCTACCTTCTGGGTCTTTAATTTCTGATGATAAGGTGAATGGTGTGGATTGGTGAAATGCAATTAGAGTTCCCCTTTGCTTGGTACAGGCAGAAGCCGTGTAAATTTGTTGATAAAAAGGAGAAATATATTTTGGAGTAGAATCTTTGGTGAAGTGTGTTTCTTGGAGGCATACTATGTGAGCCTTCTTGTTATGGAAAGTACGGAAGGCTTTGGTCCTTTTTTGAGGGACATTTATTCCCTGAACATTCAGGGAAAGTATATTCAGTGGTGCCATGGCAATAGATCAAATAGTTTTGACTTACTTTTTGTTATGCAGAGCTGACTGCGCAGATCAACCTGTGTGGACTGAAGAGATGAATAGATAGAAAAGAAACCAGTGAATTCTGGAGTAAAGAGTAAACAAAAAACATATGAGATTAGATGATACATTGTATAAATTATTTTTTGCAAGTAATCACAATTTACCCGTGAAAGAGAATAAATATCTCTCTCAGGGGAATAAGTGCCTTCGTCACACTCCCACATAATATGGTTGGGAGAATGAGGAGGGCTAATGGGGGTACACGGATCTTCTGCTTACAGGAGAGAAGTGCTATGTCAAAAGACATCAAAATTATGTTTCATTAATTGGAGTGCAGAATATAGTTTTTGTTGAAATTATTTATTCCAGGGTGGTTGTATATGGTTAGTCTTGCCCTAGGCTAAATAATTCAGTTAGAAAGGTACTGTTAATAACTTTGGTATTGATGAAGATAGTTTGAATTATTTTGGGATTTTAACCCTTTTAGAGTAAACAATTACATATTTTATTCATACGTAACTGTTTAGATATGTTAACTCATAAAATTGAGGTTGTATTGCTTCAGATTAGAATAAACAAAAACATAATTCTAGGAACTAGTTAGGTAATAATATATTTGTTTTAAGAAAAGAAAGAAAAAGCTTCCATTACTTCTGGATTATTGAACATATTTGTCCTAAAAAGTAATATATCTATTGTTATTACCTGATAATATATAACTGAACAAGAATTTCCTTATTTCACTTATATATTCTAAGGCTATATGAATCAGAAGTAATAAGAAATATAACTGGAATGTAACATGATCCCACACAGTGTGTGACTATCAGAATGCAGTTACATTCAGTTATAAATATAGGTTTTTTTTATAGAGAACCATCTCTTAGTATAATAAATGAAGAGATATCAGGAATTAGGATGTCAGTCCATTGAATCTTCTTGGTCCATGGATGATGTGGCATAACGGCCTCTTTTGTGAGAATGATGATTCCCATTTTGTTCAGAAATTTTCTGGGTGCTGCCTGAAGGTGAAGATGATGCCATTCTTCTGCATGTGGGAGTGTTGCTGCTTGTGGGTTCTGTCAGATTTAATTTTAAAAGGGTTTGTTGTAGTTCATCTGCTGATCTGCTTCTGTAAATTGTACCTTGGTAGTTAAATCTGACTGAAAAGGGGAAGCCCCATTGATACATAATGTTGTGGCATTGCAGTTCCATTAGTTGGGGTTTCATGGATCGTCTTTTAGTAATAGTAAGTTGGGATAGGTCAGAAAAAATTTGATAATTGTGTCCTTGAAAATTAAGTTCCTTTTTTTCTCTTGCAGCAATTAGTATTTGTTCTTTCGTTCTGTAATAATGAAATTTTGTGATTATATCACGTGGGGGTCCATCTTTCTTTTTGGCTGTGAGGGCTCTGTGTACTCTGTCCAGTTCTAAACGTTCAATAGGGATATCTGGCTTTAGTTCTTGTAATAGAGCAGTAATAGTAGATTGCAGGTCTGTCACAGTTTCAGGTATTCCCCTTATGCGTAAGTTTGAGCGTCTGGCTCTATTTTAGTAATCTTCGAGCTTAGTTTGAAGTATTAAATTCTCTTTTTTTAATTGTTCCAATTCTGTTATATTTTCTTGGGTTGTAATTTCAATTTCATCCATTTTTATTTCTAAGGCTGCGGTGCGGTTTTCCAGCTCTCTTATTTCTTTGGTTAGGCTTTTTGTTATTTGGTCTGAGGTTTGTTTTAAAGCCTTATGAAGCATCTTTTCAAATTGTAATAATATTACTGGGGATACTGAGGAGGCTTGTGGAGAAGTTTGTGAGAGGATTTGTTCTGTATCTGACTCAAATGGAGAGTCTTGCTGTGACATTTTCTGTCTGTGAGAGCGCCCTGATGCTGTATCTTGTGAGGTGACTGGAGCTGCTTCAGCTGCAGTGAGTGCCTGTGAGCTCTTTGTGAGGTGATTTTTATTTCTGCCACGGTTTCCTCCCAGTACCATATTTCCTGCCCAAACTTTCACAGTTTGTTCCCTGGGGCAAAAAGGTTCAAATGGATACCTTTTGAGCCTGCAGGCTCCGCTTTGTCCTTCTCTTCTCTCCTCAGCGGTGTGGAGCTCTAACAATGCATGTCTGCTCTGCTAGGCTCCGCCTCCTGCCCTGTTCCTGATATTACTTTTCAACATATCAAAGAAAATGTAATTTCTTAGTCGAACATGTGCCAAATTACTCTAAAGCTGTCCTTGAAAACTGTGCAGTACCAAGTACAATTTTAGGATATCTGGTAAAACTGTAATGTTATGGGTTTGTCTATTTTCCATGTCATCCTTTCAAGCTGAATGAAAAGGCATATTCCCTAGCTGTACTTTTTTTCTGCCTTAGCAAATGTCCCATACAGCTTTCCAGAGATTTCTATGGCATTTTGGTGACAAAAGCTTACTTAGGAGTCCTCAAAGGAACCACAATTTACCATCTAAATTAACAACCACTGACTTTAATGCAGTTTGCCACAAACTTTGTATTTAGCAAATTGAATTTATGAATTTGATTAACTCTGGGTAAATTAAATTTCATCACATTTGTTCTTCACTATCCAGCATACACAGGTTGTAAGTCTGGATGTTATATATTTGGTAAAACCCAGGACATATTACCTGTAATTTTTGTTGTACGGTATCTAAAAATAAAGCATATAAGTACTAACAAAGTGGATATAGGCATGTCCATTAAAATCCTTAGAGTTTGTCAGCAGTATTTTTCTGTGCTAATTTTTTGTGAAGTATCACTTTCTAATTCATGAGCTAGAGAAGAGCCTTTGATGGCCTCTGAGTAATCAGAGGTAAAATCTGTTAACAATTATTGACTCTGATTGTGCATGCAAGAATAGTTTACTTAATAGTAGCAGCTAAGCAAAGTACACTGATGGGTAGCAAGATTAAACTCTGCAGTATAGTGTGATGAACTATGATCAAAAAATTTTGCATCATGGCTAGGAAAAATAAATGTTTTGAATATCTCATAGTCACATTACAAAGTCTTTACATGAGAGCCCCAGACAGAAAAGCCATTGAAAACATGATACATGTCTGCTTTTTTTATTATTGTAATTTTTTTATTTAAAGATTTGCACATTACAAAACATAAACATGGCCAAAACAAATACAACTGAGGAAGATAGTCGATGTAACCAAAATACAGATATATCTTATAGTTACACATACCTGAGGAAATGATATAGGTCATAAATTAAAACGTGCCAACAAAACACCAATATATAACATATAACATTAATAAAAGTGAAACCCATCGGGAGTGATAAAGGGTGATCTCCAAAGAAGGCTTGGTGAGCACATTCAATTAGCCACCCATTACATAGGAAAGGCTGATATATTAGAATATCTGCATCAAAACAGCCTGGGAAAATTAGTAGCGTGTGAGTGTTAGAACTCTATGATATAAGATGCAGTAGTTGTTTCCAATACTAATATCAAACCAATAAACAAAAAAAAGAAAATCAAATTGACAAGGGATGGGCGAAATGTGCTTTAGCACAAATATAAAGTAATAAATATATATAAGGAGAAAATCATATTATCCAGTAATCTGAAATGTGGTGAAAAGCAAGAGGAAAAATGTAACGGACTGTAAGGGTAGATGACCTGCATTGAAATGTTTTCTACAGGAAAAGTCTAAACCTGTGAAGAAGGGGTGGCGGGAAGGGAGTTTAACCTATATGGAGATGTATCCCAAAGTGCCCAAGTCTTATTAAAAACATTTAAGAAATCTCCAGAGTCTGCGAGGGAATCTCCATAGATATCCAATAACAATGGATCAACCTCCTATCTGCTTTTAGTATGAGGGCACTACGTTTTTTAAAACTTTTAGGTACAGTATCTCACAAAAGTGAGTACACCCCTCACATTTTTGTAAATATTTTATTATATCTTTTCATGTGACAACACTGAAGAAATGGCACTTTACTACAATGTAAAATAGTGAGTGTACAGCTTGTATAACAGTGTAAATTTGCTGTCCCCTCAAAATAACTCAACACACAGCCATTAATGTCTAAACCACTGGCACCAAAAGTGAGTATACCCCAAGTGAAAAATGTCCAAATTGGGCCCAAAGTGTCAATATGTTGTGTGGCCACCATTATTTCCCAGCACTGCCTTAACATTCTTAGGCATGGAGTTCACCAGAGCTTCACATGTTGCCACTGGTGTCCTCTTCCACTCCTCCATGACAACATCACAAAGCTGGTGGTTGTGAAAGACCTTACGCTCCTCCACCTTCCGTTTGAGGATGCCCCACAGATGCTCAATAGGGTTTAGGTCTGGAGACATGGTTGGCTAGTCCACCACCTTTACCCTCAGCTTCTTTAGCAAGGCAGTGGTCATCTTGGAGGTGTGTTTGATGTCGTTATCATGTTGGAATACTGCCCTGCGGCTCAGTCTTCGAAGGGAGGGAATCATGCTCTGTTTCAGTATGTCACAGTACATGTTGGCATTCATGGTTCCCTTCCCTCAATGAACAGTAGCTCCCCAGTGCTGGCAGCACTCATGCAGCCCCAGACCATAACACTCCCACCACCATGCTTGACTGTAGGCAAGATACACTTGTCTTTGTACTCCTCACCTGGTTGCCACCACACACACTTGACACCATCTGAACCAAATAAGTTTATCTTGGTCTCATCAGACCACAGGACATGGTTCCAGTAATCCATGTCCTTAGTCTGCTTGTCTTCAGAAAACTGTTTGCGGGCCTTCTTGTGCATCGTCTTTAGAAGAGGCTTCCTTCTGGGAGGACAGCCATGCAGACCAATTGGATGCAGTGTGCGGCGTATGGTCTCACTTTCAGGGTCTTGGCAATCTTCTTATAATCTAGGCCATCTTTATGTAGAGCAGCATTTATTTTTTTCAGATCCTCAGAGAGTTCTTTTCCATGAGGTGCCATGTTGAACTTCCAGTGACCAGTATGAGAGAGTGAGAGCGATAACACCAAATTTAACACACCTGCTCCCCATTCACACCTGAAACCTTGTAACACTAATGAGTCACATGACACTGGGAGGGAAAATGGCAAATTGGACCCAATTTGGACATTTTAAATTAGGGATGTATTCATTTTTGTTGTCAGCAGTGTAGACATTATTGGCTGTGTGTTGAGTTATTTTGAGGGGACAGCAAATTGACACTGTTATACAAGCTGTACACTCACTACTTTACATTGAAAGTAAATGGAAATGTGTTCCTCATGTGGGACTTTAAAAGGAGAACCTACTCGGGAGTAATAAGGAGTATGAGGAGTGTAAATTTGAAATGAAATTAGGTATTTATTAAGGTATAGACCTAAAACAGGTCTACGGTATACAGGGTAGATGTACAGGAATACAAAGGGATACAGGATGCGTGATACAGATGAAAAAATTGCAATACATTATGCAAAGATACACAATCATAGAACGTTTCGAGATATACTCTTCTTCAGGGGTGTCTGATTGGAATCAGCATAAACAGAGGTATGTCTATAATTTAAAAAGACAGTTATGAGCCAAATGTGAAACATTACATAATCAACATCAACATGAGAAAACATGTGATCATTGTGGTGAAAACACATGATATGTATAACAGTAAATACTAACCATGTAGTATTGCTTGGGGGAGTGTGTATATTACTGCATCCATTTAAAAAGAGGAGAGGGACATGTCGCCACTGAACACCGAGGTATGTGCTCGCTCCTGGTCCAGGTCGGGCAGGCCGTGTGTACCTTGTCCCAGTGGAGTCACCAGGGGGTGTTCCCCAACAGAGGGCATAAAAAACACCAATGGGTATGGTGGTCCTGGGGTGGGCTCCAATCTGCAGGGGAAACAGGGGGATATCAGGGGGTCAAGGCGAAACTGTGTGCATGCCTGGGAGGGTCTTGGAGCCACAGGTATAGTACATGCCATGTATATACATGATAGTATACCTATAAATAGGTATTTCCTTCTATTTATAGGTACACTATCATGTATATACATGGCATGTAAAATACCTGTGGCCCCAAGATGTTCACTATGGATCCAGCCATGAAGACAATGCAGGAAATATTCCTCCTGATTTTGTTGCATCGGATCAGAAGATGGAGAGAAATGAATGAGAGGACCAGAGTTTGTCGGTACTGGACCCATCCATTGATGGACCAACGCATATCTTCAGGACATTTCACCAGCCTATACGTTCAGCTGCGTAACTATCCTGAAAAGTTTTTTAACTTTACAAGGATGTCTGTTGGCACATTAGACAATCTTCTAGAGAGGCTGTGACCACATCTTACTCGAATGGACACCCAGATGAGGATGAGTGTGTCTCCTGAGGAACGTCTCCTGGTGACACTCGGGTATTTCATTATTTTAGTCATGTGTATTTAAAATGTTCAATTTTTTTTTTTTTTTTTTACTGTCGTGTTTTCCGTGATTGTCTTTAAAAAATATATTTTTTAAAAAAATATTGTTTGCCTTTTTTACATAACCAATTTTTTTTAATGCAGAATTTTTTTTTTGCTTGGACAATGTTTTATCCACAAAAAATTTACTGGCTTGTTTTTTTTTTTTTTTTTATATTTTTTGAAAAAAATATTTTTTTCTAAAATAAAAATTATTGAATATGATATAAAAAATGTTAGTTTGTAACTTTTGGCCAATTTTAACATTTTATTGTCAACATTTTTTAATGTTTTTATAGGTTCCTGGCCACAGGACAATCATTTGTCTCGCTCCATCACTACTTTCTAAAGGGTGTAAGCATGGTGGCAAAAATGACCCGGGAGACCTGCCTTGCTCTGTGGGAGGAGTTAAATAATTATATGATGCCTGAGCCCACAGAAGAAACGTGGGAACAGATGGCTAAGGAATTTTGGGTAAAGACACAATTTCCACACTGTATAGGAGCTCTGCATGGAAAGCATGTCTGAGTCAAAAAAAACACCTAACTCCGGGTCACGTTATTTTAAAAAGTACTTTTCAGTTGTACTTCTGGCATTGGCGGATGCAAATCTGTGCTTCAAATTTGTGGATGTGGGGGCCTACGAGAGTCAGGGGGATGCCTGAATATTCTGTGAGTCTGCACTGGGTCATCGGCTGCATGAAGGACGGCTAGGGATTCCTTCTTGTAGACCACTTACGGGCACTACGGAGCCAAGTCTTCCACTGGTGAATGCATTTGGCTTAGCAGAAAATCTAATGCGCCCATATAGTGGAAGCGGACTTACTTACCAGCAGAGAATTTACAACTATAGACTAAGCCGAGCCAGACGTGTTGTGGAGTGCGCCTTTTGAGTATGCCCAGCAAAGTGGCGTGTACTTCTCTTTGCCATGCAGCTTGATGTTGGGAACGCTATAAAAGTCATCCTAGCATGCTGCATGCTGCATAACTTTTTAACTGTGAATGAGAGAGTCTCCACAGAACCTGCATCCCCAAACCCAGGACATGATATGCAATTAATGGACTTGTGCAGCACTGCTAGAATTATAAACATCCAAAATCAGTTTGCCAATTTTATTGGTTCCCCTACTGGTAGCTTGGCCTGACAAGACCAATATATTTAGTTTAACTTTTCTTGATAATAGCCTTTTAGTTACTTACCTTGAATGTTGCATATTTTTTTTTTTCATTTCAATAAAGTTAAGTAAACTTAAATAAAGTTCATTACATTACAATAAAGTTCAGATCTCTTTGCTTCTTTTTTTTTTATTTGGTAATGGAAAATATTACAACCAACCATTATGATTTTACCAAATTACTTCTTTAATACAGTGTAACTTTTTTAAAAAAAAAAAGGTCAAAGCTGTATAACAACTAACCATCAATTGGCCAATAACCTTTTATCTGAGGTCAATAAAATGGGTGACAACTTCAAAAAGCACAAATGTAATAAAAATAAAATCATAATTGCTCATAAACAGGATATTCACTCTGTGATTCCTGGCGTGGTGATTTGGAGGGATTAGTGGTGCCAAATCGATGTCCCTGGTGTTGAGGTGAGGGTGGCATGCTTGCAGGAGGCACATTTTGTGCATAGGAGGAGAGACCTGGCACATTGTATGAGTAGGCTAAAGGACCAGGAGGAGCAGTGGAAGAGGGACCTGGCACATAGGTGGACTGGTACACTTGTGGCCCAGGAGGAGCAGTAGAAGAGGGACATGGCACATGGGTGGACTGGTACACTGGTGGCCCAGGAGAAGCAATGGAAGAGGGACCTGGCAAATAGGTGGACTGGTACACTGGTGGCCCGGGAGGAGCAGTGGAAGAGGGACCTGGCAAATAGGTGGACTGGTACACTAGTGGCCCGGGAGGAGCAGTGGAAGAGGGACCTGGCACTATTTCAGATGAGGTGGAATTATTTGGTTGAACAGGAGAAGCAGTGCTAGAGATGTTGCCAAAAAGAGAAACTAAAATGGGTGGTGTTGGCATTCCACTCCTTTGCGCCACCCTACAGGCCAACACATATGTATATACTGCTTCTTCCGTTCAGCATCAAGATCTGAAAGCAGCATGAATAGGCTGTAACAGAAAGTCACACGAGAATAACCATGGTCCATAAAGACATCGTTTTTGGTTCTGTTTGTTCAAATCAGCAATCAGCTGTACAATGCGCTGTTCCGTTTGGTTGCTGTTGGTGTTGTCTGGTTCATGCTGTCGGCGATTACCACGTCCACGACCACCACTGTCAGAGCGTGCATTGTGAACTGTATTATCCTATGAAGAAAAAAGCAGATAATTGATTTTTACAAAAGGGATAGAAAGATGGACAGATAGATATATAGATAGATAGAGATATATATATATTAGATAATAATAAGAAATATGCCTGCTCATTTTCTGGATCAATACTCACAAATGCTGACGTCGTGGACAATGTGCTAAGATTTGGGGAAACAGTCGCCTGTGCAACACTTCCTTCCCTCTGATCATCCTTCTCATCTGCCTCTGTCTCAGCATTCTAGTTTGATGTGGTTCTAAAGATAACAGAAATGTTTTGACTATTGTTAAAAACATTTTAGTTATTTTTAAAAATATTAATTTTTTTTTTAATTTACAAAATAAAGCTAAAAAATTGAATACATTGAAGATTGATTTTTTTTTTAATTGATTACAATATTTATTCAATATTTAAAAATATTTAAAAAACATAATAACATTCTAATACATTTTTTTAAAAAAAATTTTTATTAAAAAAATGTATTAATATTAGTTAAAAATATTTAAAAATTCTAATTTATTTTATTTTTTTTAAAATCAACAACATTTAAAAACACAAATTTAAAAACAAATTGTAATATTTTTTCTGATTAAAAAATTGTAAAAAATGTATATTTTATAAATTAAAAAAAAATATATTTGATTAGTTTAAATAATTAAAAAAATACAATTATTAAAAAAAAAATCCAAGTGTAATATACTCAATACCAATGCTACATCACCCCACTGGCCCCTCCCTGCAATAAAAATTACTTACCCTCTCAACTCCATGGAGCGTCTTAGGAATAGCAGCTCTTCTGCTAAGGGGTGTGGCCTAATATTTGAAGGTGCTCCGCTGCGCAAGCAACTTTCCTTTTACTTCCCTCCTTATTCGGTCAACTAGTGACTTCCATCGAGTCTGCAAAGCCACAACTGATAAAAAAAAGGGACTTATTAAGCATCTTTGAAACTATATACAACATGCACATAAAAACATTACATTCATGCACACATACAGTACCTGACCGCAAGATTGTGTTTCCAGCTCAATCCCACCGCGCTGCTTCTTGGCGACAGGGTACTGTGCATGTTGCGCTGGCTCACTCATCGGGAAAGGAAAACTTTTTTTCCTTTCACGATGAGCGACAGGCAGTGCTGACAGGTGTCTGGTATAAATCCTGAGGGGGAACGCCACACCAAATTTTAAATGAAAAAACTGGCGTGGGTTCTCCCCAGGGGCATACCAGGCCCTTGGGTCTGGTATGGATTGTAAGGGGAACCCCCTACGTCGAAAAATCGATACCAGACCCTTATCCGAGCACACAGCCCGGCCAGTCAGGAAGGGGGTTGGGGATGAGCGAGCGCCCCCCCCTGAACCGTACCAGGCCACATGCCCTCAACATGGGGGGGTTGGTGCCTTGGGGAGGGGGGGCGCCCTGTGGGCCCCCCCACCCCAAAGCACCTTGCCCCCATGTTGATGAGTACAAGGGCCTCTTCCCAACAACCCTGGCCGTTGGTTGTCGGGGTCTGTGGGCAGGGGGCTTATCGGAATCCGGGAGCCCCCTTTAATAAGGGGGCCCCCAGATCCCGGCCCCCCACCCTATGTGAATGAGTATGGGGTACATGGTACCCCTACTCATTCACCTAGGAAAAAAAAGCGTTAATAAAAAAAAACACCATGTCTTCTTCCAACTTCTCCCGGTGTTCCGCCTCTTCTCTCGGGCCCCTCCGCTATCTTCTTCCAGCTCTCTTGCTAGCGGGGGGCCCGGTCTGCTGCGCTGGCTCCCGCGACGGGGCTCGTAGGTGTCAAATCTCGCCGAGAAAAGCGGCAAGATTGACACAATATCGTGGTCACCTACTGTATGCACTTACTTTGATCTTTCTTCATCCTATGGTCATTCCATCCCAGTCCTCCGTTAGGCTGCAGCAGATCTCATTCCAGTCGTTCCTTTTTGATACACGGTCCCCGTGGCGAAGATGAGACAAGTCCCAAATTGCAGGAAGTATTTGCATTGCAGCAATGAGCTGTGACTACGAAACGTCGGACATGTATGCAGCAAGAGAGGAGGTGGTCTGTTCAAGAGGGGTGGATGGGAGGTCAAATTTTGCTTCCTGTATGCACAGGATTTCCTGCATCTTTTTTTTTTAAGCTCCGACATAAAAAATGCTGAATGCAAATAACGTGCGTTTATGCGCGTCTATCGGCATTTGGCGTTTTTTTGCGTTTTTTGTGTCCAGAAAAATGGCTCTTTGAATGTGATTTTATGACGTTCAGAGAACAGCCCATAAAATCCACTGCTGATAAAAGCTAAAAAACATCCATGTGTGGACACATAGGATGACATAGAGTGGAGTTTATGGGCTGTTAAAAAAAGGAAATCTGAGGTTCCGCTAGAATTAACAGAATTTCATCTGCAAATAGTGACAGCTTAAACTCCTTATTCTGAACCTTGACCCCTTTAACCACTTCAGCCCCGGAAGAATTTACCCCCTTCCTGACCAGGCCATTTTTTGCGATACGGCACTGCGTCGCTCTGACAATTGCGCGGTCATGCAACGTTGTACCCAAACACAATTGATGTCCTTTTCCCCCCACAAGCTTTCTTTTGGTGGCATTTGATCACCTCTGCATTTTTTATTTTTTGCACTATAAACAAAAAGAGCGACAATTTAAAAAAAAACACAATATTTTGTACTTTTTGCTATAATAAATATCCCAAATTTAAAAAAACAAAAACAAACATTTTTTCCTCAGTTTAGGCCGATATATATTCTTCTACATATTTTTGGTTAAAAAAATCACAATAAGCATATATTGATTGGTTTGCGCAAAAGTTATAGTGTTTACAAAATGGCTTGAATGGTTTAAATGGCTATTAAAGGTAACATCCTCACCTGTGATCTGTTTGCTTGTATTTAGTGTGTGTATAAAAGGTCAATGAGTTTCTGGACTCCTGACAGACCCTTGCATCTTTCATCCAGTGCTGCACTGACATTTCTGGACTCTGAGTCATGGGGAAAGCAAAAAAATTGTCAAAGGTGTTACGGAAATAAATTACCATCTAAGACCGTCCTCAGGAATCAAGATAATATTTATTGCATATGCAAGAGAAATTAATTGCATTACATGTTCATGCAGTCATCGTCATTTCTGAAGAGAATACTGTGGTACATGTTTTTTTATAGGCCCTGGATACCTCCCTTTCCTGTTTTAAAAATGCCCAGTCTTATTTATTTCATCTTTATTCTGAACACAACAGGAAAGGTGGAAGTGTCTGTTACAGACTTTATCTACATTCACAATGGTTACAGGATACTGGCTTGGAAAACTCCCCAAGCCAACACAAAAATATAGGATGTATTCAAATAATGCAAGTCTAAGCATCTCATCACTAAGCTAAATATTGCTAAGTCTAGCATATTATAACTAGAGCTACAGTATAAGGCCATATTCATATCAAATGACATTTTCATAGAGGACATTTAAAGTATCATTTCTCTAACATCTCCCTCCTTTTATACTTATAATGTCAATAATTCAAATATCCAGGTTCTTTTATTTTACCAGGTATTATCATTTAGACAGATGAGTCCTTAGCAAGAGTTATAAATTCATCATCAGGTTCCGAGTATAGTTCCGTGTGGCTCTGGAGATGCATAGTTTTTGTTAAAGATGTGTCAATCAGTCTTTGAAGAATTCCCCTAATACAAGGAATGCAGCAACATCCACACAATGTAAGAACTGCGGTTGCCATGACAATAGAGATAAGCAAACTTTTTGCAAGATCACCCCACTTACCAATCCATTTTTCGAGGAGTCCTGTCAGGGGGTTCTCTACACCAGAGTTCTCAGCTAATTCTTTGGATAGCATTTGTAGGCCTTGTAAGGCCTTGGTAATACTTCCATCAGTTGCCGTATTGTTTGGAATAAAAGTGCAGCAGAAGGTGCCTAACATTTTGCATACCCCGCCCCTTTCTGCCAGCAACATATCCAACGCTATATGGTTCTGCCACGCTGTCAAAAAGGTGGCATCCAATTGTGCTGCTATACCTTTGATAGCATCTCTGGTGTAATTCACAAACCTCTGCTGGTTGTAGTAGATGTAATTTATCCAGTCGACGTTCTTATTGGACTGCACCCATATGAAAAGTGAGGTGAGTAAACTCAAACTTGATTGTCAAATGATCCTTGTGGTGTTTCTCGCTTAATTCGCTTAGAAAAAGTATTTACCTGGTAGTTTTATTGATTTGTTACTTATAGGGACTATATAAAAGGGAAGCAGTAATCGGGTAAGGGCACAACTACCCTCTCATCTAGGTGGTAGTCTGGGCCTTAGTCTCCTGTCTCCACACAGCCACCAAACATCAGCCAATTGCTGTTTTTGTTCCTGAAACCATTTTAGTTTGTACTTAATGTCTGTAGTAAGGATTGTAGTTGCACAGTATTCAGGGGATAGGGTGCCAACATTTGTACCATTCCTGTCATTGTTAGAAAAACAAATAAAATTTCCTGGTAATGCTTGTACTGATGGGGGTATACTTTGCATTTTAGTCTTAGGGTAGCTCTTTTTCTCATTTACACATTCTGGCCCAGTAATATTTTATGAAAGCATTCTTATTATACAAGTCAAGTCTATTTCCTCTTCAGGAAGAGGAACGGTGGCTAGTTGTGGAATATAATAAGGTTTACCATACAGCATTTCATACGGTGTTAGTCCTTTAGCAGTAGGGTTAATTCTTGTACTCAACAATGCCATTGGCAAACACTGAACCCAGTTCTTTCCTGTTTCCTCTATCAATTTTCTTAATTTACTCTTTAAGGTACCAGTGTGTCTCTCCACTATGCCCGCAGATTGTGGGTGGTAGACACAGTGGTTTTTTAGGTCATTATTGTACCATTTACCAATTTGTTGTATTGTTCGGTTTACAAAATGGGAGCCGTTGTCACTGTAAATCACAGAGGGGATTCCTTGACGTGGAATCATCTCTTTGATTAGTACTTTAGCTTCTGACTGGGTGTGTCATAGGAAAAACTTCCACCCATTTTATAAACATGTCAATAATAATCAGACAGAACTTTTTATTCTCACATTTGTTCAATTCAATAAAATCCATGCATATTGTGTAAAAGGGATAAGGGGGTTGTGGGAAATTGCCCCTTAAGGGTCTTAGAGCACCTTGAGCAAGGTATCTGTTACAAAGCGGACATGTGAGGCAAATTCTAGAATAGTTCGTAAACCCATATGTTGTGAACACCTTGTTAGTCACCTGTACCATCCCTCCTTTTGAGATATGGGCTTGCCCAGGGCTCAATAACGCAGCATATCTAAACAGTGATGTAGGTAAGATGGGTTTACCTTCTGTACTTGTGTATATACCATTGAACAGCGTTGTCCCTTTAGATAACCACTTTTGTTTTTCACCTGCCGGTGATGTTTTCTGCATTTCTGATAACCATGTTTTATCAATAGCTTTCCATACCTCATCATTTTCTTGGGGACTAGTATAGTATATATGTGTTATTTGCTATCCTGTAGCAGCTTCCCTTGCGGTCTCGTCTGCTAGTGCATTCCCTAGAGTAATTGGATCAGTTCCCTGGAAGGGCAAGGATAAGATCTCTATGTGAGATTGGTTTACCTGTGAACATAATCATACCCCTATTTTTCCATTGCTGGGCAAATATGTGTATAGTAGGGAAAGCGCATTGGCTGTCTGTATAAATATTTATTTTCTTCCCTTCCCCTAGACTACAGGCCCTGGATAGGGCAATAATTTCAGCTTGTTGTGCAGAGCAGGAACTAGGAAGGGTTCTGGCTTCAATGACCTGGTCATGTGTTACTATAGCATTTGCCGTTTGATGTACCCCTTTATCGTCCTTTTTACAAGACCCATCAACACAAAAGTTAATGTCAGCATCTAGAAAGGGAACATCAGTGAGATCCTTCCTTACAATCTACAGTCTGATAAAAGGTTTTACTGTAATTGGGAAGGCCAAGCACAGAGGAACCCACAATGAGGTGCTTTACCTTCGTAAATGCATCCTCTGCTTGCACATTCCACTAAATGGAATCTTTTGCAGACATTAGTGAACCATAGATGAGATCAGAAAGAGGCACCACCTCCGTAGCATAATTTGCTATCCATGCTCTACAGAAATTTGCCATGTCAAGAAATGACATCATTTCTTTTTTGGTACGTGGTTTGGGGATTTGAAGGATGGCCTCTTTTTGGATCTCATCCAAAAGTCTGCCTTCTTGAGATAAAAAATAACCCAGGTATTTCACCTTTTCTTTCCACAGTTGTAATTTGTCTTTGCTGACCTTTTGACCTTGGTCTGCGAGGAAATGCATCAGAGCCAAGGTAATTTTACATTGTCGCTCCGAAGGAGCCACTACCAGAATGTTATCCACATACAAGAGAATTTAGCACCCACTGGGAGGTACGAACCGAGACAAATTATTGGACATTTCTTGTGAGATGGTAGTTGGACTTTCACAATATCCCTGGGATAACCTAGTGTATGTGTACTTTTTTTTTTTTACATAAATGTAAACCAGAACTGACTGTCTTTGTGTAAGGGAATGGAAAAGAAGCATTACTGATATTGATGACAGAAAATACCTTGTTCTCTGGGTAGAGCTCGTTCAGGAGGACATGCATGTCTGGGACCACTGGGGCCCTCGGTAATACGGCCCTATTGACCACCTGTAAATCCTTCACGAGTCTCCCCTATGCTTCCTATACCTCTGAATCCCTCGGGATTTTAGTTTCTCATCTGTCAGTTGGACCCAGTCCGTGATAAGTTCTCCTAACTCATGCCATGTTACCTTGGGGTTCCGGGTGACCGAGACACGAGGTACAGTATCCTGCCTGTATATTTGCAGAATAGGCTGTGGGAGGAGACATGTAGCCACACTATTTCCTTCCTTATCACAGTCCAGGCTTTTTAGGAACACTTCAGTGTTAATGAGACTCATTAACTGTTTCTCATAGGACTTATCGGACCCAGAGGTCTTTCTGTAGTTCATGGTGCAATAGAGGTTTGTCTGGACCTTATACCTTTTCCTAACAGGCTCTTTGTCAATTATGTCTGCCAAGGTTTTGGGTATATTTAATCCCTCAGTTTGCAAATCCAGGCTGTACCAGTATCAGGGCTCATTATCCACGGCTGTGATTTGTTTTTCACACAGCCGATGGGCTTTAAGACCTCCCTCCACTGGTACGATAGAAATATCAAGAGGGTGTAACATGTCACTACCCAACAAATTAACAGGACATTTAGTCAAAATTACAATTTTACACTGAGCCTTTTTACCTGTCTGTGGATCTTCCACAGTAAGGCTTTCAGACATGACCTCTTGGTACATCAACCAATTTTGCAGATTTTACATATACTACACCTTTTTTCTTTTACCCCTGGAGGCATATCCAGCGGGTGTATTAGGGTCGTACAAGCCCCAGTATCACAGAGAAATGTTAGCCATCTACCCTTCACAACCAAGGTTATTTCTGACTTGACTTCAGCATGCAAACAAGTTTCAACAGTGCACACATCCAAAATTTCAGATTCTTTCTCACCATTTTCTTCTGTACCTCTCTCTCTGCAGACATACTAACATCTTCTAGTCATGCTTCTTCCTCTCTGTTTGACCTGCATTCTTTTTACCAAATGCCCTCTTTTACCTCACAGGAAACACTCCCCTCTCTTCTTTTTCCCCTCATAGTCCTGAATGCGGGGCCTTGTTCAGGTGTTTCCCATCCTTCTGTTCTCCTTCTCAATGACATACACATCATTACCTTCACCTACCATAAGCACTTTCCCTTTCTTTACTTTCTTTTTTGATTGGAAGTGCCGCTCAGTATGCCTCGCATACTCAATCAGCTCCTGAAGTCTGCAGATCCTATGGTTGATCATGTGTTTAGTAACAAACTTTATATAGGGGCAAGCAGCCCCTTCAAGATTGCATTCTTTAGCTGTTGCTCATATGGGCTGTCGTTTACTTGATTTACTGGGACGTCTATTCCTGAGTGATTATTGAAAATCTCCCTCATCCTAACAATGAAATTGTCCACTGTTTCCTCTTCTCCCTGCACACACTGATTTATAATGGACCAGTCGGCTCGACATATCCATCTATTCTCTATCCTTGCTATAAGAGCATTTCCCCTATTTTCTAGTGCTGCATCATCATGACGCAACACCACTCCCTGGTTGTTAAATTCACTCCAATCTCCCACTACATGATGCCAGTCGGGACCCAGGATCTGTCTGATGACCTGCTCTATTTCCCTCCCATTAAGATGATAGCTAGCAATCATTCCCATGATACCATCCCTGAATTGAGCTATGTTGACCTTGGAATGTGGTACCCCCTCAGTAGTTTTTTTAACATCCTCGGGGGTCCAGGGGCAATATACCATCATAGTGTTGGGGACTACTATACTACCTACATTTTGTCCTGCCCTAGGGTTGGGAACTTCAATTAATGGAAAGTCTTCCTCTCCATATTCGGTTTGTTCCCCAGCTGAGGGGGATATCAATTTGTTCACCAGGTCCCCGAAAAATTTTGTAACCATTGCTGTAAGGGGGGGGTCCCTTGTGGACTCCTCTGGACAGCAAGAGTCATTTTGAGAGGGGGTTTAGCTGCAGCCATAGGAGAATTGGTTGCATCTGTAGGTGACCCAGGTGACCACGGGGGAACAACAAACAGTGGAGAGTCAGGTTGCATGGTAAAAGGGTTATTCGTCAATAGTCGGGAGGTCAATGGGGGTGACTTATTGCATGCCTCTGTCCCATACGGTGGTGGGGACTGCAGGTCTGCGTTAGGATATTGGGAATTGAGAGCGGGTGCTGAAGTCAGAGGGTGAGCAGCAACTGTCGGTGGGGTTGGGAGACTTCTCCAAAGTATGTGCTAGGGTTGTCGGGTGCATTTGGTTTGTTGCGTTTTGTTCAGCCAATACTTGCTGAACTAAACTTCAGAGGTCATATTATTGTCCTCCTCTTTGTTCAAAAACATAGTCTTTTTATGGTTTTCTGAATTTAACCTATGGTTAGGCTCCTCAAGCCATTTCTTTGCCTGGGGAAGACCTAATTTCTTCTGTTTCCTTATTTTCGTGCCGGCATCATTTTTAAGCTTTCTACACAGTATTACACAACAATCCTTATTTAAAAAGCATCAAAATCATACTTTGTTTTCCACATCTTAAGAAATTTCACATTAACTTTGTCTAGACTACACATATACTTAGCATCTGCATTCATACTAACAGATTTTCCATGGATCATACCTATTTTGTTTATCGTGCATAGGGAGCTCTTTTTTTGTTAATGTCTTCTCACAATGACACAACACACGCACACAGTATCTTATTACTTGCAGTCACTCACAGACTTTCTAGTCGTGATATATCACTTCTAGATTACTGATCTTGTGTGTTGCTAAAACACTGGTGTTGGGTACTTTAATACTAACTTGTAGAGAGTATTTACAGAATTACAAGGAGACTGAGTTCTCCTGACTGTTCTTTCATCCTATCAAAACATTTAATATTTCAGTCCCTTTATCCAAGGGTATTTATGTGCCTGCTCAGGATTTATACAACATATGAGGCTGGTATGAACACTGCGGGTCCACCAAATGTCCTCTGTTTGTTACCTGGAAATCTATCAGGCCACACCCTTGTATCAACAGGGAATTCTTTAGGTTTTGATCTAGGAGTATTTATGTGTCCCCACAGAATTTTCTGCAGTTTACAAGGCTAACTGGATCTAAGATCCAATTGACAAATTTCCTTTATCTGCACCCGGATATTAGTATGGGACCATACCCCTATATCAAAAATCAATTAAAAAATCTTACCTTGTCCCGAGAGCGGTCTCTTGTACTGATCCGGTAAGTCGCTGCCCGGGAGGCACTAGTTCAGTGGACCAGCCTCTCTTTAACGTCTAATTTGAGATGGAGGACTTAGTTTTGCTGTATGGTCATCGGTCACTGAGTTGATCCAGTGCGTCTCGGGAATTTGGACTTCAGACTCTAATCAAGAAGTGGAAAATTAGGGGTTCTGTTAAAACCAAACCACGGTTAGGTAGACCAACTAAAATTTCAGCCACAACTGCCAGGAAAATTGTTCGGGATGCAACGAAAAACCCACAAATAACTTCAGGTGAAATACAGGACTTTGAAAACATGTGGTGTGGCTGTTTCAAGATGCACAATAAGGATGCACTTGAAGAAAGATGGGATGCATGGTCGAGTCGCCAGAAGAAAGCCATTACTATGCAAATGCCACAAAGTATCCCTCTTATAATACGCCAAATAGTACAGAGACAAGCCTCAAACCTTCTGGCACAAAGTCATTTGGAGTGATGAGACCAAAATTTAGCTTTTTGGCCACAACCAAAAACGCTACATTTGGAGAGGAATCAACAAGGTCTAAGATGAAAGGCACACCATTCCTACTGTGAAACACAGAGGTGGATCGCTGATGTTTTGGGGATGTGTGAGCTACAAAGGCACAGGAAATTTGATCAAAATTGATGGTAAGATGAATGTTAGCAAAAAGGAAGCCAGGAAGCTGCGCATGGGACGTACTTGGACATTCCAACATGACAATGATCAAAAACACATGGCCATGTCGACCTGTCATTGGCTATAGCAGAATAAAGTGAAGGTTCTGGAGTGGCCATCTCAGTCTTCTGACCTCAATATCATTGAGCCACTCCGGGGAGTAGGGATGAGCCAAACACCCCCCTGTTCGGTTCGCACCAGAACATGCGAACAGGAAAAAAATTTGTTCGAACACGCGAACACAGTTAAAGTCTATGGGACGCGAACATGAATAATCAAAAGTACTAATTTTAAAGGCTTATATGCAAGTTATTGTCATAAAAAGTGTTTGGGGACCTGGGTCCTGCCTCAGGGGACATGGATCAATGCAAAAAAAGTTTTAAAAATGGCCGTTTTTTCGGGAGCAGTGATTTTAATAATGCTTAAAGTGAAACAATAAAAGTGTAATATCACTTTAAATTTCATACCTGGGGGGTGTCTATAGTATGCCTGTAAAGGGGTGCATGTTCCCCTTGTCTGACAGCAAAATGACATTTTAAAGGAAAAAAGGTAATTTAAAACCACTCGCGGCTATTAATGCATTGGTGGTCTGACAATACACATAGAAGTTCATTGATAAAAAACAGCATGGGAATTCCCCACAGGGGAACCCCGAACCAAAATAAAAAAAAAAAAAAAAATTACTTGGGGGGTCCCCCTAAATTCCATACCAGGCCCTTCAGGTCTGGTATGGATTTTAAGGGTAACCCATGCCAAAATTTAAAAAAAAAACGGCGTGGGGTCCCCCCAAAAATCCATACCAGACCCTTATCCGAGCACGCAACCTGGCAGGCCGCAGGAAAAGAGGGGGGACGAGAGAGCGGCCATCCCCCTCCTGAACCGTACCAGGCCACATGCCCTCAACATTGGGAGGGTGCTTTGGGGTAGCCCTCCAAAACACCTTGTCCCCATGTTGATGAGGACAAGGGCCTAATCCCCACAACCCTGGCCGGTGGTTGTGGGGGTCTGTGGGTGGGGTGCTTATCGGAATCTGGAAGCCCCCTTTAACAAGGGGATCCCCAGATCCCGGCCCTCCCCCCTGTGTGAAATGGCAATGGTATTGGTCATTTCACTAAAAAACTGTCAAAAATGTTAAAAATGACAAGAGACAATTTTTGACAATTCCTTTATTTAAATGCTTCTTCTTTCTTCTATCTTCTATCTTCCTTTGGTTTCTTCCTCCATCTTCTTCTTTTTCTGGTTCTTCTGGCTCTTCTGGTTCTTCCTCTGGTGTTCTCATCCAGCATCTTCTCCGCGGTGTCTTCTTCCCTTCTTCTCCTTGGGCCGCTCCGCATCCCTGGCATGGAGGGAGGCTCCCGCTCTTCTCTTCATCTTCTTCTCTTCTTCATCTTTTCTCTTCTTCATCTTCTTCTCCAGGCCGCTCCACATCCATGGTGGCATGGAGGGAGGCTCCAGCTGTGTGACGCTTCTCCTCTTCTGACGGTTCTTAAATAACAGGGGGGGCAGGGTCACCCAGTGACCCCGGCGCCCTCTGATGCACGGTGACTTGACGGGACTTCCCTGTGGAGTTATTTAAGAACTGTCAGAAGAGGAGAATCATCACACAGCGGGAGCCTCCCTCCATGCCAGCATGGATGCGGAGCGGCCCAAAAAGAAGATGAAGACAAGAAGATGAAGAGAAGAAGATGAAGAGAAGAAGATGAAGAGAAGAGCGGGAGCCTCCCTCCATGCCATGGATGCGGAGTGGCCCGAGGAGAAGAAGGGAAGAAGACGCCGCGGAGGAGATGATGGACGAGAACACCGGAGGAAGAACCAGAAGAACCAGAAGAAGAAGAAGATGAAGGAAGATAGAAGAAAGAAGAAAGAAGAAGTATTTAAATAAAGGAATTGTCAAAAACTGTCTCTTGTCATTTTTAACATTTTTGACACTTTTTTAGTGAAATGGTAGGTACCCCCTTACCATTTCACACAGGGGGGAGGGCCAGAATCTGGGGGTCCCCTTGTTAAAGGGGGCTTCCAGATTCCGATAAGCCCCCCCGCCCGCAGACCCCCACAACCACCGGCCAGGGTTGTGGGGATGAGGCCCTTGTCCTCATCAACATGGGGACAAGGTGTTTTGGGGGGCTACCCCAAAGCACCCTCCCAATGTTGAGGGCAGGTGGATGGGTACGGTTCAGGAGGGGGGCGCTCTCTCGTCCCTCCCTCTTTTCCTGCGGCCTGCCAGGTTCGTGCTCGGATAAGGGTCTGGTATGGATTTTTGGGGGGACCCCACTCTGTTTTTTTTTTTAATTTTGGCGCGGGGTTCCCCTTAATATCCACACCAGACCTGAAGGGCCTGGTATGGAATTTAGGGGGACCCCCATGCCTTTTTTTTAAATTTTGGCCGGGTTCCCTTTAATATCCATACCAGACCTGAAGGGCCTGGTATGGAATTTAGGGGGACCCCCACGTCATTTTTTTTTTTAAATGTTGGCCGGGGTTCCCCTTAATATCCATACCAGACCTGAAGGACCTGGTATGGAATTTAGGGGGACCCCCCACGTCATTTTTTTCTTTCATTTTGGTTTGGGGTTCCCCTGTGGGGAATTCCCATGCCGTTTTTATCAATGAACTTCTATGTGTATTGTCGGACCGGCAGTGCATTAATAGCCGCAAGTAGTTTTAAATGACTTTTTTTCCTTTGAAATGTCATTTTGCTGTCAGACACGGGGAACATGAGCCCTTTTTTTTTATGACAATACCATGCATTTAAGCCTTTAAAATTAGCACTTTTGATTTCTCCCATAGACTTTTAAAGGGTGTTCCGCGGCATTCGAATTTGCCACGAACACCCCAAATTTTTCGCTGTTCGGTGAACTTGCGAACAGCTGATGTTCCAGACGAACATGAGTTTGACTCGAACTCGAAGCTCATCCCTACTGGGGAGATCTCAAACATGCAGTTCCTGCAAGACAGCCCAATAATTTACAGGAACTGGAGGCTTTTTTGCCAAGCAGAATGGGCAGCTTTACCATCTCAGAAGATAAAGAGCCTCATCCACAAATACCACAAAAGACTTCAAGCTGTCATTGATGTTAAAGTGGGCAATACATGGTATTAAGAACCATGGTATGTAAACTTTTGATCAGGGTCATTTGGGTAGCTTCTGTTACCATTATGATTTAAAAAGAGTAAACACAGTTGATTGATAATAAACGGCTTCAGCCAAACACTAACTATGAGTGAAAGAAAAGTTTTTGTGTTATCATTCATATTCTCTGAAAAATGTCAAAGAAATCATAAATTCTGCCAGGGTATGTAAACTTATGAGCACAACTGTATATATATGTGTGTGTGATGAAAAATATATAAAATTATGCAAACATAGTTACATAATTAAATAGTTACATTGTTAGTCAGGTTGAAAAAAAGACACAAGTCCACCTAGTTCAACCATAAATAAATAAAATAAAAAATATCATACAATCCCATATACCCAATCCTATACCCACAGTTGATCCAGAGGAAGGCGAAAAAAACCTCCAGAAAAGCAGGATCCAATTTGCTACAGCAGGGGAAAAAATGCCTTCCTGATCCCAGAGTGGCAATCGGATTTTCCCTGGATCAGCTTTACTTATAAATGTTAGTACCCAGTTATATGTGGGTATAGACTCTGGAGGGAGTCTATTCCACATTTTCACAGCTCTTACTGTGAAGAAACATTTCCGTATTTGGAGATGAAATCGCTTTTCCTCTAGACATAAAGAGTACCCCCTTGTCCTCAGTGTTGACCGTAAAGTGAATATCTCAACACCAAGTTCACTATATGGACCCCTTATATATTTATACATGGTGATCATATCCCCCTTAATCTCTTCTTCTCAAGAGTGAATTAATTCAGTTCCTCCAATCTATCCTCATAGCCAAGCTCCTCCATGCCTCTTATCAGTTTGGTTGCCCTTCTCTGCACTTTCTCCAGTTCCCCGATATCAATTCTGAGAACTGGTGTCCAAAACTGAACTGCATATTCCAGATGAGGTCTTACTAATGATTTGTACAGAGGCAAAATTATATCACTTTCTGGAGTCCATACCTCTCTTACTACATGAAAGGACTTTGCTTGCTTTGGAAACCACAGCTTGGCATTGCATGCTATTTTTGCGCTTATGCTCTACCATAACCCCAGATCCTTCTCCACCATTGGTTCCCCCAGTTGTACCCCCCTAGTATGTTTGATGCATGCATATTCTTAGCCCCAAGTGCATAACTTTACATTTATCAACATTAAACCTCATTTGCCACATAGTCGCCCAATTAGACAGTGCATTGAGGTTGGCTTGTAAATTGGAGACATCCTGTAATGACGTTTTTCCACTGCAAAGATTATTGCCATCTACAAAGATAGAAATGTTACTTTTTACTTTCAAAATTTTTTATTAAGTTTTGCAAAAATCTTAAATACAGACTATTGCCTTATACAATGATAAGTTATCAATCCACATTACCCTTAAGAGAACGAAGTTTCAAAAGGAAAACATACAAAGAAAGAGGACTGTATATAACTTTACTTTATGTGAGGCGAGGTGTATCCATCAAGCCTCCATGGTGGAAGCGCTGCCCCCCTCTAGACACCCCAACTGGGTACTAGCTGTGTCATATCGAGAGGAGCCGCACCTCCCTCCCACAGAGTCGCCACTTTACATATCATTGGGGCTGTCCGACCCCTACCTCTCATTGCCCAATTGGTCAATACAATATTCAAAGATATAAAATATATCAACTTTAACATTTTATTAATTGGAACCATTTAAGGCATGATGAAATAACACTACTATAAATTAATCCAACATATGTAAATTCGTTCCTCAATACCGTACTATTCTGGCCACAGGGTGTGCAATGGAGTGACCACCTGGTCCGGACCACCCAGGGGCCCCCTGGGATCCTGTCGGCGGACCAACCTGCTGTCCCATCAGAACACCCCTCGATAGATGTATCATAGCAATTTGGAGTGTGTGAGTGAAAGGGACTAGCTCGTCCCTGAAAGAAAAGAAAGGAAACGTGTTAGAAGAAGGAAGAACAGAGGAGAGGAGGTGTAGTGTCATGGTCTCATCGTAATTCTATCTAATCCAGGTTCCAATCCTGACAGGAGCGGGATATTACAATACATTGCCCACGGTTCCCAGGTAGCAAGAAATCTATTAAATTTGTCAAGCAGCTTCGCCACAATCTTCTCCTGGGACATTATCCAAGATACTTTTCTCCTACAGCATGGGAATGACACTGTAGGCCTTTTCCATGCTTTAGCTATAGTGAGTTTGACCCCCCAAAAAATGTAGAATGCAAGATTTTGAGATCTTTTATCTAAATTAGGTATAGTGTGATTAACCACTTCAATACCAGGCACTTAGACACCTTCCCGCCCAGCCCAATTTTCACCTTTCAGAGATGTTGCAATTTGAATGACAATTGCGCGGCCATGCTACACTGTACCCAAACAAATTTTTTATCATTTTGTTCCCACAAATAGAGCTTTCTTTTGGTGGTATTTGATCACCTCTGCGGTTTTTATTTTTTGCGCAACAAATAAAAAAAGACCGAAAATTTCGAAAAAAAACAAGTTTTTCTTTGTTTCTGTTAAATTTTTTGTAAATAAGTACGCTTTCTCCTTCAATAATGGGCACTGATATAGCTGCACTGATGGGCACTGATACGGCGGCACTGATGGGCACCGATGAGGTGGCACCAATGAGGTGGCACTGATGAGGTGGCACTAACGGGCACTGATGATGGGCACTGATAGGCGGCACTGATGGGCACTGATAGGTGGCACTGATGGGCACTGATAGGTGGCACTGGTATGCGGCACTGATGGGCACTCATAGGTGGCACCGATGGGCACACTTAGGCGGCACTGATGGGCACTCGTAGGTGGCATTGATTGGCATATATGGGTGGCACTGATGGGTACTTATGTGTGGCACTGATGTGTGGCACTGATGGGCACTGATAGGTGGGCACTGATGGGCACAGATGGGCACTGACAGGTGGCACCGATGGGCACTGACAGGTGGCACCGATGGGCAATGACAGGTGGCACAGATGGGCAATGACAGGTGGCACTGATATAGCATTGCTGGGCAGATCTGGTCATTGCTGGGCAGATCTTTGGCATAATAGTGCCAATCAGTGCCCATTTGTGGGCACTGATTGGCACAGATTGGGCACATGTGGATGGCCATGGGGTACATACCTGGCCATCCACGTTGCCCCTTCCCTGGTGGTCCTAGTGGCATCCCTGGTAGTCCAGTGGGGTGATCTGCGGGGGGGCTGCGCTGATAAACAATCAGCGCAGACCCCCCCTGCCAGGAGAGCCGCCGATCAGCTCTCCTCTACTTGCGTCTGTCAGATGCGAGTGAGGAAGAGCCGATCAACGGCTCTTCCTATTGACAGCGTGATCAGCCGTGATTGGACACGGCTGATCACGTGGTAAAGAGCCTCCGCCGGAGGCTTTTTACCAAGATCAGTGTAGCGGTGTGTCAGACTGACATACCGCTCCACCGATCGCCGCGATGCGCGCCCCCGGGGGCGCGCTGCGGCATGTTATCCTGCTGGACGTCATATGACGTCCAGTCAGGATAACACAACCACTTCCCGGACGTCAATCCGCTATAGGGCGGGCGGGAAGTGGTTAAGCAATGCTATGTGGGGGTTAGGCGCTACAGAAACCTTCAGTATGGTGCCGATGGTTCGGAATATTTTCCTCCAGAAGGGTCTAATGCGGGGGCAGGACCACCATATGTGAAACATTGTGCCCTCCATTTCACACCCTCTAAAGCACAGTGGAGATGTCTCAGGATAAATCGCAGCCAATCTGGTGGGAACATAATACCATCTTGACAATACCTTAATGCTGGCCTCTATCAGAGAGATGTTCCATATACCTGTGTATGATCGGGACCATACTCTGAACCATTCCTTTGGGGTCCACATTCCGCCGGTGTCCTCCTCCCAGGTCTTTGCATATCTTGGCTTGTCTACATTCGACATAATCGCTGAGTAGATCACAGATATCCCTCCTTTTTGATTGTAATTATTTGCGCACCAATGTTCATACGGGGTAATAGCAGGAGGTTCAGACTTATTAGTCCAAATAGCATTAAGGAAATGGGAAATTTGTGAAAATCTTAAATTTTCCGAAGCAGGCATTTCCAGTATGCGTTTACAGTGGGATAAGGTAAGGGGGCCTGCCGGGGTGAGGAAATGACCTATTCTGTAGATGCCTTTGTCCGTCCACCATTTAAATGCCCGAATATCCATTCCAGGTGGAAAGTTAAGGTTATGAAAGATGTGAGAGAGGGGTTTTAGAGGGGATATCAAGGCTGATCTTGTAAATAATTTAGTGCATACTCTAATGGAATGTGACAAAGTGGGGGCCATTATAGCAGGTCTATTTTTGGGGTTTCCCCACATAAGGAAGTCAATGGTGTTGCGGGGCGTAGCCCACCTTTCCATAGAAAGCCAGTCCAGTTTTGGACCTCTGCCGAAGATCATTAAGATTTGTGATAGTTGCGCCGCTTGATAATATCCCCAAAGGTCAGGGAGACCCAGACCTCCCTGTGTACGTAATCGGAGGAGTATACTAGATGGACATCTGTACCCCTTATGTCCACATACAAAACTAATTATCTCAGATTGTAACTTATGTAGGAAGCTTTTCGTGAAGGGAATAGGTAGGGATCTGAATAAGTATAAAAGACGGGGTAATAGTGTCATCTTGATAGCATGCACTCTCTCCAGCCAGGACAGACCACATCTTGCCCACCTCTCCAGTTCTCTTCTACAATTTAGAACCATGGGGGGGTAATTTGCTTTGAAAAGACCACTGATATCAGGTGTTAGCTGTATTCCTAGATAGGGGATAGCCGTGGGAGACCAGGAAAAGTCAACGTTTCTAGTGAGTTGTGAAAGGAGATCCAACGGTACCGTGATATTTAATGCTATCGACTTATGCATGTTTACCGTCAGACCTGAAATTACGCTGAATGTCCTCAGCACCTTACATACAACCGGGATGGAAATCAGGGGAGATGTAATGTACAGTAAGAGGTCATCAGCATAGAGAGCGCATTTATGTTCCCGGTCTCCGCAGGTCACCCCCTTAATGTCAGGATTAGATCTGATTCCTATTGCTAAGGTTTCTATCGCTATAGCGAACAAAGCGGGGGAGAGAGGGCATCCCTGTCTAGTACCCCTTTTTATCGGGAATGACGCCGAATATCTACCCATCAGACGAACTTGGGCCGTCGGGTTTGAGTACAAAAAATTTATGAGGTTAAGAAAGTACTTTCCAAAACCCCAGCGTCTTAGGATATCAGACAGGTATGCCCAATCTATTGAGTCGAACGCCTTGTGTAGGTCAATCGACAAAATAAAGCCCTTTTGGGGAGGTCCTCCATCCCATTGGGATTTCAGAAGAGAGATTATGTTTATGGTCCTTCTAATTTGGTCTGTACCCTGTCTACCAGGAATAAAACCCACCTGATCTTTATGAATGTAACTTGGAATGAAACTCGCCATTCTATTAGCTAGAATCTTAGTTAAAATTTAATATCATTGTTAATCAGGGAGATTGGGCGGTAATTCCCAACCTCGCTAGGATCCTTCCCTGGTTTGGGGAACACTGAAATGTATGCGGCATTTAGGTCAGAACCCAGCGGGGACCCTTTCCTAAGGAAATTCAAAAATTTAATCAGGTGAGGAGCAAGGGTAGTACCAAATTTTTTGTAATAACCCTTTGAGAACCCATCCGGACCAGGGGAGGATCCGAGTTTTAATGCTTTAATTGTGTCCAAAACTTCCGCCTGTGTAAAAGGACCCTCAAGAAGCTCCCTATGATCATCCGCCAGAGATGGGAGCACGATGGAGTCAAGAAACTCCGCTCGGGATTTTCCCCCCATCGGTGATTTAGATTTGTATAAGTCCGCATAGAATTGAAGAAATGCATCCATGATCTTATTTGGATTTTGGGTAAAATCCCCGGAGTTCAGTTTTATTTTAGGAAACGCTAAGGGGCGATGTTTGGGGCAGATCTTGACTGCTAATTTAGAGCCAATCCTGTCCCTTTGGGAATAGTACTTCACTCCCGTCCAATGGAGGTGTTTTTCCGCAGCGGTTGTCAGGGTCAAGTTGAGGAGAGCCCGGGCCTTATCAAGATTAGCTAGAGATTCTATGGTAGGTTGTCTTTTATGTGCCCTGGCTAGAACTTGAAATTCCTCAGTTTGTTTAAGAGTGTCTGCTTTGTGTTCTGCCTTGAGTTTGGCCGCTATCTGTATTAATTTCCCCCTTATAACTGGTTTGTGTGCCGCCCACACAGATTCCGGTGAGACATCAGAGGTTGTATTAATACTAAAATATTCTTTAATTGATTCCTCTATAATAGTGCACTGGATGGGGTCACTAAGGATGGATTCCTGTAATCTCCACCTGGGGGGTTATTGCATCCCGAGGGTTTTACCATGGTCAAAGTGACCATCGAGTGGTCCGAAAGGGGAGAATCCACAATCTTGGCTCTCAGTATCAAAGGGATCGTATGTGGCCGAATAAAGATGTGGTCTATCCTGGCATAAGAGCCATGGGGTGCTGAGTAATGCGTATAATCCTTGGAATGGGGGTTGGTCTCCCTCCAAATATCAATTAAGCCTTCTTCATTCAGAATTTTTGCT
The DNA here is from genome assembly GCF_042186555.1 of Aquarana catesbeiana. Classification (NCBI taxonomy): domain Eukaryota; kingdom Metazoa; phylum Chordata; class Amphibia; order Anura; family Ranidae; genus Aquarana; species Aquarana catesbeiana. The sequence goes on along the minus strand of NC_133325.1, from coordinate 215,902,347 downwards.
AATGGGACACTCTGTCTGGAGGGACGTTTGGGAATCGATTTCCCCGAACTAGATGATTGTAGGGAAAAATCAAATGCCATGTTAGTATCTCCCCCGGAAACAATTGTGCCTTTGAGGTGTGGGCGGAGTTTGTTTAGCAGTGATTCAAAAAATGCTTTCTGACCTTTATTGGGGCATAATAGGAGATGAATGTATATTGTTCCCCGTCAATGTTCCCTGAAACCAAAATGTAACGTCCCATAGGGTCTGAAACTGTCTTTGGCTGGGAGAGATTGACATGTCTGGCAAAGCAAATTGCAACGCCCTTTGTTTTATTGGAGGCTGAGGAAAGAAAGAATTGAGGGAATTGATGATGTAGGAATTTAGTTTGATAAGTTATGGGGAAATGGGTCTCTTGCAGGAAAAGAATGTCGGCGTGCATGGACTTATAGAGTTGGAAAATCTTTCTGCGTTTTATGGGAGAGTTCAAACCCTGCGTATTATGCGAGATAACACTCAGGGTGGGAGTCACGTTGGACTGCTCAGTCATGTTGTTGTAGTGTGTCCATACTTAAAAAATCGTTTCTTACCTTTCTGATGGGTGGGGATTACTCCTTTCAGAGGAGAAGATGTGACAATGTTGAATGATAGACCTGGGAGGAGAAGCCGTAGGCGTACCTAGAACCTCGAAGCGTTTAGAAGCGATGAGAGAAAGAAGAAAAGTAAAGGGGTGAAAGAGAGAGAGAGAAAAAACACGTTTGTTACATTTACCAAAAATTCTACACTTTCTTGTACAGTATTATAGCATACAAACATCTTCAAACCATAAACTCGGGGGTCCCCAGACCCCCCCCCATATCCCAGGGAAGGATGGTCTAGCCATACTTCACCCTTTGTCCTAAGAGGACTGGCACCCTGTTCTTAGGACAGCCAGCCAGGGGACCAGGTGCAGGGTTGTTGCTCCTGGAACCAACTGGAGGCGCATTGAAGCCACCATGGCCCCGCCACCTATAATGTAATGAGACTGAAAATATGATACATAATCTATAACAAACCAATATTAAAAAACTAAAACTAAAACAGAGCGTCCCCACGGTGAGAACTTTAACCTTATGAACTAACCGAGAGATCTTCATATTATGCCCTCTCCAGCCCGGGTCCCTCCCACTCAGCGAGGGGCGCAGGGTGCAGAAAAGGGGCTTGTACTTGAGGAAAACCGATAATCGGTGCTCCGCATAGGCTGTTAGTCTAAAAAAAAACTGAAATAGGGATTAGCCAAATAAGAGGTACCAAGAGCTTGAGCTTATAACCTGAGCAACTAAATTATATATAATTAATATATAATTAATTAATATAATTATTAATATAATTAATATATAATATATTAATATAATTAATAATTATATAAACTTCAGGAAACATATTTGGGACTTTGCTGGCTCCCCCAGTTACCAGTTCATTACATTTAAAGAGAGATATGTGTCCAAGGAAAACCTTCTCATATAGAAGTAACAGGTTGAAAAGGGATCCGGAACAAAAGTAGGGGATATCCCCATCCTCCCTCCACCCTCCACCCAAGCCCCTCAAGAGAGTAAAAATGGAAGCCTCTCACTCTATTGGTCAGAGGACCTATTGAAGATTGGGAACTCCATAAAAATGAGTCAATGACTTCCTGGTGACTCCATCACGATGGCAGGGAAATTAACCTGAAAGGTCCATCCAGAACGAAGGGAGGCACAAAGGGGAACTTGAAGTCCTGTAGCCGCAATATGATTCCAAAGGGGGTTCAGACTTCAAGGGGGAATGTTATCTTTGGAGCATTTAGAACTCTGCTTGAGCCAGGTAGGTTGGAGGGGACTTGCCGGAGGTGGACGTTTAGTTAATGACGGGGTACTTCTTCCCATCTGGGAGTGTGCTGGTTCTTGTGACATCAGGCCCAGTTGAAGTAGTAAACGTTCTCCTTCTGCAAATGATGAGAAGCCAAAACTTTTATTTCTGTATGAGAAGTTTAATCTCAGTGGGAATGACCACCTATATATTATAGCTTTCTTGGTCAGAAGCTGGAGCAGCGGTTTCAGAGAGCATCTTTTCTGAACCGTGTATGGTGATAAGTCTGCAAAAATTTGGATTTTATGGCCCATTAACTTTAGATTATCAGAAGACCTGGCCCTTCTCATTATCTCTTCCTTAACGGAAAAAAAGTGGGGTTTTACAATGATGTCTCTTGGGAGACCGTCCGAGCGTGGTGGTTGCAGTGCCCTGTGGGCTCTGTCCAGCTCCATTCGATGTTCTGCTATGTCCGGTATAAGGTCTTTCAGCAAGGTTTTTACAGTTGTCTTCACATCCTTCTCTGTTTCGGGGAGACCGCGTATTCTAAAATTGTAACGTCTTGAACGATTTTCGAGATCGTCGATTTTGGCAAAAGCTGTTTCAAGTTGTTCTTGCATTTCTTGTATTCTGTCAGAGTTTTGATTATTGCATGCCACAGCTTGATCAGATCTTTTTTCAATCATGCCTATTCGCTGCCCCAGCTGTTGTAAGTCAGCATGTATGGAGGAGGTTATGTGTTCAGCGCTCTGAGCCAGGCTCCTTGAGAGTAATTGAGAAAAAGCTGCCATCATGAAAGGAAATTCTGTGGGGGTAGTGGCGGCCATGGTAGCTTCCGTCTCTGATAACAGCAGGCCTGTGTGTGGGTCTAACATTGGGGTGGAGGGGAGGCCGTTCTGCATTCTGCTCAGCAGGGACTCGGTAGATGCTGGAGAAGCTCCCAGAGGTAGAGGGGGAAATCAGTAGCTGGAGATAGTGGTGACCGAGCCTCCTGATCTGCAATGGACTCATTATCCTCCCCATAGCTGCAGGTGCCTCGTGGAGCCACCGCCATCTTGGCGTAACTGACCGGGCCAGCCGCCGCGGTCATCTGGCTCGTAAGGCTCCTCCTTGCTTGTGCCGCTATCCTAATCGGGTTCCCGGGGTTCTCCCCCACTCGTAACTCCCGGTGTGGGGCTCGGGGAAGCGCTCTGAGTGCTCCGGTGGTTAGTTCAGGGCCGTGGTGGAGCGGAGCTTCAGTGACCCGCGGCCATCTTAGAAGCTGCCGCGCATGCGCCAGAAATGTTACTTTTAATCCCAGACCCAATATTATTTATAAAGATATAAAAAAGTAAGGGTCCCAGCACTGAACCTTGGGGTACACCACTGGTAACCTTAGACTATGCAGAGTAAGAACAATTAACGACTACTCTCTGAATTCTGTCTTTAAGCCAGTTTTCTATCCATTTACAAACTGATATTTCCAAGCCTGTAGACTTTACCTTACACATGGGCCGTGTGTGGGGAACTGTGTCAAATGCTTTTGTAAACTCTAAGTATACCACGTCCACTGCCACCTCTCTGTCCAAGGTTTTACTTACCTCCTCATAAAAAGAAATCAGGTTTGTTCGACAAATTCTATCTTTCATGAATCCATGCTGTTTGTTGCTTAAAATATTTTTTTCCAGCAAGAACTCGTCTATGTGGTCTTTTATTAGACTCTCCAGTATCTTCCCGACTATAGAAGTTAAACTAACAGGTATATAGTTACTTGGTAAGTAAGTAGTTACATTTTGCTCTGGTGTCTTTCATATCTTTAGTAGTACAAATAGCACTATAATTTCCAACGGTTGATTGCAACATGGGAACTTTCTTGTCACCTGCCATAACCTTCCCCCCCCTCTATCCCCATTCCACCCTCCATTAATGTCTGACCCTTAACTGATGTGTCTGCTCGATGGAATTCTAGTTCATTCTCCCCCTTTAATCCTAGTTTAATTACTCCTCCAGCCTTCCCATAAACCTTTCCCCCAGCACAGCAGACCCCTTCCATTCAGGTGCAAACCATCTTTAACATATAGGTTGCACCCCAATGAAAAGTCAGCCCAGTGCTCTAGAAACCCAAATCCCTCCTCCCTACACCAGGTCTTTAGCCATGCATTCAGCTCTCTAATCTCCCCCTGCCTTTCCTGTGCTGCTCATGGCAATATTTCACAGAATATCACCTTGGAGGTCCTTCCCTTCAACTTGCAGCCTAGTTCATTAAATTGATTCATAAGGAGCCTCCACCTTCCATGTATTCTGTCATTGGTTCCAACGTGAACTAAGACAGCTGGGTCATGCCCAGCCCCTCCCAGTAATTTATCAACCCAGTCCACCACATGCTGAACCTTGGCACCAGAGAGACAGCAAACCATTCGGTTGAGGTGATCTGGCGACAAATTATTCTATCAGTCCTTCTGATTATAGAATCCCCTATCACCACCAACTGTTTAGGCCTATCTGCACTCCCCTCATCACCTCTACTAGATGGGCTGCTCTCCCTGCTGTTAGGGGTAGCAGTGACATATAGGGCTGCCACCTCTGTGTTTGCCACATCCACAACTTCACCCAACATAGCAAATTTGTTTTGATGCACAAATACAGAACTGGTCTTCCTTTTCTGTGAGCCCCTTCCACTCCCTCTAAGTACATTAACCCATCTTCCTATCTGATAATCCTGACTTACCCCTTCACCCTCCACATCAACCCTACTGACCACCTGCTCATCGAGCAGAGGACCCCTTTCAAGGTTGTCCTTTCTGCCCAGTGTTGCAACTTGCTCCTCCAGATCTCTAATGCGAGCTTCCAGAAGGGCAACCCGCTCACATCTGTCACAGCGGTATCCACCCTGGAGCTGTTGTACCAATTTTGCATATATGTGGCACACTGTGCACTGAGCAAAACCTTCAACCCTGCTAGCACTCATTTCCCAGTTACAATATAATTACTTATAGGAAGTTTAAGATGTTACTTACAGGTTAGAAGACTCCTGTCTTAACTCCTGTTTTCAGGAGTTTTTGCACTCATGTTCACAAAATCCAGATGCAAGCCAGCCTTAGCAGGGAGCCAGCTCCAATTTTGTATAGACACGTATATACACCTGTAAACAATAAACAACTCCCCTTAATTAGCAGTGGGAAAAATAAATAAATGTGCTGTTTAAAAAGTGCCAGAAAAAGGAGGGAAAAAAGTATTTTAAAAACTGATAGCAAACTTATCAAATAAAGGAGGAAAAAAAAAAAAAAACAACACTTGCAAGCACAAGCAGTCAAAAGCACAAAAGCACAACTCCTGGTCATTAACTCTTCACTAGTTCAAAATTGCACTTATGTTCACATATTGCAGAAGCAAGCCAGCATTAGCAGGGAGTCAGCCAAACAATATTAGAAAGTCCCAAAAAATAATAATGATAATGAGTGAGAGGTGAAATATTTCAATGATGTGAAGGCTAACCAAGCCACCAACCACCAGTGTTCAAACAGTGATTCCCTCACCAATTTCACTAAAAAGACCTTAACAGCTGGGACCGTGAGCCTTCCAATGGCCTCTGCTATACTCTGCTGTATTCAATCAGTCCGATATATATCTCGCCATGGAACACACAATGAATGAGGAGAAAAAATAAACAATGCTTCTCATAGCATACCAAAATTCAGACAGGCATTCATGAAACAAAATACAAGATCCACTCATATATTCTAAGTGCCCACCCAGCACTGCGGTCCTAACTCTAAATTTACAGAGCCTCTATAGTAGGAGCACATATAAGAATGGATAGATTAAGGGCAGGTATGCCTGTAGAGAGCCCACCCCTCCTTAAAGGCAAGTTTATAACTGGTTGTTTTCAATAAAATGACATGACAGACTTGGATCATTCATAAAGCAACTTGAGCAGGAGCCTAGGACCAGGTGGATATCCAGGGCCCATTTTTAACCCTTTTGCTCTTCTGACAAACCAGGGAATAACACAGTTAGTCAAAGCAGTGTACCTGGGTTAACAGCATAAGGGAGGAGATACACGTCCATGCAGTTAGTGGCTGATAATGAAGGGACATGCCAATACAGACAGTGCAAATGGGTTGTCATTTCTGTGCCTATTTCAATCCTTGACACAATCAATATAAGGGATGAGGAAGCAAAGCTACCACAATGCCTTGGGCCCCATTTTACTTTTAAAACAAAACCAGAGAAAATTCCCAGCCCAACTCGCAAAATGGCCATCACAATCACCTCACTCAATGCCAAAGGATTAAACTCCCCCTTCAATTTTATGGAAAGAAGCTCTAACCCATTGAGCAGACGTGCTTTGCGTGCAATAAACACACTTCTCCAAAAATAAACCCCCACATGCTCACATAAACGTTACCCACGCTGCTTTTTTGCCAGTGCCCCTAAGAAAAAAAAAGGGGTCATGATCGCGATCAGCTCCTCTCACATTACACCATTGTGAGGCAAATGTGGATGGCAGGTACTTGATTCTCTCCATAACAACTGAGAATCAATGCCTTACCATAGTGAATCTTTATGCGCCCAACACAACTGAAAAGAAATTTTACAAAACTCTGCTCTCTAAGTTAACCCCTTATAGATCTACTCCAGTAATACTATGTGGGGACTTTAATAATATTGTTGATACATCCCTTGACACTTCCAATCCAACAAAAATAAGGCCTTCTGCATTGTCCTCTTTACTCAAAAAGGAGGACTTATGCAATCCCTGGAGATGCTTACACGATGAGGAGTGAGACTACACATTTTATTCTCACTCCCAACACTCTTACTCACAGATAAATACCTACTCCAATCAGTCACAGAAATATAGTCACAGGTATAATTACCTGGTCAATTAAGTTATTCACCAAACACTAATCCCCAAGACATACTGCCTGGAGACTAAATTCCTCCCTTCTCAACAACCCAATGCATGAAGACAAAATTAGATCCAAGATTAAGAACTATTTTGAACATAACCTGCACTCAGTTGATGACCAATCTATTATCTGGCATGCGCACAAAGCTTTTTTACAGGGCTTGTTCATAACACTGGGGGCACAGGAAAAGAAAAATCACTCAGTCACTACAGAAAATTCATTAAAGCAAATATGTGACCTAGATTAGAGTAACAAACAATCCCCATCCCCACAATGTCCCTAGAGCTAAAAAAGCTCACATACCAACTTAGTGAACACCTTCATAAAACATTTGACTACTATATTAAATGTCTAAAACTCCAATTTTATGCCAACAAACCAGTAGCATTCCTGGCCAAACAAATGAAAAGACAGCAATCCAACAAAAAGATGCAGTTCCTAACAAACTCCCAGGGTAAATGCTTAAATCTAGAGATAGCAAATGAGTTTAATGCCTTTTATGCCAAACTGTACAATCTTAAAGACTCAGAACTGGTAGCCCCTCCAAAAAAAGAAGATATTGAAGCCTTCCTCTCGTCCATCCAACTTCCCTCTTTCTCTCCCACCCAACTAGAATGCCTGTCGACACCTTTATCCTCAACAGAAGTACTTAAAGCCATAAAGCACTTACACCTAAATAAGGCCCCTGGTCCAGACGGGTTTTCAAATGAATCTTACAGATAATTCCCTGACCTGACCACTCCACACCTATCTAACACTTTCAATCACTTTATAACCACCGGTAAAATTCCCAAAGAATCCTTGGAGGCCTTGATAGTTACCTTATCGAAACCGGGCAAACCCCTTGACAATCCTGCTAATTATCGCCCTCACTCCTAAACACAGACACCAAACTATATGCCAAACTCTTAGCACAATGCCTTTCATTGATTATTCCCCAAGTAATCCAACCTGATCAGGTGGGAATTGTATCAGGCAGACAAGCCTCCGACTGCACCAGACGCCTCATTGCTCTAATACAGTGGGTGGAGCATGGTCAAACATCTTCTCTAGTCCTATAACTTGAGAAGGCGTTTGACGGGGTCCACTGGACATACATGGAAACAATACTATGCAAATTTGGTTTGTCTGGGACATCCCTATCAGCAATCTTGACATTCTACTCTTCCCCCAGTACATGAGTTTGGGCGTCTGGCATAAAATCAGACCCCTTTGTAATCACTAATGGCACAAGACAAGATTGCCCTCTTTCTCCCTTGATCTTTGCCATGGTAATGGAACCACTCGCACAAACCATCAGGTCAGCATCGGCAGTATTGGATATCGAGATTGGGGACGTAGAACACAAATTGGGCCTATATGCCGATGATGTCATCATCACCCTAACCAATCCCGAATCATCCCGTCTAGCTGTCCAAAAGATCCTAGAACACTTGAGTTCAGTCTCTCTCTATAGAATTAACCACAGTAAATCCACTATGTTAAGCCTAGGTATCGACCCACAAACCAAACATAAAATTTCAAATAAAACCCTCTTTATTTGGTCTGCTAATTCCTCACTCCGCATATTTGGGAATTCACTTAACATTCCCGAGCAGGACACTATTAAGAGTAAATTATGATGACTTCCAAGAAAAGTTTATGCGCATATCCACAGAACTGAGACATTTTCCTGTCTCCTGGGCAGGTAGAATTTCTCAATCAAAAATGTATCTGCTCTCCCACATACTGCATATGTTTCGTACAATCACCCTAGTCATTCTACCCACCCAGTTGAAGATGACTTCCAAGAAAAGTTTATGCGCATATCCACAGAACTGAGCCATTTTCCTGTCTCCTGGGCAGGTAGAATTGCTCAACCAAAAATGTATCTGCTCTCCCACATACTGCATATGTTTCATACAATCCCCCTATTCATTCTACCCACCCAGTTGAAGAAACTACAAGGAATAATCAACACATTTATATGACGACACAAAAAACCCAGACTCAAAAAAGACACTCTCCTCACCCATGTAAATCAGGGGGGAACGGGAGCCCCAAACATTAAGGCATACTATAGAGCAGTAGTACTAGACCAACTCAGAGAATAGTGGTTACTAGGGATGAGCCCGATGTTGGAGTCAAACATAATTTCGACTCCAACATCGGGTGTTCGCCTGTTCTCTGAACAGCAAACAATATGCGGTGTTCGCAGCAAATTCAAAAGCTGATGGAACTCCATTACATTCTATGGAACAGTAACATGAATAATTAAAAGTGCTAATTTTAAAAGCTTATATGCAAGTTATTGTCATAAAAAGTGTTTAGGGACCTGGTTCCTGTCCCAGGGGACATGTATCAATGCAAAAAACTTTTTTAAAAACGGCCGTTTGTTCGGGAGCAGTGATTTTTTTAATGCTTAAAGTAAAACAATAAAAATTAAATATTCCTTTAAATATTGTGTCTGGGGGGTGTCTATAGTATGCATGTAAAGTGGCACATGTTTCCCGTGTTTAGAACACTACCACAGCAAAATAATTACATTTCTAAAGGAAAAATTGTCATTTAAAACTGATCTCGACTGTAATGAATTGTCAATTCTCAGCAATATAGATACAGATAATTGAAAAAAAGAGCATGGAATCCCCCCCGTCCATTATCAGGCCCTTTGGGTCTGGTATGAATATTAAGGGGAAACCTGAATCAAAATTAAAAAAAAAATTGCATGGGGGTCCCCCTTAAATCTATACCAGGCTCTTCGGGTCTGATAAGGAAATTAAGAGGAACCCTGCGCCAAATTAAAAAAAATGGAGTAGGGGTCCCCCCAAAATCCATACCAGACTCTTCAGGTCTGGTATGGATTTTAAGGGGAACCCTGCACCAAAATTAAAAAAAAAAAAATAGCGTAGAGGTTCCCCTCAAAATCCATACCAGTCCCTTATCTGTGCATGCAACCTGGCAGGCCACAGGAAAAGAGGGGGGATGAGAGAGCGCCCCCCTGAACCATACCAGGCCACATGCCCTCAACATGGGGAGGGTGCTTTGGGGTAAGGGCCTCATCCCCACAACCCTTGCCCAGTGGTTGTGGGGGTCTGCGGGAGTGGGGATTATCAGAATCTGGAAGCCCCCTTTAACAAGGGGACCCCAGATCCCAGCCTCCCCCTGTGTGAATTGGTAACGGGGTACAAATGTATCCCTAGCATTTCACAAAGAAAGGGTCAAAATGGTAAAAAAGACAAGAGACAGCTTGGGACAAGTCCTTTATTAAAAAATAATTGCTTCCCCGTGGCATCAGAGGGGGGCAGGGTCACCCATTTATGTCACCAGGTGGCCCCACTGCCCTCTGATGCCACAGGAAGCCATAGGGAAGCCCCGTGGCTTCTGAGGGTCACCCGGTTACATCAACGGGTGGCCCCACACTCAGTTATATAAGAGCTGTCACAGCAAAGATGTGTCAGATGGCCGGAGCCTCCCATGGAGGCGGGTTGGTTGTGGCTTTTTTTATTCTCTTTTTCGTTCCGTCGGGCGGCGTGAACTTACACTGTGGGACTTTTTTTGGGACATGTCCCAAGCTGTTGCTTGTCTTTTTTACCATTTGACACTCTTTTTGTGAAATGGTTGGGGTACCCGTTACCAATTCACACAGGGGGGAGGCCGGGATCTGGGGGTCAGCTTGTTAAAGGGGGCTTCCAGATTCCAATAAGCCCCCTGCCCGCAAACCCCCACAACCACCGGGCAAGGGTTGTGGGAATGAGGCCCTTGTCCCATCAACATGGAGACAAGGTGCTTTGAGGGGCTACCCTAAAGCACCCTCCCCATGTTGAGGGCATGTGGTTCGGGGGGGCACTCTCTCATCCTCCCTCTTTTCCTGTGGCCTGTCAGGTTGTGTGCTCAGATAAGGGTCTGGTATGGATTTTGGGGGGACCCCTACGCCATTTTTTTTAAATTTTGGAGCAGGGTTCCCCTTAAAACCCATACCAGACCTAAAGGGTCTGGTATGGATTTTTGGGGGCCCTACCCCATTTTTTTAATTTGGTGCAGGGTTCCCCTTAATTTCCATATCAGACCGGAAGGGCCTGGTATGGATTTTAGGGGGACCCCATGCAATTTTTTTTAAATTTTGGTTCGGGGTTCCCCTTAATATTCATAGAAGACCCAAAGGGCCTGGTAATGGGGGGATCCTATGCTCTTTTTTTCAATGAGTTTTATCTTTATTGCAGAGACCCAAAAATTCATTACAGCCGCGATCAGTTTTAAATGACAATTTTTCCTTTAGAAATGTCATTTTGCTGTGGTACTGTTCTAAACACAGGAAAAATGCACCACTTTACAGGCATACTATAGACACCCCCCAGGCACGATATATAAAGGAATATTTCATTTTTATTGTTTCACTTTAAGCATTAAAAAATCATTGCTCCCAAACAAGGCTGTTTTTTAAAAAAAGTTTGCATTGGTACATGTCCCCTGGGGCAAGACCCAGGTCCCCAAACACTTTTTATGACAATAACTTGCATATAAGCCTTTAAAATTAGCACTTTTGATTATTCATGTTCGTGTCCCATTGACTTTAATGGTGTTCGTATGTTCTGCCAAATTTTTTGCCTGTTCGCATTTTTTACTTCGAAACGAACAGGAGGGTGTTCGGCTCATCCCTAGTGATGTCCTAATTCCAACAAAACATGGACCCAAATTGAATCCACAGCTCTCAAAGTGGACACGAAACATATTCTTACTACTGCTTTACTTCAAACCACAACACCAATATCTAAACTCAGTAACGGCAGCACCACGGGTATGGTCGGCCTCCACACAACATACCAAAGGAATACCTAGGTCCATTCTCTCTCAACTTCCCATCAAAGCAATAGAATTACTATCACCAGACTTATCTCTCACAGCCTAGCTACACAGAGGACTCAACAACTTAGGGTTACTATTCTCCACTTCAGGGATATACTCATTCTCACACTTGCAACAGACATATGGCATCCCCCCACGACTTTCTTCTTGTACCTCGGAATTCGATCAATACTCTCCAAAATCAACCTCACAGATAAAGACTCTCTACCAGCTACTCTCTTAAAAATCTATGAAACCCCTGTTACAGCAGTTAAAGGAATCTCATTGGCATACAATCTACTAACTACGCTTCCTATCGACCAGCCTTCATCTTTAATTAACTTTTGGTCCTCACTCAGGGATACTCCACCCGCACCTAAACTATGACACCAAGCCCTAACTTTACCCCTTCGTTTGTAACACTGCACCTCCCATTGGGAATCCCTACAAAAACTGTTCCGCAAATGGTATTTCACCCGACCAGGTTGGCTTCAATCTACCCCTCAACATCATCTCAATGCTGGAGAGGTTGCAACAGATTGGGAACCCTATGCCATATCTGGTGGGACTGCCCTAACATTAAAAAATATTGGCAAGAAATTGCTACCTCAATTTCTACTACATGCAATGTCTCTTTCCCATTAACCCCACTGAATCTTCTCCTGGGTCTTATGATCCCTACGTGGCCTGGACAACTCAAAGTACTGGCAACTCCTATACTTATAGCCGCACGCCTAGCACTAGCAAAAAAATGGAAAACAACACAACCACCCACTGTGTTGGAACTTATTAAACTATTAAACACACATTTCCAACTGGAGTTCTCTTTCGCTAAAGCCAAATTGACCGGCTCCTCTTTCTACAAAAATTGGGCACCCTGAATTGCTGATCAATAAAGCATAGCCCTTTAATATATTGCTCTTTACGCATATGCACTTTACTTGAATAATTGGATTATATTTATTTCATCACATTTATGCACTTTGAGTTAGCACCAATTATCTCTATTTACCTTATTGTTTTTCTGTGTGGGAACACTGCCATATGTGTGGCAGCTTCTTAGTCCTCTTTAGCTGCTTTGGCTCACCTTGGTTTTGCGCATTAGCTTTCTTCTTTGTTAGCCCTATAACAGTTATGGCGAACCTTGGCAGCCCAGATGTTTTGGAACTACATTTCCCATGATGCTCAACTACATTGCAGAGTGCATGAGCATCATGGGAAATGTAGTTCCAAAACATCTGGGGTGCCAAGGTTCACCATCACTGCCCTATAACATAAATAAAAAAAAAAACAACGGATTGGCAGCTCCCATTGCTCATATCTCCCCTCCTGACCAATACCACCACCAGTGGTATGTGCAAGCTCCTAATATAGTTGAACTTTATACCCTTTTTTATTTCAAACCAATGAACTAAACCTACAGCCTAGGTCAAATACCTACCTCTTTCATCTACTCCACTGTTGTTGACAATGTTACACTGTTATCCTTGTGATTACCAATGATATGCTCGGTACTGTCACCGTATAATCTCTAATTAGTGTACGTGAATCCACATTACTGTTATTGTGATGTACAATCATCTATTGTATTTCATCCATTTTTTACAAGATAAAGAACCACTACTACCAAAATAATGGTTGTCCGAACTGTCTCCCACCCCATGGCACAGTTAGTTCCCGAGATGGTGTATCCGGGTGTGCCAACACCATTCAAATAGTACTAACACCACATTTACCATTCAAGTTTCAGCATGACAACTGTTATATCGATGTAACCTAGTAAGTAATTCTCTAGCATACATTATAATGAATAATAAGAAATGTCATTGATTCCTTGTCTTTCTGTATTGATACTTTTTGAAAATCTCAGTAAAAACTATCGTGAAAAAAAGGAAAAAAAAAAACGGGTTTAGTTAGCACACAATTGCAAATACATGTATAAGTTGCAGAGCCACTCCATGGCACCCCAATATTTCTGCAATCCTAACTCCTGTAAATTTGTGAGAGTCGTCACAGTGGAAGCACATGCATTCTAATAAATAGATGGAGAGCAGGTGAGCCGGAGGTAGCCCACCCCTCCTTAAAGGTACAGGGGCACACAGGACACCAAGTACATAGCACAATGGCAGCAAAGGTTTACCTGTCTCTGTCTCACTTTACCTGTCTCTGCCAATGGAAATAAACACTCTGTTATTGAGAGTCAATTTTTTTTAAAAACATTCTTTATTTAGTTGAGTATCACCAGAAACATTGGTTACAATATTATACCATAAGATTCACAATAGTATATAAAAGGAAAAAGCATAGGGCAACTAACCAAGTTACATAAATGAGGCATACACAGTACAGAGACATGTGATACAACAAAAGCAGCTACAACTGTTGGTCTATGGTGTTCATTAAAATTACTCACAGTTAAACATTATCCAGCCGGGGAAGAACCCGGGAGCATAGAATAGGGAAGTAGGGTCCAGGCATAAAGCAAGGGGGGTAGGAGGGGGGAGGGACCTATAAAAAAGGGGGTATGCTCATAGGAGCAATCAGATATGTATGTATGTTGTAAGTTCCTTAATTTTGCACACAGGGGAGTGAGAGGAAGGTGAAAAGATAAAAATCAGTGTTATAAGGGGCATTAGACTTCTAATAAATGTGTTTATATTTGGACAGGCATTTAAATTCTTCCTATTAATAAAATTTCTTACACTGATCTGCAGACTTATCTCATAGGGCTTTGGTAAGGTCTTCCATTGTTTGGATATTGTTCACCCTAGCAAATCACTGTTGAAGTGTTGTAGAGATAGATTGCTTCCATGTGCTAGAGATACATGCCCTGGCAGCATTCAGTAGATGAATTAACAAGGATTTTTTGTATCCTTTCCGTGACATGGGTGTAAGATTGAGAATAATGGCAGCAGGATTATCAATCAGGGATAATCCCGTAAGTTGCCTTATTATCTCTGTAACTTGTTGTCAGAGGGGTTCTAACTCCCAGGAAAATCCCAGAAGATGTGCAACAAGGAATCTGTATGTGTTCCACAGCTGTGGGAAGTTTAGCAAAAACTGACAGGGTCCTTTACCATCTGGTTGTTATCTTATAAGAAAACCCCTGATGATATTACAGGCAGAGGCTTTGTAGGTAAAGAACAATATTCTACTCTTTACACTGTAAATGTAAATTGTCAGTCCCACTTCCATTTAGGGAGAAATCCAGGGTCAGCATGTGAGTGTGTAGACACCAAACGTTAGTATAAGAAAGATGGGGAACTTTGAATAGCCCCAGCATCCTGACAAACCTCCTCAGGAGATGATGAGGTTTAGGCAAGGAATACAAAAAATGTGATAATTGTTGTTGGCTCCAAGCATTCAGTCTGGGGACATTTTAGACCATGTAAATAGAGGGATAAGGGCTGAATTTAACCTTTTAGGTTGCAACATTTGTTTAAAGGATTGGGTTGTTGCCCTGCTGTCACCTTGAGAGACCATGTTTTCATTTGATTCTTTGCCAGGCATTTTTACAGAGTTGTTTCCCTATCCTAACATACTAGAGCTAGTATAACTAAGCTAATGAAAAATGCACTTAGCTTAGTGAGTGAAGTAAATTATGCTGACTGCAAGTACCCAATCATGTATTCTTGCAAATTAATTTTCACTTTAATTACTAGATGTGTGCTCTATCAACCCCAATACACAGTATACTGGTATTCAGAGTACACACAAAACATTGTTTACCTCCAATTCCCTGTGACGTAGACTTATGAACCCAGACCGGCATTATGTTGTCCCCTTAATGACATCTTGGGCTCACAGGACATTGGTTGAATGATGATGGTTGTCACTCAACACAATAAAACTGGTCTATTTAGTGAGAGAAAGTTATTACTGTGTGGGACCACTCCGTATTGCAGTGGAAATTGCTTTTTAATTTCTACAGTTCCCAGGCTAGGTGTTTTTAGTTATCTATTTTTTTAGCTTGACTTCCATTTTAAATTGTTGGGTTTAGATGCACTTTAAAAGCAGTTCTTGCTGAACTCCCTCACATAACTGGTGAACAGAGTTTAGTACAAAGTTAGCTTGGACAACGTGTGTGCACAAAAATCTTTTCTCCAGTTAGCTATATGTTTATGCATCTCTGATATTGATCACATAGTGATGAAAATATTCCACACCACTTTCCACCAGTTTTACAGTTCTAATACTTAAACACAATTTTGTAACAATTTATCCTAATTTTGTCTTATACATTTATAAATACTTATAAAGTACATTGACTATATAAAATAAACTAAAACCATTTTTTTTTCACTTGTATATCTGTCCACTCAAGGGACTAAATAAATGAAAGCCCTAAACTTGACAGTTTCACTCAGTAGTAATTCTGGTGAACTATCAGTTGTACTGAAATCTTCTGAACTCATTTGGTTTGTGACATTTTATGGCAGATTAATTAAAATGATTCGTGAGTTTCTCAAGCTGTGTCACACAGAAGAACAAGCCTTATATGTGAAATTCTCTCATCAGAGCCCCTGCTTGATTGCTTTTGCATTTGCAATTACTTTGTGTCAGTGTTTTGGTTCAAAACATACAGTTAATGTAATATTTCAGCAGAAACACTAGATTTAAATGTACTCATTTTTAGACTTGTAAATGGCTTTACCAAAAAACATTAAACTCAGGGCATGGATCCAAAACTTCTTAATATACAGAATAAAAATACCTTAAATGGTCTTCAGACGTTTTGTTTGATTTAATTAACTCTGCCTTTAATTGTCTTTAGTTAGTTACCAAGTTTTAAAAGTTTCAAAAGAAGAATAGTTGTGTTTTTTTCTATTTCCACTGCACATCATTGTGTATCATGAAAAACTTATTAAACTAAATGAAAATTCCCTTGCTTCCCTTCCCTTGCTTCCTTAGCAACACTGTACTCTGGCATCATATATTTTTAATATGTAATTGATTTTTAGACCAAGCAGTAATAGGTCTGAATTTACCTGTGAATGTAGCAACCAGACAGGTCTGAGAGCTATAGGAAGGTGTCATCTTAAAAAAAGAGATCTAAAATCCTCAACTTCAAATTGGCCAGTGGCACAAAAGTTTAACAGTATAGTGTGTGAGCTTCTTTTTTCACACTAGGATATTGCATTGCCTTAAAATTTGAATAAAACGTCAACACCACTTTAAAACCACAATCTCATATTCCCCTGCACTTGCTTTCATCCCTGTATTCCAAATTATTTCCAAAATATTCAAAATATAGTCTATATAGATATGTTTTGGTAGAAATTGGGGTGGTTTGGGATAGTACCTGAGCACTTGAATTGGCAAAAACTAGAGAGAGACAATACAGGTTTTATCTTGTGATAAAAATTAGAGTGTATTATAAGCAGCTTAGTTAGGCAGTGACTTAAAAGGGAGAGACTAGGCAGGTTTCATCTTGAAATAGAGATTACATCTATGGAACAACAGCCACACATATTTTAGAGTGACTAGACAGTATGTTAGTAGTTTGGTTAGGCTGCAAATAAAGAGAAAGATGTTGAAATGGAAATGAGAGTGTATTATCGGAGGGACCATAGTTACAATATTTTATAGTGCCCGAGCAGTATGCAAGCAGCTTGACTAGACTACATATATGTGCTCAAATTAGGATAAATATTCGCTCAGGTACTGTCCCTATCTTAATGGTTTTCTATGAAAAACTTGCCTGATGTCTATATTTTTAAGATTTTGGGAAAATGGGGATATGGGGAAGAAAGAAAGTGCAGGAAATTTGAGATTGTGGTTTGAAGTGCTTTTGTGTACTCTGTAGTAACATTAGGGAAGGAGAGACGAAGAAAGTTTGATCTTGAAATAGAAATTAGAGTGTATTATCTTAGGGACTATAACAAACTTTTTTAAGTGCCTGAACAGCAAGAAGCTTGAATAGTTTGCACATTTTTGATCAAGTCAGGATGAATATTTTTGTTCAAGTACTTTCATGATCAATTTCTACCAAACACATACCCGATGTCTATATTTTTTATATTTTGTGAGGAAGTGAGGCTCTGGGAAAGGAAGAAGGTGTCAGAAACCATGAATCAGACTGAAACAGAAGTGCAATAAAATCATACTGTTTAATAATAATAATAATACTAATAATAATAATAATGGTGAAAGGTAAATAGAGCAAACGTAGTCAAAACATAGCCAGAGTTCAGTACCCGGAATGGATAATCAGACAAGCCAGGACATCAGGGAGCCAGGGATCAGCATACTTCAGAACAGGCCAGGAGATCAGGAAGCCAGAGAATCAGTTTAGTGGATTAGTGGATCAGTAAGCAGGATCTGGAACCAGAAGGGACATCAGCCAAGCAAGTCTTTAACAGGCACACAGGAGAGAGTCTCTTGATATGTTCACCAAGGCAAAGGCAGAGAGGATCTGGACTGAACAGCTTAAGTAACCAGCAGGACTGACGAGCAGGATATCATCACCAAGTGAGTCACTGTGGAAAGATTAGAGCTGGCAATTAACCAACAGCTGAGAGGCCTGCTCTGAGAAGGAAGGGCTGAGCCCAACCCTGACAGAAGGTGAATGGAATTTGAAATTGTGGTTTTATAAAGTGGAGGTTCACCCTTAAAAAAAAATTGCATCAAAAAATTCCCCAAAAAATGGAGGAAAAAAAAATGTTTGACTCACTTGAAATGGCTGTTGCTAGGCAGTCTTCCTAATCTGCCTCTTCCTATGCCGCGGTGATCTTCAGTCTTCTCCTCCCTGCGTTGTCTGGGGAATGGGGCGTGGTGTGTTATGGGAACTGTGTGTGTCCCACAACACATCGCGTCCCATTCACAAAGCGCTGTGCGACTCACGCATGCAAAGAAGGAAAAGGGCAGTGAAGCCGTAAGGCTCCACTGCCTGTTTCCCTTAGTTAGGATGGCGGTGCCGGGACCTGAGAGCCAAGGGACGGGTCTGCCTCGGGCAGCCGACATCGTGGGCACCCAGGACAGGTAAGTGTGCTTATTTAAAGTCAGCAGCTACAGTGTTTGTAGCTGCTGACTTTTAAATTTTTTTTCCCGGCCAGAACTCCGCTTTAAGTGCTTTTTCTTTCAATACATGTTTATTGATTTTAGAGCATAATAAGAGAATAAAAACTAAGAAAAGGGACAATTACCAGCCAGAGTATCAAATGAACAGTAAAAAATATATAAAACAGTGAATGGCGCCCTGTGAGATCAGTGAACAATCATGATATAAGCTGCCCCTTTAAAAGTGAACAAATCACCTAATACTGCAAAAAAATACATTAAAGGATGAGGCGCTAGTAATGTCCAGTGAATCAAATGAATACAAATACAAAATAAATTGCAAGCTAAAAGTCCATAATGATGAATCCCAACACCAAGTAGTGATGCTCAGATTAGTTTTCTAAACAGTTTTCTAGTTCTGCACCACGAGTGCTCAATAGATGGATGGCAACTCACCAGAAAATTTTTACCCCTTTTTAAAGGGAGGTAAAACAGCTCTTCTGGAATTAGAACAGATTACACTAACACCCCAGTTCCGCTCCACTGGCCCCTTGAGATGAAACTAGGATAGGAAAAATGACTCCACAAGAGACATAGAGAAAGGTCTCATAGTGTAGTCATTTAAATGGATAAAAATATATGACAACAACAAATGGCGATTATACTCACATGTTACAGTGCTGAACCGGGCATTAGAAAGGTTCTCATCATACATTAATTGTAATGATTATCAAATCAAGTTTTCCAGTATTTGGCACCAATTATGTATACAGTTTCTGGACCTTGAAATCTTTAAGGTGGGTACCTGTTTAGAGACACAAACCCACTTCAAAGAGACCAATCAAAATGGCTACATTTCCACTCGCAGTTGCTACCACCCTAATTGGATGCGGGCGATTCTGAAAGGCCAATTTCTCTGCATCAAAAGAAATTGTGCAAGTGAAGGAGACTGGAAAGGGGATATAACAAAAGACAATTGGAAGCCATGAGGGATCAAGTCAGACTTATTGATCATTCAACCCTTTTGGAGCCTAAAGTAAAAAATCCAGAACAAGATCAGTTTGATTTTGCTTTTGTATCTGGCTTTAACCTTCAATATAAGGAAGTTGAGAGAATTATCAAAACACATTGGCCATTACTGTGTAAGGATCCCACCTTAAAAAAATTCTTCCTAGGAAACTAAAGTTCAAAAATAGGAGTGCTGCAGGGTTGCATAACATGTTGGCCAAAAATGTCATCCGGCCACCCAAGAGACCTCCCACTTTTCTGGATCGCACAGGATTCTATATATGCAGGAGATGTAAAGCACGTAGAATAACTAGGGATAAAACCAAGAAGGCCACCAGTTTTCCATCGATGGTCACCAGTAGGGATGAGCTTTGAGTTCGATTTGAACTCATGTTCGACTCGAACATCGGCTGTTCGCAAGTTCACCGAACAGCGAACAATTTGGGGTGTTCGCGGCAAATTCGAATGCCTCGGAACACCCTTTAAAAGTCTATGGGAGAAATCAAAATTTTAAAGGCTTATTTGCTCATTTTAAAGGCTTATATGCAAGTTATTGTCATAAAAAGTGTTTGGGAACCTGGGTCCTGTCCCAGGGGACATGGATCAATGCAAAAAAAAGTTTTAAAAACGGCCGTTTTTTCAGGAGCAGTGATTTTTATAATGCTTAAAGTGAAACAATAAAAGTGTAATATCCCTTTAAATTTCATAGCTGGGGGGTGTCTATAGTATGCCTGTAAAGGGGCACATGTTTCCTGTGTTTAGAACAGTCTGACAGCAAAATGACATTTCAAAGGAAAAAAAGTCATTTAAAGCTACTCGCGGCTATTAATGCATTGCCGGTCCAACAATACACATAGAAGTTCATTGATAAAAACAGCATGGGAATTCCCCACAGGGGAACCCCGAACCAAAATTAAAAAAAAAAAATAACGTGGGGGATCCCCCTAAATTCCATACCAGGCCCTTCAGGTCTGGTATGGATATTAAGGGGAACCCTGCGCCAAAATTAAAAAAAAAAAAACAGCGTGGGGTCCCCCAATAATCCATACCAGACCCTTATCCCAGCATGCAACCTGGCAGGCCGCAGGAAAAGAGGGGGGGATGAGAAAGCGCCCCCCCTGAACCGTACCAGGCCACATGCCCTCAACATTGGGAGGGTGCTTTGGGGTAGCCCCCCAAAACACCTTGTCCCCATGTTGATGAGGACAAGGGCCTCATCCCCACAACCCTGGCCGGTGGTTGTTGGGGTCTGCAGGCAGGGGGGTTTATCGGAATCTGGAAGCCCCCTTTAACAAGGGGACCCCCAGATCCCGGCTCTCCCCCCTGTGTGAAATGGTAAGGGGGTACAGAAGTACCCCTACCATTTCACTAAAAAAGTGTCAAAAATGTTAAAAATGACAAGAGACAGTTTTTGACAAATTCCTTTATTTAAATGCTTCTTCTTTCTTCTTTCTTCTATCTTCCTTCATCTTCTTCTTCTTCTTCTGGTTCTTCTGGTTCTTCTTCCGGTGTTCTCATCCAGCATCTCCTCCACGGCGTCTTCTTCCCATCTTCTCCTCGGGCCGCTCTGCACCCATGGCATGGGGGGAGGCTCCCGCTCTTCTCTTCATCTTCTTCTCTTCTTCATCTTCCTCTTTTCTTCTCTTCTTCATCTTCTTCTCCGGGCCGCTCCGCACCCATGCTGGCATGGAGGGAGACTCCCGCTGTGTGACGCTTCTCCTCATCTGACGGTTCTTAAATAATGGGGGGCGGGGCCACCCGGTGACCCTGCCCCCCTCTGATGCACGGTGACTTGACGGGATGTCCCTGTGGCGTCACGGGGAATGCCACAGGGAAGTCCCGTCATGTCCCCGTGCGTCAGAGGGGGGCGGGGTCACTGGGTGGCCCGCCCCCATTATTTAAGAACCGTCAGAAGAGGAGAAGTGTCACACAGCGGGAGCCTCCCTCCATGCCAGCATGGGTGCGGAGTGGCCCGGAGAAGAAGATGAAGAAGAGAAGAAGATGAAGAAGAGAAGAAGATGAAGAGAAGAGCGGGAGCCTCCCCCCATGCCATGGGTGCGGAGCAGCCCGAGGAGAAGAAGGGAAGAAGACGCCGCGGAGGAGATGCTGGACAAGAACACCGGAGGAAGAACCAGAAGTACCAGAAGAACCAGAAGAAGAAGAAGAAGATGATGAAGGAAGATAGAAGAAAGAAGAAAGAAGAAGCATTTAAATAAAGGAATTGTCAAAAACTGTCTCTTGTCATTTTTAACATTTTTGACACTTTTTTAGTGAAATGGTAGGGTACCCCCTTACCATTTCACACAGGTGGGAGGGCCGGGATCTGGGGGTCCCCTTGTTAAAGGGGGCTTCCAGATTCCGATAAGCCCCCCTCCCGCAGACCCCCACAACCACCGGCCAGGGTTGTGGGGATGAGGCCCTTGTCCTCATCAACATGGGGACAAGGTGTTTCGGGGGGCTACCCCAAAGCACCCTCCCAATGTTGAGGGCATGTGGCCTGGTACGGTTCAGGAGGGGGGGCGCTCTCTCGTCCCCCCCTCTTTTCCTGCGGCCTGCCAGGTTGCGTGCTCGGATAAGGGTCTGGTATGGATTTTTGGGGGGACCCCACGCCTTTTCTTTATTTTGGTGCGGGGTTCCCCTTAATATCCATACCAGACCTGAAGGGCCTGGTATGGAATTTAGGGGGACCCCCACATCATTTTTTTTTTTAAATTTTGGTTCGGGGTTTCCCTGTGGGGAATTCCCAAGCCGTTTTTATCAATGAACTTCTATGTGTATTGTCGGACCGGCAATGCATTAATAGCCGCGAGTAGTTTTTTTCCTTTGAAATGTCATTTTGCTTTCAGACTGTTCTAAACACGGGAAACATGCGCCCCTTTACAGGCATACTATAGACACCCCCCAGGTACGAAAGTTAAAGGGATATTACACTTTTATTGTTTCACTTTAAGCATTATTAAAATCACTGCTCCCGAAAAAACGGCCATTTTTAAAAAAAAATTTTGCATTGATCCATGTCCCCTGGGGCAGGACCCAGGTCCCCAAACACTTTTTATTACAATAGCTTGCATATAAGCCTTTAAAATTAGCACTTTTGATTATTCATGTTCGTGTCCCATAGACTTTAACGGTGTTCGCGTGTTTGAACAAACTTTTTTCCTGTTGGCATGTTCTGGTGCGAACCGAACAGGCAGGTGTTCGGCTCATCCCTAGTCATGGGGGTGAATATGATATGCATCAGTTCATCACTTGTGACTAGGGATGAGCTTCGAGTTCGAGTCGAACTCATGTTCGACTCGAACATTGGCTGTTCGCAAGTTCACCGAACAGCGAACAATTTGGGGTGTTCGCGGCAAATTCGAATGCCGCGGAACACCCTTTAAAAGTCTATGGGAGAAATCAAAAGTACTAATTTTAAAGGCTAATATGCAAGTTATTGTCATAAAAAGTGTTTGGGGACCTGGGTCCTGCCCCAGGGGACATGGATCAATGCAAAAAAAAGTTTTAAAAACGGCCGTTTTTTCAGGAGCAGTGATTTTAATAATGCTTAAAGTCAATCAATAAAAGTGTAATATCCCTTTAATTTCGTACCTGGGGGGTGTCTATAGTGTGCCTGTAAAGGGGCGCATGTTTCCTGTGTTTAGAACAGTCTGACAGCAAAATGACATTTTGAAGGAAAACACTCATTTAAAACTACCCGCGGCTATTGCATTGCCGACAATACACATAGAAGTTCATTGATAAAAATGGCATGGGAATTCCCCAAAGGGGAACCCCGAACCAAAATTAAAAAAAAAAATGACGTGGGAGTCCCCCTAAATTCCATACCAGGCCCTTCAGGTCTGGTATGGATATTAAGGGGAACCCTGGCCAAAATTTAAAAAAAAAAATGACGTGGGGTTCCCCCTAAATTCCATACCAGACCCTTCAGGTCTGGTATGGATTTTAAGGGGAACCCCGCGCCAAAAAAAAAAAAAAAAACGGCGTGGGGTCCCCCCAAAAATCCATACCAGACCCTTATCCGAGCACGCAACCTGGCAGGCCGCAGGAAAAGAGGGGGGGACGAGAGTGCGGCCCCCCCTCCCTCCTGAACCGTACCAGGCCACATGCCCTCAACATTGGGAGGGTGCTTTGGGGTAGCCCCCCAAAACACCTTGTCCCCATGTTGATGAGGACAAGGGCCTCATCCCCACAACCCTGGCCGGTGGTTGTGGGGGTCTGCGGGCGGGGGGCTTATCGGAATCTGGAAGCCCCCTTTAACAAGGTGACCCCCAGATCCCGGCCCCCCCCCTGTGTGAAATGGTAAGGGGGTACTTACCCCTACCATTTCACGAAAAAAGTGTCAAAAATGTTAAAAATGACAAGAGACAGTTTTTGACAATTCCTTTATTTAAATGCTTCTTCTTTCTTCTATCTTCCTTCATCTTCTGGTTCTTCTGGTTCTTCTGGCTCTTCTGGTTCTTCCTCCGGCGTTCTCGTCCAGCATCTCCTCCGCGGCGTCTTCTATCTTTTTCTCCTCGGGCCGCTCCGCACCCATGGCATGGGGGGGAGGCTCCCGCTCTTCTCTTCTTCTTTTCTTCTCTTCTTCTCTTCTTCTTTTCTTCTCCGGGCCGCTCCGCAATCCATGCTGGCATGGAGGGAGGCTCCCGCTGTGTGACGGCGCTCCTCGTCTGACAGTTCTTAAATAACGGGGGGGCGGGGCCACCCGGTGACCCCGCCCCCCTCTGACGCACGGTGACTTGACGGGACTTCCCTGTGACGTCACGGGGAATGCCACAGGGAAGTCCCGTCAAGTCACCGTGCGTCAGAGGGGGGCGGGGTCACCGGGTGGCCCCGCCCCCCCGTTATTTAAGAACTGTCAGACGAGGAGCGCCGTCACACAGCGGGAGCCTCCCTCCATGCCAGCATGGATTGCGGAGCGGCCCGGAGAAGAAAAGAAGAAGAGAAGAAGAGAAGAAAAGAAGAAGAGAAGAGCGGGAGCCTCCCCCCCATGCCATGGGTGCGGAGCGGCCCGAGGAGAAGAAGACAGAAGACGCCGTGGAGGAGATGCTGGACGAGAACGCCGGAGGAAGAACCAGAAGAGCCAGAAGAACCAGAAGAACCAGAAGATGAAGGAAGATAGAAGAAAGAAGAAGCATTTAAATAAAGGAATTGTCAAAAACTGTCTCTTGTCATTTTTAACATTTTTGACACTTTCTTCGTGAAATGGTAGGGGTACTTATGTACCCCCTTACCATTTCACACAGGGGGGGGGCCGGGATCTGGGGGTCACCTTGTTAAAGGGGGCTTCCAGATTCCGATAAGCCCCCCGCCCGCAGACCCCCACAACCACCAGCCAGGGTTGTGGGGATGAGGCCCTTGTCCTCATCAACATGGGGACAAGGTGTTTTGGGGGGCTACCCCAAAGCACCCTCCCAATGTTGAGGGCATGTGGCCTGGTACGGTTCAGGAGGGAGGGGGGGCCGCACTCTCGTCCCCCCCTCTTTTCCTGCGGCCTGCCAGGTTGCATGCTCGGATAAGGGTCTGGTATGGATTTTTGGGGGGACCCCACGCCGTTTTTTTTTTTTTTTTTGGCGCGGGGTTCCCCTTAAAATCCATACCAGACCTGAAGGGTCTGGTATGGAATTTAGGGGGAACCCCACGTCATTTTTTTTTTTTAATTTTGGCCGGGGTTCCCCTTAATATCCATACCAGACCTGAAGGGCCTGGTATGGAATTTAGGAGGACTCCCACGTCATTTTTTTTTTTAATTTTGGTTCGGGGTTCCCCTTTGGGGAATTCCCATGCCGTTTTTATCAATGAACTTCTATGTGTATTGTCGGCAATGCAATAGCCGCGGGTAGTTTTAAATGAGTTTTTTCCTTCAAAATGTCATTTTGCTGTCAGACTGTTCTAAACACAGGAAACATGCGCCCCTTTACAGGCATACTATAGACACCCCCCAGTTACGAAATTTAAAGGGATATTACACTTTTATTGTTTGACTTTAAGCATTATTAAAATCACTGCTCCTGAAAAAACGGCCGTTTTTAAAACTTTTTTTTGCATTGATCCATGTCCCCTGGGGCAGGACCCAGGTCCCCAAACACTTTTTATGACAATAACTTTCATATAAGCCTTTAAAATTAGCACTTTTGATTATTCATGTTCGTGTCCCATAGACTTTAACGGTGTTCGCATGTTCGAACAAACTTTTTTCCTGTTCGCATGTTCTGGTGCGAACCGAACAGGGGGGTGTTCGGCTCATCCCTACTTGTGACATAAGATATGTCATCTACCTTTTTATGTGCCCCTGCAATTTTCAAAATGAACATGTGCTATAACTGCATGGTATACAGTGGGGAAGTTATGTATCCCTAGGTTCAAAATCGCCAGCGCCAGATCTGGCTGTGATGTAATGCCTGTATTATCTGCAAGGAGCTGGAAAAACTTCTGCCAGAAGCTTCTGAGATTCTTACATGGCCAAAGAAATTGAAATAGGTTTCTAATTTTTCCACAGCCTTGACAATATAATGGTCAATTGGAGGAGAATTTGGCCAGTTGGTAAGGTGTTAAGTACCAGCATGTTACTATTCTTTGCGCAAGTTCCCAGTGGATAATGCAATGGGAGACAGTGTATGAAAACTGGAATGCTTTAACCCACTGTGAGGGTGTGAATGTATGCTGAAGATCTGCTTCCCATTTCTGAAGAGGGATTGTCTTAGTGAAGAATGATTTCTGTTGGAGTACATTTTAAAATAGGGATATACCTCATTGTGAATTAGAGTGAGAATTAAAACAATTCCAGACATGTAAGGTAATCAAGATGGAAGGAAGAGGGTGTTTAGATACATAGTGTGAGGTGCCAATATATGTGTAAAATGCAAAAAATATATATAAAACAGCGCTCGCAAATGAATTCATGTAATGTAGTGATCTTTAAAAATCCTCTTGCAGCTGCAGGATAAAAGTGCTTACACTTTGATGATATATAACAAATAAACCTGCGCTAGCAATTTACTAAAAATAATTGATTAACTGTACCAAAACCAAATCATAAATAATCTATACAAATAATAGTGAATGTGAGAAATGTGTAAAAAATATTGATAATGTATACCATACACAATTAACCGCGCACTGGGTGAAATCGTGCATGAAATGCACTAATAAGGAAAAAATATGCAAAGTGAAAGAGGACAAATCGCAAATATATGTGATGAACAAGCTCGACTATGAAGTGATATAGTGTCATTAAACTAATGCAAAAATTATATAAAATAAAAGCACTCTCATAAATGGTGAATGACAATGAAGTAAGCCTCTAAACAATCATAGACGCCAAGTGAAAAAATGAAACAAAAAAGTCAATTGCATCCAAATTTACAAATGATGGAATATCCATATCTTTAAGAAGCTCCTTCACAGAAGGGACAGATGGCAGACTTCCAGCATATTCATCCGCAGGATGATATATGGCTACCGATATGCTGATGTTAAAGATGGTTGGGACCATAGAACTTGCGTTCCACCAAAAAAGAAGGGAAAAATATATAGCATAAAACCTTAGGATAGCATAAGGTCACCTGCGCATATATGCGCTACTCACAAGACCGGCATGCAGAGCAGGCATTCAGATAGTTGGTCGGTTCGCCGCTGATCGGCGTGCGTTCCACCAAAACAGGAAGCAACTATCTGAATGCCTGCTCTGCATGCCGGTCTTGTGAGTAGCGCATATATGCGCAGGTGACCTTATGCTATCCTAAGGTTTTATGCTATATATTTTTCCCTTCTTTTTTGGTGGAACGCGTGTTCTATGGTCCCAACCATCTTTAACATCAGCATATCGGTAGCCATATATCATCCTGCGGATGAATATGCTGGAAGTCTGCCATCTGTCCCTTCTGTGAAGGAGCTTCTTAAAGATATGGATATTCCATCATTTGTAAATTTGGATGCAATTGACTTTTTTGTTTCATTTTTTCACTTGGCGTCTATGATTGTTTAGAGGCTTACTTCATTGTCATTCACCATTTATGAGAGTGCTTTTATTTTATATAAGTTTTGCATTAGTTTAATGACACTATATCACTTCATAGTCGCGCTTGTTCATCACATATATTTGCGATTTGTCCTCTTTCACTTTGCATATTTTTTCCTTATTAGTGCATTTCATGCACGATTTCACCCAGTGCGCGGTTAATTGTGTATGGTATACATTATCAATATTTTTTACACATTTCTCACATTCACTATTATTTGTATAGATTATTTATGATTTGGTTTTGGTACAGTTAATCAATTATTTTTAGTAAATTGCTAGCGCAGGTTTATTTGTTATATAATATATGTGTAAAGCTCAGTTTTAGATACACCATAGCACATCTTGATTTAGCAATTCTAACCGCTTCACCCTGCAGAATTTGGCAGCTCAATGACTAGAGGACTTTTTACAATTTGGCACTGCGCTGCTTTAACTGGTAATTGCGCGTTCATGCAATGTTGTACCCAAACAAAATTTGCATCCTTTTTTTCCACAAATAGAGCTTTCTTTTTATGGTATTTGATTGCCTCTGCGATTTTTATTTTTTGTGATATAAACGGAAAAAGACCAAAACTTTTGAAAAAAAAAAAGATATTTTCTACTTTTTGTTATAAAAAAAAATTAATAAACTCAATTGTAGTCATACATTTAGGCCAAAATGTATTCAGCCACATGTCTTTGGTAAAAAAAAAAATGTCATAAGCATATATTTATTGGTTTGCGCAAAAGTTGGTTAGCGTCTACAAACTAGGGTAAATTTTCTGGAATTTAAGCAGCTTTTAGTTTATGACTGTCTATCTCATTTCTTGAGGTGCTAAAATGGCAAGGCAGTACAACCCCCCCCCCCCCAATGACCCCATTTTGGAAAGTAGACACCCCAAAGAAATTGCTGAGAGGCATGTTGAGCCCATTGAATATTTTATTTTTTTGTCACAAGTGATTGAAAAATTACAAAAAAAATTACACAAAGTTTTCACTAAATGATATATTGTTCACACATGGCATGGTTATATGTGGAATTACACCCAAAATACATTCTGCTGCTTCTCCTGAGTATGGGGATACCTTATGTGTGAGACTTTTTGGGAGCCTAGCCGCGTACAGGACCCCGAAATCCAATCACCGCCTTCAGGATTTCTAAGGGTGTAAATTTTTGATTTTACTCCTCACTACTTATCACAGTTTTGAAGGCCATAAAATGCCAAGATAGCACAACCCCCCCCCCCCCAAATGACCCCATTTTGGAAATTAGACACCCCAAGCTATTTGTGTTGAGTCCATGGAATATTTCATATTTTGCCACAAGTTGCAGGAAATTAATTTTTTTTTTTTGCACAAAGTTGTCACTAAATGATCTATTGCTCAAACATGCCATGAGCATATGTAAAATTACACCCCAAAATACATTCTGCTGCTTTTCCTGAGTACGGGGATAACACATGTGTGAGACTTTTTGGGAGCCTAGCCGTGTACAGGACCCAGAAAACCAAGCACCGCCCTTTAGGCTTTCCTCGGGCGTAAAATGGTGATTTCACTTCCTCACTACCTATCACAGTTTCGGAGGCCCTGAAATGTCAAGATAGCACCCCCCCCCAAATGACCCCATTTTGGAAAGAAGATACCTCAAGCTATTTTCTGAGAGGCATGTTGTGTCCATGGAATATTTTAAATTTTGCCACAAGTTTTGGGAAAATGTATTTTTTTTTTTTTTTACACAACGTTGTCACTAAATGATATATTGTTCAAGCATGGCATGGTTATATGTGGAATTACACCCCAAAATACATTCTGCTGCTTCTCCTGAGTACAGGGATACCACATGTGTGGAACTATTTGGCAGTCTAACCGTGTACAGGACTCTGAAAACCAATCACAGCCTTCAGGCTATCTAAGGGCATACATTTTTGATTTCACTCCTCACTGTCTATCACAGTTTCAGAGGCCATGAAATACCCAGTTAGCACAAACCCCCCCCAAATAACCCCATTTTGGAAAGTAGACACCCCAAGCTATCTGCTGAGAGGCATGTTGAGTATTTTGCAGATCTCACTTTTTGTCACAACGTTTTGAAAATTGAAAAAAAAAATACATTTTTCTTTTCTTTCTTCGTTTTCAAAAATAAATGAGATCTGCAAAATACTCACCATGCCTCTTAGCAAATACCTTGGGGTGTCTACTTTCCAAAATGGGGTCATTTGGGGGGGGGGTTGTGCTATCTGGACATTTCAGGGCCTCCGTAACTGTGATAGCTAGTGTGATAGGCAGTGAGGAGTAAAATCACAATTTTACGCCTTTAGAAAGCCTGAAGGCGGTGCTTGAAATTCAGTTCAATCTCTGTATTTGCAGACGATACTAAGCTAAGCAGGGCAATAACTTCTCAGCAGGATGTGGAAACCTTGCAAGTAGATCTGAACAAATTAATGGGGTGGGCAACTACATGGCAAATGAGGTTCAATGTAGAAAAATGTAAAATAATGCATTTAGGTGTCTGCAGATACAGAGATTGAACTGAAATCCAAGCACCGCCTTCAGGCTTTCTAAAGGCGTAAAATATGAATGCAATCTATACACTGGGGGGAGAACCTCTGGGGAAATCTAGGATGGAGAAGGACCTGGGGGTCCTAGTAGATGATAGGCTCAGCAATGGCATGCAATGCCAAGCTGCTGCTAACAAAGCAAACAGAATATTGGCATGCATTAAAAAGGGGATCAACTCCAGTGATAAAACGATAATTCTCCCACTCTACAAGACTCTGGTCCAGCCGCACCTAGAGTATGCTGTCCAGTTCTGGGCACCAGTCCTTAGGAAGGATGTACTGGAAATTCAGCGAGTACAAAGAAGGGCAACAAAGCTAATAAAGGGTCTAGAGGATCTTAGTTATGAGGATAGGTTGCAAGCACTGAATTTATTCGCTCTGGAGAAGAGACGTTTGAGAGGGGATATGATTTCAATATACAAATACCATACTGGTGACCCTACAATAGAAATAAAACTTTTTCGCAGAAGAGAGTTTAACAAGACTCGTGGCCACTCATTAAAATTAGAAGAAAAGAGGTTTAACCTTAAACTATGTAGAGGGTTCTTTACTGTAAGAGCGGCAAGGATGTGGAATTCCCTTCCACAGGCAGTGGTCTCAGCGGGGAGCATCGATAGCTTCAAGAAACTATTAGATAAGCACCTGAATGACCACAACATACAGGGATATACAATGTAATACTGACACATAATCACACATAGGTTGGACTTGATGGACTTGTGTCTTTTTTCAACCTCACCTACTATGTAACTACCATGTAACTATAATTTTGGGGTCCTGTACATGGCCAGGCTCCCAAAAAGTCTCACACATGAGGTATCCCTGTACACAGGAGAAGCAGCAGAATATATTTTAGGGTGTAATTCCACATATAACCATGCCATGTTTGTGTAAAAAAAAAATGTCATTTTCCCGAAACTTGTAGCAAAATATCAAATATTCCATGGACACAACATGCCTCTCAGTAAAAAGCTTGAAGTGTCTTCTTTCCAAAATGGGGTCATTTGGTGGGGGGGGGGGGGTTGTGCTATCTTGACATTTCAGCGCTTCCGAAACTGTGACAGGTAGTGAGGAAGTGAAATCACCATTTTACGCCCTTAGAAATTCTGAAGGCGGTGATTGGTTTTCGGTGGTTCTGTACGAGGATAGGCTCCCAAAAAGTCTCACACATGAGGTATCACCATACTCTGGAGAAGCAGCAGAATGCATCTTGGGGTGTAATTCCACATATAATTATTCCATATTTGAACAATATATCATTTAGTGACAACTTTGTGTGCAAAAAAAGTGTAATTTTCCTGAAACTTGTGACAAAATATAAAATATTCCATGGACTCAATATGCCTATCAGCAAATAGCTTAGGGTGTCTACTTTCCAAAAAGGGGTCATTGGGGGGGTTTGAACTGTCCTGGCATTTTATGCACAATATTTAGAAGCTTAAAGAGGGGGGGAGCTGTGTGGCAGCCCAGATGGGACTTTAAATGAGGCGCACATTAAGTGTGCCTCCATCCCTAGTACAAAACAATTAATAAAAAGGGAATTTGGGACTTTGAATGAGGTTCGAGACATGGTGGAGAAGTGTTTGAAAAAAAATCACATGTTTATGGCATGGTGACTAACACTGGAATTACCTTGATGGCAAAATGGAGAGGTTGAGGGTCCCTGTGCCGTGTGGGGTATTCCACACTGTGAGAATCATGACTGTGTGCGAACGGCGTGTTATATACACACCGCGCAGCTGCACACTGGCTCCTACTGACATCACACAGCTCGGCACGTGCAGGGAGGGGTTCCGGCCTGGGTGGTGAACTCCGCCCCCGGCAGGGACTGAACCTCCCAACTGTGGTGGCTAGAGTGGTGGTGACCGTGCCCCACGTGGTGACGCGCATGATGACGTCACATGTGAGGCACTTAGCGTGGCGTCGATATGCTGTGGATCCCGTCCAAGTCCCCCGAACCGCCTGCCTGGATAGGCGGAAAGGAGGGGTAAAGGGAGGGCATACAGAGCGTATCGCAGCTTCCAGGATAAGACAACAGATGGAGGTCTATGGTACCAAGAAATAACAGAAAATAAATAAAGTGTGGCGCTAAAGATAGTGTCGTTAGAAAAATATATGTTGACATTGATTGGCCCTTGGAACATCATGACCGCTGGTCATCTATGACGCTGTCATACCCGGAAGTCATCCCTAGTATTACTGCTAATTAGCTAACGTATTTGATTGTTAGTTGCACCATATAAAAGCGCAGTGGATGGGGGGCAAATTCATACCCCAGCAGAAGTCTTTGAGGATGAAACGCGTCGGGTTCTTGTGTTTTTACCCCTACCATCACCTACTGCGCTAAAATTTTATATTTTTCATGCTGTTTGAGCCGAGTTTTTACTGTACATTTTTTATTGGGAAAGTATCCCTTTTGATACCAATAAACATCGTTACGTTTGAGAAGGATTTACACTATGTGGAAGTTTTTTCTTTTTTGCTTATCCATATGGTAATGGTCGTTGAGGAAACTATCTCTCCATCTGATGACCAAGGCTGATCCCTGATTCCAGTTGAGCCTTGCCGAGGACACGCCATTCAGTGATATCCGTTGAGCTTTGCTTTGCCAAGGACATGCCATTTGGTGACATCTGTTAAGATCCTATCCAGGACCGCCATACGGTTTACCGTACTACACCACTTGACGGTACAAGCTCGTTTGACTCACCGCCAAGGGCCTGTGAGTCCACCTTGTCTGGTAAGGGCATTGTATTTTTACATTTCTGGGCCAATATCACCATATCAAGGGAAGAATCCACCTATGTGCAAGGATACGCCCAACAGGTCTTACTCACCACACTTAAAAGGACTGTTTACATCTAGGCTGATATGGAGTGATTTAGAATCATCCCACTGCATAGTGGTGGACTATAAATATCTATATACTTACTACCCTAATGGACTTCTGATTCTATATTTTGGTCTAGCTTTGGGAAATAGGTTATTTAAATCAATACACACCACTGTGTTATTCCTCTTTTTCTTTTTTCCTTTTTATGTTTACATCCTGTGGTTGAATTTTCAGCTATTTCTGAATGAGCTACTTCATCCAATACTGATATACTGGATACTAACTAATTTTCTCACTAATTTTATATATGGATGTATTTACACAATTGCCTTTTTAACTTTTTGATTCTTATTTTGGTTGATCCCGTTCTTGTGGTGTTCTGTGAGGGGAGGTTATTATACCTTTATACACTCCACAAGATTATCACCAACATATTTGGTGCACACTTCAGGATTGTGTACCTTTATTCGTATAGATATCAATGTTAATATATATTTTTCTAACAACTCTATCTTTAGCGCCACACTTTATTTATTTTCTCATACACTTACACGGGTCAGGTTGTTGTGTTGGCTGCTTCACTTTGTAGGAGTTGGTGCAATTCTTTATACATAATTTCATACACCAAGAAATAACAAACTACCCAACCAAGTTTGAAAAAAACAATCAAGTGCCGCATGGCTCATGGACATGAAGAACATGTCCCGAGTGCAACAGGGCCCCAAAATATGATACACAACCAAATGGAGCCTAACACCCTCCACCTAAGTGGCAGGGGAGCACTGCCAGCTCAGTCAAGACATCTCCATCCCTATTTGAGCAGCAAAAAGAGGGGGGGGAGCTGTGTGGCAGCCCAGGTGGGACTTTAAATGAGGCGCACATTAAGTGTGCCTCCATCCCTAGTACAAAACAATTAATAGAAAGGTAATTTGGGACTTTGAATGAGGTACGTGACATGGTGGAGAAGTGTTTGAAAAAATCACGTTTATTGACATGGAAAGTGTAAGAATATATGGGTCATAGGATTGCGCATAGGTACAAATATAGCATGAACATAAGAGACGTATAATCATAATAACTTGGAAACACATGACAATATGGCAGTGCATATATCTAACATGGTACATCAAGGATGCAAAATGATTTCAACTTACAAATACATGACAATAATGAAGATTAGTGAGCAATTCCCATGAGTCCATATATATAACACATTAGTAGAAGCGGCATAATGCATTGAAGTGGCATGATATCAATAGGTAAAAACACAAGTGTTTAGACTTGGTTAGTTGCTGGTGGTGATGTGTGTGTCGGCATCCTAGATTGCCTGACGTGTTTCGTGTTTACACACTCATCAGGGGCGGATGCTCCCAAGTATCTAAAGAAATTAGAATATTCAATCAATAAAGCACTAGCGATAGCAAGCAAAGGCAATAGAGCCCATCCTAAGTACTTACATACAGAGAATAATAGACAATAGGGGTTTGTTGAATGTGGGATCAGAGCCAACAGAAAGGTGTCCGTCCCGGAAGCTGGGGTATTGTGGGGCTGCGTGTAGCTGGGGCATATTGCACAGAGCTTCCCAGAGAGAGAGGTAAACCACTCTACATCATGTGCCATGGTGAAGAAAAGGTGTGAGAAACTACCATAGGATCTAAATTGATCTAAATTTTTGCCATCAAGGTAATTCCAGTGTTAGTCACCAAGCCATTGTATTTCTTTAGCGGTATCACAATACCTAATTTAGATTATTATCCATTCAATTTAGATCCTATGGTAGTTTCTCGCACCTTCTCTTCACCATGGCACATGATGTAGAGTGGTTTACCTCTCTCTGGCAAGCTCTGTACAATACGTCCCAGCTACACGCAGCCCCACAATACCTCAGCTTCCGGGACGGACACCTTTCTGTTGGCCCTGATCCCACATTCAACAAACCCCCATTGTCTATTATTCTCTATATGTAAGTACTTAGGATGGGCTCTATTGCCTTTGCTTGCTATCACTAGTGCTTTACTAGATTGAATATTCCAATTTCTTTAGATACTTGGGAGCATCCGCCCCTGATGAGTGTGTAAACGCAAAAGGATCTAGGATGCCGACACACATCACCACCAGCAACTAACCAAGTCCAAACAATTGTGTTTCTACCTATTGATATCATGCCACTTCAATGCATTATGCCGCTTCTACTAATGTGTTATATATATGGACTCATGGGAATTGCTCACTGATCTTCATTATTGTCATGTATTTGTAAGTTGACATCATTTTGCATCCTTGATGTACCATGTTAGATATATGCACTGCCATATTGTCATGAGTTTCCAAGTTGATATGATTATATGTCTCTTATGTTCATGCTATATTTGTACCTATGTGCAATCCTATGACCCATATATTCATACACTTTCCATGTTAATAAACATGTGATTTTTTCAAACATTTAGAAGCTTATGTCACACATCACCCACTCTTCTAACCACTTGAAGACAAAGCCCTTTCTGACACTTTTTGTTTACATGAAAAAATATTTTTTTTGCAAGAAAATTACTTTGAAATTAGTTTTTAATCTGTAGGGCAAAGGCCCTACAGATTAAAATGGTGGGTGTTGCAATTTTTTTTTCACACAGTATTTGCGCAGCGATTTTTCAAAAGCAATTTTTTTGGAAAAAACACACTTTTTAAATTTCTAATGCACTAAAACACACTATATTGCCCAAATGTTTGATGAAATAAAAAAGATGATCTTATGCCGAGTACATGGATACCAAACACGACATGCTTTAAAATTGCACACAAACGTGCAGCGGCGACAAACTACATACATTTTTAAAAGCATTTAAAAGCCTTTACAGGTTACCATTTTAGATCTACGGAGGAGGTCTACTGCTAAAATTACTGCCCTTGATCTGACCTTCATGGTGATACCTCACATGCATGGTGCAATTGCTGTTTACATATAACACCAGACCGACGTTTGCGTTTGCCTTTGTGCGTGAGCACGGGGGGGACAAGGGTGCTTTTTTTTATTATTATTTATTTTGCTTTTTTATTATATTTTTAAACTGTTCCTTTCATTTTTTTTATCATTTTTATTCTTATCTCAGGAAATGTAAATATCCCCTATGATAGCAATAGGTAGTGACAGGTACTCTTTTTTGAAAAAATTGGGGTCTATTAGATCCTAGATCTCTCCTCTGCCCTCAAAGCATCTGACCACACCAAGATTGGTGTGATAAAATGCTTTCCCAATTTCCCAATGGCGCTGTTTACATCCGGCGAAATCTAAGTCATGAAATGCTCGTAGCTTCTGGTTTCTTAGGCCATAGAGATGTTTGGAGCCACTCTGGTCTCTGATCAGCTCTATGGTCAGCTGGCGGAATCATCGGCTGTATTCTCAGGTTCCGTGTTGGGACAGGAGAGCCAGAGAAAAACATGGAAGACGGTGGGGGGCATTCCCTCCCACTGTTTGTAAAAGCAGTCTAGAGGCTAATTAGCCACTAGGATTGCTTTTACATGAAAGCCGACGGCTGGCTGAAAAGAATGATACCAAGATGATACCTAAACCTGCGGGCATCATCTGGTATAACCACTCAAAGTCCAGCAACATACCAGTACGTTGCTGGTCCTTGTTGGGCATATATTGTAATCTTTTTTTTTCATGCAGCCTGTGGGCTGAATGAAAAAAAGAGATTGATCGGTGGGTATGCCCACCATTAGAATACCTCCCTTCATCCACCCATTTCTAATGATGGGCATACATGCACCATTTATATATGCCAAAGCATGGGGGCATCTGCCCCAAAAGTTAGGAGCAAATCACTCCCCCGCCCCTGCTGCCCCCATGCTTCAGCATATATCACCAAGATTGGTGTGATAAAATGCTTTGCCAGTTTCCCAATGGCGCTGTTTATATCCTGGCGAAACCTAAGTCATGAAATGCTCATAGCTTCCGGTTTCTTAGGCCATAGAGATGATTGGAGCCATTCTGGTCTCTGATAAGCTCTATGGTCAGCTGGCTGAACCACCGGTGGCATTCTCGGGTTGCCTGTTGGGACAGGAGAGCCCGAGAAAATCATGGAAGACGGTGGGAGTGGGGGGACATTCCCTCCCACTGCTTATAAACACATGTAAACTAAGGCTAATTAAGCCACTAGGATTGCTTTTATATGAAAGCCGACTGCTGGCTGAAAAGAATGATACCATGATGATCATTCTGGTATAACCACTCAAAGTCCAGCAACATACCAGTATGTTGCTGGTCCTTGTTGGGCATACATTGTAATGTTCTTTTTTTCATGCAGCCTGTGGGCTGCATGAAAAAAAAGAGATTGATCGGTGGGTATGCCCACCATTAGAATACCGCCCTTCACCCACCCACTTCTAATGATGGGCATACATGCACCATTTTGTTTTTAACTGTGGTGGTGAAATCACCTCCTACAGAGCTGGAGTCACTGATTTATGCATTGTGGGAGCAAACGCTGTTGCTGTCAAGAAATCAGTGCTGCAGCTGAATGGCCTAAAAATTATATGCCGAAGCATGGGGCATCTGTCCCAAAAGTTAGGAGCAAATCGCTCCTCCACCCCTGATGCCCCCATACTTCGGCATATATGCTCTTTTTTTAACTGTGGTGGTGAAATCACCTCCGACAGCGCTGGAGTCACGGCTTTATGTATCGTAGGAGCAAACGCTGTTGGTGTCAAGACAAATAAACCTGTGCTGCAGCTGAATGGCGTACCTGCTAAGCAAATGATGGTTAACAATAAAACAAACATTACATTATAACACACCATACCTGCAAAGCAAATACAATAAAACATAGTAAAAATAGAGAGAACGATAGATATAGAACAATAGTGAGCGAACAATAGAGAGCGAACATAAGAGAGAGAACAATAGAGAGAGAGGAGAAAAATAAAACCACAACTATTTATGGATTTTTTATTTTATATTTTTTTGTTTTTGTGTGTTTTTTTTTTTTACTTTTTTCACTTTTATAAAAACTGTAAAAAAACTGTAAACTGAACGTTGCAGATTAGGGTCTCTCAAAATGTGATGGCCATCACATCTTTGGAGACCCGAGACCCTGTGTTAGTGTGTCTAGAACTGTGTGGTGCTGTGCCCTATGCTGAAACTCCACTAATGTGTGGTAGCATTTGAAACATTCACCAATGCAGAGACCAGGTTGTTCAGGACAAGGACAATAAAAGCGGGTGTCATGCCTAAATCTGCATTTGCTGCAGACACGACATCTTTTTTGGGGGTTTCTTTGGGTAGGGGTACCAGGGAGGACAAAAGGAAAATGCCAGCTCACTGCATTTGGATTGGGAAGTTGGGCAAGAGCACAGTCTGGAAACAGAAGGGCTCTGACGATCTCTTCCTGGAATTTAAGGAAGGATCCAGTCCATCCTGAAGCTCTGTATAGCACATGAGCGTTCAGCAAAGCCAATTGAAATAAGTATACAGACACTTTTTTGTACCAGCGTCTGGCCTTACGGGCAATTAGGTACGGCACGAACAACTGATCGTTGAGGTCCACCCCTCCCATGTTAAGGTTGTATTCATGGACACAGAGGGGTTTCTCCACAACACCAGTCGCCATAGGAATTTGGACTGCCGTGTCTGCGTGAAGCGAGGACAGAACAAAAACATTCCATGAATCCCTCCACTTCACTGCTAACAAATTATTACACCTCAAGCAGGCTCTCTCCCCCTGTCTAAGTCGGGATTCTACAAGCTGTTGGGGGAAGCCCCGGCGATTAGATCGCATGGTGCCACATGCGCCAATTCCATAGTCAAAAAGGTGACTAAAAAGCGGCATGCTCGTATAATAATTGTCCACATACAAGTGGTACCCCTTTCCGAATAAGGGTGACACCAAGTCCCACACTATCTTACCAGCGCTCCCTATGTAATCTGGGCAGTTCTCCGGCTCTACATGACTATCTCTTCCCTCGTAAACCATAAAACCATAAAACTATATGTATAGCCTGTGACCCTGTCACAGAGCTTATACATCTTTACCCCGTATCTGGCACGCTTGCTGGGAATATACTGTTTGATAGACAAATGGCCACAAAACTTAATCAGAGACTCATCAACGCAGACAACTTGATCGGGAGTAAACAAGGTTGCAAAAGGTTGGTTCAAGTGGTTTACGAGGGTTTACTGAATTTTGTAGAGCCGATCAAATCCAGGGTCACCCCGAGGACAACAGAGTTCCTTGTCACTGAGGTGCATGAACCGCAAGATCTGCTCGTATCGTGTTCTGGTCATGGAGGCAGAGAACATGGGCATATGGTGAACTGGGTCAGTGGACCAATATGACCACACCTCACTCTTTTTGGTTATGCCCATGAGGAGGTATAGGCCCAGAAAGGTCTTAAATTCAGAGATTGTAATTGGTCTCCAATCTCTGGCAAGGGTCAGCTGGGGATTAGCGGTGATGAATTGACCAGCATACAAATTGCTTTGGTGAACAATAAATCTATAGAGATCTTCGGTGAAAAACAGTGAATAAAAATCAAGTGATGTAAAATCAACAGTTTCCACCTGAATTCCGGGTTGGCCAGTGAATGGGGCGAATACGGGTGCCGCAGAAGTGGTGGGTTCCCAATTAGGATTGGCGAATGCAGCAGGAAGGGCTCTATGGGCTCGACGGGCCTGTGGTTGTCTTCTTCTTGGTGACAACTTCTTGCCAACTCGCCAGCTTGAACTGCACTTATGGGACTCGCCACGTCACCAAGTGTTACTGCAGTGCTGGATGTATGACCAGGATGTACTAGGCTGCTGGTGCTTGCCAGTTCACCAGAAGGAATAGCGGCACTAGTACTGGCTCTCTGCTCCATACGAGGGACCTGCGGTTCTTGCACCTCAATGACAGCAGAAGAAGATCGGGGTCTGGTATGCCTGACCTTGGCAGGGACCACAACTCCATCGTCAGAGCTATCTGTCAGGGTGCCGCTGTTGTCTACAGGATCGAATTTTGAGCCTGAATCTGACAGACGAGTGACTTCCTCTTCACTATTTGTCATGCTCAGAAACATGTAGGCCTCTTCACTAGTGTACCTTTGATTTGCCATTTTGGGTTCTAAATTTACTGGTACACTAGTGAGACTCACAGGTCAAAAAGCTTCTGACTGTTAGCGACTGATTCAAATGCTACCAAAAAAACTGTTAGCATTCGCAGGGATCAGGCATGCCTCTGCAAATGCTGCAGTTATGTGTGTTGTGTTTTGTAAGTAACAGTGATCGATTGATACTGCACTTGGGTGGGCTGGGCTGGGCTGGGCTGGCGGAGGGGCTAAACGCAGGTGCTAGCAGGTATCTAGGCTGATCCCACTAACACTGCGTTTTTGGGAACCCCAAACTGCTGGGGACACTAGTATAGATCTGATCAGATCAGATATTGATCCGTTCAGACACTAGACTACTAAAGGAGGCGTATAGACTAATTACCCTAACACTGATTTTTGTCACTAATGACACTAGTACAGCGATCAAAAAAAATCTGTTTGCTGTACTGGGTGACACAGGGACAGGTATTGAAGGGGTTAACTGGTGGGTGATCGGGGATGATCAGGGGGTGAATGGTGTGCCTACGTGACCTGGTGTCAGTGTAGTGTTGTGCAACTCACTGTTTGATGCTCTCTCTCCTCTCGATCTGGAATGAAAAGACCGTCACGAGGAGAGATGACATCACTTCCCCTGTCAGTGTTTACAGTTACACAGACAGGGGAAGGATATCATTCATCAGGAGCAATCACCAGGTCCAGGCCAGATTTCATTGGCCTGGGCCTGGGTATTGATCAGTTCCTGATCACATCCGATCATTGTGTGACATCTTTAGAGAGCCTTAGCACTACAATAGGTCATAAACCTTGGGACACAACACAGTATTTACTCTGCAGCAAACATTAGAAATGTTGTAGTTGAAGTTGAGCTGCAGAAACATTGTTTTGATGTACCAGTGTGCCATCAACATCTGTCACAGTGTACCAGATCCCTATCAACACCCATCAGTGTCTCATTGCAACATCAACATCTGTCAGTCTCCAATTGCAACATGAACATCTGCTGGTGTCCCAAGTGGACTGTCAACATTTGTCAGTGTTTCCATTGGCATTCAACATCTGTCAGTGTCCCTAGTGGACAATCAACATCTGTCAGTGTCCCCAGTGGACCATTCTGGACTCAAGCCAGATACTAGTAGTGGGGTGTCACGTCCACCACAAAAAATTAGGACCCACATGTGGTATTGCCATACTGGGGAGGAGAAGCAGAATGTGTTCTGAGGTATAAGTCTATGTATGTACTGTGTGTTAGAAATATCTTAAAAATTAATGTGTGTAAAAAAAAAAAAATTTCCCAAAAGCTTGTGGCAAAAAATGACATGTTGAAAAGACTCATTATGCCTCATAGAAAATACATTGGGGTGTTTTGCTTTCCAAAATGTGGTCATTTTGCTAGTGTTTCCACTATCTGTGTGCTCCAGGGCCTCCAGTGTGATAAGTAGCCAGAAATATGGATGTGTAATTTATGCCCCTATAATGCCTATAGGTGCTCCTTGGATATTGGGCCTTTCTATGTGGCTAGGCTGTACTCAGGAGTAGCAGAATGTATTTTGGGCTGTATTTCTTAGTATGTCCATGCCGTGCATTTGAAATAGCTTATAAATTGACAACTTTGTGTGAAAAAAACATGTTTTAATTTTCTTTTGACATTTTCCAAAAATGTATAGCAAAAAAATGACATGTTTAAAAGATTCATTATGCCTCATAGAAAATACACTGGGGTGTTTGCTTTCCAAAAATGTGATCATTTTGTGGGTATTTCTATTGCCCTGGTGCTCAAGAGCCTTCATAAATGTGAAAGGTATTCAGGAAATTAGATGTGTAAATTATACGCAATTTATGCTCCTTGAAAGTTCAAAGGTGCTTCATTGATTTTGGATGCCTCTGTGTGGTTAGGCTGTAAAAAAAATCTTACACATGTGGTATTCCCTTACTTGGCAGGGAGTATTAGAATGTGTTTTGGGGTTTAATTACAAGTATGCCTATGCTGTGTGTGAGAAATAGGTTTTTAAAATCACTTTTTTTGAAAAAAAAACATTTTGTTTAATTTTTTTTACTTTGCAAATAATTAGACAACTAAATCCCTTAGGGGTCATTTGAGGGGTGTTTGTACTGTCCTGGCATTTTAGGGCCTCGTGAAATGAGATAGGATGTTGATACATCAGGATTAATCAATTTTCATATATATATATATATATATATATATATATATATATATATATATATATATATATATATATATACAGTATCGCACAAAAGTGAGTATACCCTCACATTTTTGCCATTTTGACATATTCACTTAGGGGTGTACTCACTTTTGTTGCCAGCAGTTTAGACATTAATGGCTGTGTGTTGATTTATTTTGAGGGGACAGCAAATTTATACTGTTATACAAGCTGTACACTCACTACTTTACATTTTAGCAAAGTATCATTTCTTTAGTGTTGTCACATGAAAAGTTAGAATAAAATATTTACAAAAATGTGAGGGGTGTACTCACTTTTGTGAGATACTGTGTGTATATATATCAATATATATATATATATATATATATATATACAAGATATATATATAGCTACATAGATATATATATAGATAGATATATATATCTATATAGATATATATATCTATCTATATATAGATAGATATACTGTATATACTGCATATATATCTATATATACAGCAAAGTTTGTAGACTCTAGAACTTTCAGATTAAATAATATACACTGTTTTGGGTTATTTTTACCAAAGAAATATATTAAAAACAAAAATATTTATTTGCAAATTGTTATAACAGAAACTAAGAAAAACTTTTTTTTTTTTTAAGTTTTTGGTCTTGTTTTTAATTATATAGCAAAAAAGTCCACTGGTGATAAAATATCACCAAAAGAAAGCTCCATTTGAAAAAAATGTAATTTGGGTACAGTGTTTCATGGCATTCATAGCATGACAGAGCTGAAAGCTGAAAATTGACATGAACAGGAAGGGGGTGAAAGTGTCCACTATTGAAGTGGTTGAAAAGGCAGCCATTAATGTTGCTCCTCCTTTCAGGTATCGGAGAATTGGAGGCTCATTGTTCATCAAACCTTATCCTGCTAAGCTCTGTAAATGTGACAAAGATGATCTTACACACCACCTCCT
Source organism: Aquarana catesbeiana (assembly GCF_042186555.1). Lineage (NCBI taxonomy): Eukaryota > Metazoa > Chordata > Amphibia > Anura > Ranidae > Aquarana > Aquarana catesbeiana. The sequence continues at coordinate 215,859,204 of NC_133325.1, read as the reverse complement.
TAAATATGCTGCATTTTGGGATCCTTTTAGATCCCATGGATCTAAAAGGGTGGCCACCCAATAGTGGTCACTCTCTTTGATGACCCAAATCCTGGGGTCCTTGCACAAGCATTTGTGAACACATTTAATTTGCACACACATGAAAATACATGCATGAGCTGCAGCGGCCAAACACCTCATTCATCACAAAAAGGGATGAGCTTTGGAATGAATATGAGTTTGACCAGCATCCAGCCTGTTTGCAGTTCACCAAACAGATGAACAAACTAGATAATATAAAAAAAAAACAAATAATGACATCCACACTGTTAAAAAGGCGCAATAAAAATGGAAATCAAATGCCAATCAAGCCATTACTTACTATGGCCCCAATGATGTTTTCATGCTGTCATGAAAGATAACCTGACAAACTATGATGCTGCCCTGCTGCTACTCACATCACAAATGACAGTTCATATTTGGCCAATAATGTCAACCAAAATCCCTTGCAGGTTTGATTACAAACAGAAGCAGGCTAAGGATCTGTCATTTAGTGCTACCACTCCTAAATTAAATATTCTCACTATGCCACTGCTTATAAACAAACATGTAAAAAAACCCTACACTGTACTGCTTTACATTTCATGGACAGCTGTAGGGGCTTCTCCGAAGCATGTTATTGTATTTGTTTTTGCATGAATGGTATTTTTTTTACATTGGTACATGTCCCCTGCAGCAGGGCCCACTACCCATGTTTGTGCAAAAAAATAAACAGGATTCTACTCTCATAAACTTTTATGGATTTTCTTCTGAAAGGTTTGCCCAGTGAACCAGACTTTGCTGACGTCCCTCATCTCCAATCATGTATTTTATCACACACATCACCCAGAGGCGGCTCTTGGCTTTGTGAGGCCTTAGGCAAAACTTGGACATGAGGCCCCACTCATGCCCATAATGGGAAAAATAATTCAAGCGATAAAAAATAATGGTGTTCCCCTCCCACAGCGCTGTCGACTTCCCTTCTCTGCTCTCTCGCTGACTGCTATGGGGGATATTCAGGATGGAGGCGGGAAAAAGGGGCTGGTAAATTACAATCACGTTATCTTTACTAAAAGAACACAGTGAGTGATCGATACTGATCACTTACTGTGTTTACTATGCTTTCGTTTATGAATTAACAGGAGCCTCTGTCTCCTGTTCATTCATCTGCAGTGCAGAGGGGTGCGGAGTGTATGGAGGTGTTAGGTATGTACATGAGAGGGGTGCGGAGTGTATGGAGGTGGGTTGTATGTATATGAGAGGGGTGTGGAGTGTATGGAGGTGGATGGCATGTACATGAGAGGGGTGCGGAGTGTATGGAGGTGGGTGGCATGTACATGAGAGGGGTGTGGAGTGTGTGGAGGTGGGAAGTATGTACATGAGAGGGGTGCGGAGTGTATGGAAGTGGGTGGTATGTACATGAGAGGGGTGTGGAGTGTATGTAGGTGGCTGGTATGTACATGATAGGAGTGCGGAGTGTATGGAGGTGGGTGGTATGTACATGAGAGGGGTGTGGAGTGTATGGAGGTGGGTGGTATGTACATGAGAGGGGTGCGGAGTGTATGGAGGTGGGTGGTATTTACATGAGAGGGGTGCGGAGTGTATGGAGGTGGGTGGTATGTACAGGAGAGGGGCGCAGAGTGTATGGAGGTGGGTGGTATGTGCAGGAGAGGGCCGCAGAGTGTATGGATGTGGGTGGTATGTACAGGAGATGGGTGCAGAGTGTATGGAAGTGGGTGGTATGTACATGAAAGGAGTGCAGAGTGTATGTAGGTGGCTGGTATGTACACGAGAGGGGTGCGGAGTGTATGGAGGTGGGTGGTATGTACAGGAGAGGGGTGCGGAGTGTATGGAGGTGGGTGGTATGTACATGAGAGGGGTGCGGAGTGTATGGAGGTGGGTGGTATGTACATGAGAGGGGTGCGGAGTGTATGGAGGTGGGTGATATGTACATGAGAGGGGTGCGGAGTGTATGGAGGTGGGTGGTATGTACATGAGAGGGGTGCAGAGTGTATGGAGGTGGGTGGTATGTACATGAGAGGGGTGCGGAGTGTATGGAGGTGGGTGGTATTTACATGAGAGGGGTGCGGAGTGTATGGAGGTGGGTGGTATGTACAGGAGAGGGCCGCAGAGTGTATGGAGGTGGGTGGTATGTACAGGAGACGGGTGCAGAGTGTATGGAAGTGGGTGGTATGTACATGAAAGGAGTGCAGAGTGTATGTAGGTGGCTGGTATGTACATGAGAGGGGTGCAGAGTGTATGGAGGTGGGTGGTATGTACAGGAGAGGGGTGCAGAGTGTATGGAGGTGGGTGGTATGTACATGAGAGGGGTGCGGAGTGTATGGAGGTGGGTGGTATGTACATGAGAGGGGTGCGGAGTGTATGGAGGTGGGTGATATGTACATGAGAGGGGTGCAGAGTGTATGGAGGTGGGTGGTATGTACATGAGAGGGGTGGGGAGTGTATGGAGGTGGGTGGTATGTACAGGAGACGGGTGCAGAGTGTATGGAAGTGGGTGGTATGTACATTAAAGGAGTGCAGAGTGTATGTAGGTGGCTGGTATGTACATGAGAGGGGTGCGGAGTGTATGGAGGTGGGTGGTATGTACAGGAGAGGGGTGCGGAGTGTATGGAGGTGGGTGGTATGTACATGAGAGGGGTGCGGAGTGTATGGAGGTGGGTGGTATGTACATGAGAGGGGTGGGGAGTGTATGGAGGTGGGTGGTATGTACATGAGAGGGGTGCAGAGTGTATGGAGGTGGGTGGTATGTACATGAGAGGGGTGGGGAGTGTATGGAGGTGGGTGGTATGTACATGAGAGGGGTGCAGAGTGTATGGAGGTGGGTGGTATGTACACGAGAGGGGTGCAGAGTGTATGGAGGTGGGTGGTATGTACAGGAGAGGGGTGCGGAGTGTATGGAGGTGGGTGGTATGTACATGAGAGGGGTGCGGAGTGTATGGAGGTGGGTGGTATTTACATGAGAGGGGTGCGGAGTGTATGGAGGTGGGTGGTATGTACAGGAGAGGGCCGCAGAGTGTATGGAGGTGGGTGGTATGTACAGGAGACGGGTGCAGAGTGTATGGAAGTGGGTGGTATGTACATGAAAGGAGTGCAGAGTGTATGTAGGTGGCTGGTATGTACATGAGAGGGGTGCAGAGTGTATGGAGGTGGGTGGTATGTACAGGAGAGGGGTGCAGAGTGTATGGAGGTGGGTGGTATGTACATGAGAGGGGTGCGGAGTGTATGGAGGTGGGTGGTATGTACATGAGAGGGGTGCGGAGTGTATGGAGGTGGGTGATATGTACATGAGAGGGGTGCAGAGTGTATGGAGGTGGGTGGTATGTACATGAGAGGGGTGGGGAGTGTATGGAGGTGGGTGGTATGTACAGGAGACGGGTGCAGAGTGTATGGAAGTGGGTGGTATGTACATTAAAGGAGTGCAGAGTGTATGTAGGTGGCTGGTATGTACATGAGAGGGGTGCGGAGTGTATGGAGGTGGGTGGTATGTACAGGAGAGGGGTGCGGAGTGTATGGAGGTGGGTGGTATGTACATGAGAGGGGTGCGGAGTGTATGGAGGTGGGTGGTATGTACATGAGAGGGGTGGGGAGTGTATGGAGGTGGGTGGTATGTACATGAGAGGGGTGCAGAGTGTATGGAGGTGGGTGGTATGTACATGAGAGGGGTGGGGAGTGTATGGAGGTGGGTGGTATGTACATGAGAGGGGTGCAGAGTGTATGGAGGTGGGTGGTATGTACACGAGAGGGGTGCAGAGTGTATGGAGGTGGGTGGTATGTACAGGAGAGGGGTGCGGAGTGTATGGAGGTGGGTGGTATGTACATGAAAGGGGTGCGGAGTATATGGAGGTGGGTGGTATGTACATGAGAGGGGTGCGGAGTGTATGGAAGTGGGTGGTATGTACATGAGAGGGGTGTGGAGTGTATGGCGGTGGGTGGTATGTATATGAGAGGGGTGCGGAGTGTATGGCAGTGGGTGGTATGTACATGAGAGGGGTGCAGAGTGTATGGAGGTGGGTGGTATGTACATGAGAGGGGTGTGGAGTGTATGGAGGTGGGTGGTTTGTACATGAGAGGGGTGCGGAGTGTATGGAGGTGGGTGGTATGTATATGAGAGGGGTGAGGAGTTTATGGAGATGGGTGGTATGTATATGAGAGAGGTGCAGAGCGTATGGCAGTGGGTGGTATGTATATGAGAGGGGTGCGTAGTGTATGGGAGGTGGGCAGTATCAAATACACCACTGGTCACTGATGCATTAGTGACCAGTGGCAGTTAATTAACCCCTTTGTGCTGCATTAGTGACACCAGTATCAGTGTTTATGAACCTTTTCATGCTGCACCAAATAGGGGTTAATTAACACTGACACTGGTGTCACTAATGCAGCACAAAGGGGTTAATTAACTACCACTGGTCACTAATGCATCAGTGACCAGTGGCAGTACATTAACCCCCTCCATGCTGCATAATAAAAATACCATTGTAAATTAATGCCCTCCCAAAGAGTTACTTACTTCAGGCAATTAACACAGCAAAGCCACAGTGACAACACTGCCTTAGGTTAGGTTTTTAGCCTCTGAAAATGTACTTGCTTTTGCACGGCGCTTCACTGGCTCCTCGCAGGTCTTTGCAGCAGCACTCTCCGGACTCCCGCCTCCTGGTCTGTGAATGACATCACACCGGGCGGGACTAGGAAACTCCTGTCGGGCGGAGATCACTCCGCCTGACAGGGAAGACAGTGAATGCATCGGTTTTTTTGGACTCATGTCATATCACTAAGCTGCTTACTCACACGGTCGCACCGCTCTGCTGCAAATATAACCCAGACAGTGTAGTGGCGGCCGGCGGGTGTCACGGCTGTCTGCTGTGTGCTGAGTAAGCACATTTTTACGAGGCCTTCCCCGCCCCCTGGCCAAGTCCGCCCCTACCTCCTGGCCGGTTCAGCAGCAGGTGGCAGCTCTGCCTCCTTTACCAGTCCGGCCCACTCACCCTGCCAGCTTGGGGACACTGACAAGGGGCATTTCCTCCCATTCTCCCACGCACAAATCAGGCAAATTAGGCGGCCATGAGGCCCCTGGAAGCGCGAGGCCTTAAGCGACCGCCTTTTTTGCCTAATTAGAGAGCCTCCTCTGACACCACCCTCAAATCCATAATTATAATTACATAATGAAATATTTCATGGAAGAATTAATTAATCAAGACACTGTGAAAATCTTTCCCATTAGTTTTAAAATATCACCTTTATTTTTTGAAGTCTAAAACTATTTTTTAAATTACATTTGTTAGCCTTGTTTTCACCCCCAAATTCATCCACTTGACCTTCGGAAGATTTACCCCCCCTTCATGACCAGGTCATTTTTGCAGTACGGCTTTGCGTTATCTTAACTGACAATTGCATGGTCATGCAACACTGTACTGTAAAGCTTTCTTTTGGTGCCATTTTATCACCACTAGGTTTTTTTATTTTTCTGTCATTGTAAACTACATTGTGTTTTGGGCCTGAGACAGGAAGCTCTACTGTATGTTCACTCCTGGAAGACAGTGCTGTATGCTGTATGTAGCCTCAGCTACATACAGTTTATACAGGACATCCAGCAGCGTCACATATTAGTGAGAGACAAGCTGACCCAAACGAACTATGTAAATGGTAACAAAAGCTGGAGTTCAGTTTTAACAGATTGCGTGCCAATCCTGACGTTAAATGCCTGATAATTAAACATCAGGAGTACAAATTATCTGCATTCCTGGATGACGTCCTGTTATTATGTTGCCCAACCTTCTCAATGATCTCAAGTGGTTTTATTTACTAATTCTAATCTAAAGATACAGTATACTATGGCAAATCTTAAACTTTAAATCTATTACTCCATGTGGATACTGTCTCCCAATGTGCAGACACGATCTCCCAATGTAAAAGGAAATTTTCTGTTCACTTGAAAATCTGATGCCATAATGTATCTTGGGATACAAATCCTGGCTAATGTTTCTGAATCTTTCTATATGTAAGGCAATTACCTCCCTGAACTGAAAAATAAAAATTGGGACCTTACAAATTAGGATAACCACTTCAGCCCCGGAAGATTTGGCTGCAGAATGACCAGGCCATTTTTTGCGATTCGGCACTGAGTCGATTTAACTGACAATTGCACGGTTGTGCGACGCTGCACCCAAACAAAACTGAAGTCCTTTTTTTCCCACAAATAAAGATTTCTTTTGGTGGTATTTGATCGCCTCTTTATTTTTTGCGCTATAAACAAAAAAAGAGCAACAATTTTGAAAAAAATCCATAATATTTTGTACTTTTTGCTATAATAAATATCCCCATTTTTTTTTTTAAAAAGCAAATTTTTTCTCAGTTTAGGCCAATATGTATTCTTCTACATATTTTTGGTAAAAAAATTGCAATAAGATTATATTGATTGGTTTGCACAAAAGAGTTATAGCGTCTACAAAATAGGGGATAGATTTATAGCATTTTTATTATTATTTTTTTCTTACTAGTAATGGCGGCGATCTGCTATTTTTATCATGACTGTGACATTATGGTGGGCACATCGGACAATTTTGACACATTTTTGGGACTATTGGCATTTATACAGCGATCAGTGCTATAAAAATGCATTTATTACTGTATAAATGTCACTGGCATTGAAGGGGTTAACACTAGGGGCGATCAAGGGGTTAGCTATGTTTACTGGGAGGTGATTCTAACTGAAGGGGGAGGGCACTGACTAGGAACACACAATCTGTCACTCCTGTCATAACAGAACAGAACCCTGACTTTGGGTTTGTTTAGGAGTTTCTTAGAAAAAATATGGCCCTCACAAGGACATCTTATCTATGTATTTTTACAAGCTTTTAAGCTGCAAGGCCCTGGTCTCACTCTTGCATACCTTTAATTTTTGGTCATATATGCAGTTTAGACATTTCTTAGATGTCCTAATAGCACATAGTACCTGGTTTAGAACCCTTACCCAATTTGAGTTTTTTTCTCCTCAAAGACACCTAAATCGCTACGCTCTACTCATTGCTTGTTTAGGGATCTTTTCTTCATCTCAGGTTTGGTCTGTTCATACTGCGGGAAGGACTTAACATTATCTAAGGAGGACTAAGAGTCCATAAATATCTATGCTCATAAGGCCTCCTTAAATGTTGCAATTCAATGAAACACTCAAGATCAGATCTTTGTGGTACAGAACACTGGTTCTGCTGTATAAATTCTCTCCCACAGTCCTTTGCTTGATGTTTGAGCAGGAGGAAGGCACAATGATGCACATATGGTGGTCCTATGCAAAGCTTCTGAGTTTTTGGCAGGAGGTGCATAAGATCATCACTGATGGCACTACATATTCCTTGGACTATACCCTGGCCCAGGATCTTCTTCATCATGGTTTTTTAACTTGAGGGACTTATTTTAAATCACTTATGGTCAGTGCAGCTAGGCTGTGTGTCCCTGTACATGTTTTAAACAAGTTCTAACTATTTACACTATACATGGTTTAATAGGCTTAATAGAATTGAAGAAAAAAATAACTTATACATAGCTCCCAAGATAAGCTCATGAAATTCAATACCACCTGGTATTGTTGGTCACATTTTAAAACAAGAGATGCAAATCAAGGTCACTTGGTAATACTAACTAGGAATAGGGTAGCGGTTTGGCCTGGGAATAAGTTTGGCCCAAACATCCCCCAATCGGTTGTTCTCCAAACAATCACATTTTCTGTGCGCTCGGCGGTGTTCGCCTGCCGACCGCACAGTCAATAGATTGTTAAGGAGAGGGGTCGGGAAGCCAGCCGCCATGTCCTTAACAACGGATGAGTTATCAGCTGTCAGCGGGCTTCCCCGCTGACAGCTGAATGAAAAAAGAAACATTGCTGAATTAGCCTGCAATAGAAAATTTATAAAAAAAAAAACGGTGTGGGGTCCCCTTTGGGTCTGGTATGGATTTTGAGGGGAAACCCACACCAAAATTATGAAAAAAAAAACAGCTTTGGGTCCCCTCTAAAATCAATACCAAATCCTTATCTGAGCAGTGCACACAGCCTGGCAGACCATAAAAGGAGGGGGCGAACGAGAGCCCCCCTCCTGAGCCATACCAGGCCACATGCTCTATAAAGATACATGAATTGAAATTTGTCCGGTTCAGCAGGGACCACCCAAATTTCATTCCATGTATGAGCTAGTTGGTTGTACACACAGAGGTCGCTCTATTGATCGACTTGTGTACAACCAGCCTGTCTGATTTTTCCTGAATGATCAGTGCCAATGGCTATAGCTGGCGACATTAATCATTGTAATCTACCAACCAGGAAGGGTCCCCGCCGGCAGAATACAATAGCTTAGTGAGAGTGATTCCCCCATTTACATCAAATGTGTGAATAAGGGAACTTTCATTGATTTTTTGATTAACCAGCTCGTTCAACAAAAAAAATAATAATGTATGACCTGCCTACGGTGCTTTAGAATTTAGCCTAAACTTTCATTGTGGTGCCATTTAAATTTATATTTTATTCAGGTCCCCTTTTCTCAGACCCAATTTCTTGTCTTGAAGGCAATCTAGGTGACATGGACATTCATTGTACTGTTCATTTAAGCACAAGAGAATCCATTTTGTTCTCACTGTTGAAATGTGTTCTGTAACCTTCACCTAACACACAGACACTTCTCCTACTAAACGCTCTCTACTCCCCCCTCCCTTTTCAAGGTTTAACTTTTGCAATTGTTCTATTCGCTAGCTTTTAATAACATATTGCTATTTGTTGCTTTTTAATAACATCTCACACCACCCCTTTCTTATCTATGTATAAAATAACATGTAATAATAAATTTTTCACTGAACGGACATTTTAAACACAGTGATTGAGTCCTGTGAATCTGTTCCTGCAGCTGCAGTATTAACTTTGTTTTAGAGTCCCAATCAGAAATCAGTCATATCAGTCTTGGCGAGTCATAACAGGAGTTTGGCAGAGTCTCCAGAAGGAACCGCGCTTCGATCGGGATCATCGGGAAACGCAGACCTCAAATGCCGGCTAGGTAAGCTGCCCTTAAGCTCGCTATACTTCTGCCTTTTCCTATGTATCCTATCTGTCGGTTCTCAAGGAAACCAGACCACTCTCGGACCTTTCTGGTTGGGTAACGTGTGTGTGTGAATGTGTTTGTGTCCCCCTTCACGGGTTGGACTGTGTGTGGATAGGGAAAATCCTCTGCAGTTCCCTGCGTTGACTCCTTGTGGGCGACCTGGGTCAGAGGCGCATGGTAGGGTCAGATAAAACTCACAGAGAAGAGATGAGGAGGGTCTCTTAATGAGTGTTTTGTCTATTGTCATAAACCCCTTCTATCCACGTAGATAAGTGGAGACTGTTCTTGTAAATCTGCAGATTTGCTGTACTATTTGTTTTAGAGGCAAGAGGGTATAGGCACAAGTAGAGAAGAGAGAAGACTGGCCAGTCATTATGGGCATTAAATTAATTAAGGGAATGAAGGGAGAGAGGCCTTCAGAAAATGCCCAGCGCAAGATGAGCGCTAGAGAATATATGAACCGAAGGTACGGTTCTGCCTATACTGAGCCCCTAGATAAATGGGTAGAATGGACAAAGGGAACAGCTAAACCTTTAAAATCTGAAGGGACTTTTGATTTAAAAGTATGGCAAACTTTTCTGCACGATTATGGCCCACTACTGTGCAGTGAAGGAACGTGGAGAATAGCTTGCACATGGGAGACAGAAGCTAAAGTAGCAAATCAAACTGGCTTGATGGATATATTTAATAAAAGTACTACCCAAATTTACTACGTTTGGCCAGAAGACTCTGTAGAGGAGGACCCCCCACCTTATGTGGCTGCCAGTTTGGCTTTAAGGGGTCCACGCACAAAAGCAAAAGAATTAGATTACATGGAACACACAAAAGATGAGCTATGCAATATAGTAGAGAGCAGAGGTTTAACAGCCCCATATCAACCTACAAAGAGGGATTTGGCTCATATCCTAGAAACAGATGATTGGCATAAATCAAAAGGCACATATGCAAACCTAGATCTCTCTGAACTTAAGGCCTTGGCCAGAGAAAGAGAGATAGAGTCTGAACTTCCAGAGCAAACCATAATTTCCAAATTGTGGCAGCAAGATGAAGAGAGAAGGAAGGGAGATGCCAGCCCTTCTGCCCCTGGCATAGAGAAATCTGTTGCAGTTTATCCTGTCAGAACCCAATTAGTTTTTGAAGGTGATGCTGTTGACAGTAAGTCTCAAATTAAATGGCATGTACCTTTTAGTCCCCAAGATATGAGAGCCATATTAGAAGGATTGGGAGATCCTAGAAAGAATCCAATTGGGTTTGCAAACAAACTTAGTGCTGCACAGGAAGCATATGAGGCTTCTGCTACTGACATTCATCAGCTTCTTATTAAAGCAGTGGGAAGCAACATGTCTGGCTATATACTTAAAGAATGTGGTGTAGACGTCAAAAATCTAAATAAGATGGTTAGTGGACGGGAGGTTTGTGAGAAATTGAAGGAAAAATTGCCCCAAATATATGGACAAACCAGACATGCTGAATTTATGAATGCTAAGCAAGGGAAAGAGGAAGCAGCAGGGGCTTATTGGAGGCGGTTAAGTGATATGGCTGAGGAAGCAGGCATTAAAATAGAGGAAGAGAAGGCGGGAGAAACTGCAAGTCCATCTACACAACTGGTGAAAAAAGGTTTCTTGATGGTTTAATACCCCAGTTGAAAGAAAAGTTGTTCACAGCAAGGCCTGAGGCAGGCAATATGTCTATTCGAGACGTCCTGCCTATCCTGTTGCCCATAGAAAACAGGATTAACCAAAAAGACAGCAAACCCAAGGTAATGTACATGGGGAAGAAGAGAGGAAAAGGAAGAGGTAGAGGCAAAGGCAATTTCAGAAATCATGGCAATCGGGGACCAATTATATGCTACAATTGTGATGGGGAAGGACACATAGCCAAATTCTGCCATCTTCCTGACCGTAGACTAGGAAAGAGCTTAGAGGCCCCTCATGCTGATCCCGGTTCTCTGCCAAAAGCAGTGGATCAGGCATAGGAAAATGGCATGCCAGTATCAATCATGTTAAATAGGGGAGACAATGGTCCCGAGGCCAGAGTAAAAGTATTTTTACAAGAACTCCCCTATCCTGGAGGAGAAACAGAATTAACCTGTTTAATTGATACTGGTGCAAGCTGAAGTGTTTTTAATATAGAGGACTTACCTCCAGGATTATTATCTACAAATGTTATCTCTGGTGTTGGCCTAACCGGGACCTCTACTGATTTGGTTGAGTCCAAGCCACTTAAACTCAGGCTAGGACAGCAAACAGAAATTGTCACTAAAGTGTTAGTCTCAGACACAGTTCCTACCAATCTTTTGGGAGCTGACATTTTGAACCAAATTTTAGCAAACATAGACTACACTCCTACAGGAGTCCAAGTGGTCAGTAGTCTATCAGGAGAAGTTTTAAATTCTGCCTGTGGAGTATTTTTAATCCAAGACTCCACTCTGCCATTTCCACCAGAATTGGAAGTGATTCCCGCTGAATTATGGGCCACCAGCAAATATGATGTAGGTCTGCTGGATTGCACCCCAGTCATGATAAAAATTAAACCAGGAGCCCATCTCCCACAGATTAAACAGTACCCACTGAGTATTGCTCAGACTGAGGGGATAAAGGATCAAATCACTCAACTGAAAGCAGCAGGAGTTGTTGTACCAATTAAGTCCCAGGTCAATACACCCCTGTTCCCAATTGCAAAGAAGCCAGACAAGAAGGGTGGGCAGGTGACATATTGCATGGTGCATGATTTGAGAGCCATTAACAATATAATAGAGGCAGATACCCCGATCGTGCCCAACCCCCGCACTTTACTAAGTGGAATACCTGCCTCCAGCACCTGCTTTACAGTGATTGATCTTGCAAATGCTTTCTTTTCGGTGCCCCTGCACCCAGATTGTTGGCACCTTTTTTCATTTACCCATGATGCCCAAAAGTTAGCATGGACAAGATTGCCCAAGGCTGTGTGAGTAGCCCCTCTGAATATAATACTGCGTTAAAGCAAGTATTGGACCAATGGTCCCCCTTACACCCAAACACAGTTTTGCTTCAGTACATAGACGATTTGCTTATTTGTTCTGATACAAAGGACATTTGTAGCAGAGAAACAGTAAGCCTTCTCCTGTTTCTCTATAACAGTAACAACAAAGTTAGCAAAGATAAGCTACAATACTGCCAAGAGAAAGTGATCTTCCTGGGTCACTGCATTTCACATGGAATCCGTCACCTAACCCCAGATCGAGTTAAAACTCTACAAAACTTTGAAAAGCCAAGAAATGTCCGGCAACTACGTGCCTTCCTGGGGTTAGTGGGATATTGTAGGGACTGGATTCCAAATGCATCAGAACTTATGGCTCCTCTATATGAGGCTACCACTAGAAACCCTTTCAAACTCACATGGGACAATGAATTGCAGATGAAGGAGCTTATTAAAATTTTGTCTGAAGCTCCCGCCATTGGACTTCCTGACTATACTAAGACTTTCTCGTTGTTCTGTCATGAAGTCAATGGATATGCTGCAGGTGTACTCACCCAGCTACATGGAGACAAACAGAGTCCTGTGATGTATGTATCAGCCTCATTAGACCCTGTCATCAAAGGCTCCCCCAGTTGTATGCGAGCCATAGCAGCCTGCATTTTGCTGCTAGACAAAGTAACGGAGCTTGTACTAGATTCTGCTCCGATCCTGTATGTGCCACATGCAGTACAGGAAATCATGAATCAAGTAAATACTAGACATGTGTCTGCCAGTAGATTTGACAAGTACCAGTCTGCTCTTTTTGCTCCATCGAATTTAACAATCAAACGATGTGTTACTTTAAATCCGGCTACTCTTCTTCCTATAATTGATGAGGAAGATGCAACAAATGGTACTGATGTAGAACCTGAGAGTTTTTCTCATGATTGTATGGCTCTTATGGAGGTAGAAAGGGCCTCTGTCACACCAGCAAAAGATGAGCCCTTATCAGATTGTGACACACACTTATTCGTAGATGGTTCCAGATTTTACACTGACGATGGTCAGCCACACACAGGGTTTGCTGTAACCACTTCAGACACCATTTTACATCAGGAAGCACTGAAACCCCAGATGTCAGCACAGGAAGTGGAGTTGTATGCTGTAGTCAAAGCATGTCATCTCCTAGAGAATCAAAGGGGAAATGTTTACACTGACAGCAGATATGCATTTGGAATAGCCCACGATTTTTGGCCTATCTGGAAAGCACGGCACTTTCTGACTAGTGCAGGGAAGCCAGTGAGACATGCAAAACTCATAGAGCGGCTATTTGAGGCCTTTCAGAAGCCAGCAGAAGTTGCCATCTTGAAGGTAAAAGGGCATGCAAGGGGAAGTGACATGACAGCCAGAGGAAATGCTTTAGCGGACCAAGCGGCAAAGGATGCTGCCATCATTTGGAGTCACATCCACTGTAGGGGTCGCCCAGGTAGCGGGGACAGATTCCCCTCATCAAGAGCAGTGGGATGTAGAAACTCTAATTCAGTTGCAGAACCAGGCCCCTGATGAAGAGAAGGATAAGTGGATCAAATGTAATGCTACCCAAAATCAGCAGGGCCTGTGGAGCGCTGACAACAGGTGGTGTCTACCCAGGAGTTTGTACCCAGTTTTAGCACAGCTGGCACATGGCGTCAGTCATCTTGCTAAGGGCGCGATGGTGGCACTTACTGACTGCTATTGGATAGCACCTGGATTTAGTGCATTTGCAGCCAGGTTTTGTGCTTCATGTCTCACTTGTGCTCTGTACAATGCAGGGAGGCCTGTTCATGTTCCCCAAAGGCATTCTCCAAAGCCAGATTTCCCTTTCCAAAGAATTCAAATAGACTACATTCAGATGCCCAGAATAGGCACCTATGAGTTTGCTTTAGTGTGTGTTGACATGTTCTCAGGTTGGCCCGAGAGCTGGCCAGTAGCCAAAGCAAATGCAAAAACAACAGCAAAGAAAATTTTGAATGAAATAGTTTGTAGATATGGAGTTCCTGAAACTATTGAGAGTGACAGAGGAACCCATTTTACTGGGGAAGTAATGAAAGAGGTAATGGAAGCACTTCACATACAGCAAGCTTTCCATACACCTTATCATCCACAAAGTAGTGGTAAAGTTGAGAGACTTAATGGAATTTTGAAAAACAGATGTGCAAAAATTAAAGCAGATACAGGAAAAGGATGGGTGGAAGCTTTGCCATTAGCCCTATATTCTGTAAGAACTACCCCTAAACAACCACATGGGCTGTCCCCCTATGAGATTTTATTTGGAGGGCCACCCAAAACAGGGCTATATTTTCCCCAACAGTTGCAGGCTTCTCACTCTAATCTGTTAGAATATGTTCAGATTTTGCAAAGAACATTGAATAAAATACATGAAGGTGTTTATAAATCTATCCCCGACCCAGATTCTGTTTCAGGTATTCACAGAATCCAACCAGGTGACTGGGTGGTGGTCAAGCGACACGTCAGAAAGCCACTAGAACCAAAATTTGACGGACCACATTTGGTGCTTTTGACAACCGGTTCTGCTGTCAAGTTGGAAAGAAAACCCACCTGGATTCACGCCAGTCACTGCAAGAAAATCCTGAAGTGATGATATCCTTTGAAAAAAAGATGATAATGTTTCTTTTCTTTTTGTTGTTTGTGAGAACTGAGACATGGAAAAATAACCCTTTCATCCAAATGTTAAATTTGTATGCAACCCATAGCAACGCTAGTAACTGCTGGGTGTGTTCTCACTTACATCCCCATACAGGAACAATACCCATGATAGCAATGCCTCTCAATTTCACTGATCTAAACAGGACCAGAATAAATGGCTCATACATAGTCTCCACAGCTAATGAGCACAGATCAGTAACTTTGATGGTTTCGAAACAGATAAACACTCCACAGATTTGTTTAAACATTACATGCCCGTTTAACACTAAATGTAGACGGTTGGGCAATTCAGATTGCACTGGAGCAAAAATTACAGTTTATGGAGGAAACTATGGTCAATATTATTATATCCCAGATCCAGAACTAAATAGAACCCTTTATAGTACAAATTGCTCACAGTTTCCAATATGTGAAAATATCGGTTTCCTGAGATTCCATGTTATTGCTTCCAGTTTTTTAGGAGCAGGCATACCGTCCATACGTAGAGGGTTATATTATATATGTGGAAATAAAGCTTACGCCTGGCTTCCTACTAATGTTACAGGTACATGTTATATTGGGAAGTTAGTACCTGCTTTGGCTGTTCGCAAAGATACAGTGCGACCAGATCAAAGTCCAGGATACCCTTTAGTGTTCAAAAGAGAGCTGTTCACTGAAGGTGACATGACATGGTCATGGTTCCCTTCCTGGACAGGATGGGGAATTGAAGCAATGAAAAGACTAAATAATTACACTAGAATTGTAGATGAGATTATTAACCTTACTACCACTGATATAGGTTTATTAAATGAAGAAATGGCTCAGCTTAAAAAAGTAGTATTAGAGCACAGATTAACGCTAAATTATCTCACTGCAGCTCAAGGTGGGATGTGTAAGATATTTCACACTGACTGTTGTAAATACATTTCTGATAATGAGGACATTATTAAAGGGCATCTAGCTAAGATAAGAGAACTACAGAATAAGGCCAGAGATATTGCTAAAGATGGATGGAACCCCTTTCAGGGTTTAGGAGGTTTTGGTGATTTTTTATATGGCATAGCAACATGGTTACAGAAACTAGGCGCTTACATTGTGATGTTCCTATTTCTCATGTTTGTTATTTACTTCCTCATCAGGCTATGCCTCTGTGTGACTACCCGCTGTACCAACAAATGTACCACCAGCCCTGATGAACCCATTATTGTGAGAAAGCTAGGAGAGAGCTGAACAGGACGCCGTCTCTCTGCGCCAATGTAACAGGAGTTACCAGCAATCGGCTGAACGTAACGCGGAGAAGAATGGTGTCAAATAAACAAAAGGGGGGAAATGACATGGACATTCATTGTACTGTTCATTTAAGCACAAGAGAATCCATTTTGTTCTCACTGTTGAAATGTGTTCTGTAACCTTCACCTAACACACAGACACTTCTCCTACTAAACGCTCTCTACTCCCCCCTCCCTTTTCAAGGTTTAACTTTTGCAATTGTTCTATTCGCTAGCTTTTAATAACATATTGCTATTTGTTACTTTTTAATAACATCTCACACCACCCCTTTCTTATCTATGTATAAAATAACATGTAATAATACATTTTTCACTGAACGGACATTTTAAACACAGTGATTGAGTCCTGTGAATCTGTTCCTGCAGCTGCAGTATTAACTTTGTTTTAGAGTCCCAATCAGAAATCAGTCATATCACTAGGTTTCGCCCATATTCTACCCATATACAGTATGTCTTGCTAGAGCTTTCTCTTGTTTTAGCAGAATGTTGTTTACATGTTCTAGGATCTATCATTTTAACTGCCTTATCATTTTTACAACTACAGCTATAAAATTGTTGAATCTCTATTGTTTCCCTATCCTTTGGGTTAAATAATTCTTTCACTTTCAAAGTTTTCACATATTGACAGACTTTGTAATGTCCACATTTAAAAAACGAATTTGGTCTATGAGGAACAAAAAAAACATTATCTCCCACTGCTTATACTCTACAATTATTTTTCAGATAAGTTACATATATATTAGCTTCTTTTCTCTGTTGTTGGCATTAAGAGGTATTCAGTAAACACAGGAAGGTCTACCTATAAGGCTGCATGCACACTGGACATTATAAAAACACCAGTAGCGTTGACACATTAAAACGTGAGTTTTGCTGCATTTTGCCACTTTTTCCATTAGTGTTTTTTTTCATTGTTAGCTTTTGGCCGTGTTAGCATTTTTAGCGATTTTAGCAAGAAAACACCTCTCTGCTACTTTTAAATCCCACTTTCCCACAATGACTGAGTCTCAAAAATGCTCATAAATGCAGGATAGTTGTGCTTTGCAGCTCTTTGCCATGTTTGTCAGCTTTAGAGCGTTTTTATAGCTAAAAAATCCTCTTTAAAGTTCTGGGATTTTTTTCCAGCCTGAAAATGCAAAAATGCCTGTTGCCAAAAACAGCAGCTGTAAAAATATCTAGGGTGCATGGGGCCTAAAAAGTTTGCTGGATGAATGTCCAAGCATTTATTGTACAAAATTGTCCTGTATTTTTAATAATACTGTGGCTTCCCATGATTGTCATCTCCATTTAGTGGTCAATATGTGGTATATTTTTCTGATGGAGCTCATGATTATCAGAAGTCATATTATTAGAGAAAATATAGGGAAATTCATACAAGCCTGAAAACTTGTGACATTCACCCAATGAATGCAATATAAATAGACCCCTTAAAGTAGGGGTCCCCAAACACTGGCCCTCCAGCTGTTCAGGAACTACAATTCCTGTCATATCTAGTCATGTCTGTGAATGTCAGAGTTTTACAATGCCCCATAGGATGTATAGTTCCGCAATAGCTGGAGGGCCATAGGTTGGAGATTCCCTTTCTTGAAGTGTATAAAAGCCTGTCATTAAATCCAATATATGTTTTAACATTATAATTTTAATAGGCATTTTAAATCATTTAAAATATGCATCTTTGAGAAAGAAATACCTCTTTTCCCTGCCATGAAGGTTTTTGTGTAGATGTTCTCCTTTATAGAGTGACAACAATCTGTCCCGGTCTCCTAAATATGCTCCTGCTTTGTTGCCTTGTTACCTTGTCACAGGGATTTCCAAAAGACACTGCAAAGGGCGTAGTATTGCTCACTGTGCAGGCAGGATCCACTGCTGTCAACAACAGGAAAACCTGCAATGCAATGCCATGAAGCCATAAATACTTAGATATAACAAATGATGAAAAAATGTGAGAGCACATAAGAATTGTAGGTAACAGCACAGAAAAGGCAAGCATTTTAATTGCTTACTTGCTGTGGTTTTCCTATCTATTAATGATTGCTATTCACTTGCAATATGCCTTTGAATTTTCTGGAAATGTTTACTATTCCAGGAGTGTCACTAGCACAGCCTTCTCCCTCTTTGCACTTCCAATCCCTTTTCTCTTCTGTAAGTTTCTATCTGCTTTCTGTGCCAAGTTAGCATCTCCACCCCTCCCGTTGTCTCCCTACATAGCCTTTTATTTAGCTGCCAGTGGGGGGGCAACGGTGAATATTATGAAGTATCAGTTGAGTGACAACTGAGTCTGCTGTGGCTCCTGACCTCAAATCCAAGATGTTAGTGCCCAGCAGCAGTCTCATATTTTTTGGATGTCTACACAATGGGGTCCTTTACAGGTAAATGACATGCATATAATATGTTAAATCTAAATGTAATCTTATGGGAACATATTTGTTGAAATTGGGTCACTTTAAGTCAGTGGTTCTCAACTCCTGTCCCCACTAACGGGCCAGGTTTACAAGATAACTGAAATAAATCACAGGTGATATCATTTGCTGCTCAGTGTTTGCAGTATTTTAGTCTGCATATCCCCAAGGTAATACTTAAAGGCGTTGTATATCCTCGTGTTTTTTCACCTTAATGCATCCTATGCATTAAGGTGAAAAAACGTCTGTCAGTGACCGGCCCCCCAGCCCCCCCCATTTTACTCACCTAAGCCCCATAATTCACATGCCGGAGACACGCTCTTCCCCTCTGCCCATTGTCTTGGCTCTTGATTCTATACATTGATAGCAGCACTGCCATTGGCTCCCATTGCTGTCAATCAAATCCAATGACATGGGTGCCAGGGGAGGGGCCGAGGCTGAGTCCGGCAATCTAAATCTATGGCTGTAAATGCTGGACTCGGGAGCGCACCCGCAAGGTAACCCCTACTTTTTCTAGGGGGTTATACGATGCAGGGAGGAGCTACCCCAGAAGTCACTCTGTGCAAAACAAACTGCACAGTGGAGGTAAGTATATGTTTGTTATTTTTTAAAAAACAAAGCTTTACAATCACTTTAAAATCTGGCTTGTTAGTGGGTCCTGAGGACAGGAGTTGAGAACTACTGCTTTAATACCAATACATATCTGTGTAACAGGGATTTTATATGCACATTTTTCTTATAATAATGTAACGATAGCACCATTTCATTCATGGCTATGAATAATCACTGCAATGCAGCAGGACTTCGTACTTAAAATAAAAAACAGCATTTATCAATTCTCACTACCTGCTTTCTTCTAAGTAAGCTATACTGTGAGACGATTTGCAAAAAGTTTGTTTTTCTGAACAAACTTACATCTTCCAAAGTTGTACAACTAAATATGTCCCACATTTTTCACAATACACTTTTCAAGAAAGCACCTTTTGCCTTCCAGTGGTAACTAACTGAGAAAAGCTTGAAATAGACAGTTTTAATGCAGCATGCTTTTGCTATTGATTAGTTACAGTATATTGCAGAATATTGATTTCTCAGAACACTTGTTAGTACAGCATGATTTATATTTTGACAAATATAAATTTCTTTTATCTCAAAACTTAAAGAAACGTGGAAAAATAATACCCTGCATAATATGTATTTTAAAGAAAAGGCTTCCTAGGGTAAGAGGGCAGAATTTCCAAACAGTGTGCTCAAAAACACCAAACAACAGACTGGGGCCTCCAGTTGAAGAGAAAATGAACGGCAGTAGGTCATTTAGGAACTAAAATCAGCACCGCAGGGAAGTAATAGTCTCCCCAGGTTATAACATTTCCTTTTATTTATTTTTCTTTTAGATGTTTGTGTCACAGCTTGAAGAAACAAGACAAACCAAAGAGAAGTAAAGGAGTTGTGTCTCTGAAAAGAAAGGGAATTCAAGCCTTGACTCCTGCTTCAGAAAGTGACATGAAAGTGAGTGATGCAGGAAAACATTCTCAAAATTCCCTGTACACACATTCACAACAGATTTCAACTTTAATCTTAAAAAGGAAGAAAGAAACCTGATGTGCACAGCAGTTTAAAAACAAATTACTAAGCATTTGTTGATATAAATTTACCATTTTCCTGTGGAACATTATGTTTGATATAGATGCTGCATCTTAGATGTGATGAGTCTTTCTATCATGTGCAATGTTTCCTTTAACTGCAGAACTGCAATATAAAAGCTATGCAACTTGCTTTATTTTTCATTAGATGAAGCAATACAATGAAATAGATGATATACACTAAAAAATATGAATAGACAGATGGACAGACAAAATGATGTTGCACTGTGGCCTTGCAATGCTGGGCCCTGCATTTTTTCCACCCTCTACCTCTTTAAAATAGGTTTCTTCTAGGTTTCCGCTAGGTGTCCCTCTAGGTGTTCATATTACTTTTAAAACAACTACTGCTAGGTTAATTGATGTTATGCTGGTAGTAAAATCCAGCACCATCTCCATCCCAATTTGCTTTCAGGCACACATCAATCAACCAGCAATAGTCAACATTCCTGTAGAAGGGTTTATGATGGCTAAAAGAACATTTGTATATAGTTAGTTGACACTACAAATGGCAATAAACATAGTGGGAAATCAATTATGCTTGCACAATGCACCCACCTAGAATTATCTCTGCCTATTGGTGTATCCTTAAGGAAATTGGAAAATGAGTGCTGGACCCACAAGGTTACCTCACTGGAATCTATCATAAAGTATTGATGTTAATAAAAATAATCTGGCTCCTGGGCAGGTAGCCCCCTACACCCCATCCACACATCCACAAGGCATAGGGTGATGTTTTAGTATTCTGATAGTGAGGATATTTCACCGCCATCAGAATACACTGATCAGCGCTGCATCCTATTGCCTGTAACACTAAACAAGAAAAAAATACAGACAGGGCAGTTGTACAGAAATTAAATCAACTTCTTTTCAAATGTAGTGGCCACACATGGATCAGAATTTGGCTTGTCCCTGCTGAACTGGCCAAACTTTAATCCATGTATAGCCAGGGCTGGTTCTTGACTATTGCGTGCCCTAGGCAAGACTACCACCTCACAGGCTGAGCTGCTGTTGACCTCCTCTGCAGCAGCCATGATGGATGTGCTCCATGGCTGCTGCTTTCTCTGGATTGGCCAGCAGTCAGAAGAGAGTCAGTCAGCTCCCCAGCCCTATTTAGGGTGACGGTCTTCAGCCCCTCGTGTTCCCCAGCCAGGCCAGTAGGGAAGTCAGCGGCCGTGGCTGCGCCCCCTAAGCAGCAGTGTGCTTTGGCGGCTGCCTAGTTCGCCTACCGGCAGCGCTGGCCCTGTGTATAGCAAGCTTTATTTCAGCAAGCGGCATGCTTACTATAAGATTTAAATCATTTAAAGAAGAATACAGGTGACCACACAGATGTTTACATGAATGGTAAGAATTACGCATCATCTTTAATTTGCCGTGATATAAGGCATTTCATAACTTTGATATACTGTATTGTCAATAAAGTTACAAAAATACCCAAGAAAATATTTTGTTTATTTAAATATCAACAGTTGCTTGAAAACATAGACGGAACAAGTTTCTTAGCAATTTTGCTTACGTTTTTCTTGTTTCTTATGACAATATATTGTGAACACAATGAAAACAATTAGCAACAGATACAAAAAAGTTAATTGCAAGGCCAAAAGTATATATATTTGCAGGGAAAAATCTCTGCACAGCAATTTGCCCAAATTAGGTATGTGACTGCTAAATTAACATTTTGAACTTCAGAAAATCAAAAACGAAAAGACAACAAATGGTGCTACAAAACAAATACTGTGCAAAACTTTTATCATTAGAAAATGTAGCTAGAGGATTCCAATTATATACTGAAAGTGCCTCTAAGGCAAGCTCGTTGATAGGGGAGGTGGTACCATGAATAAAGAACTCAACTGTGATTTAAGATGGCAATCCATGTTAACTACAAATCTTTCTTAATGTAACAAAGGACAAAGAATTAAATCTCCACTCAAAAACATAGTTTTATAATAATAATGTGGAAGGTTTAGAAGTTTTGCAATTGTTATATTATACAGTATATACATAATATTTATTACTCTCTTTGCCTCTATGTAAAAGATTTGTCCATCTAGTATATTTGAGAAGTCCGGAGCAAATTAGGAAACATCTACCCACATTCTGTCTATTTGATAGGTGTCAAACAAAATAGAAAGTAAGGAGAGGAGGCATTAATGCAATTTCTAGCAGGGTTAGGAAGATTTAAAACTGCTCCTGAATTGTGTTGGATTTTGTTGAAATAAGAGTCTAACAAAATCAAATATGTACTTTATATGTTCTGCTTTTAGCTCTTTCCTCATTAAACAACCAGTTCCTACTTGAGCAAAGAGCTGGCCTTCAGTCACCACTCCAGGGAGAGCTGCCTATGAGAATCATTCCCTGTACACTGCTTAAGACCCGACTGAGAACCTCTTCTGTTTTAAGAGCTTGTTCACACAGGTGGCCAGGGGGGCTGTAAAAACAGGCAGTTGGGCCAAGGTTTTACAGACCTCTGACCACCAACCTATTCTGTGACTGTGATGCTTTGCCGTGGAAAAAAAGAAACCCCCTGTGTTAATGGAGCTGCACAGCAGCATAGTGGTACAGACTTTTCAGAATTAAAACATATCACCTCCTCACCACCTGTCAGCCATCTCCTGAAAAGCGATCAAGTGTGGATCACTTTTCAGAAGGACAGAAAATACTGCCGCATGTCTAAATGAGCCCTAGGAGATCCAGTGCCCCTCATTCTTCTACTTTCTTAATGAGGATGTACACAGCAGCATTTAAAACCCTAATCAGACAGCTTAGTGTCAGTGATACATATCGTCCCCTATCCAACAACCCCACTACGCCGTTTCAATCAACTCTTTTAAAACATTTACAGTTGGGCATTAGTATGAGAGTTTTGTCATCCAAAACTGCTGAGTATCTCTATGTGGAAAAACCTGTGGTGCCAGTCTTCCATCATCTCCCCAAAATTCACAAAATTGATGGTCTTTTACAGGGATGACCAATCATGGCTGGAATTGGTTCCTTATTGGAGCGTTTGGGAGAATGGGTAGACCGGAACCTACAGCCTTTACTACACAGATTGCCTGGCTACATTAGAGATACGAGCACAGTCCTATCCCATATTACATCTGTCAAATGGACATCTATCTATGTGTGGGCTACACTGGATGTAAGGGCACTTTATTCGTTGATCCCCCACAGCACTGGATTGTAGGCCATCCAATATCATCTTCAACACTATAGCTCCTATTCTCAGGAGCTACAGGAGTTTATTTTGTTAAGCGTTGAGCTCTTATTAAAGCACAGTTATTTTTCATTCATCAGTTAAATTTGCATTTCTCAATTGAACATGATGTTTTCGGTATCAACTTTTTAGACATCACTCTAATTGGCGATCCAACTACAGGTGATGTTTCAACATGCACCTATAGGAAACCATGCTCTGGTAACACTACACTTTTTGCAGCCAGTTGTCATCCATCCAACACCATCAATGCCATCCCTTATGGGGAGTTTATTCAAGCCAAACAAAACTGTTCAACAGACTCAACCTTTGAGCTGGAATGCAAGGTCATTCATTAGTGCTTATTGGACTGAGGTTATAACAAATCTGTTATACACCAAGGACTGGAAAGGGTTTTGATAATGGACAGAGAGGAATTACTGTCAGATAAGCCTAAAACCAAGAGAGAGTATAAAAATAAGAATAAATCCTATAAACCTTACAACTCTAGAAATAGAAGAACGGGCAAACCTATTATTATTTAGACTCTGGTCTAAAAGGGAAAGGTTCTGGAGGATATTAGTTATGAGGAAAGGCTGCGATCACTGAACTTATTCTCTCTGGAGAAGAGACGCTTGAGAGGGGATATGATTTCAATTTATAGATACCATACTGGTGACCCCACAATAGGGATAAAACTTTTTTGTGGAAGGGAGTTTAACAAGGCAGGTGGCCACTCATTAAAATTAGAAGAAAAGAAGTTTAACCTTAAACTATGTAAAGGGTAAAGGGTACTGTAAGGGCGGCAAGGATGTGGAATTCCCTTCCACAGGTGGTGGTCTCAGCGGAAAACATTGATAGTTTCAAAAACTATTAGATAAGCACCTGAACGACCGCAACATATATACAATATTGACATATAATCACACACATAGGTTGGACTTGATGGACTTTTGTCTTTTTTCCTTGTCAAAAGAAGTTTATTGAGTATACAATGTTATAAAGATACATAAAGATACATAAAGTAAGTTTACAAGGATCTATAAAGTAAGCTCATTGTTTTACAGTAGGGTTTATATAGGTAAATATCATGAAATTTCAAATATTAAACATTGGGTTCACGTAAACCTAAATTAACGATATATATCATTTCCTTAGTTACTTTTGTAGGTATTTAAATGATTTATACCTACTATACATATTGTTTACAAATAGAGTGTATATAGGTCAAATAAATTCTGATAATGAGCTTTAATCGTAAGGTGGAGAAAAGGAAAGAGAAAGAAGAAAAAGGGTTGAAAGGTAGAGGTATGGTCCACAAGGTTGTCCCGCTCGTCAGTTTATTATTCTTTTTAGTTCTCTTTGAAGCCTTAGAATGGGTGTCTCTGTAAGTCATTTAATCTGTTACCATGGCAACAGGACAGAGTCATTGAAATTTGACAGGAACTGTTGTTTTATCCAAGGATGCCAAAGTTTTTCAAATTTTGGAATTTGATTTTGATCGATGGCTACCATCTTAGCATGGGACATTGTATTATTCATTCTGTGAATTGTTTCTGCTAGTACCAATGTAGGAGATTTCCATGCCTTGGCCACTGTTTGTTTTGCAGCCGTTATTAGTTGGATCATAAGTTTGAATTGAGAGAGTGTTAACCATTCCGGTTTTAGATTAAGTAAAGTTAAATATGGATCTGGTTGTATTATTTTTTTAAATATTTTAGATGCAATCACGAAGACTTCCCTCCAGAAGGTTTGGATTACTGGGCACGTCCACCATATGTGTAAATATGTGCCTATTTCTGGGCATCCTCGAAAACAAAGAGTTGAGGTATTAGGTGAATATTTTGCTACTCTAGCAGGTACAAGGTACCAGCGAGTTAGGACTTTATAATTTGTCTCCAGTGCTAAGATGTTGGGTGAAGATGACTTAGATGTGAGCCATATATTAGACCAGTCCGTGTCTTCTAAAGTTCGTCCCAGGTCCTCCTCCGACCTCTGAACGTAAGAGGGTCTATTAAGATTTGCTACTCCATATAATTGATTATAAAGTGATGAAATTGTACCTTTAGCAAATGGATCTTTTGTACAGATTGATTCAAAAATGGATAATTGGGATAATGGTGTATCCCCCTTTAGGAATGGTGTATAGAAATTTTTGATTTGGAGATATCTAAATATCTCAGAGTTTGGTAGATCATATTTTTCTCTAAGCGATGGGAATGAAAGGAATGATTTAGATGCTATGAAGTCATTTAGTGTCTGAATGCCTGATGTTGTCCAAGCTTTAAAAGAATTTGGGTAGATCCATGCCGGATAAAAGGCCGGATTTCTGATAAAAGAAAGGAGAGGATTGTGTGGAGATTGTAACTGATATTTGGTTTTTAGTTTATCCCAGAGAGATAAGAAGTGTTTAGTTATGGGATTATGAATTTTAAAGCGGTCTTTAGGATCAAGCCATAATAAATTTGATATTAATAGAGGGTCATTTTCTGAAGCCTCTATAAATACCCATAATGGGATTTCCTGTTTTGCATGGTATTTGGACAGACTGGCCAAATGTGCTGCTCTGTAGTAGTTAGTAAAATTAGGGTATCCCAGGCCTCCTTTATTTTTGGGAAGATGTAGTGTGTGTATAGGTATACGTGGTTTAGAAGAGCCCCATATAAACGAAGTTGCTCTTTTTTGTACTATTCTCAAAAAATAGGAAGGAATTGGAATAGGGAGGACTCTGAATAGATAAAGCAATTTGGGTAGAATAGTCATTTTGATTGCATTAATCTTCCCTATCCAGGATAAAGGAAGTTGCGACCATTGTTTTATTAGATTTGTGATCTGTCTTAATACAGGAGGATAATTGGTTGAGAATAAGTCAGAATGAGATGCTGTTAAATGAATTCCAAGATATGGGATTGATTTTTCTGCCCATGTGAATGGGAGTGCAGCCCTAGCCGGGATCAATTCCATGTTTGTGAGTGAAATATTAAGCACTAGGCATTTCTTAGGATTAATCATAAGGCCGGATAGGGCTGCAAATCCATCAAGAGCTGGTATTAAGTTAGGACCAGAGACCTGTGGTGATGATAGAAAAAGTAATATATCGTCTGCAAATATACATAATTTGTGTGTAATACCTCCTACTTCAATGCCAGTTATAGTTTGGTTTGTTCTGATGTATTGGGCCATGGGTTCGAGTATAAGGGCAAATAATAAGGGAGATAATGGGCAACCCTGTCGGGTACCTCTTTCGATGTTAAAGGCTTCAGATTTGTATCCAGCATATTTTATATAGGCTTTGGGTTTATTATATAATGCTTTGATCCATGTTAAAAAGTGGGGTCCAAAACCCCATTTTTGTAATGAATATTGCATATATTGCCAGGATACTGTGTCAAATGCCCTCTTAATATCGAGAGATAGAAAACATAAAGGGATTTTCCGTTTTTTAGCAATATGTGCCAATAACACTGCCCTGCGTATATTATCGCCTGCCTGTCTATTTGGCATGAAGCCTACTTGATCTCTATGTATTAATTTTCCTATAATGCTATTGAGGCGTTTTGCTATTATTTTTGCTAATAATTTAATATCGAGGTTTAACAGAGAGATAGGCCGATAATTCACACAGGAAGTATCATTAGAAAGCGGTTTTGGGATCATACAAACAATTGCCATTAGTGTTTCTTGCCGAAAAGAATGTCCATCTAGAAGTTTGTTAAAAGTTTCAGTGAGAATGGGAGAGAGTATTTCTGAGAATGTTTTATAGTATAAAGCCGAGTAGCCGTCTGGGCCTGGTCTTTTGTTAAGTTTTAGGTCTTTTATGGCATTAGCAACTTCATCTATAGTTATAGGCTCATCCAGACTGCTTTTTTGATTCTGAGATAACTCAGGTAAGGTTATTTTTG
Source organism: Aquarana catesbeiana (assembly GCF_042186555.1). Taxonomy (NCBI): domain Eukaryota; kingdom Metazoa; phylum Chordata; class Amphibia; order Anura; family Ranidae; genus Aquarana; species Aquarana catesbeiana. The sequence continues at coordinate 215,832,052 of NC_133325.1, read as the reverse complement.
AGAAGAAGGATTCAGCTTCTGTAGGATTAAATTCATTGTTTGTCTTGTATAAAGTTGCGAGATGTGAGTGAAATTTATGGACTATTTTAACTGGATTACAAGTGTAAACATTTTTTGATAATTTCAAACGTATTGGTTTGAAAGATTTGTTAGTTGAATTTAATGCCCGAGCCAAATATGTACCTGGTTTGTTTGTATTCATGTAGAAATTGTGTTTGGAGCGTTTGAGGGATTTATCAACTGACTCAGTGAGAAATAGATCGTATTCCAATCTAGATTTTTCCAGATGAGATTTTGTACTCTGAGATGGATTATCTTGAAATGATATGTAGGCTGCATTAAAATTGAGTTCTAGTTTTTTTGCTAGATTTTTGCGTTCCCGTTTAAATAGTGCCATTTGTCTTTGTATTGTACCACGCAAGACAGGCTTATGAGCTTCCCACAGTGTTATTGGGGAGATGTCTGTTGTATTATTAATTGATATGTATTCCTTTAAAGCTTGTTCAATGGCCATCTGATGTAGTGGGTGTTTGAGCATTATGTCCGGTAAGTACCACGTTGGGTCATGCGCTTTTGGTATGGCTGAGGCTATAGTAGTGTATACTGCATTATGGTCAGACCACGGAATCGGAATTATATCTGATGCAATAATTTCTGGTATCATTCCTATTGTTAGAAAAATATGATCTATTCTGGTGAAGGTTTGATGAGGGTGCGAGAAATAAGTGAATTTCTTTTTCATTGGGTTACTTTCTCTCCATGAATCTACCAGATTGTATTTGGAAAGAAGTTGAGAAAAAGGTAATCTAGAGGTTATTTTGGATGGTGTAAAAGGTGATTTATCTAGAAATGGGAGGAGGACCTGGTTTGAATCCCCACACATTATCACTGTTCCTATTTTGTGTGTATTAATCACTTGTAATATATGTGAGAGGAATGGTGTAGGTTGTTTGTTAGGAGCGTAGTAGGAAATCACCGTGATTGCTGTATCCATTATATAACCCATGAGTATCAGGTATCTACCTTCTGGGTCTTTAATTTCTGATGATAAGGTGAATGGTGTGGATCGGTGAAATGCAATTAGAGTTCCCCTTTGCTTGGTACAGGCAGAAGCCGTGTAAATTTGTTAATAAAAAGGAGAAATATATTTTGGAGTAGAATCTTTGGTGAAGTGTGTTTCTTGGAGGCATACTATGTGAGCCTTCTTGTTATGGAAAGTACGGAAGGCTTTGGTCCTTTTTTGAGGGACATTTATTCCCTGAACATTCAGGGAAAGTATATTCAGTGGTGCCATGGCAATAGATCAAATAGTTTTGACTTACTTTTTGTTATGCAGAGCTGGCTGCGCAGATCAACCTGTGTGGACTGAAGAGATGAATAGATAGAAAAGAAACCAGTGAATTCTGGAGTAAAGAGTAAACAAAAAACATATGAGATTAGATGATACATTGTATAAATTATTTTTTGCAAGTAATCACAATTTACCCGTGAAAGAGAATAAATATCTCTCTCATTGGAATAAGTGCCTTCGTCACACTCCCACATAATATGGTTGGGAGAATGAGGAGGGCTAATGGGGGTACACGGATCTTCCGCTTACAGGAGAGAAGTGCTATGTCAAAAGACATCAAAATGATGTTTCATTAATTGGAGTGCAGAATATAGTTTTTGTTGAAATTATTTATTCCAGGGTGGTTGTATATGGTTAGTCTTGCCCTAGGCTAAATAATTCAGTTAGAAAGGTACTGTTAATAACTTTGGTATTGATGAAGATAGTTTGAATTATTTTGGGATTTTAACCCTTTTAGAGTAAACAATTACATATTTTATTCATATGTAACTGTTTAGATATGTTAACTTATAAAATTGAGGTTGTATTGCTTCAGATTAGAATAAACAAAAACATAATTCTAGGAACTAGTTAGGTAATAATATATTTGTTTTAAGAAAAGAAAGAAAAAGCTTCCATTACTTCTGGATTATTGAACATATTTGTCCTAAAAAGTAATAAATCTATTGTTATTACCTGATAATATATAACTGAACAAGAATTTCCTTATTTCACTTATATATTCTAAGGCTATATGAATCAGAAGTAATAAGAAATATAACTGGAATGTAACATGATCCTACACAGTGTGTGACTATCAGGATGCAGTTACATTCAGTTATAAATACAGGTTTTTTATAGAGAACCATCTCTTAGTATAATAAATGAAGAGATATCAGGAATTAGGATGTCAGTCCATTGAATCTTCTTGGTCCATGGATGATGTGGCATAACGGCCTCTTTTGTGAGAATGATGATTCCCATTTTGTTCTGAAATTTTCTGGGTGCTGCCTGAAGGTGAAGATGACGCCATTCTTCTGCGTGTGGGAGTGTTGCTGCTTGTGGGTTCTGTCAGATTTAATTTTAAAAGGGTTTGTTGTAGTTCATCTGCTGATCTGCTTCTGTAAATTGTACCTTGGTAGTTAAATCTGACTGAAAAGGGGAAGCCCCATTGATACATAATGTTGTGGCGTTGCAGTTCCATTAGTTGGGGTTTCATGGATCGTCTTTTAGTAATAGTAAGTTGGGATAGGTCAGCAAAAATTTGATAATTGTGTCCTTGAAAATTAAGTTCCTTTTTTTCTCTTGCAGCAATTAGTATTTGTTCTTTCGTTCTGTAATAATGAAATTTTGTGATTATATCACGTGGGGGTCCATCTTTCTTTTTGGCTGTGAGGGCTCTGTGTACTCTGTCCAGTTCTAAACGTTCAATAGGGATATCTGGCTTTAGTTCTTGTAATAGAGCAGTAATAGTAGATTGCAGGTCTGTCACAGTTTCAGGTATTCCCCTTATGCGCAAGTTTGAACGTCTGGCTCTATTTTCGTAATCTTCGAGCTTAGTTTGAAGTATTAAATTCTCTTTTTTTAATTGTTCCAATTCTGTTATATTTTCTTGGGTTGTAATTTCAATTTCATCCATTTTTATTTCTAAGGCTGCGGTGCGGTTTCCCAGCTCTCTTATTTCTTTGGTTAGGCTTTTTGTTATTTGGTCTGAGGTTTGTTTTAAAGCCTTATGAAGCATCTTTTCAAATTGTAATAATATTACTGGGGATACTGAGGAGGCTTGTGGAGAAGTTTGTGAGAGGATTTGTTCTGTATCTGATTCAAATGGAGAGTCTTGCTGTGACACTTTCTGTCTGTGAGAGCGCCCTGATGCTGTATCTTGTGAGGTGACTGGAGCTGCTTCAGCTGCAGTGAGTGCCTGTGAGCTCTTTGTGAGGTGATTTTTATTTCTGCCACGGTTTCCTCCCAGTACCATATTTCCTGCCCAAACTTTCACAGTTTGTTCCCTGGGGCAAAAAGGTTCAAATGGATACCTTTTGAGCCTGCAGGCTCTGCTTTGTCCTTCTCTTCTCTCCTCAGCGGTGTGGAGCTCTAACAATGCATGTCTGCTCTGCTAGGCTCCGCCTAATGCCCCCGACTTTTGTCTTTTTTCAACCTCACCTACTATGTAACTATGTAACTATGTAAAATTACTTTTGTAACTACATTTTCCCTAGAATATCCTCAAATAGTCAGAATAATAAAAAAGAATCTGCCAATACTGTATACAGATAAAGATTTAAATGGAATATTGCAAGCAGGTTGCCATTTTTCATTTTTGCGCCCACATTAGGGATTGCACATAATCTTTTCTCATCTAAACAATGCCAACCCACCTGGCTCTCCTATCCTGGAAGTTACCCTTGTAATACAAAAACCTATAGGTACTGTAATTTGTGTCTTTTGGGTAAAATGTTTGTTGCCACAGCCACAGATGAAGAGTTCGTCTGTAATTTACCTGATCACCTATATTTCATGCAGCCTCCAATTTGTAGGTTGTACCACACGTCCTTTGAGAGCCTGTATAGGGGAACATTACTGTGACACAAATAACCCAAATGCTAGAAATATTTTGAATGCAACACGTCACTTTAGAGAATGTCAACAGGGTGATCTTTCCTTTTTTCGCTTCAGAGGAACAGAATGGTTGTCTTACTCGCCCAGAGGAGGTGACAGGGAGAGAGGATTACTGGGGAGAGAAGCATGGTGGATTTTTAGATTAAAAACTAGATCGCCTCAGGGGTTAAACCTGAGGTGGTATCTGGACTTGCACTTACATTAAGAAGGCCTCTCCTCAGAGTCTCCTCTCTCTTTTTTCCTTTCTTTCTTCTGTTTTTTTTTCACATACCTGGATTATTATTTCATCTTTTTTATTTATTTATTTTTTTAAATTTTATGGTGTGCTTTCTTATGCATATGTCTATACATGTATGAGTGTATGCACGTGTATGTACATGCGTGTGTGTATATACATGTGCATATTATCACTACAAGGTGTGTGAAAATTAGTGGCATACACATGGATCACCCTATATGTATTGCAGCTGATTCTCTTTTTTGGATAATTGCCTGTGGTCAATTAAGACAATCAATGAGTGGAGCCTGTGATCTTTAGAGCTACTATTTATTTCAAAATTTTTTTGTCTGTAATATGGTTATGACTAGGGATGAGCTTCGAGTTCGACTCAAACTCATGTTCGACTCGAACATGGGCTGTTTGCCAGTTCGCCGAACAGCAAACAATTTGGGGTGTTCGCGGCAAATTCAAAAGCCATGGAACACCCTTTAAAAGTCTATAGGAGAAATTAAAAGTGCTAATTTTAAAGGCTTATATGCATAAAAAGTGTTTGGGGACCTGGGTCCTGCCCCAGGGGACATGGATCAATGCAAAAAAAGTTTGAAAAACTGACGTTTTTTCGGGAGCAGTGATTTTAATAATGCTTAAAGTGAAACTTAAAAGTTTAATATTCCTTTAAATTTTGTACCTGGGGGGTGTCTATAGTATGCCTGTAAAGGGGCGCATGTTTCCCGTGTTTAGAACACTCTGACAGCAAAATGATATTTCAAAGGAAAAAAAGTCATTTAAAACTACTTGCGGCTATTAATGAATTGCCGGTCCGACAATACACATAAAAGTTCATTGATAAAAACGGCATGGAAATTCCCCACAGGGGAACCCCGAACCAAAATTTAAAAAAAAAAGAGACGTGGGGGTCCCCCTAAATTCCATACCAGGCCCTTCAGGTCTGGTATGGATATTTAGGGGAACCCCGGCCAAAATTTTTTGAAAAATGGTGTGGGGTCCCCCTCAAAATATATACCAGACCCTTCAGGTCTGGTATGGATTTTAAGGGGAACCCCGCACCAAAATTAAAAAAAGGGGGGTGAGAGATCGGGAAAAGAGGGGAGGAAGAGGGGGGATGAGAGAGCGCCCCCCCTCCTGAACCGTACCAGGCCACATGCCCTCAACATTGGGAGGGTGCTTTGGGGTAGCCCCCCAAAACACCTTGTCCCCATGTTGATGGGGAAAAAGAAGAAATTCCCCTGAGTGGACTTTATCGGCACTATGCTAAGGATACTAATGTATATAATTGCATAATAATTGTGTATAACGAAGTATAAAAAATAACAGAATTTTTATTTAAACATAGCATAATTTAAAAACATAGTGTTTCATAGATTTCACAAAGCATATTACGTAGTTACATAAATCATTAGTATGATCTTCTTCACAGAATAATGAGTTGTGAGAAAGCTCTTAATTAGCATCCAACGCGTTTCGGAATAAAACAGTATTGTCCTTCTTCAGGGATGTAACAAAAAAAGAGCAGTTCGTCTAAAACAGATTAGAATGTAGCATACTAAGTCAAATTATCATGTCTTTTGTGTGTGTAAATATACATATCATCTAGTCATGAGTGGGTGAGGATGGGTTATTTACTCTGTAATATGCTAGATTGAGTTCCTTTAAAAATCCAATACTGGAATCATATTGGGCATTATTGCTGGTGCATTTATCATAGAAGGCATCAGGGTTGATGCTGAATGATGTCAAATAGTGGGGGTCCCACTGTTAGTGGGGTGTGGTGTCTCACCTGTCCCCGTCCCTCCCGGATGCGTGCAGGCCAAGGCGACTACTGAGGCAAAACAGGAAGGATCCCCTAGGAGTAGCATAATATATCAGAGTAAATTTTTAATGACAAGGGAAATAAATGGCTGTAAAGGAAAAATGTATATAGTCTGTCACAAAAAGGGATTGTATTTAGAATCCTATAAGTATCAGATTTGTCTCAAGAATAAAATATGCAGAAGCCTGTAAGGCTATACTTATACACCATATATAGATTATATCCAAACAAGGAAATGATAAGTTTAAAAAATATATCGTGGCATTGTCATGGCAAAGTATATGACTAAAGTATAAGGTATGTATATATTATTAAAGTATCATTGAGAAATGCCGCATATAAATGTGCATAGCGCAATGCATCTGAAGATGTTAGATCTTGGTATTTTTGTTTAATGGCTTATATGGCTTGTTCCATAGAGACAATCATTTTGTATAGTTATTGATCTGTCACTGACAGAGCAGTTTAAAAAGGAAATATATAAAGATATAAAAACGAGGTATTATGAAAACAGTATGGAGACTATATACAGGGTGATTTGATTGATTAGATGTTTTGTATAAGAACATTTATTCAGCATAACTTATGAATGTGTGGCCAGTTCATATATATCAATAAATGCTTTGGAGAAGAGTTGCCACAGAACCATCAAAGAGGACTGTATTGCATAGTATATACAAAGAGGGTTTTGCTTACCTGTTTAACTTAGATTCAAAGTTTGCCAGCACCGCATCCCAGCATCCAGCGTGCACAACGCCTTGGCTGGGAATGAGGGGATCTGGCTTTATATATATGTAGGAACCTAATCAGCTGGCGCTGTGTACTGCGCCCAGCTGATTCGGGTTGTCCTAAATTATGGGGAGCCTTGTAATTGCCTCCTGAGCCAGGGATGCGCGGCGCCGCCCCTACCGCGCATGCGCGAACGCACTTGCGTTGGAGCAGCGTCACGCACATCTAACCCACCGACACGGAATGCCGTTTCGGCGGACTGCGCATGTCCGCCAGAGTAGCAATATGGAGATCGTGGGCGGAGGGATTCCCCGTCCAGCTGATCTCCTTTGGCGCCGCCCAAATGATGTATCTGGACGGCTTTCCATGCCAGGTAATCGTCCTGGCTGTCCACACCAGGGAAAGACCTAGGGGGGAGACAAAAGAAAAGTAAAGTTATTATTGGTTGCAAATCGCAAAAGTGTATATTAAAACACAAACATCAGCATTTAATGTGGATTAACATTATATTAGTATGTATATATCAAGATAAGTGAGCAAATATACAGAGCAAGAGCCGGAGTACAATCAGGTTATGATATTCACAGCCTAATAATATGAAGTTTTTTATGACAATGAAAGATTTACAGCATTTGTTTTGTCAATAAACAAAAAGAAAGGGAAATTACAAATGTAGTAAACAGTTATTTCACAATCAGTAGAATCTTGATGTAAAAAAGAAAAGCAAACAACGATAGAGAAATATTGATATAAAAAACATGGTGGTTAGGTCCATGAAAAATAATTATTGGCACATATTTGCTTTTAAGGTAATATACAGCATATTAATGTCTAATCATATGGTAATACATATATGTGTTCCCTATATAATTATGGCATACAGTGTCCGCTGGGCCCGAGTGTCCTCCATAATGTCAAATTTTGATATTATTATTATTTTTAATGTTATAATATTTATATGCTAATTATTCCATATATAGTATTATATTGGAATATTTTTGCATTATTGAGTAATCATATATGCTATGTAGAGTCCCTGTGGCGGGGATATGGTCTTGAAGATAGCTATGTAAGTTGGAATAAAATATTTTAATTGATATTTGGAGGGGGAGGCTCGAGTAAATGCGGACATGTATGCCATACAAATAAAAAGGAAACAATTCAAAGGAATTATAAAGCATGTACACATAGAGTTTTTTTAGTATTGATGTAAACAGAAGATATATGCCTAATTTCACCTCTATTAGATATGAAGAATTGGGGGGCATATCCACAGATTTTTTTGAGGTTAATATAGGAAGTGTATTATTTATTTCTCCATTCCACCGGAGCAAAAGCCCTCGAGGAAGGGTTTAAAACAGACTGCCTCATTGAGGCCTGGTGGCGCTGTAGCTTTTAAATGGTAAATCCATCTTAGCTCTCTTTGGAGGAGGATTTTATTCCAATCACCCCCTCTATGACTGGGGTGTATCCGATCTAGTATCAGAAATTTTATCTTTGGGAAAATACCTGCATGTACTAATGAAACATGGCAGCCCAGAGGGAGATCTGGGTCGCACGTTTGCATAGAGAGTATGTGTCTGTAGGCACGCCTCCAAAACTCCAACTTTGTTTTTCCTACATAAAAACAACCGCAGGTACACTGGAGAAGATATACAACTCCAGTGGTCCTGCAGTTCGCAAAGTGTTTAGGGTTAAATTTTTTCCCATTTCGAAGAGTAGGATTTTTTTCAGTAAGCATATATCTGCAATAACGACAAGATCCACAGGCAAAAGTGGCTTTGTATTTACAATGTGTTCGTTTCTCTTCGTTTTTAAATTCACTATTCACGATCCTGTCACTGATGGAAGTGACTCGCCTGAAAGTGAATTGGGGTTTATCTGGTACTAGATGGCCTAAAGATGGGTCAAGAGTAAGCATGTGCCAATATTTTTGAATAATTTTTCTGACTTGGTCATGTTGTTGGTTATATGTTTTGATAATAGGTAATTGATCAGTATTATTCTGTTTACGGGGTTGGAAAAGTGTCTCTCTTGGTTTCTGTAGTACTTTCTTGTAGGCTCTTTTGAGAGTTTTGTGGGTATAGCCTTGAGCTAATAGTCGGTCTCCTAGTAAGCCTGCTTCTTTTATAAACATGTCATTGTCTGTACAGTTGCGCTTGATTCTAAGATACTGTGAATATGGTATTGAGTTAACAAGGAGTTGAGGGTGGAAGCTAGTTGCATGGAGTATTGTGTTTCCTGCGATGGTTTTCCTAAATAGCTTGCTTCCTAGTTTTCCTTGTTCATTTTTATATATTTCTATGTCCAAAAATGTTATATGATCTTTGTCCGATGACATAGTAAATGTTAGGTTGAAATCGTTTTTTTATTTATTCTTAATAGATACTGCTCGAGTACATCCATAGGTCCATCCCAGATGACAAGAATGTCGTCTATGTAGCGATACCACCCCAAAATATGGGTGGTATATTGAATGAAATCGTCATCAGAAAGAATAGTTTTCTCCCACTCCCCCAGGTACAGGTTGGCATACGATGGGGCACAACAAGTTCCCATCGCTACCCCCTGCACCTGGAGGTAGTGGGAGCCATTGAAAGTAAAGACGTTATGGGTAAGGATGTACTCGAGCAGTGAAACAATGAATTCGTTATATGTGGGGTCAGTATCTAGATTTGATTGAAGGATATGTCCGATAGCTGCTAGTCCCCGGTCATGCGGGATCGAACTATATAATGTTTCTACGTCAATTGTTACCAGGTAGGCTTAATCTGGCACATGTAGTTGGTCTAATATTGTTAGAAGGTGATTTGTATCTTGTATGTATGAAGGTAACGAAACCACGAAGGGTCTTAAATATTCGTCTACTACTTTGCTTGCGTTATCACTAATAGAACCAATGCCAGAAATAATTGGTCTGCCTGGAGGGTCTTGAAGGTTTTTATGTATTTTTGGCAGTATATAGAATGTGGGGCTTTTGGGAAAATTATTTCTGATGAAGGTCCACGTAGATTTGTTGATGGTATTATTTAAAAAGGCAGAATCTACCAACATGTAAAATTCTTTGTTATATTTGTCTATGATGGTTGCAGGCATACGCCGGTACCAATTGGGGTTATTCAGAATTTTTTTACAGATATTTATGTAGTGTTCATTATTTAGGACAACTACATTCCCACCTTTGTCTGAGGATTTTATGGTGATTTTGGTGTTAGCTGCTAATGAGTTAAATGCATCTAATTCTTTTGGGTAGAGGTTCGAAGGTCCTTTTGTGTGTATTTTGAGTTTTTCAATATCATTATTTACTAGTTTTAAGAAAGCTGCCGCATTTGGACATGTACTAGGTGGTGGGCAAAAATCATATTTTTTCTTTAATTTAGACATGATTGGGGTAGAAGGTTGAGCCAAATCTGGTTCTTCTATAGATTGTAAAATTCAGGGGAGGTCTATTGAGTCGATGAGGTCGGATGTATCGCTCTCTTCGAGGAGGGTGATTAGTTGGTCCAACGCTTGATTTTCTAGGAGGGTGTAGTTTGTTTTTGTGTTTTGCTTCTGATAAAGTTTTTTAAGAATTACTTTGCGAATAAATAATTGAAGGTCCTTGTAAAGTTCGAATTTGTCTAAATTGTGGTTAGGGCAAAAGTTAAGTCCTTTTTTCAGGACTGAAAGTTCATCTTGTGATAAAGGGTGTGAAGATAAATTAATTACGCTCAAATCTGAATTTAGATGTGTAGAGGTTGTTGAGTGAACATTCAGAGTGTTAGTTGAGTGTAGGTGTTGAGATTGGGTGGGACTGACTTGATCCCAGCTAAGACTTGATCTAAAAAAGATACATCATTGTGTGTGGGGTTCTGTGCACTATGCGTGTTTTGATGAGTGGATGATGTGCTTTCATGTGGTGTATTCTGGGGTATAGAAGAGTTTGTGGTGTTGGGTGTTGGTAAATTGGAGTGAAGGGATTTGGGTGTTTTTTCAGAGATTTGTTTTTTCGGTTTGTGGTCTGATGTAGAGTCACTTTGAAATTGGCATTTAGTTCCTACTGTGGGTTTGGATTTAGAGTTTGTAGAGGGCGTGGTGTAGGGTGGAAGTCTATGGAAATGGGAATTCTGTGTCGTATTGGTATTTCTGATAGTGATTTTGTTTTGGTTCCATTTGTATGCTTTTCCGACCTCAAAGGCATTTTTGTCTCCCAGAAATTTTTGACCTTTTTTGACAAGAATGTCTTTGTTAAAGGCTTCTAGATGAATCTTTAATTTTTGCTCTTTGTTAGTAGCTGATTTGTGTGTCTTAAATTGTTGTAGGCATTCACATATTTTAGTGATCTCCATGTCTAGCATTTTGGTTCTCTTAGTGTATTCTTCTATTAATGCTTCCATCAAATTGCGTGAACATGTGCTGAGTATATTTTCCCATTTTAATTTGAAGTCAGTGTCCAGGTCTTCCATAGTTGGGAAGATCTGGACACGGAGTCCCAGTGGGTTAATATTGCTTTTAATGTAATCTTGGAATGATTGTACATGCCAAAAAAGGAGGGATTTTTTCTCTAGATTCTTGGATAATCTAAAGAACAAGGAAGAAATCTCCGTTTCAATTTGTTTATTGTCTCCGAATTTTTTTAAATATCCCTGCATAAGGGATTCCCAATCTTGTCCTATAAATTTGTTTTCAATGTCCATGTTTTCAGTTTCGGATGCCATTGGATCCAAGGAACAGAGGAGGGGGGGAGGGGGGTGGAAGGGGGGGAAGGTTATTTTATCAAAAAATTTGTTGTAGCTAATTTAGAAAATAGGATAAAATGTTGTAGCAGATCACATCTGGAAGGGTTTATTAATCCCCCACAACCCCCTTGCCCGGTGGTTGTGGGGGTCTGCGGGCGGGGGGCTTATCAGAATCTGGAAGCCCCCTTTAACAAGGGGACCCCCAGATCCTGGCCCTCCCCCCTGTGTGAAATGGTAAGGGGGTACAAAAAGTACCCCTACCATTTTACAAAAAAACTGTCAAAAATGTTAAAAATGACAAGAGACAGTTTTTGACAATTCCTTTATTTAACTGCTTCTTCTTTTTTCTATCTTCTATCTTCTTTCTTCTATCTTACCATTTCACACAGGGGGAAGGGCCGGGATCTGAGGGTTCCCGTGTTAAAGGGGGCTTCCAGATTCCGATAAGCCCCCCGCCCGCAGACCCCCACAACCACCGGGCAAGGGTTGTGGGGATGAGGCCCTTGTCCCCATCAACATGGGGACAAAGTGTTTTGGGGGGCTACCCCAAAGCACCCTCCCAATGTTGAGGGCATGTGGCCTGGTACGGTTCAGGAGGGGGGGCGCTCTCTCATCCCCCCTCTTTTCCTGCAGCCTGCCAGGTTGCATGCTCGGATAAGGGTCTGGTATGGATTTTTGGGAGGACCCCACGCCATTTTTTAAAAAAATTTTGGCGCGGGGTTCCCCTTAAAATCCATACCAGACCTGAAGGATCTGGTATAGATTTTGAGAGGGACCCCCACATCATTTTTTTTATATTTTGGTTCGGGGTTCCCCTGTGGGGAATTCCCATGCCGTTTTTATCAATGAACTTTTATGTGTATTTTCAGACCGGCAATTCATTAACAGCTGCGAGTATTTTTAAATGACTTTTTTTCCTTAGAAATGTCATTTTGCTGTCAGACTGTTCTAAACACGGGAAACATGCACCCCTTTACAGGCATACTATAGACACCCCCCAGGTACGAAATTTAAAGGAATATTACACTTTTATTGTTTCACTTTAAGCATTATTAAAATCACTGCTCCCGAAAAAACAGCCATTTTTAAAACTTTTTTTTGCATTGATCCATGTCCCTTGGGGCAGGACCCAGGTCCCCAAACACTTTTTATGACAATAACTTGCATATAAGCTTTTAAAATGAGCACTTTTGATTATTTATGTTCGTTTCTTATAGACTTTAACGGTGTTCGTGTGTTCGAACAAATTTTTTGCCTGTTCACAAGTTCTGGTGCGAATCGAACAGGGGGGTGTTTGGCTCATCCCTAGTTATGACTAATGCCGCGTACACACGGTCGGACTTTTCGTCTACAAAAGTCCAACGGACGCTGACGGACTAAAGCTGGCCGGTAATCCGATCGTGTGTGGGCTTCTCCGGACTTTCAACGGACTTTTTTAGCCTCAAATCCGACGGACTTTAGATTTGAAGCATGCTTCAAATCTTTACGTCGTAAGTACGACGGACCCCGAAGTCCGCTCGTCTGTATGCTAGTCCGACGGACAAAAAAACGACGCATGCTCATAAGCAAAAACTAAACGGAAGCACTCGGTCTAGTAAAACTAGTGTTCGTATTGTAGGTAGCACATTCATCACGCTGCAAAATCTGTGATCGTTGAATGCAGCGCATTTTATTTCTTCTTTACGAAGGCTCTATAAAGAACGAAGGTGTTTTGCTGTTCATAATCAGAGTTCTCCCAAACTGATTTCTGGATTCTTTTTCTCTTTGATCTCATGAATGATATAGTATGCATTTTAAAAACAATGTTTCCATACTAATAATACTTTTTCCCCTTTTTTTTTTTTAGGTTTGTAAAGTTACCACAAAGAACCCATTATTCTGTTTTTTTTTTTTTATAGTGATTATTTTTTAGTTTTTAGATAAAGTTAACCCAAAGCACCGTTTTTGGTTACGTAAATTTTTGGATTTTCAAGACTTACCACTTGAACATTATTAACATTAGTAATGTATTTTTGGTGTGTTTTTTTTCTAACTCAATGAGATTGTTGTCCCTTGTTAATTTAACATTGTGTGTAAAATCAATGATTTCAAAGAAAAAACATAAAAAGTCTTTTGCTAAACTCAAAAAATGATCCATTTATTCATGGTCAAAATAAAATAAAGAGGAAGTCAACGCTGGAAAAAGTCGGTGTACCAGAAAATTGGGATCTTGCGGAGTCCATATAAGAGGGAGCACAATCTGGTCCAAGAATCCCAGAGATCAACAGCACCAGCAGATGATCTAGATGTCCCCAGACTGTGGTCCTACAACAGCCTGCGTCTTCTGTTAGACCAGACTGAACCCAGGTCATCATTTTCTTCTCTTCCCTGCAGCCTTTCCTCCACGCTGCCCTGCAGCCTTCCCTGTAGCCTTCTTTTGAGGCTGTGGCTCTGGTGTTTCAGTTGTGGCAGGAGGAGGAGGAGGAGGAGGAGGAGGAGGAGGAGGGGGGCTGCCTCATGTAGTTGGGTGTTTTGTGTTAGCGTGCCCTGCAGCCCCTTATGGATTGTTTCCCCAAATAGGCGCTCACAAATGAGGCGCTGCTCCCTATTCATCTGAAGAAGCCTGCTGGCTAAGTAGCAGCCATAGGATTCTTCCGCTTCGGGGGGGCTCCTTAAAAAACGGGTGGCCTCTTGCATGAGGCGCAGGGATGCGTCCTGTGTGACCATCCCCTTCCTGGCCCTTTTTTTGGGAAGGTGGAGGGGAGGCACTTGGGATTCGGTCAGGCTCCTACTGGGCCCAGCCACCTCACTTGGCCCAGCCACCTCACTTGGCCCAGCCACCTCACTTGGCCCAGCCACCTCACTGGGAGCAGCCACCTCACTGGGAGCAGCCACCTCCTGCCTGACACTGGGCCCAGCCTCCTCCAGGATGATGGTGAATCCGGCCTCCTCCAGGCTGTCCATGGGCCTGGTCTCCTCCTGCCTGCCACTTTCCCCACATTCCTCCTGGATGGACTCATCCTGTGTATAAAAAAAGGACAATAGTTTGAGTATATTTTTTTGGGTTCATCAATGACACACAGTTTGCTTCTCATGAATAGCAAATTCAATGTGAATACTTCTCTTTAATAAAAGAGTCTAATCAGACACCCTAATTATTTCAAGCAGGTGCCAAACATATTTAGCCACTACTGTCAATTGATATGTATACACAATTTTGAGTGCCAAATTATTTTAGACAATTATAACATCCAGTTAACATCATTAATATTAGTACAGTAAATATTTGTTCAAATAATTTACCTGACTCCAGATGGTCATATCTGGTTCATCCAGGATGGAAGACCCAGCTTGCTCCTCATCAGCCTCTGCTGGGGTGGAGGGAAGGGTGGAGGGAAGGGTTGAAAGTGATGGCCTGGCTTCATTCTGGTCATCCAGAAAACGGAGTTGATTATAGTACCACAGCCTGGGTACATAAACATCATCTGCTGATGCTCCTGATCTCCTTGATTCCTGGATCTTCTTATGCTCCCTCTTATACATGTTCCTCAAGACCCCAATTTTCTTGAGCAATGTCTCCATTGTTGCTTCCGGGATGGTCGCCTGGACAAAGGCCAGAAGTCTCTCCAGCGTTGACTTCCTCACATGCTTAGCATAATACTGAGGGTGTTTCACCTCCCACAAATTCCTCATCTCTCGATATTTGGAAATAAAAGATGTAAGGAACTCTGGATCCTTAAATAGGGGATTCATTATATCTGGAAAAGATGAAGTCACAAGACAAAAAACACTTTTATTATAGGTTTCGGCTAACCCCTCATCATCTTCTCCCTATGTAGGCCTCATCAATCTATCAAGCCATATAGGCCGCTTGCTACAAAGTCATGACCATAAAACCCATAAAAAATATATTTAAAATTACCTTTGTTTTGTAACGTCCTGGTCCACTATCACCTACGCACAGAACGTACGTACGACACGTGCGCAAGGCCCCTCTTTATACACTACGCATGTGTGAAACTCCGCCTGCGTCGCCCGCCCCTGACGTTCGAAATTAACTCATGTTCTCCGCCCCCTAATTCGACGCACAGAACGTACGTACGACACGTGCGCAAGGCCCCTCTTTATACACTACGCATGTGTGAAACTCCGCCTGCGTCGCCCGCCCCTGACGTTCGAAATTAACTCATGTTCTCCGCCCCCTAATTCGACGCACAGAACGTACGTACGACACGTGCGCAAGGCCCCTCTTTATACACTACGCATGTGTGAAACTCCGCCTGCGTCGCCCGCCCCTGACGTTCGATTTTAACTCATGTTCTCCGCCCATTTTTTGTTACGGCGCGTAGTGGAGTTAAAGAATGGCGGAGACACCTGAAATGTTGACGACCTCAGGTAGTGGAGACAGCCCGGAGGCTGGAACGTCAGCGAAATCTATGAGGCCTAGATTTAAGGCCTCTAATATGAGTTTTAAAGAGATGGTGGAGATGGTGGCCATTCTTCACAAAGACGACTATGATGGCAAATATGGGCCGTACGCACGGCCAAATTTGCGCAAGGCCAAAATAATGGCGAAGGTCGTGGAGACTTTGCAGGCATCTTTTGGGGTCCAGCGCTCCAAAGATCAACTGCGAAAAAGATGGTCTGACCTGAAACTCAGGGAGCCGGATCAATACCGACGTATCCGGAAAGTTCTTAAAAAAAGTAAGTACTTGTCGTGTTTTTCTCTTGTGTTTATTACCTTGTATACTGCTCCATGTGCTTTTCCTTCCTATCCGATTTTTTGTTCATCGTTTTAAACGATCTTTTAAGAAACCTCGTTACATATCTATAGATATATATCTATATATACATATATACATATATATATACATATACATATATATATATACATATATATATACATATACATATATATACATATATATACACATATATACACATATATATATATACACATATATATATATACACATATATACACATATATACATATATATACACATATATATATATATATCTAGTTATATATATATCTAGTTATATATATATCTAGTTATATATATATATAGTTATATATATATGTATATATATATATATAACTAGATATATATATAACTATATATATATATATAACTATAGAGAGAGAGAGAGATATATATATATATATATATATATATATATATATATATATATATATATATATATATATATATATATATATGTTGAGAGATAGATATAGAGATATAGAGAGAGAGAGAGAGAGAGAGAGAGAGAGAAATATATAGAGAGAGAGAGAGAAATATAGAGATAGGTAGATAGATAGATATAGAAATGTAAAACATTCTTTTTGAAGATTTGAAGTTATCTTAATTTTTTGGCTTTACATTTAGTTAGATATTTAGAGATTTTGTTCCAGATATAGAGAGAGATCAAAAGATTATTAACTATATTTTGAGATATTGATATCTATCTATCCGATATGTCTTTCTAATTTTAAATATTGAGGTAAAATAGGAACTCTACACAAACCACTTCATTACAAATGTTGGAAAATTACTATGTACTAAAATATCTGTGTGCTAATTAGATTATTAATTTTTTGTTTCACATAGGGGAAAAATCACTCAGCCAACAACCAGAAGACAGTCCACCCCAAGCAAAACATGATTGGGAAATAAGCCCAAGTCCCATTGAGGATGTGGAGGAAGGAGAGGTGGGCGACATGGGCACCCCACCAGGTGAGTGTCTGACACACCAGCTTACGGTAATCTATGCATGGCTGACTTTTATTTTATGTAATTTTTCTACTCTATTTTAGGTGATCTGGTTGTGCTTGAGTCAAGCAACAGCGCCACCCCCGAGGATGTTCATGAAGTATGCGACATGGGCACCCCACCAGGTCAGTGTTTGAGACACCAGCTTTATGGTAAGGTAAACTTATGTGTGCATATTTCTAAACATATTTTTTTTTTCATTCCACTTTAGGTCCAAGTGACTATTTCACCACAGACAGTGCCCAACGGCTAATTGCTCAAATCATGGCCTGGAATGGGGAGATCGATCAAATGCGGAATCGGCTGGATCGTATGCAGCAGGAAATGAAGGACATGATTGATGTTTTGGGTCGAATCTAAATGCCCTTTTTTAAACCCCAAAACATCAATCATGTCCTTCATTTCCTGTTTTGCTGACCCCATTCTGGGCCTTCTCTTTTTTTTTTTTGGCAGAACATAAATGGCTGTTTAACCTAATGTAAAAAAGGAGGGCTGTTTCTCGTAAATACCTCAAAAATCCACAAAAAAATAATTGATTTTCAAAAAAACACAAAACAAAAAAAATAAAAAACTTGATTTTAAAAAACCAAAAAAAATAAAAAACTTGATTTTAAAAAACCAAAAAAAATAAAAAACTTGATTTTAAAAAAACAAAAAAAATAAAAAACTTGATTTTAAAAAACCAAAAAAAATAAAAAACTTGATTTTAAAAAACCAAAAAAAATAAAAAACTTGATTTTAAAAAACCAAAAAAAATAAAAAACTTGATTTTAAAAAACCAAAAAAAATTAATATACAAACTTTATTAAAAAAAAATAATAAAAACAAAAATAACTTGATAAAAAAAAAAAACATAAACCAAAAAATTGCTTTAAAAAAAAAAAAAAAAAAAACAAAACTTGATTTTCCCAAAACAAAAAAAAAGCCTGTTTGTGAAAATCAAAAAGCCAAAAATATTTTTTTGTGGATTAGGTATAAATATTTAGATATAATTATATTTTGCTACATTATTAAGATATCATTCTATTTTTGTCTATGAACATTTTATACTAAATGCAGAACGGAATGCATAACAACCATTAATAAAAACATCTCCTTATAGGAATTAAATAAATGTGTGGTTTGTTATTTCAAGGCTCAGTATCATTTTAGTTATAATTGTAAAAAAGTTGTTTACAGTGGCAATGGAGCTTATTTAGACATTTAAAATTACAATACAGTTGGCACTACAACTGCTCGACCATAACCTAGGAGACAGCCCAAAAGAAAGGCAAGCAATAAATATAATGCAAGATTTCATCAATAATTTTTTTATTGTCAAAAATTATATATCCTGGCCCATTGCAATGGCCCCCCTACCCATAAAATAATTAACATATTGCTGTCTAACTTGACGGGCACTTTGGGGGGCCAAGCCAGTACGGACAGTATCCAGGCCTGTAAGGTTGGCTTCTATTTGTCCGGCCTCAGGCCCAACTGTGCCTATATAATTTGGCGAATGCTTATTTAAAAAGTTGTGCAGAATGCAGCACGATAAAACGATAAAATTAAGTTTGTATTCCGCCAAATTAATGGCTGTTTGAAACAGGCGGAACCGGCTGGCCAGAATTCCAAACGCATTCTCAACCACTCTTCTAGCTCTGGCCAGCCGGTAATTAAAAACCCTCCTCTCCGGGGTGAGGGTTCTTTGGGGGAATGGCCTCATGAGGTGCTTGCTGAGAGCGAAGGCTTCATCGGCAATGAAGACAAAGGGGAGTCCTTCCACGTTATCCTCATCAGGTGGCAATCCCAGGCCACCACTCTGGAGACGCTGGCAGAACTCCGTCTGGGCAAATACTCCTCCATCCGACATCCGGCCATTCTTCCCCACGTCCACATATAAAAAATCATAGTGTGCCGACACCACCGCCATTAAAACAATACTGTGGAACCCCTTATAATTAAAATAATATGACCCCGAATGGGGTGGTGGCACAATGTGGACATGTTTCCCATCTATAGCCCCTCCACAATTGGGAAAGTCCCAACGGCTGGCAAAATGGGATGCCACAGTCTGCCATTCCTGTGGCGTTGAAGGAAACTGGGAAATCAAACAAGAAAACCAAAATCAATTAATTTGGAAGCTAACATTGCAAGAAAATTAGACAATTAAAAACATTATTCCCCAGCATCAGTATAACATTCAATAATTTAATTGTTCTGGAATAACTAATATGGAAAGGCACACTTATCAGATTGGTCACCCCCTCTGATGGAACATTGATTACATTTTAGGGGGTTGTGAAATCCCTAAAAAAAATTACTTTTAGGACACGCAGGAATTTAGGGACTAAAAAGGCTACAAGACTGCAGTTGTCGCACTCTGCAGGTGCAGTTGCTAACCAGCTTACAGTAAATGAGGTAATGTAAAAAGGCATTCATGTTGCAAGGAGTACAAAATCACATGCAAGGGCAATTAATGAAAACACTTTGAGGCTTGCATATGATTTGATGATGGAAATCAGCAGAGCTTCTGCTCATTTACTAAAGCACTGGAACAAATGCACTTGTAGAGTGCACATGCATTTTGCAAAGTGCAACATATATTTGCTTTAGACAAATCAACACCACAGAACATTCCAGCAAATTTTAACGAGGGTGGGGGTGGGGGGGTTGTGAAATCTAGATAATTGCTCATTAGCAGCACACTATTTGGAGTGAGTTTAGGTGGGGGGGGGGGTTGTGAAATCTAGATAATTGCTCATTAGCAGCACACTATTTGGAGTGAGTTTAGGTGGGGGGGGGGGGGGTTGTGAAATCTAGATAATTGCTCATTAGCAGCACACTATTTGGAGTGAGTTTAGGTGGGGGGGGGGGGGTTGTGAAATCTAGATAATTGCTCATTAGCAGCACACTAAATACACTCAAACAAAATACATTCCAAATGAGTAGACTAGGTGGATATGTTCCCATCACTTCATGCTGGGAAGGTTATAGAAGGAAAATATACATGCATGACAAAAAATAACAGTAAAAAATTCCAGCATGTGTGAGGATAAAAAGGGGACATTCACACTATATTGCAATGATGGTAAGTAGTGTTTGAAGCAAGAAATACATCACATTATCAAAGATTACATAAAAGAACATGTGATACTAATAAAAGAAAAATATCTTACCTTAATATAGTCCTTCTGCAGGACCTGTATGATGGCAGAACAGGTCTCTGGGATAATGATCCCCAGAGCCTGGGGGGAGATGCCTGTCGAGAACTTAAGGTCCTGCAGGCTTCTCCCTGTGGCCAAATACCGCAAGGTAGCGACCAGCCTCTGCTCCGGAGTGATGGCTTGCCTCATGCAGGTATCCTGCCTGCTGATATAGGGGGTCAGCAAAGCCAACAAACGGTCAAAAACGGGGTCCGTCATCCGGAGAAAGTTCCTGAAATCCTCAGGATTATTCTCACGGATCTCACGGAGCAAAGGCATGTGACAGAACTGGTCACGCTGAAGCAACCAATTCTTGGTCCATGAACTCCTCCTCGCCCTGTTCATGGACTGGTCTTGGGCTGAAGAATAAACTACAGCACCAAGCACATACAATGCACGAGCTCTACGACGAGTACGTACAGGTAACATGGCTTCAAAACGGTCGGCTGGTCAGAACGCACTAAACAGAACGCACTGAAGAACAGCAAGGCCTGTGAAGAACGACCTGAAAATCAGGAACGAGCGGCCAATAAAACAAAGATTTCTCAATGCCAACTGACCAAACGCACTGAAAAGCAGATACAAACCTCACAAGCACAGACTGAACAACAGTTAAAACGAACTGAAAAATACGAGTCTCACAAGCGCGAATCGTCTCTCACCAAACTTCTACTAACACGAGATAAACACGAGATTAGCAGAAGGAGCCCAAAGGGTGTCGTACGGGCTATTGAACTTCCGTTTTATAGTCTCGTCGGACTTGGTGTACGTCACCGCGTACTAGGCTGTCGTACTTTTGTGTGGTCGTGTGTGTGCAAGTCCGTTCGTAAGAAAGTCTGCCGCAAGTCCGCCGAAGGTACGTCGGAAGTCTGTCGGACAGGCTGTCGGACTTTTGTAGACGAAAAGTCCGACCGTGTGTACGCGGCATAAGGCCTTATAGGCTGTAATGCGTCAACTGACTTAATCTGCATTTGTTCACTGTGGCTATTCAATAAAATGAAGAAATTTTACACTACTTAAGGCACAAAACTTTCTTAAAGAATGGAAAGCGTTAAATGTTTCCTGGTTTGGGCGATCGGCTTTGATTAAAATGCTTATTTTACCGCGTATATTATATCTAATGCAGGCAGTCCCAATAGCTCTACCATCCAGTTTTTTTTCAGCTTACTAAAAAGCTTGCTCGGCCTTTCTATGGAGAGATTCTCCCCCCCGCATTAAATATTCTAGGCTCACCTTACCCAAATCCAGGGGTGGTATTGGGCTGCCGGATCTGCGCAAATATTATGCAGCTTGTCACCTTATGAGGGTAGCAGACTGGAATATCCATACTCACAAGAAGTCTTGGATCATCCTTGAAAATGCCTTATCGCCTCTTCCCCTACATTTACTTCCGTGGATACCCCTTAAACACTGGCCACAATCAATAGCTACACATCCGCTACTATACCCGTCTTTATTAGAATTCAGGAAGGCCTCAACCAACGGAAACCTAGCCTCAGTGCCAGGTCCCCTTACTACACTAAGAGGAAATCCTGCGTTCTCCCCGGGCACCCCTATCAATTTCTTGCAGAAAGAATGGCCACATGAAGATATCTTAGTTCTGCATTTCTATCCTGATTGGAAAATCATTTCCCTAGATAAACTCAGAGAAATGTCCAAAACTTCATCATTTTCTTTTTGGACTTATAGGCAAATTAGGCATTTTCTGGAAACTCACGTCAGTCAAACACACTGGACTCAACAGCTCTCCCCTTTTGAAACTTTGTGTCACCGTAAAATCCCACAAAGGCACCTCATTTCTCTTTTGTATACCTTCCTTAATGAACCCTTAACCCCTTGCTTAACGCCCTCACAAATTTCATAGAATAGGGACCTACTGACACCCTTAATAAACGATGAGTGGACCAAGGTCCATGAATATATACACAAGGGTTCATTAAATGTAGCCACTCAAGAGAACGGGTATAAGATAGCTACCAGGTGGTATAGAACCCCCTCCAGGTTCGACAAATTTTCATCTCCTATCCCCAACAATTGCTGGAGGTGCGGACTGGAAGTGGGCACAATGCTTCATGTGTTGTGGGACTGCCTGATCCTCCAACCCTTCTGGAAGGAGGTCCACAAATACATTACACATATTACTACATTTACCCTTGACTACACCCCAGCCCAATTCCTTTTACATCATACATCCTTGTCTAAACAGAACTTTTTAAAATCTTTAGCTATGCACTTGGTTAATGCCGCTAGGCTATGCATTCCAAAACATTGGCGCTCTACTGGCGTTCCATCAATTGGGGAATGGTTTGCAAAAATTTCCAAAACTAATGACATGGAAGAGCTTATCCATGTCTCTCAAGACAGAGTCCATAAATTCACTACAACTTGGGCATGCTGGATGCACTTCACGACCACTGAAAGATACCGTCAGTACTTTTCAAAGGCTTCCCTACAAATGCAGTAGCTACAAATTTGGAGGATTTTCCCCTTTTTGGGCATGGGGGGGTGGGTCCACTCGTTTCCCGGGATTACTCATCCCTGACTTCCATCCTTCTCATTGTCTACCTGCTACCCTCCTTACCCCCCTTCCTCTCTTTCCTCCTTCCTCCCCCTCACCCCCCTCCTTTCTTTCTTCCCCTCCCCCTTCCTCTATTTCTATTGAATCTTATTTCACTTTGGATCACCATGCTTGGCTTTTCCATTCTTTCCCCCTCCTTCCCTAACCTTGTCTCTTTCTATTTCTACTGTCCCTTTCTTTTCTTTCTTCTTCCCGATTGACAGTTCTTTCCCTTTTCCGCCTCACTCTATCCTTCCTTTTCGAGTATTAGTCCTTTATAATTGCCACATATCTTACAGTCCAAGATGATGGTTTATACCTGCTGATTGTTGCGTTCCAGGACACTCAACACATGCACCCTGTGGGGTCTCGATATATATTGAACCCTCGCCAGGCCTGGTTTCGTGTTCAGTCTCCTCCTTTATTCTCACCGGAAGATGATGTGAGTTAGTGGGGAATGTACACTGTAATAGCATACCACGTCCTGTGACGCCATTTTTTTGTATTCTGACATATCTTGGATTTCCCTCTTGGTTGACCTTTCATTTGCATTGTTATTTTAATTACTAAGAATATTCTGTTACGAGCTGATGTAGTTATGTGACAATTGTATACAACTGTTTGTACTCTCTCTCTTCCTTATCATTATATTCAATAAAATCTTTATGCAAAAAAAAAATGAAGAAATTTTAAGAGCAACAACTGGAGTGTGAATCATTTTTTCTACAGTATATGCACATGACTTAAGGATCGAGAAAAATCTCTTTTTGAACGGCAACTACCTGTAAATTCTAGTTCTATAAGTATTTCCTATGTGGAATTCTTATTCTGAAGTTCAGAGATTCTTTTTTGTAAATTCTAGTAAAGTTTCTAGATATCTTCAACTCAGATATTAAAAAAGACTCTGTACGGCTTTTTTTAATAAACTTCTTTCTAACCTGAGACAATGCATATCATAGGGCACCCATAGCTGTAGATTAGGGATGAGCTTTGAGTTTGAGGCAACAGAGATTTCAACACAAACTCAAGTTGTTCAAGGTTGAAAAATAGGTGAACAGATTGATCCTGTTTTGCTAGTTAGAAACTCTAGCTGCTGCAGCTGTAAGTGATTTATTTAATGGTTGTTTAATTACCACCACTAAATGAATGACATGCCAACCCATAGGCTTGTAGCCAACATGTATCCCAGGTAAAAATATGGCCAGGACCTATCAGGAAATTCTTGGTAACGAGCTGATTTGAAAACATGCATATGTTCTTTGCCTTATACTTTACTTGCAGGATTGAATTAATTGCTTGAATCCTGTCTGCATGTTTGTCCATGGGCTTCTCAGTGTGCATTAGTTGATATGCAGTAGCTGGCTGGCATCAAGAGTCCATTGGGAACAAGCCCATTGAGTGTGAGCCATCCTGTTTGTGTCATTGAGTGTCAAGGTTGTCATACATCCACTGGGCAAGGACTATGGGGAAGAGGCCCTTATCCCCATCAGCATGGGACCATTGTGCTTTTCCAGGTGGGCCTCTTGTCAAAGTACCCTCTTTGTGTTGAGGGCATGTTGTCTAGTTTGGTTCAGGAGGAGGGGAAGCATTCTCACTGTCTATCCCTTTCTTGGACAGCCTGGCTGCATGCTCAGATAAGGGTCTGGTATGGATTCTTTTTTATTACTTTGTTTCTTTTTCATCTTAAATATTACAATGACAAACATGTAAGAGTAGTGGCAAAGTACTTGGGTTTAATACAGTAAAATTATAATCTGAAAAGATATAGCAACACTAAAGTATATGGTGGACCCTTAGTAA
Source organism: Aquarana catesbeiana (assembly GCF_042186555.1). Lineage (NCBI taxonomy): Eukaryota > Metazoa > Chordata > Amphibia > Anura > Ranidae > Aquarana > Aquarana catesbeiana. Next base: position 215,807,307 of record NC_133325.1, on the reverse strand, counting down.
AGAGTCAGTTATTCACAAGTATAAAAGTACCAAGGGCCAAATGAACCAGAAAGGGACAAATGTCATGAACGCTTCCCTCTGCATCAAGTTCAAATTTTATACATCTCCCTCTGTGTCAAGTTCAGACAATGAGGGGATCTGTATAAAAGAAAACAGTTGTTATACAACAATTATTGTAAAACAAATATAGCACAGCAAACAGTAAACAGACACTGCCATTTACCATACCAGTGCCCTGATCACCGCCATACGCCATACCAGCGTCCTGATCACCGCCATACAAAATACCAGCATTCTGATCTCCGCCACATGCCATAATAGCGCCCTGATCACCAATATACACAATACAAGCATCCTGTTCACCGCCATATGCCATATAAGGATCCTGATCACCACCAGACCCCATACCAGTATCCTGATCACTGCCATAATCCATATCAGCGTCCTGATCACCACCATACGCCATACGTGTCCTGATCACTGCCATATTTCATACCAAATATGGTATTCATGCCCAGTTTTCAAGAAGTTAAAGTAAGAGTGATAATTCTAGCTCCAGACCTCCTGTGTAACCCTTAGGCTCCATGCAAACTAGCATTTTTTTAAGCTCCTAGAAGCTGTATTAACATTTGTTTCTGCTCTTAGAAGCTAAATAGTGTTATTCTATGTGTCCATGCACACTACGTTAGGCTATTAGCATTTTTGAGCTTCAGCATCTAGGAGCAGAAAAAAACATGTTTTCGTAGAGTATTTTTAAGCGTTTTTCCAGCAGAAAACAATGCTGAATGCTCCTAAATGCTTCTAAATGCTACCAAAAATGCTCCTTTTTTGAGCTTTTATTTTTTTTTTCATGTACTGCAAAAATGCTAATAAAATGCTAATGCATCTAAAAGCTTCTAAATGCTTCTAAAAAAGCTACTAGAAGCTGGTACAAAAATGCTATTATCAGCATTTTTTATCCATCATTTTTTATAGCTTTTTTGAGTGTATGAAAAAAGCTAGTGTGGGGGGGCAGGAGGCGGAGCCTAGCGGAGCAGACATGCATTGTTAGAGCTCCACACCGCTGAGGAGAGAAGAGAAGGACAAAGCGGAGCCTGCAGGCTCAAAAGGTATCCATTTGAACCTTTTTGCCCCAGGGAACAAACTGTGAAAGTTTGGGCAGGAAATATGGTACTGGGAGGAAACCGTGGCAGAAATAAAAATCACCTCACAAAGAGCTCACAGGCACTCACTGCAGCTGAAGCAGCTCCAGTCACCTCACAAGATACAGCATCAGGGCGCTCTCACAGACAGAAAATGTCACAGCAAGACTCTCCATTTGAGTCAGATACAGAACAAATCCTCTCACAAACTTCTCCACAAGCCTCCTCAGTATCCCCAGTAATATTATTACAATTTGAAAAAATGCTTCATAAGGCTTTAAAACAAACCTCAGACCAAATAACAAAAAGCCTAACCAAAGAAATAAGAGAGCTGGGAAACCGCACCACAGCCTTAGAAATAAAAATGGATGAAATTGAAATTACAACCCAAGAAAATATAACAGAATTGGAACAATTAAAAAAAGAGAATTTAATACTTCAAACTAAGCTCGAAGATTACGAAAATAGAGCCAGACGTTCAAACTTGCGCATAAGGGGAATACCTGAAACTGTGACAGACCTGCAATCTACTATTACTGCTCTATTACAAGAACTAAAGCCAGATATCCCTATTGAATGTTTAGAACTGGACAGAGTACACAGAGCCCTCACAGCCAAAAAGAAAGATGGACCCCCACGTGATATAATCACAAAATTTCATTATTACAGAACGAAAGAACAAATACTAATTGCTGCAAGAGAAAAAAAGGAACTTAATTTTCGAGGACACAATTATCAAATTTTTGCTGACCTATCCCAACTTACTATTACTAAAAGACGATCCATGAAACCCCAACTAATGGAACTACAACGCCACAACATTATGTATCAATGGGGCTTCCCCTTTTCAGTCAGATTTAACTACCAAGGTACAATTTACAGAAGCAGATCAGCAGATGAACTACAACAAACCCTTTTAAAATTAAATCTGACAGAACCCACAAGCAGCAACACTCCCACACGCAGAAGAATGGCATCATCTCCACCTTCAGGCAGCACCCAGAAAATTTCAGAACAAAATGGGAATCATCATTCTCACAAAAGAGGCCGTTATGCCACATCATCCATGGACCAAGAAGATTCAATGGACTGACATCCAAATTCCTGATATCTCTTCATTTATTATACTAAGAGATGGTTCTCTATAAAAAACCTATATTTATAACTGAATGTAACTGCATTCTGATAGTCACACACTGTGTGGGATCATGTTACATTCCAGTTATATTTCTTATTACTTCTGATTCATATAGCCTTAGAATATATAAGTGAAATAAGGTAATTCTTGTTCAGTTATATATTATCAGGTAATAACAATAGATTTATTACTTTTTAGGACAAATATGTTCAATAACCCAGAAGTAATGGAAGCTTTTTCTTTCTTTTCTTAAAACAAATATATACTAGTGCTATATATATACTATATACTAGTTCCTAGAATTATGTTTTTGTTTATTCTAATCTGAAGCAATACAACCTCAATTTTATGAGTTAACATTTCTAAACAGTTGCATATGAATAAAATATGTAATTATTTACTCTAAAAGGGTTAAAATCCCCAAATAATTCAAACTATCTTCATCAATACCAATGTTATTAACAGTACCTTTCTAACTGAATTATTTAGCCTAGGGCAAGACTAACCATATACAACCACCCTGGAATAAATAATTTCAACAAAAACTATATTCTGCACTCCAATTAATGAAACATCATTTTGATGTCTTTTGACATAGCACTTCTCTCCTGTAAGCGGAAGTTCCGTGTACCCCCATTAGCCCTCCTCATTCTCCCAACCATATTATGTGGGAGTGTGACGAAGGCACTTATTCCAATGAGAGAGATATTTATTCTCTTTCACGGGTAAATTGTGATTACTTGCAAAAAATAATTTATACAATGTATCATCTAATCTCATATGTTTTTTGTTTACTCTTTACTCCAGAATTCACTGGTTTCTTTTCTATCTATTCATCTCTTCAGTCCACACAGGTTGATCTGCGCAGTCAGCTCTGCATAACAAAAAGTAAGTCAAAACTATTTGATCTGTTGCCATGGCACCACTGAATATACTTTCCCTGAATGTTCAGGGAATAAATGTCCCTCAAAAAAGGACCAAAGCCTTCCGTACTTTCCATAACAAGAAGGCTCACATAGTATGCCTCCAAGAAACACACTTCACCAAAGATTCTACTCCAAAATATATTTCTCCTTTTTATCAACAAATTTACACGGCTTCTGCCTGTACCAAGCAAAGGGGAACTCTAATTGCATTTCACCGATCCACACCATTCACCTTATCATCAGAAATTAAAGACCCAGAAGGTAGATACCTGATACTCATGGGTTATATAATGGATACAGCAATCACGGTGATTTCCTACTACGCTCCTAACAAACAACCTACACCATTCCTCTCACATATATTACAAGTGATTAATACACACAAAATAGGAACAGTGATAATGTGTGGGGATTCAAACCAGGTCCTCCTCCCATTTCTAGATAAATCACCTTTTACACCATCCAAAATAACCTCTAGATTACCTTTTTCTCAACTTCTTTCCAAATACAATCTGGTAGATTTATGGAGAGAAAGTAACCCAATGAAAAAGAAATTCACTTATTTCTCGCACCCTCATCAAACCTTCACCAGAATAGATCATATTTTTCTAACAATAGGAATGATACCAGAAATTATTGCATCAGATATAATTCCGATTCCGTGGTCCGACCATAATGCAGTATACACTACTATAGCCTCAGCCATACCAAAAGCGCATGACCCAACGTGGTACTTACCGGACATAATGCTCAAACACCCACTACATCAGATGGCCATTGAACAAGCTTTAACGGAATACATATCAATTAATAATACAACAGACATCTCCCCAATAACACTGTGGGAAGCTCATAAGCCTGTCTTGCGTGGTACAATACAAAGACAAATGGCACTATTTAAACGGGAACGCAAAAATCTAGCAAAAAAACTAGAACTCAATTTTAATGCAGCCTACATATCATTTCAAGATAATCCATCTCAGAGTACAAAATCTCATCTGGAAAAATCTAGATTGGAATACGATCTATTTCTCACTGAGTCAGTTGATAAATCCCTCAAACGCTCCAAACACAATTTCTACATGAATACAAACAAACCAGGTACATATTTGGCTCGGGCATTAAATTCAACTAACAAATCTTTCAAACCAATACGTTTGAAATTATCAAAAAATGTTTACACTTGTAATCCAGTTAAAATAGTCCATAAATTTCACTCACATCTCGCAACTTTATACAAGACAAAGAATGAATTTAATCCTACAGAGGCTGAATCCTTCTTCTCACAAATAACCTTACCTGAGTTATCTCAGAATCAAAAAAGCAGTTTGGATGAGCCTATAACTATAGATGAAGTTGCTAACGCCATAAAAGACCTAAAACTTAACAAAAGACCAGGCCCAGACGGCTACTCGGCTTTATACTATAAAACATTCTCAGAAATACTCTCTCCCATTCTCACTGAAACTTTTAACAAACTTCTAGATGGACATTCTTTTCGGAAGAAACACTAATGGCAATTGTTTGTATGATCCCAAAACCCCTTTCTGATGATACTTCCTGTGTGAATTATCGGCCTATCTCTCTGTTAAACCTTGATATTAAATTATTAGCAAAAATAATAGCAAAACGCCTCAATAGCATTATAGGAAAATTAATACATAGAGATCAAGTAGGCTTCATGCCAAATAGACAGGCAGGCGATAATATACGCAGGGCAGTGTTATTGGCACATATTGCTAAAAAACAGAAAATCCCTTTATGTTTTCTATCTCTCGATATTAAGAGGGCATTTGACACAGTATCCTGGCAATATATGCAATATTCATTACAAAAATGGGGTTTTGGACCCCACTTTTTAACATGGATCAAAGCATTATATAATAAACCCAAAGCCTATATAAAATATGCTGGATACAAATCTGAAGCTTTTAATATCGAAAGAGGTACCCGACAGGGTTGCCCATTATCTCCCTTATTATTTGCCCTTATACTCGAACCCATGGCCCAATACATCAGAACAAACCAAACTATAACTGGCATTGAAGTAGGAGGTATTACACACAAATTATGTATATTTGCAGACGATATATTACTTTTTCTATCATCACCACAGGTCTCTGGTCCTAACTTAATACCAGCTCTTGATGGATTTGCAGCCCTATCCGGCCTTATGATTAATCCTAAGAAATGCCTAGTGCTTAATATTTCACTCACAAACATGGAATTGATCCCGGCTAGGGCTGCACTCCCATTCACATGGGCAGAAAAATCAATCCCATATCTTGGAATTCATTTAACAGCATCTCATTCTGACTTATTCTCAACCAATTATCCTCCTGTATTAAGACAGATCACAAATCTAATAAAACAATGGTCGCAACTTCCTTTATCCTGGATAGGGAAGATTAATGCAATCAAAATGACTATTCTACCCAAATTGCTTTATCTATTCAGAGTCCTCCCTATTCCAATTCCTTCCTATTTTTTGAGAATAGTACAAAAAAGAGCAACTTCGTTTATATGGGGCTCTTCTAAACCACATATACCTATACACACACTACATCTTCCCAAAAATAAAGGAGGCCTGGGATACCCTAATTTTACTAACTACTACAGTGCAGCACATTTGGCCAGTCTGTCCAAATACCATGCAAAACAGGAAATCCCATTATGGGTATTTATAGAAGCTTCAGAAAATGACCCTCTATTAATATCAAATTTATTATGGCTTGATCCTAAAGACCGCTTTAAAATTCATAATCCCATAACTAAACACTTCTTATCTCTCTGGGATAAACTAAAAACCAAATATCAGTTACAATCTCCACACAATCCTCTCCTTTCTTTTATCAGAAATCCGGCCTTTTATCCGGCATGGATCTACCCAAATTCTTTTAAAGCTTGGACAACATCAGGCATTCAGACACTAAATGATTTCATAGCATCTAAATCATTCCTTTCATTCCCATCGCTTAGAGAAAAATATGATCTACCAAACTCTGAGATATTTAGATATCTCCAAATCAAAAATTTCTATACACCATTCCTAAAGGGGGATACACCATTATCCCAATTATCCATTTTTGAATCAATCTGTACAAAAGATCCATTTGCTAAAGGTACAATTTCATCACTTTATGATCAATTATATGGAGTAGCAAATCTTAATAGACCCTCTTACGTTCAGAGGTGGGAGGAGGACCTGGGACGAACTTTAGAAGACACGGACTGGTCTAACATATGGCTCACATCTAAGTCATCTTCACCCAACATCTTAGCACTGGAGACAAATTATAAAGTCCTAACTCGCTGGTACCTTGTACCCGCTAGAGTGGCAAAATATTCACCTAATACCTCAGCTCTTTGTTTTCGAGGATGCTCAGAAATAGGCACATATTTACACATATGGTGGACGTGCCCAGTAATCCAAACCTTCTGGAAGGAAGTCTTCGTGATTGCATCTAAAATATTTAAAAAAATAATACAACCAGATCCATATTTAACTTTACTTAATCTAAAACCGGAATGGTTAACACTCTCTCAATTCAAACTTATGATCCAACTAATAACGGCTGCAAAACAAACAGTGGCCAAGGCATGGAAATCTCCTACATTGGTACTAGCAGAAACAATTCACAGAATGAATAATACAATGTCCCATGCTAAGATGGTAGCCATCGATCAAAATCAAATTCCAAAATTTGAAAAACTTTGGCATCCTTGGATAAAACAACAGTTCCTGTCAAACTTCAATGACTCTGTCCTGTTGCCATGGTAACAGATTAAATGACTTACAGCGACACCCATTCTAAGGCTTCAAAGAGAACTAAAAAGAATAATAAACTGACGAGCGGGACAACCTTGTGGACCATACCTCTACCTTTCAACCCTTTTTCTTCTTTCTCTTTCCTTTTCTCCACCTTACGATTAAAGCTCATTATCAGAATTTATTTGACCTATATACACTCTACTTGTAAACAATATGTATAGTAGGTATAAATCATTTAAATACCTACAAAAGTAACTAAGGAAATGATATATATCTTTAATTTAGGTTTACGTGAACCCAATGTTTAATATTTGAAATTTCATGATATTTACCTATATAAACCCTACTGTAAAACAATAAGCTTACTTTATAGATCCTTGTAAACTTACTTTATGTATCTTTATAACATTGTATACTCAATAAACTTCTTTTGACAAGGAAAAAAGCTAGTGTGCATGGAGCCCAAGTTTGTAACCTGTAAAGGCTTTGAAAATGTTGCCTATGGAAATTTTTAGGTATTGTAGTTTGGTACCATTCTACGGGCAGGTGCAATTTTAAAGCGTGACAAGTTTGGTATCTATTTAATTGACGTAACATAATATTTTATAATTCGTCAAAAAATTTGGTATTATATTGTGTTTTTGTGCATTCCAATTCATTAAAGTGTATTTTTTCCAAACAATTTGCATTTGAAAAACTGCTGCACAAATACCATGTGACATAATTCAATGCAATACCCACCATTTTATTCTCTAGGGCCTCTGCTTAAAAAATATATATATAAATAAGGTGTAACGCACTAGATGATCAAATTATGCGAACGGCAGCAACAGAACCATGAGATAATAGGATTTTTATAACAGCTTACCTGTAAAATCCTTTTCTTGGAGTACATCACGAGACACAGAGCCATAGTAGTTACTATGTGGGTTATAGGCCACCTTCAGGTGATGGACACTGGCACACCCTAAGACAAGAAGTCCACTCCCTATATAACCCCTCCCACTACTGGGAGTACCTCAGTTTTTGTAGCAAAGCAATATATGTATATTAGAAGAGGGGAGGGACCTCTGTGTCCCGTGATGTACTCCAAGAAAAGGATTTTACAGGTAAGCTGTTATAAAAATCCTTGTCCCCATGTTGATGAGGACAAGGGCCTCTTCCCGACAACCCTGGCCATTGGTTATCGGGGTCTGCAGGTGGAGGGATCATCAGAATCCGGGAGCGCCCTTTAATTAGGGGGCCCCCAGATCCCGGTCCCCCCACCCTATGTGAATGAGTATGAGGTACATCGGTGGGGGGGCTGCAGGGCGCCCCCCTATGCCAAAGTGCCCACCCCCCCATGTTGAGGGCATGCGGACTGGTAAGGTTCAGGAGGGGGCGCTCGCTCGTCCCCACCCCTTTCCTGACCGGCCGGGCTGCATGCTCGGATAAGGGTCTAATATGGATTTTTGGGGGGACCCAAATGCCGTATTTTCGGCATAGGGGGTTCCTCTTCAAATCCATATCAGACTTAAGGGCCTGGTATGCCCCTGGAAGGGAACCCATGCTATTTTTTTTAATTTAAAGTTTGACGCAGCAGCAATGCCTGTCACTCATCGCCAGACTTAAGGGCCTGGTATGCCCCTGGAGGGGAACTCATGCCAGTTTTTTATTATTTAAAATTTGGCACAGCAGCAATGCCTGTCACTCATCGCGAAAGGAAAAAAACTGTTTTTGTTTCCTGATGAGCGAGCCAGCTCGGCGCTGGCTCCCGCGACGGGGCTCGCAGGTGTCAAATCTCACCGATAACAGCGGCGAGATTGACACAATATCACGGTCACCTATTGTAGGCCGTGTCATTGTCGGATTGGAACCTGACAGGACAATTCCGTAACCTGAGCATCCAGGCCCTCAGGGCCCAGCATGCTGCTTGAATATCTAGAATGTTAATGGGCAAGGTCATTTCTGATCTGGACCATTTCCCTTGGACAGTCACCTCTTCCAGGACTGCTCCCCAACCTGAAAGGCTGGCATCTGTTGTTACCACCTTCCAGGTAACTGGTAGGAATGATTTCCCCTTCTGCAGATTCTTGGTTATTAACCACCAACTGAGGCTCTGGCACACTCTTGGAGGCAGATGCATTGGGAAATCTAGTGCTTGGAGATTCTTGTTCCAAGCTAATAGAATACTGTTTTGCAGCAGCCTTGAATGAAACTGAGCATAAGTAATGGCCTCGAACGAAGCCACCATCTTTCCCAACAACCTCATGCAAAATTGAATGGAAGGATTCTTCTTTGCCTTGACCACCTGAATAAGTTCCTTCATGGCACAGATCTTTGCCTGGGGCAAGAATACACTTTTCTGGGCTGTATGAGGATGAAGATTTTCTACCTCGAAGAGTAGATATTTCTGGTGAGCGGGGAAAATCGGCACATGGAGGTATGCATCCTTGATGTCGATTGACACCAGAAGTTCTCCTCCTTGTAGGATGGAGACTACTGATTGGATTGACTCCATGTGGAAAGAGTGGATATTCAGGAATTGGTTTAGATCTTTGAGATCCAGAATGGGTCTGACATCTCCATTTGGTTTTGGAACCATGAAAAGGTTTGAATAAAACCCCAATCCCTGCTCTTGCATGGGGACCACCGAGATCACTTTTGCCCTGTACACACGACCGGTTTTGCAGTCGGAATAAACTCTGAAGGTTTCTCAGACAGAACTCCGGTGGAATTCCATTCAAGCGGTCTTGCCTACACACGGTCAAACCAAAGTCTGACCAAAGTCCGACCGTCCAGAATGAGGGGACGTGCAGCACATACGACGGGACTAGAAAAAGGAAGTACAATAGCCAGTAGCCAATAGCTTCCATCTCGTACTTGCTTCAGAGCATGCGTTGTTTTTGGTCCGTCGGAACAGCATACAGACGATCGGTTTTCCCGATAGGAATTGGTTCCGTCGGAAATATTTAGAACACGTTCCATTTCTAGGTCCGTCAGAATTTTCGAAAAAAAAAGTCAGATGAGGCATAGACATCGGAATAGAAGATGAAAAGCTTCCATCTGACTTTTTCTTTCGGACATTCTGCTTGTGTGTACGTGGCTTTTTTGAGACAAAAGACGGTCCAATGCTTGAAAGGGAGACTTCTTTTTCTCTGGATCCTTGGAAACATTTGATCTGAGAAAACGAGGAGACGGGGACTCTCGGAACTCTAGCTTGTACCCTAGAGCTATTGAAAAAGTCACCCATTTGTCTCGACACTTTTCCTGCCAGACCCTTGAGAACCACAGAAGTCTTCCCCCCACTAGAGTGAGCAGGGGCACCCCTTCATAAGGAGGCTTTAGTATTTTGTTTTGTAGGATCCCTCCCCCAGGACTTCTTTTGTCCCTGGGGTTGACCCTGAGGTTTTACCTCTTGAACCTGACGGTGGAGGCCATCATGACTGCCTGGAGGCTGATGCCTCTGGCACTGGAGAAGGAGCTTGTTTAAATGAAACCTGTTTACTCCTCTTGCTAACTGGCAAAAGGGTACTTTTTCCACCAGAAATTCTTTGGATGTATTTATCCAAATCATCCCCAAACAGCCGTTCACCATGAAAAGGAAAACTAGCCAGGAGCTTTTTGCATGGCGCCTCGGCTAACCAATTTTTCAGCCATAAGATTCTACGCATATACACCAGCCCAAGCATAAGCCTAAAGAATAGAATCTCTCATGGCGTCTATTGTAAAACATAACGCCGCTGGTAGTTCGGCTAAATCCTGGGCCTGCTGTTAAGGAATAACCTTGAGCACCTGTTTAAACAGGTCTCTCAAGGATTGACATAAACCAATTGCTGCCAGCGCAAGCTGAGTCACTGAACCTGCCAGAGAAAAAGTGTTTTTTAATAGGAATTCCAACTTTTTGTCTGTTGGTTCCCTAAGCATTTGAACATTGTCTACCTGACAAGTCAAACTTTTATTCACAGAGGATAAATCAGCATCAATTGCTGGTATCTCCCACTTTTTAGTGAATTTCTCCTTCATAGGATACAGTGTTGAAAACTTTTTAGGAGGAAAAAAAGCTTAGCTGGGTGATCCCATTCAGAATACATAAGCTTTTCCAGCAATGAATGGACGGGAAAGGCATGCACAGCTTGAGGAGGCTTTAGCGAACCCAAACAAGAAGTGGGCTTATCAACCGACTCATTTAAGGGTAGCAAAAATGTGGAATGGACCATCTCAGTAAGAGATTGCACCAACAATCTATCAGATTGTGAAGCTGATCCTTCCGCATTTGACCCCTCAGAAGAGGAGTCATCAGCCTCTTCATGGTCTCCTGAGGGAAATTCATCTTCCTCCGTCCCGAGATCCTCAGTTTGAGGGTCCTGGGTAATGGAAGGGGATCTGACGTGGTTTGTCCCACACTGGGATGTGATTCAAGCCAATAACCTATCTTCCAAAACTATCACGGCTGCAGAAAAAGACCTCTTCAGTAATATAGACAGGGGCTGCAGTGTTGGAAACAGTTGCAACATTTGACGGCCCTGATGGTACACTCAGACCAGCCACCTCAGATCTCTCAGGGGAGGATGCCATTGTAGAAATGAGTTTAGGCTTTTTAGAACTTGAAGGAGTCCCTCTTGAGCCCTTTTTTGGGGTGTTTCTACCGCCCCTTCTGACCATAGCCCGATGCACAAATGCAGAGGTATTACCAGAAGAAATTGCACCCACTTCTTGAGCAAATAGTCCAGCAACTGCCGCTACTATTAGTGCTCAGCCTGGTGCTTTGGTAAATGTGCCAAGGGAATGCCTGTGTCACCACTTACATGCCCCCTTTTTGCTCTTGTGTCCCTCCAACGGTTGTAGACAGCAAAATGGTGCTTTTTAAAAGTACTCCCCTGTTGGACGTTGCCACAGACCAATGCAGAGCTAAGCCACGCCCCCTCGATATTCCCACCATGCCTCCCCCTCCTCTTTTTAAAAATAAAGTGTTTCCCGTGTGAACGCAAGCCTCCGATCCGATGGGATCGGCGTGTGGGTGGGGGGGGCAAAGTGGAGGCTGTGACAAACTGTCGTGCAGGTGGTGGAAAATGGAGCAGCATCCGCCAATCATTTCTGGCTTCCCCCTCTATCCAGAGAGAGGGGGAAAGCTTCTTTCCAGGTGGGGGGAATTCCCCCCAACACCTTACCGGAGGCCTGGAACTGCTCGTAGGAGGGAAGTCTGCAGCTTCTTCTGATTACAGAGTGATCTGAGGAAAGCATGAAAGGTACGTGCTCTATACACCTCCCAGTGGTGACTTTTAGGCATGAGAACATTTAATTCTTAAAGGAAACAATTCATAAGAGAATTTAAAATTCCTTAGAAATCTCCACTTACCTTTCCCGCCGCAGGGATTCTGTGGTAAAACCAACAGACCCAATCTTCACCCCTTACAGTGGGCTCCGTTAACAAACCTTCAGGAACTGGGTCTCCTTTTTATAGGGGGATCCACACTCCTGGACCCATAAAGCACCCCGCCAGGAAAACTTTATGGCTGAAAAAAACAAAGCATTGGATCCCGGGGTCCAGCTTTCTAAAAAAGAGAAGTGTTACGGGCTGAACCTCGTTTCTTCCACCACGAGGCCTGGGTACCATTCAATTTGGCCTGAAAAGACACTTTGAATGGATCTGGTTGCATAGCCTGCCCCAGCAAGGAATATTCCAGTGGAGCTCAGCACAGCACATCTTTACTTGTTACCAACACCTAAGACACTGGCGAAAAAACTGAGGTACTCCCAGTAGTGAGAGGGGTTTATAGGGAGTGGACTTCTTGTCTTAGGGTGTGCCAGTGTCCATCACCTGAAGGTGGCCTATAACCCATATAGTAACTACTATGGCTCTATGTCCCGTGATGTACGATAAAGAAATCATCATAGTGAATATAAAATAAGAATACAAAAAGCCGCACTTATTCAAAATGAACTAAAAAAAAAAACGCGTCTAAGTGGTAATCCAGTGATTATTAGTGGATATTGAAAAAGTGATATGAATGAATAAAAAAGAAAACATTGAGTAATGCTATTGATAATAAAAGTATTAGGTATATAAATGTCTCTAGTAAGTAAGGTGCAATCTTAAATACACACAAAAGTTCTAAAGTGTAGAAAAAAGTTCCAGCAAAATGGAATATTCCAAAGCTTTTCCACCGCCACCAAGGGAAAAGAAATTATCCATGTAATGAGCACTCTGAAGATGTGGACTTCCTGTGATAGTGCGGTCATGAGCGCTTGCAGATATAGCCCTCTGCGGGGTCAAATGGTTAGCCTCGGCTCCAGAGCTCACTGGCAGTCACTGGCAGGCATCAGTGAAATCCAGCTAGTACCCAACTCTCATCTGGAAATCTCGATGGATCAGATGTCTCGGAGCGTAAGGAAAATTGGAGGCTCCAATAGTGTGTTATCATTGAAAAGGTTTCTTTATTGTTAAAACCAAAAATCGTTAATCACACAGTATGAAAATTTGTGTAGATAAAAGAACAGTTGTCATAAAAAAAAAATACAAACCACCTGCACTTCCGGGGTCGCGTGGGGTTTGATGACGTCAGTGCGTAGCTCTGCCCGACATGTTTCATCAGATGTGACGTCTTCCTGGGGGGACCCACTGAGCCATCACGATTTATCTCACTGCATGGAAAACCAAGCCTCATTTTCACCTGGCCGCCATATTGTGATGAATATGCACCTAACTGACTTTTGTTGCATGTAAATAAAAAAGAGAGAAAAACCAAGCCTCAACTTGACTCAAGGATCTGGCAACAATACATTCAACACGATGAGCCAAATATCCGAAATCGCAAAAAATACAGAATACAGATTAGGTATAGAAAAATTTAAAAAAATAAAGGATCAAAGAATCTAATCTGAAGTTTTAAAAAAAAGTTAAAAGGCGATAATGAATGCATTATAGTATGATTGAATTTTGATTTGTTTCCGATTGTCATGTTGAAACAAGGATCTCTAGTGGCGATAATAGAAAATGGCTTAGAGCTTGTCAAAAAAGGATATATCCACATGACAAGTCTAAATACATAACACAACTAAAAAAATATAAAACCAATTGGTCATGAACAATCGTTTACCTATATAATTAAGAATTATCAATAAAGGCATTAATTTCCACATCAGCATTAAGGCCTAGTGGTCTAAGGCATTTGACCCTGCATATACAACTCATTTCGAGTTTGGAAACCGCACTTCTTTTATGTCCTCCCCTCCAATGTAGTCTAAGTTTGTTTATCCCAATAAAGGAGGTTGCCTTTAGGATTTTAATTATAGACCTCAAGGTAATGCCTGGAAACTCAGTGACAATTAAAACCTCTCCTGATGTTCCAAATGTGTTCATTGAGTCTTATAGAGGTCTTACTGAAGGTCCGACATATTGAAATCCACAGGGACAAGTTAAAAAGTAAACTACATTGGGAGTCAAACATGTAATGAAGGTGCTAGTGGAAATGAATTTGGTTATTTTCTTATCTCTAATATTATTAATGGAACATACAGCACACTTTTTTCCAAGTCACTACCTTGAGGTCCATAATCAAAATCTGTTTCTTGAGGTCCATAATCAAAATTCAATTAATATGAATAGATTCCTATGCAAAGAGACAGTTATTGAGTTTTAGTTCTTGGGTTTTTGATTGGGAGTGAAAGGTAACATTTTGTAGTCCTGAGAAGTTTAAAAGTAGAGTTGGGGAGTGGTTAAGTAAGCACTTCTATTGTCTTTCATCCAGGGTTCCCATTGCTTCTGGAATTTGGGGAGGTGGGCTTTGGCAAAGGAGTCATCTAACAGGAAATGATTATTAACCGCTTGCCAACCGGCTCACGCCGATATACGTCGGCAGAAGGGCATGTACATGCATATTAACGTACCTGTAATTTGCCCTATAAAAAGCGGCTTGCGGGTGCCCGTGCCGCGATCTCCATGAGTGCGATCACGGGTCCCGTGGACTCGATGTCCATGGGGATGTCCACAGGGATACCCGCGATCGTCTCACGGAGAGGAAGAACGGGGAAATGTTGATGTAAACAAGCATTTCCCCATTCTGCCTAGTGACACTGACACTGATCACCGCTCCCTGGGTCGTGTCACACATAGCCCATCCCCCACACAGTTAGAATTACTCCCTAGGACACACTTAACCCCTACAGTGCCCCCTAGTGGTTAACCCCTTCACTGCCAGTCACATTTACACAGTAATCAATGCATTTTTAATCGCACTGATCGCTGTATAAATGTGAATGGTTCCAAAATAATGCCAAAAGTGTCCGATCTGTCCGCCATAATGTTGCAGTCATGATAAAAATCAATGATCGCCGCCATTACTAGTAAAAAAAAGTATTAATAAAAATGCCATAAAACTATCCCCTATTTTGTAGAGGCTATAACTTTTGTGCAAACCAATCAAAAAACATTTCTTGCAATTTTTTTTTACCAAAAATATGTAGAAGAATACGTATCAGCCTAAACCCCATCACTGCCAGTCACTTTACACAGTAATCAATGCATTTTTAATCGCACTGATCGCTGTATAAATGTGAATGGTTCCAAAATAATGCCAAAAGTGTCCGATCTGTCCACCATAATGTTGCAGTCATGATAAAAATCAATGATCGCCGCCATTACTAGTAAAAAAAAATTAATAAAAATGCCATAAAACTATCCCCTATTTTATAGACGCTATAACTTTTGTGCAAACCAATCAATAAACATTTCTTGCAATTTTTTTTTACCAAAAATATGTAGAAGAATACGTATCGGCCTAAACTGAGGAAAAAATGTTTTTTTAATATTTTTTGGGGATATTTATTATAGCAAAAAGTAAAAAATAATGCGTTTTTTTCAAAATTATTGCGTTCTTTTTGTTTATAGCGCAAAAAATAAAAAATGCAGGGGTGATCAAATACCACCAAAAGAAAGCTCTATTTGTAGGGGAAAAATCAATTTTGTTTGGATGTCATGCCACACGACCGCGCAATTGTCAGTTAAAGCAATGCAGTGCCGAATCGCAAAAAGTGCTCTAGTCTTTGGCCAGCCAAATGGTCCGGTGCTGAAGTGGTTAAGGACTTGTATAGGTTCTTAGAGGCACAGGGGATTTATGCAGTTTCATTTTATTGCTATTGTGAGTCTAAAGGCCCGTACACACGATCGGACTTTTTGACAACAAACATGCAAATGAGCAGTTTTGGAGCAACATCCGACCGTGTGTACGCTCCATCAGACAAACTTTTTCTGTTTCCATCAGACTTTTGTTGGGTGTGCGAATGGACAAACTTTCAGGCAACAAAAGTCCGTTGGAGCAAAGTCCGATCATGTGTACACAAAAGCATCGGACTTTTGTACAAACTACAGTATGCGGCCGCGAGAATGTTTCCAGTGCTAACCCATCGCGCTGTTTCTCGGCGACAGGTACTGTACATCTCGTGCTGGCTGCAATAGGAAAAACACATTTTCCTACTGGAGTGAGCATGAGAGGGAATTCCCCTCTTGGGGAATACCGGGCCCTTTGGTCTGGTATGGATTTTAAGGGGAACCCCCTACGCCGAAAAAAAATGGCGTGGGGTCCCCCCCGAATCCATACCCGAATCCAGACCCTTATCCGAGCATGCAGCCCGGCCAGCCAGGAAAGGGAGTGGGGACGAGCGAGCGGCCCCCCTCCTGAGCCGTACCAGGCCGCATGCCCTCAACATGGGGGTGGGTGCTTTGGGGGAGGGGGGCCCCCCACCCCAAAGCACCTTGTCCCCATGTTGATGAGGACAAGGGCCTCTTACCGACAACCCTGGCCGTTGGTTGTCGGGGTCTGTGGGCGAGGGGCTTATCGGAATCCGGGAGCCCCCTTTAATAAGGGGGCCCCCAGGTCCTGGCCCCCCAGCCTATGTGAATGAGTATGGGGTACAGCGTACCCCTACCCATTCACCTAGGGAAAAAACTGTCAATAAATAAAACACACTACACAGGTTTTAAAATTAATTTATCAGGCAGCACTGGGGTCTTCTTCCGACTTTGGGGGTCTTCTTCTGACTTCGGGGGTCTTCTTCCAACTACAGGGGTCTTCTTCCGACTCCAGGGGTCTCTCCGGCGTCTTCTCCCGGTGTCCGGATCTTCTGCCGGCTCCACCGCTATCTTCTCCCGCTCTTTTGCTAGCGGTGGCCCGGACCTCTGGATCATCTTCTTCCCTCTTCTCTTCTTCCGATGTTGACACAACGCTCTCTCCAGCTGGAATGGTCTCTGAGAGCTCCGCAATGGACTTATATAGGCGGTGACCCCGCCCCTCTATGAGGTCAGAGTCCTAGGGCATGCTGGGACTGTGATCTCATAAGGGGGCGTGGTCATGTCATCCTATGACCATGCCCCCTTATGACCTCACAGTCCCAGCATGCCCCGGGACTGTAATGTCATGGGGGCAGGGTCACCGCCTATATAAGTCATAGCAGAGCGCACAGACAGCATTACAGCCGGAGAGAGCGTTGTGTCAACATCTCTGGAAGAGAAGAGGGAAGAAGACGATCCAGATGTCCGGGCTCCTCCGCTGGCAAAAGAGCAGCAAAAGAGCAGAAGATAGTGGAGAAGCCGACAGAAGGAAGAAGGCACCGGAGAAGAACCAGAGAGCCCGGAGACGACACCGGAGAGAGGGAGAAGATGCCGTAGAGACCCCCGAAGTTGGAAGAAGACCCCCGAAGTCAGAAGAAGACCCCCGAAGTCGGAAGAAGACCCCGGAGCTGCCTAATAAATTAATTTTAAAACCTGTGTAGTGTGTTTTATTTATTGACACTTTTTTCCCTAGGTGAATGGGTAGGGGTACGCTGTACCCCATACTCATTCACATAGGGTGGGGGGCCAGGATCTGGGGCCCCCTTATTAAAGGGGGCTCCTGGATTCCGATAAGCCCCTCACCCGCAGACCCCTACAACCAACGGCCAGGGTTGTCGGGAAGAGGCCCTTGTCCTCATCAACATGGGGACAAGGTGCTTTGGGGTGGAGGGGCGGCAGAATGCCGCCCCTCCCCGAAAGCACCCACCCCCCATGTTGAGGGCATGCAGCCTGGTATGGCTCAGGAGGGGGGGCTCGCTTGTCCCCACCCCATTTCCTGACCGGCTGGGCTGCGTGCTCAGATAAGGGTCTGGTATGGATTTGGGGGGACCCCCACGCCGTTTTTTTTTGGCGTAGGGGGTTCCCCTTAATATCCATACCAGACCTAAGGGCCTGGTATGCCCCTGGAGGGGAACCCATGCTGGTTTTTTATTTAAAAATTGGCGTGGCATTCCCCCTCAGGATTCATACCAAACACAGTGCCTGGCATTGGCAGGGATCCAACTAGGATCCCCGCACCAGTGTGAACCCGGCTCGCAAGGTGTCAATCTAGCCAATAAAAGTGGCGAGATTGACACAATATCAGACAACAATACAGAAGTTGACCAAAGGGTGGTGGTAAAGAGCTGAAAAACCACGTGATATGGTGAAAGTTGGCTGGAAGAGTCCTGTTGTCTGTATGCAAGACAAACTTTTGGGCAACGCCCTTTGTACAAAAATCCAAGGGAAAGTTTGTACAAAGTCCTATCATGTGTATGGGGCTAAACTGTGATAAGGATATGAGTTAGGAGTATGTAAAGTCATCTAGTTCTACTCCCAAAAGAGTTAGATGCAGGTTAATAGCAAGAATGATCTGGGTGATGGAGGAGATTAGAGAATTAATGTCCTACCACAATTTAGTAAATAAAGGGTTAAAGCCACCAGACGTGGTGTAAAGATCAGTTGTAGCACTTTCTCCAGCAGTTGGTAGATTGATTTGGGTAGATATGAGTGAGTCTGGCAGGGGTGTACTACCACTTATGGAATATTTTCTGTCTCGACTTCCAGTGTGAGATGCATTTAGAGAATTGTATTGGGTTTCCTAGTGCCAAATACCACTGTGAGAATTGTAGTAGAATTTCCGAGTAAGCCATCAAAGATGAGAGTCCACTTTAGGGATGTTTTATAGATATATGAGATTCCTTTGCATTGAGAAATTTAATATTTATAAAAGTTTAACAGATTCCCATAACAAAGTATTATCAATCCAGGAGAGGTTGTTGAGTATGTGCCTTATGCAAAGATGTTTATACAAGTTGTTTTGGCTAATGTTAAATCCTGAGTTTAAAACTTGGAAGGTGCCAATATCAGAATTGGCATATACGTCTCTTGTATATTTATTGCCTATTGAGATCCAGTTCTGTAAAGGTATGTCAGGGGAGAGAAGCTCTATCGATTAAAAAGAGGTTTAGGATGCAAGAGGTAGGATGGAAGACCAGACTTTCAGAGTTTATGTGACCAGGCCCAAAAATTAGTATGGTTGAGATGAAAGGAGTAGAGTGCTTAAAAGTAGTTTGAATACTGTTTTGATGTAATTTCATTCTGCAGCCAGGAAAGTGGAGAGGTGGAGGTCCAATAGTATTTGACTTAATCTAGTATGACTGCCTTGTAGTATGAGGAAATATTGGGAGCACTCATCCCAGCTCGTAGACAGACAAAGCAGAAAGCTGCAAACACATGGAGGTTTATTTTCCCATATGAAGGAGTTCACAAGGGATTGAAGCTTCCAAAAGTATGCATGCAATATGTGAATAGAAGTATAAAACGTATATAAAATGTGGGGTATAATTAATATTTTAGATAATGCTATATGGCCAGCTCATGAGGTTCTTGTTTGAATGGAGGTCTTGGCAAATTGATTACAGTTTCGCCATTAATTTATTAAATCTAAGGTGAAGGAGATTAGTGGATGGTGTTACCAATTGAATTTCTAAATAGGTTAAAGAGGAAGCTGGAGCCCAGAGGAAAGGAGAAAACACAGTAATGCAGGTTTAAGTTTTAGGGTCTATACAGATGTAAAGCATACGCAAATTAGAATTAGCTTAATAAAGTAAGACTGCACTATAGGTGTTAAGCGTGGTTTGCATTACCAGGAGAGATTTAAGATTGGATATAGATATTAGGACATCATCAGCATAAAGTCCAATATTGTGGTCTTGTTTTCTGCCCATAACACTTGATATATGAGGATTAGAATAGATGGATTCTGCTAAAGGTTCCATAACAAAGGCAAGATGACAGGGGATAGGGGGCAGTCCAATAGATATACTAAAGGGTTCTAAGAGGAGTCCTGAAGTCCAGACCCTTGAACTGGGTAGACAGTAGAGGCCTAAGATGGGCAAAAGGATATTATACCTATGAGGCCAAATGTATTAAAGTATAAAAGATTAAATCAGGTCTTGAGATAAGTAATGAATGCCACATCCCAAAAAGCCATGACAGAAAACAATTAGAATGAAACATTTCTAATGATGATACATTTAGAGGCTTCATACCATAAGCTGAACTTCAGCTTTTGATATACTTTACATAGTTAATTTGAGCCAAGCTGGCCTAAACAAACTATGTCCCTCACTAACATGTAACTAAACTCTATGTAACTGAGGCTAAATGCAGCATACCGCACTGTGTTTCCGGGTTCGAGCTGAGACATGCCTGTCTCATAGCACTATCTCTATCTGATCGGCTCTCAGCCATTCAGAGAAAGTGATGTATTTTAGTAATGAATACAAAACTTCAGAGTCATAGGTTGGGACATCATCAGCCTGCCTTTCTGGCTCAAGCAGAGGAAGCTTTGCATTCACTGCTAGAATACTCTCTAGAATTTCTCTGAATAGCTGAGCCCTGATCAGATAGACTCTATTGTGTTCTGAGTATGAGACAGGAAGGTCTCGGCTCAAACCTGAAACACAGTGCTGTATGCTGTATGCAGCCTCAGCTACATAAGTTTATAAAGCACATCCAGTGGCCTCACATGTTAGTAAGGGACATAGTTTCTTTAGTAAAGTGATTCAGAAGCTGGAGTTCAGCTTTACGGAACGGGAAAAGGTTCCCAAATCGTCTGAGGCATATCATCCAGTCACAAATCCCATCGGTTCCATGCTGACCAATTGCAGGATATATTTTGTTAAGTGGGTTGCTAAAAGTTTGGCATACATTTTTTTTGTGTCAGAGTTTAGGAGAGATATAGGTCTATAGTTGTCTGGGTTATCTGTAGGTTTTCAAGGCTTACGAATTATGAGTATGAGAGCCTCTAACAATTTGTCCATTAGACACAAAGTGGATAAAGGCATTACATTGATGAGATAGCAGTAGGTCTGTGAAAGATATATAATATTCATTATACAACCCTTCAGGACCTGGGGCTTATCGAGGGGGCAGGTTTGAAACAGCATTTTGAATTTTGGTATCAGTGAACTTCTTTGGATATAATTCGGAGGCATAACCACCAGGGGCGTTGCTAGGTCTAAAAAAGATCTGGGGCTAGAGCCCATAGCACCGGTCACCAACTGGGGGGGGGGGGCACGCTGGTGGTAAGCAATTTTTCACGGGCAAAGGAAGGCTGGTGTTGGCGTTTCAATCATCATGGAACCATGGTTGTTATGGTGTCAGGATGATTGAAGCGCATTATTTCTACATTACTTTACATTGTAATATATAATGAAGTAGTTCTACTCACCATAATGCAGAATCAGTGGGAGCCTTGGGCGTGTCACTTGCCACCGTCACCTGCCACTACATGTGGATTGTCACTTGGCACCATTTGCAGATTGCTATTGCCACCATTTGCAGATTGTCACTTGCCACCATTTGCAGATTGTCACTTGCCATGCCAGCCAGTGCCACCAAATGTGCATTGTCGCTGCATTGGTGGCAGGCTGACAGCACTGGTCCATTTAGTGAGGGCAGTAGAGTGAAAATGCGGGACAGGCAGTGAGAGATGATGTAATCTCTCAGCTCCCTGCCGCACCTCCGACATTTAAAAGGCCCGCACTGTGAGGGCAGAAGAGCGCTGATGTGTGGCCAGGGCCGATTCTAGGGTCACAGACGCCTGGGTGCAGAAATATTTCTGGCGCCCCCACGTGGACGTGGTCAATTACTAACTCCTACCCTTTACAAATGTTTATATGGCAACGACTCAAACACAGAGATGCTCCCCTAAGTAGTCTTTGTTACCCTGGGATCCTCCCACAATCTCTTAACAATAAACAAAATACAGGAAGAGAAGCAGAGTACGCTAATGGGACCTGGAGGGGAGTCTCTCTAATGAACACAGAGAGATAGTCTGTTAGAAAGAGCCCCCAGACATACTACAGGAGATTTTCAGAGACTGCGGATATGATACAGAAGATGGTCAGAGACTGCAGACATGACACAGAAGATGGTCAGAGACTGCAGACATGACACAGAAGATGGTCAGAGACTGCAGACATGATAAAAGAAATGGTCAGAGACTTAAGACATGATAAAATAAATGGTCAGAGACTGAAGACATGATAAAAGAAATGGTCAGAGACTGAAGACATGATAAAAGAAATGGTCAGAGACTGCAGACGTGATAAAAGAAATGGTCAGAGACTGCAGACATGATAGAGGAGTGGGTCAAAGACTGCAGACATGCTACAAGAGATGGTCAGAGACTGCAGACATGATACAAGAGATGGTCAGAGACTGCAGACATGATACAGGAGATGGTCAGAGACTGCAGACGTACTACAAGAGATGGTCAGAGACTGCAGACATACTACAAGAGATGGTCAGAGACTGAATACATGATAAAAGAAATGGTCAGACTGCAAACATGCTACAGGATATGGTCAGAGACTGCAGACATGATACAGAAGATGGTCAGAGACTGCAGACATGTTACAAGAGATGGTCAGAGACTGAAGACATGATAAAAGAAATGGTCAGAGACTGCAGACATGATACAGGAGATGGTCAGAGACTGCAGACATGATACAGGAGATGGTCAGAGACTGCAGACATGATACAGGAGATGGTCAGAGACTGCGGAAATGATACAAGAGATCAATGCATTAAATGCAGCCTCATCAGTGCCCACCAACTGCAGCCTACCAGTGCCCACCAACTGCAGCCTGCCAGTGCCCACCAACTGCAGCCTGCCAGTGCCCACCAATTGCAGCCTGCCAGGGCCCACCAACTGCAGCCTACCAGTGCCCACCAATTGCAGCTTACCAGTGCCCCGGGATCACACAGAGCGGCGATGATCTCGGAACTTGGATTTGAATCACCTGGGCAACCATTGTAACAAAGTCCCACCTCCTAGACCATCTCGCGGCTCCTATGATACACATCACACTGATTCAATTTTACTGCATTGGATCAGTGTTTTGTCTATCTCACAGGACCCAGTCTAGGAGGCGGGACTTTGTTACAGCGCCACCGGTCATTTCAGACCAAAGCTTGTGTTTTGTGTGCAGGCCCGGACTGGGACAAAAATTAGACCCGCCATTTTAGATTGAACAACCTATTTTTCCAGGGGGAAGGTTGGTCTGACGTTTTTGGGGATGGCTAGTGACGGATAGTGTGGAGTCGGTCCCCTGCATTGTATTGTAAAAGGGGACTGCACTGTAATGATTACATGCCCCTTTACAGTACAGTACCCCTAGCAATCACAACCCCCCATCACAGTGCCCCTTTGCTGTCATGCCCCCCTCCCCTTTTCTCTCTACTCACAGTGGCCCCTTTTATTCTCTGCCTCCCCTGCAAAGTCCTATCTTCTGCAGAGCATCGTAAGGAGTCAGCCTGTGTGTCCTTTTCCACCCCCCGACGGGTGACTACATGCTTGCTAAAATGAAAATACTCTGTGTGCAGATCTCCAGCTCCTAGCATTGCATTCAGATCTGTAAAAAAATACATTAAATAATTCCTGGTCAGTATTTTCCATGGGTACTCCTGACTACTCATACACACGTGTACACACAAAGCACAACCGCCTTGAAAATAAAAATGCAATAAAAGTCAACAAGATTATCAATTAGAATATAAAGATTTTCATACAAAAGAGCCACATGGAAGGTGGAGAAATTGAACACATTAATACTCACATGGATGTCTACACATCAGAGTAAACGCATGCACTATACGGGTCAGACTTTTTCTTCCAGGAAGTTGTGTGCTGGGAGCCTTAGGCCTTGCTCACAGGGGCATACTAAAGTCTATGCCCATGGAGGGCTGTGGTTACCTGCACAGGGGACACACAGGTGTGCCATGCATCCATGTCGAGTCTGACCCCCCCCGCCCTATCTACCCCAGACTGACCCCACCGCCCCCCCTGCCCCAACTGACCCCCCCGCCCCATCTACCCCCAGACTGACCCCCTGCCCCATCTACCCCCAGACTGACCCCTCGCCCCATCTACCCCCAGAATGACCCCTTGCCCCATCTACCCCCAGACTGACCCCTCGCCCCATCTACCCCAGACTGACCCCCCGCCCCATCTACCCCAGACTGACCCCCCTGCCCCATCTACCCCAGACTGCCCCCCCGCCCCATCTACCCCAGACTGAACCCCCCACCTTATCTACCCCAGACTGTGCCCAATCCACCCCAGACTGACCCCCCGCCCCCATCTACCCCAGACTGACCCCCCCGCCCCATCTACCCCAGACTGACCCCCCCGCCCCATCTACCCCAGACTGACCCCCCCGCCCCATCTACCCCAGACTGCCCCCCCTGCCCCATCTACCCCAGACTGACCTCCCCGCCCCATCTACCCCAGACTGACCCCCCCGCCCCATCTACCCCAGACTGTTCCCAATCCACCCCAGACTGACCCCCCACCCCCATCTACCCCAGACTGACCCCCCCGCCCCATCTACCCCAGACTGACCCCCCTTCTCCATCTACCCCAGACTGACCCCCCTTCCCCATCTACCCCAGATTGCCCCCCGTGCCCCATCTACCCCAGACTGACCCCCCCACCCCATCTACCCCAGACTGACCACCCCGCCCCATCTACCCCAGACTGACCCCCCCGCCCCATCTACCCCAGACTGACCCCCCCGCCCCATCTACCCCAGACTGACCCCCCTGCCCCATCTACCCCAGACTGCCCCATCTACCCCAGAGTGACCCCCCCACCCCATCTACCCCAGACTGACCCCCCCGCCCCATCTACCCCAGACTGACCCTCCACCCCATTCATTCAAGACTGACAACCCCCCCAACTGACAGACCCACACTCACAAAGACACTAACACCCCCTACACTCAACTTCTGTCCCTCCAGACTAACTCAGACCCTGTACAGCTCCCCCCCATGAAATCAAATCCCCTGTTCCTCAAATGTCACCTGGGCATGGAAACTGGTGTAAAGCACATTGGGATCAGACTCGGCGCTCCGCCCCTCAAACCAATCAGTGTTTGTAAGACCTGGAGGAGCCTGCAGTGATTAGACACAAGGAGCTGATGACTGCTCCAATCACATACATGAGGCGGGGCTTGTTGCTCTCCAGACGTCCACTGCTCTTCAGTGCTCAGTCAGCAAGGGAATATCAACGGGTTGAAACATTCCACAAGCCAGCCAGATAATTGGATGACTGTGTGTGTGTCCCCTCCCCCTCCTCTCCGTACATTTGGACACTGACATCTCCGCCTCTGTCCTCTTCACCAACTGAGAATGACATCGTTGGTGGGGCGGGAGAGCAGACACAGTCCAGGCCAGTTTGTGTGACACACACAAGGAGGGGAGCATTCTGGTACTCGGGCGCCACCACCTCTGCCACGCCGGGGTGCAGGGCACTGTGTGTGGCGAGCAGTGAGGGCGGAAGAGTGGTGACAGGCGGGCGGAGAGAGATTATGTCACCTCTGCTCATCCGCCCGCTCGTCTCTCCACCTTCAAAGCCGCGACCCGCTGAGACTCGGGACTATGGGCTGCACATTCGGGGCTCCAGCCTCGATAGCCACACCCTAGTGACGCCTCTGATAACCACTAAGATTGTAGAGTATTGAGTAAAATTCACAAAATCAGTTGGCAATATCATGGAGTTTAAAAAACAAAGAGAAGACTTACATGTTGCCAGAAGATAAATAAAAAATAATAATAAAAAAACAGAGTTGCCACAGACACTCTAATGAGTTCCCACACCTCAAATAAATGAATAAATAAATAAAAAATGATGCTGCGCTGCTCTCTAGATTCTATCTGATATCATCAAAATGTGACAGCGAACACCCTACAGAAGTGATAACCCCCTAAAGAGAAAACAATCAACGATCCCAACAAGTTATATACATATATACTGCATACCATATACAGTATTTATTATATAGCAGCACCCTTCAGAGGTGTAAATCCAACAAATTAGATGAAAAGGTGATGAAACCAATGTTGCACATATACTAATACATACAGAAATCAGTGCAAACAAAAAAGTAAAATAATAAGCCCCCATCAGGGATGCAGCCACCAAATAGCAAACACTTGAATAATAAATAGTAACAGTGATAAAAACCATCAAAATAAGTAAATAAAATAACCATGTATATACCATGAATAAATGTCCAGGTGTAACAGCAGAGCTTCTTCACATCAATAAACGAGGATAAAATTAAATATTATAGATGTCCATGTGTATAGAATAACATAAAAGTCCACATGTATTAGTGGCGTTATTTCATATCCTACACCCGTGTGCCATTAAACATAAATTGAGACTGTGATCCTCCACTGGCCAGCATGAACGCTTACCTCCAGCAAAGACCCCCAGGGGTCACATGACACTTTACAATCAAATTCCAATACTGCACAATCTGCACAGCCCAGGGTTAAGTGGATCCAATCAATCCTCTGGTATTCTCAAATAAACAGCTAAAAAAAACAAAACAAATGCTTCTATAGTGGAGTAGTTTATTAAATAATAAAATAACACAATAAAAAAGAATTCAATAGATTTTTATTAAAAGTTTGACATTACAAAAAGAAAGAAAAGAAAAAGCAAGTAAAAAGGCATAACACAAAACGTAGGTAGTGTCAGAAACCATGAAATCAGGCCGAGACAGAAGTACAGTTAAATCACACTTGTTTAATAATAAAAGTAAAAAGAACAAACATAGTCAAAACATAGCCAAAGTTCATTAACTGGAACGTATAGTCAGTTAAGCCAGAAGTTAGGTATCAATGTAGTGGAACAGCAAGCAGGATCTGGAGCCAGAAGGGATGTCAGCAAAGCAAGTGGATCGCAGGAGAGCATCTCAGTTTCTGTGATTCTGACAAAGGTGAAGGCAGAGCTCCTCTGGACTGGACGGCTTAAGTAGGCAGGACTGACGAGCAGGATATCATCAACAGCTGTGTAACTGTGGAGAGTAGGGAAGAGCTTCGAGTTGGCTGTTCGCCCGTTCGCCGAACAACAAACAATTTGGGGTGTTCGCTGCAAATTAGAAAGCCGTGAAACACCCTTTAAAAGTCTATGGGGGAAATCAAAAGTGCTAATTTTAAAGGCTTACATGCAAGTTTTTGTCATAAAAAGTGTTTGGGGACCTGGGTCCTGCCCCAGGGGACAAGGATCAATGCAAAAAAAGTTTTAAAAATGGCTGTTTTTTCGAGAGCAGTGATTTTAATAATGCTTAAAGTGAAACAATAAAAATGTAATATTCCTTTAAATTTCATACCTGGGGGGTGTCTATAGTATGCCCGTGAAGTGGCGCATGTTTCCCATGTTTAGAACAGTCTGACAGCAAAATGACATTTCAAAGGAAAAAAAGTAATTTAAAACTACTCGCGGCTATTAATGAATTGCCATTCTGACAATACACATAAAAGTTCATTGATAAAAACGGCATGGGAATTCCCCACAGGGGAACTCTGAACCAAAATTTAAAAAAAAATGACGTGGGGGTCCCCCTAAATTCCATATCAGGCCCTTCAGGTCTGGTATGGTTATTAAGGGGAACCGCGGCCAAAATGTAAAAAAAATGGTGTGGGGTCCCCCTCAAAATCTATACCAGACCCTTCAGGTCTGGTATGGATTTTAAGGGGAACTCCACGCCAAAATTTTTTAAAAAATGGCGTGGGGTCCCCCCAAAAATCCTTACCAGGCCCTTATCTGAGCACCCAACCTGGCAGGCCACAGGAAAAGAGGGAGGGATGAGAGAGAGCCCCCCCCTCCTGAACCGTACCAGGCCACATGCCCTCAACATTGGGAGGGTGCTTTGGGGTAGCCCCCCAAAACACCTTGACCCCATGTTGATTTGGACAAGGGCTTCATCCCCACAACCCTTGCCCGGTGGTTGTGGGGGTCTGCGGGTGGGGGCTTATCGAAATCTGGAAGCCCCCTTTAACAAGGGGACCCCCAGATCCCAGCCCTCCCCCCTGTGTGAAATGGTAAGGGGGTACAAAAGTACCCCTACTATTTCACAAAAAAACTGTCAAAAATGTTAAAAATGACAAGAGATAGTTTTTGACAATTCCTTTATTTAAATGCTTCTTCTTTCTTCTATCTTCTATACTCTATCTTCTATCTTCCTTCGGTTTCTTCCTCCATCTTCTTCTTCTTCTGGTTCTTCTAGTACCTCCTCCGGTGTTCTTGTCCTGCATCTTCATCAGCGGCGTCTTCTTCCCTTCTTCTCCTCGGGCCGCTTCGTATCCATGATGGCATGGATTACGTAACGGATGACCCCGCCCCCTCTGACATCACAGGAAATGCCACAGGGAAGTCCCCGTCAAGTCCCTGTGCGTCAGAGGGGGTCGGGGTCACCGGGTGGCTCTGCCCCCATTATTTAAGAACCGTCAGAAGAGGAGAAGCATCACACAGCGAGAGCCTCCCTCCATGCCATCATGGATGCGGAGCGGCCTGAGGAGAAGAAGGGAAGAAGACGCCGCGGATGAAGATGCAGGACGAGAACACCGGAGGAGGAACCAAAAGAACCAGAAGAAGAAGAATACGGAGGGAGAAACTGAAGGAAGATAGAAGATAGAAGAAAGAAGAAAGAAGAAAGAAGAAGCATTTAAATAAAGGTATTGTCAAAAACTGTCTCTTGTCATTTTTAACATTTTTGACAGTTTTTTTGTGAAATGGTAGGGGGGTACTTTTGTACCCCCCTACCATTTCACACAGGGGGGCGGGCCGGGATCTGGGGGTCCCCTTGTTAAAGGGGGCTTCCAGATTTTGATAAGCCCCCACCCACAGACCCCCACAACCACCGGGCAAGGGTTGTGGGGATGAGGCCCTTGTCCTCATCAACATGGGGACAAGGTGTTTTGGGGAGCTACCCCAAAGCACCCTCCCAATGTTGAGGGCATGTGGCCTGGTACGGTTCAGCAGGGGGGCCGCTCTCTTGTCCCCCCTCTTTTCCTGCAGCCTGCCAGGTTGCGTGCTTGGATAAGGGTCTGGTATGGATTTTTGGGGGGACCTCACGCCATTTTTTTTTTAAATTTTGGTGTGGGTTCCCCCCCAAAATCTATACCACACCCTTCAGGTCTGGTATGGATTTTAAGGGATTGGATTTTTTAAAAAATTTTGGCCGGGGGTTCCCTTTAATATCCATACCAAACCTGAAGGGCCTGGTATGGAATTTAGGGGGACCCCGAAGTCATTTTTTTTTTGGTTCAGGGTTCCCCTGTTGGGAATTCCCATGCCATTTTTATCAACGAACTTTTATGTGTATTGTCGGACCGGCAATTCATTAATAGCCGCGAGTAGTTTTAAATGACTTTTTTTTCCTTTGAAATGTCATTTTGCTGTCAGACTGTTCTAAACATGGGAAACATGCGCCCCTTTTCAAGCATACTATAGACACCCCCCAGGTACGACATTTAAAGGAATATTACACTTTTATTGTTTGATTTTAAGCATTATTAAAATCACTGCTCCCAAAAAAACTGCTGTTTTTAAAACTTTTTTTGCATTGATCCATGTCCCCTGGGGCAGGACCCAGGTCCCCAAACACTTTTTATGACAATAACTTGCATATAAGCCTTTAAAATTAGCATTTTTGATTATTCATGTTCGTGTCCTATAGACTTTAATGGTGTTCACGTGTTCAAACAAATTTTTTGCCTGTTCGCAAGTTCTGGTGCGAACCGAACAGCGGGGTGTTCAGCTCATCCCTAGTTGAGAGATAGGAGCTGGCAATTAGCCGACAGCTGAGCAGCCAGCTCAGAGAAGAAAGGGCTGAGCCCAGCAATGACAGTACCCCCTCCTCAACAACCCCTCCCCCTCGAAGGACCACCAGGCTTAAGGGGAAAATGTCTATGGAAATCATGGAGGACAGAGGCATGTACATCCGAGGATGAGACCCAAGAGTGTTCCTTCGGCCCGTACCCTTTCCAATGCACCAGGTACTGTATGCACCCACGGAACCTACGGGAGTCAACAATGAACTGTACTTCATACTCCCCATGGTTCTCAACCTGTACAGGGTGAGGACGTGGCACAGAGGTGGTAAAGCGGTTGCAGACCAAAGGTTTTACTAAGGAGACATGAAATACATTCAAAATACGCATATTTGAAGGAAGGTCTAATGCGTAAGCCACTGGGTTAATCCTGCGAAGAATATGGAAAGGCCCAATAAACCAAGGTGTGAACTTCAATGAGGAAACACGAAGTCAGTGGTTGCGAGATGACAGCCAGACCCTGCCCCTAACCTGGTAGGAAGGCTCAGGCAAGCGGTCAGCGAGTCTGTACCTATCATTAGCATGTCGCAAAGCCTCCTGGACTTGTGCCCAATGAAATGAAGATCATGGAGATGCTCCTCTAATGCAGGAATACTCTGCAGAACAAAGGAGTCAGGCAATATGTAAGGTTGGAAACCATAAATCGCCATAAGCAAGGACAATTGGGAAGCAGAATTCAAGGCACTGTTGTGAGCAAACTCTGCCCATGGTAATAGGTCTGACCAGATGTTATGATATTCAGAAATATAGCAACGTAGGAATTGCTCCAAGGACTACTTGGCTCATTCTGCAGCCCCATTAGACTGCGGGTGATATGCAGAGGAGAAAGCAAGCTGAATTCCCAATTGTGCACAATAGGTTCACCAGAACCGGAACACTAACTGACTACCCCTGTCCAAGACAATCACCTTGGGTATCCCATGTAAGTGAAAGCTCTCCCGAGCAAAAATGGAAGCCAGTTCCTTAGAAGTGGGCAACATCTTAAGTGGAATACGAGGACACATCTTTGAGAACCAGTCAACCATCATAAGGATAACTGTGTTGCCCTGGGAGTTATGTAACTCCACAATAAAATCCATAGACAGGTGGGTCCAGGGCCTCTCTCTATTGGGTATGGGTTGTAAGAGGCCCACTGGAAGGTGTTGTGGAGTCTTACTCTGAGCACACATGGAACAGACAGCTATGAAGGCAGTTACATCAGCACATAGACTAGGCCACCAGAATTGTTGGGAAATGGCCACAAAGAGTTGATTCTTCCCAGGGTGGCCAGCAGCCTTGGGAGAATGGTAAGTCTGGAGCACGGCAGTACAGATACTCTCTGGGACAAAGCAGCATTCACAAGGTTTCTCAGGAGCATGGACCTGAGCAGCAAGAATTTTGACACCCAAAGGAGAAGTGCGAACCGTAGCCAGAATACGATCAGGAGAAATCACAGAAACCGGAACCGACTCCAACTTGGAAGTGGAGGAAAATTGTTGTGACAAGGTGTTAGCCCTTACATTCTTAGTACCGGGTAAGAATGAGACAATGTAATTGAAACTTGACAAGAAAAGAGCCCATCACATCCTTCTGGGAGAAAGGTGTTTACCCTCAGACAAAAATGTGAGATTCTTATGGTCAGTAAGAATGAGAACCGGCTCAGTGGTACCTTCGAGGAGATGTCTCCATTCTTTCAGGGATAAAATGATTGCCAACAGCTCTCTGTCACCAATCTCGTAATTGCACCCCACGGGTGACAATTTCTTGGAAAAGTAGCCACAAGGATGCATAGCGCTCTCAGAGGTAGGACGTTGAGACAGAAGGGCGCCTACACCAGTCTCAGAAGAATCAACTTCAAGGACAAAAGGTAACGTAAGATCAGGATACGCCAACACAGAAGCAGAAACAACGGCAGCCTTGAGACTCTCAAAGGCCTTAATGGACTCCAGAGACCAACTTTGTGGGTCACCGTCCTTTCTGGTCATATCAGTCAGGGGCTTGACTAGAGACGAGAAGTTATGAATAAACTTCCGCTAATAATAGTTGGCAAAGCCCAGGAAACACTGCAGAGGACGTAAACCCATGGATTGGGGCCACTGTAGAACTGCCGAAAGTCTCTCTTATCCATCGAAAAACCAGCAATGGAAATGACAAACCCAGGAATTTAACCTGTTCACAATGGAACTCACACTTTTCCAGTTTACAATAGAGATTGTTCTCTCTTAGTATCTGAAGCACATGACAGACATCTGTGTGGTGGCTCTCCAGGGACTTGGAAAATATGAGGATATCATCGAGATAAACCACCACACTTAACTGCAACAAATCTCAGAGGACATCGTTAATAAATTCTTGGAAAACGGCCGGGGCGTTACAAAGGCCAAAAGGCATTACGAGGTACTCATAATGGCCTGTTCTGGTATTAAATGCAGTTTTCCACTCGTCGCCCTCCTTAATCCTCACGAGATTGTAGGCCCCTCTCAAATCCAACATCATGAAAACCATTGCTCCCTTGAAGCGATCAAATAATTTTGTTATCAACGGAATCGGATAGGCATTCTTAATCGTAAAATGATTGAGACCCCTATAATCAAAACAAGGTCTCAGTTCACCACTCTTCTTCTTTACAAAGAAGAAACCAGCACCAGCTGGAGATGAGGATTTGCGGATGAAACCCCGAGAAAGTGCTTCTGCAACATACTCCTCCATGGCCTTATCCTCCAAGACCAACAAAGGGTAAACCCTGCCAAGAGGGGGTATGGCACCAGGTTGAAGGTCAATTGAGCAATCATATGGCCGATGCGGAGGCAAACTACCGGCTTGACCTTTGTCAAAGACATCGCTAAAATCGCAAGACTCCTCCAGCAAGGAGGAGAGTGAAGAGGTGCACAGGACCTTGGCTACCTTCTGGAAGCATGTCTCACTGCATTGTGGTGACCAGGAGAGAACCTCAGCATGGAGCCAATCAAAAGAGGGGTTGTGCCTCTGTACTCAAGGATAACCAATAACCAGCGGAAACTTAGGTGAGGAAATAACTTGGAATGGATTATCTTATGGTGAAGAGCCCCTACCATCATGGACAATGGAACCGTCTCATGAATTACATGGACAGCCTGTAGGGGTCTCCTGTCAAGAGCCTCAATGGCAAGTGGAGTGTCACGCAGCTGCAGCGGAATCGAGTGCTTCGATACAAAGGCAGCATCAATGAACAGGCCTGCAGCCCCAGAGTCGATTAGAGCCTGTTTCTCAACGGACAACTCAGCCCAAGAAAGGATAACCAGAACCAGGGGCTTATCCTTCTGGATAACTGGGGACAAAACAACGCCCCCTCAGGTCTGTCCACGACAGGACCTCAAGGTTTGGGCGTTCCCTGGACGGGTAGGACAAGACTTCAATAAGTGACCAGCCTGGCCACAATAAAGGCACAATCTCTCCCTCCTGCTAAAGGGTCTCTCATCCGCAAAGAGACGTGTGAAGCCCAAGTGCATGGGTTCACCTTCACTGACCAACTCGGTACCAGGAGGCATGGGAGGTGAGGGAGGCACGGGTGGGACTGCAAAGCTCGGAGACAAACATACAGGAGGCTTCCGTGAGCGCTCCTTGAAAGAGAGTCTTTCTCTGAGTCTGGAGTCAATGAGGATGGCAAACCTGATCAACTTCTCCAGCTCAGTGGGTATATCTCGGGCTGCTATCTCATCCTTGATGGTATTGATATGACTGATTTCTGATTGGGACTCTAGAACAAAGTTAATACTGCAGCTGCAAGAACAGATTCACAGGACTCAATCACTGTGTTTAAAATGTCTGTTCAGTTAAAATTTATTTTTACATGTTATTTTATACATAGATAAGAAAGGGGTGGTGTGAGATGTTATTAAAAACTAACAAATAGAAATAGGTTATTAAAAGCTAACAAATAGAAATATATTATTAAAAACTAGTGAATAGAACAATTGCAAAAGTAAAACCTTGAGAAGGGAGGGGGGAGTAGAGAGCGTTTAGTAGGAGAAGTGTCTGTGTGTTCGGTGAAAGTTACAGAACACATTTCAACAGTGAGAACAAAATGGAGTCTCTTGTGCTTAAATGAACAGTACAGTGAATGTCCATGTCATTTCCCCTCTTTTGTTTATTTGACACCATTCTTCTCAGCGTTACATTCAGCCGATTGCTGGTAACTCCTGTTACATTGGCGCAGAAAGACGGTGTCCTGTTCAGCTCTCTCCTAGCTTTCTCACAATAATGGGGTCATCAGGGCTGGTGGTACGATTGTTGGTACAGCGGGTAGTCACACAGAGGCATAGCCTGATAAGGAAGTAAATAACAAATATGAGAAATAGGAACATCACAATGTAAGTGCCTAGTTTCTGTAACCATGTTGCTATGCCATATAAAAAATCACTGAAACGAGGCACATGCGCGGCAGCTCCGAAGATGGCTCCGCTACACTGCGGCCCCGTAATAGGAACCGGAGTGCCCTGAGCATTCCCCAAACCGCACAGCCGGGACACATTAGCAGGGGAGACCCCCAAGAATTACCGGATCACAACGGCGCATGTCCGGAGGAGCTTGGAGGGACAGATGAAGGCAGCTGGCATCCCGGCCAATTACGCCAAGATGGCGGCGGCCCCACGAGGCACGCTTAGCACAGAGAGCGCAGAGGACTCCATAGCCGACCAGAACAATCAGCCTCCTCAGTCACCAGGTATTGACTTTCCGCCCCTGCCTCTGGCCACCTCTCCTTCATCCACTGAGTCCCTTCTGGGCAGGATGTGTCCGGGCCTCCCATCTACTCCTATGATGGATCCCCATACAGGGCTTTTATTGTCTGTATCAGAGACATCTGTGGCCATTCCTGCACCAACAGACTTCCCCTCAATGATGGAGGCCTTCTCCCAGCTACTCTCCAAAAGTTTGGCCCTAAATGCAACCCAAATCACAGCATCCATTCATGCAGATCTGCAACAAATAGGGCAAAGAATAGACACTATTGAAAAGAAAGCTGACCAGGCGGTGTCACGCATCAATCAAAACTCAGCAAGGATTCAGGATATGCAGGAACAACTGGAAACAGCGTTTGCGAAAATCGATGACCTTAAGAACAGGTCGAGACGCTATAACTTTCGCATCCGCGGGCTCCCCGAATCAGAAAAAGAGGTTCACAATTGCTTGGAAACCCTGCTGCAGAACCTCATTCCTGATATTACAGAGCAACGCCTGGAACTCGATAGAGCTCACAGGGCCCTGCAACCCCCTCGCTCGGATGGTCTCCCCAGAGACATTATCGTTAAGCCCCATTTCTACTCTGTGAAGGAGAAAGTAATGAGGAGATCCAGGGGCGCAGACAACCTTATCCTGCTGGGCCATAGGATTCAGATCTTCGCGGACTTATAGCCATACACAGTACAAAAAAGACGCTCCCTCAAACCTCTGCTACAACTACTGCTGGAAAAGGAAATATCGTACCGGTGATCCTTCCCTCTACGTCTGAATTTCTCCTTCAGAAACAATAACTATGGTTTCTCTTCCTTCGCAGAGGGAGAACACCTTCTTCTTCAGTTGGGCCTGATCCCCCTGGAACCATCGCCCTCCCAGAACAGCAGGAGCTCGTCTACGAAACGACCCCCACCTGCAACCTACTTGGCTGAAGCAAAGCTCTAAGCGTTCGAAGGAAAACCTTCCCCCACGATGTCCTGCAATAGCCAAGGATCAGGGCTCTGATCCAGAATTCTCCTTTTGTCATTTCCAGAACTTCAGAGTCTCTCCTGGCTCTCCATTGGCCCCACTTCTGAGATCTCCCGCTTTAAGGGTTTGACTGCTTTGGTATAAGTTAATGTTCATACCTTTGTTCATGTTTATCCAGGTCAGAGATCAACATCTCCCACAACTGCATTGGCCTGGGTCAGAGACAAGGGGATAATTTTGCCTAAATACCTCCGGTCTTTGTTGGAGGGTTTGTTTATGTTACATTTTTCATCTCTGGGAGCTTTAAGGTTCTCTATATGACCTCACAAGTGCCTATATTGTGTAGATAATTTTTGGATATCCTATTTAGTTTTAAGCAAGGGTTAGGCTTATTGTCCCAGCTCACGGATCACACTGGACCGCCCTGAAGGCCCAAGGCCCAGGCGATGCAGTGTATCCTCCCACTTTCTCTTCACGGCTGGCAGACCTTATAGTTCTTTAGTCTATGACCACCCGAAGTTATGTGTTTATCGGTCCTTCCAGGCTCCAGGGTTTGGGGGGAGGGGGGTCCTATTCTTTTATAATAGTGGGAATGCTCGGTTCTTTTATGAAATGTTAGACTATTTTATGGTCTCCAGTTGTGATACTCTTTGGGTGGCGGGGCCGCGGTGCTCCAAATGCACCTCAAGTAGAAACCTAGTGCACTGCTAGTGCATTCGGTTTCTTGATCGGTAGTTCTACTGTTTGGACTCCGAACCCCTCAGGATTAGGGTACAGTATGGTAAAACCATTCTACCCCGGGGTTGGGGGGGGTCTGGGGACCCCCGTGTCATTTTCTTACGCTTAACTTACATGCAGAAATGTTTATTGTTTCAGTTTAATGTACTCAATGTTCTCTCTTCTATTCTCCCTTTTATCCTTCTCTACTCCCTCCCTCTTTATCTCCAAATGGGCTGGTCCGGTTACGGCTTCTGTCTCTGGCCTTCACTCCCAGGTCACGCGTTCTCGGCATTCTACAATCTCAGGAACCTCTGGGTATGTTCATCTCACAGGTCAGGTAGGGTCACTCACACAAATAGGATCTCACTTCACTTACTGTATGCCTGAACAACTAACAATTTCCCCCACCATAAAGATTATATCGCATAACACACAGGGTCTGAACTCTCCCATCAAAAGGAGAAAATTATTCCAACTCTATCAGTCTATGCATACGGATATACTCCTCTTGCAAGAGACTCACTTCCCCATTTCCTATAAGTCCACTTTCCTTCACCGACGTTTTCCCCAATTCTTTTTATCCTCCGCACCCAATAAAACAAAAGGGGTTGCAATCTGTTTTGCAATATTAACCTTTCTCAACCAGAGACAGTTGTAGACCCTCACAGCTGTTATTTATTGGTCTCTGGGAATATAGATGGGGAATTATACACATTTGTATCCTACAAGGGCTTTCTTTGAAACACTACTCCACAAACTTGGGCCGCACCTAAAGGGCACAATTTTTTTGGGAGGGGACTCTAATATAGCCTTCGACTTTTCCCTGGACAAATCCGGATCGAGAGCGTCAAAACCTAAACTTCCTTCCAAACAAAATCTCTGAATAGCGAAGCTTATTCAGGGGGCGGACCTGATAGATATCTGGTGGGAATTGAACCCTCGGGCTAGAGACTTCACACATTTCTCAGCACCCCATGGATCATATGCCAGGATAGACCACATCTTCACGCGCGCTAATGTGGTCCCTTTACTTGTAAAATCCCGGATTGTAGATACACCTTTATCTGACCACACTATGGTCACTTTGACAGCCCTTAGACCTTCAGGACACAGTGACCAGCCACACTGGCATCTACAGGAATCAATCCTTAGTGACCCCATACTAGCCTCTATCATAGAGGAAGCAAGTAAGGAATACTTCAGTCTAAACACTACGACTGATGTTTCCCCTCTACGGTACGGGCGGCGCATAAGTCTGTGATACGGGGAAAGCTAATTCAATTGTCAGCTCAACTTAAAGCAGAACACAGAGCAGGGGTCAAAACTGGTGGTTAAACTTAACCCTAAACCTCCCCAACTAGCCTTCCCCAAAATTAAGTTGCAATCGGGAGACCTATCTCAGAACCCTACAAAAATTATGGAGGAGTTCCATCGGTTCTATTCAGATCTCTACCAACCGCACTGCCCCTCATCTGGGGAGTCAAAAAACAGTTTCCTTGATTCATTGAGTTTACCTGCAATGTCTACAAAACATAAGGATCTGTTGGACAGACCGTTCTCACCATCAGAGGTCCTAGACACGATCAAATCTTTGAAATCTGGTTCCTCTCCAGGCCCAGATGGGTTCTCTACCGGATATTATAAAAAATTTGGTGCTACATTGGCACCTCACCTCTCTAAGTTTTTTAACTTTCTCCGGGAAGGTTCCCCTCTGGGAACAGATTTAAACACAGCATATATTTCGGTGATTCCCAAACCGGGAAAAGATATGAGTGAAGTAGGGAACTATTGGCCTATCTCGTTATTTAACAATGATATCAAAATTATGACCAAGTTTTTAGCGAATAGACTAGCGTGTTTTATACCCTCCTACATTAACAGAGATCAGGTGGGATTTATACCAGGGAGGCAGGGCCCCAACCAGATTAGATGCTCCATTGATGTAATCTCTCTCCTTAAATCTCAATGGGATGGGAACCCTTCACAAACAAGTTTCTTACTGTCGATTGACCTCCACAAGGCTTTTGACTCCATAGACTTGGGGTTATCTGTCAGAGATTCTGAGAAGATGGGGCTTTGGCCCTCACTTTATGAACTTAATTCACTCCATGTACTCCAAACCTACTGCTCAGGTGAGACTAATGGGTAGATACTCAGATTCATTTCCCATTGGTAGGGGGACCAGACAGGGGTGTCCCCTTTCCCTACTCCTCTTTGCCATGGCATTGAAACCCTAGCTATAGCGATTAGATCAAACCCCGATATTAAAGGGGTTACCTGCGGAGACAGGGAACACAAATGCGCCCTGTACGCGGATGACCTCTTGCTTTACATAACCTCTCCGCTAATTTCTATACCAGTTATACATAGAGTGCTAAACTCATTCAGTAGAATATCAGGTCTGAAGGTCAATATGTCCAAATCCACGGCCCTAAATGTCACGGTACCACCCAAATTACTCTCACAGCTCACAAATAACTTCACATTTTCCTGGGCTCCTAAGGCTATCCCCTATTTGGGGATGTACTTGACCCTGGATGTTAAAGATCTATTTAAAGCCAACTATCCCCCTTTGATCACAAAGTGTAGAGGGGATCTTCAACATTGGTCAAGATGTGGTCTGTCCTGGCTGGGAAGGGTGCATGCCGTAAAGATGACTCTCCTGCCTCGCCTCCTATATTTATTCCGTTCGCTGCCAATCCCCCTCCCGAAGAGCTTTTTGGGGAAATTCCAATCTGAGATAATCCGCTTTGTTTGGGGAAAGGGGTATAGATGTCCATCCAAAATACTTATACGCCTGAAATCACAAGGTGGCCTGGGTTTACTGGACCTCTGGGGATACTATCAGGCAGCACAGTTATCCCAAATCTCGATAATTTTTTCTAAAGGCCAGAAACCGGAATGGCTCTCTATGGAAAGGTGGGCAACACCCCTCAACACCATCGATTTCCTCTTATGGTGTGACCCCAAACAAAGACCGGCTATAATGGCCCCTACCCTTTCACACTCTATCTCCTTAAGCACTAAGTTATTCAAACACTCCTCTCTCATATCCCCTCTAAAACCATTATCACACATCTTTCATAACCCTAAATTCCTCCCGGGATTAAATATACAGGCCTTCCGATGGTGGACAGATAAAGGTCTCTACCGGATACACAAGCTTGACATGCCCAATTCGGAACAATTTAGATACACACAAATCTCTCACTTCCTAAATGCTGTCTAGATCACCAGACCAGAACCTCCCTTATTTACACCCTATGAGTATTGGAGCTCCAACTTTTCAGAACTAAAGGGAGGCATTTATATAATATACAACGCATTACAGATGAATCTGGACAAGCCGAGCTACGCGAAGGCCTGGGAGGAGGACACGGGTGGAATGTGGCCGCCAACAGAATGGTTCCGGTCCTGGACACGCTCCTTCAGAGGTATTTGTAACATCTCCCTTATCGAGGCTAATATAAAGGTTATGTCCAGATGGTACTATGTCCCCTCTAGATTGGCCTTGATCTATCCTGGGACTTCTCCTTTGTGCTTTAGATATTGCGGGCTATCGGGGTCTATGATACATATCTGGTGGACTTGTCCCCGCATTAGAACATTTTGGCGGAAAATCTTCCAAATAATAAGCAAATTAGTAAAGGTGCCAGTTGGTCCCAGCCCCTACATAGCCTTGTTCAACCACACCATCCCCGAGATAACTAAACATCTACAGGACCTCTCTTTCTTTTTACTTTTGGGAGCAAAAATCACTATTGCTAAGGCCTGGAAGAAAACCACGGTGGCTCTTCAGCCTTGTAAACAAAAGGTGTCTTGGATAATGGCCCAGGAACAAATATTAGCTAAGCTGAATGACAACATGGAAAAATTCTATGCCATATGGGAGCCTTGGGCCACGTTCTGTAATATAGCTCTAATACCGGGGACGGGACCTGGTACCGGACCTGCCCATGTTTTAAGCTGATCAACTCTTTACTCTACTTTTTCTCTGTCCTCCCCTCTCCTACGTTCTTTCTTTCCTCTCTCTGGTTATTCTTAGCCTCTCAGGCTCTTGTTGAAGTACCTAGATATCTTTACCCCATTGGTTGGGGAAATCTTGGATAAGGCTGGTTGAGACGGTGGGGGGATACCTTCACCGCTAGTTAATTTCAATTTTCTCTTACGCACGGGCCTGGAGGAAGAGGGCACCACCTTTTTGCCCTTTCTCTTGGACCTTTCATTACTGGAGACAGTGAGGGATGCTGGGGGGACCCTCATCACACCTACAGGAAGATCCCATAGGGGTAGTGTGTGTGGGCCCGGTATGTCCTGGCGTGCTCTCATCAAAAACAAAAATACACTATTACATGATATCCTTCTCGGGCGGTGTGGGATTCCCTCCGATTACCCTGACCTGAATACTATGTCCGGTTGTATGGTTCCTAGGCTTATTTCCCGGTAACTCTCTAACATTTTCCTCAGTAATTATTTTGGTTTAGTGTTACCCTTATATAGCCTTTATGTGTCCTCCTCTTTTACCTAAATATCAGTCTTATCCTTTTTGATCTGATCGACTGTAAAGCTTTAGCAAGCAATTGCATGTAGCTGTATCAGGAATTTATTGTATTCTGATTTTACGCAACTTTATGTTTTTGTGTGAAATTTCTCAATAAAAATCTTTAAACCTTAAAAAATCACCAAAACCTCCTAAACCCTGAAAGGGGTTCCATCCATCTTTAGCAATATCCCTGGCCTTATTCTGTAGTTCTCTTATCTTAGCAAGATGCCCTTTAATAATGTCCTCATTATCAGAAATGTATATACAACAGTCAGTGCAAAATACCTTACACATCCCACCTTGAGCTGCAGTGAGATAATTTAGCGTTAATCTGTGCTCTAATACTACTTTTTTTAAGCTGAGCCATTTCTTCACTTAATAAACCTATATCAGTGGTAGTGAGGTTAATAATCTCATCTACAATTCTAGTGTAATTATTTATTCTTTTCATTGCTTCAATTCCCCATCCTGTCCAGGAAGGGAAGCATGACCATGCCATGTCACCTTCAGTGAACAACTCTCTTTTGAACACTAAAGGGTATTCTGGACTTTGATCTGGTCGCACTGTATCTTTGCGAACAGCCAAAGCAGGTGCTAACTTCCCAATATAACATGTACCTGTAACATTAGTAGGAAGCCAGGCGTAAGCTTTATTTCCACATATATAATATAACCCTCTACGTGTGGACGGTATGCCTGCTCCTAAAAAACTGGAAGCAATAACATGGAATCTCAGGTAACCGATATTTTCACATATTGGGAACTGTGAGCAATTTGTAAACTGTGAGCATTACGGGCATGTAATGTTTAAACAAATCTGTGGAGTTTTTATCTGTTTTGAAACCATCAAAGTTACTGATCTGTGCTCATTAGCTGTAGAGACTATGTATGAGCCATTTATTCTAGTCCTGTTTAGATCAGTGAATTTGAGAGGCATTGCTATCATGGCTATTGTTCCTGTTTAGGGATGTAAGTGAGAACACACCCAGCAGTTACTAACGTTGCTATGGGTTGCATACAATTTTAACATTTGGATGAAAGGGTTATTTTTCCATGTCTCAATTCTCACAAACAACGAAAAGAAAAGAAATGTTATCATAGTTTTTTCAAAGGATATCATCACTTCAGGATTTTCTTGCAGTGACTGGCATGAATCCAGGTGGGCTTTCCTTCCAACTTGACAGTAGAACCGGTTGTCAAAAGCACCAAATGTGGTCCATCAAATTTTGGTTCTAGTGGCTTTCTGACGTGTCGCTTGACCACCACCCAGTCACCTGGTTGGATTCTGTGAATACCTGAAACAGAATCTGGATCGGGGATAGATTATTAAACACCTTCATGTATTTCATTCAATGTTCTTTGCAAAATCTGAACATATTCTAACAGATTAGAGTGAGAAGCCTGCAACTGTTGCGGACAATATAGCCCTGTTTTGGGTGGCCCTCCAAATAAAATCTCATAGGTGGACAGCCCATGTGGTTGTTTAGGGGTAGTTCGTACAGAATATAGGGCTAATGGCAAAGCTTCCACCCATCTTTTTCCTGTATCTGCTTTAATTTTTGCACATCTGTTTTTCAAAATTCCATTAAGTCTCTCAACTTTACCACTACTTTGTGGATGATAAGGTGTATGGAAAGCTTGCTGTATGTGAAGGACTTCCATTACCTCTTTCATTACTTCCCCAGTTTCTCTGTCACTCTCAATAGTTTCAGGAACTCCATATCTACAAACTATTTCATTCAAAAATTTCTTTGCTGTTGTTTTTGCATTTGCTTTAGCTACCGGCCAGCTCTCGGGCCAACCTGAGAACACGTCAACACACACTAAAGCAAACTCATAGGTGCCTATTCTGGGCATCCGAATGTAGTCTATTTGAATTCTTTGGAAAGGAAAATCTGGCTTAGAAGAATGCTTTTTGGGAACATGGACAGGCCTCTCTGCATTGTACAGAGCACAAGTGAGACATGAAGCACAAAACCTGGCTGCAAATGCACTAAATCCATGTGCTATCCAATAGCAGTCAGTAAGTGCCACCATCACGCCCTTAGCAAGATGACTGATGCCATGTGCCAGTTGTGCTAAAACTGGGTACAAACTCCTGGGTAGACACCACCTGCTGATTTTGGATAGCATTACATTTGATCCACTTATCCTTCTCTTCATCAGGGGCCTGGTTCTGCAACTGAATTAGAGGTTCTACATCCCACTGCTCTTGATGAGGGGAATCTGTCCCTGCTACCTGGGCGACCCCTACAGTGGATGTGACTCCAAATGCCATAAGGGCGGCATCCTTTGCCGCTTGGTCCGCTAAAGCATTTCCTCTGGCTGTCATGTCATTTCCCCTTGCATGCCCTTTTACCTTCAAGTTGTCAACTTCTGCTGGTTTCTTAAAAGCCTCAAATAGCTGCTCTATGAGTTTTGCATGTCTCACTGGCTTCCCTGCACTAGTCAGAAAG
The DNA here is from genome assembly GCF_042186555.1 of Aquarana catesbeiana. Taxonomy (NCBI): domain Eukaryota; kingdom Metazoa; phylum Chordata; class Amphibia; order Anura; family Ranidae; genus Aquarana; species Aquarana catesbeiana. Next base: position 215,763,965 of record NC_133325.1, on the reverse strand, counting down.
TTCCATGCTTTCCAGATAGGCCCAAAATCGTGGGCTATTCCAAATGCATATCTGCTGTCAGTGTACTGTAAATGTTTCCCCTTTGATTCTCTAGGAGATGACATGCTTTGACTACAGCACATAACTCCACTTCCTGTGCTGACATCTGGGGTGTCAATGCTTCCTGATGTAAAATGGTGTCTGTAGTGGTTACAGCAAACCCTGTGTGTGGCTGGCCATCATCAGTGTAAAATCTGGAACCATCTACGAATAAGTGTGTGTCACAATCTGATAAAGGCTCATCTTTTGCTGGTGTGACAGAGGCCCTTTCTACCTCCATCAGAGCCATACAATCATGAGAAAAACTCTCAGGTTCTACATCAGTACCATTTGTTGCATCTTCTTCATCAATCATAGGAAGAAGAGTAGCCGGATTTAAAGTAACATATCGTTTGATTGTTAAATTCGATGGAGCAAAAACAGCAAATCTTGTCAAATCTACTGGCAGACACATGTCTGGTATTTACTTGATTCATGGTTTCCTGTACTGCATGTGGATATATAGTGTAGCGCTAATTATAACCAATGGATTTAAAATTGTAATGTTGCATACACCAAAAACCTAAAGACAGATAAATGCATATATCTCAAATTTTAGTGTGAAAACACCCTAGCAAATGTCTGTTAGATGTGAAAAAAAGTTTTGAAGAAAAGGTTTTGAAGAAAAGGTTTTATAGTCCCATGTCATAGATACAATGATTCTGTTCACCACATGGATAGCTGGTAAGGAAACAAATAGATATGGTGGATCCCCCACGTAGAAGCAGTGCAGGCTTACCAGAAGGGTTGGACTCATACAAACGTATGTTCAATGAGTCAGTAAGGCTTGTATTACCAACAGGCAATAAAGTAGGGTCTTTCAGCCAGACGGTGATGAGGTCCAAATTTCATCAAAGACTTTAAAAGGACTCTTCTACATGTAGCTTGGTCTCGGTGAAATAGCCCATAAGGAATAAGAAAAGGGCCACATAGCATAATAACGTTTGGTAAAATGAATTTATTCAAAGGTAAAACACTTACATTCTCCGTGATAAAAAAGCTCTTGTTATAAAATTGTGGTAGGCAGTGGAGTCTCCCGACGCGTTTCGTCTAATCAGACTTCATCTGGGGTACCCTACCACTGCTGCCATACTCCTTTATAAAGGTGCTGTGACCCCCCTTGATGAGAATCCAGCTCGTGCCCGTTAATTAAATGCACTTCTGGGTATCGCCAAAATGGCAGCCCCGCGTGCGTTTCAAGCCTCTTTCCTACTGTGTAGTGTGCGTTCCAGCACTCTCATATTAATGCTCAATAGTAATATATAAACTAATTTCCCACATAATATCAAAATTTTGTTAGAAGACTCCTTGTGTCAAAAGGGATATAAAGAAAGGTGTAAAAAGAAAATTATGCAAAGTGAAGTGTGCGGATCAGGACGGTCTGTTCCGGGTGACGTAAGGAGCGTCAGGATCAGCTGCGCCTTCCGCCTGCATGGAACGCAAGCGAAGCCGCTGTCTATCACGTGTGCGCCACGCCTCCATACCATAGTGGACATGGCGCGATGTCGTCACAGGCGGCTCAGCCTAGCAGCGCATCCCTGGAGATGAAGTGACGTGCTGTCATGCCAACATACCGCACTGTATGCAAAGGATGGGCATGAACTACCCCCCAGAAAGGAATTTCTATATATGTGAAGTGATAATTTAGTATTGCCTCAATATCAAAACACTGGGACAAAGCAACTAGAGTGACAAACAAAGATAAAATTAACAAAAGCAGTCTTTAATTCAAAGACTTTCCATGATATGACGGGACAAGTGAATAAAAAATATATTATGTGTATGTATTGTCAAATACCAATTATAAAGTGTACTATATATATGTAAATAAATTCCACTGGAAATGAAATTATGAAGTGTACCTGTGCATGTACATTCCCCTAAATGTGAGATAAGGTCTCCACTATGCTAAGTGCAATTAGGGACTAATAAAGAGATAATACCCCACCAAACTAGTGATCTAACAAAAACATCCATATAAGAAAGGGACGTTTGAGTAACAACTTGTGATCATTATGAGACTAAAAACTGAAAAAATTATATATGTGAAGGTCCGAGAGAGATTCTTAATGGGTGATCCAGACTTATAAGGTATATATGTACAATATACAAAAAATACAGAAAAAAATACAGAACAAAAATATATAAGAAAATACAAAAAAAATATATATATATATAAAGAAAAATACAGAAGAAGGACCCAACAAGTGGTTAGATCTTATGATTCATTAATGAAAGCATTAATGTCCAATTCCATATTCATACCTTGTGGGTGAAGGGACCGTAGTTCGTGTATCCAGAATGTTTCAAGACGAGAAACGCCTCTGGTCATGGCCCCACCCCTCCAAGGGGGAGTATATTTGTCAATCACCTAAAATAGTGAACCTACAGGGCTACTGTTATGAAATATTGTCAATAGACAATTCAAATTTAACACCTATTTCAAATCAACAGATCGAAATAGTTTCATCCCTAGGGACAGTTGTCATCACAGTTCCTGGCTCAGTGCAGTCCCTCGCAGTCAATTCCTAAGACTCCGCAGGAATTGTACAGATACGGACACATTCATCAAGCAGGTGTCTTAAGACAAAGATTTCTAGAAAAAGGATATAACAAGGCTGATCTAGATGTTGAACTCCAGAGAATTATCAATACTGATAGGAACACCCTCCTTGTAACTAAACCAGAGAGAGAACCGGACGCCACATTCAAATGGGCTATGCTGACTACTTATTCAATACAACACAAACAAATTAAGAACATCATGAAAAAACATTGGGGTGTCCTTAGACAAGACAACATTTTGGGGAAGATGCTACCGGAACAGGCCAAAATTATCTTCAGAGGAGCACCATCCTTGCAGGGGCATGTAGCACCCAATGTTGTTAATCCCCCGGTGCGTCCGTCTTTTTTCCATGATTGGACAGAGTTTTATCCCTGTAAGAAATATGTTGTCTGTCAACACAACGCACCAATAGGACGCAAATTGACAGAATTTGCATACACCGTTACAGGGCAGAGGTATACTATCAAACCTTTCTGCACATGTAATTCTAGATATATAGTATACTTAATTGTTTGCCCTTGTGGCAAACAATATGTCGGCCGAACAACTAGAACTTTTACTGTGTGAGTGAGTGAGCACATTAGTCTCATTAAGAATAGGGACTCGAAACATAGTGTTCCTAGACACTACAAGGAATTTCATAACAGTAGCCCTGTAGGTTCACTAATTTTGGTGATTGACAAATATACTCCCCCTTGGAGGGGTGGGGCCATGACCAGAGGCGTTTCTCGTCTTGAAACGTTCTGGATACACAAACTACGGTCCCTTCACCCACAAGGTATGAATATGGAATTGGACATTAATGCTTTCATTAATGAATCATAAGATCTAACCAGTTGGTGGGTCCTTCTTCTGTATTTTTCTTTATATATATATATATATATATATATATATATATATATATATATATATATATATATATATATATATATATTTGTATTTTCTTATATATTTTTGTTCTGTATTTTTTTCTGTATTTTTTGTATATTGTACATATATACGTTATCAGTCTGGATCACCCATTGAGAATCTCTCTCGGACCTTCACATATATATATATAATTTTTTCAGTTTTTAGTCTCATAATGATCACAAGTTGTTAATCAAACATCCCTTTCTTATATGGATGTTTTTGTTAGATCACTAGTTTGGTGGGGTATTATCTCTTTATTAGTCCCTAGTTGCACTTAGCATAGTGGGGACCTTATCTCACATTTAGGGGAACGTGCATGCACAGGTACACTTCATAATTTAATTTCCAGTGGAATTTATTTACATATATATAGTACACTTTATAATTGGTATTTGACAATACATACACATAATATTATTTTTATTCACTTGTCCCGTCATATCATGGAAAGTCTTTGAATTAAAGACTGCTTTTGTTAATTTTATCTTTGTTTGTCACTCTAGTTGCTTTGTCCCAGTGTTTCAATATTGAGGCAATACTAAATTATCACTTCACATATATAGAAATTCCTTTCTGGGGGGTAGTTCATGCCCATCCTTTGCATACAGTGCTGTATGTTGGCATGACAGCATGTCACTTCATCTCCAGGGACGAGCTGCTAGACTGAGCAGCCTGTGATGACATCGCGTCACGTCCACTATGGTATGGAGGCGTGGCACACACGTGATAGACAGCGGCTTCGCTTGCGTTCCATGCAGGCGGAAGGCGCAGCTGATCCTGACGCTCCTTACATCACCCGGAACAGACTGTCCTGATCCGCACACTTCTTATGCTTGATCTGGAAGGGACCACTGTTGGTGAAGAAAAACACCGCCCCCATGTTTTCGTTTATAATTTTCTTTTTACACCTTTCTTTATATCCCTTTTGACACAAGGAGTCTTCTAACAAAATTTTGATATTATGTGGGAAAATAGTTAATATATTACTATTGAGCATTAATATGAGAGTGCTGGAACGCACACTACACAGTAGGAAAGAGGCTTGAAATGCACGCGGGGCTGCCATTTTGGCGATACCCGGAAGTGCATCTAATTAATGGGCACGAGCTGGATTCTCATCAAGGGGGGGTCACAGCACCTTTATAAAGGAGTATGGCAGCAGTGGTTGGGTACCCCAGATGGAGTCTGATTAGATGAAACGCGTTGGGAGACTCCACTGCCTGCCACAATTTTATAACAAGCGCTTTTTTATCATGGAGAATGTAAGTGTTTTACCTTTGAATAAATTTGTTTTACCAAACGTTATTATGCTATGTGGCCCTTTTCTTATTCCTTATGGGCTATTTCACCGAGACCAAGCTACATGTAGAAGAGTCCTTTTAAAGTCCTTGATGTAATTTGGACCTCATCACTGTCTGGCTGAAAGACCCTACTTTATTGCCTGTTGGTAATACCAGCCTTACTGACTCATTGAACATACGTTTGTATGAGTCCAACCCTTCTGGTAAGCCTGCACTGCTTCTACGTGGGGGATCCACCATATCTATTTGTTTCCTTACCAGCTATCCACGTGGTGAACAGAATCATTGTATCTATAACATGGGACTATAAAAACTTTTCTTCAAAACCTTTTCTTCAAAACTTTTTTTCACATCTAACAGACGTTTGCTAGGGTGTTTTCACACTAAAATTTGAGATATATGCATTTATCCGTCTTTAGGTTTTTGGTGTATGCAACATTACAATTTTAAATCCATTGGTTATAATTAGCGCTACACTATATATGCACCTGTTCCTTTTACAAATTTCCTTGTTTGTTGTGTGAGCTGCTATTGAATTGAGTAAGCGCAGAGTTTTTATTTATTACACATACAGGATCAGAGCAGAATCTAGTACAAGCTCAGTTACTTTGTCTAGCAGCAAAATGCAGGCTGCTATGGCTCGCATACAACTGGGGGAGCCTTTGATGACAGGGTCTAATGAGGCTGATACATACATCACAGGCCTCTGTTTGTCTCCATGTAGCTGGGTGAGTACACCTGCAGCAAATCCATTGACTTCATGACAGAACAAAGAGAAAGTCAGTATAGTCAGGAAGTCCAATGGCGGGAGCTTCAGACAAAATTGTAACAAGCTCCTTCATCTGCAATTCATTGTCCCATGTGAGTTTGAAAGGGTTTCTAGTGGTAGCCTCATATAGAGGAGCCATAAGTTCTGATGCATTTGGAATCCAGTCCCTACAATATCCCACTAACCCCAGGAAGGCACGTAGTTGCCGGACATTTCTTGGCTTTTCAAAGTTTTGTAGAGTTTTAACTCGATCTGGGGTTTGGTGACGGATTCCATGTGAAATGCAGTGACCCAGGAAGATCACTTTCTCTTGGCAGTATTGTAGAATATCTTTGCTAACTTTGTTGTTACTGTTATAGAGAAACATGAGAAGGCTTACTGTTTCTCTGCTACAAATGTCCTTTGTATCAGAACAAATAAGCAAATCGTCTATGTACTGAAGTAAAACTGTGTTTGGGCGTGAGGGGGACCATTGGTCCAATACTTGCTTTAACGCAGTATTATACTCAGAGGGGCTACTCACACAGCCTTGGGGCAGTGTTGTCCATGCTAACTTTTGGGCATCATGGGTAAATGAAAAAAGGTGCCAGCAATCTGGGTGCAGGGGCACCGAAAAGAAAGCATTTGCAAGATCAATTACTGTAAAGCAGGTGCTGGAGGCAGGTATTCCACTTAGTAAAGTACTGGGGTTGGGCACGATCGGGGTATCTGCCTCTATTATATTGTTAATGGCTCTAAAATCATGCACCATGCGGTATGTCACCTGCCCACCCTTCTTATCTGGGTTCTTGCAATTGGGAACAGGGGTGTATTGACTTGGGACTTAATTGGTACAACAACCCGTGCTGCTTTCAGTTGAGTGATTTGATCCTTTATCCCCTCAGTCTGAGCAATACTCAGTGGGTACTGTTTAATCTGTGGGAGATGGGTTCCTGGTTTAATTTTTATCATGACTGGGGTGCAATCCAGTAGACATACATCATATTTGCTGGTGGCCCATAATTCAGCGGGAATTCTGGTGGAAATTGCGGAGTGGAGTCCTGTATTAAAAATACTCCACAGGCAGAATTTAAAACTTCTCCTGACAGACTACTAACCACTTGGACTCCTGTAGGAGTGTAGTCTATGTTTGCTAAAATCTGGTTCAAAATGTCAGCTCCCAAAAGATTGGTAGGAACTGTGTCTGAAACTAACACTTTAGTGACAATTTCTGTTTGCTGTCCTAGCCTGAGTTTAAGTGGCTTGGACTCAACCAAATCAGTGGAGGTCCCGGTTAGGCCAACACCAGAGATAACATTTGCAGATAATAATCCTGGAGGTAAGTCCGCTATATTAAAAACACTTCGGCTTGCACCAGTATTGATTAAACAGGTTAATTCTGTTTCTCCTCCAGGATAGGGGAGTTCTTGTAAAAATACTTTTACTCTGGCCTCGGGACCATTGTCTCCCCTATTTAACATGATTGAAACTGGCATGCCATTTTCCTATGCCTGATCCACTGCTTTTGGCAGAGAACTGGGATCAGCATGAGGTGCCTCTAAGCTCTTTTCCAGTCTACGGTCAGGAAGATGGCAGAATTTGGCTATGTGTCCTTCCCCATCACAATTGTAGCATATAATTGGTCCCCGATTGCCATGATTTCTGAAATTGCCTTTGCCTCTTCCTCTTCCTCTTCATCTGTGCTTGCCCATGTACATTACCTTGGGTGTTTGCTGTCTTTTTGGTTAATCCTGTTTTCTATGGAAAACAGAATAGGCAGGACGTCTCGAATAGACATATTGCCTGCCTCAGGCCTTGCTATGAACAACTTTTGTTTCAACTGGGGTATTAAACCATCAAGAAACCTTTGTTTCACCAGTTGTGTAGATGGACTTGCAGTTTCTCCTGCCTTCTCTTCCTCTATTTTAATGCCTGCTTCCTCAGCCATATCGCTTAACCGCCTCCAATAAGCCCCTGCTGCTTCATCTTTCCTTTGCTTAGCATTCATAAATTCAGCATGTCTGGTTTGTCCATATATTTGGGGCAATTTTTCCTTCAATTTCTCACAAACCTCCTGTCCACTAACCATCTTACCTAGATTTTTGACGTCTACACCATATTCTTTAAGTATATAGCCAGACATGTTGCTTCCCACTGCTTTAATAAGAAGCTGATGAATGTCAGTAGCAGAAGCCTCATATGCTTCCTGTGCAGTGCTAAGTTTGTTTGCAAACCCAATTGGATTCTTTCTAGGATCTCCCAATCCCTCTAAAATAGCTCTCATATCTTGGGGACTAAAAGGTACATGCCATTTAATTTGACACTTACTGTCAACAGCATTACCTTCAAAAACTAATTGGGTTCTGACAGGATAAACTGCAACAGATTGTTCTGTGCCATGGGCAAAAGGGCTGGCATCTCCCTTCCTTCTCTCTTCATCTTGCTGCCACAATTTAGAAATTATGGTTTGCTCCGGAAGTTCAGACTCTATCTCCCTTTCTCTGGCCAAAGCCTTAAGTTCAGAGAGATCTAGTTTTGCATATCTGCCTTTTGATTTATGCCAATCATCTGTTTCTAGGATATGAGCCAAAATCCTCTTTGTAGGTTGATATGGGGCTGTTAAACCTCTGCTCTCCACTATATTGCATAGCTCATCTTTTGTGTGTTCCATGTAATCTAATTCTTTTGCTTTTGTGCGTGAACCCCTTAAAGCCAAACTGGCAGCCACCTAAGGTGGGGGGTCCTCCTCTACAGAGTCTTCTGGCCAAACATAGTAAATTTGGGCAGTACTTTTATTAAACATCTCTGTCAAGTTTGATTTGCTACTTTAGCTTCTGTCTCCCATGTGCAAGCTATTCTCCACGTTCCTTCACTGCACAGTAGTGGGCCATAATCGTGCAGAAAAGTTTGCCATACTTGTAAATCAAATGTCCCTTCAGATTTTAAAGGTTTAGCTGTTCCCTTTGACAATTCTACCCATTTATCTAGGGGCTCAGTATAGGCGGAACCGTACCTTCGGTTCATATATTCTCTAGCGCTCATCTTGCGCTGGGCATTTTCTGAAGGCCTCTCTCCCTTCATTACCTTAATTAATTTAATGCCCATAATGACTGGCCAGTCTTCTCTACTTGTGCCTATACCCTCTTGCCTCTAAAGCAAATAGTACAGCAAATCTGCAGATTTACAAGAATAGTCTCCACTTATCTACGTGGATAGAAGGGGTTTATGACAATAGACAAAACACTCATTAAGAGATCCTTCTCTTCTCTTCTCTTCTCTTCTCTTCTCTTCTCTTCTCTTCTCTTCTCTTCTCTTCTCTTCTCTTCTCTTCTCTTCTCTTCTCTTCTCTTCTCTTCTCTTCTCTTCTCTTCTCTTCTCTTCTCTTCTCTTCTCTTCTCTTCTCTTCTCTTCTCTTCTCTTCTCTTCTCTTCTCTTCTCTTCTCTTCTCTTCCCTTCCCTTCCCTTCCCTTCCCTTCCCTTCCCTTCTCTTCTCTTCTCTGTGAGTTTTATCTGACCCTACCATGTGCTTCTGATCCAGGTCACCCACACGGAGTCAATGCAGGGAACTGCAGAGGATTTTCCCTATCCACACACAGTCCAACCCATGAAGGGGGGCACATACACATTCACACACACACACGTTACCCAACCAGAAAGGTCCAAGAGTGGTCTGGTTTCCTTGAAAACTGACAGATAGGATACATAGGAAAAGGCAGAAATATAGCAAGCTTAAGGGCAGCTTACCTAGCCGGCATTTGAGGTCTGCGTTTCCCGATGATCCCGATCGAAGAGCGGTTCCTTCTGGAGACTCTGCCAAACTCCTGGCTGGCTCGCCCAGCTGATATGACTGATTTCTGATTGGGACTCTAAAACAAAGTTAATGCTGCAGCTGCAGGAACAGATTCACAGGACTCAATCACTGTGTTTAAAATGTCAGTTCAGTGAAAATGTATTATTACATGTTATTTTATACATAGATAAGAAAGGGGTGGTGTGAGATGTTATTAAAAACTAACAAATAGAAATATGTTATTAAAAGCTAATAAATAGAAATATATTATTAAAAACTAGTGAATAGAACAATTGCAAAAGTAAAACCTTCAGAAGGGAGGGGGGAGTAGAGAGTGTTTAATGGGAGAAGTGTCTGTGTGTTAGGTGAAGGTTACAGAACACATTTCAACAGTGAGAACAAAATGGAGTCTCTTGTGCTTAAATGAACTGTACAGTGAATGTCCATGTCAGTATCCATGAGAAAAAGCAGCCATGAGGGCCTCATTGTTCCACGCAACCTCTGCTGCCAGAGTACGGAATTCAATGGCGTAGTCGGCAACAGTTCTCGTACTATGTTCGATGGACATGAGGCACTTGGCAGCAGAAGTGGAGCATGCGGGAACATCAAATACCCTTTTAAACAAAGCCACAAACTCAGGGTAGTTCAAGACAACGGGTTCTTGCATCTCCCATAGAGCGTTTGCCCAGGCCAAGGCTCTCTCAGAAAGCTAAGATATCACGAAAGGTACTTTGCTTCTGTCCGTGAGAAATGCCTGGTGCAGCATCTCAAAGTATATCTCAACCTGGTTGAGAAACCCTCTGCATTGGACTGGATCACCCCTAATTTGCTGGGAAAGTGGAGCGGAACCAGACATACCTCTTATAGAGGTAATACTAGTGGCGGGCGCCTGCACAGAGACTGGAGCAGCAGCAGGGTTGGCCTGCAACAACGGTAGTACTGGGGCAGCCACAGTGGGAGATTCCAGGTGAGCCATGCAACTCAGGAGCATTGGTAACGCCATGGCAAACTGATCCATGCGGTGATCCAGTTCATCCAATCTGTAAAAAATATTACCAACAAGTGGATTGACTGTATCTTCTGAATTCATGGCCTTGACCTACTGTCAGAAACCATGAAATCAGGCCAAGACAGAATTATAGTTAACACTTGTTTAATAATAAAAGTAAAAAGAACAAACATAGTCAAAACATAGCCAAAGTTCAGTAACCGGAATGGATAGTGAGCCAAGCCAGAAGTCAGAGATCAATGTAGTGGAACAGCAAGCAGGATCTGGAGCCAGAAGGGATGTCAGCAAAGCAAGTCTTGAACAGGATCATAGGAGAGCGTCTCAGTTTCTGTGATGTTGACTAAGGCGAAGGCAGAGCTCCTCTGGACTGGATGGCTTAAGTAGGCAGGACTGACGAGCAGGGTATCATCAACAGCTGCGTAACTGTGGAGAGATAGGAGCTGGCAATTAGCTGACAGCTAAGCAGCCAGCTCAGAGAAGGAAGGGCTGAGCCCAGCCATGACAGATAGCCTCTTCCATTATTCTATCTGGGAGTATGCATTGAAAAATATTAACAATCATAGATTACAAGTACAATTCAGAAAATGTATAATATAGATAGTACAGGTTACAAGATGTACCAATCAACCTATATCTGCCATGACGCAACAAATTTGCGATGTTTATTAGAATGTAAAGAAATCAGATATTCAAATGCATGATTCTAATGTACAAGGGCAAGTAATTCAGATGGGTCAAGGGCCATGTTAGTTTTCCAGTGTCTTGTAATGATAGTTCGTACTGCAATCAAAATGTGTGTAACTCCTGCACAATGTAGAGGGGGAAAATGATCAACCCCTAAGTTTAAACTCTATCCATCTCTTGAAGTTGTCGGAGTTCAATTTAAACAAAAAGCATAGTTCCAAAGCCACAACAATAGTATTGGCTGTGAATTACAAGGATTGCATATGCAGACTGCAACACTGATAATTTTCACAGTTGTTATTCCCACTGTACCAACAGTGAATCACTTGTGTGCCATGCATTCCGTAATCAAAGTTCCTTCCCAGCACCATGTTAGGATGTCATATATTCTATAGGCTCCAGTCAGGCAAACACACAGCCCTAATTAAAAACTGATCATTCAGTTAAACTCTCCTGACTCGTTCAGGGGAGAGATAAGCCCATAGGTTGGCAGCGCTCACAGGGGCATACAGACTCACTGTCAGCTGGCTGGTGTCTGGAAGGGGAAGCTCAATCATTGTGGAAGATGCCAAGCCTTAAAAATGTTCTGCTGAGCAGCCGCGTCTGCCCCAGCTCTGGCAATCCAAATCAGCACATGTGCAGCTTATGTTTTGCCCACCGTATGGCTCAGTGTACTTTACAGTATGTCATACTGAGTGTCCTGGACTTTGTAGTGTGGAAGCTATAGTCTACGTGTTTCACCCACTTCCTGTAACCGCAGGCTTTCTCAGGACCCAGCCTTCCAACAAAGAAAGCTTCCAAAGTATGGAACAGTAGAAACAAAAACGGCATCACCTAGAAACTGTTGAAACCAGACAACATTTATTTTTTAGTTCGCTCAGTTGCTCAGGAAAGCTGAACTACAGTAGAGGACTTCCTGCACAGTGCCACATCTGTATTCACAGATTAAATTATGGTTTCAGGGCAGTAATCAGCTGTATTTGACAGAAGTGGGAGAGATTCCAGTGCTCTACACAGGTGAGAGAATAAGCATGGCATCCCTGGCTAGTTTGGAATCACTGGCACATCTCCTGCTAACTGGCTAATTCTTGCTGGATGGTGGAGCAGCTGAGAGGCAAGTCACACCTAAATGCTTGCAACACATTGGGGTCAGTTAAGAGCACATGGGAGAAGTAAATGGAAGGCTACAGATGGGCACAGATCAGGCTGCATTGATGCTCCCTGACCTAATTTTGCTTAAAAGTGGTTTATTTAAAAAAAAAAAGTTTTTTCCCTGAAACTCGCCTCTTAAATTGGGGTGCGTGTTATACGGCGGCGCATGTTATATGCCGATAAATACGGTACCTGGTAAGAGTCTATGTGGGGGTGGCAGCCTTTTGAGCACATTTCATGCTGTCAGATGTTAAACACTGTGAAATCACTGGGAGACTCACTGATTTATTGGATCGTTTGCTCAGGATTCATTTTTATGAACTGTCACTATTAACCAATTTTGTACACTGAGATATACATACAGTTGGGATGGAAAGTATTCAGACCCCTTAATTTTTTTACTCTTTGTTATATAGCAGACATTTGCTAAAATCATTTAAGTTCATTTTTTCCTCATTAATGTACACACAGCACCCCATATTGACAGAAAAACACAGAATTGTTGACATTTTTGCAGATTTATTAAAAAAGAAAAACTGAAATATCACATGGTCCTAAGTATTCAGACCTTTTGTTCAGTATTTAGTAGAAGCACCCTTTTGATCTAATACAACCATGAATCTTTTTGGGAAAGATGCAACAAGTTTTTCACACCTGGGTTTGGGGATCCTCTGCCATTTCTCCTTGCAGATCCTCTCCAGTTCTGTCCGGTTGGATGGTAAATGTTGGTGGACAGTAGGGATGAGCTTCGAGTTCGAGTCGAACTCATGTTCGACTCGAACATTGGCTGTTCGCAAGTTCGCCGAACAGCGAACAATTTGGGGTGTTCGCGGCAAATCCGAATGCCGCGGAACACCCTTTAAAAGTCTATGGGAGAAATCAAAAGTGCTAATTTTAAAGGCTAATATGCAAGTTATTGTCATAAAAAGTGTTTGGGGACCCAGGTCCTGCCCCAGGGGACATGGATCAATGCAAAAAAAAGTTTTAAAAACGGCCGTTTTTTCAGGAGCAGTGATTTTAATAATGCTTAAAGTCAAACAATAAAAGTGTAATATCCCTTTTAATTTCGTACCTGGGGGGTGTCTATAGTATGCCTGTAAAGGGGCGCATGTTTCCTGTGTTTAGAACAGTCTGACAGCAAAATGACATTTTGAAGGAAAAAACTCATTTAAAACTACCCGCGGCTATTGCATTGCCGACAATACACATAGAAGTTCATTGATAAAAACGGCATGGGAATTCCCCAAAGGGGAACCCCGAACCAAAATTTAAAAAAAAAATGACGTGGGAGTCCCCCTAAATTCCATACCAGGCCCTTCAGGTCTGGTATGGATATTAAGGGGAACCCCGGCCAAAATTTTAAAAAAAAATGACGTGGGGTTCCCCCTAAATTCCATACCAGACCCTTCAGGTCTGGTATGGATTTTAAGGGGAACCCCGCGCCAAAAAAAAAAAAAAAAATGGCGTGGGGTCCCCCCAAAAATCCATACCAGACCCTTATCCGAGCACGCAACCTGGCAGGCCGCAGGAAAAGAGGGGGGGACGAGAGTGCGGCCCTCCCCTCCTGAACCGTACCAGGCCACATGCCCTCAACATTGGGAGGGTGCTTTGGGGTAGCCCCCCAAAACACCTTGTCCCCATGTTGATGAGGACAAGGGCCTCATCCCCACAACCCTGGCCGGTGGTTGTGGGGGTCTGCGGGCGGGGGGCTTATCGGAATCTGGAAGCCCCCTTTAACAAGGGGACCCCCAGATCCCGCCCCCCCCCTGTGTGAAATGGTAAGGGGGTACTTGTACCCCTACCATTTCACTAAAAAACTGTCAAAAATGTTAAAAATGACAAGAGACAGTTTTTGACAATTCCTTTATTTAAATACTTCTTCTTTCTTCTATCTTCCTTCATCTTCTGGTTCTTCTGGCTCTTCTGGTTCTTCCTCCGGCGTTCTCGTCCAGCATCTCCTGCGCGGCGTCTTCTATCTTCTTCTCCTCGGGCCGCTCCGCACCCATGGCATGGGGGGAGGCTCCCGCTCTTCTCTTCTTCTTCATCTTCTTCTCTTCTTCTTTTCTTCTCTTCTTCATTTTCTTCTCTGGGGGGGCGGGGTCACCGGGTGGCCCCACCCCCTGTTATTTAAGAACTGTCAGACAAGGAGCGCCGTCACACAGCGGGAGCCTCCCTCCATGCCAGCATGTGTGAGGAGCGGCCCGGAGAAGAAAATGAAGAAGAGAAGAAAAGAAGAAGAGAAGAAGATGAAGAAGAAGAGAAGAGCGGGAGCCTCCCCCCATGCCATGGGTGCGGAGCGGCCCGAGGAGAAGAAGATAGAAGACACCGCGGAGGAGATGCTGGACGAGAACGCCGGAGGAAGAACCAGAAGAGCCAGAAGAACCAGAAGATGAAGGAAGATAGAAGAAAGAAGAAGTATTTAAATAAAGGAATTGTCAAAAACTGTCTCTTGTCATTTTTAACATTTTTGACAGTTTTTTAGTGAAATGGTAGGGGTCCCCTTGTTAAAGGGGGCTTCCAGATTCCGATAAGCCCCCCGCCCGCAGACCCCCACAACCACCGGCCAGGGTTGTGGGGATGAGGCCCTTGTCCTCATCAACATGGGGACAAGGTGTTTTGGGGGGCTACCCCAAAGCACCCTCCCAATGTTGAGGGCATGTGGCCTGGTACGGTTCAGGAGGGGGGGGCGCACTCTTGTCCCCCCCTCTTTTCCTGCGGCCTGCCAGGTTGCATGCTCGGATAAGGGTCTGGTATGGATTTTTGGGGGGACCCCACGCCGTTTTTTTTTTTTTTTTGGTGCGGGGTTCCCCTTAAAATCCATACCAGACCTGAAGGGTCTGGTATGGAATTTAGGGGGAACCCCACGTCATTTTTTTTTTTTAATTTTGGCCGGGGTTCCCCTTAATATCCATACCAGACCTGAAGGGCCTGGTATGGAATTTAGGGGGACTCCCACGTCATTTTTTTTTTTTAATTTTGGTTCGGGGTTCCCCTTTGGGGAATTCCCATGCCGTTTTTATCAATGAACTTCTATGTGTATTGTCGGCAATGCAATAGCCGCGGGTAGTTTTAAATGAGTTTTTTCCTTCAAAATGTCATTTTGCTGTCAGACTGTTCTAAACACAGGAAACATGCGCCCCTTTACAGGCATACTATAGACACCCCCCGGTACGAAATTTAAAGGGATATTATTGTTTGACTTTAAGCATTATTAAAATCACTGCTCCTGAAAAAACGGCCGTTTTTAAAACTTTTTTTTGCATTGATCCATGTCCCCTGGGGCAGGACCCGGGTCCCCAAACACTTTTTATGACAATAACTTGCATATTAGCCTTTAAAATTAGCACTTTTGATTATTCATGTTCGTGTCCCATAGACTTTAACGGTGTTCGCGTGTTCGAACAAACTTTTTTCCTGTTCGCATGTTCTGGTGCGAACCGAACAGGGGGGTGTTCGGCTCATCCCTAGTGGACAGCCATTTTTAGGTCTCTCCACAGATGCTCAATTGGGTTTAAGTCAGGGCTCTGGCTGGGCCATTCAAGAACAGTCACGGAGTTGTTGTGAAGCCACTCCTTCATTATTTTAGCTGTGTGCTTAGGGTCATTGTCTTATTGGAAGGTAAACCTTCAGCCCAGTCTGAGGTCCTGAGCACTCTGGAGAAGGTTTTCGTCCAGGATATCCCTGTACTTGGCCGCATTCATCTTTCCCTTGATTGCAACCAGTTGTCCTGTCCCTGCAGCTGAAAAACACCCCCACAGCATAATGCTGCTGCCACCACCATGCTTCACTGTTGGGACTGTATTGGACAGGTGATGAGCAGTGTCTGGTTTTCTCCACACATACCGCTTAGAATTAAGGCCAAAAAGTTCTATCTTGGTCTCATCAGACCAGAGAATCTTATTTCTCACCATCTTGGAGTCCTTCAGATGTTTCTTAGTAAACTCCTCACGGGCTTTCATGTGTCTTGCACTGAGGAGAGGCTTCCATCGGGCCACTCGGCCATAAGGCCCCAACTGGAGGAGGGCTGCAGTGATGGTTGACTTTCTACAACTTTCTCCCATCTCCAGACTGCATCTCTGGAGCTCAGCCACAGTGATCTTTGGGTTCTTCTTTACCTCTCTCACCAAGGCTCTTCTCCCCCGATAGCTCAGTTTGGCCGGACAGCCAGCTTTAGGAAGGGTTGTGGTCGTCCCAAACGTCTTCCATTTAAGGATTATGGAGGCCACTGTGCCCTTAGGAACCTTAAGTGCAGCAGAATTTTTTTGTAACCCTGGCCAGATCTGTGCCTTGCCACAATTCTGTCTCTGAGCTCTTCAGGCAGTTCCTTTGACTGCATGATTCTCATTTGCTCTGACATGCACTGTGAGCTGTAAGGTCTTATATAGACAGGTGTGTGGCTTTCATAATCAAGTCCAATCAGTATAATCAAACACAGCTGGACTCAAATGAAGGTGTAGAACCATCTCAAGGATGATCAGAAGAAATGGGCAGCACCTGAGTTAAATATATGAGTGTCACAGAAAAGGGTCTGAATACTTAGGACCATGTGATATCTAAGTTTTTCTTTTTTAATAAATCTGCAAAATTGTCAACAATTCTGTATTTTTATGTCAATATGGGGTGCTGTGTGTACATTAATGAGGAAAAAAAATGAACTTAAATGATTTTAGCAAATGGCTGCAAGTGAAAAATGTAAGGGGGTCTGAATACTTTCTGTCCCCACTGTATATTTTGGATGTATGGGAGATTCACATATTAACTGGTTTGTTTGAGATTTATAATATTTTTTTTAATCATTTGTATGAAATGTCACTATTAATTGATTCATTGCACATGATGATGTTTACATTTTAGGATTATTTTTTAGAGAAGCTTACAGGTATTTTTATTTTGTATTCTTGAAAGTTTGGTATTTAGACTTACTGGGTTGCGGCACTCTCTTTTCTTTATTCATTATTTCTGTGGATTTAAATAGTAAAATGTAATTTGATTTGTGAGAGGAGATAAACGCAGAGTTTTATTTTTGATTTCAATATTGATTTGGCCCACCCTCTGCAGCTTTAACAGCTTCAACTCTTCTGGGAAGGCTGTCAACAAGGTTTAGGACTGTGTCTATGGGAATGTTTGACCATTCTTCCAGAAGCACATTTTGAGGTCAGGCACTGATGTGGATGAGAAGGCCTGGCTTGCAGTCTCCACTCTAATTCAACCCCAAGGTGTTCTATTGGGTTGAGATCAGGACTCTGTGCAGGCCAGTCAAGTTCCTCCACCCCAAACTTGCTCATCCATGTCTTTTTGGACCTTGTTTGTGCACTGATGTGCAGTCATGTTGGAACGGGAAGGGGCCATTCCCAAACTCTTCCCACAAAGTTAGGAGCATGAAATTGTCCAAACTGTCTTGGTATGCTGATGACTTAAGAGTTCCCTTCAATGGAACTAAGGGGCCAAACCCAACCCCTGAGAAAAAACCACACCATAATCCCCCTCCACCAAATGATTTGGACCAGTACACAAAGCAAGGTCCATAAAGATATGGATGAGCGAGTTTGGGATGGAGGAATTTGTCTGGCCTGCACAATCTGATAGAACATGTTATAGCTGCAAAGGGTGGGCCAACTCAGTATTGAACCCTCTGAACTAAGACTGAGATGCCATTAAAGTTCATGTGCGTGTAAAGGGAGGCATCCTGATACTTTTGGTAATATAGTGTATATGAATATTTAAAAAAATATATATAATTACGTAGTAGCACACAATAACACATGTAGTATTTGTTCCCAACAACAACGAACATATTGTTATTTTTTTTTCTTTTACTAATAACAAAAGTACACCAGTGTTTTATTTTACATTCTGTATTGAATTGTCTGATTGCAAGAATAATATTAATTTTCAATGTGGACTCATATGTGTGTTAGAAAAAAAAAAAACCACTACAATGTGTCTAAGAGCAGCTTTCATCGATAAAGTATCCTGTATGTACTTGCGTGTGCATTATCTTTTATCAAAAAACAACAGTCCAAAAATTATATTTTAATGTACTGTATGTAATAATGGGAGAAAACACATAAAAACTCTATATACAGTGGTGGTAAAGCAATATGATTTGAATCAAAGGCTTTGAGCAACATTTAGATGTATTAAGCTCTGTGGACAATAAGACACTGGGTAGTATGTGTTTCTACAACAGTCTTATGAGGAAAACTAATGTGATAACCCTTCCTATTTGATTTGTAGCGAGGGCACAAATGCATTGTCGATGCCGGGAATTCTACAGATGAACATGTCGGATAACTGCCTGTCAGTACTCACTTTATGGATACATCTCATAGGGATACCACTTATAAAAGCCTGATAAAACATGGTAAAAAATTATTTTTTATTCTGTAGCCAGCATTCCCATGATAGCGTACCAGATGTGAAGAGAAACATTCTAGTTACAGGTGTCAGCATAGCTGTTCAACTTTCTTATTATGCACCCTGGGATTCCTAAATCTTGGGGCAGTACCATGCACTTTCACCCACTGCACTTTCATACTGACCCATCACTGTGACAGATGACCTTGTTGGCAAGTTGTAAGACTCTAGTGGTTTGTAAAAAAAACTTGATGCTTTCAGACTAGCATAGGCAAGCTCAGGATAAAGCTTATTTGTAGTTGTCAATCAAGTTGTGAAATCTTGATTTCAAGACCTTATATTTAAAATTACGTGTAGTTCCTTCTGACAGCTAATGTATGTGGCTAGTCTGAAGAAGCCTCTGTGATATGCATCTGTATCTGTGATACAGAACTGTGCAATTACCGACACCTTCCTATTTGTCAATT
This sequence comes from Aquarana catesbeiana, assembly GCF_042186555.1. Lineage (NCBI taxonomy): Eukaryota > Metazoa > Chordata > Amphibia > Anura > Ranidae > Aquarana > Aquarana catesbeiana. Next base: position 215,744,901 of record NC_133325.1, on the reverse strand, counting down.
GCACAACATTTCATTTACAGACTGCATAGTGGGTAGGACCATGGTTGGTGAGGTTTCCTAGATTATCTTCAATTACCAGTGCCTGTATTACTGGTCCTTGGGAGGAACCAATAAAAGACAAATCATTGACTTTGGCATTGTGTTTGCAGGGAAGCAATGGTAGTCAAGCAGCATTTAATGGCATTTTGCAGGTGGGTGACTATGGTTAAAATTCAAATACTGATTATATATTTTGGGCCCAAATCTAAATAACTGAAAGCCAATACTAAGAGGATGTACATTTTCTACAAATGTAAAGCTGAGGCCCTGTAAATGAACTAACCCTGACATTTTCTAAACTATTTAGATACACTGAAGCCTATTACTGTACTTCATAAAAATAAATGTTTCTAATTTATTATTTTATGTATGTTTAGCTTATGTTTACCGAAGGTACTCTGTCTTCCACCTCAGAATACTCAGTGCATATTTTATTTATGATTTTATTAAACTGGTTATCAACAGCAACCAAACTACCCTTAAAGGATAAGTTCACCTTCATGTAATATGTTCCTGCAGCTGTTCTACGATCTGAGCCCTCTGTGTGAAAGCAGTATGGGGAGAAGTTCCCCATACCAGATGTCACTTTTTGAAAAGATTGCTGCCATGTGGGGCTCTGCCCACATGGCCCACATGGCCCACTCCACCCACTGGCTCCGCCCACATGACCCCATCATTCATTCAAAGAGTTCTGTGAATGAATCAACTGCAAATACCAACATCCTTTGCGGCTGTTGGCTTGTAGTTCTTCCCCAGGGTTCTGTGCTGTGACCAATCCTATTTATTTTGTTCATAAATGACCTGGAGGATGGGGTAAACAGTTCAATGTCTGTATTTGCAGACAATTCTAAGCTAAGCGGGCAATAACTTCTCTGCAGGATGTGGAAACCTTGCAAAGAAAGCTGAACGAATGAATGGGGTGGGCAACTACATAGCTAATAAGGTTTAATGTAGAAAAATGTAAGATAATGCATGTGGGTGGCAAAAATATGAACGCAATCTATACACTGGGGGGAGAATCTCTGGGGGAATCTAGGATGGAAAAGGACCTGGGGGACCTAGTAGATGATAGGCTCAGCAATGGCATGCAATGCCAAGCTGCTGCTAACAAAGCAAACAGAATATTGGCATGCATTAAAAAGGGTATCAACTCTAGAGATAAAACGATAATTCTCCCACTCTACAAGAGTCTGGTCCGGCTGCACCTAGAGTATGCTGTCCAGTTCTGGGCACCAGTCCTCAGGAAGGATGTACTGGAAATGGAGCAAGTACAAAGTAGGGCATCTAAGCTAATAAAGGGTCTGGAGGATATTAGTTATGAAGAAAGGTTGCGAGCACTGAACTTATTCTCTCTGGAGACGCTTGAGAGGGGATATGATTTCAATTTATAAATACCGTACTGGTGACCCCACAATAGGAATAAAACTTTTTCACGGAAGGGAGTTTAACAAGACACGTGGACACTCATTAAAATTAGAAGAAAAGAGGTTTAACCTTAAACTACGTAGAGGGTTCTTTACTGTAAGAGAGGCAAGGATGTGGAATTCCCTTCCACAGGCGGTGGTCTCAGCAGGGAGCATTGATAGTTTCAAAAAACTATTAGATAAGCACCTGAACAACCACAACATACAGGGATATACAATGGAATACTGACAAATAATCACACACGTGGGTTGGACTTGATGTACTTGTGTCTTTTTTCAACCTCACCTACTATGTAACTATGTAAATATGTAACTACCACGGAGCTCTGGTAGTTCATTGATTCTTCCTGTCAGTGTGGAAATGCCTGCCTGTATGATATATGGTCAGACAGCTTACACTGACAGTCTTCAGGAGTCCTACATAGTACTACATTTTTTTTAGGAGCCTGGAAAGCATTGCACCAACCATCAGTAGATGGCTGGTGCAATGCTTTCCAGGCTCCTAAAAAAATAGATAATATAAAATAATATAATAATAATAAATAATATATACTAATATAAAATAAATAAACAAAGATACTCCTCATCCTTTGGTGTAGTTGAGCAGCTTCTTGCAGTGGCTGGCATGGATCCAGTTGTCTCGTCCATCAAGCTTCTTTACAACGACCCAGTCACCTGGTTTGAAAGAATGTAAACCGTTTATTGTGTCAGGGTCCAGGAGGGACTCATGAACCCTGTGGAGGACCTTTTGAAGTTCATGTTACAGTGACTGCAATCACCCCATCAGCTGAGAATGTCGACAGCTGCTGAGGAAAGTACAACACCATTTTTAGTTGATCTACAAACAAACCTAACTCAATGACTGTGGTCACTGCTTAACCTGTGCGTGGCTTACCATCTGGGGTGTAATACCTGGAATCATTGACAAAAAGGTTCTTAGCATCTGGGATGGGAGCCTCCTTCACTGGACTGCTGCTTGTTGATTCAAATTCTATCAAAGAAAGACAGTCGTGGAACAAGTCATCCTACTAGGTCACAAACTTGGCTAGAATTAGAGTGGTTAGTATTATTGGTTTGAAAATTGTGATTCTCACCATTATCATCCCCCCATTTTCTTTCTCATTACAAACTAGAGGAAGACACGCAAAAAAAAATGAAACAGTGAAATAGCCTATGATACTTTTACCTTCTTAGGCATGTGTATTTATGCATGTGTACAGCGATCTACATACACCTGCTTTCTATGTACACACACTTTCAGAAACTCCTTGGACCTGAAAAGATACTTATAAACAAAAGTTATTACTCTATCCTTCATATTTATCCTGCAAAGAATGGTAAACAATACAACATTTGTGTACATTGGTAAATTGTCACTGACATTCCTCAAAACCGACAATAACTAAACCCTCTGTAACCCTTACTTTCATGTTCCTACTAAAATACAACAGCCACGACATGCAAAAGGGTTATCGTGGTAGGTTCAAACATATTCTTGTTACTACATACAAACAATGAGAAGACTAAAACATGAGTTAAACATTTAGATGCAAATGTGGGGGAGATATTTCATAGTTCCCAAAACAAAAATGAAAAAACAAAACAACCAGTCGGAATGCTGCCTTCACTCTTTTAGCAAAAAATACAATGGAAAGACACAAGAGCAGCTTGGAATCTTACATGGGCCAGCCACACAAAGTTCAAAAACAGGCATGAGAATTTTAGTCACACAAGCGTGTACTACACATCCATCAACTCACTTATCATTACAGATTTCTGAAGCCACAACTGATCTACTTCCAAGGTATTTTTATTCTGGGGTCTCGTACCTCCAAAAATCAAAAGTACCTTCCAAAGGAATATACCTTACTGTACCCTCTGACCATATATGACAATCTTTAAGGGGTCTAATGGCCTTAGCCCCATACCCAGATTTCATGTACTGTGCAGCTGTCTGACTGGGGTGCATGGGCGGCCCATTGCCCATATGACTCAAAACGCTTTTTTGGCAAACTCTGTGTCCAGAGAACACTGTGCTTTACTTTCGGAGTGGTTATTGTTTGCGCCTTTATCACTATAACTGTCTCCCGCTTTCTGATTATTAGTACTAGAATACTACTCCTCACATTTATGCTAATACAATCGTGCACTGGAATTCCGACTATTATACATGGCCCAACCGGTCTCACGATATATAGCCTTCTAAATGTGTTTGTCAGACAACAAGAAAACACCATGAAATCCTCCACTATTCAAAACAATCTTATGGCTTCTATCTGTACTTAGATGTTACAACAATAACATGGATGCCTCCTGTTTGCTCTCTACCCAAAACTGTATTACAGTATAAAACGTCACAAAACAGCTGGAATTAAATTTAAAAATCAAAACGGTTTTGTCCTCCTTCCAAACACAAATACCTTTGTCCACAAAGAGGAGGATCTGTGCTGACGTCACCACGCTGTTTCACTAGGAGGGCAAGATTTGATTGCAGTCGGCCGGCTCTGTTTGTACTAGTGCGATTTTACTTTCATTTTAAATGTAAGTGCATTACTGTTTTTTATTAAACATGTTGAAGCAATATTATGCTATGGTTGGTCTTTTCCTCTATACCCTGCTGAGATACTGAGATCCATCGGAGTTCCACGGCATTGGGGCGTTTGGAGTATATAGGCAACCAATCCATATCCATACCTGTCCAGACGATCTTTCCATACAAGAAAAGGCCTTGGCTGGGCTATAGCCGTCTGCTTGGTTTTGCTTGCCATCTGGTAAGCAAGTTTTTTATAAGTTGGTGGCACATATTTGTGGATCAGTTTCACTTGGGTGTTTGTTTGGATCCATTTGAACTGTCACTCATCCATATCTTGACACCTACAAACCATTGTTGGATTGAACCTTCACATAGCGCAGCTTCTCTTTTCTATTCTGTTTTGTGTATCTCACAAAGAGCTGCTGCTCTTTGGACTTTTCATTTTTCCTTTTTTAATCATTATTGTCAATTTAGATCTAGCGCGTTTTTTTCTTTTAATTTACCTTTGTCCACATGCTTGTACCAAAAAGACCCCAAGCTCCTCCCACTTCTTGTCATCTGCTCAGCTCTAAAAACCCATCTAACTGGTTTATTTAAATATCAATGGAGAGGAAGAGGAGGGGGACGGAAGCCTAGTTTCATCTTCCCTGAACTTTTAAAGCGATAAAACCCAAAACAATGGGTGGGCAGGGGCATGAATTGCCCTCTGAGAATGGCCAAACAATAAAAAAATAAAAATAACACACCGCTAAAAGTACAAAAACTCAGTTAAAGTTAGTAAATTCAGTGCAAAGTAGAGATTTCACTTAAAACCAAAATTCAATACAAAAAAATGCAATAGTTTTACTGAAAAGTATGTAAAAAGTACAAAAATAGCTAACCCTGAAAAGATTGAATTCACTTAAAAGGAAATGGTGCCTATACCATTTGCAATGAAAAAACGGTGTCTTTGAAATCCAACAGTGGAAAAACTATTTAAACCAGTGAGTTTAACATTTAAATAAAACAGTTTCTCAGTTCCCGGTGTCTCACCCCTGAAGTTGGAGCAATTTCCACTCTGGGATGATTTACAGGCTAAACAGTATAAAATCCTTAAACTGCACCTCTACAAACCAAAATCACCTTTTTAAACCTGGCCCAAAAACAGAGCAATTCCACCCAAAACACATCAGACATGAAATGGCAGTTGCAACAAACGAAAATCAAGCCACAGCCACATGGTAGATAGCAAAATGGCCGACGACAAAAGGGCCACATGGTAGATATTAACACATGCAATGCAGTTGCCGATCCTACCAAAACCAGCACAAACCAAGATTTCTTCACTAAAACTGACTATGCAATTGAGACACCAAATAAACACCTATCCCTAGACAAACACTTTAGGCTATATGAATTAGGGCTCATAGATGTCTATGACGATGTCTAAGAGGATGAAATGCGTCGGGTAGGGCCCCACTGCTGCCATACTTTTACAGCGCTGATTTTACGAATTTCATGTGAGTGCATCTCTTTTTTAATAAATTTGGTACTTGTTTTACGGAATCACACTATGTGGCCTTTTTCCTTCCTGCTATACAATACTGCTATCTGCTTCCCAACACCATCCCGAGGGACCTACTAGCATCCAGTTTGCTCTTGGATTTCCATCCTCACCACTTCTTCGGAACATTTATCGTCACCCACCACCCAAGTCTGATTCGACCCAGTTGGGCGTATGCCCTCTTGGGTCTACGTGATCTGGTAAGCCTCCCCATTGTTGGTGATGGTGTGTCTCTTCTGTGTTCACTCCAGATGTCACACATTTGATATGTTCCTCACACAAAGTCACTGAGTTTACATCGACCATTTCATGAGCCTTATATACATGGAGGACTTTCTTCTAAGTTTTTCCAATGTTTTTCATCATTGGTTGGACATTGTTTTCATGTTGAATTTTTAGCGCTACACATAATTTTCTGTTATACACACAGCATACAGTTTAGGTTTGTATTAAATGGGACCTATAGAGGATTTAAATATAGGTACTCCCCCAATTAATAGATCTACTTACAATAAAAAAATATAATCTACAATTAAAGTCCCGTCATTATACAGAAAGCAACAAAAAAACATAAGGTTCTTTGCCTTGCAGAAATTACCCCATTCAGCAGACAGAGAATCAAGATCCCGAATACAGAACAGCAAAAATGTTCAAAAAACTTGAAGTATGGTTGACTTACCATAGGCCAGCCTTTGCTCGTCTGGTTCTGGATGTCATTTTCCCCTTGAGGTCCGCTGAATTAGGAAGATCTGTTGGCTTCTTTTCTTGCCAAACTGTCAGGGAAATTTTAAGCTTCTCCATATAAGCAAATAATTTCTTTGCGCTTAAAAGTACAAAAACAGCTCTCTCTTATAATTCCGGGAAAGTGTGCTTGTATGTCTCCAAGTAACACAGACAGATGCTGGTATCACCTTGAGCTCAGCAGAATCCTGCCATTGTATGCTTTAGTCCTTTTATTTATACTGTCAACATGAATAAACAAAGGAAGGTAGTGGCTTCAGAATCCGCCAATCAGACACTCTCAAAAGAACCAATCACACACGCATGTATATATTCAAATAGAAATACAGTAGTGACGTGTGCAGACAGTCATGTGTAGAGCTATGCGGCAAGCGATTTGTGAGACACAAAGGACTCACAATTTGAACACTACTTAGATGCCTCTGAACACGACCGTGTGCACATTCCCACTGCTACCAATGACATGAGCCATACTCTATTATGGCTCAGTGGGCCATGGTTTTGTATAGTTATGCTATGGTTCCCATGTACGCAGATCTGCTTACTTAGGAGTTTAGATGCGGTCACAATGGAGTGGCCAGTCCCTTGGTGAGGCAAACAGATCTGCCGTGTCCACATGAGCGTATTACAGCAAAACTGACATTGGGGAACATACATTAATAAAAATTTCCACAACAATATACACACACAGTGTAGTCAGTTTAGACTATATATACAGTGCAGGCTGTCTAGTATATATATATATATATATATATATATATATATATATATATATATATATATATATATACAGTATCTCACAAAAGTGAGTACACCCCTCACATTTTTGTAAATATTTTATTATATCTTTTTATGTGACAACACTGAAGAAATTACACTTTGCTGCAATGTAAACTAGTGAGTGTACAGATTGTATAACAGTGTAAATTTGCTGTCCCCTCAATATAACTCAACACTCAGCCATTAATGTCTAAACTGCTGGCAACAAAAGTGTGTACACCCCTAAGTGAAAATGTCCAAATTGGGCCCAAAGTGTCAATATTTTGTGTGGCCACCATTATTTTCCAGCGCTGCCTTAACCCTCTTGAGCATGAAGTTCACCAGAGCTTCACAGGTTGCTATTGGAGTCCTCTTCCACTCCTCTATGATGACATCACGGAGCTGGTGGATGTTAGAGACCTTGCACTCCTCCACCTTCCATTTGAGGGTGCCCCACAGATGCTCAATAGGGTTTAGGTCTTGAGATATGCTTGGCCAGTTCATCACCTTTACCCTCAAGGCAGCGGTCATCTTGGAGTTGTGTTTGGGGTTGTTATCATGTTGGAATACTGCCCTGAGGCCCAGTCTCCGAAGGGAGAGGATCATGCTCTTCTTCAGTATGTCATAGTACATGTTGACATTCATGCTTCCCTCAATGAACTGTAGCTCCCTAGTGCCAGAAGCACTCATGCAGCCCCAGACCATGACACTCCCACCACCATGCTTGACTGTAGGCAAGACACTTGTCTTTGTACTCCTCACCTGGTTGCCGCCACACACGCTTGACACCATCTGAACCAAATAAGTTTATCTTGGTCTCATCAGACCACAGGATATGGTTCCAGTAATCCATGTCTTTAGTCTGCTTGTCTTCAGCAAACTGTTTTCAAGTTTTCTTGTGCAGCATCTTTATAAGAGGTTTCCTTCTGGGAGCATAGCCATATGATATGATGCAGTGTGCGGCATATGGTCTGAGCACTGACAGGCTGACCCCCCACCCCTTCAACCTCTGCAGCAATGCTGGCAGCACTCATATGTCTATTTGCCAAAGACAACCTCTGAATATGACGCTGAGCACATGCACTCAGCTTCTTTGGTCAACCATGGCGAGGCCTGCTCTGAGTGGAACCTGTCCTGTTAAAACGCTGTATGGTCTTGGCCACCGTGCTGCAGCTCAGTTTCAGGGTCTTGGGCTTGGCAATCTTTTTTATAGCCTAGGCCATCTTTATGTAGAGCAACAATTTTTTTTTCCGGATCCTCAGAGAGTTCTTTGCCATGAGGTGCCATGTTGAACTTCCAGTGACCAGTATGAGAGAGTGAGAGTGATAACACCAAATTTAACACACCTGCTCCCCATTCACACCTGAGATCTTGTAACACTAACGAGTCAAATGACACTGGGGAGGGAAAATAACTAATTGGGCCCAATTTGGACATTTTCACTTAAGGGTGTACTCATTTTTGTTGCCAGAGGTTTAGACATTAATGACTGTGTGTTTGAGGGGACAGCAAATTTACACTGTTATACAAGCTGTACACTCACTACTTTACATTGTAGCAAAGTGTCATTTCTTCAGTATTGTCACATGAAAAGATGTAATAAAATATTTACAAAAATATCAGGGGTGTACTCATTTTTGTGATATACTGTGTATATATATATATATATATATATATGTATGTATATATATATATATATATATATATATATATGTATATATATATACACAGTGCAGTCAGTGCAGAGTATATAATAGTGCATTGAAGTGGTTGAGTGGATTAAGAAAAAAATGGCATGGGGTCCCCTTAAAATCCATACCAGGCCATTTGCGTCTGGCATAGGTTTTAAGGGGAACTCCATGCCAAATTTTTTTTTAAAAAAACAGCGTGGGGATCCCCTGAAAATTCATACCAGGCCATTTGGGTTTGGCATAGATTTTAAGGTGAACTCCATGCCAAAATGTAAAAAAAAAATTGGAGTGGGGTCCCCCCGAAAATTCATACCAGCAAGCGCACCCCCTGAACCATACTAGGCTACTTGCCCTCAACATGGGGAGGGTGCTTTGGGGTCTCCAAATTTAACACACCTGCTCCCCATTCACACCTGAAATCTTGTAACACTAACGAGTCAAATGACACTGGGGAGGGAAAATAGCTAATTGGGCCCAATTTGGACATTTTCACTTAAGGGTGTACTCACTTTTGTTGCCAGAGGTTTAGACATTAATGGCTGTGTGTTGAGTTATTTTGAGGGGACAGCAAATTTACACTGTTATACAAGCTGTACACTCACTACATTACATTGTAGCAAAGTGTCATTTCTTCAGTATTGTCACATGAAAAGATGTAATAAAATATTTACAAAAATATCAGGGGTGTACTCACTTTTGTGATATACTGTATATATATATGTATATATATATATATATATATATATATATATATATATACACAGTGCAGTCAGTGCAGAGTATATAATAGTGCATTGAAGTGGTTGAGTGGATTAAGAAAAAAATGGCATGGGGTCCCTTTGAAATCCATACCCGGCCATTTGCGTCTGGCATAGGTTTTAAGGGGAACTCCATGCCAAAATAAAAAAAAAAAAAACAGCGTGGGGATCCCCTGAAAATTCATACCAGGCCATTTGGGTTTGGCATAGATTTTAAGGTGAACTCCACGCCAAAATGTAAAAAAAAAATTGGAGTGGGGTCCCCCCGAAAATTCATACCAGCAAGCGCACCCCCTGAACCATACTAGGCTACTTGCCCTCAACATGGGGAGGGTGCTTTGGGGTCTCCCCCAAAGCACCTTGTCCCCATGTTGATGGGGACAAGGGCCTTGTCCCCACAACACTGGCATGGTGGTTGTGGGGTCTGCGGGTGGGGGAGTTTTGGAATCTGGAAGCCCCCTTTACCAAATGCCCCCATTCACCAAAAAAGTGTCAAAAAGTAAAAACCACAATAGTACCCCATGGGTTACTTTGTCGCAATAAGTGGGCTTAAGCACCATATAGCAATATAGTGTGACCAAATCCCCATATTTTTTTATAATGTTTTTTGAAAATTTCTAGGTGTTTTAAATAGCCTTGCAGGAGGTAAATGTCTCTTTTGCATGTGTGCGCTGTAATATTTTGTTCTGTTGTATGATCTTGTGGCTGCAGCATCTTTAGTGCATATTTTAGGGTGTAAATGTCCTCCTGGCTTCCTCCTTATAAAGATATTTGACCAAAAAAAAAAAAAACTGCATTTATGATATTATTTAAGAAATAATCCTAATACAGTAACACATGGAGTGTCATTTGCAGTCATTTTTAACATTTAGTTTGAAAATATATAGTAATTTGATCATGCAAGGATTGTTTTCTTATTTGAAAACTCACATTTTTAGTTAGCATTACATTTAAATAGAATACTAGTAGATATAGTATACTGTTTCAGGGGTCAAGTATATTTAAAACATTAGGTAAAGGTAAAATCACACTGCAGAACATAATTTTACTCTCAATCCCATAAGATTTCATCTTCCAGGAAACAACTGTCCTCAACTCACACTTTGCTGGAACACAGGGGTTATTACCTCCTGGAACATGAGAAGATAGTTAAAATGATTAATTCTAGAGTTGCCACCCTTACTGTATGTGGTGTAACATAATATATTCATAAAGAAATACATTAAGGTCATATCCGGATATAAGACAAATGTATATTTATTAACATGAACAGAATATAGTTTATGTATTACAATGTCAAAACAACAGTAGCCTAGTTTTAATTAGGAAATATTTTCTAGCTGTTAAGAAAGTGGTAAGAATGGATCTATGTACAATATACTGTATATTAATGATACTAATTGCTACCATTACTTTTTCAGTTAAGTTATTTAATAGCCAGTACCTCTGTTTTAATGACATATTATATTTTATACTTATTATTATTATTTTTCACAAAAAATTAAGACTAATTTCAGACTAATATAAAGAAAAATATTTACTGAATGTACACATTCTATTTAATGTAATTATTGTTAAATCAAGGTCTGCTAGAAAACATAACACAATAAAACATTTTAACCATTGTTTGTTTTTGGCTTATACACAATCAATGAACAAATGCAATTTTGCTGCTCGAACTTCAGCCTACTTCTGCTGAGTCAGATGAAATTCAAGCTCTGGGTGGCCCTGTCAGCACCACCTGACTCGACTAAATTCAACTGTAAAATCTAAGAACAAGTAGAAAATTGTTGGCTGAAAAGTGACCGCATTCTATTCAGACAGCTGCGACTGCAGTGCAGTTGCGATACAATAGCTGGAAGTGTAGATGCAACAACTAAAAATGTGGATGAAAGATCTTGATTTCCCTTGTAATCTTTTGGGAGACAAACTAATCATCTGAGTATAGTGGGAAACCAGCTTAAGTTTTAAACTGACTTTTAATGTCCTAACACATAGAGATAGTCATATGCTATCAATTTAACCTGTATGCGATAAGGTTGCCAACCACTGTTCCAATAAATGTTGCATTATGTGACAATATGATTTTGTATATGAGCTTTATGAGCTGTATATAACTTTACTAAGAGTCAAAATAAGACAAGGGCATTATTTACAATAACTATGGTCCTAAGAGCCTGTACTGATTTGAGCCTACATCCATAGCTTACATATACCCAGTGAAGTGACTGGCCTCAGGTGTACCTGTCTATCTGGTTCTTGGTGTGTGCAATACAAAACAGGCTGAAAATAGTTATAATTCCCATGATGAATAAAATAGTAAACATATATGCATTTAAACTCTATATTTAGCTAAACCTCCACTTTAACTTTCTATACATTAGGTTTCCAAGTAACAATCCCAGCAATATACAGCACACAGTTTAATATCTATTTCACTTTACTTTGAATAACCCAACAAATATAAGCACAGAGGCCTAAAATATAAAATGTGACAACTTTGGCAAGTGATATAAAATTGCCAGACATACAAACTCCACTAAGATTGGATTACAGAGATTAGAGAAGTTGAATAGATACAGAATAAGCTTTCCTTTTAATATTGTAGGCAGAGATGCATGTTTTACTTAGTACTGCTACTCAATTAGTTAGTTATATAACCCTCTTTATTTGTCAGTCAATAGGTTCTTTTGTTAGTTCAGGCTGTGAGAAAATGTAGAGAAAGAATGCAGAAATGATAGACAGCATTGCACTGTATACATAGACAGTGTTGTGTTGGGATAGATTCAAAAACAAAAAACCCTACCAAAGTGCTAACTAAATAGGATTTTGATGGTACCACACCATGTGTAAGTACAAACAATAGCTTTAATTTCTCCAAAAGTATAAAACATCTACTTAAAAACAAAGCAGAGAGTTAAAATACACTTGAAACATGAATTGCTCATGCTGAAACTATTGTATACAGTCAAAGGTTAGTAACATGAACCCCAAATATTGTATTACCACGGAGAGTCATGTGGATAGATATCTTCTGTGCATCTCATAGGACCATACCCACTTTGTCAGGAAGAGCTAACAATCTAGAATACAAGAAGAAATAGTGAGCAAAAAACAACAATGACTCCAGTAAACAACACAGCAGTGTAAACATAACAATTACAAGCAGTTTCTAAGTATCGCTACCTACTAAGGGTGCTGAAACAACATATAGAATATAAAATCAAATAGTTTTCAGCTGACACTGTGAGCAGATGGATCAAGATATTTGGTTTTATACTCTGTATGCTGTTTCACTCTCTGCTTTGTTTTTAAGTATATGTTATATTTTTTTACAAATAAAAGCTATTTCCGTACTTATTTATGGTGTGGTAACATCAAAATCTTATTTAGTTAGCACTTTGATAGGGTTTTTTTTTTTTAATCTCTTTGTCAAACAATGTAGTACCAGTAAAACTGTTTGGACAATGAGGTGGACTATTAACCCTTACCCTCCCATTATGTGTTCTTTTTGTGTTGGAAAAAGAACACATAATAGTGAGGGTAAGGGTATAGAGGGTAAGGGTTAATAGTCCACCTCCTTCTCCAAACAGTTTTACTGGTATTCCAACACAAGCTTAGATCTATTCAGTGCCAGTAAGCTTGAATAAATAAATATGGTTTAACATCATAAGCCTATTCTTATGCCGCGTACACACGAGCGGACTTTACGGCGGACTTTGCCCGGCGGACTGGATTTCGTCGGACAATTCGATGTGTGTGGGCTCCAGCGGACTTTGTTTGCTCAAAAGTTGGACGGACTTAGATTTGAAACTTGTTTAAAATTTATCCGTTGAAATCGAGTCCGGTCGAAAAGTCCGCCGTCTGTATGCTAGTTCGACGGACAAAAAGCCACGCTAGGGCAGCTATTGGCTACTGGCTATGAACTTCCTTGTTTTAGTCCGGTCGTACGTCATCACGTACGAATTTGACGGACTTTGGTGGATTGTGTGTAGGCAAGTCCGTTCATTCAGAAAGTCCGTCGGAAAGTACGTTGAAAAGTCCGCCGGGCAAAGTCCGCCGTAAAGTCCGCTCGTGTGTACGCGGCATTAGTGAGAATATGAAAACAGGGCTTTGAGGCTTCAAAGGAAAACTTTTTTTATTAGCTTTGAGTAATAGGATATCTGACCCTACCTGTAATCCTCCAATACTGTTCACCTGTTACAAGAGACTATTATGCCGCGTACACAGGACCATTTTTTTCGTCAGAATAAACTCTGATGGTTTTTCTGATGGAGTTCTGATAGAGTTCCGCTGAAACGGACTTGCGTACGCACGATCACACCAAAGTCTGATTGTTTAGAACGTGGTGACATACAACACGTACTACGGCACTAGAAACAGTCAGTTAAATAGCCAGTAGCCAATAGCTGCCCTTGCGTCGTTTTTGGTCTGTCAGAATAGCATACAGACAAACTATTTTCCCGATAGGAATTGATTCCGTCGAAAAGATTTAAAACATGTTCTATTTCTAGATCCGTCAGAATTTTCGAAAGAGAAAGTCCGATGTAGCCCACACACGATCAGAATATCCGATGAAATGACTCCATTGGACCTTTTCTGCCGGAAAGTCCGGTCGTGTGTACGCGGCATGAGAGACTGGTTGCATGTTAATGCACATCACTGTTCACCTATTGATATAGAGGATGTCTGGTAGACAATTCGAGTCACTTTAATTGAACCCAACTAAATACCATAATTGCCCCATTTCAGAAGCACACTTTTATAACTGAAATGCAAGTAAAACCATTGCTAAACTACAATCATATAATCATATATATCATATCTATCTATCTATTTATATATCTATCTATCTATATTTGTCTACTGTTTACACATAGCAAAATATTGGCATGCTGTTTGTTTTATTCATGCCTCCATATTGGACAATGAAAGGCAATTCTTAGTGGTCTGAAACACTCAATTAAATTTTTTTTCTTTAATACAGCACTGCATTATTATTGCTAAAAAATTTGTCTCTGGAAAATCACAGAAAGATTAGGACTCATCCTAAAAAAACAGGCTTTGTACTCTTTACTACATCATACATCAGTAACTCTCGTACACTCTGCTATTCATACCTCTGAGAGATCTGAAAATAATTTTTAACTGACTAGGATATACAGTAAGTGATAAAAGTTCAAGAACTTGGAAATAGGTGCATATACACTTTATTCAAATTATAGGCCTCAAAAGAGTCTGAGATCTGAGTTGTAGACTATACATGATATTGATTCAAATTAATATGGAGGGGTGGGTCCCCATTAAGAAGGACTGTAGGCCCACTGAAGAATCCTTCAGTCATGTACGTAGATCAGTAAAGCCCTAATTCAAAAAATAATTTTTTTGTTAGGTGGGAGCAGGTAGGCGAAGTAAGCACCATGGACATATACATGACATTAGCACAGAAAAGTTCAGCAAGACTACTTACATTGCATGTACTAAATTATGCCCCCCCAAACAATTCCAAAAACAAATATTTTATTGCAATATATACAAACAACAGAATCAGTAGAAATGAGTAAATCAAGTCAGAGCTTGTAGATAATCCAGATGGTTTGTGTCATGGTTACCTGGAATACATTCTTGTTAGGAGAATTATGTTATACAGGAAGCAATAGAGTGAATAGAGCTATAGGCAATACCATACATACCCATAAAAGTGGTGTATCTATAGACTGCACAGTTGGAGTTTTTTTTTGTTTTTTTTTCCTTTAAGAGGTAGTATTATCTGGATTACTGCTTGAGCTAGATATTACAGACAATATAGATTTTTATTTTGACTATGATATGACCTTATTAACATTTAACCACTTGCTTACTGGGCACTTAAACCCCCCTCCTGCCCAGACCAATTTTCAGCTTTCAGCGCTGATGCACTTTGAATGACAATTGCGCGGTCATACAACACTGTACCCAAATGAAATTTTTATCATTTTTTTCACACAAATAGAGCTTTCTTGTGGTGGTATTTAATCACAGCTGGGATTTTTATTTTTTGCTAAACAAACAAAAAATAAAGGAAAATTTTGAAAAAAAAAAAATCATGTTTCATAGATTGTTACAAAATTTTGCAAACAGGTAATTTTTCTCCTTCATTGATATGTGCTGCTGAGGCGGCACTGGTGGGCACTGCTAGGCTGCACTGGTGGGCACTGATAGGCTGCACTGATGGCCACGGATAGGCACAGTAAAGGCAGCACTGATAGGCACAGATAAGGCGGCACTGATGGCCACTGATAAAATGGCCATGATGGGCCCTGATGGGTGGCACTGATGGGTGGCACGGATGGGTGGCACTGATGGTGGCACTGATGGGCACTGATAGGTACCACTGATAGATGGCACTGATGGGCACTGATAGGTGGCACTGATAGAAGGCACTGATGGGCACTGATGGGCGGCACTGATGGGCACTGATGGGTGGCACTGATGGGCACTGATGGGCACTGGTAGGTGACACTAATAGGCACTTATAGGTTGCACTGATGTGCAGCACTGTTGTTGAGGCACTGATTATGGGCACTGATAGGTGGCACTGTGGGCACTGATAGGAGGCACTGATTGGTGGCACTGTGGGCACTGATGGGTGGCACTGTGGGCACTGGTAGGCGGTACTGTTGCCTACTGCTAGGTGGCACTGGCAGGGGACACAGGTGAGCACTGAGGATCTGCATCAGCTCGCCATGATCGGGACTGATGTCCCTCTCACGGTCGCCGGTTATCGGCTTTTGTTCTCTCCTCACGCTCAGGAGAAAAAATAGCCGATTACCGGCTCTGTTGACATCACATGATCAGCTGTCATTGGATGACAGCTGATCACGTGGTAAGGGGTCGGGATCGACCCCTTACTCCGATCTCATAGACTCGCTGATCACAGAGTGCACCGCATGCGCCCTTCAGGGGGCTGCAGGCTGCTCGGGCATGGGAGGATGTCAATGGACGTTCTCCCGGCAAAGCAGGTCCACGCTGTAGCCATCATTCGGCTATAGTGTGGATCTGAAGTGGTTAAAAAATGACACAGTATACCCACCCGATTTAGCCAATCAACTTCAACTTGGTAAAACAATGATCCAAAATTATGGTATCTATCAAATATACATTAAAAATCTTTTTGAAAAAAAAGGAGCTGGATTAGTAGATGAACCCTGATACCTGGACCATTTATTAGTTATTATTATTGTATGCAAGTAAATTGCAGGTAAAGAATATTATGGCGGGGACCGACGTTGGCAATGATTTTATGGATAGCCTTATAGTTAGCACTTCTGCCTTTCACTATTAGATTGTAAGCTTTTGGGATAGGAATTTTAGATTGTAAGCACCTTAAACAGGAGCTCCAGTCTCCCCTAAAAGAAAAAAAAGTCAGCAGCTATAGAATTTGTAATATTAATTTTAATATTAGGACACTTACCTGTCCAGGCATCCAGCGGTGTCCTCACCTGAGCTGATTCTTAAATCGGCTAACTGGTGCTGGAACTGCCATCTTGACTAAGGGAATCAGCAGTGAAGTCTTGCTGCTTCACAGCCACTTTCCTACTGCGCGTGTGTGAAGCATGCTGCACCTTGTGAATGGGCTGCAGTCTTCTGGGACAGGAGCACAGAGGAGGACAGAGCAGAGCTGCGGATGATGGAGGCAACTAAACTGACCACGGTGTCAGGGCTCAGCAGGATCAGCCAGGTATTTCAGGTGTTACAGGGGGCCAAAATGACACAGCACAAGCACTGTGCTCTACAACATGCTTTAAGGGAACAGTATCTGTTTTTTTTTTGGTTTAACGAACGCTTTAAGAACAAACTTACATAACCTTTTGAACCTTCATGGATCTTGTTTGAAACATGGGACTGCCTGTATTAGGTGACATAGGAACTTTAGATTGTAAGCTCCTTAAGACCAGGGACTGATGTATATGTAAAGCACTGTGTAATCTGATAGTGCTATAAGAATACTGATAATAAAATGATCATTTTAGCATTGCTTGAAGGTAAATATGTGTTTTATGTTCAAGCAAAACTCCTGGGCTCAATGACATATTTGTATAATTACAGTGTCTGTTTTTTTTAGATTGGATGAAGCATATTTGCATTTTTTAGTTAGTAGTTGTATAAAACTCCATGGTTGTATTGGGATGATATACAGTATACTGTATCAGTTTCACATTTATCAATGCATGGATTTGACAATAATACAAAACTATAGAAGGGACTAATAGCATTCTCAAAATTTTAAACAAATGGGTAAAACCAAAAAAAGATCCAAAAAAAGAAACTCCACTATTACTTTACTTTGAATTAATGTTGATTTTAAGCAACATCATTTTAACTATCAGGCATTAAACTATATTTTCACACATATAACACAGTCTCTAGGTTAAAATATATAAATACCTGTTATAAAATGAATAGTTTAGCATTACTTGAAAGTAATTATGTGTTTTATGTTCAAACACAACTCATGGGCTCAATAAAGTATTTGTTTGATTACAACATTTGCTTTTTGATTTGGATGATAAATATTTTCATTTGTAGTTAGTAGGCATACAGTATAGTCATAGTAGTGTTAGCAAGTAGCTTTGTAACAAATGAAAATCCCTGGTTTTAATTGGATGATGTATAGTATATCACTTTTATATTCATCAATGCATGACTATGACAACCATATCAGATTAGCCTGCATGATCGAAAGATCTATTAGAACTGTCAATTCTTAAAATAAATATGTGCAACCATAAAAGGAATTAATAAATATTACCTTCTCTATACTAAAGAAATGTTGATCCTAAGGAAAATTATTTTAGCTACCAGACATTAAGCTATATACTTTTTTATCTATATTTGTATTAATATTTTTCATAGAATATATAAAGTACAGAGTTGGACAACGTATAAGTGTACATAATAATATTCGATGTTTGCTTGGTTTATCCGGTAGTCTTATCGATCAGTATTAGTAGTATTAATAACTTTAATACTAATAATACATTTTATTACACAACAGTAGAGAAGGGGATGTGGAAAGATGATAACTTTGATGTTAGTGGATTTCTAGAATGGTACGTGTTCAAGTGAAATTGTCCCCATGCTCGGGTATCAGATGTTCACTGATACTGCATCTACTCCACCACCCCAGGTGGGAATATGTTGTGGTTGAGTATATGTCAGCAATCTAATCTGATTGAGGGACTCATCTAGGTTTGTCGAAAAGTTGTACCAGTACTCTAAAGTGAATTGTAGGGAGAGTGTAGGGTGGGATGAGATAAGTGAACAAGTATATGAACCAGGGTGAGAGCAAAATAAGAAATACATTAAATTAAGAAACAATAAATTGTTAATTTATTGGTTGACAAAGGAGGTTGACAAAGGAGTGCAACTTGCTTACATCGCCAAGTGTGCACGCTCTCGAAACACGTCCAGCTTTGATGATGTCATCCGTCCGCAGCAAGCTGTCCTGTGCATTCCACGCCTCGCTCTGACGATGCTCTTCGGAGCCGGCGTCCTCCATCTGCCGGAAGATCTCACAGTTGTCAGCAAGGATTCCATACTGCCTAGGACTCGGGGATGCGTCACTGTATTATTAATACCATGCCTGTTTATTCCTACAAAATGTGAGTTGATCTACATCTATTATTAAAAGTGTTATTTCCTAAATACTGCACCCAGAGGCGCCTCTCTATTTGTGTTTTGTTGCAGCTGAAGAATTGGTTTCTACTCTATCATGATGGCAGCCCTGCTTGCATTTTTTGGACGCTTTTCTTCCGTCGTCACCATTCCTAAATAGACTCTTTCAGCTGATATTGATTTTATGGACTGACCTCATTATTTCCCTTGTTTTTTTTTTTTAACAGATTTGTATCAGAATGTTTACAATGTCTGACTTGTGTTGCGCCTATACTTGTTATGTTATGTCATCATTGGGCCGCAGTACTGGCGTCCACCAGCGGATGGATCCTGGCAGTGTGGAGTAGACAACACTTCCTGCGCTCAGGTGTTACGTGAAGGCAATTACTGGCAGTCTCATAAATACCCAGCTGATGAGTACTCTCATCACCTTGGTATCTCTCTCCTTGTGCCCTGACCTTGCTTGCCTGTTACCCAATCCTGAGTCTGCATCCGACCTTGTTCCCGAGCTTATCCTGACCCAGTTCCACATGCGTTCATGTTACCTTTTCCTTACCCTACAGCCCGATCCATCCCCTCCCTGTCCTGTTGGTTTCCTGTCCCTCATCTACTGATCTCCCTGTGTATGACCTTGACCTGGCTAACGTTTATGTTTCCGGAATATCCCTTGTTCACCTGCTTATCTGCTGTGTATGACCCTGGCCTGGCTTACGTCTGAGATTCTGGTATAGCCCCTTTGCTGTATATGCTATTTGTTGTTTGTGGGGTTTTGTTTGGTTGGTTGAACACTGTTTGTATTTACTTATGTTATCACCTAAACATCATTATTATTCATCTTACATGCATTTCTGGTTCTCTCTGTGCAGTCCACACAGTCTTCTAATTCACTGACAGTATACCAAGGCCATCCCTGCTTAGACGTGGCTGCACTGAAGAATCATCCTGGTTGCTGGGCTCACTAAAGATGGATTTTAATGAAATTGTCTATTATTCTCTGCTGGCAGCAGAGGATGGTGAATATTGTCTCCAGACTTTAAAAAATTGGACCAGTTACCAGCTGCTGGAAACGATCTGATCAGCTCATTTCCTAGTGGATCAGGGTCATATGGTATTTGAAGATGTTCAGCCTTTGATCCAGTTATGTGCAAAGCCAGCCCTGTCATGTATTCCTGAAGGAAGTGATGACTTCTCTCCTCCCTTCAATGGTGGCCAAGTTGAATCCCTGATATGATTGTTAGAGGATGAGCCGGCTTTTTTCGATGAACATTATTCCTCTTCTTCCCAGCAGGTGTTATCTGATTGCATTTGTTCAGTACAATCTCTGATTAAAGAGGCTGCATGTGAACCAACTTTTGTTCAACCTGTGCTACAGGCATGGCCAGATCTCCTGTATTTAGCCAAGCCACAACAATCCAGCCCTGTCATTAGTTACCTGCCTTCCCAAGAATCTATCTTCCCGTCGCCCATGGCAACCTCAGCTACAGCCCAGTATACGCAGCTTCCCACCAAGTACTATTACCCAGTCTCTACTCACTGCACCTATCCTGCTTTCAATCCACCTGCCTCTTCTCTTCCACCTGTAACAATCCCACAAAACCCTCCTCCAGCTACTGTTCCCTAGTATTCCTTTTGCCCAGTTACATCCTTTTCTTACAGCCCTGCAGTTACCTACAAAGCTGCAGTGGCTAAACAAAAAAAGAAAAAAAAGTTCTTTCCTACCCACACAATCCTGCCAGTAACCCAGTCTGCCTCCACACCGACCAACCTGCCCCAGTCTGCCTTCACGCCAGTTGAACCTGGTGACCCACCTAATGCTGCCAACCCAGTTCCTGCTACCCAGCCTGACGTCCCAGTGCCCACTACCCAGCCTGACGTCCCAGTGCCTGCTACCCAGCCTGATGTCCCATTGCTTACTACCCAGTCTGACATCCCAGTGCTTGCTATCCAGTCTGATGTCTCGGTGCCTGCCTTCCAGTCTGATGTCTCATGCCCGCCTTCCAGTCTGATGTCTCGGTGTCTGCCTTTCAGTCTGATGTCTCAGTGCCTGCCTTCCAGTCTGATGTCTCGGTGTCTGCCTTCCAGTCTGATGTCTCGGTGTCTGCCTTCCAGTCTGATGTCTCAACGCCTGCCTTCCAGTCTGATGTCTCGTGCCTGCCTTCCAGTCTGATGTCTCGGTGCCTGCCTTCCCATCTGATGTCTCGGTGCCTGCCTTCCAGTCTGATGTCCCGGTGCCTGCCTTCCAGTCTGATGTCCCGGCACCTGCCTTCCAGTCTGATGTCCCGTCGCCTGCCTTCCAGTCTGACGTCTCGATGCCTGCCTTCCAGTCTGAAGTTCCGGTGCCTGTGTCCCAGCCTGAAGAGTCAGTGTCCCAGCCTGAAAAGCCGGTGTCTCAGCCTGAAGTTTCGGTGCCCGTGTCTCAGCCTGAAGTTTTGGTGTCCGTGGCTCAGTCTGAAGTTTCGTGCCTGTGTCCCAGTCTGCTAAACCAGTGCCCGTTACCGAGTCTGCTAAACCAGTGCCCGTTACCCACTCTGCTAAACCGGAACCCGTCATCCGGCTTGTTAAGCCAGTGCCTGTTATTCAGCTTGCCAGACCAGTGCCCGGTGTCCAGCTCACTGAACTGGGGCCCATTACCCAGCCCACTGGGCCGGGGCCCGTTACCCAGCTTGCTGAGCAGGTGCCTGTGATCCAGCTGGTCTTTACAGTGCTCGGTGTTCGGCCTAATGTCCCAGTGCCCGCTGCACAACCCGATGACCCGGAGCCTGCTGCCCAGTCCGACGACCCGGGGCCTGCTGCCCAGCCGGATGACCCAGAGGCTGCTGCCCAGCCCGATGACCCGGAGCCTGCTACCCAGCCCGACGACCCAGAGCCTGCTGCCCAGCTTGACGACCCAGAGCCTGCTGCCCAGCTCGATGACCCGAAGCCTGCTGCCCAGCTCAATGACCCGGAGCCTGCTGCCCAGCTCGATGACCTGGAGCCTGCTGCCCAGCCTGATGTGCCACTGTCTGCTGCCCAGCCTGGTGTGTCTACTGCCCAGCTTGAAGTGTCCGTGCCTGCTGCCCAGCTTGACGACCCAGAGCCTGTTGCCCGGCTCGATGACCCAGAGCCTGCTGCCCAGCTAGATGGCCCAGAGCCTGCTGCCCAGCCTGATGTACCCCCATCCATTGTTCTGCCTGACACCATAGACTATGGACAATTTCAGCCAGTTGGAACGTCTGGAGGCCACTCCTTTGAGGGGGGGTACTGTCAGTAAAGGATCCATCTGCTGGTAAGATCTTTCATTTGGCGTGCAGTACTGAGGTCCACCAGCAGGTGTCTGGACAGTTTGAAACTGTCAGGGGAGCCTTTCCCTGCTGGTGTTATGTCATCGTTGGACCGCAGTACTGGCATCCACCAGTGGATGGATCCTGGCAGTGTGGAGCAGACAACACTTCCTGCGCTCAGGTGTTACGTGAGGAAAATTACTGGCAGTCTCATAAATACCCGGCTGATGAGTACTCTCATCGCCTTGGTATCTCGTCTCCTTGTGCCCTGACCTTGCTTGACTGTTACCCAATCCTGAGTCTGCATCCGACCATGTTCCCGAGCTTATCCTGACCCAATTCCACCTGCGTTCCTGTTACTTTTTCCTTACCCTACAGCCCGATCCATCCCCTCCCTGTCCTGTTGGTTCCCTGTCCCTCATCTACTGATCTCCCTGTGTATGACCTTGACCTGGCTAATGTTTATGTTTCTGGAATATCCCTTGTTCACCTGTTTATCTGCTGTGTATGACCCTGGCCTGGCTTACATCTGAGATTCTGGTATTACCCCATGCTGTATATACTATTTGTTTGTGGGGTTTTGTTTGGTTGGTTGAGCACTGTTTGTATTTACTTATTTATCACCTATCTTAATAAACATCATTATTATTCATCTTACATGCATTTCTGGTTCTCTCTGTGCAGTCCACACAGTCTGGTCTAGTAATTCACTGACAGATGTGTTCAGGAAGTGACAATAGTTGCATCCCCCATAGGTGAAGGTACCCACCCTTTTGCATGGGTCTTTGCCCCCATCTGCTTTGAATTCACTAGAGACTAACTTATTTCAAAGGGATCTAGCTCGTCTAAAAGTGAAAGCAGGAATGTTAGTCACAAAGGGGCCTATAGTGGGGTCCAGAACCAAGACGTGCCAGTACTTTTCTACAATAGATTTGATTTTCTTATGTTGATTTGAAAACTTCGTTATGATGGATATTGGGTTCTTCTTGTTGGTTTTGGAAGATGGATTGTAAAGCAGGTCACTCCGGGTCCTAGTACAGGCCCTATTATAGGCTTTTTTCAAACATGTCTTAGAGTACCCACGTACCAGAAGTCTCGCCTTCAAAAGGTCGGCTACCCTTTTGAATACATTGTCTGAGCAATTGCTCCTGATCCTCAAAAATTGACTATAAGGGATATAGGAGATAAGTACTCGAGGTTGAAAGATTTTTGCGTGTAGTATTGAATTTCCCATCATAGGCTTCCTGTAGAGGCTACTGCTCAACAATAGACATGTGCAGGATGAAAAAATTTGTTTAGTTTTGTTTTGTTTTGATTTGTTATTTAATTAGTTTAGTTAAATTCTTTGCATTCGTTACATTCGTTTTCGGGACTCATTTTGTTTTGTATTCGAATTCGAAAAAATTCGCCCGCATTCGAAAAAAACTCTCAAATTTGAAAAATTCTACCTCATTAAACTATATATGGTAAACTATATATAACCATTTTGCGAAATTCAAAATTCGTATAGAATGAAATTGAATTTGAATAAAAAAAATTAGAATAGAATCGAAAATACTAGAAAAGAAAAGCATAGAAAAACAATAGCACAGAACAGAAAAAATATTATATACAAAAAATAATATTATATTTATTTCTATTCTGTTCTATTGTTTTTCTATGCTATTCTTTTCTATTATTTTCTATTCTATTCTAATCTTTTTATTCAAATTTGATTTCAGTCTATATGAAATTTCAATTTCGGAAGATGGCTTCTGAAATTTGAATTTCGTGTAGAATGAATTCAAATTTGAATAGAAAAGATTAGAATAGAAAATAATAGAAAAGAATAGACTAAAAACAATAGAACAGAAAATTTTTATAGAAAAACACAGAATTGTTGACATTTTTGCAGATTTATTAAAAAAGAAAAACTGAAATATCACATGGTCGTAAGTATTTGTAAGTATTCAGACCCTTTGCTGTGACACTCATATTTAACTCAGGTGCTGTCCATTTCTTCTGATCATCCTTGAGATGGTTCTACACCTTCATTTGAGCCCAGCTGTGTTTGATTATACTGATTGGACTTGATTAGGAAAGCCACACACCTGTCTATATAAGACCTTACAGCTTACAGTGCATGTCAGAGCAAATGAGAATATGAGGTCAAAGAAACTGCCTGAAGAGCTCAGAGACAGAATTGTGGCAAGGCACAGATCTGGCCAAGGTTACAAAAAAAGTTCTGCTGCACTTAAGGTTCCTAAGAGCACAGTGGCCTCCATAATCCTTAAAAGGAAGACATTTGGGATGACCAGAACCCTTCCTAAAGCTGGCCGTCTGGCCAAACTGAGCTATGGGGGGAGAAAAGCCTTGGTGAGAGAGGTAAAGAAGAACCCAAAGATCACTGTGGCTGAGCTCCAGAGATGCAGTCGGGAGATGGGAGAAGGTTGTAGAAAGTCAATCATCACTGCAGCCCTCCATCAGTCGGGGCTTTATGGCAGAGTGGCCTGACAAGAAGCCTCTCCTCAGTGCCATAGAGTTTGCTAAAAAACATTTGAAGGACCCTAAGCACACAGCTAAAATAATGAAGGAGTGGCTTCACAACAACTCTTTGACTGTACTTGAATGGCCCAGCCAGAGCCCTGTCTTAAACCCAATTGAGCATCTCTGGAGAGATCTAAAAATGTCTGTCCACCAACGTTTACCATCCAACCTGACAGAACTCGAGAGGATCTGCAAGGAGGAATGGCAGAGGATCCCCAAATCCAGGTGCGAAAAACTTGTTGCATCTTTCCCAAAAAGACTCATGGCTGTATTAGATCAAAAGGGTGCTTCTACTAAATACTGAGCAAAGGGTCTGAATACTTAGGACCATGTGATATTTCAGTTTTTCTTTTTTAATAAATCTGCAAAAATGTCAACAATTCTGTGTTTTTATGTCAATATGGGGTGCTGTGTGTACATTAATGAGGAAAAAAAATGAACTTAAATGATTTTAGCAAATGGCTGCAATATAACAAAGATTGAAATATATATAAAACCATCTTCTGAAATTCGAATTTCGTATAAAAGGAATATATAGAGTTCGAATAGAAAAGATTAGAATAGAGTAGAAAAGAATAGACTAGAAAAACAATAGAACAGAATAGAATAAAATATAATATATACTGTATATTATATTTTATTCTATTCTGTTCTATTGTTTTTCTAGTCTATTATTTTCTATTATTTTCTTTTCTAATCTTTTCTATTAAAATAAAAATTCATTCTATACGAAATTCGAATTTCAGAAGCCATCTTCCAAAATTCGAATTTCGTATAGAATGAATTCAAATTCGAATAGAAAAGTTTAGAATAGAATAGAAAAGAATAGCATAGACCAGCATAGAAAAAATATATATATTTTTACTCACATATTTAACTTAGGTGCTGTCCATTTCTTCTGATCATCCTTGAGATGGTTCTACACCTTCATTTGAGTCCAGCTGTGTTTGATTATACTGATTAGGGATGAGCCGAAGACCCCCCTGTTCGGTTCGCACCAGAACTTGCGAACAGGCAAAAAATTTGTTCGAACACACGAACACCATTAAAGTCTAATGGACACGAACATGAATAATCAAAAGTGCTAATTTTAAAGGCTTATATGCAAGTTATTGTCATAAAAAGTGTTTGGGGACCTGGGTCCTGCCCCAGGGGACATGGATCAATGGAAAAAAAAGTTTTAAAAATGGCTGTTTTTTCGGGAGCAGTGATTTTAATAATGCTTAAAGTGAAACAATAAAAGTGTAATATCCCTGCGGCCAAAATGATACTAACACCCAAACTACTGTACAAATTCCAGTTGTTACCTATCCCTCTACCCAAGTACTTCTTTAGAGCTCTAAGGAGCTTAATAGGGAAAGTTGTTTGGGGTGGCAAAAAACCACGTATCTCCTATGCAATATTGAGCAGGGGGAAAAAAAAAGGCGGACTTGCTCTGCCTGACTACAACAGGTACTACATATCTGTAGTGCTTTCACGGATCACTGAATGGGTTAAAAAGGGGTCGGAGAAGTGGTGGGTGAACATTGAGCACTTTTTGAGTAAGACTAATCTAGGGCACTCGTTATGGAATCCTCCAAAATTTAGAGCACTAAGTATCAACACGGCCATGTTGACTCATAACACTTTAAAATACTGGGACCGGATACACATTCAGAACAAATGGTCACATAATTCACCACTGATATATATGAAAAATAATTTATTTTTTGAACCTGGGAGGAGGGAGGTGGGAGGGAATTGGCTGAAAGACGATTCCATTCAACTAAAACATTTTTTAAGTAAGGGGAGAATTCGCACATTCACTGAATTAAAGAGTGAGTCAGAGTTATGGGTGATGGATGGATGGAGGTACCTTCAGCTCTCTCACTTTATAGATAAGTTACCGAAACCACTTAGAAGTGAGGAGGAGCTTAGACCGTTTGAGCAGCTCTGTACGAAGGAGCAAACAGGCGGTGTTATAGCCCAGATCTATAGGATTCTGGGGGCAGAGATGGAACTGGAGGTGCCCCCCTACATCAAAAGGTGGGAGCGGGAATTAGGGTCACAATGTAGTAAAGACACGATAGAAAAGATTTTGAGGTTGGTTCATTATTCAGCATTAGACATTAGGAGAACGGAAATTCACTAAAAATGCCTCCCAAGATGGTATGCCACCCCAGGCAGATTAAGTAAAATGGATGGGGCGATGTCAGATACCTGCTGGAGGGGGTGCACATGTTTGGGAACAATGGCCCATATCTGCTGGGAGTGCCCCATCATTAAAACCTATTGGAAAAAAATTATATCACTGATCAAGGAGATTTCTGAGATAGTAATAGTGGAGGACCCGTGGGTTTGTCTCTTTCACGGGACTATGATGCCAGTAAAGAGTTATAAATCCTCTCTGGTCCCCATAATGCTAGATGTAGCCAAGAGGCAGATTGCTTTGAATTGGCTTAATTCATCAAGCCCCAATACACGAGATTGGCTCCTCTGCATAAATGAAATATATATCGCTGAGTGTTTGGACGACTGGGGTGTGTTATCTGACGAAGAGGAGGAACATACGGGGAAATGGGCAGGTTGGCTTAAATTTAAAAAGACCTGGAGTTATCTAAAGGAGATTACAAATACGGCATAACTGGGCAGGAATTCAATTCGAGATTGGCGAGACCAAGACGGAGAATGATCCCCTTGATCAGCCCCCTGCAGGACTGGGTGGGTTGGGGGGTTGGGTGGGTAGGGGGGAAGGGGGGTGGGGGGAGTCGGGGATATTTATTTTTATACCTTTGTGGATTTTTAATATGGAATATTCCCAGATGGATATGTTTCTGTTATGATAAAATGATAAATAAAGAATTAAAAAAACTACTTGCGGCTATTAATGAATTGCCAGTCCGACAATACACATAAAAGCTCATTGATAAAAACGGCATGGAAATTCCCCACAGGGGAACCCCAAACCAAAATTTAAAAAAAAAATGACGTGAGGGGGTTCCCCTAAATTCCATACCAGGCCCTTTGGGTCTGGTATGGATTTTAAGGGGAACCCCGTGCCAAAATTTAAAAAAAAATGGCGTGGGGTCCCCCCAAAAATCCATATCAGACCCTTATCCGAGCACGCAACCTGGCAGGCTGCAGGAAAAGAGGGGGGACGAGAGAGCGCCCCCCCTCCTGAACCGTACCAGGCCACATGCCCTCAACATTGGGAAGGTGCTTTGGGGTAGCCCCCCAAAACACCTTGTCCCCATGTTGATGGGGACAAGGGCCTCATCCCCACAACCCTTGCCCGGTGGTTGTGGGGGTCTGCGGGCAGGGGGCTTATCGGAATCTGGAAGCCCCCTTTAATAAGGAGACCCCAGATCCCAGCCCTCCCCCCTGTGTGAAATGGTAAGGGGGTACAAAAGTACCCCTACCATTTCACAAAAAAAGTGTCAAAAATGTTAAAAATGACAAGAGACAGTTTTTGACAATTCCTTTATTTAAATGCTATATATAGATATCTATAGATATCTATAGATATATAGATATCTATAGATATCTATATATAGATATCTATATATATATAATATATTATATTTTTTTCTGTTCTGTTTTATTGTTTTTTTATGCTATTCTTTTCTATTCTAATCTAATCTTCTCTATTCAAATTCGATTTCATTCTATTTGATATTCAAATTTCAGAAGATGTATATATCTATATAGATATATCTATATATATATATGTATATATATATATATATATATATATATATATATATATATATATATACATATATGTATATATATATATATATATATACATATATGTATATATATATATATATATATATATATATATATATATATATATATATATATATATATAGATATATCTATATCTATATATATATATATACCATTTATCGGCGTATATCACGCACAGGCGTATAACACGCACATTCATTTTAAGAGGGAAGTTTCAGGAAAAAAGCTTAAATTTTAAATAAGGAACTTTGAAGCAAAATAAGGGTCAGTGTCCATCTGCAGCCTCTCAAGTGCCATCAATGCAGCAGCCTCACCATTGCCATCAATGCAGCAGCCTCATCATTTCCATCAATGCAGCAGCCTCACCATTTCCATCAATGCAGCAGCCTCACCATTTCCATCAATGCAGCAGCCTCACCATTTCCATCAATGCAGCAGCCTCACCATTACCTTCAATGCAGCAGCCTCGCCATTGCCATCAGTGCAGCCTGATCGATGCTCATCTGCAGCCTAGAGGGGACAGGGAGGGGGGCGGGACAAGCGCCAACCAATTTACATACAGTGAGAATCTCCTATGATAGACAGAACAGTGGTCCAATGGCGGCCCAGGAGACAGGACTTCTTATTACAGAGGCAGCCAAGTAAACAGAAGATTCTCACTTTATGTAATCTGACAGCGCTTGTCCCGCCACCCCTCCCTGTCCCCTCCTCCGAGGCAGCTAAAATTAAATTATCGGCGTATAACACGCACACGCTCTTTGCACCCGATTTTCATGGTGAAAAAGTGAGTGTTATACGCCAATAAATACAGTGTGTATATATATATATATATATATATATATATATATATATATATATATATGGTCTTTAATGACCTCAAATTTGTCCAAATTTTGATTGGGACAAAAACTAAGACCACGGACCAAAACCTGTGTTTTAACCAGACTGAATTTATAGGAAGACAAATTTATAACATTTAAATCAGAAACAGTAGAATCAGAGGGAGAGGTATAGATGGTGCTTACCTCATCCTCGATTCACTGTGATTTATTGTTAGCGTTGGTTTTAAACAATTGATCATCATGAGGAGCATTGGTCTGAGATATCTTGCAACCTGAGCATTGTAGTCTAAAAGAGGGTGGATTGGAATCAGCATTGAATAATGACAGAAAAACACCAGTATTACCCACTGGGTTGCCCATTGTTGCCTGGTTAAAATTAGGGGGGGCTGAGTGAGTTAGGGACTCAGTAATATGCTTTTTGTTTGATTTTCCATTTGATCCAGTTCCATTGGAACCTCTTTTTGATCCTTGGAATCCCCTAGAGGAAACCGAGGAAGCCGAAGAGGCATCAGAAAACCCGGGATCCACATTATGAGATCTTTGTTTGAAATTTGGTCTCATTCTAGCCTGTACACTCTTTCAATTATATGCTTTTATTTTATCTTTATTGAACTGCTCCAAGAGTACATTCATTCATTGTCTTATTAGGTATATGACGCATGCTTCTTAAAAGCTATGAGTTGAATGTATAACGGTTCAAGTTTTCTGTCACTTTCTCTAATTGTTCGTTGGTATTCCTCTACAAGTATAGACATAATACCATTAGAACAAGCAGATAGATTTTTTTCCCACTCCTTTTTGAAGGCTGGTCCAATATTCTCCATGGTGGGAAGATTTGGACCCACAATCCAAATGGGTTGATTTTAGTTTTAATGCACTTGTCAAACGACTGTATATGCCAGTAATTTAAAGATTTTTTTTCCAATAATTTCCCTAAATTGGAAAAAATGGACAGTATTTCAGTATCCCTCTGTTCCTTCTGCGCACAATTCCTATAGAGACCCAACATGGCAGTGTCCCAGTTGGTACCAGCATAATTAGTCATAATCAAACAAATAATAATAGATATCAGAGTATAGATTATCAAAAGAGTGACAAAGAAGGCACCAAGTGAGGGATGGATATTTGCTATCCGTTAATGAAGATATTATTTAGAAATGGTGCTAATTGTCACAGAAAAGGCTGCACTGACCCACATCCCTAAAATACATAGTAAAAGACAAATTTCCTCTAGGTGGGACTTTGAGAAGGGACAGAAAGCAGCTAGGGTATCACAAAGGTATTACAAAAATATAAATATTTTAATAGTTTAGGTTAAAAGGGTAATCATATAAAAGTACAATACATGAAAATTGGATAGGATGCTGATACAGAAAAAACACAGTTAATGTCACAATCAATAATCACAGTTAATCTGTTGAAGTACAAATGAGGACAACAGAAGTACCCAATGTGTTTCAAGTCTGTAAATATACTTTCTATTCTTCAGGGGTGTGCCATTGCGGCAGGATGTATAAACATCTACAATTGATAGAAAGGGTACAAATGAGTATACAATGCATATAATACACCATCATAACAGGCATGTATAATGTCACACCATTTCTAATTCCATATACACTGACCATACAAACTGTATAACTGTTCAAAGTATCTTGCATCCAAAACAGGGAGAAGGTATCCGTTCCGGTTCAGTGAGATGAGAGCACTGCTCGGGGAGCATCTGGGCCCAAAAAGAAGGAAATGGTCCCTCACAAAGGATGCCCTGGCATAGCCCGATAAGGGTTCCCCTTATACAATCCCCGGGCAACAATAGTCGCTAGAAGGAAAAAAGAAGGATGGAGGATAATTATTGGTATGGTGTATAGACCAAACTTATATAAGACAAAGCTTAAAAAGTGAAACATATGTAGAGGCTTGTCTAGAAAAATGAGTTGAGAGGGTGACAGGTATGTGTACAGACATAATGACAATATCATGTATGACATATGTATGGCATTGTATGAATATATCTGTATATAGAAATAAGAATGTACATGTACCTGCCCAGCTGGGTGCATGAGACTCAGACAGGGAGAGAGACAGGGACCTAAGGATGCTGCATTGTCCACACTATTTGCCACAGAGCTCAAAGGGGACTGGCTAGACTGAGGATGTGTTTTATGTGTGGTATTGGGGGCCATTGGGCCAATCCCACGTGCATGCATAGCAGGACGGGGCTTGAGCTGGGTGTCCCCTGAGAGGATGGCGTGCGAATGGCGTCTCCAGACATGCCAGCCACAAAGATGGAGAAAGCGGTGTAACCAGCATGACAAAAACCTTGATGTGACGTGGCACGTCCGGAATGCCCTCCGGAGGAGCCGGAAGTGGCGTGGAGGTGACGCCGCCCCGCGTCAACCTACCGCGGCACAAAAACAGGAGCCTAGTGACCAGGGCGGAAAATCCGGTCACATGGCTCCAAAGTAAACAGAGGCCGCCCATGTCAGAATGACGTGAGCGCCCCCCCGTGCGCCAAGTGGGGGACCAAATGGGCATGCGCCAAGAGACAGGCAACAACCCACTGACTGGAAATCAAACTCAGGACAACCAACAGGGTACACATACATGTTGGTGACCCAAAATGAAAAATTGAACAGAAGTATGAAAGAATTGTAATAGAAAAAGTAGGCCAGGGAAATTTTTTGGCAAAGATCAGTTAGGAAAACATATGATGTGTATATAAGTAGTCAGTCATTACAGGAATAACACAATTGTCATTACATTTGTAACACACTTATACCACAGTATACCACAGTATAACATGAATTAGAATAAAAGGTAGGGAGTAGCAGGGGTTATTTTTAGGTATAGTGGATAAACAGTGGTCCACCCATAGGTGGGTAAAGTACTCTGTGGTAGGTAGTGCAAACTATTTTTGGAGTTGTGAGAAAGTTTTTAGTTTTGAGTCAGAGAAGAGGTTTTGGATATGTAGGATCTCTTTGCTGCTCCGGTGGGATAGCACTATGTTGGGTGTTAAGTGTTTTAAGACTCCTAGTGGAATGGGAGGGGAAGTGGTTTGTGAGTGGTAGGTTTGTTATCATTTTCCATGCCTGAGTTGTGGCTTTAATTGTGGGAGAGAGGGCATTTGGTATGGTGATACCTAGAGGGATCACGAGGACCCATGTTTGTAGACCTGTTTAAATAAGTGAGCAGGATTCTATTTGTACCTAATGTGTTAGTTTCATAGCAAGGTAGTAGTCCTTGAAGTCTATATACCCTGAATCTCCCGCCAATTTGTGTTTAATTTGAGTGAGCGCATCTGGGTTTTTTCCCTTTCCATATAAATTTGTTAAACATTGTTTAGAGGGATTTGAAGTGTCAATAGGGGATGGGCATAGGTAGGGTTCTGAAAAGGTAAAGTATTTGTGGTAAATTAATAATCTTGAACGCAGCTAATTTTCCAGACCAAGATATTTAGTGTTTCGCTAGTTTATGTAATTCAGTTTGTAGTCTATTGGCAAACATTTTGTAATTCGTTGCAAAAAGGACTTTCACTGTTTTGGTGAACTGGATGCCTAAGTATGATATGTTGTTCTCGGCCCAAGTAAATGGAGGTTGGGATTGTAATAGGTTTCTCATTGTGGCATCTAGAACTAAGTCAAATATAAATGACTTTGTTTTGTTCACTTTGTAGTAGGATATTCTACTAAACCATTTGAAGGTGGTTTGTATTTCTGGCAGGGAAGTGGTTGGGTTTGTGACCATAAGGATTAAATCATCAGCAAATAGGCTGATTTTATGTGAGGTTCTATCTATTGTAAAGCCAGAGATCTTGGGGTTAGTTCTGATGTGTTCTGCTAGGGGTTCCATAAGTAGATTAAATATTAAATGAGATGGTGGGCAACCTTGTCGTGTGCCCTTAGTTATATGGAATGATTGGGATATCATTTCTGCAGAATATACTTTCGCTGAGGGGTTTGAGTGGAGGGCTAAAATTGCTTAGAGTATTCTGCCACAGAAGCCAAATCTGATAAAGACTCTATGAAGATAGGTCCAGTGAATTCTGTCGAACGCCTTCTCTGCGCCTAAGGATAGAAGCAGAGAAGGCATTCTGCTAGACTCAGCATGGTAGAAAATGTCTATAAGTCACCTAGTAGCATCGGATGCTTGGCAGCCTTTGGTAAAACCTGTTTGGTTTCGATGGATCAAGGTGGGTAAAATGTAATTCAGTCGATTGGCAATAGTTTTTGCATAGATTTTAAAGTTGAGATTTAGTTAGGAGATTGGTCTGAAGTTTGAAGGGTATTTGGTTATTTTCTTGGTTTTGGGAGAGTTATTATCATTGCCTGTAGCTTTTCAGAAGGAAATGAAGAAGAGGAGGCAGCGTCATTGAATACAGTGGTCATTAGAGGGGTTAGTAAATGGGAGAATTGTTTGTAATATTTGCTGGTAAGCCTGTCTGGGCCAGGGGCTTTCCCTAAGGGGAGGGAATCAATTGCCAATTGGAGCTCAGTGTTTGTAAATGGTTCGCTTAAGGATTTTATTTGTTTTTATTTTTTTTTATTTTGTAGGTTTCCCTACATACTTATACTTTACAAACATAGCTAACCCTCTCCTCATATTTCTACATTGATATGCCTCTGAAGTTTCAATACTCCTGTTATTTTAATCATATTTAAACATACAAAACAAACCATATAGAACATAACTAAACAAAAAACAAAAAAAGGGGAGTAAAAAAAATTAGACCCCCCTCCCTCTCCCCTCCCATGCCCAGGGAGGAAGCGCCATCTGTCCAGGCTCCCCCACTTCCTACCTAAACTGTCTTCACTCCTCCTCCTCACTTGCGAGTAGCCTCCTCCCCTCTTCCTACTTTACAAATACTTCACACCTGGGTCATATTTCAGTAACTTGTTCTTTTCTATCCAAGGTCGTGGGCACAAGATTTTCCATTATCCCAACTCTTTTAACTTTATTAAGCCACATAGAGATGGGGGTTAGCCGAGGGTCCTTCCAACACAGGGTGATGCAGGCTTTCGCTGCATTCACCAAGTGGCAAAGTATTGAGTTTTTATATTTCTTAAGTGGGATTTGTGAGCTCTGTAGCAAGAAAAATCTGAGATCTAAAACTCTGTGAATTTTTGGGTAATCCTCTGTACTTCCAGCCAGAACTGTCTAATTTTTGGGCATGTCCAAAAGATATGGAGTAAGGTCCTTTGTCCCTCACAGCCTCTCCAACAACAGTCTGAGGCATCTGGAAAAAATGTATTAAGAATTGAAGGGGTATAGTACCAAAGTGTTAGTAACTTATAATTAGACTCCTGAGTTTTTGTGCACCTTGATGATTTTAACCACAGATATATAATGTTCTGGCGCTGGACTGGTGTGAAGATTTGATCAAGATCTCTCTCCCATTTGCTTAAGCCTAGCATTATAAAATCCTCAGGGGGTGCCATAAACAACACGTACATCCTAGAAATAGTATGAGGAAGGGGCTCCCCTTCCTCGCAATATACCTCCAATTTTGTGCGCGTTGAAAGCCCTCCGTGGGTCCCAATGTTTCAAGAAAATGGCGAACTTGTAGTGCTTGCCAAAAAGATATTTCAAACTGTCCTCCCTGTTGCACCAGAGAGTCTATAGTTGACCAATTGTCGGGGGTCAAAAAATGTGAGGCTTGAAAACACCCCTTCTCCCTCAGATTCCCATACACTCGGGACTCTAGGCCTGGGGCAAAGTCAGGATTTCCCAATATGGGAAACAAGGGTGAATGTTTAGTAGAGAATCTAGGGTTCTGGCAGATCTTAAAGCCTATTCACAGTGTAGTACCTATCGTGGGATGTGTTTTAAGTGAAGCTGGTAAGGCATTGTAACACCATATAGCTCTATTTAGTGGGACTGGACTCACCTGCTGTTCAATGGTCATCCACAGTTTATATTCTCCATGTCTACACCAGTCAATTATTCTGCCGAGATGGGCTGCTTGATAATATCTATATGGATCTGGGGTCGCTACTCCTCCTGCCCTCTTGGGCAGTGTCAACAGTGCTCTGCTGATCCTTGGGTGTTTACTGGCCCAGATAAATTTAGTAAACGCTGCCCGAATTTGGCTGAAGTAGGCCATGGGAGTAGTAATAGGTAATGCTTGAAAAAGATACAAAAATGTAGGCACTATATTCATCTTTATCATGTTACATCTGCTGAACCATGAGTGTATTCCTCTACTCCACTTATCCAGCAGTGCTCTAACTGCAATAAGTAGCGGAGGAAAATTAATCGCAAAGGTGTCTGTTAAATTTGGTGGAATGTGAGTACCCAGATAATTTAGCGCAGTTGCCGTCCATCTAAACTTAAAGGAAAGCTGTAGGGTACTGCAGACAGGACCCGGCAGTGCCACCCCACCGCCTCTGATTTACTGTAATTTTTAAATTTGTTTTTCATATAGAGTTGGTAGTTTGATGTGGTTTAGAAAGTTATTAATATCTTCAGTAGAAGGTTGATGTGTCAGAGGGTCTAGTTTAATATCGTATAAGTCTCTATAATATGCACTGAAGGCGTCTGCAATATCTTGAGGATTTACTTTCTTTTCTTTGGAGTGAGGGTGAAGAAAATATGCTATTTTGGATTTGGGGTGTAAAATAACAGGGGACGTTGTGAACTTAATAAGTTATACAAAATGTTGAGCATTACAAATAAAGTGCATGGTGCTTAACTAAATAATAATTAATAATTAATTGATAATTCAGTGCTGAAATAACAGTGACTTTAAATATTTCATCAAAACTAATACTTCATCAAAACACAAATATTTCATCAAGAAACAAAAAGTCCATAAATCTTTTGTGATGCAACTTCAATCTTTACACCATCACCAATGGCAAAACTTCATGAGAAAAACACCCGGTGGATGTGAGAGAAATTCCTACTTACCAAACCACCGTGACCTCTTTAACTAAAAAGAAGGTCAGATGGGGCTTTTTTAATGTGGATATGTGATCTTGCTTTTATATCAGAGGAGATGTGGCTGGAATCTTGCTAATACTCCACCGCAGTAACAGTTCTAAAAAATGAAAAAAAAAAAAACAGGACCATAGTGTAATACAGTTTAATTAAAAAATTGTTTTAAAAACATGAGCCAAATGGCCGCTTATATTAGTAGGTGCCTTTCCTTGGCACTGGAGGTATAAAGCATCTGTCACCAGGTAGATGGAAGGAATAGCTGTCCCGCTCACGCTGTTATGATCCACGTGCATTCCACCACCGTGGTGAGACAGAACCGGAAGTGGCCGGAAGTAAAACGTGACCGGGATGCGCCTCAACGTACGTTTCATCTTCACAATGACATCAGGAAGCATGAAGGCTAGCACTATTGAACTTTGAGGGGAGAAGCTCTTATATATTTATAATTTTCTAGCACTTGTTCATTTAGCTATTCCATAGCAAGAGGTTCTTTAATTTTTCACTTATTTTGGATTTGGCCCGGTATCCCTTTATGAGCTGAGCCAGGGCCTTCCCTTCTACATTAGAGGTGGAATAGGCTGTAGCCTTTAATTTGCACTGTAATTTTTTGAAGGAATGTAAGAGTAGGGTTCTGAGCTCTTGCCTCAGGAATAACAGCTTGGCTGACAACATAGCTTGGGGGTTTGTTTTGTTTTGTCTTTCCAATATACATATGTCAGTCATGAGGGAGTCTAGATGCTGCGTCCTCTCTTTTTTCATACAAGAATTCAATTGCATTAATACACTTCTGATAAATGCTTTGTGTGCATTCCATACCATGCAAGTTTCAGGTACTGAACACACATTATTGGAGATAAATTCAGAAAGTAGGGTGGTGATTTCTTTAGTATATGTTGGTTGCTGTAGCAGAAAGTTATTTGCCCTCCAAAGGCTGGCTTTGGATCTGAGGGTGGAGTCTGCATTAGAGATGCTAATAGGTGCATGGTCTGACTACGACATGGTATGAATGGTTGTGGATGTGGCTTTCTGAAGAAGCCATTTGTCTGCAAGAAAGAGATAAATACTTGAATATGTTTTATGTAGTGGAGAGAAATATGTGTAGTCTCCTTCTGACCCGTGATGGCAATGCCATATATTGAACTTGAAGTCTTGGTGGAACATGAATTGTTTCAGAGGAGATTCCTGTCTCTTGGATGCATTGGAACAGTTTAAGTGGACGTCTAGGACTAAGTTAATGTCTCCACAAATTATCGTATGTCCTTTTTGTATGGATTTGATGGTTACATAGTTACATAGTTACATAGTAGGTGAGGTTGAAAAAAGACACAAGTCCATCAAGTCCAACCTATGTGTGTGATTATGTGTCAGTATTGCATTGTATATCCCTGTATGTTGTGGTCATTCAGGTGCTTATCTAATAGTTTCTTGAAGCTATCAATGCTTCCCTGCTGAGACCACCGCCTGTGGAAGGGAATTCCACATCCTTGCCGCTCTTACAGTAAAGAACCCTCTAAGTAGTTTAAGGTTAAACCTTTTTTCTTCTAATTTTAATGAGTGGCCACGAGTCTTGTTAAACTCTCTTCTGTGAAAAAGTTTTATCCCTATTGTGGGGTCACCAGTCCGGTATTTGTAAATTGAAATCATATCCCCTCTCAAGCGTCTCTTCTCCAGAGAGAATAAGTTCAGTGCTCGCAACCTTTCCACATAACTAAGATCCTCCAGACCCTTTATTAGCTTTGTTGCCCTTCTTTGTACTCGCTCCATTTCCAGTACATCCTTCCTGAGGACTGGTGCCCAGAACTGGACCGCATACTCTAGGTGCGGCCGGACCAGAGTCTTGTAGAGCGGGAGAATTATCGTTTTATCTCTGGAGTTGATCCCCCTTTTAATGCATGCCAATATTCTGTTTGCTTTGTTAGCAGCAGCTTGGCATTGCCTGCCATTGCTGAGCCTATCATCTACTAGGACCTCCAGGTCCTTTTCCATCCTAGATTCCCCCAGAGATTCTCCCCCCAGTGTATAGATTGCATTCATATTTTTGCCACCCAAATGCATTATTTTACATTTTTCTACATTGAACTTCATTTGCCATGTAGTCGCCCACCCCATTAATTTGTTCAGGTCTTTTTACAAGGTTTCCACGTCCTGCGGAGAAGTTATTGCCCTGCTTAGCTTAGTATCATCTGCAAATACAGAGATTGAACTGTTTATCCCATCCTCCAGATCGTTTATGAACAAATTAAATAGGATTGGTCCCAGCACAGAACAATGGGGAACCCCACTACCCACCCCTGACCATTCCGAGTACTCCCCATTTATCCCCACCCTCTGAACTCGCCCTTGTAGCCAGTTTTCAATCCATGTACTCACCCTATGGTCCATGCCAATGGACCTTATCTTGTACAGTAAACATTTATGGGGAACTGTGTCAAATGCTTTTGAAAAATCCAGATACACCACGTCTACGGGCCTTCCTTTATCTAGATGGCAACTCACCTCCTCATAGAAGGTTAATAGATTGGTTTGGCAAGAACGATTCTTCATGAATCCATGCTGATTACTGCTAATGATACCGTTCTTATTACTAAAATCTTGTATATAGTCCCTTATCATCCCCTCCAAGAGTTTACATACTATTGATGTTAGGCTAACTGGTCTGTAATTCCCAGGGATGTATTTTGGGCCCTTTTTAAATATTGGTGCTACATTGGCTTTTCTCCAATCAGCTGGTACCATTCCAGTCAGTAGACTATCTGTAAAAATTAGGAACAACGGTCTGGCAATCACTTGACTGAGTTCCCTAAGTACCCTCGGATGCAAGCCATCTGGTCCCGGTGATTTATTAATGTTAAGTTTCTCAAGTCTAATTTTAATTCCGTCCTCTGTTAACCAAGGAGGTGCTTCCTGTGTTGTGTCATGAGGATAAACACTGCAGTTTTGGTTACTGAAGCCCCCCAAGAAGAAGAATAAATTCAATACCTTCTCCATCTCCCCATCCTCTGTAACCAGATGTCCTTCCTCATTCTTTATGGGGCCAATATGGTCTGTCCTCCCTTTTTTACTGTTTACATACTTAAAGAATTTCTTGGGATTTTTTTTGCTCTCCTCCTCTATGTGTCTTTCATGTTCTATCTTAGCTGTCCTAATTGCACCCTTACATTTTCTGTTGCATTCTTTGTAAAGTCTGAATGCTGAGGATGATCCCTCAACCTTGTATTTTTTGAAGGCCTTCTCCTTTGCTTTTATATGCATTTTTACATTGGAGTTAAGCCATCCAGGACTTTTGTTCGCTCTTTTAAATTTATTACCCAATGGGATACATTGGCTAATGCCCTTATTTAATATGCTCTTAAAGCAAACCCATCTCTCCTCCGTATTCTTTGTTCCTAATATTTTATCCCAATTTATGCCTTTTAGCAAGGTTTGTAGTTTAGGGAAGTTGGCTCTTTTGAAATTCAGTGTCTTTGTATTCCCTTTATGTTTCCTATTTGTGTGATTTATACTGAAACTAATTGACCTGTGATCGCTGTTACCTAAATTGCCCCGTATTTCCACATCCGTGATCAGGTCTGTATTGTTGGTAATCAGTAGATCCAGTAATGTTTTATTTCTAGTTGGTGCGTCTACCATCTGACCCATACAATTGTCCTGCAAGACATTAAGGAACTGGCGAGCCTTAAATGAATGCGCGGTTCCCTCCGCCCAGTCTATGTCTGGATAATTAAAATCCCCCATTATGATAACACTTCCCATCCTTGCTGCTAATCTAATTTGCGATAGGAGATCCGTCTCCACTTCCTCCCTCAGGTTAGGGGGCCTATAGCATACTCCCAGTATTATTTTCCCCTTAGCTTCATCCCTTTGGCGCTCTACCCATAAGGATTCCACCTCCTCTCTAGCTCCCTCCGTGATGTCATCTCTCACATTCACTTGTACATTATTCTTGATATATAGGCATACCCCTCCCCCTTTTTTACCCTCTCTATCCTTGCGGTATAGGGTATACCCTTAAATGTTTGCCAGCCAATCATGAGAGCTGTTGAACCAGGTCTCTGAAATTCCCACAAAATCCAAATCCTCCTCGTACAACAGTATCTCTAGTTCACCCATCTTGTCCGCCATGCTCCTGGCATTGGTGAACATGCCACATAGTTTAAACCGGTCGCATATTGTCCTCGTATTGGGTATTTCGAGATTGCAACTAGGACTTGCTTCTATACTCACCTTGTGTTTTTGTGCTTTGGTTAAACTACCACTAATGCCCCCAATACTACCCTCTGGAATATCTTCCACGCTGGTCTTCTTATGGAAACGCATTTTGTGAGTATTAGGAGAGTATTTGTTAATTAGGGTATATGAGACATTGTTAATGGTGCATATCAGCACTATATAACGACCGTTTGGGTCTAGGATCAGTTGATGCAGTTGAAAGGTTATTGTGTCTCTCACAGCAATTAGGACTCTTTGTTTCTTGGAGGAAAAGGATGCTTGGAAGATGTGTGGATAATGTTTGTTGGAACATTTAGGTGGTGCAGTGGATGAAAAGTGTTTCTTGAACATAGATAGGATGCTGAGTGGCATAGCTGGTTGAGGACGTTTGGTGTTGAGGGTTCATGCACTTACAGTTAGTAGATGCATAGGAGAGCAGACCTGTTGTTTTTCTGTTGCTACAATATCTTAGTTGATGAGTCTTGATGCAAGGGTTTTGGGAAAGCTATATAGTAAACACAAAACAGCAAAATGTAAAAGAACAAATAACAAACTAATTTGAGGCTACGTAGTGTATTCTGTGAAGGATCAAATCAGCTGTGTTCAGCAGATCTGTTGTGGGGGGGGGACAGTCAAATATAACTATTGACTAATAAAACATGGAGCCGTGAACCAGGGAGAGACTTTTTAAGGTGTGCAAGGCCCATCCTCGGGCATAGAGTTGCCGGCTTAATCAGTGTGCTTCCATTGAGTGCAACAATTGTGTGGATGTTTCGTTGTGGCATGGGAAGACCAGGTTCCAGTGGTTGTTCCAGAATGATACCCCACGTGTATAGCAATTTCATTCATCCTGTGAGAGTGGTGACAGTGTGGTCTGTGCCATTTTTTTTAATCATTTGGGTTGCAGAGTAGCGCCATTTATATTAAATTTTGTGGTTGTGCAGTGCTTTAGTGACAGGCTTTAGTTGTCTGCGCAGTTGAAGGGTGTACTTAGAGCGGTCTGGAAAGAGCTACATCTTTTCAAATGGAGTGGGGTGGTTTCAGTTCTGGTGACCATCAAGAGCATTTCTTTTGCTCAGAAAATGTGTACTTTCATTAGTACATCTCTTGGGACAGAGGCCACTAGGTGAAGTGGTTTGGAGATCCTGTGTATGCGATCTATGGAGATTTCAAGCGGTGTGGCGTTAGGAAGGACAGCTTGCATGAGCTCCACTAAAAACTTTTGGAGGTCAGCAGCTAAAACCGATTCAGGTATTCCTCATATTTTGACATTGTTTCGGCAGGACCTGTCCTCCAGGTCTGCCAATTTGGCTCTGATCTATGACTGGTCCTCTTTGACCTCCACATAAGCATCTACTAGGTAATTTATAGTCATGGTACTTAACTCAATTTTATCTTCTATATAGGAGACTCTATTCCCCCAGGTTATGTATATCAGAGGAAAATTTAGTGATAAGGGAAGATAGATCAGACATCAGGGAGGACTGTAATGAGAGGAGCATGTCTTTTAGTGTTGTGTTCATTACAGGCTGGCCTGTGGTAGGGAAAGCTTCCATAGAAATTGTAGGGCCTGGTTAGATTTAAGGAGTGGAATGAGGAGGCCACAGATTTTGTCTGAGAGTGGAAGCTCATCCATTATCATTCTAGTTTTTGCTGGACTGCCTGAAAGCAGGCTCCCTCCTGCTGTGTTGTCAGGGGATAAAGGCAGGGGCTGAGGG
Source organism: Aquarana catesbeiana (assembly GCF_042186555.1). NCBI lineage: Eukaryota > Metazoa > Chordata > Amphibia > Anura > Ranidae > Aquarana > Aquarana catesbeiana. The sequence goes on along the minus strand of NC_133325.1, from coordinate 215,702,536 downwards.
TCCTGATCTCCCTGTGAATTGTCAGGGAGATCTGTGTGGGAGCTGCAAGGGGTTAGTTGTATTGGTGTCTCCGAGTTTGTTTTTTCTAGCTGGATCCATGCCTTAATGCTCCAATTTGAGTTCCAGTCCACTAACTTTGCAAGGTGGCAAGCTATATGATATTTTTGAATGTCAGGCAAACCTATGCCTCCTTTTGATTTGAGGTGAGCATGGTGTAGCTGAGTTCCAGATTTGTGTGTGCTTCCAGAGAAAAAGGGAACATGCTTTGCGGTATGACGTAAAAAAGCCTGAGGCAATTGGAAATGCACCATTTGTAATATATAATATAATATATATACAGTATCTCACAAAAGTGAGCACACCCCTCACATTTTTGTAAATATTTTATTATGTCTTTTCATGTGACAACTCTTAAGAAACAACACTTTGCTACAATGTAAAGTAGTGAGTGTACAGCTCACTCACAATGTAAAGTAGTGAGTGTACAGTGTAAATTTGCTGTCCCCTCAAAATAACTCAACACACAGCCATTAATGTCTAAACTGCTGGCAACAAAACAATACACCCTTTAGTGAAAATGCCCAAATTGGGCCCAAAGTGTCAATATTTTATGTAGTCAACAATATTTTCCAGCACTGCCTTAACCCTCTTGGGCATGGAGTTCACCAGAGCTTCACAGGTTGCCACTGGAGTCCTTTTCCACTCCATCATGATGACATCATGAAGCTGGTGAATGTTAGAGACCTTGTGCTCCTCCACCTTCTGTTTGAGGATGCCCCACAGATGCTCAATAGGGTTTAGGTCTGGAGACATGCTTGGCCAGTCAATCACCTTTAACCTCAGCTTCTTTAGCAAGGCAGTGGTCATGGTTGGGGGCAACAAGGCAGGAGGTGTGTTTGGAGTCTTATCATGTTTGATTAGTGCCCTGCAGCCCAGTCTCTAAAGAGAGGGGATCATGCTCTGCTTCACAGTACATGTTGGCATTCATAGTTCCCTCAATAAACTGTAGCTCCCCAGTGCCGGAAGCACTCATGCAGCCCCAGATTATGACACTCCCACCACCATACTTGACTGTAGGCAAGACACAATTGTCTTTGTACTCCTCACCTGGTTGCCACCACACATGCTTGACCCTATCTGAACCAAATACGTTCATCTTGATCACATCAGACCACAGGACATGGTTCCAGTAATCCATGTCCTTAGTCTGCTTGTCTTCAGCAAACTGTTTGTAGGCTTCTTGCAGATCATCTTTAGAAGAGGCTTCCTTCTGGGACGACAGCCATGCAGACCAATTTGATGCAGTGTGTGGTGTATGGTCTGAGCACTGACAGGCTGACCCCCCACCCCTTCAACTTCTGCAGCAATGCTGGCAGCACACACCTGTTCCCCATTCACACCTGAGACCTTGTAACACTAATGAGTCACGTGACACAGGGGAGGGAAAATGGCTAATTGGGCCCAATTTGGACATTTTTACTTAGGGGTGTACTCACTTTTGTTGCCAGCAGTTTAGACATTAATGGCTGTGTGTTGAGTTATTTTGAGGGGACAGCAAATTTACACTGTTATACAAGCTGTACACTCACTACTTTATATTGTAGCAAAGTGTCATTTTTTAAGTGTTGTCACATGAAAAGATATAATAAAATATTTACAAAAATGTGAGGGGTGTACTCACTTTTGTGACATACTGTATATATATATATATATATATATATATATATATATATATATATATATATATATATATATATTTGTAATATATATGGGAGGCAGGGGAGTATGTTCATTTAATAATAGAGGCTCTCCCAAACCAAATGAAGAGCCCCTTGTGCTATTTCTGTAGATCGTTTTGAACGTCCCTTAAAATGGGCAAGCAGTTTAGTGTATAAAGATCAGAGAGAGATTTTGGGAGTTGGATCCCAAGATAGGTGATCGATTGCTTTTGTCACGTAAAAGGGAATTTATATTTACAGGACGTTACAACATGGGATGGGTCATGGCATCGTGTTGAGGGCGAATAATTAAGAGAAGTTGATCTGTAAGTAAGAGAGGCTATTATAGTGTGAAAAATCTTCCAGGAGGTTAGGGATAGTGGACTGTGGCTCAATCAAGAACAGTAGGATGGCATCCACAAATGCATCCACTATTTTGTATGTGTTCTCTGCAACTTTGATTCCTTTAATGTTGTGGTTAGCTCTAATGTGCTGCAGTAGTGGTTCTAGCTTTAGAACGAACAGGAGTGGCGATAGAGGGCAGCATTGCCTGGTTCCGTTTGAGATGGTCAAGGCATTCGATAGGTGTCCATTTATTGGAACTCTGGCGGTTGGAGCAGAGTAAAGTGCAATAATGAGGTTGAGCATGTTATTGTGATTGCCGATGTGTTTCAGGACTGCTTGCATGTAGTCCCAGGTCACCATATCGAATCCTCCACACTTAGTTTTGGTAAGCCAGTGGTGTAGGTTTATGGCCTTTAGGGTATTGTCCCTGGCTTCCCTGCCCGGAACAAAGCCTACTTGGTCATTGTTTATTATTGATGGCAAAAATTTTGCTAAACTGTTGGCCAGTATTTTTGCAAACAACATTCAGCAAGGAAATGGGCTTATAATTGGAGACTTGGGTGGGGTCCTTCCCTTCCTTTGGGATTACTATGTGCTGAAAGCGTGCCTTTGAGACCTTTTGGATTGGCTGTTAATAAGTTGTAGGAATGGTTTAGCGTGTATATCAACAAAAGTTTTTTAGTAAGGTGCCGAAAGGCCATCGGGGCCTGGGCTTTTCCCGGGTTTATGTTGTTTCAAGGATAGAGTAAGTTCCTCAGTAGTCAGTGCTTGGTTCAGTTTCTGTAGTTTCTCTTCAATAATGGGCCTAGGGCTATATTTTGAGAGAAATGTTGAAATGAGTTCCTGTCTAGATGCTCTGATGGGATCAGTAGGTGGTAGCTGTGTAATAATGAATAGAGAAGCGTAATATTGTTTGAATTGTTCAGCTATTTCATCGGCGAAGCTAGGAGGTGGCCTGTTAATGATTTAATGTGGTGTACTATGTATGCAGATTTTTTGGACTGAAGGGCCCTTGCTAGTAACTTTACACTTTTACTATGCTCATAGAACAATCTTTTGTAGAGTAGGTATTTGCGTTGAATAATGTGATCGAGAGTAGCGAGAAGTTCTTTTCTTGCCTACAGTAGGTTAAGTACTTGGGCTGCTTGTGATTTTTTGTGGGCTGCTTCCAGAACCCGAATGCGAGCGGTTAGGGAGTCTAGGTGTGCCTTCCTCTCTTTTTGTCTTTTCGCAGCTAGCGCAATTTATTCTCTTCTGATCACGCACTTGTGTGCTTCCCAGGTTGAAATCAGGGATTGGTCAGGGTCAGTGTTTTCTTTAAATTACTGGCTTAAGCACGTATGGAGTTTTGTAAGGTGTGCTATGTTTGTGAGAAGGGAGCTGTCTAGACGCCACTGTACATTGCACTGGGCCTGTTCTGGGAAAATTAGGGTCATAGTGATCGTGTTGTGGTCAGAGATGGTTTGCGGTTCAAAGGTAGCTTCTGAAAGAAATTGGATATCAGGTTGGGAGAGAAATAGATAGTTTAGTCTAGAGTATCGATTATGTGGTGAAGAGAAGAATGTGTAATTGAGTGTGTTGGGGTTTAAGAGTGTGCCAAGTGTCATGGAGTAGAAGGTCTTGCAAAAAAAGATAGATTTTTTGTAGGGCTTTATACGGTAGTGATGAGGTACCGGCTGAAGTGTCTAAGATTGGTTGTAGGGTGAAATTAGGATCTCAGCCCACAATTAAGATGCCTGACTGAAAAGTTGATCAATTACAGAGTTGAGAAAGGTGACCTGTTTCACATTTGGGCCTGTTGAATACCCTTCAGGAAGAGGAATCTGCCCTCCTGGTCTATGAGTGTATCTGTTATGGAAATAGGAGAATGTTTGGCGATAAGGATGGATACCCCTTTAGTTTTTGCTAGACCGTTGGCGGCATAATGAGCTACTGGAAAATGGTGGTTCATTAACTTGGGTATTTGATTGGTGCGGAAGTTCGTTTCTTGTATGAAGACAACATCTACCTTCATTTTCTTCACTTTCAATAAAAGTTTAGTGCGCTTTTCTGTTTTTTTCAATCCCTGTGCTTTAATAGAAACTAATTTCAGGGTCTTTGGCGAGGCTATGGTTCGCTGCACAGCCATTTTTGTGACAACAATCAGGGCAGATCAGTAAGGTTGTAGATCTATTTTAGCCTTTGCTTGTTTAGAGCTGGAAATAATGAACTTCCCTAGAGGGGGGCTTTCAGAAGGATACGGGTGTAGGCAATAGGTAGGATAAAGAGGGTAGGGATAAAGGTGGGGAAAGTGCTAGGGAAGAGTAATCCGGGAATAGGCAAGTCTCTGCTACCCTGTCTATGAGAGGTGGGAGAGAGGTCTGGATTGGTTCAGCGGGGTGGTGCAATGAGAATTAAGAATCTGTTGCAGGGTGTAACCATCCACTGTGGAGAGTCGTAGTCTGTATATGTATGTGAAGTGTAGCCATGGCGTCAAGGGGGACTACAAATGATAAGGATAAGGAGGAGATCCGTTGATTTGGTTGTAAACTATTTAGACTGTGGGGAGAGGATGGGGTAAGGTTAGAGTTATGATTGTATTAACTTAATTTTAGGGATCAGCACTATTTGGTCCGCATATCTGCTGAGGAGTAGAACCAGCAATAGGGCCCTATCCCCAAGAGAGGGGGATGTTGTCGGGAAGTAATTGTAATGGTTAGTGGATAGCTTAAAACCCCATAAATTATTAAACTAAATCTCACCGCAGTTGAACTGCCAGAGGGGGCATTGGCTCCAACAGTGGCTTAAAGGGAATCAATACATCAGAGTATATGCCATAGATGTGAAGTGAGACTGTTTGTTCACATTTAGTAGGTATACAGGCTATAACAAAAAAAAACAATGTTAAGACATCTTAATGAAATGAAATGGGACTTAATTTCAGGTCTGGTAAGTGCTGTGTGTTCCAGCGACCGCAAACACCCAGGGAGATACAGTAGATGTAACAAAATTATAACAGAGTTATATTGTAAAAGTAATATAACAGGACATAAGCAGGTATGGGTACGGCTGGAAACAGAAGGAAGAAGACAGCTATTCCCGGGATATAAACCAAAGCTAGTGGTTTACCTGAGAGGAACATGCGTGTAGAGATAATCACATCTGTGGGAGAGTTTCACCCGGCCTGTAGTCAGACATGTGTTGTCAGAAAGCAACTCTTTCAGTAGGTAACCGTGTTCATGGGTGTGATGACGTCTGATGGTAGGCCTGTAAGGGCTATGATGATTTCTCTGGCCCTCAACAGGCAGGGTGTGTCGGATTATAAGTTCAGGCACAACATATAGTTCAGTAGGTGGGGATGCCAAGCTTGCAGGTAGTTTGTGTCAGGTCTGTGTTAGGAAACAGCTAAATATTTTATTTTGGGAAACTGGGAAAAGCTGGCTGGGTGATCCCAATAGAGGATTATGACCAGTACTCCAAAGTAAATGCAAATATTAGGTGGTTAAGAGTGCATGTAAGCAAACAGGAAAAAGTATGGTCAACAGGAAACTGTTAACAGTTTGTAAAGAAAAAAAATGAATCTAAAATGATACTCTCCAGAACCATCAGGGCTTTAATAATCTTGTCTGGCTCGACGATGAGCTGGGGAGGCCGTAAGACTGGGGCCAAAGAGTGGCCTACGACCCGCTGATATAGTGGGGCAAAAAAGTATTTAGTCAGCCACCAATTGTGCAAGTTCTCCCACTTAAAAAGATGAGAGAGGCCTGTAATTGTCATGATAGGTATACCTCAACTATGAGAGACAAAATGTTGTAACAAATCTAGACAATCACATTGTCTGATTTTTGAAAGAATTTATTTGCAAATTATGGTGGAAAATAAGTATTTGGTCAATATCAAAAGTTCATCTCAATACTTTGTTATATATCCTTTGTTGGCAATGACAGAGGTCAAACGTTTTCTGTAAGTCTTGACAAGGTTGTCACACACTGTTGCTGGTATGTTGGCCCATTCCTTCATGCAGATCTCCTCTAGAGCAGTGATGTTTTGGGACTGTCGCTGAGCAACACGGACTTTCAACTCCCTCCAAAGGTTTTCTATGGGGTTGAGATCTGGAGACTGGCTAGGCCACTCTAGGACTTTGAAATGCTTCTTACGAAGCCGCTCCTTTGTTGCCTGGGCGATGTGTTTGGGATGATTGTCGTGCTGAAAGACCCAGCCATGTTTCATCTTCAATGCCCTTGCTGATGGGAGGAGGTTTGCACTCAAAATCTCACGATACATGACCCCATTCATTATTTCATGTACACGGATCGGTCATCCTGTTCCCTTTGCAGAGAAACAGCCCCAAAGCATGATGTTGCCACCCCCATGCTCCACAGTAGGTATGGTGTTCTTTGGTTGCAACTCAGCATTCTCTCTCCTCCAAACACAACAAGTTATGATTCTACCAAACAGTTCTACTTTGGTTTCATCTGACCATATTACATTCTCCCAATCCTCTTCTGGATCATCCAAATGCTCTCTAGCAAACCTCAGACGGGCGCGGACATGTACTGGCTTAAGCAGGGGGACACGTCTGGCACTGCAGGATCTGAGTCCCTGTTGGCGTAGTGTGTTACTGATGGTAGCCTTTGTTACGTTGGTCCCAGCTCTCTGCAGGTCATTCACTAGGTCCCCCCGTGTGGTTCTGGGATTTTTGCTCACTGTTCTTGTGATCATTTTGACCCCACGGTGTGAGATCTTGCGTGGAGCCCCAGATTATCAGTGGTCTTGTGTGTCTTCCATTTTCTAATTATTGCTCCCACATCTGATTTCTTCACACCAAGCTGCTTGCCTATTGCAGATTCAGTCTTCCCAGCCTGGTGCAGGTCTACAATTTTGTTTCTAGTGTCCTTCGAGAGCTCTTTGGTCTTCACCATAGTGGAGTTTGGAGTGTGACTGTTTGAGGTTGTGGACAGGTGTCTTTTATACTGATAACAAGTTTAAACAGGTGCCATTAATAAAGGTAATGAGTGGAGGACAGAGGAGCCTCTTAAAGAAGAAGATACAGGTCTGTGAGAGCCAGAAATCCTGCTTATTTGTAGGTGGTCAAATACTTATTTTCCATCGTAATTTGCAAATAAATTCTTTCAAAAATCAGACAATGTGATTGTCTGGATTTGTTTCCACATTTTGTCTCTCATAGTTGAGGTATACCTATGATGACAATTACAGGCCTCTCTCATCTTTTTAAGTGGGAGAACTTGCACAATTGATGGCTGACTAAATACTTGTTTGCCCCACTGTAAGTGAGAGCCATGTTTTGGAGATCTGTGGCGTCTCTGCCTGGAGGCTTGAATGTCCATACGATCGTCATTCGGTTGTCTTCCTGCAATCGTGGGTATGTGGAATTATCCATACCAGTCTGGCACAGGTACCAGCGAGCTCTTGCAGAAGTGAGGAAGGTCTTTCGGGACTTTCAATATGGCTATTTTGCCAGCTAGGGAGGCAGAGAGCCATGCCAATGCCCTCTGGTGTCTCTTCCAGCATTTAAACAGTCTGTCGGCACAGCTGGTTGCTGCTTAAACCAAGTGCTAATGGACTTTGCTTTTTAACAATTTGGTCATAGCAAGTTTGTCATTATTTAGTTGTCAACACAATGGAGATCATCTTTTACAAGTATTATTCTATTTACACATCTATTCATTCTTTCTATTTCTGTTTAGAGAAACCTCATTTATTGCAATTCAGTATATACCACTTTTCAGCTCTAAACTGGGGATCTTGCACTGATATGTGCACGACATGTTTCATATCTGTACTTTGTGTATTGTTCTATCACCTAGTTGAATGCATTGTTTCTGCCTATTTTCATATAGTGTGACTCTCTCTGACCACTACTTTTCCCTATATACTTTACAAGTGTTCGCCACTTTGCACTGAGGATTCTAACTTTTTTTTTTACCCACAATCACCTTGATTACTATATTTTGTTTGTACTCTAGCTGGAGGTGCTGCTCCTGTCAGTTGTTCTTATCAGTGGATACATTATATTTTTTCCTATTCTTCCAGATAAAGTTCTATTTAATCCCTTACATGATATACTATTTATTCTCATTACACTTTCCATTTATTCCTATCACATTCATATCATATTGTTAACATTGTTCATCGTCTCTGTGAATTCTTAGCCAGCACTAGGGATGAGCCGAACACCCCCCGGTTCGGTTCGCACCAGAACCCGCGAACGGACCGAAAGTTCGCACGAACGTTAGAACCCCATTGACGTCTATAGGACTCGAACGTTCGAAATCAAAAGTGCTCATTTTAAAGGCTAATTTGCATGGTATTGTCCTAAAAAGGGTTTGGGGACCCGGGTCCTACCCCAGGGGACATGTATCAATGCAAAAAAAACTTTTAAAAACGGCCGTTTTTTCGGGAGCAGTGATTTTAATGATGCTTAAAGTAAAAAAAAAAAAGTGAAATATTCCTTTAAATATCGTACCTGGGGGGTGTCTATAGTATGCCTGTAAAGTGACGCGTGTTTCCCATGTTTAGAACAGTCCCTGCACCAAATGTCATTTTTAAAGGAAAAAATCTCATTTAAAACTGCTTGCGGGTTTAATGTCATGTCGGGTCATGGCAATATGGATGAAAATCAGTGAGACAAACGGCATGGGTACCCCCCAGTCCATTACCAGTCCCTTTGGGTCTTGTATGGATATTAAGGGGAACCCCGCACCCAAATTAAAATAAGGAAAGGTGTGGGGCCACCAGGCCCTATATACTCTGAACAGCAGTATACAGGCGGTGCAAACAAGACAGGGACTGTAGGTTTGTTGTTAAGTAGAATCTGTTTGTAATTTTGAACATTTTTAACGTGTTTAGCTCCAGCCAAAAAATCTTTTCTAAGCTTTTTGGAAAACATAGGGAAGGGTTATCACCCCTGTGACATTTGTTTTGCTGTCTTTCCTCCTCTTCAGAAGATTTCACCTCACTTTTTTGTCCCAATGAAAAATGTTTTTTGAAAATTTGGGTTTTTTTGTGGAACAAGGATTGGAAAGCATCAGTGGAAAGGAGAACTTGTTTTCCCATATTAACTCTTACAGGAGAGAATTTCCCTTCCTAGGGGTAGATTTCATCTCACTTCCTGTTGTCTCCTTCCGTTTGCAAGTAGGAGTCGTTTGTAAGTTAGATGTTTGAAAGTAGGGTCCTGCCCTATATACTCAGCAGAAATTTGGGCCTTAGGTGTTGCTGTGGCCACAACACTGTAAGCCCTCACAGGGCCCTGCTGTGAAATATTAGATCAAGAATTGTAATTACATGCCCCTGTTGAACAGGAGCTGAAAAATTAGGCCTTAGGCACTGGTGCTGGTGCCACAACACTGCAACCCCTCACAGACACTCTAGTTGGAACGCAGGAACGAGCCCTGCTGCAAATTATTGCTTCAAAAATTGTAATTACACGCCCCTGTTAGACAGGGGCAGAAAAATTGGGCCTTAGGCACTGGTGCTGGTGCCACAACACTGCAACCCCTCACAGACACTCTAGTTGGAACGCAGGAACGAGCCCTGCTGCAAAGTATTGCATCAAAAATTGTAATTACACGCCCCTGTTAGACAGGGGCAGAAAAATTGGGCCCTAGGCACTGGTGCTGGTGCCACAACACTGCAACCCCTCACAGACACTCTAGTTGGAATGCAGGAACGAGCCCTGCTGCAAAGTATTACATCAAAAATTGTAATTACACGCCCCTGTTAAACAGGGGCTGAAAAATTGTGCCTTAGGCACTGGTGGTGGCGCCCAGAACCAAAAATGTTCTTACAAGCTATCAGCGTGATGATTGAGGAGGAAGAGGATAATTACTCAGGGATAGTCACTCAGCATCAGCATAGGCAGTCTTTGAAGGGATCTGAGATTTCAAAAAAAATTATTCGGTTACATCAGCATCAGGTGCTTGGTAGCTGGTGGTGATCCAAGACTCATTCATTTTTATGAAGGTCAGCCGATCGACCGAGTCGGTGGACAGACGCACCCTGTGATCGGTTACCACGCCTCCAGCAGCACTGAATGTGCGTTCCGAAAGAACGCTGGATGCAGGACAGGCCAGTAGCTCAATTGCATACTGTGCAAGCTCTGGCCAGTGATCCATCCTCAAGACCCAGTAACCCAGAGGATTTTCGGTGGGAAAGGTGTCCAAGTCTGATCTTGCCCCTAGGTATTCCTGCACCATGTAAAACAGACGCTGGCGATGGTTGCTGGAACCGATCATACCTTGGGGCTGCAGACCAAAAAATTGTCTGAACGCATCGGTCAGACGGCCACCTTCTCCACCGCTCCTTCTTTGACTGACCGAAGCCTCAGCAACACGTTGTCCAGAAACAGGAGTTTGTAACCTCCCAGTCTCTGGGAACGCGTTGCACAGACCTTTCTGCAAGGCCTCCCGAAGATGTTTCATCCTCTGCTCCCTCTGCGATGGCAAGATAAGGTCCGCAACCTTACCCTTGTAACGTGGATCAAGGAGGGTTGCCAGCCAGTATTGGTCCTTCTCCTTGATACCACGAATACGAGGATCCTTACGCAGGCTTTGCAGGATCAGGGAGGCCATGCAGCGTAGGTTTGCTGAGGCATTCGGTCCGGAGTCCTCTGGGTCACTAAGAACGACATGGTCCGCAGCCACCTCCTCCCAGCCACGTACAAGTCCATGTGTTTCTTGGGACTGATCCCTTAAAGACTGCTGCTGATGCTGAGTGCCAGGCTCCACCTCCATACTGACACAATCTTCCTCCTCCTCCTCTTCCTCCTCGTCCTCTTCCTGTGTGATCGGCGGGCACGCAGGAACACTGTCTGGATAAAGGGGGCCTTGAGAGCTAAGGAAGTCCTCCTCTTCCTGCCTCTGTTCTGCCTCAAGTGCCCTGTCCATTATTCCACGCAGCGTGTGCTCCAACAGGTGGACAAGGGGGACAGTGTCACTGATGCATGCACTGTCACTGCTCACCATCCTCGTGGCCTCCTCGAATGGTGACAGGACAGTGCATGCATCCCTGATCATGGCCCACTGGCGTGGGGAAAAAAAACCAAGCTCCCCTGACCCTGTCCTGGTGCCATAGTCGCACAGGTACTCATTTATGGCCCTCTGCTGCGTGTGCAGCCGCTGCAGCATGGCCAACGTTGAGTTCCACCTGGTGGGCATGTCACAGATTAGGCGATTCTTGGGCAGGTTAAACTCCTTTTGGAGGTCCGTCAGCCGAGCACTGGCATTATATGACCGGCGGAAATGCACACAGACTTTCCTGGCCTGCCTCAGGACATCCTGTAAGCCCGGGTACCTGCCCAAGAACCGCTGCACCACCAAGTTAAGGACGTGAGCCAAACAGGGCACATGGGTCATTTGTCCCTGTCGGAGGGCAGAGAGGAGGTTGGTGCCATTGTCGCAAACCACCATTCCTGCCTTAAGTTGGCGTGGCGTCAACCACCTCTGAACCTGCCCCTGCAGAGCTGACAGAACCTCTGCCCCAGTGTGGCTCCTGTCCCCCAAGCACACCAGCTCAAGCACCGCATGGCATCTTTTGGCCTGCGTACTTGCGTAGCCCCTTGAACGCCTACGGAGCACCGCTGGTTCCGAGGAAGAGGCCATGGAGGAAGAAGAAGAGGAGGGGGTGGAGGAGAGAGGTGTGTCACAATCAGCATTTTGGAGGCGTGGTGGCGGAACAACCTCCAACACTACTGCACCTTGTCCTGCATCCTTCCCAGCTGCCAGCAGAGTCACCCAATGCGCCGTGAAACTTAGGTAACGTCCCTGTCCATGCCTGCTGGACCATGAGTCAGCGGTAATATGCACCTTACCGCTGACCGCCCTGTCCAGCGAGGCATGGACATTGCCTTCCACATGCCGGTAGAGAGCCGGAATCGCCTTCCGTGAGAAAAAGTGGCGTTTGGGTACCTGCCACTGAGGAACCGCACATTCCACAAACTCACGGAAGGGGGCAGAGTCTACCAACTGAAAAGGCAGCAGTTGAAGTGCTAGCAATTTTGCCAAGCTAGCATTCAACCGCTGGGCATGTGGATGGCTGGGAGCAAACTTCTTTCGGCGGTGCAGCAGCTGGGGCAGGGAAATTTGCCTGGTACAATCTGACGTCGGTGTACCAAAAGCAGATTGCCCACAAGTACTTGGCTGTGACACACCTAATTCTACACCTTCATTCCTCTCACTGCAGGTCTCAGAGAGGACTGAAGGTCTAGTGGGGTTGGAAATCTCAGCTGATGAGGAGCAAGGAGAGATCCTCTTTGTTCTTTGGTGTGGGTCTTTTAGATACGCTTGCCAACGAACTGCATGGCAGGTCAACATATGTCTGGTCAAGCATGTGGTACCCAAGCGGGAGATATTTTGGCCACGCGAGATACGCTTGAGACATATGTTGCAAATAGCAGCGGTGCGATCTGATGCACTCGTCTCAAAAAAGGCCCACACCAAAGAACTTTTTGAATAACGCGCAGAGACTGCAGCGCCCTGCACATGTGGAGCTTTGGGGTGTGATGCAGTCAATGTGCTGCCCTTAGGCTGGCCCCTGGAGGGCATCCTGCCTCGTTGGTGATGTGCTGCCGCCTCCTCCTCCTCCTCCTCCTCCTCCTCCTCCTCTCTCCTATCAGGCACCCACGTTGAGTCAGTGACCTCATCATCCCCTCCCTCCTCATCACTGGAGCAAACCTGGCAGTATGCTGCAGCAGGGGGAGCATGACTGCCAGATTGCTGTCCTTCTTGGGCACCCCCTCTGTCCGCGCTCATGTTACTGCCTTCATCGAGCTCAGTATCGTCATCAGAGCCTTCCAAACGCTGGGCATCCTCCTGGAGCATGTACCCAACACTGTGGTCAAACAGTTCGAGGGAATCCTCATGAGGACATGGTGGAGCTAGGGAAGGAGTCACTGATGACATTGAGCTGAGGGAAGAGGCCGCTGCTTTGCCAGACAAAGCACCCTGGGCATGGGTGAGAGAGGATGAGGAGGATGAGGACGGCTTGGTCATCCACTCGACCAAGTCTTCCGCATGTTGCGGCTCAACATGGCCAGCTGCCGAAAAAAAGGCCAAGCGTGTCCCATGGCCACGTGCTGATGAGGATGCACCGTCTCCACGACCAGCACTAGACACAGAGCCTGCTTGCCCTCTCTTATTGGCTTGTGACTGTCTGCCTCTCCTTCTTGGCCTTCCAGACATACTAATGGCCTGTAGCTGCACTAAGCTGGGATAGAACACCTGTAATTTTCTTCAAGTAGCTTTATATACTGTAACCAGACAAGCCTGCCTGTCAGTAGGAAGATAACAGGAACGGATCTAGCTGAACACTGTGAGCAGGACGCACTGTACTAAATGTAAATAGTCTAGCTGCCTGACCGTGGTACTAATAGGATCAAATAGAACACCTGTAATTTTCTTCAGGTAGCTTTATATACTGTAACCAGACAAGCCTGCCTGTCAGTAGGAAGATAACAGGAACGGATCTAGCTGTACACTGTGAGCAGGACGCACTGTACTAAATGTAAATAGTCTAGCTGCCTGACCGTGGTACTAATAGGATCAAATAGAACACCTGTAATTTTCTTCAGGTAGCTTTATATACTGTAACCAGACAAGCCTGCCTGTCAGTAGGAAGATAACAGGAACGGATCTAGCTGTACACTGTGAGCAGGACGCACTGTACTAAATGTAAATAGTCTAGCTGCCTGACCGTGGTACTAATAGGATCAAATAGAACACCTGTAATTTTCTTCAGGTAGCTTTATATACTGTAACCAGACAAGCCTGCCTGTCAGTAGGAAGATAACAGGAACGGATCTAGCTGTACACTGTGAGCAGGACGCACTGTACTAAATGTAAATAGTCTAGCTGCCTGACCGTGGTACTAATAGGATCAAATAGAACACCTGTAATTTTCTTCAGGTAGCTTTATATACTGTAACCAGACAAGCCTGCCTGTCAGTAGGAAGATAACAGGAACGGATCTAGCTGAACACTGTGAGCAGGACGCACTGTACTAAATGTAAATAGTCTAGCTGCCTGACCGTGGTACTAATAGGATCAAATAGAACACCTGTAATTTTCTTCAGGTAGCTTTATATACTGTAACCAGACAAGCCTGCCGGTCAGTAGGAATTTAACAGGAACGGATCTAGCTGAACACTGTGAGCAGGACGCACTGCACTAAATGTAAATAGCAGGAACGGATCTAGCTGAACACTGTGAGCAGGACGCACTGCACTAAATGTAAATAGTCTAGAAGATAACAGGAACGGATCTAGCTGAACACTGTGAGCAGGACGCACTGCACTAAATGTAAATAGTCTAGAAGATAACAGGAACGGATCTAGCTGAACACTGTGAGCAGGACGCACTGCACTAAATGTAAATAGCAGGAACGGCTCTAGCTGAACACTGTGCGCAGGACGCACTGCACTAAATGTAAATAGCAGGAACGGATCTAGCTGAACACTGTGAGCAGGACGCACTGCACTAAATGTAAATAGCAGGAACGGATCTAGCTGAACACTGTGAGCAGGACGCACTGCACTAAATGTAAATAGCAGGAACGGATCTAGCTGAACACTGTGAGCAGGACGCACTGCACTAAATGTAAATAGCAGGAACGGATCTAGCTGAACACTGTGAGCAGGACGCACTGCACTAAATGTAAATTGCAGGAATGGATCTAGCTGAACACTGTGAGCAGGACGCACTGCACTAAATGTAAATAGTCTAGAAGATAACAGGAACGGATCTAGCTGAACACTGTGAGCAGGACGCACTGCACTAAATGTAAATAGCAGGAACGGATCTAGCTGAACACTGTGAGCAGGACGCACTGCACTAAATGTAAATAGCAGGAACGGATCTAGCTGAACACTGTGAGCAGGACGCACTGCACTAAATGTAAATTGCAGGAACGGATCTAGCTGAACACTGTGAGCAGGACGCACTGCACTAAATGTAAATAGTCTAGAAGATAACAGGAACGGATCTAGCTGAACACTGTGAGCAGGACGCACTGCACTAAATGTAAATAGCAGGAACGGATCTAGCTGAACACTGTGAGCAGGACGCACTGCATTAAATGTAAATAGTCTAGATAGAAGATAACAGGAACGGATCTAGCTAAACTGAATACAGTGTATATATATATATGCAACACCTGGGATGCATATATATACACAATACACTGTAAGTGCAGCTAACTGACTGACTGTTCTGCCTAATCTATCTAACTCAAATCAAATGACACTGTCTCTCTCTCTCTCTATCTCTCAGCACACCGGAACACACACTACACAGGGCCGCCGTGCAGGCGGCCTTATATAGTGTGGGGTGTGTACTAAATCCCCTGAGCCATAATTGGCCAAAGCCACCCTGGCTTTGGCCAATTACAGCTCTCTCTACTGACAGCGCTGTGATTGGCCAAGCATGCGGGTCATAGTGCATGCTTGGCCAATCATCAGCCAGCAATGCACTGCGATGCCGCAGTGAATTATGGGCCGTGACGCGCCACACGAATTTAGCGCGAACGGCCCATAACGTTCGCAATTCGGCGAACGATCGAACAGCCGATGTTCGAGTCGAACATGGGTTTGACTCGAACACGAAGCTCATCCCTAGCCAGCACTGAAGGTACAGAGACTGTAATTTATCAAAACTGTAGCAGACAGTTTCTGGAGCAGCTGCGCATAGCAACCAGCAACTTCAATCTTCCATCCATCCAACCAACCATCCAACATACAGTCATCATGTATAGCAAATATATATATAATAAAATATTTACAAAAATGTGAGGAGTGTACTCACATTTTTGAGATACAGTTTATATATTTAAATTCCTCACATTTTTGTAAATATTTTATTATATCTTTTTATGTGACAACAATGAAGAAATGACACATTGCTACAATGTGACTACATTCCTAAGTGAAAATGACCAAATTGGGCCCAAAGTGTCAATATTTTGTGTGGCCGCCATTATTTTCCAGCATTGTCTTACCCTCTTGGGCATGGAGTTCACCAGATCTTCACAGGTTGCCACTGGAGTCCTCTTTTACTCCTCTATGACGACCTTACTGAGCTAGTGGATGTTAGAGACCTTGCGCTCCTCCACCTTCCATTTGAGGATGCTCCACAGATACTCAATAGGGTTTAGGTCTAGAGACATGCTTGGCCAGTCCATCACCTTTACCCTCACCTTCTTTAGCAAGGCAGTGGTCGTCTTGGAGGTGTGTTTGGGGTCGTTATCATGTTGGAATACTCCCCTGCGGCCCAGTCTCCGAAGGGAGGGGATCATTCTCTGCTTCAGTATGTCACAGTACATGAGACATTCACACCTGAGACCTTGTAACACTAACGAGTCAGATGACACAGAGGAGGGAAAATGGCTAATTGGGCCCAATTTGGATATTTTCACTTAGGGGTGTACTCACTTTTTGTTGCCAGTGGTTTAGACATTAATGATTGTGTGTTGAGTTATTTTGAGGGGACAGAAAATTTACACTGTTATACAAGCTGTATACTTACTGCTTTGCACATTGTAACAAAGTGTAATTTCCTCAGTGTTGTCACATGAAAAGATATAATAAAATATTTACAAAAATGTGAGGGGTGTACTCACTTTTTTGAGATACTGTATATATGGGAAAAATAATTATTTGATCCCCTGCAGATTTTGTAAGTTTGCCCACTTACAAATAAATTAAGGGTCTATAATTATTATCATAGGTGCATTTTAAATGATAGAGGCAGAATATCAACCAAAAAAAAGCACATAATACAAGTGTTATAAATTGAGTTGCAGTTCAGTGAGTAAAATAAGTATTTGATCCCCAAGCAAAACATGACTTAGTACTTGGTGGAGAAACCCCTGTTGGCAAGCACAGAGGTAAGATGTTTCTTGTAGTTGGTTACCAGGTTTGCACACATCTCAGGAGGGATTTTGGTGCCACCAGGAGGCATTGCCAAGTGGCCCCACCCCTTACCTATATAAGAACTGTCAAATGGCGGAGCCTGCAGTCGGCAGTTTAACCTTTGTCGCGGGCGGACTTTTTTTTTCCTTTTTTCGGGTCTGGCGGTGGCGGCGGACATCATGATTGATGATGGAATTACATGGGGGGAATTGTCTATTTTATTTCTAATAAAGGAATTGTCAAAAACTGTTTGTGCTTTTACTACTTTTTGACACTTTTTTGGTGAATGGGTCATTCATATGGGGGGCTGGGATCAGGGAGCCCTCTTGTTAAAGGGGGCTTCCAGATTCCGATAAGCCCCCTGCCAGCAGACCCCTACAGCCACAGCCCAGAGTTGTCAGGAAAAGGTCCCTCCCACCCCAAAGCACCTACCCCATGTTGAGGGTATATGGCCTGGTATAGTTCAGGAAGGGCAGCACTTGCTCGGTTACATGTACAGATAAGGGTATGGTGTGGATTTGGGGGGCCTCACCATTTTCTCTTTTTTTTTTGGCATGGGGTTCCCCTTAAAATCCATACCAGACCCAATGTTTTTTTTTTAACATGTTTCTATTGCTGGCAATGGTATTGTATTGCTGGAAATTTAAATGTCAATTGCCAATGTTGTAAAGTCACTCCCTCTCCATAAATCCCCAGGTCCAAATGGCTTCTCCAATGATTACTACAAAGTGTTCTCGGTGCACTTACTCCCATAACTCACTAATAACTAGGGATGAGCTAGATGTTCGGGTTGAACATATGTTTGACCCGAACATTGGGTGTTCGCCCGTTCGCCGAAGAACAAACATTATGGGGAGTTTGCAGGAAATTTGAGCACCCGCGGAACGCCCCATAATGCACTGCAAGATCGCAGAGCATTGCTGTATGATGACTGGTCAAAGCATGCACCTGACCTGCATGCTTTGGTCAATCCTAGTGCCCTCTGCTAAGAGAGCCATAATTGGCCAAAGGCAGGGTGCCTTTGGCCAATCATGGCTCAGGGGCACTAAGTCCACACCCTACCCCTAAGTCCACTATATAAGGCTGCCTACAAGGCGGCCCTTTGTAGTGTTGTTGGCGTTGACAGAGAGATAGCTTGATTTAGATTAAGCAGGCAGGTTATTCAGTTAATGGCAGTGTATTTGATTTTATATATATATATATATATATATATATATATATATATACACATATACACTCTGCATCCAGTGTAGCCTATATCCAGTGTAGCCTATATCTACAGTTCATTCCGCGATGTACTATTTCTAATATACTTCAGGCGGTGTATTAATATGTAAACAGACTAGCAGTTGCTACTACTTTTCTGGTGGTGTACACAGTACACAATACAGTGCATCCGTAGTGCAGTTGCTACTACTTTTCTGGTGGTGTGTACAGTACACAATACAGTGCAGCCTTAGTGCAGTTGCTACTACTTTTCTGGTGGAGTACACAGTACACAATACAGTGCAGCCATAGTGCAGTTGCTACTACTGTTCTGGTGGTGTACACAGTACACAATACAGTGCAGGCATAGTGCAGTTGCTACTGCTTTTCTGGTGGTTTAGACATGTACACAATATAGTGCAGCCGTAGTACAGTTGCTACTACTTTTCTGGTGGTGTACACAGATCACAATACAGTGCAGCTGTAGTACAGTTGCTACTAATTTTCTGGTGGTCTACACAGTACACAATACAGTGCAGCCATAGTACAGTTGCTACTACCTTTCTGGTGGTGTACACAGTACACAATACAGTGCAGCCATAGTGCAGTTGCTACTACTTTTCTGGTGGTGTACACAGTACACAATACAGTGCAGCCATAGTGCAGTTGCTACTACTTTTCTGGTAGTGTACACAGTACAGAACACAGTGTAGTGTGGTGTTGCAAAACAAAATATACATCATGCATGAAGGCCACCAAGGAGAGGCAGATGCTCACAGGCCACTAAAGGAGAGAAAGCAGCCTCTGTGTCTACAGTCAACAGTGTTTGGTCATGGACATGGTGCATTCTCTGCAGGTGGCCATGGGGCACACTTGTCCTTTTTTTCTGCTGCTGGCCGTGTTATTGAGCCAGAACATGCAGAAGAGTCGGTGGAGTGGATAACAAAGCCATCCTCATCCTCCTCATTCTCTGTCACCCAGGCTCAGAGTAGTTTGCTTTCCAATGCAGCTGCCAAAGTGGCCTATTCCACCGGCTCCTTGTCCACAGTCACTCCTTCCGTAGCCCCTCCATCATGCACAGAGGAGTCCCCCAAACTATTCAACCACAGTGTTGGGTACATGCTGCTGGAGGATGCGCAGCGTTTGGAAGGCTCTGATGTTGGTTCCCAGGTTGAGGAAGGGATTAACATGAGCGTAGAGAGAGGGGGTGACCAAGAAGGACAAGAAACTGGCAGTCATGTTCCCCCAGCTGCAGCATACTGCCAAGTTTGCTCCAGTGACAAGGATGAAGGGGATGATGAGGTCACTAACTCTACTTGGGTGCCTGATAGAAGAGAGGTGGAGGAGGCGGCACAACTCCTAGGGGGCAGCTTAAAGGCAGCCACCCTACTGCATCACACTGCAGAGCTCCACAGGTGCAGGGCGCTGCAGACTCCCTGCTGATTTTGAAAAGTTCCTTGGTGTCGGCCTTTTTTGACACGTGTGCAGCAGATTGCACCATTGCTGTTTGCAACCTATGTCTGAAGCGGATCAAGCATGGCCAGAACAGCAGCCGCTTGGGCACCACATGCTTGACACATGCTTGACCAGACATATAACGACCTCCCATGCAGTCTGTTGGCAACAGCACTTGAAAGACCCACATCAAAGAAAAAGGCAGACTTCTCCTTGCTCCTCATCTGGGATCTCCAACCCCACTATACCTCCAGTCCTTTCAAAAACCTGCACTGAGAGGAATGAAGGTATAGCAATAGGTGTCCCAAGTACTTGCAGCCAATCTGCTATCAGTATACCCCCATCTGATTTTAACAGGCAAATTTCCCTATCCCAGTTGCTAAACTGTAAAAATAAATTTGGTCCCAGCCATCCACATGCTCAGTGTCTGAATGCTAGCTGGGTAACTATGCTGGCAGCTGGGAAGGATGCAGGACAAGGTTCAGTATTGTTGGAGCTTGTTCCACCACCACGCCTCCAAAATGCTAGTGGTGACTCTGCCACAGCTCTCTCCTCCTCTTCTTCGTCCTTTACGGCCTCTTCTGCAGATTTGTCCTCTGAGCCAACAGTGCTCCATAAGTGTTCAAGGGCCTGCGCAAGCACTCAGGCAAAAAGATGCCGTGCTTGAGTTGGTCTGCTTAGGGCACAGGAGCCACACTGGGGCAGAGATTCTGTCAGCTCTGCAGGGGCAGGTTTAGAGGTGGTTGACGCCACACCAGCTTCAGCCAGAAATGGCTGTATGCAACAATGGCACCAACCTTCTGTCCACCCTCCGACAGGGACACTTGACCCATGTCCCATGTTTGGCACACATCCTGAATTTGGTGGTGGAGCGGTTCTTGAGCAGGTACCCAGGCTTACAGGATCTCCTGAGGCAGGCCATAAAAGTCTGTGGTCGTTTCCACCGGTCATACAATGCCAGTGCTCGGCTGGCTGATATTCAAAGGGAATGCAATCTGCCCACCAACCGCCTCATTTGTGACATGCCCCCCATGTGGAACTCAACGTTGGCAATGCTGCAGAGGCTGCACACACAGCAGAGGGCCATCAATGAGTACCTATGTGAGTATGGCACCAGGACAGGGTCAGGGGAGCTTGGCTTCTTTTCGCCACGCCATTGGCTACTGATCAAGGATGCATGCACTGTCCTGTCACCATTTGTGGAGGCCATGAGGAAAGTGAGCAGTGACAATGCATGCATCAGTGATACTGTTCCTCTTGTCTTCCTGTTGGAGCACATGCTTTGTGGAATAATGGACAGGGCACTTGAGGCAGAAAAGCTTCCTTACCTCTCAAGGCCCCCTTTATCCAGATAGTACTCCTGTGGGCCCGCAAGCACACAGGAGGAAGAGGAGGAGGAGGATTGTGTCAGCATGGACGTGGAGGATAACACTCAGCATCAGTCTTCAAGGGATGGTTTTCAGTCCCCAGAAACCCAAGGAGTTGTACGTGGCTGGAAGGAGGTTGTTACTGATCATGTGATCCTTAATGACCCAGAGGACTCAGAATCGAATGCCTCTGCAAACTTAGGCTGCATGGCCTGCCTGATTCTCCAAAGCCTGCAAAAGGACCCTAAGATTTGTGTTATGAAGGAGAGGGATCATTACTGGCTGGCAACCCTTCTTGATCCACGCTACAAGGGTAAGGTTGCATCCTGCCTTCGCAGAGGGAGCAGAGGATGAAACATCTTCAGGTGGCCTTGAAGAAAGGTTTGTGCAATGCATTTCCAGACCCTGGGAGGTTACAATTTCCTGGTGCTGGACAACATGTTGCTGAGGCATTGTTCAGTCTGAGGAAGAGCGGTGGAGAAGGTATCCGGCTGACCAATGCCTTTAGACAATTTTTTGAGTCCTCTGATCAGTTCAAGCAACCATCGCCAGCTTCTGCATTACATGGTGCAGGAATATCTAGGGGCAAGAGCAGACTTGGAGACCTTTCCAACAGACCATCCACTGGGTTACTGGGTCTTGAGGATTGACCACTGGCCAGAACTTGCTCAATATGCAATTGAGCTACTGGCCTGTCCTGCATCCAGCGTTCTTTCGGAATGGACATTCAGTGCTGCTGGAGGGTTTGTAACAGATCATAGAGTGCGCCTGTCCACAGACTCTGTTGATAGGCTCACATTCATAAAAATGAAACAGTCTTGGATCAGCAGCAGCTATCAAGCACCTGATGCTGATGTAACTGATTGATTTTTCTATGGATGTGGGGTCCCTTAAAGACTGCCTATGCTGAGTGACTATTCATTTTCTCCTCAATCTTGATGATGCTAGCTTCCAACAATATTTTTGGCTTAGGGCATCACCACCACTGCCTAAAGCCCAATTTTTCTGCCCTTGCTTAACAGGGTCATGTAAGTAAAATTTTTGATATGATATTTCATAGCAGGGCCCATTCCTATACTCACCAAGAGTAACTGTGAGGGCTTACAGTGTTGTGGCACCACCACCACCAAAGGCCCAGTTTTTCTGCCCCTGTTTAACAGGGGCATGTAATTACAATTTTTGATATAATATTTCACAACAGGGCCCGTTCCTGCAGTCACCATGAGTAACTGTACGAGCTTCCAGTGTTCTGGTACCACCAACACCTAAGGCCCAATTTTCTGCTGAGTAAATAGGGCAGGGTGTATAGTACATATACTTCTGTTAAGAGTATATAGGGCCTGGGCCCCCCCACGCCATTTAAAAAAAAATTTGGGTGCAGGGTTCCCCTTAATATTCATACCAGACCCAAAGAGCCTGGTAATGGGCTGGGAGGGAACCCATGCCATTTTTCTCAATGATTTTCATCTATATTGCCTCGACCCGACAATACATTACAGCCGCAAGCAGTTTTAAATTACTTTTTTTCCTTTAGAAATGTCATTTTGCTGTGGTATTGTTCTAAACACAGGAAAACTGTGCCACTTTACAGGCATACTATAGACTCCCCCAGGCATGATATTTAAAGGAATATTTAATTTTTATTGTTTCACTTTAAGCATTCTTAAAATCACTGCTCCAGAAAAAAATTGGCCATTTTTAAAACTTTTTTTGCATTGATACATGTCCCCTGGGGAAGGACTCAGGTCCCCATACATTTTTAATGGCAATAACTTGCATATAAGCCTTTAACCCCTTCCCGCCGAGCATACGCAGATGTGCGTACTCGACTTTCTGGGGTTATACCGGGATGATGCCCGCAGCTGCAGGCATCATCCCAGTACTGTTTTTTTACAGCGGGCGATTGGCTTTCCTGGTATAACAACCAATGCAGCTAAAAGCCGCTCGGCTGTTATACCAGAGCAGCGGGAGGGGATGTCCCCCCTGCCGCCTCCCGCCGCTCTTACCGGGCCTCCTGTTCGATCGGGAGGCCCGGTGACCAATCGGCTGCCTCTGGCAGCTGGGGGTGGGCTGGAACGAAGCTGTGGGTGGCTTTGTTCTAGCCCTCTAATTGTAAACGCGGAAGCGACATCATGACGTCACTTCCCGTTTACTCGGCTGCCAATGGCGCCGGTTTTAAAAAAATACACAGTATTCAGAATCGCCGTTTTGGGTGATCTGAATACTTTGAAGTGCAAAGGAGGGATCAGGGGTCTTTTAGACCCCAGATCCTCCCATAAAGAGTACCTGTCATACCTGTCACCACCTATTACTGTCACAAGGGATGTTTACATTCCTTGTGACAGCAATAAAAGTCAATAAAAGTCAAAATTTTTTTTTAACACAATTTATAAATATAAAAATAAATAAAGAAAATTTTTTTTTTTAAAGTGCCCCCCCATCCCCGCGAGCTCGCGCAGCAAAGAAAACGCATACGGAAGTCGCGCCCGCATATGTAAATGGTGTTCAAATCACACATGTGAGGTATTGCCACGATTGTCAGATTGAGAGAAATAATTCTAGCACTAGGCCTCCTCTGTAACTCTAACCTGGTAACCGTAAAAAATTTTTTAAAGCGTCGCCTATGGAAATTCTTAGGTACCGTAGTTCGTCGCCACTCCACGAGTGCGTGTAATTATAAAGCGTGACATGTTTGGTATCTATTTACTCGGCGTAACATCATCTTTCACATTATACAAAAAAATTGGGGTAACTGTTTTTTTTTTTTAAATTCATGAAAGTGTCCCTTTTCCCAAAAATTTGCGTTTAAAACACCGCTGCACAAATACCATGTGATATAAAATATTGCAACAATCTCCATTTTATTTTCTAGATTCTCTGCTAAAAAAATATACATAATGTTTGGGGGTTCTAAGTAATTTTCTACCAAAAAGTACGGATTTTAACTTGTAAACACCAAATTTCAAAAATAGGCTTAGTCATGAAAGGGTTAAAATGAGCCCTTTTGATTTTTCACTTTCATGTCCCATATACTTTAACGGTGTTCGCGTGTTCAAATAAACTTTTTGCATGTTCGCATGTTCTGCTGTTCATCCCTACTAATAACATTGCAAACAGGGGATTTTGCCCTCCTGAGTTCCTAGAGTCCATTTTTGTCACTAACTATCTCCAAACCTGGGAAATCCATGGAGGATCCAGCCAAATTTTGCATCATTTCTTTGTTGAACATGGATACCAAAATATATATCAAACTTACAGCGCTCCGTATTGCTAGTATAACTCCTAATCCAGTTCACCCGCATAAAGTCGGATTCGTTCCTGCATAAAGTCGGGTATGCATACTAGCTCATTATGAAATACTTACCTTAGAATGATGTCCTTCAGTGCCATCCGCACTTTGCTCCCACAGCTGACATGTTTGCTGGAGTTACTTCTGGGTTTGCAGACTCCGGTGCTGTGATTGGCCGGAACCACGATGTCACCACTCCCACGCATGCTCCCACGCATGTGCACGGGTGCCGCCAGTCACAGCACAGGTCCTGAAGAAACAGAACAAGCAGGCCGTTCCTTCAGTGCGCATGCGCAGATGATGTCCACAGCAGCGTATATAGTAAATATCTCCTAAACGGTGCAAGTTTAGGAGATATTTACTGTACCTACAGGTAAGCCTTACTATAGGTTTACCTGTAGGTACAATTAAAGAGGAAGACTCTACTTCCTCTTTAAGCAGAAATTTGCGGAAGTCATTCCCTTCTCTTAGGCTCCTCTTGATAAGCTATCATAGTTAGGCTTTCAACTTACTTCTCCAACCTCTAAGATCCAAGCTCTCAATTTTACGACTGTAACTGGCACCATATTAAAACTATGCTCTACCCTCAGATCTGGAGTTGCCTCTTGGGCAGATCGTATATCCTTATCGAAAATGTTTATATTACTGCATGTTCTGTACTTCTTTTGAACTTTGACTCTCCAATACTCCGAAGTACAGCTCAGAAGGGTCATTCTGAAGAACTTTATCTGGGACAGTGTATGCCAACTAAATTAGCTGTAATGGCGGCTCCCAACATTACTGCCTACTATAAAGCTACTATTCTTTTACAATCAAGGCCATGGTGGACTCCAACTTACCATGGTGGACTCCAAGACTACCCTGGACTAAAATTGAATTTGCTGCTACGAAATCTGACTTAAAACATCTTTTAGAGGCTACCTGGCTCCAACAAACTCCTTCATTACAATTTCTGAACACTGTCAATATGACTGTCAACTTATGGCATTCAGTGGTCAGATTATGCAAAGGCACTTCACAATGATCTCTTTATTCCCTTCCTCTGAGATCCTTTGAGCCATTGATTCCAGGGACTCCTCTAGCATACTGGGACCGAGCTGGAATCCACAATATCTCACAACTCTTCTGCAATGGCTTATTCTCCTTCCAAGAGATTGGTGCAAAATACTTCTTGAAACCTTTCACCTTCTAAGTATCTTTAAGTAAGACGTGCACTCCAAAAGGTCACTCCATGCTCATCAGTGGACTTCTCAAGAAAATTCCTCTCCCTAAAGAACACCCCTTCAAATGTTTGACTGGGAGTTTCTCCATTTTACACCTTACTCACCTCCAGAACCTGTATGAAAAAAACTCCCTCAATTACTTACTGGGAATGAGTATTCCAATTTTCAGCTGACCTCAACCAATGGCAAACAGCCTTATGGCTTTCTCCTAAATACTCTAAAGGCCTCTCCCACTGGGAATCCTCCCAAAAACCCCTACATAATTGGTATCTCACTCCAGATAAATTATCATCTATCTACCCCAACCATTCCCCACAATGTTGGTGGAACTGTGGACAAACTTGATTGCCTCCGCATATCTGGTGGTTTTGCCCAAAAGTTACAGCTTTCTGGACTTCAATTTTTACCTTAGCCTCCTCCATCACAAAACTTCTACTTACTCCAGACCCAAGGCTGGCCCTGTTCGGAATAGGACTCAACTCCTGGCCTCCAAAGTTCTAAGCCATCTTAACTCACATATTCATAGCAGCCAAATTTACGATAACCAGGAGTTGGAAGCAAGAGACACCCCCTAACGTAGCCACTACTGTTCAAATTCTGAACTAACACTCACTGCTCGAGTTTATGTTTGCCAAAGTACACCTTCTTCTTGATATATTTACCTCTCTATGGTCTCCATGGACCTCTCACCCTTCTTGTAAGCTACCTCAACCTAACATCTTTTGACCCACTACAAACAGTCTGGATTCTAAACTACCCAAATATTATACATACATCTATTGTTAATATTATGTGACCATCTGCTTATTCAATTCAACTGTCACCCCCCCAAGATATATTGAAACTAAAAATGTAAACCACTTAAAGGAGGATTCCACTTATGTACAATTGAACCTGTGATCAGTTGTTCATGTATGCAATGCTTTATCTTCTGCAGACCTTTCCTTTAGCCCCTGGGCCCTGAGCTACAGAGTTGGTTGGAGGGATTATCAGTGATGACATCACTGTAATTGTGCTTCATTGAGAACTGTTGAAGTGGAAGATGGGACTTGTAGTATTTTATTCACAACTTCTCACAGCAATGCTGATTTAAAATTGAAAGCATGCTGTGGGGAGTTGAAATGTGCAATAAGTTTTGGTCCGAATGTAAATTCGGACACATTTTTGGTTATTCAGAGATTGAGATGTATCTGAATCTCCAAATGAAATAGTAATGAATTTAGTTGAAATTTGTTTAATTTTGTTTTGTTTATTCATTTTCTAACTAATTCCCCACAACCCTGGACGGTGGATATGGGGATCTGTGAGCAGGGGGACTTATTGGAATATGGAAGTCGCTTTAACAAGGGGGCCTCCAGATCCTGCCCCCCATGTGAATGAGTATGGGGTACATAGTATCTCTACCTATTCACCAAAAAAGTGTAAAAAATGAATAAAGACACTACACAAGTTTTTGACGTTTTTTTTTTTATAATTGTATTTTTATTAAAGATTTTCACATTACAAATACAGCACAATAAGCTTGGTGAGAGCTGGAATGAATCAAACAAGAAATGAAAAACAAACAATTAAAAAAGGTTACAGGCATCCAGGTCGAAAATAGATATGCAGCCATAAAAAAAGCTGTATAAGGCAAACCAATTAAGGCCTATAACAATATTTCCCTGGATTACAGCTGGGAGTGTATAGCAATTTCAAACAACACAAATACGTATACCATGGGGTGAGGGGATAATAATCTGGGTGGCATCCAGAAGTCAGCAAGGGACGTGGGAGTATAAAGGGGAGCTATATCGGGGAGGTGCGGGGATGGAAGGATTGATGTGAACCAAATAGGGTCATGGGGGAGAACCATACTCAGATTTGTCCCATAACTCCCAGACCCCATCAAACCTGTCAACAGCATCCTCCACCAATGCCGTCATGTGCTCCATTCTGCAAATTTCAGCAATGACATTAAGAAGGTGTTCCTGAGAGGGAGGGTGGGGGCCAACCAACACATTGGGATAATTCTCTTAGCTGCTGATAAAATGTTTGAGGCTAATTTGTTCGAGTTTTTCTCCAAACCTGAGAAGGGGAGGCCAAGGAGGAAATGTAGCAGATTCAACGGGAGAGGAGACTCAAATAGTTATTGGAGCAGGGACATCACCATGGACCAGAAAGGTGTTATTAACTCACATTGCCAGAATATATGTTAATAAATGCCTCTGGTCTTACCACATCTCCCACAAATAGAGCACAAAGAGGGATCATAACAGTGTAAGATCTCTGGTGTTCTATACCAGAAGAACAGTATTTTGAACCTGTCACTCTCTGCGCCATGCATCGGAATATCTTGGAGGTGGAGGTCCAGATCCTGCCCCACTGAGGGATAGAGATAGGTTTTTGGGTGATTTGGGCCCATTTTCGCATGTAAGTGTGAAGATCATCTGAAAGTGGGGATGAGACCTGAAGTATTTGGTAGATAACAGAAATTAATCATATTTGATGGGGGCCTCGGGAGCGGATGAGTTCAAAGGTTGTTGGTTTAGGTAAAATAACAGTAGGGGAGAAAGCTGACAGGTAATGACTTATTTGGAGATAAGAGTAGTGCAATTTTTTGAGGAGTTGGTATTTAGGTTGGAAGTTAGCAAAGGTTCAGAATTTACAGGTGGTTGGGTGGATAAAATGGCGAAGTTGAAACAGGCCAGCCTGCACCCAGGGGGCCATACAGGCATGGGATAGGCTGTCTGAGAGCAATGGGTTGAAGAGTATATTAGATAATGGGAGGAATGGCGAAGAGAGAGAGAATTTGTTGATACAAGTGCGTCAGACCTTTAGTGTGAACAGCATAGAACTTAAATATAAGCTATGGATTTTGGGGTCCTGAATCAGGGTGGGTGACCAGATAAGGGAACAGGGGCGTGTGACAAATAACAAGCCCATCTTGATTTCTGCCCATCTTTTCGGTGCTTCTAGGCTTGACCAGGAGACCACTTCCCGAAGGTGGGATGCTAAATAATATTTATAAACATCCGGGGCCCCCAGACCCCCCCATGCTTAGGTGAGAAGATTACAGAGCTTGCTACCCTATGGGCCTTGTCATTCCAAAGGAAATTAATGAACCAATGTTTGACTAGCTTTAATTGTGACATGGGGATAGGAACCGGTAGGGTTCCAAAAAAATATAGCAGTTTAGGCATGGCAGACATTTTTAGTACATTAATAAAAAAATAAGTTGTGCTAGAAGTGAAAAAATCACAGATCAAGTGACATGAAATGCAAATAGATAAACAGTGAGTGTTCAAAAAATTCATAAACACAAAATACATGTGTACATATGAAAACTTAATAGTGAATAATAAGAATCAAAATTAGTGAATTAATAAAAAAAAATTGAAAACATAACTGAATCAAAAATAAAATAAAAATAAAAATAGTGAAAGTCCATTAAGATGAAAAAATGGGTAAAAAAAAGGCAATCTGTTGAAATACAAATTTCCAAGAGTTGTCCACCTTCACCAACAGGATAAGAGAGGGGAAAAGGAGGAAAAGATCCCAATCTGAGGAGAAGAACCCACTCTGTAAGTGGGGACCCTTACCGGAGCAGATGGACCCCCTCTAGGGCGAGGTCATAAACGCAGGCAGATCAAACCCTCTGCAGGAACTGGTAAGTATCTGATACCTCTGAATAACTTCGGACATTTCCATAACATGTGAATAAAGTCCCCAGATGCCCTGCACCTAGGGCAATGATCATTTTGTCGCCACCCAAGTTTAAACATTTTTTGGGGGGTATAATATACTCTATGAATTAGGAACAGGTGGGATACCTTCTTTGAGGGAGAGATCGAGACGAGTGATTCTCGTCTAAGGATCCCCTCCCATTCCAATGTAGTCATTGGCCCGACATCTCTCTCCCATCTCTCTCTACTCCTAGAAGAACCTGCTCGATTTATTGTTCTAACTTCTAATCTGACGTACAACCCAGAGATTAAACCTTTAGTTGAAGCTAAGGTCATTATTTGTGCCAAGATGGGAATCTGGGTCCAT
Source organism: Aquarana catesbeiana (assembly GCF_042186555.1). Taxonomy (NCBI): domain Eukaryota; kingdom Metazoa; phylum Chordata; class Amphibia; order Anura; family Ranidae; genus Aquarana; species Aquarana catesbeiana. Next base: position 215,673,002 of record NC_133325.1, on the reverse strand, counting down.
TCAACTGTCTGCGACCTAAACTGCGTCTGGATAGCATGCCTGATTTGGAGGTATTTATAGAATGAATTATTTGGTAGATTAAATTCCTGTTTCAAATCTAGGAATGTTTTCATAGTATTGCCCACATATAATTGGCATAGACGATTGATACCCTGGCTTACCCATTCCATAGACCTCTCTATGTCTCTTAATTCAACAAGATTTTTATTGTTCCAAAGAGGAACATATTCTGATATTCCTCTATATCCCAGTAGAACCTTCGTTGACTGCCATACTTTGCTAATTCATTTTATCGTCGGGCATCTATGGGTAAATGAGTCTGCCTCTAAGACCTCTATCAATGTACTATGCGGGGCCCCCATCAACATCATCCTAGCGCTGGAATTCCCCCCTCTAGGGGCTCCACAACCTGCTAAATGCTATAGCTGAGATGTCAAAAAATATGACCTCGGGTGTGGAACCGCCATACCCCCTTCTTTGAGTGGCAACTGCATCGTTTGCAAACTAATTCTGGATTGACCCTTTTTCCAAACTAAATCCCTAAACAGGGATTCTATTCTTTTGAACCACTTTGGCCCACTATCCAAATTGGAGAATTATGGAAAAGGTATAGTATCTGGGGCAGCCATATCATCTTGATTAAATTGCAACGTCCTGCTATAGACAGGGGGAGTCAACTCAAGATATCTCCCTTATGTTTCAATTTAAGTAGTAGAGGGACTAAATTATCATTAAGATATAAATTTAAATCACTGGCGATCCAAACCCCCAGATATTTTAATTCATCAACAACTTTTAGGTTGGGAGTTCCTGACGGTATCTGGCTACCAAGTGGGTCTACTGGAAGCAAGGCCGATTTATCCCAGTTGGTAACCAGGCCAGAAAATTGTCCAAACTCTCCAACCATTTGTATCACTGTCTTTAATGATGCTTGGACATCTCCGAGAAAAAAAAGGACATCGTCTGCAAACAGTGCTATGCTATCCTCTTCTGTCCGCCTCCGAAATCGATGCATATTTAGCTTAGGTCTAGTCATAATTGCTAACAGCTCCATTGCAAGAGCAAATAGTAAGGGGGACAGGGGGCAACCCTGTCTCGTACCTTTCTCCAACTAGAACAAATCAGAGTACTCATTATTGATTTTTATTTTAGCCCTTGGGTCAGTATAGAGTATTTTAACCCAGCTAATGAAGGATGGGCCAAACCTGAATCTCTCGAGCACTCTGAGTAGGTAATCCCACTCTAGGCCATCGAGGGCCTTGGCTGCATCTAGGGCTAAAATGGCCCTGGAGCCGCTGTTGTCAGTTGGAATCTGCATATTCAAAAAGACTCTTCTAATGTTAATGCTAGTTGACCTATTTGGAATAAATCTCGACTGATCGGGATGAATAAGATTCTGGATACATCCATTTAAGCAGGTTGCTAGTATTTTGGCCAGTATTTTTACATCTGAACATAATAATGATATTGGGCGATAAGAGGAGGCTTCCAGTTGATCTTTAACCTCCTTGGGTATATCAATGATAGTGGCTTCAGACACTGAGGTGGGCAGTCTCCCATTGGTTAATGCCCATCCCTGCATCTTCAGTAGCTCTGGAAGCAAAACCTCACCATACTGTTTATATATTTCTATTGGCAGCCCGTCAGGTCCTGGCGACTTTTTATTTGGCATCCCAGCTACTGCTCGCCGCACTTCATCCAGGGTTACTGGTGAGTCCAAAACCGTTTTATCCCTTTCTGAGAAAGTTGGGATTATTATCTTTTGAAAAAAATCATCCATTTTTTCTCTCCACATACCTTTGTGGGATCTGTAGAGGGAGCTATAGTATTCTCTAAATGTATGCATTATAACAATTGGATCGGAAGAAATTTCTCCACATGGAGTCCTAACCACCGAACCTTTGAAGGAAGAGTATAAGATCTAATCAATAAGGATAGCATGCAGCCAACTTTCTCCCCTTCTCCAAATTGGCACTGTCTCTGGAATATACGCCTGTTGTCTATCTTTCTCGTGATAGTCATTTTGTAAGCTTGTTGTTTTTCTAGCCATTCCCTTTGTCTATCTGGGGTTGGGTCATCAACAAACTGCCTCTCTGCCAGAATCGCCTCGTTTTAAACTTCCCAGTCCTCAGTATTTAAAAGAGCTATCGGTCTATAATTGTCTGGACGGGATGGGTCTGTGCCCGGCTTGGGTATGACCAAGATGTAGGAGTGTAGAAACATATGATGGGGGGAGCTTGCTTTGTAAAAGGGAGTTATATAGAGATAGCAAATGGGACGTCAAGGTCGGTGAAAATGTCCTGTAGTAGGAATAAGGAAGGCTGTCTGGTTCAGGGGATTTGCGGGAGGATAGGTGCTTGATAGTGTTGGTCAATTCATCCTCAGTAATGGGGTCGTTTAATGTTAATAAGTCCGTCCTATCCAGTTTAGGTAGCTGCATACTGTCCAAGAAGGTCTCCAACAATCCTTGGTCAAATGGGGGGTGGAGGGTGGGGGATAAACAATTGTATAGTTTGTCATAGAAGTCCCAAAGACCCAGGTCATAGTCTGTGGGCAATGGGTAAGCGTACCATCCGATTGTTTCAAATATGCCAGGATTAGGGATGAGCCGAACACCCCCCTGTTCGGTTCGCACCAGAACATGCGAACAGGAAAAAAGTTTGTTCGAACACGCGAACACCGTTAAAGTCTATGGGACACAAACATGAATAAACAAAAGTGCTAATTTTAAAGGCTTATATGCAAGTTATTGTCATAAAAAGTGTTTGGGGACCTGGGTCCTGCCCCAGGGGACATGGATCAATGCAAAAAAAAGTTTTAAAAACGGCCGTTTTTTCAGGAGCAGTGATTTTAATAATGCTTAAAGTCAAACAATAAAAGTGTAATATCCCTTTAAATTTCGTACCTGGGGGGTGTCTATAGTATGCCTGTAAAGGGGCGCATGTTTCCTGTGTTTAGAACAGTCTGACAGCAAAATGACATTTTGAAGGAAAAAACTCATTTAAAACTACCCGCGGCTATTGCATTGCCGACAATACACATAGAAGTTCATTGATAAAAACGGCATGGGAATTCCCCAAAGGGGAACCCCGAACCAAAATTAAAAAAAAAAATGACGTGGGAGTCCCCCCAAATTCCATACCAGGCCCTTCAGGTCTGGTATGGATATTAAGGGGAACCCCGGCCAAAATTTAAAAAAAAAATGACGTGGGGTTCCCCCTAAATTCCATACCAGACCCTTCAGGTCTGGTATGGATTTTAAGGGGAACCCCGCGCCAAAAAAAAAAAAAAAAACGGCGTGGGGTCCCCCCAAAAATCCATACCAGACCCTTATCCGAGCACGCAACCTGGCAGGCCGCAGGAAAAGAGGGGGAGACGAGAGTGCGGCCCCCCTCCCTCCTGAACCGTACCAGGCCACATGCCCTCAACATTGGGAGGGTGCTTTGGGGTAGCCCCCCAAAACACCTTGTCCCCATGTTGATGAGGACAAGGGCCTCATCCCCACAACCCTGGCCGGTGGTTGTGGGGGTCTGCGGGCGGGGGGCTTATTGGAATCTGGAAGCCCCCTTTAACAAGGTGACCCCCAGATCCCGGCCCCCCCCTGTGTGAAATGGTAAGGGGGTACATAAGTACCCCTACCATTTCACGAAAAAAGTGTCAAAAATGTTAAAAATGACAAGAGACAGTTTTTGACAATTCCTTTATTTAAATGCTTCTTCTTTCTTCTGTCTTCCTTCATGTTCTGGTTCTTCTGGTTCTTCTGGCTCTTCTGGTTCTTCCTCCGGCGTTCTCGTCCAGCATCTCCTCCGCGGCATCTTCTTCTCCTCGGGCCGCTCCGCACCCATGCCATCCCAATGTTGAGGGCATGTGGCCTGGTACGGTTCAGGAGGGAGGGGGGGCCGCACTCTCGTCCCCCCCTCTTTTCCTGCGGCCTGCCAGGTTGCAGGCTCGGATAAGGGTCTGGTATGGATTTTTGGGGGGACCCCGCGCCGTTTTTTTTTTTTTTTTTTGGCGCGGGGTTCCCCTTAAAATCCATACCAGACCTGAAGGGTCTGGTATGGAATTTAGGGGGAACCCCATGTCATTTTTTTTTTTAAATTTTGGCCGGGGTTCCCCTTAATATCCATATCAGACCTGAAGGGCCTGGTATAGAATTTAGGGGGACTCCCACGTCCTTTTTTTTTTTAAATTTTGGTTCGGGGTTCCCCTTTGGGGAATTCCCATGCCGTTTTTATCAATGAACTTCTAAGTGTATTGTCGGCAATGCAATAGCCGCGGGTAGTTTTAAATGAGTTTTTTCCTTCAAAATGTCATTTTGCTGTCAGACTGTTCTAAACACAGGAAACATGCGCCCCTTTACAGGCATACTATAGACACCCCCCAGGTACGAAATTTAAAGGGATATTACACTTTTATTGATTGACTTTAAGCATTATTAAAATCACTGCTCCTGAAAAAACGGCCGTTGTTAAAACTTTTTTTTGCATTGATCCATGTCCCCTGGGGCAGGACCCGGGTCCCCAAACACTTTTTATGGCAATAACTTGCATATTAGCCTTTAAAATTAGCACTTTTGATTTCTCCCATAGACTTTTAAAGGGTGTTCCGCGGCATTCGAATTTGCCGCGAACACCCCAAATTGTTCGCTGTTCGGCGAACTTGCGAACAGCCAATGTTCGAGTCGAACATGAGTTCGACTCGAACTCGAAGCTCATTCCTAGCCAGGATAGGATTGAAAGGGTCTAGGGTTGAGTCTGGAGACTAACATGCTGTGAGGCTTATTGAAGAACTCATATAATGTTTTTTTTTTGCCCAGAGAAGGGACTTAGCTATACTGGACATGTCCAAAGATTTTATCTGATTTCTCAATAGGGTTACTGCCCTCATTCCACCATGCCCTCAGGCCATTGTGGGAGAAAGCACCAGGGAACATTCAGCAGTTTGTATTTTGGCTAGGAAAGAGGCTAAAAAGGCTGTATCTTTCTTCCTGGTGGAGCTCACAAAAATACATTGCCCTCTGAAAAGGGGCTTATGAGCCTCCCAAAGAGTGGACGGTCTGGGGACATAACCTTCGTTAAGTTGAAAGTATTCAGTTAGTGCCGAGAGAAGTTTTCTTTTGGTTTCAGGGTGGTTTAATAAAGACTTGTTGAGTCTCCAATGACATGTCTTGAGATAAGCAGTGAGGGAAATATCTAGGGTTAATGGAGCCTGGTCTGACCAGGTGATAGGGCCTGGATAAAAAAATACCGTGTTAGGCAGAAGGGGGATAGTCACAAATAGTATAACCTGGAGAACATTTTGTAGTAGAACAAAAGAGTAGAACAAAACTGTCTGCTGGTGGGGTATTTTATCCTCCAGGCATCAAAGAGGTGGTGAGCCCATACCAATTGACGGAAGGAGGAGGCTAGTGATCGCACTGGGAGAGGTAGCTTAGTTTGGAATAGAGATCTCCTATCTCTTGTAGGAGAAAGGATAGCTTTGAAATCAGTAGAAAAACACAGTAAGTGTAGCGCTATGAAATTATGAAAAAGTCCAACATAGAAAGCATTAGACAAACAGTTCCAAGTATACTTGATAATGAAGGGTCATCCTTATAAATGAGGTGGAATAAAAAATCTTCAGGAACTAGACACTTCAAATAGATGTGTAAACCATCTGGAATGGAGACATGCACAACACCACCCAAAAATGAAGAGGCTTACCAGGAAAGATGGACCCAACAGGGCATACGCCGAGTAGGGTCAGATAGACTTAGGTGGTGAGTGATTATAGATGGCCCAGAAGGGCGATGATAATGGAGTAGTTCACACGTTGCTGTGTCCCTCAAAATGATGCCAGAACCAAGGAATATGGAACAAACGACACATTGATTGTATCCCTCAGAGCGGTGTTAGAAGCCAAATGATGGCAGTAGCAAATGGAAAAAAGGAAGGAATGGCCACATAGTGTAAATCCATATAAAAAATAGAATTTTATTAAAATAGATATACACTTACATGTAGATCCAAGTAAAAACAGCGCTGTAGACAAGTGGCGACCCCACTGTCGCCACTTGTCTACAGCGCTGTTTTTACTTGGATCTACATGTGAGTGTATATCTATTTTAATAAAATTCTATTTTTTATATGGATTTACACTATGTGGCCATTCCTTCCTTTTTTCCATTTGCTATTTTGGACTTTTCATAATTTCATAGCGCTACACTTACTATGTTTTTCTACTGTTTGTATCTTGTTGGTTGTGTCAGCTGCTTGTCTTTTCTCTGGCAGCGCAGAATTTTTTGTATATATTAGCTTTGAAATCACCCCCTACAACTATAAAGGGCCTAGAGAAGCGTTTCAACAGATCAAATGTTTCAGTGAAGAATTTAAGCTGACCTGAATTAGGTGCATAAACATTCGTAAGGGTAAGAGGACTAGACATCAATACACATTGCAGTATTATGTATCGACCATGTGGGTCCAAGTGAGAGGACTGAATCTGGGGAGGACAAGAGCATCTGACAAGCACTGCAACTCCAGCCTTGCCAGATAAGTCCGATGCCATATACGATACTGGGAAGTGTTTGGAAGCAAATTTTAATAAACCTCCGGCTCGGAATGGAGGGTCTCCTGAATCAAGATCACGTCCGCGCCAGAGGTCCTAAATTCCTTTAGAGCCAGCCATCAGTGGAGTTCAAATCCTTCATGGTATAGGACAATATCTTTAGAGCCATAAATGGGAAAAATTAGTTAGCCAGAGTACCCTTAGTGCAGTGAGTAATACCCCTATGGTATGGGAACAGAGCAGTAGCCTTGTATCTAATAAAACAGTATAGTGTAACCTGGAAGGCAAGAGATACACAATAACAATGAGAATTAAAAATAAAAAAATTGAAAAACAAAAAGGATCCTCAGAAAAAAAAAAATGGTCAGAGATCAGTAGCGTGGTAACAAGCGGGCTGGAGTGGCCTAAAAAGGTAGAACAGGAACAACAGTTGCAGGCCTGAGAAGCAATAGCATCTCAGGGGTTCCTGACAGTAGGACAGTAGGGGGAACAAGGCGGTCTCCAGTGAGAGTGAGGCAATGTGCCCCACCAAGCCACTCCATCTTTGACTTGAACAAGCAAGGGTCTCCCTATAAACCTTCTATGAGTTATCTAGAAACAAAGCCAAACAGTTCAAGGCACCTCAGTGGGAGGAAATAAAAAAAACAAAGATCAAAAATCAAACCAGTGTAAGGGGTAACAGGGGGTAGGGACTCCAAGGGAAGAATCATGAAGATCATCTCACAGATGGTCAGGTTGGTTGCTGAGGGCGTAGAGGGCGTTGTGGCATTGAGTAGGCTTTAGCTCCTCTTTCTCTCACCGGAGATTTGGATTCTGTCCCCCAATGTGAGATCTGTTGTTGGCTGCCAGGGTGTGCGCTTTCTTACTTTCAAAGTAGTGGAATTTCACCATGATATTATGAGGCTTAGCACCCACTGGGGGTTTAGGAGCCAGGGATCTGTGGGCACGGTCCATACGCCAGTCGATGTCAGCAATGTCTGGAGCAAGGCTATTGAACAGGCCCAGGAGGAATGATCTGATATTGTTGTCGGACACTTTTTCTGACACCTCACGGATCCTTAGGTTTTGTCGTCCCTCTCTGTTTTCCAGATCTTCCTGCTGGAGTTGTAGTTGAGAAACAAAGTGTTTAAGGGGCGCATTTTCCTCTTCTAAAGCTTGCAAATAGTGAATAGTCTCATAAAATTGTGTCTCAAACATGGCTGTACTCTCACCAAGCTGATCTATATTGCCCCTCAGTTCCCTGGAGATCTTCCTCACTTCCTGGGCTATGCCCCTGGTGAGCTGTTGTGCGAGGGCCTGGAGCTTGTTGTCCAGCAGGGTGAGGGCTGCTGCAAGGGGAAAGCTGACTGTGGGGGAGCTGGCTATGAGTCATCCTCCGACATTAGGGTGTGGACCTAATCTTCTGGTTTCCCTTGTGTAATTGAGACCAGGGATTGGTCCATAGTGATGGTAGGTAATAGCACTGGAAAGGACCGGTAATGTTCCCTCTGGTCTCCGTATTTGACCATGAGGTGCCTGGAGGTCTTAGGAGCCAATGTGGCTTACCCCTGAGGCGATCGGTGTTGGATGAAGCTTTGCAGGTGCGATGGAGGGTGGCGCGGGTCCGGACCTCACTGGTTACACATCCGCCATCACGGAGAGCCATGCATGCGCCTTTTTGACAATTTTTAAATAAATAATAAAAAACAATGTTTGACTGCCTGCTCCTCCGTCTGACATTTATTAAATAGCTAAGGGGCGGAGTCAACCGATTACATAAATGGGTGACCCCACCCCCTTGTGACATCATCTACACAGCATGCCCTGGTAGGTGACATCACAAAGGGGCAGGATCACCTGCTGATGTCATTGAGTGATTCCGCCCCTTAGCTATGTAAGAAATGTCTGATGGAGGAGCAGGCAGTTGGGAGCCTTCGATGAAGCCGGAGGTTTTTTCTTTTTCCGGGTCTGGTGGTGCAGCTGGCTGTGTGATTAACAATGGATCTACACCGAGGAATTGTCAATAACTTATCTGGTGTCTGTATTCACTTTTTACACTTTTTAGGTGAATGGGCAGGGGTACTTTGTACCCCATACTCATTCACATGGGTTGGAGCCAGGATCTGGGGCCCCCCTGTTAAAGGGGGCTTCCAGATTCTGATAAGCCCCCGCTTGCAGACCCCCACAACCAAAGCCCAGGGTTGTGGTGAAGAGGCTCTTGTGCCTATCAACATGGGGACAAGGTGCTTTGGACAAAGCACCCCCCATGTTGAGGGCATATGGCCTGGTATGGTTGCCCCCCCCTTCCTGGCCTGCCAGGCTGCATGCTCGGATAAGGGTCTGGTATGGATTTTGGGGGGAAACCTCACACTGTTTTTTTTTTTTTTATTTCTATTGCTGCCATTCTTTTGTTTACATTTCAGCTCTCAACAGGGAAGCCTGCTGACAGCTGATGAGTCATCGGTTGTTAAGCATGCAGCGGCTGGCTTCCTGGCCCACTCCTTAACAACCAGCTATTCTTCACACAGAATCTGAATCTGAATTGGTCAATCATCTTTTGACTGATCTGAATTGAAATCATTCCCAACATTTGGAATTCATTAGAAAATTAATAAACGAATTAAAATTAAACAAAAAAAAACAGAACAAATTCTGAAATTTTTGTGAAATAAAATTAGTAACATAGCAAATCTATCTGAAACAAAATAAAACACATTTTTCAGTTCTGCACATGTATGGTGGGGAGAAGAACCCTGTGGTCCTGTAAAAAAGTGGGTGGAGTGAGGTGGGGGGCTGTACATGCTAAACATGGTTTATGCTACACCCTAAATATGGGTGTGACATTAAACATGGTCAACAAGGTGGAGTTACCTTTTAAAATACCTATAAAACAAACAAAAATGCATTACTAGCATGCTACATTACATTTAAGATGTGTGTGAAATGTGCTGGCAACATTTTCGCTGAGTTTAAATACACCCGTATACGTCCAATAATATATAAATATAAACTGCTGAAAATCCACACACAACCTATTTAAATAGGAGTGATCATTCCAAATGTCAACATGGTCATTTAAGATATTGCAGACTAGTCTAGAATGATGGAGAAAGGGATCCAATAAGGCACAGCAGTTCTGTCCCTGAAGCAATTTCATTACTTTAGCAACATATTAAAAACAACAGTTTAAACAAACTAAAATAAATAAATAAATAACCAACAACTTTAAAGTTTCCTTTTAATATGTTTGTTTTAATTCCAAGTAACATATTCAATAACAAAAAGCAGACATGATTGAATACTGTTTGGTTTTACACAATAATTATTACATCTTACATGTTGACTGGAGTTTTCCTTTACCATTTAGACATTTTCTCAAATATACAGTATACTTAGTCATATGAATGTATTTATTCAATTGCAAATAACTGAATAATATTTTATACCATAGGAAGCTAAGTCTAATACAATATAGAATCATGCCAGGACTATGCATGAAATTAACTCTCTCAACAATGATGTGATTATAATAAATGTGCAGTGCCATTTAATTACATTAAAAATCATTTATATATCTTTTATTATAAATGCAATATAATCACTTTCAAACGATTAACCCAAGAGCTTCTAAAAACATATAATACAGTATGCATACAAAAATAATAGAATATGTGCTTACTCTCATATTTAACTCAATGTTGTAGGCAGAATAGAAATTAGTCATGATTTAATTTTTAATTAGAGCATTTGGAATAGAAGCTATAGTGAAGTTAAATTACATTTTGTTTGAACTTTTTTATATACTTTCACATGCTGCTTCTGATAAGAAATCAATTACAGTGAATCTTGCTATTACAGTCTAGGAATATAGCTTTCTTCATCATCTTGCTAAGAAGATTATCTTCCCAAATTCTAATAAAACATATTTCATTCCATTTAATTAATTGTGATCGAAGTACAATAGTATGAAAATGGATCATAGATAAGAACCTCTTGACACATATCTGCCAATTTTATTTCTACTTAAAGACTAGTAACCAAGTTGATAATATTTACCCCTTTTGACTGCATATTAAAGTTATATATATATATATATATATATATATATATATATATATATATATATATATATATAATGGTTTCCTAACAAAGCAAAAACAATAATTGACAAACCAATATTCTACGATAACACCTTTCTACATGAACTGAAAGGCTAGCCATGGCAGATTTCTGAGAAGAAGAGAATGACATTTGGTAACACCTCTGCCTATCATTTTTAGTTCAAGGATCCAACAGACTTTTATCATTACAAAGAATGAAGCACCCAAAAACAAAAGCATGCATTTGCTTACCTACTATACTATAATGATTTAATTGGCACCTGGTGAGAGTTCAACCCATCCTCTGGAGATTACACACACTACTCTATGCCCACAGACAGTATCTCAATATCGATCCTTTCTTTTTTTTTGTTTCAATAGATTTTTATCTACCAAACCAATGTAAATATAATCATGGATACAAAAGAAATGAGAAGAAACAAGACCAACTTCCTTAGATGTTTGCTCTAAGTAACAACAGTTCAACAGTATTAAGAAATTGTTATAGATAGGGATGAGCTTTATGTTCGGGTTGAACATAAGTTCGACTCGAACATTGGCTGTTCGCCCATTCATCGAAAACCGAACATTATGGGGTGTTCGCGCCAAATTCGAGTGCCGCGTAACACCCCATAATGCACTGTGGGAGCGTAGTGCATTGCTGTATGATGATTGGTCAAAGCATGCACCATGACCTGCATGCTTTGGCCAGTCCCAGTGCCCTCAGCTAAGAGAGCCATAATTTGCCAAAGGCAGGGTGCTTTGGCAAATCGTGGCTCAGGGGGACTAAGTTCATGCCCCACACTATATAAGGTTGCCTGCACGTCGGCCCTGTGTAGTGTGTTGTTGGCGTAAATGGAGAGAGAGTGTCATTTAGCTGGCAGGCAGGCAGGTTATTCAGTTAGCTGCAGTGTATTTAATATATATATATATGTATATATATATATATATATATATATATATATATATATATATATATATAGACAGTCTCTTTAGCTATATCTGACTGCAGGCCATTCCTGATGTATTTTTTCTAATATACTTCAGGCAGCCTGGTTATTCAGTTAGCTGCAGTGTATTTAATACATATATACAGTCAGTCTCGTATATATATATATATATATATATATATATATATATATATATATATATATATATATATATATATATATATATATATATATATATATATATATATATTATATTATATATATATATATATATATATATATATATATATATATATATATATATATATATATATATATATATATATATATATATATATATATATATATATATATATATATATATAGATATAGCCACAGCATCCAGTGTAGCCAAGCCTATATCTGACTGCAGGCCATTTCTAGTGTACTTTTTCTAATATACTTCAGGCGGTGTACAAAGTGGTGGTGTACAAAGTACACAATACATACAGTGCACCCATAGTTGCTACTAGACTGCTGGTGGTGTACACAATACCGTTCACCCTTAGTGCAGTTTCTACTACTTTTCTGGTGGTGTACACAATACATACAGTGCACCCATAGTTGTTATTACACTTCTGTTGGTGTACACAGTACCGTGCACCCCTAGTGCAGTTGCTACTACTTTTCTGGTGGTGCTCACGGTACACAATACATACAGTACACCCATAGTTGTTATTACACTTCTGTTGGTGTACACAGTACCGTGCAGCCCTAATGCAGTTGCTACTACTTTTCTGGTGGTGTACATAGTACACAATACAGTGTAGTGTGGTTTTGCTAAACAAAATTTACAGCATGTCTGGAAGCCCACCAAGGAGAGGCAGACGCTCATGGGCCACTGAAAGAGGGCAAGCAGGCTCTGTGTCTACACTTGACAGTGCTGATCGTAGACATGGTGCATCTTCAGCACGTGGCTGTGGGGCACCCTTGTCCTTTCTTTCTGCAGCTGGCTGTGTTATTGAGCCACAACATGCAGAAGAGTTGGTGGAATGGATAACAAAGCCGTCCTCATCCTCCTCATCCTCTGTCATCCAGGCTCAGAGTAGTTTGCCTGCCGATGCACCTGCCAAAACTGCCTATTCCATCGGCTCCATGTCAACAGTCACTCCTTCCCTAGCCCCACCATCATGCACAGAGGAGTCCCCCAAACTATTCAACCACAGTGTTGGGTACATGCTACAGGAGGATGCGCAGCGATTTGAAGGCTCCGATGATGGTACCCAGGTTGAGGAAGGGAGTAACATCAGCCTAGAAAGAGGGGGTGCCCAAGAAGGTAAAGAAACTGGCAGTCATGTTCCCCCAGCTGCAGCATACTGCCAAGTTTGATCCAGTGACAAGGAGGGAGGGGATGATGAGGTCACTGACTCTACTTGGGTGCCTGATAGAAGAGAGGAGGAGGAAGAGGAGGAGGCACATCTCCAATGAGGTAGGATGCCCTCCAGGGGAAGCTTAAGGGCAGCCACCCTATTGCATCACACCGCAGATTTAAGCAGGTGCAGGGCGCTGCTGACTCCCCACATATTTTGAAAAGTTCTTTGGTGTGGGCCTTTTTTGACACGTGTGCAGCAGATCGCACCATTGCTGTTTGCAACCTATGTCTGAAGCGTATCAAGCGTGGCCAAAACAGCAGCCACTTGGGCACCACATGCAGTCCGTTGGCAACAGCACTTAAAAGACCCACATCAAAGAACAAGGTGGACTTCTCCTTGCTCCTCATCAGCTGGTATCTCTGATCCCACTATACCTCCAGCCCTCTCAGAAACCTGCACTGAGAGGAATGAAGGTATAGAAATAGGTGACCCAAGTACTTGTGGACAATCTGCCAGCGGTAGACCAACATCGGATTTTAGCAGGCAAATTTCCCTACCCCAGTTGCTAAACCATTGAAAGAAATTCGGTCCCAGCCATCCACATGCTCAGCGTCTGAATGCTAGCTTGGCCAGATTGCTAGCACTGCAACTGCTGCCTTTTCAGCTAGTAGGCCCCCTTTCGTGAATTTGTGGAATTCCCAAACACCATTTCTTTTCACGGAAGGCCATTCTGGCTCTCTGCCAGCATGTGCAAGGCAATTTCTTGGCCTCGTTGGACAGGGCGGTCAGCAGTAAGGTGCATATTACCACTGACTCATGGTCCAGCAGGTATGGACATGGATGTTACCTTTCTTTCACGACACACTGGGTAACTCTGCTGGCAGCTGGGAAGTATGCAGGACAGGGTTCAGTATTGTTGGAGCTTGTTCCACCACCACGCCTCCAAAATGCTAGTAGTGGAGATTCTGCCACAGCTCTCTCCTCCACCCCCTCCTCTTCTTCTTCCTTTATGGCCTCTTCCGCTGCAAATTTGTCCTCTGAACCAGTGGTGCTCCGTAGGCGTTCAAGGGGCTACGCAAGCACTCAGGCAAAAAGATGCCATGCGGCGCTTGAGTTGGTCTGCTTAGGGGACAGGAGCCACACTGGGGCAGAGATTCTGTCATCTCTGCAGGGGCAGGCTCAGAGGTGGTTGACGCCATGCCAGCTTCAGCCAGGAATGGTTGTATGCAACAATGGCACCAACCTCCTCTCCGCCCTTGACACTTGACCCATGTTCCCTGTTTGGCTCACGTCCTGAATTTGGTGGTGCAGCGGTTCTTGAGCAGGTGCCCGGACTTACAGGAACTCCTGAAGCATGCCAGGAAAGTCTGTGGTCATTTCCATCAGTCACATAATGCCAGTGATCGGCTGGCTGACATTCAAAGAGAATGCAACCTGCCCAAGAACCCCCTCATTTGTGACATGCCCACCAGGTGGAACTCAATGTTGGCAATGCTGCAACGGCTGCACATGCAGCAGAGGGCCATCAATGAGTACCTGTGTGAGTATGGCACCAGGACAGGGTCAGGGGAGCTTGGCTTTTTTTCGCCATGCCAGTGTCTACTGATCAAGGATGCATGCACTGTCCTGTCACCATTTGAGGAGGACAGGAGGATGGTGAGCAGTGACAGTGCATGCATTAGTGATACTGTCCCTCTTGTCTTCCTGTTGGAGCAGACGCTTTGTGGAATAATGGACAGGGCACTTGAGGTAGAACAGCGGGAGGAAGAGGAGGACTTCCTTACCTCTCAAGGCCCCTTTTATCTAGATAGTATTTCTGCGGGCCCGCCAATCACACAGGAAGAAGAAGAGGAGGAGGACTGTGTCAGCATGTAGGTGGAGGATAACACTCAGCATCAGCAGCAGTCTTCATGGGATCTTTTTCAGTCCCCAGAAACCCATGGAGTTGTATGTGGCTGGGAGGAGGTGGTTGAGGATCATGTGATCCTTAGTAGACATGTGCACACTGAAATATTTCGTTTCGGAATTTCGTTTTCGTCCGAAAAATAAATGTATTTAGTTACTCCCGAAATTCATTTTTATTCATTTAGTTTTTCGTTAAAAATTGCATTCGTCCAAAAATCCAAATTAATTAAGGTCGAATCTGTCATTGAAGGCTTATGGTGTCTGTCGAATGTTCAAAGAAGATTCGACAGAGCAGCTAAACTTTACGTGTACATTTCCGGTCAAATTTTCTGCCTACAAGCTAGCTGTAGTAGAATTCTAATGTTGTATGACTAGTAATAATTATATTTATTAATTATTTTACTAGTCCACCAACATTAGAATTTTTCTATAGCCTGTGGGTGGATGCATTTGACTGGAAATGTACGATTGCAGTGTCGTACAGTTTAGCTGCTCCATCAAATCTTCTTAGAACTTTTAACAGACACCAAAAGCCAAAGATTCAACGTTTGTATGTTTTTCGTTGCTTTGTCGAATCTTCGTCGTTCATGTTGAATGGTCTACTCTACCCCAACAGTCAGCCAACTTTCACATTCGTTTCTCAATCTCCAAGTGCAATGGCAGGGGCGGCATCCGGCGTTGTGTCAGATATTGATATGGCATTATAATATAGAATCTATAATAATAAATCCCCCCCACAACACGGGCAGCCTCTGAGGCTATCACAACACTAGCAACACTAGTATCACTATCAAGTTTATACTAACACAATAGCAGCAGATTATTATGGAAAAGTTAAGTTGAACTGTAGCTTGCTTCACTATTGTTCTGCTGCTGTGCTTATGCTTAATTGCTAAATAATTCAGGTTCTCTGACAAACGGACCAGCTAAGATTGACTGTCTTCTGAAATGATTCAGTGTGTGTGTCTCTCTCTGCTAGCAAATCGTAAGTGAAAGTAAGTTGGCTGTATGTGTGTACTTAGTTCTAGCTATTTTACTGCCCCTCCTCTTTGGTTACAATCGGCCAATAACATTCATCATCATCATTATTTTTATTTTACTTCCCCCACCCAATTCCAGCAGAGATCTTTTCTCTCTATGTCAAATCTTTTCTCTCTATGTCGAATCTTTTCTCTCTCTCTCTCTATGTAGAATAATCTTGGACTAATAGAGTTAAGGTTAAGCACATTCGACCAAGATTAAGATGCATAATTGTACCTACCCATGTCCCATGGTTGTATATACATAGATTTATTGTCTATATGTGATTTTTTGTCTAATGCATGCAATGCGTTTTTATGCCATGTTGATCATTGGTCTTCAATAAACATATATATGTTTGCACCTCTGTGAGTGTGATTGGGCTGCATCATGCGCACCTCATTTCAAGTCCCAACCTCCCCCCCTCTTTTTCATGATATTAAGCATGGGGGCGCAAACTTTCCCTTGCGCCCCAGTTAAAGTACTAAGTTCCCTTTCCGCCCCATTGCTTGCATTGATTAGCGATGGAGGTGCTCATGATTGTAGCCCATCGCTCTCTTATGGCGGATTCCTACCGGGTCCAGCCGTAATTCAGCATGCCTTATATGGAACCTTCATTGCACTGACAGTTCACATACTTTGATCTTTCACCACTTCATACATCTTTTACTCCCTGTGGCCAGACTGGGTCTGTGTGACTCATTGTCGGTGGGTGGGCAGATGTCCTGTTTCCCGGGAGCTACGATGCATGCTGGTGTCCGCCATCTTACCTCCCCTCCACAGGGTTGGGGGTGGGTGGCTGGGCGGATCTTTCCACCGTGCATCGGCACCACGCCCCCGGCACTGTGCATGTGACTTCCTTGGTTGGGCATTGCACACACAGACTTCCGGTATATCAGCTGGGCTGACATGTGGTGAGCTTCTCTGGTGTTTGCCTAGGTTTAGCTCCACTGTGTCGTGCCTGCGTGACGCTGAGGGGGAGCTGGCATTCCACACTGGGGCTGCATCTCACTCCCTGCTTCATGGTATTCAGACGGTGCTGCTAGAACCTATGCATGCCCTGATCCCCTCCTATCTATGTGGCTTCAAACATCATATGTACTCTCCAAGGTAATCTTCCGGGTGCTTTTTTCAATCACCTTGGTGATATCCGCAGCTTATATCATTTCGTTTTTTGTTACTTGTATCATCATAGACACATTTTATATATCTCCTACATTATAGAAGTCCCCTCCAATGCGGGGTGTTGGTGTGTGCATCCGGTGTTCCTCGTTGAGGTCATCTTCTCAGCTCCCGGGCCAGGCTCCATGGCTTACCCCTGGCTTTGTTTTGTCGCACGGTCCCAGTTTTGGCTATCATGTGAGTAACCTTTTTTGGCATGGCCCATTATGCCAAAATTTCCCCCTTTTTCTGCTGATTTTGTTAGACCCAAGAAACTATATTGCTTTTTATACATCTTTTATAGAATTAGATGCATCTGGCTCCTGAAGAGTGGATTGAAGTCCATGAAATGCAGCGTCGGGCCTACCTTTGATGCATCAAACACACATTGACCAATTTTCAGATGTTTTTTACTTCACATGACTTTTATCTTGTTTGGGGGATTAAGATGCATAATTGTACCTACCCATGTCACATGGTTGTATATACATAGATTTATTGTCTATATGCGATTTTATGTCTAATGCATGCAATGCGTTTTTATGCCATGTTGATCATTGGTCCTCAATAAACATGCATATGTTTGCACCTCTGTGAGTGTGATTGGGCTACATCATGCGCACCTCATTTAAAGTCCCAACCTTCCCCCCCTCTTTTTCACAGGTTCGATAGACACAGATTGTTATTGCCAGCGTCATGTCGATTCCCCTATCTATATCGAACTGTTGTCGCAACGAAAACTAAAATAAAGCATTTGTTTATGTCGGATCTTTGGTTTTCGTATTTGCACTTTCGTTATTGTTTGTTAAAACGATAACAAAAATACCTGAAATTCGGACGAAAATGCATTCCGACGAAATGCATTTTGCACATGTCTAATCCTTAGTGACCCAGAGGACTCAGGAATGCCTCTGCAAACTTACCCTGCATTGCCTCCCTGATCCTGCAAAGCCTGCAAAAGGACCCTATGATTCGTGGTATCAAGGAGAGGTATCATTACTGGCTGGCAACCCTTCTTGATCCACGTTACAAGGGTAAGGTTGCAGAACTTATCCAGCCTTCGCAGAGGGAGCAAAGGATGAAACATCTTCGGGAGGCCTTGCAGAAAGGTTTGTGCAATGCGTTTCCAGAGACTGGGAGGTTAAAATTTCCTGGTGCTGGACAACGTGTTGCTGAGGCTTCGTTCAGTCACAGAAAGAGCAGTGGAGAAGGTGGCCAGCTGGCAGATGCCTTCAGACAATTCTCCTGTCCTCAGCGCCAAGGTCTGATCAGTTACAGCAACCAGTCCTCAGCGCCAGCGTCTGAATTACATGGTGCAGGAATATCTAGGGGCAAGATCAGACTCAGAGACCTTCCCAACAGAACATCCACTGGGTTACTGGGTCTTGAGGATGGACCACTGACCAGAGCTTGCTCAATATGCAATTGAGCTACTGGCCTGTCCTGCATCCAGCGTTCTTTCTGAACACACATTCAGTGCTGCTGGAGGCTTTGTAACCGATCACAGAGTGCACCTGTCCACGGACTCTGTTGATCGGCTCACATTCATAAAAATGAATCAATCTTGGATCAACAGCTACCAAGCACCTGATGCTGATGTAACTGATTGATTTTTCTATGGATGTGGGATCCCTTAAAGACTGCATATGCTGAGTGACTATCCTATTATGCTGAGTGACTATCCTATTCCTCCTCAATCTTCATGATGATAGCTTCTAAGAATATTTTTGGTTCACCACCACTGCCTATGGCCCAATTTGTCTGCCCCTGTTTAACAGGGGCATATAATTATAATTTTTGATCAAATATTTAACAGCAGGGCTCATTCCTGCACTCAACAAGAGTATCTGTGAGGGGTTGCAGTGTTGTGGCACCACCACCACTGCCTAAGGCCCAATTTTTATGCCCCTGTTTAACAGGGGCGTGTAATTACAATATTTGATCAAATATTTAACAGCAGGGCTCATTCCTGCACTCAACAAGAGTATCTGTGAGGGGTTGCAGTGTTGTGGCACCACCACCACTGCCTAAGGCCCAATTTTTCTGCCCCTGTTTAACAGGGCCACGTAATTACAATTTCTGATCTAATATTTCACAGCAGGGCCGTTCCTGTGCTCAACAAAAGTATATGTGAGGCTTTACAGTGTTGTGCCACCACCACCACCACCACCTCCTAAGGCCCAATTTTTCTGCCCCTGTTTAATTCTTGATATAATATTTCACAGCAGGGCCTGTTCAAGCGGCCACCAAGAGTAACTGTGAGGGCTTAGTGTTCTGGTACCACCTAACACCAATTTTCCACAGAGTGTATAGGGCAGGCCGTATAGTAAATATAGGCGGTCCCCTATTTTCAAACATCCGACTTACAAATGACTCCTACTTACAAACGGAGGGAGACAACAGGAAGTGAGAGGAAATCTACCCTTAGGAAGGGAAATGTTTCTCCTGTAAGAGTTAATATGAGAAAAAGGTGTCTCCGCTGATGCTTTATCACCAATCCTAGTTTCCCTAATAACCCAAAATTTTAAAAATATAATTGTCATTGGGACAGAAAGTAAGGTGAAATCTTCTGAACAGGGGCACAGACAGCAAAACAAATGTTACAGGGGTGATAACCCTTCCCTATGTTATCCAAAAAGCTTAAAAATAGATTTTTTGTCTGGAGCTACACTTTAAAAATGTACCTGTTCCAAATTACAAACAGGTTCAACTTAAGAACAAACCTACAGTCCCTATCTTGTTTGTAACCCGGGGACCACCTGTATACTGCTGTTCAGAGTATATAGGACCTGGTAGCCCCACGCCTTTTTTTTGTAATTTGGGTGCGGGGTTCCCCTTAATATCCATAACAGACCCAAAGGGCCTGGTGATGGACTGGGGGGATACCCATGCCATTTTTCTCAATGATTTTCATCTATATTGCTGGGACCCGACATTACATTACAGCCGCAAGCAGTTTTGATTGACTTTTATTCCTTTAGAAATGTAATTTTGTGCAGAGACTGTTCTAAGCAAGGGAAAAAACACATTTATTTAAATCACTGTTCCCAAAAAAAACGGCCATTTTTAAAACTTTTTTTTCCATTGATACATGTCTCCTGGGGCAGGACTCCCCAAACACTTTTTATGACAATAACTTGCATATTAGCCTTTAAAATTAGCACTTTTGATTTTTCACGTTCGAGTCCCATAGACTTTAATGGTGTTTGTGTGTTTGCACAAATGTTTTGCCTGTTCGCATGTTCTGCTGCGAACCGAACCGGGGGGTTGTTCGGCTCATCCCTAGTTATAGATAGCAAAACCTATAAAAGTTAGGCAAGATAGCCTAAAGTTATATTCAACAATAGCTATCTGTGCAGCAGGATAACAAAAAACAAAACCTCAATATACAGATCCCATTGAAGCGTATAGTACATAAGGTCTAATGCTGTAAAGACTGTACACAGAGCATAAAGATCCAAGTTCAGCAGGGTTAAACCAGAAAAAAAAAAAATTTCAAAGGCAGTTAGAATCAAATTTCAAAGAGTGAAAATTAAAATATGCAGGATCATAAGATGATGAGCTATACAGTATATAGAATATAATATCTTATAGTCATTTGGATGCCAGATCACCCTGTAGTTAGCCTATCATAATCGTCAGAGAATTGAAATAAAAACCACAGCACTAAACCAATCCTTGATTGAAGAGATATTAAAGGATTTCCAAAATTTGGAGATCAGTGACTTAGCAGTGTTTAGTGGGTGCTTTCTTAATGTGCGCTTGTATTTGCCCAGGGAGTAATTGAGATATGCAGAAGACATGGGAAAAAATAATGACAAATTTGTCTATAAGACCAAGGTGTTATAAGGGATGGATCAAGGTCTTCCAGCAGTCTAGCATATGGTAGCAACCACCCCTAGGCAACACAATGTGTTGCCTATAAAGGGGTACGTTCATATTTCATAGGAAAATCCATAGAATTCAATCTCGGGTAAAAATCTTGGTTGTTCATGAGAGGTGTTAAGGGGCCTGGTGACGAGGAGATTTCACACCATTGAACAGTCTTGTGAAATATTGTTAAGGTGGTGCCTATTAGAGGGTGTTGTTTGAGATCAGATCAGGACTTAGTCCTTGATATCCAGGGTGAGTGTTTCAGAGAGACTGCTGAGCAACTCTCTTCTAGATGCACCAGGTCTTTATTGGCAATGTGGCAATTCCAGTCAATAACTATCACTAAATAAGCAGCATAGTAATAATTTCAGAAGTTTGGGAATTCCATTCCTCCCTCAGATTTGGGTTTCATAAGAAAGCGCATACCAATACAGGTTTCTTATGAGCCCACAAACATTTCCCCACCACGGATTGTAGTTGTTTAAAAAAGCAAAGGGGATTGCAATTGGTAAAATATGAAAGTGGTACATCAATTTGGGGAGTATCATGCTTTTAACAATAAAACAAGTAAAAGGCTCAATGCACTGGCAACTCTAAGCAGACTAAAGTCCATATATTAGTCCATAAATAGTTAATTAGTTGGTAAAAAAGGGTCCAGGTACTTAGGGCTGCCACCAGATAGAAACAGAAGCAAATTTCCAGCGTAACTGAGGATAAACAAAGAAAAGCCCCATGTTATCCAAGCCTCATTTTGGACTTCCACTGCATGGCTGTCTTCCACCTTAATCTGTTCCAGCAAGGATTGCTTGACTTGCAGTGCTAAGAGCGAGGGCCTGTGACTGCTCACCACCCCCATCTCCTTGGGGTATCCACTCTGATGTGCCTGATACACCTATCCCCACCGTACCAGCTGAATAGTGGAGGAACCGTGACCTGGTTATCCTTCCTGCTCCTGGGATGTGCCTAACAACAGATGTGCCCATTTTTATCTTCTCTCATGTGAGTTGCTAATTGTCTACTGTTATTAAAATATTGAAAATTCTACACTGAGAGGCACCTCTTTTCCTTGTTTATCATTTTAACAATAGCTGCTCATCCAAACCAGGAGATATTTTTGAAGGTCCAATTGGAAAGGCCATGTTCAATCTTTTGCAGTAGGGGTTTAAAACTATAAGAAAATATATCACTTAAGTAGGGGTAAGCAAAACTTCTAAATATTTTATGGCATTGTGGCCCACTTAAATGGACTATTCAGCTGTGCCATTTCCAATGCGGCCGGCGAAAGGGAAAAATTCATAGCCTCTGATTTATTATAATTGATTTTTATGTTAGAAATATATCCATAATGGGCAAACGCTTGTAAAAGATTGTAGATGGAGGTAAGTGGTTGCATTAGGAAAAATAAGAGATCATTAGCATATGCTGTGATTTTATAGGATCTGTGGCCCACTTCAAAGCCCGTAATCAAATGTGTTTTGTTAGCAGTGCGTATAAACAGCTCTGATGTTAAAATCAAGGGTGATAATGGACAGCCTTGCCTGGTGCCATTTTGCATCATTTGAAGGAATTTGAATATCCAATAGGTCATGCTAGATTCTCCTGTTGAAGTGTCCTGAATCAGGTTCAGGGGCACATTGAAGTCCCCTCCTAGCAGTAGGCATCTGAGGCATACCATTTAAGTTCCTCTACAATCTGTCTGCAAAAATATATATGTGCCGAATTTGGAAAATATACATGTGGTAGGGTCATGGGGGTGCCTCCCATATTAGCCTTGAGGAAGAGGTATCTTCTCTCTGGGTCTGCAAGCTGCTGGGTGACTATAGATACTCCACTGGTATTGGCTAATGGGTAATGTAGCATGGTGTACTTTAGGAAAATATTTGGTAGTCAATTTGGGAATGTACCATGATTGAAAATGTTTCCTGTAAAAACACAAAAAGAGGTCTAGGTTTTTAAAGTTCTCATACGAGGCAGTTTTTTGGAGGTATTCAACCCCTTAACATTATAGGAGATCAAATTAAGACTGTGGCCTAAATAGGAATAAGCCATTTTAAAGGTATGCCTAATCCTGTAAAAAAAAAAAAAAGAGCATGAGAGAACAGATGGAGATAGTGGTATCCTAAAAGAACACATAAAAGCAGCCACAGGCAAATGGGACTAAAATAAAAGGGTTTTTCCTGACACCACCATGGCAGCATACAAAGTGATAGGCTCCGCCTTTCTCCCCTCCCTCAGGACCAATGAAATAGCATAAATTAAAGGCCAGTTAGGCCCCGCCCCATTCTTCTTTTTGTCCTCATACCTCCATGCACCAGTGAAGAGTAAGCAGTACTATGTTCCCCCCCCATCTGCCGGCTGGGTTAAGCCTCTCCCAGTGCGATGTCCCAGTATCATGCTGCTAAAATCACCAGAGTAGCTTGGGAGCTTCTTCTGTGGGTCTTGATGGAGTGGATCAGTTTTTCCTATTTGGGAATGAAATCTGCCATTAAGGTTGGTGTCTGCAATGCTTGTTGGGTTTGGGGAGGCCAGCTTTGCATCCTTCTTACCTTTGCCTTTGTTTGTCTGTCATTTTCTCATTTTCTGCACCTCCTGTTCTTTTCCTCCGGCAGTGGCACTGGTCTGGGTACATTACTCCCCCTAGACAGGTTCTCTGTCCTTTGCTGTCCTAGGCCAGCTGTAGGTATAGCTTATGTTTGTAGGTTGTGTATGTATAGGTTTGGGGCAGGTGTGTGTGTGTATGTGTATGTATGTATATAATATATATATATACAGTATATATATATATATATATGTGGATGTGTGTATTGTAGGTGATCAGAGGGGTGGACAGCTGGCTCAGAGACAGTCCATTAAAACAAAAGTGGCTTTTTGCAGCAAAGTGGCAAAATAAACATAAGATAAGACAGACTTGTCTTGTCAAACGGTTGTGCACACAGGTACAGCTCACAGTTAAGCAGCACACAGGCTTATAGATAATAGTTCATGGCTCCAATCAAAGCTACAGTCTTTATGTGGTTAAGCTCACCCAGCATACCATCCAGCAATGGACATTTTCACACAGCATGCGTCTCTCTCTCCTACTCAAACAGCTCCTCTCTGAGACTTTCAGCCCAGCTGACAATTAGCAGGTCTGAAGGGGAAATATCTGCCCTCTTCGATTAACCCTTTCTTGACCCTTCCCTAGGCTGACCCTCTGCGGTATGTATATATGTTCATATATATGTTTGTGTATACATGTGTGTGTTCTTATGTTGGTTGGTATGTATGTATGTGGGGGGGTGTTATATGGAGCTGTATGTGCATATATTTATATATGCATGCATATTGTTTAAAAAAAAAGGGAAAGCAGAGAGTGTGTAGATGTATATATTTAGATATACATTATTAGAGGGAGAAGCGAAGTCGCTGTTGCCTTATTTATTTTTCCTCTTCTCTGTCTTTCTGTGGCTGTCCTTCTCTCAGCTGGTCATCCCATTTCTCCACGGTTCGAGTATCAGTCACCACCCATACAAAAACCCTCAACACTCAGGGTGGGGACCACCGTGTTGGTAAGTTTTCAGGAAAAGAGTGCCCTCTCATGCGGATTACTTTGATTTGCTTCAGCTCCGCGCATCCACACTCTCAAAGGCCAGAGCCAGAGGCCATAGAAAGGCGTACGTTCTTCAGGGAAGCATAGCTTGGATGCCGCTCCCACTCAGGAGAGAGGTTCCAGGGAAAATGTCTTAGCTCTTCTTTCCCAAACCCAGCACCCCAACAAGAGTCCTGCAGGACCTGTGGTGCAGTGCCTATGCCCAGGAGGCTGGTGAGTGAAGTCGGCCTGGTTGAAGTTTGCAGCTGACAGGTAATACCGAATGTCTTTATTACTTATAAGGTGGCACTAAACTTCTGTTTTATACTCACTGTAATTACTCTAGCTAGTCAGCCCCCTTGTTGTGGGTCTAGCCACTAGCAGAACAACCTGCCTCATGGATCACTCATCCTCTCAGTACTCCTGATGAGGGGGCGCAGCCTGCAAATGATTTTAGGTCCCATGCACCAGAGGAAGATCTGGAGCTACTTGGTGTCAGTTTTTCTTTGGAGAACTGTGTATCCAGGCAGTCATGCAGACCATTACATGGGTTAAAAGACCAAGTCATATTTACCCTTTCAATGAGCAATCACTTTTCCATTAGGAAACTGGTTTAATTCAAGGCGGATATAGCATTGCTGAAATCCATGCCTACAGTGGGACCGGCTGTTGTCCAATAGGGTGGCAGCTGGGAAGGGCCTGCCACTCAACAGAGGCCCTTACCTTGGTGACGGGTACTTTGGGTTTCTGCTCCCAGGATATGGTTGGGAAGGAAATCCTTAGGGCTGATATCTTGGGACCCGGCCAAGATGTATTGGCAATTTTTTTTTTTTTTTCTTCAATAATTTTTATTAATTTTCACAGAGTATACATTGTACAATTGAACATTGTACGTCGTGCATCGACGTATGAGTGGACAATGCATTGAAAATAACTCCATACTGAGTAGAGTACAATTTTGTCAATACACAATAAACTAGTGCATTAAGTACATAATAACCAGTATCACTAACATTGGTAATATTTGCAGTCGTGACTGGTCCACTTCACTAGTGTGACACCCCATGTGGGATCTCTAGAGCCACAGGAGCAAAGTGGACCATCTAATTTTGTTACATTCCAAAGAAAAAAGTTATTCTGAAAGGTTACCAGTTGAAACTATGCATGTAAACTTACTCTATTCTTAGTATTGCTCGGTCAAGAGGAAGGGGTTGTACTGCAGTAACTTAGACGTGAATTGCGCAGTGTCTAGTCCAGGTGGTCCATGGTTGCCAGCTGGAATGTATTTTTGTATAATGTTTTGTGTCAGAAGCAGATGTATGTTTATAGCTATAGTGTAATGATACCAAGTCGACGACTTGGGTTAGGGTTAAAGGTGTGGCCGTCTTCCAGTGTCTAGCTATGTTAAGTCTAGCTGCCAACAGGACGTGGGTGGTCACTATTCTAAAGGGGTGAGGAAGGTCTTCAATAGTAAGATTCAGGATCGCAAGTGCTGGGGAGGGGGGAGTTTTGATGCGGGTGATGTGAGGATGCGTTACATCTCCAGCATGTGTTGGGCATTTGAGGATTAATGGACGCGATTCTGGCAGGGGTCATATACCAATGCAGAGAGATTTTTTGCGCCAATTCCCAAAGGGCCGCGCATTTCGTGGCCTTATATATTGACTTGAAGGTGTGATGCCATTGATTGTCTGTGAATTTGTGGTCTAGATCAATTTCCCATTTCTTGTGTGGTTTTAGTTTGGTGAAGGTATGTTTTTGGTGGAGGGAGTTGTAGAAGTATGAGATTCCTCTGAGATTTGTGTTAGGGTTGGTGAGATAGTCCCAAGTCTTGGGGAGGATGCTGTACAGAGGAAGGGGGACCATTTTGAGGCAGTGTTGTATACGGAGGTAGGTGAAATGTTCAGATGTGGGTATTGCATATTCAGATTGCAATTGGGAGAATGGTTTGAGGGAGTTGTCCTGCAGTAGATGTTGTAGTGACCCTATACCTTTATGTGTCCATGAGGTTACTGATAGTTCAGGTGTTATATGTTTCAAGGTGGCTAGAGGGATATGTGTTTGTGGTTCATGTGGAGTGTGGCTCATTGAAGTGGACATTTTCTTCCAAGCTTGCGCCGATGCTTTAATAGTTGGAGATAGGGACTTTGGGATTGGTGAGCCCAGTGGGGTACTCAGTAACCAGGTTTTCAGGTCTGATCTTGTGATTGAGGAGCATTCAATTTGCCCCCATAGCATAGTTGGAGATGGTTGGAACCAGCAAGGTAATTGGGCCAAAATGGCTGCTAGATGGTAATCTTCAAAATCTATAGCGCTCGTGCCACCCACTTGCTTGTGTTTAACCAGTTGTTTGTGTGCACACCTGGGACGTTTACCGTTCCACAGGAGTTTGTTGTACATTGTGCGTAGGGATCTAAAAAATGTGGCGGGTAGTGGAATTGGTAGGGTTCTGAAATAGTAAAGTATTTGGGGGAGGCATATCATTTTAAAGGCCGCAAGCTTTCCTGTCCAAGAAAGTTCGTGTTTTGCTATTTGTTGTGATGTTTGTTGTATAGTCTGGAGTAGTAGAGGGAAATTATTGAATAGAGGCTTTTAGTGTTTCTTGGGAGTTTAATGCCCAGGTAAGAGATGTCATTGTCGGCCCATGCAAAAGGATATTGCAGTTGTAAAAGGTTTTTTATGGTGGCGTTTATATTTATGTCTAGGATGAAGGATTTGGATGTGTTCACCTTGTAGTAGGAGATCGAACTAAACCATTGAAGCATATGTTGTACTTCAGCCAGGGAAACAGTCGGATTGGATAGGATAAGAATGATGTCGTCCGCAAATAAGCTGATCTTATGGTGCGTGGTTCCAATATGTAGGCCAGAGATGTTGGGATGAGAACGGATACTTTCTGCTAGGGGCTCCATGAGCATATTAAATATGAGGGGAGATAGAGGGCAACGGGACTACACTTTTTTTTCCTCCAGGCACCGCTCATATTCAAGAATAGACCTGTTCTTAACCGACAAGTTTATTCTACAAAATATATCTACCTCCACAATCCACGCCACGACATGGTCGGACCATGCCCCAATCTCTATCACGATCCAAGATTCTAACTTACAAAAAAATACATTTATTTGGCGAGTAAACAACCACATCATTCAACACAACCAATATGCGCCAACTATTGCAGAACAAATAACCGATTTCTTTTCACTAAACAAAGGTTCGGTGCCCGACCCTGCCGTGGTGTGGAGTGCGCACAAAGCGTACATGAGAGGAATGTTAATTAAATTAAGTTCCCACCATAAGAAAAAGAGGACGCAATGTATAGACGACCTAACAACCCAAATAGCAGCCCTAGAATTGAAACACAAATCTGACCCCCGAGACCACCAGACAAATCACCTATTGTCCCTTAGACAGGAACTTAGAACACTACTCCTTCATTCTTACGAATTCCTCCAGAAAAAATTTAAGGCGACATCGTATTCTACCTCTAACAAAGCGGGGAAGAAATGCATTAACAGATCACTGATATAGAGTGTGGAAACTAGTGGGAAAGGAACTTGGATTTTGATTCGCTGTTGATGGATATGATATTGCTGTATATTACAGCTAGAGCAAAGATTAGAGGGGGTGTTTGACACCGTTGAATCCTCTACGTGGGGGTAAACAGAGTCAGTATCACCGGAAGTAGAGAGTTAAGGTAACAGGCTGTCAGAGCTCAGGGGGACTGTGGAATGAGTTGTCGGCTATTGTAGTGGAGATGCGAGCATCCTCAGGTGAGATGTTGAGTTTGTTGTCTACGAGGTGGTAAGGCACCGTTGGATTGTGGGGCAGAGACAGCCATATCAGGGATTATGCTCCAGGAGTGGAGGAGCTTTAGGCCTTTGTCCAGGTCCCCTATTGCGTGTGTCTGACCATTGCGGACAACAAGGATGGTGGCTGGGTGGCGCCATTTGTATGGTACCTTATGGTTCTGCAGACCTTTGGTTATCGGGTTCAGTTGATGTCGCAGTTGGAGGGTGTACTTGGACAGGTCAGGGAAAAGTTGTATCCCAGTATAGGGGCCAGGTAGTGGAGATTTAGCTCTGAGGCCCATAAGGAGCTTTTCTTTGGTTTGATAGAAGTGAACCCTCATCAGTACATCTCTAGGGACTGAGGCTGCCAGGTGGGACGGTTTGGCGATTCTGTGTATTCTGTCAATGATGGCGTCTCGTGGGGAGGCTTCAGGTATCACTAGGTGTATCAATTCTTTTGCGTAGTGCGGTAAGTCCACAGGGAGTATGGACTCTTGGACTCCCCTCAGTTTAATGTTGTTCCTGCGTAACCTGTCTTCTAAATCCGCCATTTTGGCGCGCATCCATGCCTGTTCTTCCTTAACAGTGTCATAAGAATCAATCACTTCATTTACTGTGGAAGTGCAGGCCTGTATTCCCCTCTCAGCATTAGTCATTCTGTCATCTAGCTTGTGAATGTCAGAGGTGACTCTGTGAAACATGGATGAAAGATCATTCATAAGGGAGGACTGCAGGGACAGAAGCATGTCCTTCAGAGTTGTGTCCATGACTGGCTGCCCTGATGTGGGGAAGGAGGCCATGGAGGAGTGCAGGGCCTGGTCTATAGAGAAGGGGATGGGAGCCTGGGCCTCAGTTAGCTGGCGCTGTGTGTGCAGCGGCAGTGTATCTAGCCTCATCCGAGCTTTTGCTGGGCTGCTGGGGAGAGGGTCACACTCTGGGGCTTGGTTCTTGTCAGGGTTCGTACCTGTGGAGTGCTGTGTGTCATGGATGTCATCCGGGAGGTCCGTGTACGATTCGGGCGGTGCGGCCTGGTCGGCGCCATCTTGGGAATCCCAGCCCGCCGGCTTGTAAGCGAATTCCGTCAGTTTTTGGGGCTTGTGCTCCGTAAATCTTTTTCTGGATGGCTGCATCTTTGTCTCCTGAGTGCCTGGAGCGAGGATGGGTGCGGATGGAGTCATGGTTTGGGCCGATTGCGCTGGATTGTGTCCCCTGGCTGCTGAGCTATGCAATTAAGCGTCCATCTTCTGCTCCGGTTGGCCACGCCCCACCATGTATTGGCAAATTTCACTGCGGAAGCAGCAATAGTCTCAACCTTTACCTTTCAATCACCCCCAGCTGTTACCATTTACACTGGATTTTTATGATCACATATGATTTTTTGGGTTAAGATTAAGTGTTGCACTTTATTGCCTTTTTGAGGTGTTTTACATATCAGTATTACACTATGTTTGCTTTTCCTAATTTTTGGTAAACACTGTGGACTGCACATACGAGACGAGCGTGTTTATCCTGCCTCCTCTGGACTGACCATCTCAAGGCCCAGGCTGGGTTTAAGCCACTCGCCCTGTTTTTTGGCTTACTTCTGGTAAGCACATTACCGTACTAAGGGTTCCAGATTTATGTTTGTTTGCATCACACAGTTACTCTGGAGGAATATTACGTCACTCACTTATGACAAGATCCATTCATCAATTTTATCTTATAAGGGACTTTCTTTGCACATGGGACTATACTTCACAGTGCTGATTTTCACCTTGTTTTTTGTTTTTAGCGCGGTTTCTTTGTTATAAATAGTCTCAACCTGGTGCCTGGCCAAGGCAATGCTATACTCGGTTACGGCAAGGGGTACCCTGTGGTTGAGACCCATGGCTGTGTTTGGCTTCCTAGAAACAAAATTGGAATAGTCACTTTATAGTGCAAGATCTCTGTTTGATATGAAACCAGAGACAGCCATGTCGGAAGTGACAGGAGGAGGGTCCATTCTCCCATAACAGAAAGCAGGAAAGTAAAAAAAAAAAAAAATATATAACTAAAAATAAATAATAATAAATAAAGGGAGGAATATGTTTTCTCCCGCTAGGTTCCGCTCCTCTAGGGGCAACCTTTCATAAGGTTCATATAAGGTTCATAAATAAAAATCTTTGGATGTACCGAAGGTACCCACAAAACCCTTTTACCGGGCGTATCGCCAGACTTTTAAGGTAAGTCCCAGTGGGCATGCATCACGGTTTACTGGACAGTGGATTGTGCAGATCCTTGGAGGATAGGCACTCATGGTCACTTTGGTGGATTCCTCGCTGTTCCTTCTCCGGACCTTTTTCCCCCCTCAGAGCTGCCAGATCCACTGCAACCACGGCGGTTACAATACTTACACACACTTCAGACTCAGAGGTGAGCTGTCCTGGTCCCATCTCACAGGAGAGATTGTAGGTTTCCTAACCACCCCTGTTTGTAGGTTGCGGGGGTTGGAGAGAAGCATTCGCTTGCAGCAGATGGCTGGAGGCTTTCGCTAGATCGTCGGGATTCTTAGCCTTACATCCCAACATTTTTTACTTTCTTTTTTATTCCAAAGTAAGTAAATTTGGCGATTGGTTGGACACATCTCAGCTTTATCAGCCTACCTTTTCGCCTATGAATATCTCTAAGAATATTCACAGAGGTTTCAGTGCCGTGTCAGTTCCTCTTGGAGAACGAGGTCTCCAGATTCGCCACTACCTGGGCATCATTCCTTTCTACATAAAAAAAAAGGCCAACTTTTGCTTTCCAACAGTTAAAGTGCCTGTGTGGGCTCTACTGGTTCCTCTGGTTTGCTTCCATCAGAAAAGGACGGTGATGGTAATAAGGAGAATTCTGAGATCAGATGCCTCTACTTCCTGGAAGACTTCTAGGTGTCTCAGCCTCCTGGCCGTAATGTTGTCATCCATACCGTTGATTCCTTGGGTGCATGGGCACCGGTGCTAGTTTCAACTACAATGGAGGAAACCGGATCCGGTGCAGCTATGATCAGTATCACGCAGTATGTATAGCAGTCCGCGGTGATGGAAAGACCTTAAGGATGTCACGAACCAGCTGACTGGATCAATGTGATGAATCATATCGGAAAGACAGCCTGGAAGGCGCACTGCGAGGGTCTGTCAGTCAAGGCAAGCGGAGATTGCTAGCCAAGGAAGGTAGTCTCAAAAGCGCTGGAAGGTCAGGCAGCCATTTTTATCACTTTGACCTTGCTACACAGAATCAAGGGTGACCAGTCATCTTGCGGTTGAGCAACAGGACAGCAATTGCGTATTTTCACCTCCAGGGAGGATCTCGCGGCAATATGCTATTGAGAGATGTAGAGCCCAGAATGTCTGGGTAGGAAGATCACCAGCAAATTCCGGAAGCAATTTACCTCCTAGAGGACTGGAATACACGGACATACTGTCCATCATGCAAGCTTGCCAGAGCATGAGTGGGAGGCTTGTCCACAGGTGGCCTACCACAGACAGGCTTCTTTGCTTCTCACAGCAAATGCCAATTTAAGAAGAGGTCTGACTCGGTTTCCACTCCCCAAAGCAGAGAACAGAAGCTGAGTTTCTCCATGAAACTGCAATCAAGCCTACTGTATATGTTTTTCCCCAACTTCTCTCATAATGAAATTCCTCTGGAAGCATTCAAGAATGAGCATGGTAGTCACGACCACCCCTCCATTCTGACCATAGGAGTCTTGGTGCTTCCTGGCTTTCTACTTCAGAATATAAAAGTTGATTCCCCTTCACACATGCACAGACCAGAGATGCAAACATAATGGCGGGAAGGGGAAGCCTCAGAACCTAGATTGCTCCAGAGTTGCTCCAAGAGTGAGCTCTACTTTGGGGGGTGCAAAAGGCATTCTACTAACAGCCTCTATGCCAAGATCTGGAACAAACTTGTCTTTTTTTTTCTATTTTGCATGGCAAGATATTATTCTTACTGCACCTCTGGTGGCAGCTGTTCTGGTCTTCTTGTAGGTCAGCTTGGACATGAACCTTACCCTATACTCTTTTGAGGTTGCAGGTGTCAGCAAGAACAAGGTTTAATTTGGCCAAAGGCCCTTTAGTTTGCAAAATTTTGAAGACAGTCAGGAGGTTTCGTCAACCGCGAGAGAGAATCTTTCACAATTAAAATCTTTCGATGCTGTTGGGGTTTATTTCAATTGTTTACTCCAACAGGGCAGTGTTCGGTTTAAGGCATTGCTTACTAACCAGTATTTAGCGCAAATCGTCAAACAGAAGTTGGTTTGAGTTTCAAGCCCTTTAGAGCTTCAGAAAAGCATGTTGCTTTTGTTACAGGAGTAGAGCTGCATCCTGTAGTTCAGCTTATATCAGAGGTAGCGACAGCCCTCCATCTATCAATCATCTGTCCATTGCTTAACTTTCCAGACGTTCAAGCAAGAAAACCACACAAACTGGTCATTCCCAAAGCTTGAATGAAGTTTCTGTCCACAATTGCTCTTTTCAGTTCATATGATAAGTCCTTCACTGTTCCAGATGGAATTCATCAGGCAAGAGAGGTTGCCTCCTGGACTTTAGCAAGATTGGTTGTGCAGATGGGAAATGGGTCGTGAGCCTCCTTCAGTGGTAGGATGCATCCTCTTCCAGGGGGTTTGAGGCCTCATAGGTGGCCCAGTTGAAAGCATCTATGGATTCATTCTACCGGAAAGTGGCATGCTTTTCCTAGCATACCTTTTCAACCTTTACAGAATAGATCTGGGAGCCTTGTCATCAGTGGGCTTTGGAGGAATGACTGTTCAGTCTTCTGTCCCATTAAAAAAAAAATATATATATATATAATATATATAAAATAATTATTTTGGTTTAAGTAGAACCCACCCTGTCAGCTAGGATATGTATCACTAGTATGCTGCCATGGTGGCGTCAGGAAAATGGAAAATTGTATCATACTTACCGTAATTTTCCTTTCCTGATGCCAATCCATGGCAGCATATGGACCCACCCTTGTGCGTTTCGGTATCTAGCTAATTACGAAGAATGGGGCGGGGCCTAACTGGCCTTTAATTTATGCCATTTCATTGGTCCTGAGGGAGGGGAGAAAGGCGGAGCCTATCACTAGTATGCTGCCATGGATTGGCGTCAGGAAAGGAAAATTACGGTAAGTATAATACAATTTTCCGTTTTCCATAACCCTTGGCTCTCAAGTCACACAACCAGAAGGCAAACCTTCAGTCAAGTAAGTGGTAGCGTCAACTTTAAATTATTAATTTAGAACAATCTAGGAGCAATAAGAGGGCAACCTCATCATTAACAAATTAACGCTAAGAAATATCTCAGGCCTTCGAGTTAAGGTAAAGCTTAATCAACACAATTTAAAAGCTCAAGTATCAAAAAGTTTATACCTAACACAACATTTTGTCCAACAAACCCTGATTGACTATATCAAAATCCACAGCCTAGCCTTAGTAGGGCAAAACAGATAATTATACTAGTACAGCGTTATTGCGTATTTCCACTATGCCATCTAAAGGAGCAGCAATAATGACTAAGAAAACCTCAAAATAGAAAAATTAAGGAAAACGAGTTACACACCTGTGCTGGGTAAAAATGCAAAAAGAGTGAATCAGGGGTTGTTGGACAATGCAATCAATAAAGCATAAGCCCCAAACTGTTAACTTATGTAGACCATCAAAGAACTGTGGATGGAATCAGAAGTAGACAAAAATTAAGCATAGAGCAGGATTTTCAATAGTCAAAGCTTGCCATCTGTGAAGTCTAATCCAGAGGCCTGCAGAAACTTCAAGGTGATGAAGAAGATACTGAAGATGATTTTATGTCAGCTTGACTCAGGCAGCAAGAGTTGTTTGATAATGTGTCCAGCAGCTAGTTTGCAAGTCATAAACCACAGTGATCCAAAAGTAATAGGAAACCAATCAATCACCAGACCAAAATGAACTTGGAGAACAGTTACTAGTGTTATGTGAGCAGTTTGAACAAAGCAAAAGTTTGGCCTAAACATTTTTCACCCATTCGGCAAACACCCAAATTGTCAGGGCGTTCGACTATTTGTTTGGCTCGGCGAATGCCCCACAATGCACTGCGCGCAGCACAGTGCATTCTAAGCCCTGATTGGCTGAAGCAATGAAGGCTTTGTCCAATCAGGGCACAGAGCACTGTTAGAGACATAATTGTACAAAGTAATGATAACTGTGCCTAATCATGGCTCATTGCTCATAGACCCACCCCACACTATAAACGGTTCCTTCCAAGAGGAGCCATTTGCAGTGTGATGTTGCAGTGGAGATAGATAGAACAAAACTCTGTTCATTGCTACAAGCAAGTTAGTGTGCTATAGTGTGCTATTGTGATTCTATTGTAAGTGTAGAGTGTTAGTGTAGTGTGAATATGGGGATAGTTTTTACTTTAGTGTCAGTGCGGGTTTACTGCAGTATAATGAAAGGAGTGTGCGTCAGTGCAGTTTTACTGCAGTATAGTGTAGTGTGTCAGTGGAGTGTTTCAGGGTAGTGCAGTGTATTACACCACATTACATAAAATTTAGTGCTGTATACAGTGCTGTACATCCCCTTTTTTTTGTTGCTGCGTTTTATCTGTCAGCGACAGTCCTCAAGTCAAACACCACTTTCCTTTGAATAAAGTACATCCAATTAAACATTTCCCCATCTCTATTAGATTTTGGTAATAAACCTCCCCCCATCATGTCTTTGCGGCCAACGAGGAGAGGCAGACGTTCCCGTGCCATTTTGAGGGGGCCAGCAATGACTGTGTCCACAGGCAAAGGTTGAGGTGTTTTGTCCTAAGGCAGGGCAAAATGTTCTCTGTTTATTGATGTTGCCTGTGCTATCCAGCCATAGCATGCAGAGGAGGTGGTGGCCTGGCTTACTAAACCATCTGACATGACTTGGGTGTTGGATAGAGCAGACTCAGAGAAGAAAAGTAAGGGTGTGTCACAACCCCAATGAGGCAGGATGGCCTCCAGAAGCAGCCATCATGGAGAATTAGAGAGTTAGAGAGTAGCCACACTATTCCCTCATATTGTGGAGCTTTTTTCTCCTGGCCCACTTTCCACAGCTCAGCTGTCTGGGCCTTTTTTAGCACATGTGCAGCCAATCGCACTGTTGCAATTTGCAAATTTTGCCTCAAGCAGATCAAGCGTGGCAGAAACAACAACCATTTGGGTACCACATGCTTGACAAGCCATTTAACTTTCCACCACTCAGCCCGTTGGCAAGAGCACCTGAAAACCACACAAAAGGGTTGCAATTCTTTTCCTCCTCACTCCTCACCTTTCAGGTCTACCCCCACTATATCTCATGATCTCTCAGCAACCTCCACTGAGAGGGATGATGGTATAGCAGAGGGTGTCACAGGTCCTTGCAGCACATCTGCCAGCAGCACACCACCAACTGTAGAGTATAGCAAGCAAATTTCTCTGTCGCAGCTGCTGCAGCGAAAAAAAAAATACAGTCACTGTCACCTACATGCCCAGCGTATAAATTCTAGCTTGTCCAAGCTGCTGGCTTTACAGCTCCTGCCTTTCCGTCTGGTGGATTCTGCCCCCTTCTTTGCACGTAAGGCTGTTCTAGCTCTGTACCTTCACGTGGAAGGCAATGTTGTGGCATCGTTGGGCAAGGAAGTCAGCCGCAAGGTCCACCTTACTGCCGACTCGTGGTCCAGCAAGCAGGGTCAGGGATGCTATGTTTCAATCACAGCACACTGGGTAACTTTGCTTGCAACTAGGAAGGATGCAAT
This sequence comes from Aquarana catesbeiana, assembly GCF_042186555.1. Classification (NCBI taxonomy): domain Eukaryota; kingdom Metazoa; phylum Chordata; class Amphibia; order Anura; family Ranidae; genus Aquarana; species Aquarana catesbeiana. The sequence continues at coordinate 215,637,018 of NC_133325.1, read as the reverse complement.
ATGGAAATGATAGCTAATGGAGTACTAACATCTCTGAATTATATGCATAAAGAAAACCCTCAAAATAGGACTTTAACGGTACTGGGTCATTATAGTGTCAAGTGAATGAACAGTATTTCTAGGTAGTATAATTTAATAATATTTTATACTACCTAGAAATACTGTTCATTGACTTGACACTATAATGACCCAGTACTGTTAAAGTCCTATTTTGAGAGTTTTTCTACACTACACACATACACTAGGAAGGATGCAGGACAGGGCTCAGTGCTGGAGCTTGTTTTGCCACCATGTCTCCATACAGCTGGTGGTTATGATGTGAGATTTGCCATATCCACTCTCTCCTCCTCCTCCATGCCTTCCTCTGCTGAATTGTCCTATGAACCACCAGTACCCCCTAAGCATTCAAGGGGCTATTCAAGAAGTCAGGCTAAAAGATACCATGCAGTTCTTCAGCTGGTCTGTCTAGGGGACAGGAGCCACACCAGAGCAGAAATTCTTTCTGCTCTGCAGGGGCAGGCTCAACCATGTTTCATGCAATGCTAACTTGAGCCATGAATGGTGGTGTGCAATAATGGCACTAACCTCCTGTCTGAAAAGATACCATGCAGTTCTTCATCTGGTCTGTCTAGGGGACAGGAGCCACACCGGAGCAGAAATCCTTTCTGCTCTGCAGGGGCAGGCCCAAACGTGTTTCACGCAATGCCAGCTTGAGCCATGAACAGTGGTGTGCAAAAAGGGCAATAACCTCCTGTCTGACCTTTGACAGGGAAAGTTGACACGTGCCATACCTGGCATATGTCCTTTATTTGATGGTGCAGAATTTCTTAAACAGTTACCCAGGGTTACAAGATCTTCTTAAGCAGGCCGGAAGAGTCTGTAGCCATTTCAGTTGGCCATACACAGCCAGTGTTTGGTTGACTGAAATTCAGCCTGCCCATAAACTGCCTGATTTGTGATATGCCCACCAGGTGGAACTCAACTTTGGTAATGCTGCAGCAGCTGCACATGCAGCAGAGGCCCATCAACAAGTAGCTGTTTAAGTATGGCACAACAACAGGCTCAGGGCAGCTTGGCTTTTTTCCCCACATCAATGGCTGCTGATAAAGGATGCATGCACTGAACTATCACCATTTGAAAAGGTGGCAAGGATGGTGAGCCTGGGCAATGAATGCATCAGTGACACAATCCCTCTTGTGTTTCTGCTGGAGCAGACTCTGCATGGTATTATGGACAGGGCACTCAAGGCAGAATAGCGGGAGAAAGAAGAGGAATTCCCTTCCTCTCAAGGAACACTTTATGCAGATATCATTCTTGCGATGCCACAAAACACACAAGAGGAGAGGGAGGAGGAGGAGGAAGATTCTTACATAGTTACATAGTAGGCGAGGTTGAAAAAAGACACAAGTCCATCAAGTCCAACCTATGAGTGTGATTTTATGTTAGTATTACATTGTATATCCCTGTATGTTGTGGTCGTTCAGGTTCTTATCTAAAAGTTTTTTTAAATTATCGATGCTCCCCGCTGAAACAACAGAAATTAATGAAAGAGTCCTGACAACTCTTACCACATCCCAGATAAAATTGAAAAACTAGAAAGGGGTGCCCCAAAGGGATAGAATGGGTAAGAGAATTGACAGGATATTGGTGACAGAATCGTAAAGAATGTATATAAAAATGCTAATTTTATTCAATGGACATATACAAAATAGAATAGACAGTAAACATCTAAAATCATGAGATTGGAACACATATGAATAGAAAATAGCAGCTACTAGATGTTGAGACACACAAAATTACTAGACTTGAAGTTGATTGAATGTGGTGGTCACAACAAATCCCAACATGTTTCGGAAAAAGAAAAGCCAAAAGGCTAAACTGACACTGTATTAATTTCCTTCTTCAGGGGTTAAATAGGAACATGCTGGTATCATTAAGACATGTATTCCTTGACAATAGTGCACAGCATCATTAGGATAGATGGTACCTCACACCTTAAACAGAAAACTGAAATCGCATAACAAAACTCACCAGGTGGAGTAAGCGGCGAGATTGACTTCCTTTTCTAGTCCCGTCATACCCGAGTCACGTTCAAAATGAACGGACTTGTTCATGTGTGGGCAGGTCCGTTCATTCGGAAAGTCCATCGTAACTCCGTCAGGAAGACCGGCGGACATAGTCTGAAAGTCCGGTCGTGTGTAGGCAAGTCTGTCCGGCATCTGGTCGTGTGTAGGCAAGTCCGTTCGTAAAAAAAGTCAGTCGGAAGTTTGTTTAAAAGTCCATCGGAAAGTCCGTCGGACCAGTCTGGTTGGAAAGTCCGCCCGTGTTTATGCCCCATTGGTGTTACGTTTTTCAAGTCTATTTCTAATTCTGTCCACTGTTAGCCATTAAGGATGAGCCGCATACACCTCGGTTCGGTTCGCACCAGAACATGCGAACAGGCAAAAAATGTGGATGGACACGTGTACACCGTTAAAGTCTATGGGGCACGAACATGAAAAATCAAAAGTACTAATTTTAAAGGCTTATATGCAAGTTATTGTCATAAAAAGTGTTTGTGGACCAGGGTCCTGCCCCAGGGGACATGTATCAATGCAAAAAAAGTTTTAAAAACTGACATTTTTTCGGGAGCAGTGATTTTAATAATGCTTAAAGTGAAACAATAAAAATGAAATATTCCTTTAACCACTTGACAACTAGACACCCACTTCCTAACCAGACCAATTTTCAGCTTTCGGTGCTCTCACATTTTGAATGATAATTACTCAGTCATACAATACTGTACCCATATGAAATTTTTGTCCTTTTTTTCACACAAATAGAGCTTTCTTTTGGTGGTATTTAATCACCATTGGGTTTTTTATTTTTTGCACTATAAAAGAAAAAAGACTGAAAATTCGGTAAAAAAATAAATTTTTCTTTGTTTCTGTTATAAAATTTAGCAATTCTTTGTAAATTCTGGTCAAAATTTATACTGCTACATATCTTTGGTAAAAAACAAATTGGTGTATATTATTTGGTCTTTGTGAAAGTTATAGAGTCCAAAAGCTGTGGTGCCAATATCTGAAAACTGATCACACCTGAAAATCAGTTTCTGTTTGCTGTGCTATTTTAATTTTTTGATTTGCAGTTCCTAGTGTGTTGTGTGTCATTGCTGTGACCATTTGCTGTGGAGTTTTTTAAGTGACTTTTAAAAAGACTTTCAAATAAACCAATGTTACACGTCTGCACTATGGAGTCTCCCTCGTTTTGTTTCCATTGAGGGGTCTGTTTTCTGTGGATGATCCAGGGGAAATAAATAACCCCCCCAGTCGCAGTTGTGGAAATCGGTGATTGAAACACGAAAGAAAGTGCCTGCTTGCTGATCGGTAGAAGTGGATGAGGATATCTCCCTTGATCGCTATCCAGGTGGCAATCACTGAGGCCGGCAGGCTAATGCAACAAGCCCATTAGATCTCTTTGATTTGAGATCCATCTGATCCGGTAAGCGGGTAATTTTATCATATGTAACGGGAGGATCATTGTTTTATCCAATATTAGAAGATGTGTGATTCATCATCAACATAATATGTTTCTATGGGGACTTTTTTGTTCAATGGAATTTTTACACAGGATAATCAATAGGAGTTTTACCTTTGACTTTAATTTAAAGCTGTCACTTATTTATTTAGTAGCATAAGGCCGATGTGTGGAGTAGGTGCTACATAATTGCGGGTTATGAATTAGCAACATTGTGGTTTATATCACATTAGCACATTTGTAGGTGCTTACATTAGGAAATATAGAGTTTTTTTTATACTCTCTGTTTAGCAACAATGTTTGAAGCATGTTGATATTCTTAAGATTGGATACATCATTTTTTTCGTGTTTCTCACTCATTGTTTTCACTCATTTTTTTCACAAAATTTGTAATATATATAATTGTTGTCACGTTTAAAGTGTGGAAAACACGTTAATATACATTGTATCACTATATACTTTGTTTGGATGCGCGCTTGTCACTTTATATGAAAATATGAAGTTACGCCGAGTAAATAGATTCCTAACATGTCACCCTTCAAAATTGCACACGCTCATGGCATGGTGCCAAACTTCATTACTTAAAAATCCCCATAGGCGACGCTTTAAAATTTTTTACTAGTTACATGTTTTGAGTTACAGAGGAGGTCTAGGGCCAAAATTATTGCTCTCGCTCTAACGTTCGCAGCGATACCTCACATGTGTGGTTTGAACACCACTTTCATATGTGGGCAGGACTTACGCTTCTGCATGCAAGCACACAGACAGGGGCGCTTTTAAAAAATTGTTTTTCTTTTTATTGTTCATTTTACTTTATTTATTTTAGTTTGACACTTCCCCCCCCCCCAAAATTTTTTTTGATCACTTTTATTTCTATTACAAGGAATGTAAACATCCCTTGTAATAGGAATATGGCATGACAGGCCCTCTTTACAGTGAGATATGGGGTCAATAAGACCCCACATCTCACCTCTAGGCTGGGAAGCCTGAAATAATAAAAAAAACTATCCTGGCTTCAATCGTAGCGGTGAGTCGGTAGAAGCACTGGAGGGCGGTGGGAAGGGGGGTAATCCCCTCTTGCCTCCCATAAGAATGATCAAGCAGTGGAACAGCTGCTATGATTGTTCTTATGGTGTAGGGAATCGCCGGCTGAAAAAGCTGATATCTGAATGATGCCTGTAGCTGCAGGCATCATTCAGATATCCCCGCACAAAGTCAAGGACGTCATATGACGGCCGGTGGGCGGGAAGTGGTTAAAACGAATTTTTTTTTAACACAAAGTTGTCCATTAATACAATATTTATAACACATATCATGTAAACATACCAAAAATGACACCCCAAAATAGATTCTCCTACTCCTCCTGAGTACAGTGATACCACATGTGTGAGACTTCCACAGCCTGGCCACATACAGAGACCAAGTACAGTCGAGCATGGCCAAGCATGGCCGAGTATGGCTCAGCATGGCAGGGTATTGCAGGGTATCGCCGAGTATGACTGGGTATGGTTGGGTATGGCAGAGTATGGCTGGGTATCACCGAGTATCGCCGAGTATGACTGGGTATGGCTGGGTATAACAGAGTATGGCTGGGTATCACCGAGTATTGCAGAGTATGGCTGGGTATGGCTGGGTATTGCAGAGTATTGCGGGGTATTGTGGGGTATTGCGGAGTATTGCGGGGTATTGCGGGGTATTACAGAGTATTGCGGGGTATTGCAGAGTATTGCAGAGTATTTTGGGGTATTGCAGAGTATTGCAGGGTATTGTGCAGTATTGCAGAGTATTGCGGGATATTGCAGAGTATTGCAGGGTATTGCACGGTATTGCAGAGTATTGCGGGGTATTGCAGAGTATTGCAGGGTATTGCGGAGTATTGCAGAGTATTGTGGGGTATTGCAGAGTATTGCAGAGTATTTTGGGGTATTGCAGAGTATTGCAGAGCATTTTGGGGTATTGCAGAGTATTGCGGGGTATTGCAGAGTATTGCGGGGTATTGCAGAGTATTTTGGGGTATTGCAGTGTATTGCAGGGTATTGCAGAGTATTGGGGATTATTGCAGGGTATGGCAGAGTAGTGCAGGGTAGTGCCAGGGTAGTGCAGGGTATTGCAGAGTATTGCAGGGTATTGCAGAGTATTGCACGATATTGCAGAGTATTGCAGAGTATTGCACGGTATTGCAGAGTATTGCAGGGTATTGCAGAGTAGTGCAGGGTATTGCAGAGTATTGCACGGTTTTGCAGAGTATTGCAGGGTATTGCAGAGTACTGCAGGGTATTGCAGGTTATTGCAGAGTAGTGCAGGGTGCTGTCCATGGACGCCCTCCCAGAATAAGCCGACTGCACTGTAGCCATCTTTCGGCTATGGCCCGGTCGTAAAGTGGTTAAATATCATGCTTGAGGGGTGTCTATAGTATGCCTGTAAAGTGGCGCAGTTTTCCCGTGTTTAGAACATTAACACAGCAAAATGACATTTCTAAAGGAAAAAAGGTAATTTAAAACGCAGCTGTAATGAATTGTCGGGTCACGGCAATATAGGTAAAACTCATTGAAAAAAACAGCATGGGTCCCCCCCGGCATTACCAGGTCTTTTGGGTCTGGTATCAATATTAAGGGGAGCCCCGAACCAAAACTATAAAAAAATGCGTGGGGTCCCCCCAAAATTCATACCAGGCCCTTCAGGTCTAGTATGGAAATTAAGGGGAACCCTGTGCCAAATTAAAAAAATGGCATAGGGGACCCCCCAAAATCCATACCAGACCCTTCAGGCCTGGTATGGATTTTAAAGGGAACCCTGTGCCAAAATTTACAAAAAAATGGCGTGGGGGTCCCCCCAAAATCCATACCAGGCCCTTATCCGATCACACAACCTGGCAGGCCTGTACCCATCCAGTGCTTTTAATATTTATGCTTCAATAAAGACTTTATACTTTACTTTCTGTGTGGGTGTGCTGTCGATCCTAAGATTCTCTGTTCCATGTTTTCTGCTGCAGTGGCAGGGCTTGCGCCCCACCTCATAGAAGCAACATCAGAGTGTTGCCGATTGCATCACCTGTGAGCAGCGATCTCTTTTTCTCTACTCGTTCAAACCCTTGCCCTGTGGTTGTGGGAGTCTGTGGGTGGGGGCTTATCGGTATCTGGAAGCCCCCTTTAACAAGGGGACCTTCAGGTCCCGCCCTCCCCTATGTGAATTGGTAACGGGTACATTGTACCCCCTACCATTTCACAAAAAAGTGTCAAAAATAGTAAAAAAGACAGGAGACACTTTGGGACAAGTCTTTTATTTAAAAAAATAAAAATGTCCCACAATGTAGATCCATCTCCATCGCCTGACGAGCCAAAAAAAAAAAGAAAAAAGCCACAATAGCTCCGCCTCCATGGGAGGCTCCATCCCGAGAGACAGCTGTTATACAGCTGAGGGCAGGGCCACTCGATGGCGTAAACGGGCGACCTTCCTCTGATGTAACGTGGCATCAGAGGGGGCGGAGCTGTTGCAGCTTTTCATCGTGGGACATTTTTATTTTATTTTTTAAATAAAGGACTTGTCCCAAAATGTCTCCTGTCTTTTTTACTATTTTTGACACTTTTTTTGTGAAATGGTAGGGGTACAATGTATCCGTTACCAATTCACATGGGGGGGTGGGATCTGGGGGTCCCCTTGTTAAAGGGGGCTTCCAGATTCGTATAAGCCCCCCGCCTGCAGACCCCCACAACCACCGGGCAAGGGTTGTGGGGATGAGGCCTTTGTTCCCATCAACATGGGGACAAGGTGCTTTGAGGGGCTGCTCCAAAGCACCATTCCCATGATGAGGACATGTGGCCTGGTACGGTTCAGGGGGAGCGCTCTCTCATCCCCCTCTTTTCCTGGGTCTGCCAGGTTATGTGCTTGGATAAGAGTCTGGTATGGATTTTGGGGGGACCCCTACACCATTTAAAGGAATATTTAATTTTTACTGTTTCACTTTAAGCATTAATAAAATCACTGCTTCCGAATAACTGCCATTTTTAAAAAAATTTTTGCATTGATACATGTCCCTTGGGGCAGGACCCAGGTCCCCAAACACTTTTTAATGACAATAAATTGCATATAAGCCTTTAGAATGAGCACTTTTGGTTTTTCATGTTAATGTTTCATAGACTTTAACGGTGTTCTGCGGCTTTCGAATTTGCTGCGAACACCGCATAATGTTCGCTGTCCGGCGAACCAGGAAACACCCCATGTTCAAGTCGAACTCGCGTTCGACTCGAACATCGGCTCATCCCTATTAGCCATGAGGGTGCTTCCTGTGACATGTCATGAGGATAAACATTGCATTATTGGTTACTGAAGCCCCCCGATTCCCTCTTGAAGACTGAGGAGAAGAATAAATTCAATACCTTTGCCATCTCTCCATCCTTGGTAACCAGATTCCCTTCATCATTCTTTATGGGACCAATATGATCTGACCTTCCGTTCTTACTATTTATGTACTTAAAGCGGGGTTCCACCCAAATTTTGAACAATATCTGTATGTATTCTCTTCCTTGCCTAGATGCTGACATGCCGTTTAAAAAAATTTAAATCGCCGTAATTACCTTTTATTTTTCTATTCTTCTTTGCACTTCCTGGTTCTCCTCCCGTGGGAGTAGGCGTGTTTCTAGCCTCTCCCAGACTCCTGGGAGATAGTCTCAGGCTTCCCAGGATGCCACTGAGCATGTGCGGGAACGAGCGGTGAATGCTGGGAGTACAGCATTCACCACATCCAGGAAATAAATGCTTGTGGGCTTCAAATGCCCACAATGAAGATGGAAACCGCCTGCAGTGAATAATATAAGTTATTCTTTCCGACGAAATCTGACACAGGCGGACATATTACACACAATATGTGAGTATGTAATGCTGAGAAGAAAAGTTTGTGAATGAACTAAAAAAAAAAAAAAAAAAACGATAGATAGGTGGACCCCCGCTTTAAAGAATTTCTTGGGAATTTTGTTTTACTCTCCTCCACTATGTGCCTTTCGTGTTCTATCTTAGCCACTCTGATTGCACCCGTACATTTCTTGGTGCATTCTTTGTAAAGTTGGAATGCTGATGATGATCCCTCAGCCTTGTATTTTTTGAAGGACTTTGCCTTTGCTTTTATATGCATTTTTATGTTGAAGTTAAGCCACCCAGGACTTTTATTAGCTCTTTTAAATGTATTTACCATTGGGATGCACTGGATAATGCCCTTATTTAATATGCTCTTAAAGCATACCCATTTTTCCTCAGTGCCCTTTGTTCCTAAGATTCTATCCCAATTAGTATCTTCTAGCAGTTATCGTCATTTAGGGAAGTTGGTTGTTTTGAAATTCAGTGTCTTTGTATTCCCTTTATGTTTCCTATTTGTGTGATTTATACTGAAACCTGTGATTGCTGTTTCCTAAACTGCCCCGTATTTCCACATCCATGATCAGGTCTGTATTGTTGGTAAGGTCTAGTAACGCTTTGTTTCTAGTTGCTGAATTTACCATCTGACCCATGAAATTGTCCTGTAAGACATTTAGGAACTGGCGAGCCTTAGATGAATGCACAGATCCTTCCACCCAGTCTATGTCTGTGTAATTGAAATACTCCATCATGATAACACTTCCCATTTTTGCCGCTAATCCATATTGTGATAAGAGGTCCACCTCGGCTTCCTCCGTCTGGTTAGGGGGCCTATAGCATACTCCCAGTATTACCTTCCCCTTAGTTTCCCCCATTTGTAGCTGTACCCATAAGGATTCCACCTCCCTTGCTCCCTTAGAGATGTCATCTCTCACATTCACTTCTACATATTTTTTTATATACAGGCATACCCCTCCACTTTTTTACCCTCTCTATCCCTGCAATATAAGGAATACCTTTGAATGGTTGCCAGCTAATCATGAGAGCTGTTGAACCAAGTCTCTGAAATTCCTACAAAATCTAAATCCTCCTCATACAACAGTAGCTCTAGTTCTCTCATCTTGTCTGCCAGACTCCTGGCATTGGTTTCTGGCAGCTTTGGAAGCATTGAAGCAGAGGAAGATATACATCAAACCTTAAGAGATGGTTTTCTGTCCCCAGAACCCTTGGGAGTAAACCCTTGGGAGTAGTACATGGCTGGGAGGAGGCAGTTCCAGATACTGTGATCCTCAGTGACCTCAGTGAGCATGAGGACTCTGCTTCTCATGTCTCTGCAAACTTGTGGTGCTGTCAGAAACCATGAATCAGACTGTGACAGAAGTACAGTTAAATCTCACTTGTTTAATAATAATAAAAAAAAGGTAAACACAGTAAACGTAGTCAAAACATAGCCAAAGTTCAGAAACCAGAATGGATAGTCAGACAAGCCAAAACGAAAGGAAGCCAGAGATGAGCATAGTAGGACAACAAGCAGGATCTGGAGCCAGAAGGAATGTCAGCCAAGCAAGTCATTAACAGGAACACAGGAAAGCATCTCTAGAGAGGTGACCAAGGTGAAGGCATAGATCATCTGGACTGGACAGCTTAAGTAGGCAGGACCAACTAGCAGGATCATCAACAGGGGAGTCACTGTGGAGAGATATAAGCTGGCAATTTTCTGACAGCTGAGCGGCCAGCTCAGAGAAGGAAGAGCTGGGCCAAGCCCTGACAGTACCCCCTTCTCAACTCCCCCTCCCCCTCAGAGAACCACCAGGCTTGAGGGAAAAATGTCTATGAAAATCACAGAGGAGGATGGGGGCATATACATCCGAGGATGGGACCCAAGAGCATTCCTCCAGACTGTACCCTTTCCAATGTACCAGGTACTGTATGAACCCACTGAACCTACGGGAGTCAACAATGGACTGTACTTCCTACTTCTCATGGTTCTCAACCTGAACAGGGTGAGGATGTGGCACCGAGGTGGTAAAGCGGTTGCAGACCAAAGGTTTTAATAAGGAGACATTAAATACATTTGAGATATGCATATTAGAAAGAAGGTCTAATGCATAAGCCACTGGGTAAATCTGCAAAGAAGGAAAGGCCCAATAAACCGAGGTGTGAACTTCAGAGAGGGAACACAAAGTCAGAGGTTGTGAGATGACAGCTCTCTGTATCTGTCATGTAAAAGAGTTTTACATTTTTTACTGGTAAAGGTTTTTATCCTAGCAAAAGATGTTTTGCATGGACTCGAACTAAACGCCCTAACGAGAAGAAGTTACAATTTAAACCCACCAGTAATGGCACTACCTATGACATACAGGAATTTATAGGGTGAAATACTGAAGGGGCAGTGTATGCCCTAGAATGTAGCTGCAGGCTACAGTATATTGGCAGTACCAAAAGACTTCTGAGAATTGCCTAAAGGAACATGTGCAGAATATATTAAAAGGTTACGATAAACACAGTGTATCTAGACACTTTGCAAAATGTCACTACAAAAACCCCACACATTTGAAGTTTTTGGGCATTGTACCCTATATATGACATTGGCAGAGGAGGGGGAATAAGGTGAGAACTCTTAGCCAACTCGAATGTAAAAAAATGTGAATCTCTGCTGTGAGACTGAAACCCAGTGATAACAGTTTTTACAGGCTGCTAAAACAGATGCAGAGATCATGTTGCTGGAATCCACAAGAAATATTATAAGCCATTCATATAACTTCTTAAAAATACTCTGTTTTGGGTGGACATGTCTTAAGGGTATAATGCTGCACATTACAAAATTTGTTCCACTGTCAGTGTATATAGATATACAGAGGCTGGGAAAGGTTTGATGGTAAAAGTAAGCAATAGTTGACTATGGTAAGTGATCTTTTTTTCTCTAGAGATACATGGGGAAAAGAATTGTCTTCTTTGTAAAAAAAAATGTTTATACAATTAAAAAAAAAAAATCAATTTTTAACCTGTAAAAAAAGCACTGTAGGTTAATATTTACCTGCACAAAATTAAGCTGATTTATCTTAATATTACACTAGCAATTTAGGCTAAAAAAGAGTAAAGCTGACCTCAATTAAAAAGTGAACTTTGGCTTTAAGCTTAATTCATTTATGTTACATAAAAATCATTATTATGCAATATCCTATTAGTCAGAAGGCTTTCTCAATTATACTTTAGGCTACATACCTGGAACCACGCGCATTATGTAACAGTTTTATTGCTAATAATTACAGCAAAGTGAATTTTTCTAATGTTTCCCTATTTCTTCCTGATTAAAAAAATCCAACAAAGGATATTATTTGAATATAGGCGGCTAAAGTTAAAAGGAACAAACGCATCTCTTAAATAAAAAATGCTTTAAGGCTTAAGGGGAAAGGCTGTGGAAGGTAGGAAGGAATAGTTTTAATGTACCCTTAAAACCCTTTATTTATTTTTTAACATTCAAGCATCACTCTTTGCTTATCTGGTATAGTATAACTTTTCATTTGGTATGGTTTACAAGGTTCCATGTAAATGTAAATGCAAAATAATCTTACATGCAAAGAATGAAGTGTTTGATTCTGATGCTGCATGTATGTGAAATGTGTATAGTGACAACTTATTCTCTTGTATTCTACAACTTGATGTGCACTTCAATAAACTGCCTATTTTTATTTGTCTCAGTGTCTTAGAAGTGTTACATTTCCATATATATGGGTTGTTCTGATCTCTGTAGCGCAGACAGAATATTCATATAACCAGATTTCCTAGTTAGATAAAAGTGGGCAGTGTAGGGAGTGTAAAGCATTGTTCAAAGCAATATTTGTCATAGATAGTATCATTTTCACAAGTCATGGTTATTGAAGCATCCAGAATTATGTCTGTCTATATAAGTTCTGTCATTTCCAACCTGTAAAAGAAAAAAATCTGATAATATTTTACAATACCTTTTTCAAGAGCAATGGAAAAGGTTTGTCATATGCATGCCTGGCTCAGGAATATGAGAACATGATTTTCCTAAACTTTTACACACATAACCATGAATGTAAAAGTTTATTTCTTTTAATACATCTAAGGAGCAGCTGTGTAGAGGCTTTCAAATGTATGTTTCCAAAAGTTTTTAAACAAATTGTTGAATATTTTAGGCCTCTTTCTCACGGGGCGGATCAGTGATGATCCGCCCCGTGAACATCCGCTGGCTCAGCGGGGATCGCTCCGCCGATCCCCGCTGAGCAGGAAGATGACAGGTCCGTCTCTGCACACTGTGCAGCGACGGACCTGTCAGAGCGCCGCTCTCCCCTATGGGGGGATCAGATGACGATGGACCGTAGTGTCCGTCGTCACCCGATCCGATCCGAAAACGGATGGAAAAGTAGGTTTTTCCTCCGTTACACTTTTCGGATCGGAGCGGGGTCAGATGTCAGCGGACATGTCACCGCTGACATCTGACGCTCCATAGGGATGAATGTATGTCCGTTTTTCATCCGAAAACAGAAGGATGAAAAACGGACATACGGATCGTCCATGTGAAAGAGGCCTTACTAAGTTATTGCAAAATATTGTTACTCCAATGTTGTTAATAAAAAAAAAAATTTCTTCTAAGAAAACTAAACACAGGAACAAAGTCTGTGATGTTTTTTTATTTGCACTAACATCTACATTTTTAGGACAAGGTTTTTGGGTGTTCCCCCTTCTTCAAAGTCCAAGCAGTACAAATACACACAGTTTTACAAATACACACAGTAAAACAATCTCTAAAGGAAAAAGAGAGAAACACACACACAAACATACACAGCAATGGTAATTAAACCTGGGTAGTGAGATGAGGCAGGCAGAGAGCCTGGGTAGACTGGGACAGAATTAACAGGGTAACAGTCACAAAAGTGGGGGGCATAAAACTATAATAAGATTATATAATTATTTAAAAAACCCAGGTCCAAATTTAGTCCATCTTTTTTTGTCAAATAGAATTATCATTCTTTGTTCAATTTTTTTTCCCTTTTCCTGAATCGTTTTGAAGTTACTTTTAAGAACTAAACCATTCATGTCTTTTATGGTGTGGTTTGGTTGTGAGGAATGATGGCCCGCAGGTGTGCAGATATCATCCTCCCTATGTTCCTTAATGGTGTATCTGTGTAAATTCATCCTTGCTTTCAATTCCTGTCCAGTTTCACCAAAGTAAGGTCCTTTGCTGAATATTTTGCATTGGATTAGGTTTCCCACACTACTGGAGGTACAGCTGTATGATCCTGTGATATTGAAGATCCCTTTTGTATGTGACACTTTTTGATAGATTGATTGATTGATTTGGCTGCACAGTTTGCATCATCCTTTGTTGCAGGGCTTGGTTTCTTTATTTGTGACTTCATAATCAGAATGAAGTTTCCTGCTGATTATTATTATTAACATTATTATTATCTTTGTATTGGAGGAGATTTTCTCTTCAGGTTTTTAGGGCTGTGTTTATGCTTATATTGGTGGTTTTGTCCTTGTAACCCTACCTATGGAAGGAATCTGCTATGGCAGGCTGTGTATGATGGCTTGTTTGGTGTGCTGGAAGCTTGAACTGTGGAAATTGTTGCATCTCTCAGTGTGTTTCCTGTATATTGAGGTTTACAGCTTGTCATCCCTGATGTATACTGTGGTGTTTAACCTTAAACTACGTAGAGGGTTCTTTACTGTAAGTGTGGCAAGGATGTGGAATTCCCTTCCACAGGCGGTGGTCTCAGCGGTCTACATCCATTGTAACTAGAAGTGTATTTGATGGTAATTGCTGTATTCTGTTGATCTTTTTTCAGGAAATCAGTTGTTGTCTCTTTCAGGAAACTAGCAGGATTCTTGACTAATGGTTGTAACTCTTTTTTCACAAGGCCTAAGATTCGTTCAGTAAGTGTTCATACCTGTTATAATGGGTCTGCCGGGATTTCCTGACTTGGGCACCTTGGGCAGTATGTATAAGTTCCCAATTTCTGAATTGTCTGGAATCGCATTAATAAGTTCTGAATGTAGGTGGGTTGGTGTGTTGCTATGGCTTTTTTTGGCTGATTTTAAAGCATAGTTAGATTTTTTAGACCATGTGCTGCTTTAATAAGCTAAGGCTCCACCTATTGATATGCAAATGAGCCAATTAGACTGGTATATGAACTAAAACAATTAATAAATTATGTCACCATGACATGGCTATCATGGACATAAAAAGTGATACACTATGCCTTGTCCCTAAATAATACAGAAGAAAATAGAGACCACAGAAAATGGGACTTTTTAGGCACGGTATCAAACACACAAAATTGTATGTACATGTAAATATTGTCTTTTATTAGAAAATGGATTAAAAACAAATTAAAACCATTAGATAGTATTAACTCAAACTAGTGTGTGACCATACACACCCCCTGTATACGGGTAGGGAGCCTCCAAAGTATTGACACTGGCACATACATAATGAAACAAATACAATCACCAAGGACAAATAATATAGTGGGGGCTATCTCTGTGGAGGGGTGCGTCACCTCACACTAAACAGATGCTGTGCTCAACATGTTTTGCATTGACAAATAATGCTTCTTCTGGAGCCTAACGGATTAAACCATTTTCTAGTAAAAGACAATATTTACATGTACATACGAATTTGTGTGTTCAATACCGTACCTAAAAAGTCCAATTTTCTGTGGTCTCTAGTTTGTTCTGGTTTATGAGCTAAGCAGAGGAAGATCTTTACAGGATATGATGTAGAGGAAGTTAGGGGGAAGGGGAGGACTTTGAACAGGCATATGGTCAGACAAAGGACAGAGTTGTTTTGGAAGACAAAGAGGCAAGACTTGTTCTGGAGACTTTGGAGGAAACAAACGTTTTGAGTTAGACTCTGAGAAAAGAACCATAAAGATTCTATCTCCAAGTTGAGTAGTAGTTTAGTATACATATTGCATACAAATTGTACATGCTTATTTTGCTAGAAATGATAATTAGCTTGTGCATGTTGTAGGCATATTTTACAATACTTCGCATGCTATAAATTGTGTTTTTCTGCAGCTGTATGTGCAGTTTTTTCTGTTTAGTAAAAGCATTAATACACCACAGTGGTCCATTAATACACCACAGAAGCTTCCTTATCTTGTCCTGCAAAGAACCCTTAATAGATACCAAGAAAAACAGTTAATAGTATTTTATTGAGACCTTTTAATTGTTGAGTAAAAGTCTGGGTTGTATCATAATCCAAGTTTAAATAGTAAGTATCATGTGCCAGTAGTCCCTGTCCCTTTTGTAAACATTTCTTGGTATCAACATAATAATGTCTCCTATTTATCTGCTTGTACTCCCCGTTCTCCCCCTCTATCACCCCGAAAGCTTGTCCTGAAAATTTGGACGTTAGTGCGAATACAAAAGTATGATGGACAGCACTAATGGCTACAGTCACCTCACACAAGGAAAACTAAATAAACTAAGTATTTCAGAAAACTTTTTGAGATTCATGTTTTTATTTGCTTTGAAGAAATTACTGTTTGTTTCCAATGAGTGTCATGAGAAGGCTTACCTATCACAAAAGAATATGTAGATTGATAGTTGATAGTTCAAAAACAGGATGGGAGGAGCGAACCCTGTGCAACAACCCTGTGCTAGTTACATCCTTGTGTCAGGAAGTCTGCATAAGGTTTATTCCTTTTTCTTCTTCTTGTCAAATCACAGATGTTGAGATAATAACCACTTCAATGGTAATGCACTGATGGCATTTGATCACCTCTGCGATTTTTATTTTTTTTAAAATACAGAAAATTTTGAAAAAAAAACAGGTTTTTTCTTTGTTTCTGTAAAATTTTTTTGTAAATAAGTACATTTTCTTCTTCAATAATGGGCACTGATATGGTTGCACTGATGGGCACTGATGAGGTGGCACCAATGAGGTGGCACTGATGAGGTGGCACTGATAGGTGGCACTGATGGGAAACTGATATGTGGCACTGATGGGCACTGATAGGTGGCACTAATGGGCACTCATAGGCGGCACTGATGGGCACTCATAGGCTGCACTGATGGGTACTTATGGGTGGCACTGATGGGTACTTATGTGTGGCACTGATAGGTGGCATGGATGGGCACTGATGGGCACTGATGGGCATGGATGGGTGGCACTGATGACACTGATGGGTGGCATTGCTGGGCATTACTTATGTCATTTGTTACATAATGGGGCCAGTCAGTCCCCCTTTGTGGGCACTGATTGGCACAGATTGGGCATTCATTTGCACATGTGGATGGCCATGGGGTACATACCTGGCCATCCACATGTTGCCTCCTTCCCTGGTGGTCCTGGCTGCTGCATTGGTGGTCTAGTATGGGCATCCGCTGGGGGGCTGCTCTGATAAACAATCAGCGCAGACCCCCCCTGGTAGGAGAGAGCCGATTGGCTCTCCTCTACTCGCGTCTGTCAGACACGAGTGAGAAAAAGCCGGTCAACGGCTTTTCCTGTTTACATCGTGATCAGCTGTGATTGAACATGGCTGAACACGTGGTAAAGAGCCTCCGATGGAGGCTCTTTACTGAGATCAGTGTAGCAATGTGTCAGACTGACACACCGCACCACCGATCGCCGCAATGCACGCCCCCACAGGTGCACGCCGGCTGTTATCCCTCAGGACATCATATGACACCCAGTCAGGATACCTGAAACATCGCCCAGCTGTCATTCTGCTATAGGCCGGGCGGGAAGTGGTTAAAGTAGTTCTGCCTTTAAAGGGTAACTCCACTTTTGAGGGGAAAAAAATTGCAAATAAAAAAAAATATAAAGAGTATAAAACATATGCAAAATACTGTGTTAAATAAGGAGGTGCCAAAATTAAACTTATCACTGATGAAAATAAAAGGATATCAGAAATAATAAAAACAAAAATTCATGAATAAGTAATGTCCCAAAAATAATATCTAAATAGTATGAGGATAAAGCTGCCAACACCTGTAGTGTCATCACATACACAGTCAATATTTTAAACATAAATATAGGGTGGCACTAAATCAAAAGTGTTAATATTTCAAAGTAAAACACCAAGAAAAGTTTAAATGATCATATACAAAAACATAAATTATGAAACAGTTAATCATAAATTGCTTTGTATAATAGATGTTAATGAGAAAAACAAAGTGTTTATCAGTTCATAATAGCCCCGATGGGCAGTGCCTCCATAATCCAATTCTGCATGAGCCACACCAATGATAAATAAAATTCTTGATAAAGTGCTGCAATAATATTATAAATCCAGTGATATTTAAAAAATTGTGCAATCCGGTGTTCAATCCAAGTGCTCCACCATTATGTGCAATGGCCGCTCACCGTAAGATTCAATGTAACACGCTTCACAATTTAACATTGGCATTCAAACAGTGGGTTGATGGTATTCAAATGGCCAGCACATGAAATATGGATGAGAGTCCTCATAGTGTAGTAATGATAACAAATGTATCCACTTCCGGACCGCCCACCGTTATACGTCGGAACTTTAAAGTACTTCAGTAAGCGGTCCAGTTTCCCCCCTCCCGCTGCGCTCCAGTGCCCTCCGCTGCTTACCGGAGCCATCGGCAGTGGGGTAGCTAATCAGATCTTCACCCTTGCTGGGCATGGAGATGAGTGGGGAAGATGGCCCCCACCCGTCTCCATAACAATGCAGGGCAAAAGCAACGTCAAAAGGTCACTTTCGCCCATAGCTCTTAAAGGGCCATTTTTTTAATGACATTTTTTTTTATTGCATTTTAGTATAAATATGAGATCTGAGGTCTTTTTAACCCTAGATCTCATATTTAAGATGTCCTGTCATGCTTTTTTTCTATTACAAAGGATGTTTACTATGGATAGGCGAACGGTATGGGGCAAATTCGAAAGCTGCCGGAACACCATTAAAGTCTATGGGACACTAACATGAAAAATCAAAAGTGCTCATTTTAAAGGCTTATATGCAAGTTATTGTCATAAAAAGTGTTTGGGGACCTGGGTCCTGCCCCAGGGCATATGTATAAATGCAAAAACATTTTTTAAAAATGGCCGTTTTTTTCGGGAGCAGTGATTTCTTTAATGCTTAAAGTGAAACAATAAAAATTAAATATTCCTTTAAATATTGTGCCTGGGGGTGTCTATAGTATGCCTGTAAAGTGGCGCATTTTTCCCTTGTTTAGAACAGTACCACAGTAAAATGACATTTTGATCGCAGCTGTAATGAATCGTCGGGTCTCGGCAATATGGATAAAACTCATTGAAAAAAAGAACATGGGAATCCCCAGTCCATTACCAGGCCCTTTGGGTCTGGTATGAATATTAAGGGGAACCCCGAACCAAAATTAAAAAAAAAATTGCATGGGGGTCCCCCTAAAATCCATACCAGGCCCTTCAGATCTGGTATGGTTTTTAAGGGGAACCCTGTGCCAAAATAAAAAAAATGGCATAGGGGTCCCCCCAAATTCCATACCAGACCTTTATTCAACCTGACAGGCCACAGGAAAAGAGGGATGACAAGAGAGCGCCCCCCTCCTGAACTGTACCAGGCCACATGCCCTCAACATGGGGAGGGTGCTTTGGAGTACCTTGTCCCCATGTTGATGGGGGCAAGGGCCTCACCCCCCGTAACTCTTGCCCGGTGGTTGTGGGGATCTGTGGGCAGGGGGGCTTATCGGAATCTGGAACCCAAGATCCCAGCCTCCCCCCTGTGTGAAATGGTAACAGGGTACAGATGTACCTCTACCATTTCACAAAAAAAGTGTCAAAACGTTAAAAACAACAAGACACAGCTTGGGGACAAGTCCTTTATTAAAAAATAAAAAAATCAAAATGTCCCACGATGTCCATTCATCTTTTTCTTCATGCAGCGATGGACCGCAAAAGAAAAAAAATCCACCATTGATCCTCCTCTAAGGGAAGGCTCCCGCCGTGTGATGCTTCTTCGCTGATGACAGTTCTTATGTAACTGAGGGCGGGGCCACCCAGGTGAAACAGCAGAAATTGGCGAAGCCTTTGGCTCCCAGGGCACACATCAACTATTTTACTGCAAAATTGGTGGCCTGAGGAGTCCATATATAAGTGAGTACAATCTGGTCCAGAAGTCCAAGAGATCATGAACAGCAGCAGATGACATGTCTATCCCCAAGCTATGGTCATACAACAGCCTGCATCTTTTGTCAGACCAGACTGAACACAGGCCATCTCTCTCTGATCTTCCTTAGACGCTTCCTTTCCGGCTGTGGCTCTGGTGTTGGAGGTGTGGCAGGAGGAGGAGGAGGACCTGGAGGAGGAGGAGGAGGAGGGCCATTGTTGAGCTCACAAATGTGGGTTTGGCATGTGAGTTGGCCCCTCAACCCCTTATTTAGTGCTTGTAAAATGATAAACTCACATAAGAGGTGTTGGCCCTCCTCCATTTCCATCATCTTGCAGGCTGTTATGTCTGCAAAGTCCTCTTCAACACTGTGGGGGGTTCTGAGGGCCTCGGTAGCCTTCCAAAGTAGGCCAATTGCTGCCTTCTAAAGGTTACTCCTCTTTCTGCCACTTTTTTTGAAGACGGAGGGGAGGGGCCTGGGTATCGGGCAGGCTACTGGGCCCAGCCACCTCCTGGCTGAGACTTTCCTGTGTATGAAAAAGGGACATCGTTTTAGTTTTTGGTTCATCAATCACAATCATAAATTAGTAATCCAAACTAACATAGATTTAATTTGACCAACAGAAATAATTAGAAGAATGCTATACCTGGCTCAAGCTGGGCTCCTCCACATGTTGCTGCCTGAAAGGCCCAGGTTGGGTGTCATAAGCCTCAGCTGGGGGGGAAGGAAGCATAGAAGGAAGAGTGGAGAGTGCTGGCCTGGGTTCAGTCTGGCCTGCCAGAAAATGCAGTCTGTCATAGTACCACAGCCTTGGGACATAAATGTCATCTGCAGCTCCTGATCTCTGGAAATCCTGGACCTTCTTGTGCTCCCTTAGATAAGTACTCCTCATGCCACCAATTAGGATCTTCAAATAGGTGATGTCTGCCGTGGGGATCACCGGCTTTACAAGTTCCAGCAATTGATCCAGCGCTGCCTTCCTCTTTGTTTGATTCTTATAATGTGGGTGGTTTACCTGCCACAGACAGGGCAGCTCCCTGAACATATCAATTAATATGGGGATAAAGTCCTGATCATTCAATATACCCATTTTCTCTGCAAGACACAACACAAGACAAACCCTAATGTCAGGTTAATTCTCCTAATCTTGTCCCAATATAGGCCTCAATCTCTAAGCAGTATAGGCCCAAGTTTAAATGTTACCTTCCTTATCACGATCAGCGCTTCCTATACTCCTTCCTCCGCTCACAGATTGTACATACTACGCACTCGTGTTACGCTTTATATACACTGCGCATGTGTGAAACTCCGCCCGCCCCTGACATTCTTTCTAGTCTATTTCCTGCCCCTTCTCGTTCGGCGCAGTGGGGGAAGAGCACATGGCGAAGACAGAACAGGTGCGTGCTAATTACAACAACGAGGAGGAGGAGAAGGAAAGCCCAGAGCCAGAAACGTCACAATCCTGGAGGAGACAATTTAAGGCATCAAATATGTCCTTTGTGGAGATGGTGGAGATGGTGGACATACTGAAGAGGGCCGACTATGACGTGAAGTATGGACCTTACCCCAACCCCAATGTCAGAAAGGCCAAGATCATGACTAAAGTTGTGAAGAGTCTGCAGAAGAATTTTGGGGTACGTCGATCCAAGGATCAACTGAGGAAGCGGTGGTTGGACCTCAAATTAAGGGAGCATGATCAGTATAGAAGGATCAGGAGAGTGCTGCAAAAAAGTAAGTAGTTGTCCTGTGTTCCTATTTGTTATTTTTATAATGTTTGTGCTGCTCCATGTGCTTTTTTTTTACTGTTGTACAGTTTAAAATGGCAACTTTCATGTTCATGGACACATTATTCTTTCATAGGAAACATTGTTCGCTCGGCCAATAAAACACCATGTTTTGTCCAGATGCATTTCAATACATTTTTTCTGGCCTACTTCTCTTAAAATAATTTTGATGTCTAGATGGGTTTGTAACAATAATGAAATGCAAACTAGATTCTGTGTAAGGAGAGGACAGGCAGCTGTTTACACATCAGGACACTGGAGCACTAGTGTGGGACACCAGAACACCCTTTTTATTAGGGGGCCCACACAGGTGCTCCAGTGAATACTATAGGGGTGACTCCATCTGTGAAGCTTGTACAAAACAGGTAGGTATTCAAGCTTGACAAAGTGACAAAATATTTCTTCATCTTGGAACTCTGCAAAAACAGACAATTGTACCCCACTTCCAAGCAATGTTTCATATTCCTATTTCTGCCATCAAATATCATCATCGAGTATACCTATTTTTTTTTACATAGGGGAGAAAAGACTCAGAGGACACCACTCATCAGAGGAGACAACAGACCCCCCACCTCATGAAGAAGTGGAAATCCCCCAAAGCCAACCAGAGGAGGATGAGGGAGACGTGGTGGAAATAGTCACCACAACAGGTGAGTGTCTGCGACCACAGGCTCAGGTAAGAGATGGATGACGGCATATTTATAATACATGGTGTGTTTTTTTCTATATTTTTAGGTGATCGTGATGTTGTGGATGAAGGTCATTTCACCAGTGAAAGTGCCCAGATCCTGATGATTCTCATGGGGTGTAATAGAGACAATAGAGAAAACATCAAGCAGAACATCAATGATGTTCAAAACAAAATGAAGAACATAATTGATGTTTTAGGGAGAGTTTAAAACCCCTTGAAATCCCTATTTTTTTCTGCTGTTTTTTCCTGAAAAATTTTTACACATTTTTTGACATATTCTCGAAAAGCCAAATTTTGAAGATGCACACAGTGTGTCAACATGTGCTATCTGCCATCACGGGAGATCAATGTACGCGTTTTGGGGGTGCAAACCCTTCCTCAATAATAAAGTAGCTGAGAGGAAGGGGTTGCACCCACAAAACACTTCCATTGATCCCCCATGATGGCAGCTAGCACATGTTGACATTCAGCAATTTGTGTGCATCTTCAAAATTTGGCTTTTCCAAGGGTGACTTCATCCCATCTGCTGAACGCAATATCAAACACAGTTTATAAATACTCATGTCTGATATTGCCTTCAATTTCTACAAAAGTTGAACTTTGTAAGTTCCAGAGTTGTGTATTTCTTGTTGGTTTTACACATGCCTGTTTTACCTTAAAAGGAACTTTCTACTTTTAATTTTGAAAAACCTTTTATAAATGCACATGTGATTGTGCTTGGATTAAAAAGATTGATAATCAACAATGTGTGGCTTCTTCTTTCAATGTTCAAAATTATTTTTTGTTGTAAAATTGGTGTTTTAAGTGACAATGGGGGTTATTTACTAAAGGCAAATACACTTTGCACTACAAGTGCAGTTTCTGTGCAGTCTCAAGTGCACTTGTAGTGCAAAGTGTATTTTCCTTTAGTAAATAACACTCAACAGTGCTTTCTAAATTTACACAATCACGCCATTTTCAGGACTCCCCAAATTTCAGTCAGGGTCAGCTAAAAGAACGACAAGCAGTAAATCTAAGCAAATATTTTTTCAGTTTAAAATTTTTTTAATTTAAAAAATGTCTCAGACATTGTCTGGCATATCGATGGCCCCCCTACCCGCAAAGTATTCCATGTATCTTAGACGGACCTCGAGGGCACTCTGGGGGGGCAAGCCAGGATGGTCAGCTTCAAGCGCCGTCAGGGTTGGTTCATTGAGATTAATTCCGGCTTCAGGCCCAACTGAGCCAGCATAGTTCATAGAATTTCTCCTTAAAAAGTTGTGGAGAACACAGCAAGCCAGGTTGATATGATTGAGTTTATATTCCCCCATGTGTATCGGTGTAAGAAATAGGCGAAACCGGCTGGCCATTATTCCAAACGTGTTCTCCACCACTCTTCTGGCTCTGGACAGCCGGTAATTAAAAACCCTCTGGTCTGGGGTGAGGGTCCTCATAGGGAATGGCCGCATAAGATGGTCCCCCCGCGCAAACGCTTCATCCGCAACAAAGACGAATGGGAGTCCTTCCACATTGTCTTCTGGAGGTGGCAAGCCCAAGCTGGCATTCTGGAGATGCCTGTAGAACTTCGTGTGGGCGATGGCTCCACCATCTGACATCCAGCCATTCTTCCTCACGTCCACATACAGGAACTCATAAGTAGCTGACACCACCGCCAACGTCACAATACTATTAAACCCCTTGTAGTTGTAATAGTATGACCCCGAGTTGGGTGGTGGGACCCAATTTTAGGGGGGAGATGTTTTGGACAGGTAACCCTCTCCACTTCATTGAGAGATGAATGCCTAAATAATGTGTATTACTTTTCGGCCAGCCCCTCCTTACTTACACTATTGGCAGCCCACTGGACAGGTAAGAAGTGTCATAATACAAAGATATAAATACACACTGTACACATTTTAGCACATTTTTACATTCTGATATTACCTATAAAGATAATAATAGGATACAAAAACTTTGAACATTACCATTTGAAAGTATTCAGGCAGGCCCTTGCACTACATGCTTTGGTGAATTCATCCATAAATATGACCACAAAAGAGGTGGGTATAGTGTGTATGGGTTTGGCAAAGTCAGCAGATAGAGGATTGAAGATAGATAGAGGATTGGTATCAGCTGAGTTAGCAGTTGGGGGGAGGGAGGGTTACAAATGATTTTGGGACCCAAAAAAAAGCCTCTGGCACTCTGCCAGAATTTCAAGCACAAATCACATTTTTACACATTTTAGGGGTTGTTTAGGGTAAAGCACTACTATGGAGCTGACAAAATACATTATTAAGTGACTACACAAGGTGGATATAGACCCAGGAGAGCATGCTGGGGAGGTAAGTGAAGGCAAATATGTATGAAGGACAAATAACATTACATAAAAATCCAGCATGCATGAGGACAAAGGGGACATTCACAGCATATTACAATCATGGTAATTAGGTAATGAGGAAAGAAATACAATATATTATCAAACATTAAATACAATAAAATGTGATGTTAAAGGATAAAAATCGTACCTTAATATACTCCTTCTGCAGGACCTGGATGATGGCAGAACAGGTCTCTGGGATAATGATCCCCAGTGCCTGGGGGGAGATGCCTGTTGAGAACTTGAGGTCCTCCAGGCTTCTCCCCATCGCCAAGTACCGCAGGGTGGCGACTAGACTCTGCTCCGGAGTGATGGCTTGCCTCATGCAGGTATCCTGCCTGCTGATATAGGGGGTCAGCAAAGCCAACAAACGGTGAAATACGGGGTCCGTCATCCGGAGAAAGTTCCTGAAATCGTCAGGATAATTCTCACGGATCTCACGGAGCAAAGCATGTGACAGAACTGGTCATGCTGGAGCAACCAATTCTTGGTCCATGAACTTCTCCTTGCCCTGTTCATGGACTGGGCTTGTGTCAAAGTAAGGACCCCAACACCAAGCCCCCACACAGCACGAACTTTTACGATGAGTACGTACATGCAACATGGCTATAAAACGGTCGGCTGCTCAGAATGAAGTAACAGAATGCACTGAAGAACAGCAAGGCCTGTGAAGAGTGACCTGAAAATCAGTAACGAACGGACAAGAACACAATGACAAAGTCAATGGTAACTCGCTGCATCACTAAAGTACAGATACAAACCCACAAGCACAAACTGAACACCAGAAATACGATCTGAAAACAAGAGTCTGAAAAAGCACGAATCGTCTCTCACCAAACCTTTACTAATATGAGATTAGCAAAAGGAGCCGAAAGGGTGCCGCGCTTGGTACTGAACTGCCCTTTTATAGTCTTGTCGTACGTGGTGTACGTCACCGCGTTCTTGGCGTTTGGAAATTCCGACAATTTTGTGTGACCGTGTGTATGCAAAACAAGTTTGAGCCAACATCCGTCGTAAAAAATCCATGGATTTTGTTGTCGGAATGCCCGATCAATGTCCGACCGTGTGTATGGGGCATTACAGTAAAGAACCCTCTACGCAGTTTTACTTTAAATCTCTTTTCCTCTAATTTTAGTGAATGCCCATATGTCTTATTAAATTCCCTTACACAGAAAAGTTTTATCCCTATTGTAGGGTCACCAGTACGGTATTTGTACATTGAAATCATATCCCCTCTCAAGCGTCTCTTCTCCAGAGAGAACAAGTTCAGTGCTCATAACCTTTCCTCATACCTAATGTCCTCAAGGCCTTTTATTATTTTTGTTGCCCTTCTCTGGACACTCTCAAGTTCCAGAACATCTTTCCTGAGGACTGGTGCCCAGGAATGGACAGCATACTCCAGGTGTGGCCAGACCAGAGTCTTGTAGAGTGGGAGAATTATCATTTTATCTCTGGAGTTAATCCCCTTTTTAATGCATGCCAATATTCTGTTTGCTTTGCTTGCAGCAGCTTGGCATTGCATGCCATTGCTGAGCCTGTCATCTACTAGGACACCCAGGTCCTTTTCCATCCTAGATTCCCCCAGAGGTTCCCCCCAGTGAGTAGATTGTGTTCATATTTTTGCCACTCAGATGCATTATTTTACATTTTTCCACTTTAAATCTCATTTGCCATGTTGTTGCCCACCATATAATTTGTTCAGATCTTCTTGCAAGGTTTCCACATCCTGCCGAGAAGTTATTGCCCTGCTTAACTTAGTATCGTCTGCAAATACAGAGATTGAACTGTTTATCCCATCCTCCAGGTTATTGATGAATACATTAAATAGGATTGGTCCCAGGACAGAACCCTGGGGGACCCCACTTTCCACCCCTGCCCATTCTGAATACTCCCCATTTATCACTATCCTCTGAACTCGCCCCTGTAGCCAGTTTTTAATCCATCCACTCACCCAATGGTCCATGCCAACTGACCTTACTTTGTACAGTAAACATTTATGGGGAACTGCATCAAATGCTTTTGAAAAATCCAGATACACCACATCTACCGGCCTTCCTTTATCTAGATGGCAGCTCACCTCCTCATAGAAGGTTAATAGATTGGTTTGGCAAGAATGATTCTTCATAAATCCATGCTGATTACTGTTAATGATACAGTTGTCATTACTAAAATCTTGTATATAGTCCCTTATCATCCACTCCAAGAGCTTGCATACAATTGATGTTATGCTAACTGGTCTGTAATCCCCAGGGATGTATCTTGGCCCTTTTTTAAATATTGGTGCTACATTGGCTTTTCTCAAATTAGCTGGTACCATTCCAGTCACTAGACTGTTCATAAAAATTAGGCGTGCATTGCGGTGATCGTTGTTGCGGTGTGTCAGTCTGACACACCGCAACTCCGATCTAGGTAGAGTCTCTGACGGAGACTCTTTACCATGTGATCAGCTGTGTCCAATCATGGATGATCACGATGTAAATAGGAAGAGCCGGTGATTGGCTTTTCCTCACTCGTGTCTGACAGACGCGAGTAGAGGAGAGCCGGTCAGCTGCTCTCCTGACAGGGGGGTCTGTGCTGATTGTTTATCAGCACAGCCCCCCTCGGATCCCACCCAGGACCACCATCATGCCGCCCAGGACCACCAGGATGGCTATCCACACTGGATCACCAGGTATGCTGCCCTAGACTCCCAGGGAAATGCTAATCTGTGCCCAGGCAGCTGCCAATCAATGCCCAGGCAGCTTCCATTCAGTACCCACTCACAATACCTATCACTGCCAGTGCCACCAGGGATGCCTATCAGTGCCTCATATCAGTGCTGCCTATCAGTGCCCATCAGTGCCATGTATCAATGCCCATCAGTGCCCAGCAGTGCCGCCTATCAGTGCCCAGCAGTGCCCAGTAGTGTCGCCTATGAATGCCACCCATAAGTCCCCATCTTTGCAGCCTTTCAGTGC
The DNA here is from genome assembly GCF_042186555.1 of Aquarana catesbeiana. Lineage (NCBI taxonomy): Eukaryota > Metazoa > Chordata > Amphibia > Anura > Ranidae > Aquarana > Aquarana catesbeiana. The sequence goes on along the minus strand of NC_133325.1, from coordinate 215,609,772 downwards.
CCAGCAGTGTTGCCTATCAGTGCCCATCAGTGCCCACCAGTGCCACCCATGTATGCCCATCAGTGCCGCCTATCAATGCCCATCAGTGCCGCATATCAGTGCCCATCGTCAGTGCCCGTCAGTGCCTGCTCATTGGTGCCACCTCATCGGTGCCGCCTTATCAGTGCCTGTCAGTGCCGCCTTATCAGTGCGTCAGTGAAAGAGAAAACTTACTTATTTACAAAATTTTATAACAGAAACAAAAGCAAAACTTTTATTTTTTTCAAAATTTTTGGTCTTTTTTTATTTGTTTAGCAAAAAATAAAAACCGCAGAGGTGATCAAATACCACCAAAAGAAAGCTCTATTTATGGGAACAAAATGATAAAAATTTAGTTTGGGTACAGTGTTGTATGACCGCACAATTGTCATTCAAACTGCGACAGTGCTGAAAGCTGAAAATTGGTCTGGGCAGGAAGGTGTATAAGTGCCTTGTATTGAAGTGCTTAAAGACCCTCGGATGCAAGCCATCTGGTTTTGGTGACTTATTAGTGTTAAGTTTCTCAAGTCTATTTCTAATTCTGTCCTCTGTTAGCCATCAGGGTGCTTCCTGTGACGTGTCATGAGGATAAACATTGCAGTTTTAATTACTGAAGCCCCCCGATTCCCTTGTGAAGACCGAGGAAAAGAATAAATTCAATATCTTCGCCATCTCTCCATCCTTTGTAACCAGATTCCCTTCATCATTCTTTATAGAACCAATATGATCTGACCTCCCTTTCTTACTATTTATGTACTTAATGAATTTCTTGGGATTTTTCTTACTCTCCTCCGCTATGTGCCTTTCATGTTCTATCTTAGCCGCCCTGATTGCACCCTCACATTTCTTGTTGCATTCTTTGTAAAGATGGAATGCTGTTGATGATTCCTCAGCCTTGTATTTTTTGAAGGCCTTCTCCTTTGCTTTTATATGCATTTTTACATTGGAGTTAAGCCACACAGGACTTTTATTAGCTCTTTTAAATTTATTTCCCATTGTGATGCACTGTCTGATGCCCTTATTTAATATGCTCTTAAAGCCTACCTATTTCTCCTCCTTGTTCTTTGTTCCTAACATTTTATCCCAGTTTGTATCTTTTAGCAAGGCTTCTTGTAGTTTAGGGAAGTTGGCTCTTTTGAAATTCAGTATCTTTGTATTCCCCTTATGTTTCCTATTAGTGTTATTTATACTGAAACTACTTGACCTATGATCTCTGTTTCCTAAATTGCCCCATATTTCTACATCCGTGATCAAGTTTATACTGTTGGTAATCAGTAGGTCTAGTAACGCTTTGTTTCTAGTTGGCGAGTTTACCATCTGACCCATGAAATTGTCCTGCAAGGCCTTTTGGAACTGGTGAGCCTTAGATAAATGTGCGGTTCCTTCCACCCAGTCTATGTCTGGATAATCCCCCATTATGATGACACTTCCCATCCTTACCGCTAATCCAAATTGTGATAATGGGTCCGCCTCCACCTCCTCCCTCTGGTTAGGGAGACTATAGCATACTCCCAGTATTACTTTCCCCTTAGTTTCATCCCTTTGCAGCTCTACCCATAAGGATTCCACCTCCTCCCTTGCTCCCTTAGTGACGTAATCTCTCACATTCACTTGTATACCATTTTGGATATACAGTCTTACCTTCCCCTTTTTTACCCTCTCTATCCCTGCGATATAAGGAATACCCTTAAATGGTTGCCAGCCAATCATGAGAGCTGTTGAACCAACTCTCTGAAATTCCTACAAAATTGAAATCCTCCTTGAACAGTAGCTCTAGCTCTCCCATCTTGTCCGCCAGACTCCTGGCACTGGTGAACACGCCATGTAGTGCCATCTCTTCCCCAGGTAAGTGATAATCACATTCAACTAGACTTGTTCTGTAATGTTGAAAATGTTTAGCTTCTTCAAGCCACTTCTTCAGTTCCAATGAGTGTCAGAATGATACCCCAGTCTTCTGCAGCAGCAATAAACTGTATGCTACATATACATTTTAGTGAAAATTTTGCTTTTCTTCAAACTCATAATAGTGAAATTTAAAGAAACATTATAATGTGCTTCCCTTTTGTAGTGCAGAAGGCTGACTTTTCATATTTTATCTTAAGCATTCTCTTCTTTCAGTTCTTCTTATAGCATAATAAACCATAATAAAGTTCATGGCTTTTTTTCGGTGATCAAAATCCAATATGTTTGTGATCACACATATCTGTCATCTGCAGACTCTGTTGTGACAACTAAAAATATACATATACTATCTAGGAGCTACATATTTTCTTTTAAATCAAATCTACATTTTTCATTTTGATTAAATAAAAATAACAATATAAATGCACTTTCAGGTGATCACTCACATTCTTCTGTTTGTTTCTTTAATTTGTTAGCATTAAATTGATTTTATATATATATATATATATATATATATATATATATATATATATATATATATATATATATATATATATATACACAGTGTATATAATATAAAATATTTTTCTATATTAGATACTGATGCCTTGACTTTTGTGTTGTTGTCAACATTTTCTGCAAAGAATTTTCTTCTGTGCCCTCTTTTCTCACTGTCCCCAACCGCTGTCTTGGCTTGCAGTGTCTTATGGAGCCCTGTTAAAAAAAATGTATTTCGTTCATGCTCCCAACAAGAGGACTATAGCCCTATGTGAAGATGCTGTCTATGCCACCCTGCACAGACAGCTCTAAGGACACTAAACAGAAGGCACACCTCTCCTCCTCCTACAAGAGAAGTGATTGATAGTGGCGTGCTAGTAAAAAGGCAATATTAAAAATAAGTAAACTGCCAAGTAATTATACGCCAGGTACTCAGAAATACTACTGCACACTGTGTTCTGGATATAGGGAAAAACAAAATAATTTCTGAGGACTAGTTATAGTGGAGGTTGGTACCATACCCTGGTGTGATTCACATTTGGTGTATCCTGTGCTGTTGATATCCTATAATGTGGAGATTATGGTTAAGGGAATTCATATACCAGAGAGAGAGAAGATACCTTTTTATCTTCCTCACCTACTGTTCATTCTACAGTATCACCTTTATGTGCCTACCACTCTTTGTTTTAGTTGCCTCTACGAAGATATGCCAATTGCTATTCTGGAGGCTATTTCTGTTTTTCTGTTCTGTTCTGCACATATGTTTCACATTCTGAATTTTGCCATATTGGCATGCTTGTGCTTCCAAGTTGTACAAGTGCTTGACCTGCATTTCCAGGGTTTTTTCAGCATGAAACTCTCTGATGTCCACTATCTGGAGCTTCCAATTTCAGAAAGCATTCAATGTGTAAATTTTAAGATTTTTTTTTATGACTAACAATAAGCAGGACTTTACCAAATAAATCTTAAACACATGGTAAAGGAATCCCAGTGCACTGTAGGTCAGCCAAAGAGACAGCAAAGCAGTAATATTCTGCATTAAGGCACAAATTATCTAACTGAAACTTTGGACTGAGCTTAATCCATGGATTTTCTAGAGACCACATACAACTCATATGTAAATGATGTAATGTAATGAAAAGGAATTTTATTTTAAAAATTATATTTTTGTTTCTATTGTTTGTTTATTTTTTGACTATACCAAATGATATAGATTCAAAATGAATATACATTTTATTTAAAAATAGAAACAAACAGCAAGCAGTGGAGAGAAAAAAAAGTTAAAGGGTAACTCCACTTTCGTGGGGTAAAAATATAGCAAATAAAGAAAAAATAATATAGTGCATATAATTGCAACACTAATCATATTGTAATTGAATATTAAAAATGACCTTTCCTTTTCAATCTGCAGCCACTGTAATTTTCTGAGAATGCATTGCAATATGGCTACCTGGAGTTGTTCTGTACAGAATGTGTACTGACCAGCCCCAGAAACATAATTTCCTGCTTGTGTGATTGGCTCACCATTTTTCCCAGAAGTCTGTCCTAAGATACAAGTCAGATTTCAGGCATCCCCTGCAACAAAAATGTCATTTTTGGAGAGATACTTTCAATAGGAAAACGTCTAGAGGGATGCAGGCCCAGCAGTTTTCCTCATTAGTGTCCTGAAGCTGCACACCTGACAGTTAATTATGAAACCACTCCCATTAGACCTATTCAGTACAGAGGCACAGACAAACACACATGGATTTCTTCAGAATAGCAAAAGATAGGGATCTGCAACAAAGGTTGTTATAATCCCTGCAATGTACATAGATCACCCAGAGGGGAATATTTTTTCTCAACAAAATGGAGTTACACTTTAAATAAATGAACTGCATTTAATGGTATTGTGTATGCTTTCTTTTGATAAATGGTTTTAATGAATCACAAGCTATATTCTATTATTTTCTTCTCTTTTAGATGCTGTACAATGACATAATAAAAGTAAACAATATATGAACAGGAGTTTAATATTTCTTTTCCAATAGTATGATTCTGTCAATGTGAAGCCTGTTTCAAAAGTATCATTTGAAAATTACATTTGTCTGTTGGAGTTTTGCATCACATTTCCCATGCATATTTGACTTTAGGCGACCATGACTATAGTCAAATATGATATCTAAAATAATACACCGTGAGGATGATTAACTTAAACTGGAGAGTGTAAAATCTGATGCAGCTGTGGACTGTAGCCAATAAGCTTCTAACTTCAGCTTGTGCAATTAAGCTTTGACAAAAAAAAAACTGCAAGCTGATTGGTTTCTATGCAGAGCTGCACCAGGTTTTGCACTCTCCAGTTTTGGTAAATCAACCCCTGTAGCACCAGTACACCTTTAACAGAACATATACACAAGGGTAAGTGCTGTTGTAGTAGCAATATGTTTGCTTTCCCTTTAATTTGCCACCAAGCGCTTCCTAAAACAAAATAGTTCTTTTGGCTCCGAATATACAGCTCTGATAGCAGTTGATTCATCCCTTTGGCATAAAGCAATTTCCCTTTTTTGAAAACTGTACCATGAAGATAATAACATGTTGCAGCTCAAACAAGAAATCAAGATTGTATATGTTTCTAAACAATAGCTCTTCCACCACAAGCTTGCAGTTTTTATTTCTCTGTTCTTTCATTTTCCCAGCAATTTACACTGTGCAGCATTATTTTGCAAAGACTAGTTAATGTGTCAAGATTGTTTGCCTTTTGTTCCTAATTTTAAGTGAACAGTACTTTACAGTTGGAACTTTCTCTAAAAAATATGTATGTGCTTATACAGCTTGGCTGATGTCCCAGGGTGTAAAAATATGCCAAGAATGAGACATATTGGTTTATTTAGAGAAAAGATTCCATTTGTCACTTATTTGTGATTGCTATATCCTTTTCTAAATGCGTGAGGTGTTGAACTTTTCTAGAAGTTGCTGTAGTTACAGTTGGTGACAGCTCACCCAAACTGTTGTTTATCAAACATTTCAGAATACAATATGTACCCACCTGTGACACTTTAACAAATAAAATATTTAAAGTGTTGTCTCTGTGTCTCAGCTTGAAATTCATGATACAGAAGCAAGTGACTTTTTTTCTAATCAGTTACAATAGATAAAGAAAATATTTTTGTATTATTAGGTATAAATCACCCAATTATTCTTTTTGAAAATGAATTGAGCTAACAGATGCAAGAAAAACTGGAGACCATTTAGAATGCTGTTATTATAGGTGATTGTACATCTTATGTGCATCTATACAAATGGAATTGTGGAGTACTAATGTTTAATATTAACACCTTGTTTACAATAACAGAATATTGCAGAAGAAAATGTAAAAACAAGTTGTATCTGTTCATGAGAAATATAATATGAAAAAACGTAAAAATAAAATTCCACCAAAGCATGTAATTTTTCAAAATAACTCAAAAACAATATATTATGTCAAAGTGAGAGTAAATAAAGCCTAGTATATGATGAACCAAAGATTTCAATATGTGTAATTGATGTTTGCTAAGTCAAATGGAGCAATGTGGTTAATGGGCAACATTGCCAATTTAGCATTTCACTGGGAGTCAGTTTAGACTGCAGATTGTGTTTCCATATTATTAAAACGGGTCTGCTTGAAAAAAATTCATACAAACTCACACTTTCCTCAAATATTTATAGTGTTTTTATCTGAACAAATATTTTATATATTTTAGCTTTCCAGTCTTTACATGCAAGACTGCATTCATTGTTTCAGGCCTTTTTTCCTTCATGTCTGGCAATCCTGCTATTAACACACTTCCTGTCCTAGGAAAACAATGACCAATTACTGTACTATTTCCGCAAAGAAGCAGCATTATCACCCCAATTATTTGGTCACAGGATACTCAGGATGCCATAACATAGGGAAGGTGGTTTGTAGTGCACATGGATGAAATGGGTAGGATTGATAATGCTGCAAAATATTTTAGTGCAGTAGAGTGCACAGGACAGCACTGGATTTCTAGTGGGGTCAACAGGTATATGTGTTTGCACTATTTAAACAGATAAAAGAAAAATATATATTTAAAACAGAACACTAGCAAAATCAAACTTGACATAAAAGATGTAATTTGTCACTAGCACTAACAGAGCAATGTTTGATTCTTTGAGTCCCCTCTGCAATATACTGTTGTTATCTATTGTTCTGCCAGTAGATGCATTATTTTGCCTCTTCCTGTAATGGGTCAGGCTGTCCATCAAAAGTGGTAGTTGAATGGGTTGAGATAAATCATATAACACTGGCAGAGTGCTTCCAGGAAGCTTTTATTCATATGGCTTAATCACTTGCCTACTGGGTACTTTTACCTTCCTGCCAGTCCAATTTCCAGTGCTGTCAAACTTTGAATGACAATTGCATGGTCATACAACACTGTACCCAACTGCAATTTTTATTTTAAAAAAAATCACACAAATAGAGCTTTATTTTCCAGTTCAATAAGTTTTTATTGTTTTTCAACACAAGTTTAAACAGAAAGGAACAAGAACAGGACCAGGTGCCCAACAAAAGGTGTTCTGATCTAATAAATTCGAATTGTATAAAAAATATAGTGCATTCTATGTCATTTATATAGGTAATCTGAGGTTGAGTGATTGAGGTAAGGTTTCAATGTGCTGACATTCGTACAGGTGCAATTTCGAACGGTCTGGACGCCCCTGTGGGATAAATAGAGTTTTATTTTGGTGGTATTTAATCACAACTGGCTTTTTTATTTGTTGCTAAATACATTTAAAAAGACTGAAAACATTGTTAGGTTTGTTATAAAATTTTGCAAACAGGTAATTGTTCACCTTCACTGTTGTGCGCTGATGAGGCTGCACTGATGGGCACTGATGGGCACTGTTGAGGCAGCACTGATGAGGTGGTACTGATGGGCATTGATGGGCACTGATAGGCATTACTGATGGGCAATGGTAGGTGGCACTGATAGGTGACACTGATGAGGAGGCACTGATGGGCACAAATAGGCGGCACTGATAGGCAGCACTGATGGGCACTGGTAGGCAGCACTGATGGGTGACACTGATGAGGATGCACTGATGGGCACTGATTGGCAGCACTGATTAGCAGCACCGATAAGCACTGATTAGCAGAATTGATGGGCACTGATTGGCAACACTGGTGGGCACTGTTGGGACTGCACTGATAATCAGAACACTGATAATCAGTGCCCTGATTATCAGTGAATATGTCCCTTTTACACAAGTCAGTTATTGGCTCTCTTCTCCTCATGCTATCAGCATGAGGTAAGTCATGCCAATAACCGGCTTCTGTTTAAATCATGATCAGCTGTGATTGGACACAGCTGATCATGTGGTAAAGAGCTGTTAATTGACTCTATACCTCAATCTTTGATCAGCAGTGTCTGGAGTACAAATTGGGATTTCAATTGGTAGTAAATGGTAATAAATATCTCTTATTTTTTCTTTATTATCAAAGGAAAATGGCACAAAATAGTTTAAAAAAAATCAAATATATACACTGAGCAAAATTATAAACACAACACTTTTGTGTTTGCCCCTATTTATCATGAGCTCAACTTAATATCTACGACTTTTTCTAAGTACACAAAAGACATATTTCTCTCAAATATTGTTCACAAATCTGTCTAAAATTGTGTTAGTGAGCACTTATCCTTTGCCAAGATAATCCATCCACCTCACAGGTGTGACATATCAAGATGCCGATTAGACAGCATGATTTTCTTTCTCGAACTTCACGGGACACAGAGCCTCAGTAATTACTGATGGGTTATATAGGTATCACTGGTGATTGGACACTGGCACACCCTATCAGGAAGTTCAACCCCCTATATAATCCCTCCCCCTTGCAGGGATACCTCAGTTTTTACGCCAGTGTTTTAGGTGATGGACGTGTAAAGATGTCCTGTGCTGAGCTCCAAAGGGAATATCCTAAGATCCTATACTGGGGCAAGCCAGGCGAACTGGATCCATTCAAAGTGTCTTTTCATGGCCGAATTGAATGGTACCCGGGCCTCGTGTCCGAAGAAACGAGGTTTTACCCGTAACGCTTCTCTTTTTAGAGAGCTGGACCCCGCAGATCAGAAAATGGCTTTAAACTTCCTAATTTCTGGTGAGGTGCTTTACGGTCCCAGAACTGTTGGATCCCCCTATTCGTAGGGGGCCCCAGTCTCTGACGGTTTTTTCAAACGGAGCCCACCGTGAGAGGTGAAGATTGGGTCTGTGTAAACAGCACCCTGCAGCTGGATAAGGTAAGAGGAGATTCCACAGAATTTTTGAGTTCTAGTGGCTTTTCTCCTTTAAGGTAAATGCATGCTATGCCTATTGTGACCACCGGGGGCTGCCAAGAGCACAAACCTGCACATGCTGGCTGTTTGTCTCAGTGTTTTCATCGCTGTTCATGTCCCAGCGTCTCAAGCCGGCTGCAAAAAGGTAAGATGGAAGGGGGGATTTCTCATGTTTGAATGTTCCCCCCCAGGCTAGAGAGGGGACACAGGGGTCTAGAAAGTGGTTATACCACCCGGGCTCTGCGGCCTAATGGCCACCATCTCTGAAGATAGCCATTTAGGCAGATCTTGTTACCAGCCTCCCTCCCCCCCCCATCCCCAGCCTTTCTCCAGAAGCATGACAGGAGAGTCGGCCAGCGCGGGAAGCACTCGTTTTTTTCAAAACTCGAGGGGGGGACGGTAGCACAGGTGCTTAGACTCCCACTCAGGCCAGCTGCAGGCTATTCAAGGCACTCTGTACAGGTGCACACAGGCTTCTGAGAGACACAGAGCTGACGGTCGCATGTAAGGTGGGACACAGGCATTCTCCTAGGCAGCATTTACTGAAGTAACACCAGACTGAGCATTGGGTAGCAAGGCTTTTAGCCAGACTACATCGCTCAGCGGGCAGTGTTCATTTGTATACCTCACACCTTGTTGCTTTGCACTATGAGTAGAAGAGGTTCAAGCACCCCAGGAACCAGAGACACTAGGGGATCTCGTTCAGGTTCTGAGGGCCCCCTGTCGGCAGCATCCTCCCCCCCTAAAGATGGGCCAGGGATGGCTAGCCAGGGAGAGCCATCGGGGTAAGGGGCTACACCTGCTTCTGGCACTTCAGCCCCTGTATATATTACACAAGAAGTTTTTTCCTCAACCATTAATGGTCTAGAGGAAAGATTAATGGCCGTGATTACGTCTTCACTCAGTGGAAGAAAACGCACTAGGCTTTCCTCTGTTCCCCAAGACCCTCAGACAGAGGAGCTCTGGGATAAAGGAGATGAATCCCTTTCAGAGGATCGGGACGGATGATTCCTCTTCGGAGGAATCAGGTGGAGAGGGACTCTCTACGACTTCCCAAGAGGAGAAAGTCTTAGTGCAGATCCTTACTGGATTGGTCCGCTCCACATTTAAGTTGCCCATACCTGAAACTGCTAAAGAATCCTCTTCTGCTTGGGGTCACTGAAACCTTTCCAAGCAGCACATGCTTTTCCTGTTCATACTTTACTTGAAAAGCTCATTTATTCTGAGTGGGATCACCCAGACAAACGTTTTTTTCCGCCGAGAAAGTTTTCAACACTTTATCCGATGGAAGAAAAGTTTATTAAAATGTGGGGAATACCGGCTATTGATGCCGCCATTTCCTCCATAAATAATAGCCTGACTTGTCCTGTAGACAATGCTCAGATGCTCAGGGATCCTGTAGATAAAAGGATGGAATCCCTATTGAAGGATGTTTTCTCCTTAGCAGGATCAGTGGCCCAACCTGCAGTAGCAGCAATTGGAGTCTGTCAATACTTAAGAGACCATGTTAAGCAGGTCATCAAAGTATTACCTGAACAGCAGGCCCAGGGGTTTGCTAACCTTCCAGTGGCCTTATGCTTTGTGGTTGACGCCATTAGAGATTCTATCATGCAAACCTCCCGTCTTTCACTGGGGTTGGTGCATATACGTAGAATCCTATGGTTGAAAAATTGGTCAGCCAAAGCACCATGTAAGAAGCTACTGGCTGGGTTTCCATTTCGTGGTGCAAGGTTGTTTGGAGAGGACTTGGATAACTATATCAAGAGAATCTCTTGTGGGAAAAGCACTCTCTTACCTGTCAAGAAGAAGAGTAAGCGTCCCTCTTTCAAACGGACTCTTTCCCCAGCGCCGGGGGCTTCAGCCTCCAGGCAGTCTTGACGGCCGCCTCCATCGGGGTCCAGAGACAAGAGTCAACCCCAGGGACAAAAGAAGTCCTGGGGAAAGAAGCCTACTAGGCAAAACACTAAGACCTCTGCATGAGGGGGCGCCCCCGCTCACTCGAGTGGGGGGAAGACTGCGACAGTTCTCAGAGCTCTGGCAGGAGGACTTCCAGGACAGATGGGTAATCTCCACGGTAACCTTAGGGTACAAGCTGGAGTTTCAGGAATTCCCCTCTCCTCGGTTCCTCAGATCAGGTGTTCCCAGAGACCCAGAGAAAAAGCAGTCGCTCCTTCTAGCGTTAGAGCGACTTTTGTCGCAGGAGGTCATTATGATAGTTCCCGCAAAGGACCAGGGATTGGGCTTCTATTCCAACCTTTTTACGGTCCAAAAGCCAAATGGGGATGTCAGGCCCATTCTGGACTTAAGGGATCTGAACCGATTCCTAAGGATTCAATCCTTCTGCATGGAATCAATTCGAACAGTAGTTCCCACCCTGCAGGGAGGAGAATTTCTGGCATCAATAGACATCAGAGATGCATATCTGCATGTGCCCATTTTTCCTGCTCATCAGAAGTTTCTGCGCTTCGAGGTAGGAGGGCGCCATTTCCAGTTTGTGGCTCTGCCTTTCGGGATAGCCACTGCACCTCGAGTGTTCACAAAGATCTTGGCTCCTCCTCTGGCCAGATTAAGGGCTCAGGGTATAGCTGTCATAGCATACCTAGACGACCTGCTCTTGATAGACTGGTCGGTAGCCTCTTTGAATGGAAACTTGAGGACCACAGTCAGGTATCTAGAACACCTGGGTTGGATCCTCAACTTAGAAAAGTCTTTCCTAAAACCAGTAAGAAGACTGGAGTATTTAGGTCTGATTATAGATACAGGCCAGTAGAAAATATTTCTACCCCAGGCAAAGATCACTGCTTTGAGAGAGCTGATTCTGACAGTAAGGACCAAGAAGGGTCCCTCAGTCCGCCTTTGTATGAGGCTACTAGGGAAGATGGTGTCTTCATTCAAAGCAGTTCCCTATGCTCAGTTTCACTCAAGAATGCTGCAACACAGTATTCTGTCGACCTGGAACAGGAAAGTTCAGGCATTAGACTTTCCGATGCACCTGTCGCATGCGGTGCGTCAGAGCCTCAATTGGTGGCTCATACCCGAAAACCTGCAGAAGGGGAAATCCTTTCTACCGGTTACCTGTACGGTGGTAACAACAGATGCCAGTCTGTCAGGTTGGGGAGCAGTTCTGGAACAGGCTGCGGTCCAAGGGGTATGGTCCAAGACAGAGAGGACCTTACCCATCAACATTCTGGAGATCCGGGCGATACACCTAGCTCTAAAGGCCTGGACTATCAGGCTACAGGGTTGTCCGGTCAGGATCCAGTCCGACAATGCCACAGCAGTGGCTTATGTCAATCATCAGGGAGGCACCCGGAGCCGAGCTGCTCAAAAAGAGGTGAACCAGATCTTAGTCTGGGCAGAGATGCATGTGCCATGCATATCGGCAGTTTTCATCCCGGGAATAGAGAATTGGCAGGCGGACTATCTAAGTCGCCAGCAGTTACTTCCAGGGGAATGGTCTCTGCATCCCGACGTCTTTTGGGCCATATGCCAAAGATGGGGGGTTCCAGATGTAGATCTCTTTGCATCCCGATTCAACAAAAAGATAGACAGATTTGTGGCAAGGACAAAGGATCCTCTTGCATGCGGGACGGATGCGTTGGTGATTCCGTGGCATCGGTTCTCACTGATTTACACATTCCCGCCTATTCTGCTACTACCACGACTCCTTCGCAGGATCAGGCAGGAAAGGAAGTCGGTACTTCTGGTGGCCCCCGCTTGGCCCAGAAGGACTTGGTATGCAGAAATAGTAAGGATGACAGTAGGTTCCCCGTGGACACTACCGGAACACCCAGACCTGTTATCTCAAGGTCCAGTGTTCCATCCTGCCTTACAAACGCTAAATTTGACGGTTTGGCTATTGAGACCCACATTCTGAAGAGTCATGGGCTCTCAGGTCCTGTCATATCTACCTTGATTAATGCAAGGAAGCCAGCTTCCAGGATGATTTATCATAGAGTCTGGAAAGCTTATATAACCTGGTGTGAATCCAGAGGTTGGCATCCCAGGAAATATGTCATAGGTAGAATTCTTGATTTTCTACAATTAGGATTAGAGATGAAGCTGGCCTTGAGTACCATCAAGGGCCAGGTCTCTGCTTTATCAGTATTATTTCAGCGGCCACTTGCTTCGCATTCTTTGGTCCGAAACTTTATGCAGGGGGTGATGCGTCTTAATCCTCCGGTTAAAACGCCCCTAAACCCCTAGGACTTGAACTTGGTCCTGGCTGTGTTACAGAAACAGCCTTTTGAACCAATAAGTCAGATTCCTTTGGTCTTGTTGACAAGGAAGTTAATTTTTCTGGTGGCCATCTCTTCTGCTAGAAGAGTATCAGAATTAGCAGCTCTTTCCTGTAAGGAGCCTTATTTGATTATACACAAGGATAGAGTGGTACTACGCCCTCATCCTAGTTTTTTACCGAAGGTGGTTTCTGATTTTCATTTAAACCAAGACATTGTTCTACCTTCCTTTTTTCCAGATCCCTGTTCTCCAGAAGAGAGATCTCTACATTCGTTGGATGTAGTAAGAGCAGTTAAGGCCTATCTAGGGGCAACTGCTCAGATCCGCAGGACGGATGTTTTGTTTGTGCTGCCAGAGGGTCCCAATAGAGGACAGGCAGCATCAAAAGCTATCATTTCTAAATGGATTCGACAGTTGATCATTCAAGCTTACGGTTTGAAACAGAAGATTCCTCCGTTTCAGATCAGGGCACATTCCACAAGGGCTATTGGTGCTTCTTGGGCAGTGCATCACCAGGCCTCTATGGCTCAAATCTGCAAGGCCGCAACCTGGTCTTCAGTTCATACATTCACCAGATTCTATCAGGTGGATGTGAGAAGGCATGAGGATATCGCCTTTGGGCGTAGTGTGCTGCAGGCAGCGGTACAGGGTCCTCAGGTCTGATTGCACCCTACTTGGTCGTGGTTCCCCCCCCTCAGGTAGCATTGCTCTGGGACATCCCATCAGTAATTACTGAGGCTCTGTGTCCCGTGATGTCCTTCGAAAGAAAATAGGATTTTTTAAAACAGCTTACCTGTAAAATCCTTTTCTTTCGAAGGACATCACGGGACACAGAGGTCCCGCCCCTCTTCTAATACACTATATTGCTTGGCTACAAAACTGAGGTATCCCTGCAAGGGGGAGGGATTATATAGGGGGTTGAACTTCCTGATAGGGTGTGCCAGTGTCCAATCACCAGTGATACCTATATAACCCATCAGTAATTACTGAGGCTCTGTGTCCCATGATGTCCTTCGAAAGAAAAGGATTTTACAGGTAAGCTGTTTAAAAAAATCCTATTATTGCACAGGTGTGCTTTAGGCTGGCCACAATAAAAGGCCACTCTAAAATGTGCAGTTTTATCACATAGCACAATGCCAAAGATGTCACATGTTTTGAGGGAGCGTGCAATTGGCATGTTGACTGCAGGAATGTCCACCAGAGCTGTTGCCCTTGAATTGAATGTTCATTTCTCTACCATAAGCCGTCTCCAAAGGTGTTTCACAGAATTTGACAGTACATCCAACTGGCCTCACAACCGCAGACCACGTGTAACCACATCAGCCAAGGACTTCCACATCCAGCATCTTCACCTCCAAGATCATCTGAGACCAGCCACCCGGATAGCCGCTGCAACAATCGGTTTGCATAACTAAAGAATTTCTGCAAAAACTGTCAGTAAGCATCTCAGGGAAGCTCATGTGCATGCTCGTCATCCTCATCGGGGTCTCGACCTGACTGCAGTTCATTGTCCTAAATGACTTGAGTGGGCAAATGCTCACATTCAATGGTGTCTGGCACCTTGGAGAGGTGTTCTCTTCATGGAAAAATCCCAGCTTTCACTGTACAGGGCAGATGGCAGACAGCATGTATGGCGTCATGTGAGTGAGTGGTTTGCTGATGTCAACGTTGTGAATCGAGTGGCCCATGGTGGTGGTGGGGTTAGGGTATGGGAAGGCATATGCTATGGACAACAAACACAGGTGCATTTTATTGATGGCATTTTGAATGCACAGAGATACTGTGATGAGATCCTGAGGCCCATTGTTGTGCCATTTATCCACAACCATCACCTCATGTTGCAGCATGATAATGCACGGCCCCATGTTGCAAGGCTCTGTACACAAGTCCTGGAAGCTGAAAACATACCAGTTCTTGCATGGCCAGCATACTCACCGGACATGTCACCCATTGAGCATGTTTGGGATGCTCTGGATTGGTGTATACAGCAGCATGTTCCAGTTCCTGCCAATATCCAGCAACTTCGCACACCCATTGAAGAGGAATGGACCAAAATTCCGCAGGCCACAATCAACAACCTGATCAACTCTATGCGAAGGAGATTTGCTGCACTGCATGGGGGAAATGGTGGTCACATCAGATACTGACTGGTTTTCAGACCTCCCCGACCCCCAATACAGTAAAACTGCCCTTTTTAGAGTGGCCTTTTATTGTGGTCAGCATAAGGCACACCTGTGCAATATTCATGATGTCTAATCAGCATCCTGATATGTCACACCTGTGAGGTGGACTGATTATCTTGGCAAAGGAGAAGTGCTCACTAATACAAACTTAGACAGATTTGTGAAAAATATTTGAGAGAAATAGGCCTTTTGTGTACATAGAAAAAATCATAGATCTTTAAGTTCAACTCATGATAAATAGGGGCAAACACAAAAGAGTTGTGTTTATAATTTTGCTCAGTGTAAATAGAGATGTGCCCAAAAGACCAGGAGGCTGAAATACTTTTATTCTTATAGTTATGGCAAACAACACTGTGTTACATTGACATTTGGATAAATAAAGGTGAGAAAAAGGCCCTGAAATGAATTTTGCTGAGTGGACTGAGTCCTCTCCACTTGAAGCTAAGTCTCACAATAGGTATATAATAAGAACACAAAAACAGTTTAACTGTTTAAAAAGTTAAGTGATACTCTTAACCTAATACTAAGATGACTTGACTATTAACTTACTACTAAATACATTCTGATTATAAACACTAAGATCTCGTTTGCTGACATTTTAAAGCATACCAATAGTCAAAATTTAAAATTGTATTGTCAGGACCTTGATCACTTGCTGATGGCACTGTGGTTCCCAGAGTGGAATGGTGTAGTTTCAATGGTGACCAATAGGTGTCTTCCAGTAGCCCGCTGATCCCAGTAATCAGTCTCCACCAGATACTGGCTGCTGGGAAGATATATAACCCTTTCTCTAACCTCCTTCACTGGCTCAGTGTTTTTCCTGTGTGCCTGTTATCTGGTTATTGATGCGCTGCTCCTGACTGTGATCCTAATTTCTGCTGTGATTCTGTGTTAGTACTTGTATTCTGTGCCCTGCTACTTAAAATAGAAGTATGGGTTTGTTTGTTTTTTTTAGATTCATACTTACCTATGTGGATGGAACATCAGACCGATGCTTCAGCTGTCCCCTGCCACCTCTGCACTGAGAACCGAGCCACCGGACACCGGCGATGGCTCCGTTCTCACAGATCCCCGAGTGGAGAGCTGCTGACTGTCAGTCAGCGTCTCTCCACTCTGCTTCTCCACGCTCAATGAAGCGCTGAGCTGTGGAGGAGCCGGGAGTGGCTGTCTCAGTGGCTGAGACTGCCATCAGTCAAGGCAGCTGGTGGATCCAGACTTGGGAAGTTGGGATGACGCACTTCCTCAACTGATGGTAGTGACGTCAGCGGAGAGTGGATTTCAGACTGCTCTCCACTGAAAACAGATCATAGGAGTGCCAAACGAATTGCAGCCCTGTGACCTAGAGGAGAAGCCCAGCTTAAAAAGCTCAGACTGGACTTCTCCTTTAATATCTGCTCTCTTTGTTCCCATTCCCAGTTCTGGCCTAATTACATATATCTTCTTGCAGTTTCTGTCTCGTCCTGTTTGTCTGTGTTCCCCATTTTGTATATATTGTATTATAGTTAGGTTGATGGTTAGGTATTCTGCCACCTGGTTTATGGATCATATATGTATATCTACACTTTTGCTGTGTATTCTGTTTGCTGATGTTGGATGACTTTTGTTTCATTATTAATAAATCTTACTTTAATCATACAGTCTGGGTTCAGTTGCCTAAGTACAGCTACAGTGAACTGGTCACTACTGCTGTTGCTGGTTACCTGATCTCAGTATCCCTTACATATATATTCATTTTGACCTTTTAATTTAATTACTTTTAGTGAACTGCAATTAATCTGAACAAATTTGCAAGCATACTTTGTGAAGATCCCCAAACATTTACTTCCTTGAATTCTGAGATGTTTTCACTATGCTCTGCGTGTAGGACTTGCTGTGTCACATAATTCACAGAGCCTGCCTTCTGAACTGCAGAGGTGCTAAGAGGAGGGGATTTAGCAGCATCAGAGAATCATATCCAAAGCATGTGGGGAATCCAGGATGTTATGAAAAGAAATGGCCAGCAGACAGACAGCACTTACAATGTAAAAGGCGATTTTTCAAGTACGGGTATAATACATTGTCAAAAATAACTATTGTTTGAATTGTTATTACAATACTGATGCTACAAAATGAAAGTGTATGCTGTGACCATATATCCCCTTTATAAAGTACAAAAATATAAATAGTTTACATATACATGTTTTACTTCTAAATTATTTAATTGTACCCGAGTGAAAAATGTCATGATAATCAGATATAAGCTGCAAACCAAATTTCTGATCAATACCATGGTATCTTATTGATCTGGCTATTAAACAGCAATCACACTAAAACAAGTTTATTGAAATGTGAGTAAAATGATCTATTGCTTTAGTCTAATATAGTTTATGATAAATATTGATCTATGCCATTAAGATATAAAATTACAGCGTTGGATGATTATGATGGAATACTATAGATTATAAATAAAATGTATGTTCATGGTGATTTTTCAAATGGCATGGAATAACAGTAGATTAGTAGATGTATTTTAACAATAGACACCTGATTTGGTGGCAGCTTCTAAGAATTAATGGAAGCTTGAAAAATGAGTGAGATATTGAATGGGAAAGGAATCAGGCACATTACATCAATTAGTAAATTTTAATCTATTGTTCCATCCTTATAAATAATTTTGTAATTGGCATACAACACAGAAATGTTGTTATTTAGCCATAGTTAAAAATATTTTAAACAAGATACAAATGTGATCCTGTTAACCTTAAGTCCTTGATTATGATAAACAGATATAACTGCTTAGAAAAAGGACTATAGTAGGCTTTTACTAAGTGCTCAAAGAGTTTTCTGGCACTGTAAAACATGTCCTGATATGTTCCTTTTATTAATGGCCCAGAATTAACTATAAGAAAAATAAGTATAATAAGCTGAGTTGCAGGTGACTTTGGATTGCTGTTAGATTACAAAGTAAGGCAATACTCTAAATGGAATAAAAATCAATATATGGTGCTGTGCTCCAAATAATAAATCAAATAAAATACTCAGTGATTCATATAAAGTTCTAAGTGTACAAGATAATAAACTCCAAAATGATTCAAATGCATACACTAAAAACACAGTAAATACAGAATCTAAAGTGCTAGATGGTACAAAAGATAAATGATAAACTTCCCATGTGCAATAGGTGCAAATAGTACGATATGGTACAGCGTCCAAACCGTCGCTAACATAAATAGGATAAAATGCAAATGACGCAAAGTTCAAAAAAAGCATATATCTTCAAAATAGTGCTAGTGATCACAGTGTTCTAGCATTCTGTGTTGTGATGATGTGAATGAGTGATCCTTTTTCTTCTGTGAAGTTACACATAAAGGTGCAGTGGCTCCTTACCTTACCGCTGTAAGGTAACAGCATAAAGATGTCAAAGGGTAATCCAAATTCCAGAATCCTGCAATGAGTCTCACTGAATATTTCTTTGTGGATGGTGGTCTATATGGAGCCTGGTATCCTGGTGAATACTTCTTGTTTATGTGTGTCTCCTTTACATAAGTTACTAGAGATGGAAATCCTCTCAGGTGGACACATCAACAAATGGAGAAAAAAGAGAGCGGGGGGCCCCAATATTGAAGTATGTAAAACTAGAAATGTATTTGCTTACAACCAAAATAAGGTACTCACATAAAAGTAGGTAAATTGAATTAAAAAACAAAATGAGCAGCGAGCTTGCAGCCTGACGTCACTTCCAGTGACTGTGTATTCCGACGTGTATCGTTACGGTCACATGACTTCATCAGGGAATAGATATTAGCACTGGAAGTGTCCTTAAATAGGTTTAATGTTGTGTAATAACAAGCAGGCATTTTAGCCCTATAGTTAAAACAGTATGGCGGCCAGCTTTTTGTGGATATTCATGAAAAGATTACAACCGTAGCCATTTTCTTGTAGTCCACAGTCAGTGAACCAAACAGCTGCCATTTTTTAGCTGATCTTAAAACAAATATTAAACACACAGTCTGTAATCGTAATTACTACAATATATAATAAGTTAAGTTTAATGCTATGTACTGCTTAGATAACACGTATCTCAGCAAATCTGATGGTGTCAAGAGACATGGAAATGTTTATATCTCTGGATGTGTATCTATTCTTAAATCTAGGAAATGGCAGAGAGAGTACTGGAGACACCGGAAATGATGTCAATAGCTCAACATATCTCATATATACATAAAACAGTGCCTGGGCTAATAAATATAGGGGGAATTAATTAACTTATCTCATGTAAATAAAAATATATGTAAATATATATATTAAAAATACATAGTACCTCTCTCTCTCTCTCTCTCTCTCTCTCTCTCTCTCTCTCTCTCTCTATATATATATATATATATATATATATATATATATATATATATATATATATATATATATATTAAAGAAATTCTATGAGGTTCTGGGGCATAGAACCTTACAAAAAACATTGGTGTGGGGGTCATAAAGTAAGGACCTTTAGCCAGTTAGAGTCCAATGGATTTTTATAATGGATACCTTTGCACCCTAGGGAGTGAACATTGAATTCAACCTCAATTGTTTTATCAGTGATTTTTAACAAGCAAGAAATAGTTTTTTTAGAATTTTTACGCTAGCTTGGTCGTGTGTTTTTTTATTTATATATAAATATAGATACTATGTATTTTTAATGTATATTTTACATATATTTTTATTTACTATTTAAGCCCTCTTTCTCACCCTCTATTTATACATGAGATAAGTTAATTCCCCCTATATTTATTAATTTATTATGTATATATGAGATATGTTGAGCTATTGGCATCATTTCCGATGTCTCCAGCACTCTCTATCTCTATCTCTATCTCTTGACACCATCAGATTTGCTGAGATACGTGATATCTAAGCAGTAAATAGCATTAAACTTAACGTATTATATAGTGTAGTAATGACGATTACAGACCGTGTGTTTAATATTTGTTTTAAGGTCAGCTAAAAAAAATGGCAGCCATTTGGTTCACTGACTGTGGACTACAAGAAAATGAATATCCACAAAAAATGGCCACCATACTGTTTTAACTATAGGACTACAAGAAAATGGCCGCTTGTTATTACACAACATTAAACCTATTTAAGACACTTCCAGTGCTAATATCTATTCCCTGATAAAGTCACGCGACCGTGTTGAAGCTCATCTGAATACACAGGCACCGGAAGGGACGTCAGGCCGCAAACTTGCTGCTCGTTTTGTTTTTTACTTAATTTTAACTGCTTTTATGTGAGTACCTTATTTTGGCTGTAAGCAAATACATTTCTAGTTTTGCATACTTCACTATTGGGGCCCCCGCTCTCTTTTTTCTCCATCTGTTTATGTGTCCATCTGAGAGGATCTCCATCGCTAGTAACTTATGTAAAGGAGTCACACATAAACAAGAAGCATTCACCAGGATACCAGGCTCCATATAGACCGCCATCCACAAAGAAATATTCAGTGAGACTCACTGCAGGATTCTGGAATTTGGACTACCCTTTGACATCTTTATGCTGTTACCTTACAGCGGTAAGGTAAGGAGCCACTGCTAATTTAGGTGTAACTGCACAGAAGAAAAGGCTAACTTATTAATATCATCACAACACAGAATGATAGAACACTGTGATCACTAGCACTATTTTGAAGATATATGCTTTCTTTGAACTTTGCGTCACTTGCACTTTATCCTATTTATGTTGGCATCGGTTTGGACGCTGTACCATATCAGACTATTTGCACCTATTACACATGAGAAGTTTATCACTTTTCTTTTGTGCTATCTAGCACTTTAGATTCTGTATCTACTGTGTTTTTAGTGTATGAATTTGAATCATTTTGAAGTTTATTATCTTGTACACATATCACTTTGTATGAATATGAGCACTTTATTTGAGTTATTATTTGGAGCACATCACCATATATTGATTTTTATTACATTTTCTGCTGGGTAGTGTTTGATCCAATCGGTGCTTGCTGTAACCAAGCACTATATTTTCATTACAGTTTTGGCAGTGCAGGAATATTCATTTATCCAAATACTCTAAATGGCATGCTTTATGGTATTCTATGGGATGTGCATATAGAAAAATATCATTCGGGAGGCCATTATAAATTTGATGACCTGTACAATAAAGGTTTATTTTGATTTGTTCAATAATCTGTTGCACAAGCATACACATTGAGAAATGTAGACAGCAGCTCATTCAAAAGACACATTGCCTATCAGTATGTGTGTGTGTGTACGTGTGCATGCTTATGGTTTTTATGTTCATGTTTGTGTGTATGTGTGCATTCATGGTGCATGCTTCTATGTCTTGCCAAGAAAGCCAGGAAAATAACTGTAACCCCATCAGTGATCAGGGAAAATGCCACCTAATTAATGCAGGACATACAAAAGAAATGGTATTGTTGGTCTTGCAAGCTTGCCATATGACTAGACTATGAAGGTCATTTCCTATAGCGCCGCAATTCTAATTAGCGGTAATTGCCGTGAATTAGCGCTATTTTGCTGCAATTTAGCGCTAATTAGCGCTAAAACGGTATTCACTATAGCGCTGGTGAGAAAATACTCCCAAAATCGAATTTACTATAGTTCCCTGAAACCAAATAGCACCCAAACCCTTACTCTGCTAAAACCTGGAGAATTGCACATGGAAATAATGTTTAGAGCATGATATAATTGCCTAAAGGGTACTGAAATATGTGGTATATTATTTAAAGACAACCTGCTTTTAAACTGTGTGAAAAAGTGATTTCTACACTGAAATATCTTTAAATGTCTGAGAAGTGAAAAATTCCCCGTTTTGGACAACTAGGTGCCAACACAACTGAGCATGCTCAGACCTGAAAATAGCTCTCATTTTAGCTCCAGTGTCTTTTTTACCCGGCGCTATAGTAAATACCAAAATGTGACTTAATTAGAGAGCATTTTTTGGAAGTGAAAATCTGCACTATTCTAGCCCAATGCAAGTTTTAGCCATTGATTCTAATGGAACAATTGTAGCTTTCACAAAAAAAAACTTTTAATGATGAGATGAAATGTATCTTTCTCTAAAATAAATTTTCCTTTGCAACATTGTTGCTTCTACTTAAAATATTCTGTTTTTAAGAATGCTAGAATGTGGAATGTTTTGATGTTTTGGTAAAATATATTTTTCTCTGTCACTTTCACTTGTTACTCTCCATCTCACAACAATCTTTACCCAAACTCACACAGGTGTCTTTACAATCCACACACAATACCATTGCTGATGCAAATTTAAAGTGAATCACAATTTTTTGTGCTTTTTATTATTTCCAAATATTCATAATTTTAGCCCAAAAAATGTGATATGTGTACCAACATCAGAAATCAAAATGTAATTCCCAAAAAATTGAGGGTAATATTCTACTCTCACCCACAAAAAAACACCAAATATCACAGAATAAATCAAGAAGAATAACTTTTGAGTAATGTAATTACATCACCTGTATGTCCAAAGAAATGCAGTATTTATGTGTATTTATGTGTATTTATAAGTAGGAGGTTTTCACACATGGCAGCTCTGTGGCTTAGAGGTTAGAACTCCTGCTTAGTATCCCTGAGTGTCTGGGTTCAAATCCCAAACATGCTGTAGAGAAGTTGTCTCATCTCCCAGGTCCTATAACTATGTCTAAATGTAGTATTTATGTGTAGGAGGGTTCCACCACCATTGTAAGTCTTTTCCAGATATGCTATTTAGCCAAAAGTATAGGGAGACCTGCCTTTACACACACATGAACTTTAATGGCAGCACAGTCTTTGTCCGTAGGATTAAAATTTGATTTGGCCCACCCTTTGCAGCTAGAACAGCTTCTGGGAAGGCTGTCCACAAGGTTTAGTGTGTCTGTGGGATGTTTGATCATTCTTCCAGAAGTACATTTGTGAGGCCAGGCACTAATGTTGGATTAGAAGGCCTGGCTCAGTCTCTTCTCTAATTCAGCCAAAGGGTGTTCTGTTGGGTTGAGGTCAGGACTCTGTGCAGGCCAGTCAAGTATCTCCACCCCAAACTCCCTCATCCATGTCTTTATGGACCTTGCTTTGTGCACTGGTGTGCAGTCATGTTGGAACAGGAAGGGGCTATCCCCAAACTGTTCTCACAAAGTTGGGATCATGAAGTTGTCCAAAATGTCTTGGTATGCTGATTCCTTAAGAGTTCCCTTCACTGGAACTAAGAGGCCAAGCCCAACCCCTGAAAAACAACCCCACATCATAATCCCCCTCCACCAAATCATTTGGACCAGTGCACAAAGCAAGGTCCATAAAGACATGGATGAGTGATTTTGGGGTGGAGGAACTTTACTGGCCTGGACAGAATCCTGACCTCAACACCACAGAATACCTTGGGGATGAATTAGAGTGGAGACTGTAGGTCGGGCCTTCTCGTACAACATCAGTTACTGACCTCACAAATGCACTTGGAAGAATGGTCAAACATTCCCATAGATACACTCCTAAACCTTGTGGACAGCCTTCCCAGAAGAGTTAAAGCTGTTATAGCTGCAAAGGGTGGGCCAAATGAGTTTTTAACCCAATACTAATACTGGGATGCCATTACAGTTCATGTGCATTTAAAGGCAGGCGTCCCAATACTTAGGCCAATATATTGTATATTGCTTGTGACACTGAGCATGGCTATGGACTTAGGGCTGGTTCACACCACAGAGATGCAAAGAACATGCATGAGGCTGCCTGTGGCTAAGTGGGTAGCAGTTCTGTCTAGCAGCACCTGGGATGTTGGTTCAATTCCCCAACATGCTAATGCTTGTGTTGAAGTTTATATGTTCTCCCTGTGTGGGTTTCTCACCACAATCCAAAGACATGCTGGCATTTTATTTGTCTCCTGTCGAAATAGGTTCTAATGTAAGAAAGTTACTTTTGGACTTTAGATTGGAAGCTCATTGCAGCCAGGGACTGATGTTAATGTTTGTTAGCACTAATCATGCCCAGGGACTTGGACATTTAAAATTTTAGGGTTTACACTGCACAGGTACATATGCTTAGAAAACTGTTGCTTTGTTTATATGAATGCAAATGGACTTCGATTTTTGTCCTGTAGTTGGAGATTTGATGCACATAGCCAAGAGCTAACACATTTGTGAATAGTATTATGTGTTCCTGCTCATCAGGTGCAATCACTTTAGACATACATGAAGAGGTAGATTGAAAGATACTGGTGGGCGTGTACTTCTATTGGGTGTGTCAGTGTGCTAACAATACAACCTCTCTTATATAAGGCCTGCAGTGGGGGGGTTCGTTTGGCCTGAGAAGGTCAGGTTTTTTGCTGTGATTTGTGGAGTAGAACGAATGATACTGTGCCTATTGACAAATGCCCAACTAGGGATATTTGCTGAAATTCTTGTGCATTTTTCAATCAAAAGTGGGTTTATGTGGCCATGCTGTCAATGTTGTGTGTGTTTTGTTCCTGTCTGATCATGCAAACATCATTTGGAAGCATCTGCTGACCTTCTACTCTTTTTGATCTCGTTGTTTAATTGTGTACACCGAAATGTAGCTTCCAGCAGAACATGGTCACCAACGTATGCATGTGTGGATTGTGGGCTGGTGGTGGGTGTTTTGAATAAGTATATTTTTAATATTATGTTGGAATGCTTTGTAAGAATGACTGTTAAGTATGTTTCTATAATCTTGCAGATAAAAATGTGATGTGTTGCCTGTTATACACTGAAATTAAAGTTGTGTCCACTCTAAGGTTTAGTCAAATTTTAGATTGTAAGCTCCTATGAGCAGGGCCCTTAAAATCCTATTGCTAAATGTAGCACCATATATCCTGTCCAAATTTTTTTGAAGCTAGTAAATGAATGTAATTTTTTTTTTCTGCTGGTAAAATAAAAGTACATTATTGAGCTTTGTTGTGGTGGTTTTTTTTCTTCTACTTCTCTTTAGTTTTTGTGGGTGGTGGTGATTTTGGGAAAGTGCAACATCTCTTATATCTTATTTCAATATGTATTTGTGCACCAAAAAACAAATCTCTTCGCCCTGGTTCACATTGATGCTACTTAGAAATTGTGCTACTTCACTTGAAGTAGCATGATTTCAAAGTAACAAGGTCAGCGCGATTTCAGGTGCTACTTGATAGACATCCGCGTGGCTTCATACACAGATGTCTTTTCAAGTCGCACCTGAAATCAACAAAAGTAGTGCAGGAACTACTTTAGCAAATTGGAGCGGTGCTAAAAAATTGGTGTTGCATCAATTGGCACAGTGCCGTTGCTGCCAATAGTCATGCGATTTGACCTCTCAATCAAATCGCTCCAATGTAAACCTAGGCTTCTGCACACCTGCAAGTAAATGATAAAGGTGGAATCTTTATATATAACCATTGTGGAGAATTGCAGGTAATGAATTCAGCTGGTGGATAGGCAGTGTTGTATGTGTCAGCTTTAGTTCACATTAGTGCGATTTGACATGTCAAATCGGTGGCAATTGCACCATTTTAATTGGTGTGACTTTGGGGTGCAATTTGTATTGATATCAGTGCAGAAACCTGCACAGATGTCTCTGAAATTCCCCCTGCAGTCAGGACTGACATGCGGGAATGAAATTGTGTGATTTCAGCTGAACGATTTCCTCCCTCTGTCAGTGTGAACCAGGGCTCAAACTGGGCCTTTTGTTTTTGTCATTCACCTGCTGCTAACCCAGGGACACAATTTCTTATGGAACACCTTTAAATATCATAAGGAGAAATACAAATTTGCACAATACAATATCTGCAAATAAACAAAAATAATACAATTCTAATCGTGGTTGCTATCAAATATTCGCAGCAGCGATCAAAAGAGTGTGGTTTCGCCTTCTGACCCAGAAATAAGTCATTGTAATCACCCGAAAGTTCCTGTGCTGGTCAGGATCTCCATCTAGGTAGACATGGCGAGGTCTCTCTTTAGCAAAGAGGAGGCGCTGCTCATTTTCCGGATAAGGGTATGATATGTACTTGTGCTTGATCAATGTGGGGTGGATGTGGTAGTTAGATTTGGTGTGGGTGGGGTTCATTGATTTGTTTGACATCCCCACACATTTGCTTCTGGCCCATGTGCACACATCACTTCCTGCATTTGTTCTGCTGATGTAAATGCAAGTATAAATGAGAGCTCCTTTCTATTAATATATATATGACTTTTCACAGTTGGGCGACTTTGGACCTCCGAGTTGCTTGAAAAGTTGTACCCCATGATTCTCAATGATAACTAGGGATGGGCTGAATACCCCCCTGTTCGGTTCGCAGCAGAACATGGCAAAAAATTTGTTTGAACACGTGAACACCGTTAAAGTCTATGGGACACAAACATGAATAATCAAAAGTGCCAATTTTAAAGGTTAATATGCAAGTTATTGTCATAAAAAGGGTTTGGGGACATGGATCAATACAAAAAAAGTTTTAAAAACTGCCGTTTTTTTCTGGAGCAGTGATTTTAAAAATGCTTTAAAGTGAAACAATAAAAGTGTGAAAGAAAAGTGTAATATTTGTACCTGGGGGGGTGTCTATACCATGACACGATCCGTCTCCATGGGAGGAGCCTGCTGAATGACACTAGACCTGCTGTGACAGTTCTTAAATAGCTGAGGGCAGAGCCACCCGTGATGTGCGCGTGTGACCACGCCCCCTCTGACGCAACGGGGAAATGCCGCGGGGTTACCAGTGACATGTACGGGTGACCCCGCCCCCTCTGATGCCACGGAAACCCCCATAGTGTCATTCAGCGTACATCCTCCCCAGGTTGAGGGCATGTGGCCTGGTATGGTTCAGGAGGGGGGCTCTCCCTTGTCCCCCCCTATTTTCATGCGGCCTGCCAGGTTGCGTGCTTGGATAAGGGTCTGGTATGGATTTTTAAGGGGACCCCACGCCATTTTTTTTTAAATTTTGGCGCGGGGTTCCCCTTAATATCCATACCAGACCTGAAGGGCCTGGTATGGAATTTGGGGGGACCCCCACGCCATTTTTTTTATTTTTGGCACGGGGTTCCCCTTAATATTCATACCAGACCCAAAGGCCTTGGTAATGCACTGTGGGGGATCCCAGGCCATTTTTATCAATGAACTTTTATGTGTATAGTCGGGACCGACAATTCATTAATAGCCGGCACTAGCGCTAGCACTTTTAAATGACTTTTTTTTCCTTTTAGAAATGTCATTTTGCTGTCAGACTGTTCTAAACACAGGAAACATGCACCACTTTACAGGCATACTATACACACCCCCCAGGTATGAAATTTAAAGGAATATTACACTTTTATTTGTTTCACTCTAAGCATTATGAAAATCACTGCTCCCAAAAAAAAATGGCCGTTTTTTGCATTGATACATGTCCCCTGGGGCAGGACCCGGGTCTCCAAACACATTTTATGGCAAAGAAGTTGCATATAAGCCTTCAATGAGAACTTTGGATTTTGCAAGTTCGAGCCCCATTGACTTCCAATATTCCAGCATATGTGATCTGATAGGCATTATTGCTGGCAATAGCGCTGCTTTCCTTTTGCATTAGCGCTCAGTTTCTGAGAGTTGAAGTCTTTCTGGCTTTTTTTGAGAGCTATTTTTTGGCACTGCAGGATCATTTTTTGGCGCTATAGTAAATGACCCCCTATGTGGATTCTATTACATTCTGGAATTATATCATTCTTGTATGTATTTGAGATTAATGACACTGTGCTTAGGAATATATATTCCAATACATATATTGCAGATTTTTATAAATGGTAAGCTTTATGAAAACATAATAAAAAAACAATGCTTAATAAATCTCATAACGTTTTAAAACTGAGCTCTAGTAATAACCCAGTAATAGTGAAAATAAAAAAAACAGCACACTCTTCTTTAATCAAAAGCAGCCCCCCGAAGTAATTCCTTTCTGCTATCAGATTTCCCTAGCCTTCTGGGTTAAATGATGGCTGCATCATTCAATCCACTACCTCTGAGCCCAGGTTGTCATGAACCCACCCCCTGGGGTGGCATCATCACACAGTTTGGGCTCAGAGTAATAACTGCACTGAATGTTGTTCACATTATCTCATAAGAACAAATGTACAAAAACCACTTGGCACTTCCAGAGAAACTAAAGAACCCATCATGTAATAGGAACAACCAGAAGATAATTAAAATTGCTGTGTGTGTGTGTGTGTGTGTGTGTGTGTGCGCGCACACGCATGTGTTTGTCTGCCTGCATTTCAGGTCTAGCAGAGTCAGAGCCAGGCTTTAGCAGCTTCTATTTGTTTTTACCCCTTACAGACCAGAGTAATTCTCATAATTCTTTTCTGTTGCTTTTTTTTTTTTTTTTTTATGTGCAAATACCATTGTTGCTCATTATTCTAACCTGATAAATAAGAACACACAAGGCTTTTTTTGTTAGCATTGTATTTCAAAAATGAGACTAACATTGAGACTCTGACAAACAGCATACAAAACGTGTTTACAAAATAATTAAAATTACTATTACTTAAATTTTTTAATACAATGTTAAAAAATGTATATAAAACACAAAAAAGGAGAAAAATGTGCTTATTCAGAGAAGAAGATAGCAAATAATCTTTATTGAAACAACCAATAAATGAAGGGATCAAATCAATCAAATCTTGAATTATTGGCCATGCATGAAGAGTTTTCACCTTTTAAGATTCTCTTTACTGAAACAAAAGGTTTTCAATATCAAGATTTGAAGAAGGTGCCAAAAATCATATGCATGGGATCTTAAGTAAATGCTGTAGCATTAAAATTAGTTACAAAATTAGTTAAAAAGTTAGTTACAAAATATTTTTTATAGTTTTAATCAGTGGTCATTGTACCAACTGTTGCAGTGGCTACTTAAGTAAAAGCCACTAAGATTAGCTTCCTATTACACCTGAAATAATACATTTAAAACCAATTGCATCAGTAGTATTCAGGGTGCAAGTGCACAAGTGATAACAAAAATATATCTGCCATGTATGAGCAAGATTAAAACGTTATATACATTAGCTCTGGCCAACACCACATACAACCTGGCCTGCTGATCAAGAAGATTTTTTCAATTAGAATGTTTATTTGCCTTCTCTGCTGCATAGATCTGTTATCTGAATTAGACCACAGCTTGTAACTGGTAAATATTACAAGATAAATGGACAGTTTCATTCACAAATGTGTCTATTAAGCTTTTAGAACTCTGCATTCACCTCTGACCACTTTGTGTTGAGCAGACAAATCTATATAACAAACAATGGAAAACAAGAATCAAGCAGCAGTGTAGAGTACATCTTCCCCAATAAATTCATAAATAATAATAATAATACATTATATAACACAGACAACAAAAACTGTGCTCTTTTTATAACAAACGCAATCAAATTAAACATTTTTTCCCAGTGAGACAGAACCAACGGTCTGGTTATTGCTGCTATGTAGGAAACCACTAGAAAGGTGTTTTCTCACTTTCTGTCCCAATGACAATGAAAGTTAGGGAAATCTGCAACAGTGCCACATGCAGAAATCTAAATCTGACAGTGATTCTAACCTTCCTGTGTTGGACAAAAGAAACACATTTTTTCTGTTTGTGTTGCTGTTGGTATGTACATTTCACTTCTTGTGTAGAAAAACATTGTCCGCAAGGCAGGAAGTATAGGAAATCTCTCCTATGGAGCCTTTGATACTGAAATCTCCTGAAAACCCATCTTTATGCTGAATTGTCACACCACCAAAAATGTGAAATCTGACACTGCATTAAGGACATAACCTGGAAAATGTATGGCCACTTAAAAGAATTCCAGTTATAGTTGTCTTACAAATTTTCCCATAAAGAAAAGAGCTATGCAACGGTTATAGAGGTCCTAGCCTCAGTTGAGTATATAACCACATACCACATCCTCTATTAGTAAATATTTAAAATATTAGATTTTTCAGTGTTTTACCTGCAATTTTTTAAGTTGGTTGGTCCCCCCCTCTCCACATTGGCTGATGTACTACAATATCATGGGGGAATGGTTATTCTGACATGCCATTTTTAAACATTTGTTCATTTTTATGCCCATTTTGGCACATGCAAAATGACTCTGCTCTTGTTGTCATTAGACAATCATGAGCACAGACTAAAGACAGATATGAGTGTGCCATATGATTGCTCTGATGGCCAATCACAATGGTCCCATATGGAAACAGAACTACATTGGAGAACTCTCCCTTTTTTTCTCCACAAAAAGACAAAGGGAAAGGAAGAGGATTTAAAGAATTAATATAGTCATTAAATACTCCTGGATGCAGTGGAAGGAGGAGTGATTCAAGAATTGGGGGATAAAGGGCCATTGATTACCAATGCTGTAGAATTGCTTTGGGGGATTTAAAGTGTGAACAACCACCAATGATGATAGGAGGAGTTTTCAAATGCCCCTGACCACTAATGAAGTTGGGATTCTTTTCTGGCTTATAAAGTGTCACTGACCACCAATGGTTATGTGATTGTTAGGGGAGAGGGTTAAAGTGTGTTTATCTATGACATATAGCCATTGCAAACAATGCAATTTTAGTGGAATTCATATTTATTCTTCAGGGAACGTTCTTCCCCTAATAACACAAGTCTTGCACTTAAAGTGATACTAAACACACACTGTTTAATTTACATTGCCCCTTCTATTTCTGTATGTGGATAATGGCACTGTAATTATTTTAATAAAAAAAGTCTAAGTACATATTCCCTAATTAATATACAAGATGCTGCTTGGTGTATATACCTGGGTTAACACAGTAATTTCACAGACCTTTCCTAATTATTAAACAGCTGTCAAATGACCCAGATGTTTCCCAGCCTGTCTGGAGGGCAACATAAGCAGGAGGAGCTTCTAGTCCTCTGCTGCTGGTCACATATTCAAAAAATAGCCTTTGGAATACAGAGTAAAAATAAATAAATAATATCAATAAACTGTTCTAAATTGACAGATAAATAATACTTATTTGAAATTAAATCTTTATTATTTTGTGGAAATAACATGGTGTGGGCCAATTTCTGCCAGCACAGGCTGTGTCACACCCCTCCAGCTTGTATCTTAGAATAAGAGGGAGGTGAAGCCTCCATCAATCTAAATATAATATCCCATCCCCATTGTGTTTAACTGGTTAGTGGGCATGGAGGAGAATGGAGGGAGTGAGCTGTCACTTACCAATGTGTATACGCCCACATGTGTGACTCTATAGTCACATGGGCTGCTCAGATGTGATAGGGAGAAATTGCTCAGCATAAAAACTGAGCATGTGCAGAGTTGCCTCAACAGCTGCAAAATCCCTAGCTGAATTGAGGACATGAGCAGAAGCTGGAGATAAGAGAGCAACAGGATCAACCAGGTTTTTTGCAGAAAACGGAAAACAAAATATCAGATTGAGTGAGTATGAACAGCATGTAATACAGCATTTATTGCTAGCTTTTTATGATGTGGGTTTAGTGCCACTTTACCTTGGGGTAACTACTTTCCAGAACAGCATCATTTTGGGGTTGTCTTTAATGCCCTGTCATTTTTTATTTGATATGTTTCCTTGCAGAATGTTAAACAGGTTCTTTTTTTAAAATTGTGGCCCTTTTTTCATTTATATACAGTGGTAAAAAAAGAAAATCCATATTTAAAAAAAATAATAAAATCCATTGGGTACAGCATTGCAGAAGCGAGCAATCCGCACTGAAAACCAAAAAAACTGCCTGGTAATTCATGGGGTGTAACATACTGGTATTTAGGTGGTTAAATCCAACAAGAAATATTGATGTTATTTTGCAGATTACTTGTCCTTAAATGAGATGACTTCATTAGTTTCTTCTGAGGTTTTGTCCTCTATATTTTCACCAGGTTATACTGCTAGTAGCACACTTAATGCCATAGGGTGACATTGCTCACTGTACTGTATCTATGGAGGAGCAGCATTGTCACACTAGTACCACACATGTACTAGAACTCCATAACATAAGAGAGAGGTCCACATATATGACTGGGAACAATGCTTCCTGATAAGATTTAGAAGAGTCAGAGATAATGGGAATTTATTGGCTCAGTGGAATTCAAGAAGGGTTAATGGGTGTTCTTTGCACTTATTAAATAAAACACCTTCAATGATACAGTATAATAAACAGACCAAAAAAAGAAAGATTAAAAAAAAAGTTAATTGTTAAGGTTTGCATACACTTTAAAAGAAATATGTAGCCTGACCTTGCTGACCATCTTTTAAATATGCTGGCTGTCTCTTTACTACTTTCTGAATCACTGACCTGGAACTAGCCTACACATCAGGAAAGTCATAGTTCCTAATCTACATACTTTTTCCAGTTCATTGACTCGAAAAGTACTAAAATCATTGGGTCATTGCATAAACCAAGAAACATTGTTATTAGAAGTGGATTTCAGCAATGGTTTCATTTTACATTCCACACCTACCAAAACAGCAACAAATAAAGATTCTTATGAAAAAACACTTTAGTGACATTTAAAAATTAGGAAAACTGAAGTTATGTCACACAGTCATATGTTCATTTTAACGGTCTATCTATTGCCCTGTGGGGTCACTCATTTAAATCTATATTGCAATTAGTGTTCCATGACCATAATCTAAATATGCTTTAATAAACCCATAACTATGAAGATTAAATGCTACGAGATTAAAATAAAATTCAGCCTTGTCATTTTGAACAAACCTGAAGCAATTGTTAGAGAGAGGTCTATTCTTTTTATTGAAACATTGAGCTGACAGCACCCACAGCCTTTTCTACAGCAATTAAATAATTATTTGAATTAAGCAAACTCTGCATTTTATTATAGCATGCGCCTGGTATCAATTTGCTTTGACATTGATAATTTCCACAAAGAAATGTATTTTGCCCAGTGTGTTATCATTTTTGTGCTCATTTAATTAATGCATTGAGTAAGTTCTTCTTATATTCATCTTTTATTTAAAAAGTATAAAAATGTTTTCAATACATTTTATTTATACTAATATGCACAGTAAAATTATTGAGAGTGACAAAATCAAATGTGCAAAATATAAAATATACATGTTAAATATGGTCCTATAAGGCTAGGTCACACCTATGCTTTTTTTTGTGCATTTTGCAGTTTGCAGAAACGCAGTACAGTTCATTTAACATGGTTTCCAATGGTGCACGTTCACAGCTATGCATTTTCAGGAAAGGGTCAGGGACTTTTTTCCCACAGCAGATTGCACTTTACATGTAATAGACTTTAATAGATCCACATTAAAAACACAAGTTTTGTTTTTTTACATGTGTTTGACATGTTGCATTTTTTTTCACTTTAACAGTGTATAGCTGGTTGTTAAGGAATGGGCAAGTAGCTGGGAAGACATTTCTTAAATATCTTAGGGGCGGGGCCACCTGGTGATGTCACCTAGTGGCACTACCCCCTGTGACGTCATCGAACAGTGCATGCTGGCCCAAAGGAAATGTCACAGGCAGAGCAGGCAGACCACAGGGGCATTTGTCGTAAGCAGAGCTTTTTTTCCCTTTTTTTCGGGTGTGGTGGGCATCATTATTGATGATCAATCTACTTTTTTTATTTTTTAAAAAGAGACTTGTCAAAAACTCTATTGTCTTTAGTCACTTTTACACTTTTGTGATGAATGGCTAGGGATACTATGTACCCCATACTCATTCACATAGGGGGGCCAGCATCTGGAAGCCCCCTAGTTAAAGGGGGCTTTCAGATTCTGATAAGCCCTCCACCTGCAGACCACCACAATCACAGCCCAGGGTTGTGGGGAACAGGCCCTTGTCCCCATCAACATGGGGACAAGGTGACTGTGCTTGCAATATTTCATTGACATCTGTGAAAACAGTGACATGTGCTATTTTCAATTGAGAGGAAGCAGGTGGGACTTTTAAAAGGTACCAAAATAATTAAAAAGGTTTGTTAAAAAGATAAATGTTTATTAAACAAAGTTTCTTTTAAAATGACAATAAATGTTCACGAGAATCACATATCATTTCAAATATCATGTACAACCACTTCTTACTCTACATGTTTCGCTCATAAGAGCTTCCTCAGGAGATTTTGAAAGTGTTGCATGAAGTTTAAATACTACAAAAGAAACAACAGTCATAAATAATTGTATTTAGAAACTGCCATTAGAAAATATTGCATAGTCACATAGCGTGTCATGAATCATAAATATATACACTTTACACAATATGACGTCGAACTGAGGATGCATGCCTACCAGATGCTTCATGTTCATAAAAGATAAATTTCTAATTTCTAGATTTAGATAACCATCAAGTTAGATTCCTGAATGGGTTGATGAAAAGAATTAAGAGGTTACAACAAGGTTCCCTTATAATGTGTGGGGACTTTAATATCACACCTGAGCCACGAATGGACTCCACCTCAGCATCCTCTAAAAGGTCACCCTCTTTGGCTTCCTTCTTAGGTCACCATGACCTGTATGATGCCTGGTGGTGTATTCATGCCAACGAAAGGGACTTTACGTTTTACTCTTAAAGACACTGCTCATATACAAGGATTGATCTGTTTCTAATGGACAAGTGGCTACAAAAGGTAATTCAAATCAAAATCGATAACATAACATGGTCAGACCATGCTTCCGTCCTCCTTACCCTAGGGGATAAATACCCCAACAACAATGCCTATGTGTGGTGCTCTAATCTTCAGGTAATACAAAACCCATTAACTAAAAACATCCTAGAGGCTCACTTGTCCGATTATTTCCAGATCAACTATTCCTCTACAGACAGTCCAATTGTACTCTGGAACGCCCATAAGGCGTATTAGAGGTGTGTTTATTCAATTAGGCACAAGGCTCAAAAAGCAGAGGCATACCCTACTCTCAGAAATTAGTACCCTCGAAGCTCAAGACAAAAAAATCCCCTACCCCTCTCATTAGGGCAAAACTCCCTACCCTGAGACATGACCTTAGACTAGAACTACTCCAATCCTTCGAACAAACAGAGAAAGATGAAAATGTGCTTCTATTCGTCCAGTAATAAAGCAGGGAAAACACTCGTTCACAAACTGCAGGGCTAACGCTTTAAAACCAAAATACCTCATCTCATTAACCCTAAGTTCAAACAAAAAGTGTTCGACCCCCAAAGCATTGCAGATGCCTTTAGATAATACTATGGGTCCCTTTATAGTTTAAATCAAGATAGTGGCACTGCACAACCATCGCACTCAGATGTAGCAAACTTTCTAACTGGCATTAACCTACCTCAGCTCTCCCCTTCACAACTCCAGGAGTTAAATACTCCCTTCTCCCTGTCTGAAATACTGAAGATCATAGACACTCTCCCCACTAACAAATCCCCAGGACCGGATGGACTGACAGGGGAAAATTACAAGAATTTTAAACAAACTCTAGGTCCATACCTTCTTATGGTGTTCAAGACCGCTGCTGCCTCGGCTTCCTTTCCATCTGAAACGTTAGAAGCGTTAATAGTTACACTGTCTAAACCGGGCAAGACACCGTACGTTCCCCAAAATTTTAGGCGTATATCCTTATTAAACAATGCCAAATTGATAGCATTGACACTAGTGGACATCCTACCCACCCTAATTGACCCAGATCAATCTGGGTTTACCAAGGGCAGACAAACATCTGATACCACCAGACAATTAATTGACATAATCCATCTTGCTAAGAAACACCGGACGCCTTCTCTGCTTCTAGCTTTAGATGCAGAGAAGGTGTTCAATAGAGTGCGCTGGATGTACCTAACAAAAGCGTTGGAGAAATTTGGCTTCACAGGCCATCTGCTTTCTGCAATACTAGCCCTCTACACCTCTCCATCGGCTCGGGTGTATACATCAGGCATGCAGTCCAAGCCCTTTAGGATCTCAAATGGCACTTGCCAGGGATGTTCCCTATCTCCCCTAATTTTTAATTTGTAATGGAGCCTTTAGCCACCAGCATCAGACAAAACCCTGACATACATGGTTTTATGATCAATAACCGTAAACACATCATAAGCCTATTTGCAGAAGATGTGATTTTAATGCTCACAAATCCGGTGTCTTCCCTGGAACATGTGTCTCACCTATTACAAAAGGTACAGTATGCTGTCATACTACAAAGTAAATGACACCGAATCTTATATTTTGGATCTAGGAGTAAATCCACATCACAAATTGGGCCTTCAAACTAGATTCCCATATATATAGAATGCCCATGACATTACCTACCTAGGGATTAAACTCACCTCCCAACCTGAGCAACTATTCAAAGCTAACTACCTTCCACTAGAACGTACAAGTGGGACTACACATCTTAAGCAAACAGGCTGGCAGCCTTCAAAATGCAACTCTTACCCCAATTACTTTATATACACCGTACGGTACCCATTCCAGTTCTCCGAAAATTCTTTCAAGTTTTACAAACTATACTTTCTAGATATCTTTGGGAAGGCAAGAATGCCAGAAGTGCTTTTCCAAGCTTTGCAAGGCAAAAAGAGCAGGATGAGTAGGCTTACCACTCTTAGCTGACTACCATTTAGCTGCAATATTGGCACAGGTTAGAGGATGGTTTCCTAACCAACCCATCCCACTATGGGGAAGCATTGAACAAGCTCTGATACCAGGTGGTAGCTTATATGAATATGTCCTAGCTTATCCTCACCTTAAATCCAAGACCACTGATCTTTCTCTACCAATATTAGCAACCCTAAATTCCTGGAAGACCATGGTGACTTCCAATTCTCTGTCAACCCCTACTATTCCCCTATCAATACCCGTATCCATTCTTGCTTTGATAATCCCTAAATTAAACCTGGATAGATGGACAAAACGGGGAATAAAATGGGTATCGGAATTATATTCGGGCACAAATATGAAACCATTCGCTGATTTACAATTGGAGTATGGTTTACCTGCTTCAGAGCAATTTACTCACATCCGCTTAACATCCTATCTTAAACACAACAATATCCCTAAATACAACTTATTCTGGCAGATCCAAATCCACCTCACCACTAAGGAATACCGTAAAAGAGGTATCTCACTGTCCTGCAATTTTCTCCACGACAAACTCCATGCTTGCATAGGAAAAAGATCTTAAAGAATCTTTTTCAGACAAACAATAGCACAAAGCCCTACAATACACCCACTCAGCCACTAAATGCACCAACCTTTGGGAACTCTCCCAAAAGGTCATACAAGGATGGTACCTGACATCGTACAGGATTGCTAAATTCGACCCTTCCACATACCACCGCTCCATAGGAAATTTACCACCCACCTATTCCTAGCATCTACGTTAGTAATACTTAGACTATGGAGCTCTCCGAACCCTCCATAGGTAAAAGAGGCTATACGCACACTATCCATTTACTACACCTATGAAAGCATGCTGGCATCCATTGAGGGAAAATGTGCAAAATTTCTTCTTCGCTGGCAACCATGGGTAAATTGGTACAAAGTCCACAAAACACAATAAAAATAACAATCTCAGTAGGCGATGATCCTGTAAACTATTCTTGTTAAATATATTTATTGAGTTTTCACAGAAGAAGAAATAAAATGATACAATACATGGATACATATCAATCATCAGAAGATCTTTGCAGTATGATAAAAAAGATAAATAAATAAGTTAATAAAATAAAGTAATTTTAGAGATATCTTACCATCATATTTACTATACACTAATTGGGATTCTAGATGTAAGATTAGAGAAATAAATCAAGTTATTAGACTAAGTATCCATAGGAATATTTTAGGAAATAAAAGAAAAGGAGAGGGAGGAGAGATAAAGATGGAAAGAAGGAAAGAAGAGAAAAAAAAAAAAAGAGAGTTTCCCGGGATGATGATCCAGCTCTCATTAGGTATACAAATATAATATATATTTCAGTAATAATATGATATATATCTTAGTGTGGTAACAACAGAGATTGGTCAAAATCTGTAGGGAGGTAGTTTTTAACCCATGGTTGCCAAATTTTGCGAAATTTATTTATTTTATTTTCTTCAATAGCTGTAATCTTGGCGTATAAAAGTGCTCTGTTCATTCTGTGTTTAGCTTCAGCAAGAATTAGATTTTGGGACTTCCACGTCTTGGCAATTGTTTGTTTATCTGCAGTGCTAAGTTGGATAAACAATTGGAATTGAGTATGGGTGAGTATTGTGGGTTTAAGGTTTAGGAGTGCCGTTGCAGGATCTGGAGGAATCGTGATTTCCAGGGCTTTAGAAGCCATAAGAAATATATTCTTCCAGAATTCTTCAACTACGGGACATTGCCACCATATGTGAAAATGTGTTCCTGCTGTGTCACATACTCTAAAGCAATTAGGTGAATATGTGGGGACAAATTTAGCCATTCTAGCTGGTACAAGGTACCAGCGTGCTAGAACCTTGTAATTAGTTTCTACAGCAAAACAATTTGGAGAGGAAGTTTTGGTGGCTGACCATATATTCGACCAATCTTGTTTATTAAACACTAGATTCATATCTTGTGCCCATTTAGTTGTGTATGAGGGTAGAAACTCACTAGATATCATATTAAGTTGGAAATATAATATTTAGATAAGTCCTCTAATGTGTGGATCACTTATACAAATCTGCTCAAATTGAGTCATTTGATTAAGAGTTGAGCCTGTACTAAAAAGTGGTTCATAAAAATTTTTAATTTGTAAATATCGAAATATTTCAGTTTTAGGTAACCCAAAGATTTCACATAGTACAGGAAATGTATAAATAGCTTTAGTCGAGGAAAGATTGTATAAACGAGTCAGGTTCGTAGAGGTCCATGCAGAGAATGATTTTGGGAATTTACAGGCAGGATAAAAGGCTGGATTATTAAGAAATGAAAGCAAGGGGGCGTGGCCTGACAAGGCATGTGAGCAGACCTGCTGCACGGAGCTCCCGCTGATGATCCTGCCTAATATCCTCTCCTCACCACCGTTTTCGCCCGTTCTTGCCCCAGAGAGCTGCCTGATACCTCCTGGAGACATCCGGTGCTGTTGACTGATTGATTGGAGCTGATGATGACCCGGGGGAACCGAATGGAGACCGAGGCCTGGGAGTCCCAAGCTGACCAAGATGGCGCTGGCCAGTCTCAGCCTCCTAGAGCACAGCGCGGCCTGGAAAAGAAATCCGAACAGGGGGGTAAGTCTAACAAACTCCCTAAAAACAAGGAGCAATCCAGGGACATGCTTTATTATGCTCAAAAGCTGGCCAGGCAATCTGATTCCCCTTTGCATGGCTCCCCCCAGCCCTTATACACCTCTGAACTGACTAACAGAGAGGATACAAGCATGCTAGATGACACAGTGCCATTAGATCTGCAGCAGGATCTCATGTCTGATCCATCTGACTCCCCCACAGAGGACAATGTTCAGCCTTCTCTGAGTGAAATCCTGCATGCTGTGCACAAATGCACTGCTTCAGTTGATGATTTGAAGGAGAAATTTGGAGGCCTGAAAGAAACATTGTCCTTTATGCGCCAAGATCTGCAAAAGATCAGGGAAAGAACCACAGCAGTGGAGGGCCGGGTGAGC
This sequence comes from Aquarana catesbeiana, assembly GCF_042186555.1. Lineage (NCBI taxonomy): Eukaryota > Metazoa > Chordata > Amphibia > Anura > Ranidae > Aquarana > Aquarana catesbeiana. The sequence continues at coordinate 215,570,114 of NC_133325.1, read as the reverse complement.
GACGTGGAGGACCAGTTGCCCCCCTTTCACAGAGATGTCCGGATGGCCACTCAAAATGCCTTTCAAGCCCTTAGCAAAACTGACAAAATCGGGAACCATCTGCGACGCAATAATGCGCGCATAGTGGGACTCCCTGAAAAAGTGGAAGGACGTGACCCCACAACCTTTATTGAAGAATGGCTACAGGAAGTCTTTGGTAAAGAAGCTTTCTCTCCCATCTACACAGTGGAAAGGGCCCATAGAGTACCCCCATGCCCTCTCCCCCCTGGGAACCCCCCAAGATCAGTGTTGGCCAGGCTCCTGAATTACAAGGACCGGGAGGTGATACTGAGACTGGCCAGGGAAAAAAGCAGCATTAAACACAACGGCACTAAAATCTCCTTTTACCCAGATTTCTCCGCCGAAGTACAACGCAGGCGATCAAAATTTGCAGATGTTAAAAAGAGGCTACAAAGGCTGCAACTATCCTATGCAATGATGTTCCCAGCCAAGCTGAGAGTGACGTCCAACGGACAGAACCACTTTTTTGAAAATGCGCAAGATGCTGCAACATGGCTAGATCAAAATGAGCAAGCTCTGCGCCGCCAGGGCCGGGATGATGGAGCCGGATAAACCAGATATGGCAGAAGAGATGCAGGGAAAAGCAGGGCGCCCATTTCCCTTCTATGTTTACCAGTTTGAAGAGGAACTTTACTAGTTGCTTATACAGCGAGTGACTACCGCAGAAATACCGTTATACCTTTTATAACCAGTTACTCTTACTTTAAGCACAGACCCTCATTGGGGTCGATACCGAGCAGAGTGTATAGAAGTTGCTTGAAGTCATGGGTTACATGGCTACTGTCCCAAAGCCCTGTTGGCGGTAATATTCAGGACAGATCACATACCCTACAGTCTCAGGACAGTTCTGGATGTGTGCGCCATGGTGTGGCAGGATCCAGGGCCTTCAACACAGTTTGTCTCTGCTTTTGTTTTGTTTTTCACTGTTTTGCCGCGCAGTTGCGCGAGAGTATCCACCCCTCATGAATACTGAGCTTTCATTGGGACAATTTTTTACTGAAAAAATGCTTTTCGATGCAACACTTTCTAATGCTCTTGGGCAACCATATAACCAGAACAGTTCTGACATCCAGAAGAATCTCCTCTCAATGTATTTTTGAATATTTACAATGGTATCCACACCCATAGTATCATGGAACGTGTGCGGAGTGAATGACCCTTTAAAAAGGACCATGATCTCCTCTGGTTTGCGCAAATTCCATCCGGCCATTATTGCCCTTCAGGAGACATATCTCCTGGGGGACAATGTGAGCTGCTTGCAGTATGCCTGGGTGGGCAAGTCCTATCATTCCACTCACACTGCTTATTCTCGTGGGGTGAGTGTACTGATACACAAGGCTCTGACATACCAGGAACTGGACTCGCTAGTGGATAGTGTAAGGATATTTTAGCTTTCTGTCCACCATTTTAGCTATAAAAATATGTATCCATCTTAGAATAATATGTATATGTGACGTCTATCAAAAGTTAGTTTCAAATTCTTGTAAATCAACTTTCTTGTTGACAGTTTCTGTATGAAGAAATTATGTTTTATTATTAGTTAGTTGTATGTCTGTAAATTTAGCATATATTAATGAAGGGGTTGGACTTTTGTTGTGATGTCATGTTGGTTATATAAGTGAAAATAGGGAAGTAAAGGATTGGATCATTTTGAATTGCATGCCTTGTGTGTGTCATAATTTCTTGTCGGAATGATCTCCAGATCTGAATGGGTTTTTGGGGGACACTCTAATCAGGATATCATACGAGGGTTCACTTGCTTTTAGAACATACATGCACCCCAACAGCTTGGTGTCAGAAAGTGGGGCGGTCATTATTTAAGTCGGGTGAGTCTGATTTAATTATTATTATTTCTCTTGCCGTGACTTTAGTTTAAAAGACCGTTTCCCTATATGGGATTAACAGAAGGTGTAGTGTTAGAAACATTTATGAACCTCGGTAGGTAGAATTCCGTTCGGGTGACGGAAGAAAGGACTCTGAGAAGTCCAAAGGAACTCTGAGATAGTTCTAAAAAGAAAGGACTCTGAGTAGTCCAAAGGGGCTCCGAGTAGTCCAAAGGAACTCTGAGATAGTTCCAAAAAAGAAGGACTCTGAGTTAGTCCAAGGGGTTCTGAGAAACCCAAAGTAATATAATACAGTACTGTAAGAAGTTTATAAAGATATCTGATGGAGTGTGCCAGAAAAACCCAAACCTCTTTGCTTGCCTTTCTTTCGCTTAGGAGATAAAATAAGTAGCTAAAATAAGGTCATCTGTTTGTCTGTGTGGATTTGTTAGGTGTCATAAGGTAAGATGACACCTTTCCACTGCATTGTATTATCATTGTATTATAATGAAACGTAGAGTGATGTTACAATATTTGGTGTTGTATTGATGCTGACTTTTAATGATTTATATATAAATGCTTTGACTCTAAAGTATAAGATATAGATATATATATAGTTGGCAGGATGATTCTGGCATTGATGCAGTGAGTAAAAATATTTTCTTTGCCTTGCTGTAATCAGACGTTCAGTGTCATCTTAGGGTAAAAAAAAAAAAAAAAAAGGTTTCAAAAGTGTCCTGATTGTATTACTGGTTTACACAAATTTGTGTTTCAAGAAGGATTGACAGTGCAGGGAGTAATGTCACTTATTGGAAGAGCAGGGGAGACTTATCAAGTCTGTCCCCGGTCTTTGAAGTATTGTGACATTAGGGACGTTTTTACCATTTAAAATATGGGTAGAGCGTTAATAACACTTTTTTAAGGTAATACATAAATTGGTGAGGATAACTTTTGATTAAAACATGCTATTTGAATAATTATTTTTGCTACTGACATCTCTTGCAAAGGGGAAGTCAGGTGCAAAATTTGGACATTTGGCTTTTTGCCAACAGGGTTCAAGTACTAATATCTCACTGACTGTAATAGATAGTGGGGAATTGTTTGTGGCATTAGTACTACCGCAATTGAAGGCACTGTTTGAACCTGTTGGCATACTGCAAAAAGGAAAAAAGAGATTCAGTATCTAATTAGAATGTTTAGAAAGAATAAATAAATATATATGTTGTGGAGATCGGCTGGACCGAGGCTCCCTATAGTGTCCTAGCCCATACATTGTCCACGATGGGTTTAGCAGAGTCATGGGATGGTAAATTAAGGGTTAAATCTTACATACCACAACACAGAAGTTGAAAGCTGTAGAGGCTGCGCACGCCGTAGAGGGTCAGAATACAAAACACGTAGTTTTAAAACAAGCAGAAAGCACGGAGTAAAAAATAGGAAGTAACTGCGCAGTTAGTTATATAAAGTTTTCCTTTCATTACACAAGACGCCGGATTCAACACTTAAGATGAAATGCACAGTCCTTTAAATACAGACTTATTAAAGTCTGTCTTGAAAAAAAAAAAAAACTTTGATTGAAAAAGACTCAGCAGGATGTTTTGACATCCCAAAACAAACACCAGTATCAACACATTATCAAAATGATTTCTTAGGAAATCAAAGGGGAAACTTTTATAAAAAGAGGAAAGGGGGCAAGGACAAAGAGGGAGTTACATACAGAGAAAGAGGATTTCTTAAAGAAAGGAATCTTAAGGGAAATTGTTTCGCCTTATAATACTCCCAGTAGAAAAAGGCAAATGGTGACTATAGGTTTGTACAAGACCTAAGGGACATCAATAGCCTAGTGGTACCAATTGCCCAAGTAGTGCCTGATGTGCCATCAATACTTACCGCCATACCATGCGATGCAGAGTATTTTACTGTGATTGATTTAAAGAATGTTTTTTTTTTCATCCATGTAGACGAGGAGACACGGCCACTGTACTCCAAGTCACCCTTGGGCCCTGGACTGCCCCTCATGGTTCTGTACTTTAGCAGTATGTTGGTGATTTTTTGATTTGTAGTTCTTCGGAGGAGGACTGCCTAGCTGATAGCCTATCTTTATTGAAATGGTTACATGTATGTGGTTACAAAATGTTTAAGAAAAAGTTACAATGTTGTCAAAAGAAAAAAACAGTTGAGTATTTGTGCTCACAAAAGGAGAAAGAAGAGTCAGTCATAAAAGAGCTGCGGCTCTGAAAGGGTCTGCCCCGCCCACTTAATAGGAAGGACATGCTCACCTTCCTAGGTATGATTGGTTACTGCCGCCAATGGATACCTGACTGCTCTTTCAATGACAATATATTGAGACAAGCAATGTCTTTGAAGCAATGTCTCTGAAATGTCTGATACTGTAAAATGGTCTGATGAAATGTTAAATGTTTTTGCCATGTTTTGCCATGTTGAAATGTATAATGGTTACCAGCCCGAGCCTCAGGTCTCCTTGAATATGGCAAAATGTTTCACTTGTTTGCCAGGGAAAATTGCAGAACTATGGCGGGAGTACTGGCCCAGGAATATAGTGGGAGACTGCGCCCTGTAGTTTTTTTCTCAAAGATGGTCCCGGTGCGCTCTAGCGTCCTGATCTATGGTGGTTGAGATGGTCACTTCTTTCACTCTGGGACATGACGCCACACTTCACATCACTTACAATGTGTCAATCTTGTTGAAAAATGTACATACACAGCACATGTCTGCTCAGAGTTTGAGCGGATATGAGGTGATTTTAAACGCTCTTTTAGGATTAAAAAGGAGAACAGGATGAGGTTGTGCCATAATATGACTGCATAAACCTCATTCACCAAGACACATCACCCAGGTCTGATTTATTTTCCACAGCACTACCAGACACACAGAATGTTTTTGTGGATGGTTCTTGCTCTAGGCTATAGTACACTGCAGAGCATACATAGGCCAACAGACAGAGATAGCCAGGGGAAATGAGCAGGTCTGGCTGACCTTGCTGCTAAATAAGCTGCTATCTCACAGACAGCAGACATCCAAATTGTTATGCTGATACCTGTCCTATCCCCTTTTGAAAAGTCACTTGCAGATCCCCAGGATTATGCATCGAATTATGAGTTAAGGGACTGGAATGTAAAGGGTGTGTAGAGAGATCCAAGGTCTGGATTTCTCTGCAAAGAGGGGAAACCATGTATACCAACAGCAAGTGCATTCACAGTACCACGGAATAGGCCACGCAGGTATACAAGTCACGGCTGATTTCACATACAGGCCCAAACTAGGCAAAAGACAGGAATATATTTTGATAAATTGTGGACATGTTCTCAAATGGTCCAGCTTTTATAGCCAGGGTCTGCCAAGGACTTGGTAAAAACTCTCAAGATAGAATGGAAGTTTCACATTCCCTATCACCCTCCAAGTTCAGGAATAGTAGAAAGAATCAATAGAATAATAAAAGACAAGATAAGAAAGGCCACAGGAGGAACCTTTGCCAATTGGAGAAAGGTCCTCCCAGCAGTCCAGGTAGAAATAAGTTTTTTTTTGAAGTTTTGATGAGTAGATTTTTCCCCACCCCATAGGCCAGAGCACCTTTAATGGTAGAAAAGGAAGATTTAGACTTAATACAGGAAGAATATGTAAGAAAACTGGTTGAAATATTGGATACAGTCAAAGAAATGTTGCTCGCACCTCTCTTTTTTTCTTCACAGGAAGCTACTCACCTCTTCAAGGAGGGAGACACCGTGGTGGTCCAACAGCTGAACAGAAATAAGAAGCAAGAGTATCCCTTTGGACCTCCTACTTTGGTGATTGCAGTGATCAGAAGGGCTATCCTGGTGGAAAACTGCTAGTCCGGGATCCATGCCAGCCGAGTGAAAAAGGTTGCCCAAAGCCCCAAGAGTAGGAAGGAGATCCTTAATACAGGAGGCCCTCAAGCAGAAGTCCAAGCAGATGAAGGAGGAGTTCCTGGAAAAGCAGGTCCGGCCAGAGAAGATGACCTTGCTTATTTCACCACAGACTTCTGGCAAAACATTTTGCTTCCTGTTCCTGATCACCCTGATAGTGTTCCCGCCCACTTGGATCTTCACTAACTGTATTTGTCATCCTGAAGATTTGGGTGGCATTAAAAGTATTTGTGGGAACACACATACATAGGAGAACATTATAGTGATACAAGTTAGAAACAAGAGAGACATTGAGGATAATTTTGCTGATAAAATGCTTTTGCTAAAATTTAAATATGCTTATGTTCAGAAATCAGGATTTCAGAAATGTTGGATTTGTGGCAAATTGCACCTTAGCACTGTTAGGATACCCCTAATAGCTATACCTTTAAATATTACTCCCCTTTTAAAAGGAAATATTCCCCTTGACCTTTTGAATGTCAGCAGAAGAACTAATGACACCATTTCCTTTCACATCATCAATAGAAGTCATAATCCTACCTGGTGTTTCAATTTAGGGAATTCTACTAGAAATGCTCATACCTGTAGTCAATTAGTTTTGAACATTTCTAATTGCTATGCCCCTAGTGGGAAGTTTTGTTCTTTATATCAAACACACCAGGATGAGGTCAGAGTACGGGCTGATTTTGAAAAGATTCTTGCCTCTGAAGATGAAAGTAGTAAATCTGTACAGCATTTGTTTCAGGTTTTAGCAGCAGTTACAGCAGTAAATCAAGAGACTGCTGTGAATATGCCCTTCTCGTTTGGTAACCACACTTATGTTTGTTGTGGAAAGACTTGTTATCCCTGGATTCCACAAGAGGTCCAAGGCTGGTGTTACCTGACCTCACTGGTGCCCATAATGGGGGTGAAAGGTGATAGTGATGGGAGTCATTTGCTTGAAGCTAGTATACACCCAGGGTATCCATTAAAACATCGTAACAAGAGAGAGTTATTCCTTGAAAAGGATATGGCCTGGGCATGGTTCCCTTCCTGGGCAGGATGGGGAATAGTTTTGATAAAAAGGTTAAATAATTATTTAGGAATTATTGAGATGATGGAAAAGAATTCTGATGACATTTCTAAATTTAATGTTGAAACTAGGGCTATTAGAAAACAACTAGAATTGCATGACTTAGCCATTGAAGGCATGAGTTCAGCCCTTACAGGATTATGTGAAATGACTGAGGATTATGAATGTTGTACTTGGGTACACAATACCAGTATAGAGGTACCAGATTATTATGATGTGATAGTTTAGCATAGAAAAGAGGTGGCCAAGCTGCAACAAGAGGCTCGCAACATAGCCCAGACCTTGAGTCCTTTTGTAAATTTTAATTTTGGATTTGGAGGGATATTCTCTTGGATAAGGGATATTCCCATAATTTCAATCATTATTGTGTTCTTTTTCCTTTATCTTGTGTATAAGCTTATTATGTGCCTTATTAATAGAGCCACTCGCATTTTAGATCCCTCATCTCCCAATAAAACGTATCTCAGTATGTATCATCAGAAGTAGGCTGAGAATACCACCATGATAAGGAAGTGAGGTCATACACATATATATATATATATATATATATATATATATATATATACATGTGTGATCAAAGAGGGGATTGTAAGGATATTTTAGCTTTCTGTCCACCATTTTAGCTATAAAAATATGTATCCATCTTAGAATAATATGTATATGTGACGTCTATCAAAAGTTAGTTTCAAATTCTTGTAAATCATATGATTTCTCCGAAATGACGCATGAAGTTCTTTCTTGTTGACAGTTTCTGTATGAAGAAATTATGTTCTATTATTAGTTAGTTGTATGTCTGTAAATTTAGCATATATTAATGAAGGGGTTGGACTTTTGTTGTGATGTCATGTTGGTTATATAAGTGAAAATAGGGAAGTAAAGGATTGGATCATTTTGAATTGCATGCCTTGTGTGTGTCATAATTTCTTGTCGGAATGATCTCCAGATCTGAATGGGTTTTTGGGGGACACTCTAATCAGGATATCATACGAGGGTTCACTTGCTTTTAGAACATACATGCACCCCAACAGATAGTGCTGGTAGATTTGTATTCATTTACTGTAAGTTGTATACCTTAACATTGATTATAGCCTTTATATATATTCCACCCCCGTTTTCACGGGAGGTGCTGCAACTGTTGCTGATGTACCTGGCGGTCAAACCTGATGTCCCACTGGTGATCATGGGAGATTTTAACTGCTACCTAGACCCTAAATTGGATAGGCATCCCCCAGTCCCTTCTCCTAGGAGTGGCAGGGGTACAGCACTCAGTCGCCTAATTATGGAATTAGGTTGGACCGATTTTTGGTGCATACGTAACCCTAATGTAAAGCAGTTTTCATGCTTCTCTAAAACTCACGGATCCCTGTCCTGTATAGACCTTGGTATAGGCACCCCTAATTTGCTAGAATATGTTTCTAAGATAGAGTACTTCCCTCGGGGAGTATCTGACCATTCACCTGTGGCTGTATGGCTGATTGCCCAACCCCCAACTTCATTACCTAGGGCACCATGGAAACTCAATGCCTTCTGGCTGAAACTGTTTAACTCCCCAGAACGAATTCCCAATCAAATAGAAATATTCTTTAACTCTCATAAACATTTAACAGGTAAAATTCAAACCTGGGAAGCCTTTAAGGCCTACCTCAGGGGAGTGTTTATTGCTGAAATAACCACGGTCAAAAGAAATTCCTCAGCACTATTGGAGCGGGTTGGGGATCAGGTAAGTCAGCTGGAGCTTGCCTATGTTATCGATCCTACAGAGTCTGCGAGGGAGGCGTGGATCTCGGCCCAGGATTCACTGGACCGCTTGAGAACCTCCGCCGCAGAACGCAAAAGGTTCTTTAGCAAGCAGGCATTTTATGAAGAAGGGGAAAAAACGGGACGTTTATTGGCTAAAATAGCCAGGTCGCAGCAATTGTCTCCAGTAGTTGGGGCGATTCGCACGGCCGGTGGAAAGGTGGTCAATGACCCGGATCAAGTTTTATCAGAGCTAGCATCCTTCTACAAGGATCTCTATGGAGCGAGGGATGATTACACAGATAACGAGCTAGAGGCATACCTTTCAGGGATTGATCTGCCCTCTCTGTCTGAGGGGGCTAGACAATCACTGGAAGCTCCCCTGACATTGGAAGAATTACAACATGTGGCATGCTCCTTTCCTACGTGCAAGGCTCCAGGAGAGGATGGTATCCCCATGGAAGTTTTTACCCAGTATGGCGAGTGGATAATGCCACACCTGCTAGAAGTGTTCAATGACTCGCTTAAAGAAGGCAGTTTACCAACCTCCATGACTAGAGCTAATATAATTTTATTACTGAAACCCGGAAAGGATCCGATTGACCCAGGCTCATTTAGGCCTATTTCACTATTGCAAAGTGATGTTAAAATCCTGGCTAAGGCCCTGGCGCTTAGGGTCAACCGGATTATTGACTCCATAATACATCCCGATCAGGCTGGGTTTATGCCGCAAAAATCCACTGCCACCAACCTCAGACGCCTATTTCTAAATATGCAGCTGCAGTCGGATAATGAAGGGAGCAGGGCTCTGCTCTCCCTAGACGCCAACAAGGCGTTTGACAGTGTGGGCTGGAGATACCTATGGGCGGTGCTAACAAAGTTTGGGTTTGGAAGTCGCTTTATAGCATGGGTTAAACTGTTGTATGCCTTCCCGAAGGCGACTATCAGGATGTCAGGTAGGATGTCTCATGCGTTTGCTCTGAGCAGGAGCACAAGGCAGGGATGTCCCCTGTCTCCCCTGCTCTTTGCCATTGCCATTGAGCCACTGGCGGCTGTAGTGAGGGCCAGTCAGGGGATCACGGGCTTTAAATATGGGAACCTCCATGAAAAGATTATGCTGTACGCTGACGACATGATGCTTCTCCTGGGGGACACCACAATGTCTTTGGCGGAAGTGACAAAAATCATTACTGGGTTCGGCCACTTTTCTGGCCTGACTATTAACTGGTCTAAATCGGCTTTGATGTTGCTGGACGAGGGGGGAGTGGTAAATTTGCCAGATTCCTGCTCGGTTCCGGTAACGTCATCATTTAAATACCTAGGCATACAAATTTCACCTAAATTAGCGGAATATTGCCCCTTAAACATACATCCCCTGCTGTCCAGATTTAGGGACAAAATTAATACATGGAACAGGCTAAAACTGTCACTGGCGGGTAAGGCAAATTTAATAAAAATGATCCTAATGCCGCAGCTACTCTATTTCTTACACAACTCCCCAGTAGTGATACACTTAAAGATTTTTAGGGTGATTAACACTCTTTTCCGGAGATTACTGTGGAATGCAGGTACACCTAGAATCAAGCTGGAACAGCTACAAAACCCTAAGGACAGCGGAGGGCTGGCGGTACCCAACCCTTGGCTGTACTATATAGCAGCTCAGCTGCAACATTTGGTTGGTTCCATGGACCGGGACCCTGCTGGCTCATCGGCGCAGTTAATTCTGATTGGGACAGGAGCGGAAACGGTCCCGTTAGGCCTTGAGGCTCAGTTGTTTCACAAGTTTCACAAGTGTTTCACAACTGACACCCACTCTTACTTTAATACAGAAAATCTGGAACAAGGGAAGGCAACTGCAGGAAGTGACAGGTTTCACGGAATACAGCCCAATATGGGGGAATCTTTCATACATCGAGTTAGCAAAGTTGCAACAGGGTCCCAAATGGCGTTCATTTGGTATTATCCTTTTATCCCATATATTTAGAAATGGCAAGTTGCTGACGTTTTCAGAGCTACAAAATAAATATAACCTGCCAAATACTATGTACTATTCCTATATCCAGCTCAAACATGCGGTGGACACACAGGGAAAAGCTACTCCCTGGACTCTGTCAACCACCCCTATTTTTCATTTGATACAGTCCAGCACAGAAACTAAAGGATTTATCTCATATTGCTATCAAATGCTATTAATGCAACTTTTGAAAGCTCACCCGACTAAGGCACCGTCCCTATGGGAGCAGGATATAGGTCCAATTACGGGAGATCAATGGGAAGAAATTCTGCAATCCACTAATATATGCTCTCTCAATGTGGCCCAAAAGGTATCCCAACTATATATAGTACTTAGAGTGCATTATACCCCACTTAAACTTTACAATATGGGTAGGAGGCCTGATCCTATATGTAGTAGATGTGAGCGACATCAAGGTGATCTCATTCATCTACTGTGGAGATGTCCAAAACTCCATAGATATTGGAGTGAGGTTATGGGAACACTTAATCAGGTGTTCCAGACTAACATTCCCCTTGACCCAATCCACTGTATTTTAGGAGTCCTAGAAGATATTGTCCCGGAAGAGATGACTAGAATAGCACTCACTAGGGCACTGTTCCAGGCACGCAAACTTATATTGCTTGGCTGGAAATCGACCTCCCCGCCATCAGCGAAATCTTGGATAACGCATATGGGTAACACCTTGATTATGAAAAAATACATTTACCAACATAGAGGCAGCTCCAGTAGATTTGAGAGGATTTGGACACCATGGTTAGATACCCCTGGACTGAGTCCTAAGGAACTGGTAATGTCCAGACTACTTCAATGTCCTGGGGGGGGGGGCATGAGGTTCTTTAAATGATTATTGACCGTAGATTGGTAGAGCATTGAAATGTTATAGGATTTTCGGTAATAAATGATGATTGGAATATACCATTCACGTGAATGTATGTTGTTGCATGATGCTTGTACAATGGAAGCTATGTAAACTTGTTCAATAAACACCTTTTTTGATTTAAAAAAAAAAAAGAAATGAAAGCAAGGGATTATGTGTTGATTGAAGATTATGTGCAAATGTACATTTATCCCATACTGCTAGGGTCTGTTTCATGATAGGATTAGAAAGATGTATTCTATCAGCAGGACAGAGCCAAAACATATTTGCCACTGAGATAGGGTCACTTTCCACTGATTCAATAGCTACCCATAGGGGAGCGTCTACAGAAGTATGATACTTGGGTATAAGTGCTAGCTGTGCAGCGTAGAAATAGGAGGAAAAGTTGGGCAATCCCAAACCACCACTCAATTTATTAAGGTAAAGCGTAGATTTAGGTATACGAGGTTTGGTGGTACCCCAAATGAAGGACATAACTCTACGTTGAGTAAGTCTAAGAAAGTAAGATGGTAAAGAAATAGGGAGTACCCTAAATAAATATAAGAATGATAGAAGAGCCCATTGTTTCAGGAAGCCGGAAGTTTGTTTAAGGAGGGGTAAGTAATCTGCCGCAAAAAGGTCTTTAAGAGAGATTGTGAGTGTTATTCCTAGGTATGGAAGCAGCTTTGGAACCCAAGTAAAGGGTAAGGAAGTTTGTGCCTGCTGAAGTTCTAATTGAGATAAGGAAATATTTAATGCATTTGATTTTGTTGGATTAACATGTAGTCCTGATATTTGGGCAAAATTATCTAGTGTTTTTAGTAGATTAGGGGTGGATATATGGGGATGAGACAAAAATATGAGAACGTCATCCGCAAAGAGACATAGTTTATGGTGATAACCACCTAGTCCGATACCTTTAATGTCAGGATTGGTTCTAATAAGGTGTGCCAGGGGTTCTATTATTAGGGCAAAAAGTAGAGGGGAAAGAGGGCATCCTTGTCTAGTGCCTCTTTTGATATCAATCATTGTTGACTTATAGCCTGCATATTTGATATATGCTCTAGGATTATTGTATAAGGATGAGACCCAGGTTAAAAAATTGTTTCCAAATCCCCATTTACCAAGGACATATTCCATATAAGGCCACGTAACCAAATCGAATGCTTTCCTTATGTCTAAGGATACAAGGCAAGCTGGGATTCATCTAGTTTTAGCCGCATTAATAAGTAAGAGTGCTCTCCTGATATTATCTCCAGCTTGGCGTTTAGGCATAAAGCCTGTTTGGTCTTTATGGATTAGTAGGCCAATAATATTATTCAGTCTAGTGGCCAAAATTTTAGCAATTCACCTATATCAAGATATAGGAGGGATATAGGACGATAATTAGTCCAGGAGGTGGAGTCAGAATGTGGTTTGGGGATCATTGCTATTATAGAGGTGAGAGTCTCTGTTCTAAATGAGTTACCTTTAAGGGTCGAATTGAAGGCTTTAGTTAAGACAGGTGTTAAGATTGATGGAAATTGTCTATAATATGTTGCCGAAAATCCATCTGGGCCTGGTCTTTTACGTAATTTTAAAGATTTTATTGCGTTAGGGACTTCAGTATCTGTAATTGGACATTCAAGAAGCTCTTTCTGTTGTTGATCAAGGTTAGGAAGCGTGATATTGGAGAACAGTGTGTCTGCTTTAGTTTTATCAAAATTTGAGGCAGAAGAATATAGTTTAGATAACTTAGAGCGAAAAATTTCAAGTATTTTCACTGGGTTACTAGTGTAAGATTCCCGGGATACTTTCAATCTGATAGGCGTATGTATATGTTGTGAATTTTTTTAAATTCTGGCCATAGGTGTATCAGGTTTATTTGCCCTGCGATATTGAACATGCTGGCGTTTACTTATAAGTTTATCTGCGGTATCAGTAAGAAAAAGATCTAGATCCAGGCGGGCTTTTTCTAGTTTGGTACTGTTGGTAGCATTCGGGGAGGTTTGAAAAGTTTGATGACAGTCATTAACCACTTGCCGACCGCCTAACGCATATATATGGCGGCAGAATGGCACGGGCAGGCAGAATCACGTACCTGTATGTGATCTGCCTCCCGCGGGTGGGGGGTCCGATCGGACCCCCCCCGGTGCCATAGGCGGTCGGCTCTCGTTCGCGGGCGATGAGAGGTGAGGGGGAGGCCATCCATTGTTGGCCACCCCCTCCCGATCGCTCCCGGCGAATGAAAACGCTTCCTTTCCCTCTGTAATATAAACAGAGGGAAAGGAAGTGATGTCATCCCTCCTCGAGCCAGTCTTTTCGTCCCGGCGCAGAGGAGAGAAGACATCCAAGTAAGTGCACCAACACTACACTTACAGTAGAACATGCAGGCACACTTTTCACCCCCCAGTCACCCCCCGATCACCCCCCAGTCACCCCCCTGTCACTCTGACACCAATAGCAGTTTTTTTTTTTTTTGCATTGGTGTCAGTTTGTGTCAGTTACAAGTGTTAGGGCAGTTAGGTTAGCCCCCTTTAGGTCTAGGGTACCCCCCTTTAGGTCCAGGGTACCCCCCTAACCCCCCCTAATAAAAGTTAACCCCTTGATTACCCCCCCGTCGCCAGTGTCGCTAAGCGATCGTTTTTCTGATCGCTGTATTAGTGACACAGGTGACGCTAGTTAGGGAGGTAAGTATATAGGTTCGCTGTCAGTGTTTTATAGCGACAGGGACCCCCATATACTACCTGCTAAAGGTTTTAACCCCTTGATTGCCCCCTAGTTAACCCTTTCACCAGCGATCACCGTATAAGTGTTACGGGTGATGCTGGTTAGCTAGTTTGTTTTTTGTAGTTTATTATAGTTTATCACAGTTTATTATAGTTTATTATAGTTTTAGGGCACCCGCCGTTTATTACCTTATAAAGGTTTAACCCCCTAATTGCCCGGCGGTGATATAAGTTAAGTTTTTAGGATCTGATAAGGTCTGCGTCGCCCCAGGCAGCGTCAGGTTAGCGCCAGTACCGCTAAAACCCATGCACGCAGCATACACCTCCCTTAGTGCTATAGTATCTGAACGGATCGATATCTGATCCGATCAGATCTATACTCCCCAGCAGTTTAGGGTTCCCTGAAACACAGTGTTAGCGGGATCAGCCCAGATACCTGCTAGCACCTGCGTTTTGCCCCTCGGCCCAGCCCAGCCCAGCCCACCCAAGTGCAGTATCGATCGAAAACTGACACTTACAAAACACTAAGCACACATAACTGCAGCGTTCGCAGAGTCAGGCCTGATCCCTGCAATCGCTAACAGTTTTTTTGTAGTGTTTTGAATCAGTCGCTAACAGTCAGGAGCTTTTTTGCCTGTGAGTCTCACTAGTGTACCCCTAAATTTAGAGGCCAAAATGGCAAATCGAAGGTACACTAGTGAAGAGGCCTACACGTTTCTGAGTATGACAGATAGTGAAGAGGAAGTCACTCATCTGTCAAGTTCAGGCTCAGAATACGAACCTGTAGAGGACAGCGGCTCCATGACAGATAGCTCTGACGACGGAGTTGTGGTCCCTGCTAGGGTCAGGCGGTACCAGACCCCAAACTTCTTCTGTCCTTGAAGTGCAAGAACCACAGGGCTCTCGTATGGAGCAGAGAAGTACTAGTGCCGCTACTCCTTCTGGTGAACTGGCAAGCACCAGCGGCCTAGTACACCCTGGTCGTACATCCAGCACTGCAGTATCACGTGGTGATGTGGCGAGTCCCATAAGTGCAGTTCAAGCTGGCGAGGTGGCAAGCACAAGTAGTGTCCCGCTGCCACCAAGAAGAAGACGAACACAGGCCCGTCGTGCCCATGGTGCCCTTCCTGCTGCATTCGCCAATCCGAATTGGGAACCCACCACTTCTGCAGCACCCGTACTTCCCCCTTTCACTGGCCAACCCGGAATTCAGGTGGAAACAGTTGACTTTACGCCACTGGATTTTTATTCACTGTTTTTCACCGAAGATCTCTATAGATCTATTGTGGACCAAAGCAATTTGTACGCTGGTCAACACATCGCCACTATTCCCCAGTCCTCCCTTGCCAGAGATTGGAGACCAATTACGGTCTCCGAATTTAAGATCTTTCTGGGCCTTTCCCTTCTCATGGGCATAACCAAAAAGAGTGAGTTGCGGTCATATTGGTCCACTGACCCAATTCACCATATGCCCGTGTTCTCTACCTCCATGACCAGGGCACGATACGAGCAGATTTTGCGGTTCATGCACTTCAACGACAATGAACTCTGTCGTCCTTGTGGAGACCCTGCATACGATCGGCTCTACAAAATTCGGCCCCTCGTAAACCACTTCAACCAACGTTTTGCAGACTTGTTTACTCCCCATCAAGTTGTCTGCGTTGATGAGTCCCTGATTAAGTTTTCTGGCCGCTTGTCATTCAAACAGTACCTTCCCAGCAAGCGTGCCAGATACGGGGTCAAGATGTATAAGCTCTGTGACAGGGCCACAGGCTATACATGTAGATTTATGGTTTACGAGGGCAAAGATAGTCACGTAGAGCCGATAAACTGCCCTGACTACATAGGAAGCACTGGCAAGATAGTGTGGGACTTGGTGTCACCCTTATTCGGAAAGGGGTACCACTTGTACGTGGACAATTATTATACGAGCGTGCCACTTTTTAGTCACTTGTTTGATCATCAGATTGGAGCATGTGGCACCGTGCGACCTAATCGCTGGGGCTTTCCCCAGCGGCTTGTAGAGTCCCGTCTTAGGCTGGGGGAGAGAGCCTGCTTGCAGTATAATAATTTGCTCACTATGAAGTGGAGGGACAATAAGAATGTTTTCGTTCTTACCTCCCTTCATGCAGACACGACGACCCAAATTACTACGGCGACTGGTGTTGTGGAGAAACCCCTCTGCGTCCACAAATACAACCTTAATATGGGAGGGGTGGACCTCAACGACCAGTTGTTGGCGCCGTACCTAGTTGCCCGTAAGGTGTCTGTTTATTTATTTCAATTGGCTTTGCTGAATGCTCATGTGCTATACAGAGCTTCAGGACGGACTGGATCCTTCCTTAAATTCCAGGAAGAGATCGTCAGAGCCCTTCTGTATCCAGACGGTGCTCCACCTCACCTTCCCCAACCAAATGCAGTAAGCCGGCTGCATGGGAGGCATTTTCCTTATGTCCTCCAGAGTACCCCTACCCAACGAGCCCCCCAAAAAAGATGTCGTGTCTGCAGCAAGCGCGGATTTAGGCGTGACACCCGGTATTATTGTCCCTCCTGTCCTGACAATCCTGGTCTATGCATTGGTGAATGTTTTGAACGCTACCATACACTAGTGGAGTATTAGCGTAGGGTTCAGCACGGCACAGACTAGGCACACTAACACAGGGTCTCCCAAGATGCCATCGCATTTTGAGAGACCCAAACCTGGTACAGTTACAGTTAAAAGTTAAAGTTACCAAAAAAAGTGTTAAAAAAAAATAAATAAATAAATAAATAAAAAATATAAAATAAAAAAACCAAAAATAGTTGTCGTTTTATTGTTCTCTCTCTCTATTCTCTCTCTATTGTTCTGCTCTTTTTTATTGTATTCTATACTGCAATGTTTTATTGTTATGTTTTTATCATGTTTGCTTTATAGGTATGCAATTTTTTTATACTTTGTTTTTTTATTGTTAACCACTTTTTTGTTTTCAGGTACGCCATTCAGCTGCAGAGCGGATTTATTTATCTTGACAGCAACAGCGTTTGCTCCCACAATATATAAAGCCGTGACTCCAGCGCTGTCGGAGGTGATTTCACCACCACAGTTACATACTTCAGCATATATGCCGAAGCGTGGGGGCAGCAGTGGGTGGAGGAGCAATTTGCTCCTGCCTTTTGCGGGAGGATGCCCCCATGCTTCGGCATATATATATTTTAGGTAGGCACAGGTTGCGTTAAATGTTTTATTTTTTACTATGTTTTTTTTTGTATTTGCTTTGCAGGTATGGTAAGTATTACTGTTATACTATAATGTTACTTTGTTTTTTTGTTAACCATCATTTGCTTAGCAGGTACGCCATTCAGTTGCAGCGCGGATTTATTTATCTTGACAGCAACAGCGTTTGCTCCCACGATATATAAAGCCGTGACTCCAGCGCTGTTGGAGGTGATTTCACCACCACAGTTACATACTTCAGCATATATGCCGAAGCGTGGGGGCAGCAGTGGGTGGAGGAGCAATTTGCTCCTGCCTTTTGCGGGAGGATGCCCCCATGCTTCGGCATATATACAGTAAATGGTGCATGTATGCCCATCATTAGAAGTGGGCGGATGAAGGGAGGTATTCTAATGGTGGGCATACCCACCGATCAATATCTTTTTTTCGTTCAGCCCACAGGCTGCATGAAAAAAAAGTTTACAATACAAGGACCAGATACGTACTGGTATGTTGCTGGACTTTGAGTGGTTATACCAGAATGATGCCTGCAGGTTTAGGTATCATCTTGGTATCATTCTTTTCAGCCAGCGGTCGGCTTTCATGTAAAAGCAATCCTAGCAGCTAATTAGCCTCTAGACTGCTTTTACAAGCAGTGGGAGGGATTCCCCCCCCACCGTCTTCCATGTTTTTCTCTGGCTCTCCTGGCCCAACAGGGAATCTGAGAATGCAGACGGTGATTCGGCCAGCTGACCATAGAGCTGATCAGAGACCAGAATGGCTCCAATCATCTCTATGGCCTAAGAAACCGGAAGCTACAAGCATTTCATGACTTAGATTTCGCCGGATGTAAACAGCGCCATTGGGAAATTGGGAAAGCATTTTATCACACCGATCTTGGTGTGGTCAGATGCTTTGAGGGCAGAGGAGAGATCTAGGGTCTAATAGACCCCAATTTTTTCAAAAAAGAGTACCTGTCACTACCTATTGCTATCATATGGGATATTTACATTCCCTGAGATAACAATAAAAATGATTAAAAAAAAATAAAAATGAAAGGAACAGTTTAAAAATAAGATAAAAAATCAAAAAATGAATAAAGAAAAAAAAAAAAAAAATTTTAGCAGTAGACCTCCTCTGTAAATCTAAAGTGGTAACCTGTAAAGGCTTTTAAAAATGTATTTAGTTTGTCGCCACTGCACGTTTGTGCGCAATTTTAAAGCATGTCATGTTTGGTATCCATGTACTCGGCCTAAGATCATCTTTTTTATTTCATCAAACATTTGGGCAATATAGTGTGTTTTAGTGCATTAAAATTTTAAAAAGTGTGTTTTTTCCCCAAAAAATGCGTTTGAAAAATCGCTGCGCAATACTGTGTGTAATTTTTTCATGTAAACAAAAAGTGTCAGAAAGGGCTTTGTCTTCAAGTGGTTAGAAGAGTGGGTGATGTGTGACATAAGCTTCTAAATGTTGTGCATAAAATGACAGGACAGTTCAAAACCCCCCAAATGACCCCATTTTGGAAAGTAGACACCCCAAGCTATTTGCTGAGAGGCATGTCGAGTCCATGGAATATTTTATATTGTGACACAAGTTGCGGGAAAAAGACAATTTTTTTTTTTTTTTTTTTTTTTTTGCACAAAGTTGTCACTAAATGATATATTGCTCAAACATGCAATGGGAATATGTGAAATTACACCCCAAAATGCATTCTGTTGCTTCTCCTGAGTACGGGGATACCACATGTGTGAGACTTTTTGGGATCCTAGCCGCGTACGGGACCCCGAAAACCAAGCACCGCCTTCAGGCTTTCTAAGGGCGTAAATTTTTGATTTCACTCTTCACTGCCTATCACAGTTTCGGAGGCCATGGAATGCCCAGATGGCACAACCCCCCCCCCAAATGACCCCATTTTGGAAAATAGACACCCAAAGCTATTTGCTGAGAGGTATAGTGAGTATTTTGCAGACCTCACTTTTTGTCACAAAGTTTTGAAAATTGAAAAAAGAAAAAAAAAATATGTTTTTCTTGTCTTTCTTCATTTTCAAAAACAAATGAGAGCTGCAAAATACTCACCATGCCTCTCAGCAAATAGCTTGGGGTGTCTACTTTCCAAAATGGGGTCATTTTGGGGGGTTTTGTGCTATCTTGGCATTTTATGGCCTTCAAAACTGTGATGGGTAGTGAGGAGTGAAATCAAAAATTAACGCTTTTAGAAATCCTGAAGGCGGTGATTGGATTTTGGGGCCCCGTATGAAGCTAGGCACCCAAAAAGTGCCACTCATGTGGTATCCCTGTACTCAGGAGAAGCAGCAGAATGTATTTTGGGGTGTAATTCCACATATGCCCATGGCATGTTTGAGCAATATATCATTTAGTGACAACTTTGTGCAAAAAAAAAAAAAAAAAAATTGTCACTTTCCCGCAACTTGTGTCAAAAAATACAATATTCCATGGACTCAACATGCCTCTCAGCAAATAGCTTGGGGTGTCTACTTTCCAAAATGGGGTCATTTGGGGGAGTTTTGTGCCATCTTGGCATTTTATGGCCTTCAAAACTGTGATAGGTAGTGAGGAGTGAAATCAAAAATGTATGCCCTTAGAAATCCTGAAGGCGGTGCTTGGTTTTCGGGGCTCCGTACGCGGCTAGGCTCCCAAAAAGTCCCACACATGTGGTATCCCCGTACTCAGGAGAAGCAGCTAAATGTATTTTGGGGTGCAATTCCACATATGCACATGGCCTGTGTGAGCAATATATCATTTAGTGACAACTTTTTGTAATTTTTTTTTTGTCATTATTCAATCACTTGAGACAAAAAAAAAAAAATATTCAATGGGTTCAACATGCCTCTCAGCAATTTCCTTGGGGTGTCTACTTTCCAAAATGGGGTCATTTGGGGGGGTTTTATACTGCCCTGCCATTTTAGCACCTCATGAAATGACATTCATAAAATAAAAGCTGTGTAAATTCCAGAAAATGTACCCTAGTTTGTAGACGCTATAACTTTTGCGCAAACCAATAAATATACGCTTATTGACATTTTTTTACCAAAGACATGTGGCCGAATACATTTTGGCCTAAATGTATGACTAAAATTGAGTTTATTGGATTTTTTTTATAACAAAAAGTAGAAAATATCATTTTTTTTCAAAATTTTCGGTCTTTTTCTGTTTATAGCGCAAAAAATAAAAACGCCAGAGGTGATCAAATACCATCAAAAGAAAGCTCTATTTTGGGAAGAAAAGGACGCAAATTTCGTTTGGGTACAGCATTGCATGACTGCGTAATTAGCAGTTAAAGCGACGCAGTGCCGAATTGTAAAAAGTGCTCTGGTCAGGAAGGGGGTAAAACCTTCCGGGGCTGAAGTGGTTAAAGGTAGATTCAAGTTTTGCAAACAACAGTTTGCTTTCTCTTTCAAGGTTAGTTGCTTGTTGTATCAGTTTACCCCTAATGACTACCTTGTGCGCCTCCCATAATGTAATAGCAGAGACGTCGTCTGTATCATTGGATTTTAGGTAATCAGAAAGTGCTTTTTCAATCTCAACACGATGAGAAGGGTAGGTCAGAATTGAATCGTTTATACACCAAGTGGTATTGTGTGATCTAGGAATTGTGGAAGCAATGGTAATGAATACTGCGCAGTGGTCTGTCCATGGAAAAGGAATGATTTTGGATGATATGATTTCTGGTAGCATACTTGACGGGATTAGAATATGATCTATTTGTGAAAAAGAGTTATGCGGATAAGAATAATGAGTGAAGCGCCTACTAATAGGGTTCATCTCTCGCCAAGTATCTACCAGGCTATGAGTGGTGAGTAGATGTTGAAAAGTTAGGTTTATTGAGTTTGTGGTAGGTCCAGGGGGAGATTTATCTAAGAACGGGAAAATAGTAGCATTAGAATCCCCACAAATAACAACAGTACCAAACTTATGTACTTCTATAAGTTGAAAAAGGTGGGATAAGAAAGCAGTTGGGCGTTTGTTAGGGGCATAATAAGACACAATAGTAATAGGATTATCAGAAATAAATCCTGTTAGGAGAACATATCGTCCTTCAGGGTCTGTTAATTTGGATACAAGGTTAAACGGAGTGGAACGGTGAAAACCAATGAGAGTTCCGCACTGTTTAACCGTAGCTGGAGCAGTATAGAATTGTGGATATGATGATGAAAGAAATTTGGGATAAACTTTGTCAGTAAAATGCGTTTCCTGCAAACATATAATATTAGCTTTTTTCATAGCAAAAGAGCGTAAAGCCTTGGTTCGCTTATGTGGAGTATTAAACCCCTGTACATTTAATGACAAGATATTTATAGGAGCCATAAAACAACGAATGCGAATATTATAGCATAACAAGCAGAGTACTCACCGAGAGCCAGGATCACCAACCTGAGAGTCAGGAGGGAATAGCAAAGATTAAAGAAAGAAGCAATAGAATAGAAAAAGAAAAAAGGAGAGGAGAATCGAACAAACCCAATATGAAGACAATTTAGCAGTATATAAAGGCTAAATAATAGGGTGTAGGAGCATCTCAGGAGAGTTTTTAGAACTCTCTGAGAGGGTCCAGGACCACCAATAGAGACCCCCATAACAATGGTAGGAGTCCTTAGGTGGAATAAAGGGCAACAAGAAATTCCTAAGGGATGTATAACATCGGAGGACCACAGGAACTAGTCCATTACTATCATGGAAAAATTTCGCTTAAATTGTTACAAAAAAAGAAAAAATAAAGTTCAAAAACTTGAGATGAAAAAAAAAAACTGAAAAAAGTTAATATAAAAAAATAAAAAAAAAAATATTAAAAAAAATATATTTTTGTAACATAACAGTAGTATGTAGCCATAACTCATTTTAGTCATGAATACGGCCAGTTTATTAACTCTGTCAGCATACTGTGCTGGAAAAAAGTAGCAAGGACAAATAACTAGTCTGGCTTAGATTGTCAGTCCATTGAATCCTCATTGTTTGGTGGTGAATGTTCATATCGACCTCGCTTGTTAAGATTTTGATGGGAAGATGTGGAATAACTGGGTTTTGGGTCTTTGTTTTGCTGTGTAGAACGAAAAGCTGAGCGCCTATGAGACTGGTCATTTGGTAAGATTGCTTCGGCTAGGCCCATATCAAATAGGGCTGACTTCAAGTCCTCTGAAGAGCGACAAACATATTTTGTTTCCAAATGAGTAAATCTGAGACAAAAAGGAAATTCCCATTGATAGGAAATTTGATTTCTCTGGAGTACCTGGAGTTGAGGTTTAAGTGCACGTCTTTTTGCAACCGTTAGTGGGGACAAATCTGTGAAGAGTTGATAGGTATTGCCCTAGAAGTTAAGAGATTCTCTCCCTCTGGCAGCTGTTAGTATCTGTTCTTTGGTTCTGTAAAAGTGCAATTTAGCTATAATATCCCTCGGGGGACCATTTATTTTGCGTGGGGCTAACGCTCTATGCACTCTATCCATTTCTAACCTGTCAATAGGGGTTCCAGGTAATAATTCTTGAAAGAGCGCCGTGATATTAGCCTGCAGGTCTAGAACAGATTCAGGGATTCCCCTGATTCGTAGATTCGATCGACGATCTCTGTTCTCTTGGTCCTCTAAACGATTTTTTAATGTAAGGTTTTCCTCTTTTAGTACCTTCATCTCAGACATGTAGTTCTGTGTAAAATTATCAATTTCATCAACCCTCAGTTCTAAGTCATCTGTTCTCTGACCTAGTTCTCTAATTTCTTTAGTCAGTTTGTCAGTTATATGATCAGAAGTCTGTTTGAGGGCTTTCTGAAGCATGCATTCAAATTTTTTGAAGATGTCAGACTGTAGCAGCTTGTAATTCACAGTATTCATATTCAGACTCAGACTCACCGTTAGCAGCCTGTGTCTTCTGACTGTGAGGTAAATATTTTTCAGTGTATTCACCGCTGTGCTGACTGTGAGGTAAAGATTTTCCAGTGTACTCACCGCTGTGCTGACTGTGAGGTAAAGATTTTTTAGTGTATTCACCGCTGTGCTGTGGGGGAGAGGATGCCGCCGTCATTCCAGCCGCCAGCCTGTGTGCCGTCTCCTTCATTTTTCCCACTTTAATTTTCGTTTTAGGAGCTCTCAAGACCATTGTCAGTGAAGCCGACAGTAGTAGGTAGGATTTTCTGCAGTTTTGGGATACTTGCTGGTTCACTGGGACCTGTAGTCCTCCGATGAAAACTCCCAAGGAGCGGAGCTCTAAGGTAACATTACCTTCACCTCAGGCTGCCGCACATGCGCCCCCCCCCCCCCCCCCGTAAACTATTCTTATTCTATGACCTGAGTAATTGTACTCTAATTAAGATTCAAGTTCTTCCTTTCCCCTTTTGTCTCTAAGTTGATCCCTGTTTATTTCTCTTTAGTTGTGAGCTATTTGCTCTTGGTGAATTGTTGCTAACAGCAATAGACCTGTTGAACTTATTACATACTGTTATATTAGAAGCGTGGGCTTGTAGGGGCTGTTGCTCCACCGAGTCACAGTAAGCTCCCAATGGGGTGGCTGTTGGAGAGAGATGGCACTTCTCGACCTATACATGCCACTTGAAAACTATACCAATGTTATGTAGATGCACTACTTTGTTAGCTATGATCATTTATGTCACCGTCTGTAGTACATGTTGATACATGACAAATGTTGTTCACCTTTTGTATATTGACAAAACTGAATAAAAATTAATGATAAAAAAAAGCTCCTGAGGAAGCTCTTATGAGCGAAACATGTAAAGTAAGAAGTGGTTATACATAATATTTGAAATGATATGTTACATA
Organism: Aquarana catesbeiana; assembly: GCF_042186555.1. Lineage (NCBI taxonomy): Eukaryota > Metazoa > Chordata > Amphibia > Anura > Ranidae > Aquarana > Aquarana catesbeiana. The sequence continues at coordinate 215,545,962 of NC_133325.1, read as the reverse complement.
GTTACATAATAGGTGAGGTCATATCCCTGTATATCCCTGTATGTTGTGGTCGTTCAGGTGCTTATCTAATAGTTTCTTGAAACTATCTATGCCCCCCGCTGAGACCACTGCCTGTGGAAGGGAATTCCACATCCTTGCCACTCTTACAGAAAAGAACCCTCTACGTAGTTTAAAGTTAAACCTCTTTTCTTCTCATTTTAATGAGTGGCCATGAGTCTTGTTAAACTCCCTTCCGCAAAAAAGTTTTATCCCTATTGTGGGGTCACGATACGGTATTTGAAAATTGAAATCGTATCTCTTCTCCAGAGAGAATAAGTTCTGTGCTCGCATCCTTTCCTCATAACTAATATCCTACAGAGCCTTTATTAGCTTTGTTGCCCTTCTTTGTACTCGCTCCATTTCCAGTACACCCTTCCTGGGGACTGGTGCCCATAACTGGACAGCATACTCTAGGTGCGGCCAGACCAGAGTCTTGTAGAGCTACAAGAATATGCGATTTTCTTGAACATTTAATGTCATTTTAAACAAAACAAAACATTTATTTTTTTAACAAACCTATTTGATAATTTTGGTACCTTTAAAAGTCCCACCTGCTTCCTCTTAATTAAAACAATTTACTTATCGGGATGTGGTACCTTTGACCTCTCATTGCCTAGTTCTACAATTTAGTGACATGTGCTATGATACAGTATAAATTCCAATAAAGTGACATGTGCTAAAAAACAAAAGTATGGTATGATGGGGAGGCTGAAGTATGACCACAGCCAGTAACTTACATAGGAGCTGAAGGGGACAAGTCACAGCAGTGGAGGGAGCCTGCTGGAGACAGGGATAAGGGTGTTCTTGCTTTTATACATATGTTCAGGTTGAATGGCAAAAAACCCTCCCGGGATGATAAAAAATCCATATCCACATTTCTGCATGTGAGGAGTCTGGAGGGACAGGAACCCCTTGGAGGAATCGAGGAAGTCCTGTATCTGGATAATGTGTACAGCCACATAGCGCTGTGAATGCTGGTTTACCCGTAGTAAGGGGAGAAGTTTTGATGAGTGAGGTGGAGAAGGGAGAGCACATGTGAAAACCACCAATACATCACAGGATTTGTGAATCCAATTACTATTGGATTATGGACTTATTTTTTTGTTTTTTAGCACATGTCACTTTATTGACATTTATACTGTATCATAGCACGTCACTTTTTTCATGGCTGTTAATGAAATATTGCAAGCACAGTGCAGTTACTTTATGGCACATTATGTGTTTGGTATGGTGCTAGTTTCATGTTTACAGTGTTTATAATTTATATCAAAGAAATCAATACCACACATTTACCATAGGGTTGTTTACATACTATTTATATATTTTTTCTTTTTTCATTGCTAATTTGCACAATATAATGTTTGTCCTCAGCACATTGAGGTTGAGGTGCATTTAAAGGAACACACACCACCAAAAATTAAGCAGCGTCACACCCATTTCCTTCTTACTATCCATTGCTGACTCCACCACAGTGGTAGTTTCATAGGGACAGCAGCTTAACAACACCAATCCATTGTTGTCCATAGCATGGAACAATTTCCTTTTGTGTCTGATGGGGACAAGGTACTTTGGGGAGAGGGAGGCATAGCCCCCCTGCCTTAAAGCACCCCCATGTTGAGGGCATGTGGCCTGGTATGGGTTTTTTTTTTTTTAATCAATAGTTTTTATTGAAATTTTTAGAAAGGAATTTTTTACATAACATTAAGGAAGGGACAAGAAAGGGAAAGGATTGATATACACATTCAGGTTATATACAATCAGGTTATATACCTTCTCAGAAATTATCACTTAGTTAGTTAGCCAAATAGCATGGAGACATTTGTGATAAGTAGAGTATTTCACTATGCGTTGTGTTTATCTTATCTTCATTAGTCAAACGTTAATAGAAACATTAATAGTAACAGAAACATTAATAGGAACCTTAGCTTTTGGACCATACCGACCATTGTTTGTCAAATTCATGCATTGTAAAGAGTTTATTGCTAAGAGACGCTCGAAGGTGTAATTTATATGAACCGCTTTGGTTATGTCTGATAGGTTAATGGCATTAGTGGTTTTCCAATTTCTTAATATCATTAAGCGTGTTTCCAACAGTATATGTGTTATGACTGGTCTAAATTCTACTTGAAATTTTTCTATGTTCAAATGCAATATTGCCAGCGCCGGGTCTGGTTGATATAATACTCCCGTGATCGTGGAAATCAATCTAAACACTTGGTTCCAAACGCATTTAACAGCAGGACAATACTAAAGCATGTGTAGTAGGTTACCTACATGTCCACAGGCTCTCCAGCAATGTGGGGATGTTTCTGAGAAGAATTTCGCTATTCTGTATGGAGTGTAGTGCCATCTGTTAGCCAATTTGATAGTTAATTCCCAATGTTTGATGCAATGGGAGGATTTGTGTATTTCTCTAAAGGCTTGCCGCCATTGTTCATCTGAGGCTGATACACCTAGTTCTTCCTCCCATTTTTTCATTGCAGTCGTTTTTGTAAACTTGAGTTTATCTTTGGTGATATTGTAGAAGAAAGATATGCCTTTTGTATGTTGTTTATCTGTAGAGTAAAATTGCCAAATATTGCTCGGAAGGTACATGGTTGGTGTGGGCTTAGATTTAATGAAGTTTATAATTCTTAAGCACGTAAACTGTGTGTTCTTTGGGAGGTGATATTGTGTCATAAGTTGTTCCACAGATTTAGGATTTGTGCCATTATATAAGTCTGATATGTGTAGTATGCCCTTACTTATCAGGTCTTTGACCGTTAGCATTGGGATTTTTGTTTCTAAGAACGATAAGGGTATGTTATACTGTATGTCTTGTTTGTTCTTCCATGTTTGTTCCCGTATAAATCGCCACACTTTCAATGAGATTTGCCTAGTAGGAGACAATTTTTTTGTGTCCCATGGTATCCACCCATCTGTCATGAGTAGTAGGGGTAAATTATTCAGCGGTGCTGTCGCTCTTTCAATGTCCACCCATAATGGTGTGTCATTTGTTTGAAACCAGTGTTTGATTTGGTCTAGGCGTACTGCCCAATAGTAATCATGTATGTCCACTAAGCCTGCTCCGCCCGCTTGTTTATGTGATGTGAGATTATTTCGCGAACATCTAGCTTTTTTCCCTTTCCATATATATTTCCAAGCAATATTCGCTATGTTTTTTATTAAGTGTTGAGGGATGTTCAGTGGTAGGGAGCAGAATATGTATAGTATTTGTGGCAATAGCATCATTTTGTAAGCTGTAATTCTGCCTAACCAAGATACTTCATTGTTTGACATGTTTTTGGTTTGGGCTTCCAGTTTGATAATCAGTGGTAATACGTCGGCTTTTATCATTGTTGATATTTTGTTCGTGAGAGTGATCCCCAAATATGTGATATTTCCTTTACTCCACATATATGGTAATTTTACTTGTAGTGAATTACGAATTTTTGTTGGGATACCCATGTCTAAAATCAGAGATTTGGTAAAGTTGACTTTATAGTAGGATATTTCCCCAAAGGTAATGAGGATTTTATGAGCCTGTATTAAGGATATGGAGGGATTAGTGAGTAGTAGGATTACATCATCTGCGAATAGGTTAATGGTGTGTTTTGTTGACCCAAACTGGAAGCCTGTTATCAGAGGATGTGTTCTAATGGATTCTGCCAACGGCTCTATCATCAAATTGAAAATTGCAGGAGATAGGGGGCACCCCTGTCGGGTTCCATTATTTATATGAATAGTTGCGGATAGAAACCCCGCAGAGTACACCCTTGCTGATGGGCAAGAGTATAATGCCATAATAGCTTGCAAAATTGGGCCTTTAAATCCATACTTTATCAATGTTTGTTATATAGGTCCAGTGGACCTTATCGAACGCCTTCTCTGCGTCAATGGATAGCAGCAGAGAAGGCGTTCAAGTCTTTTCAGCATAGTTTATCACATTAATAATCCTCCTAGTGGCGTCCGAAGTTTGTCTCCCCCTCACGAAACCCATCTGGTCTCTTAATAAGATTAGGTAAAATATGCGTTAGTCGTTTGGCTAGTAGTTTCGTGTAGACTTTTGTATCGGAGTTCAGCAGTGATATAGGTCTGAAGTTAGCTGGTGTGGTAGGTTCTTTACCCGGTTTTGGTAAAGTCACAATATGTGCCTGCAGCATTTCCTGTGGGAAAGAGGCAACCTCAGCAGCTTTGTTAAAAATTTTTGTCATATGTGGAGATAGAATATTGGTGAACACTTTGAAATATTCATTGGAGAATCCGTCTGGGCCGGGGGATTTCCTATTTGGAAGTGAGTGTATTGTCATTTCAATTTCTCTGTTTGTAATCGGGCATTCAGATATTCTAATTGATTGTCAGAGAGGGCTGGAAGGTTTATGTGCTCCAAAAAATTTTTTATTTTATCTATAGATGGTTGTGGTGTGGTTGCATCTTTGTGTAAATTATACAATGAGCTGTAGTATGATGCGAATTGATTTGCTATTTCTTGTGGGTTTGTGATTCTATGTGGTAGTGTGGGGTGTTGAATGTATGCTATTCTAGTTCTGGTGTGAGCAGCTTTTAATCTATTCGCTAGGTATTTACCTGCTCTGTTAGCATTGACATAGTAGTTTTGTCGTAAGTATTTCAGGTGTTTGTCATATTGCTGTGTTTGGAGTGTTCTAAGTTGTTCCCTAAGAGAGTTGAGTTTGTCGATAAGTGCTGTAGATGGAGATGTTTTGTTTTGATTTTCTATAAAATGTATGTCTGCTATAATTTTATTCAGCTGCTGAGTTTGCCTCTTCTTTTCTCTAGCTCCTAGTTGTATCAGGATACCTCTCATAAAGGCTTTATGAGCGCTCCATACAGTAAATGGATCTCTCACTGAGTCTTCATTTTCGGAGAAGAAATGTTTTAAATGCTGGGAAATTGTTTTGTGATTGTTATTGTCTTGGAAAAGTCTGGTATTACAACGCCAGATGGGTGGTGAGGAGGAGACTCCCCTCTCTGCAATAGACATAGAAATGGCCGCGTGGTCAGACCACGTTATTTCATGTATTTTAGTCATGTTCACATTTTGTAGGAGCCATTTATCTGTTAGAAACATGTCTATTCTTGAATAAGAAGAGTGCCTGTTGGAAAAAAGGTATAGTCTCTTTCTGTGGCGTGGAAGCACCTCCATATATCGTAAAGCTCCTCTTGGTGGAGTATGGACTGAAGGGATAGGGTTCCTTTTGACTGTCCTGAGGACGTGTCCAGCGTCGGATCTGAGGTTATGTTGAAGTCTCCGCATATTAATAGGTTCCCATATTTCATGGAATTAGCTTTGTGTAGGACTTTTTTGATGAATCTGATTTGGTGTGTATTCGGGGCATACAGTGTGATCACAGTATATGGTTTGGAATTGATGTCACCTGTGAAGATGATATACCTGCCTCGGTGAAGACATCCTTAGGTTGTATGGATAGCGAGTCCTTGAATGCTAATAGGACACCTCCTTTTTTACTATTTGGTGTGTTGGCCATATAAATGATTGGGAAGTTTTTATGCTTACATTGAGGAGCATTATTTAACTGGAAGTGTGTTTCCTGGATACAAAGAATGTCCGCTTTATGTGTGCTGGCTTCCTTCCACAAGGAGAATCGTTTAGCTGGGTGGTTTAGTCCCTGGGTATTAATTGAAAGGCATGTTATCGTCATTGTGAAGGGTACGTGTGGTTTTGTGGTGTGATGTGGTAAAAGTACTCACTGCGCCCGGTTGGTTGGTAGATCCTTGTGGATTTGTGATTGGAGGTAAGTCTTTTCATTTCTTCATGTGTCTTAGTTGGTCCGGTTCTTTCATAGATGAAACTGTGTATATCAAAAACAAAAGGGTACAGAAAGCAAGGAAAAAAAAAAGAAAGTTAACAGGGGTTCGATAAGAAATGGATCCATTAATTGATCCCTGTGCAGGTGTAACTGCTACTGGTTGACTGGGGTGTAGGTAAGAGTTAATCCTAAGCTCTTCCCTGGAGATAAACTGATTTGTAACTGTGTGGAGTGTTATGAGCTTCCACCATTGCTTTTTTTGGTTGAACGCTTGTGGGAGATGATTTGCCACTCGCTCTGTATAGGGATCGGTCCTTGAGGAGGCACATGTTGTGCTGGCTGGTCAGATATTATTCCCCAATTCCGAAGAGCCTTAAGTTTCTCTTCTAAGGTGGACACTGAGACTGTTTGACCATTGTGAGTGATCGATAAGGTAGCAGGGTACTTCCATTTATGTAAAATGTTGTGGTTTCTCAGGGCTTTTGTGACGGTTAACAAATTTCTGCGGCGTTGAAGAGTGTGTCTGGACAAGTCAGGCAGTACTCTAATGGCGGCATACTGTTGTAGAATGTTTTCCTGTTTGCGGGAGACTTGCAGAATGCGATCTTTTATATGGTAATAGTGTATTCTCATTAAGACATCTCTTGGTGTGTCATCAGGAAGGAAGGACGGTTTTGGTACCCTGTGGATCCTGTCCACTAGAAGATCTGATGCAGTTGCTTCAGGTATTAAGGTGGAAAATAGGGTCTGAGCGTATTGCAAAAGTTGAGAAGGGGGGACAGATTCTGGAACACCCCTCAGTTTGAGGTTGTTCCTTCTGGATCTGTCCTCGAGGTCAGCAATTTTATCTTTTAGCCATGAAATGTCCTCCCCTTGTGCTGTGTGTGCTTCTACCATAACATTGTAAGATGAGGTATATTCCTCCATCTTGTGTTCCACCTGGTTCACTCTGCGGCCTAGCATCTGCACTTCCCTCTGGCACTCAGTAATTCCTCTCATCATATCTGCCTGTAATGAGGAACGCAGGGACAGCAGCATGTCCTTCATTAAGGTATCTGATACTGGTCTATCTGCTGTGGGGAAATCTTTAATGGGATCTTGGCCCTGATCGCTCTGGCCTGTAGTATTGGGAGGCCCGCTTACCTCCATGGCCGGATCGGCCTGTGGTCTGACTGGCGAGTCCCTCCGTTTCCGCGATTTGGCTGGGCTTCGGGTTGTGGGGGTAGATGGGCCCGAGGATTGTGTACTGGGAGGGTTGTTCAGGCAGGAGGGAGCCGCTGATGTCCCCGCTCCGCCGTTCCGTCTGGGTCCCTGGTCTGGCCTGTCAGCTCGGACGCCGCCGCCATTTTGTTGAGGCCCGCATGAGGCATAGAAGCTTGTCATCTTCTGCGGCTGCTGTGGGGTTTTTCGGTGCCGTGGCATCCTCGTCATGCTCCGCGGGGATTTGGTGTCTGGATGTCAGTGTTTGGGGCTGCGGGTGGTGCTGGTGGGCTCTGATGTTGGCGGATTATCTCCGGTGTGCAAGCGGAGCTCCTGGATTACGCGTCCATCTTGGAGTCCGGTCGCCACGCCCCGTGGCCTGGTATGGTTCAAGAGGGGGGGCACTCACTCACCCCCTCCCTTTCCTGACCTGTTTTATGCTCAGATAAAGGTCTGGTATGGATTCGGGGGAGCCCACGCTGTTTTTTTTTTTTTAATTTTGGCGTGGGGTTCTGCTTAAAATCTGTACCAGACCTGAAAGGTCCTGGTATGCCGGCAATGTTTTTTTTTTTTGCATTCTGCTTCCCCGATTACAGTTGATGAGTCATCCTTTGTTAAGGATGTGGTGGCCGGCTTCCTGGCCTGCTCCTTAACAACCAGCTATACACAGTTTATTAAAGAGATAAAAAAAACTCAAAACAAATGAAAAATGCATCAAAAACGCATGTTCAAAAATGCAAAATGCACCACAAAATCTGCCTGTAAACAGCATCAACCACAACCACATAGATGTGAACCTAACCTAACTATCAAAAATCATCTTAGTTACCAACATCTCAGAGAATATGAAAATAAGCTAGACATGTTATTTTTTTAATTGGAGATTTTAAAGTTCCCCATTTTAGTATACTGACATTAAGAATATACATTTGTATAAAGACTCACTCCCAACCGACTGCAGCCCCTAATTTCTCTAATTTGCAAAGGCCATATGCACCATTATAGACAGATAAAGTTGTGTACCACCACATTTATTGTTATGTCAGTTTTGCTATAGTAGGTTATATACATTGTACAGGTTCAATACCACTTTAACTAAGCTACGGGGCAAAAACCATTGCAAAGTGCAACTTACCTTACAAAGTGAACAATCTTTTTGCTTTTAATTAAATTAAGTCCAGTGTAATGATAGGGAGTCTGGAAGTAGAAGGTTATAATTGTAAAAAGGCAAAAAGGCACTTAAGACTTTTCTACAACTTTTTTTCTCTGTATACTTCTTTCAGGTTAGGGGGTTTATAAGGTGGTGGGTCACCTCAACAGGCAAGACACCAACATTTTCAGCAGAAGTTTAGCATTGGAAGCCTCTTTATTTCCCTCAAAATAGGCCAAGTTTAATGTTGTAGTGAAAAGTGTAACAACTGAAAAGCTGCCTTGTTTTGAATATATCTCGGTGGTATTAGAGCACAGCGCTATTTTTTCTTAAAGCCTAAATTTAATTATAAACATATTTCTTTATTCAGCATTAGTCATGTGTTGGTCATTTTGAAAAACACAAGAATCACAAGTAAGTATGGGTAGTCTGAATGAATTACTTGTTCCTGTGCATGAGTTGATATTTAGGTTGTAGCAATTCAACAGAGCACAACAATTCATATGGTTTTATTTTATTAAAAAAGCTTTTAGATTTCACATGATGCACTGTATCTCAGAATCAAATATTTGTTGAAGGCATTGGTGTGTGATTGTGTGCAATAAATCATAATAAAAAGAGAGTTTACACCTAGCTGCATAAATTATTTGGCTGTGACCATTCATTCTTACAATTTTAAAATCTGGGGAAGTGAGATGAGGCCTTGACTAGCAATTTGTTAGCACCAGCTTTTTTTGGAGGGGATGTAACTTTAATTTCTATTTGATTTGACAAAGTACTCTTAAAAAGCATAGCGCGAATAAAAAATAAGTAGGGCTTGTGTAGCTTCTACTTTGTTCATTTTTATCTTTTTACTGTATTAAAAGTGTGCCAATCAACATATGTGCTTCCTTTTGGTCTGTTAAAAAGTAACTATGGGCAAATAAAAAAATAAATAAATAATAACATGCTTAGACAAAAGCAGTTTGCTGCTAAAACTGCTGCTGATATTGGCAGTAGGTCCATTATAATAAAGTGTTATTCATCCTAAAGTGAAATTAAACTGCAGCATTATCACATTTTTTCAGGGTAGACATATTGTGGGGATTTACTAAAACTGGGGCACTCAGAATCTGGTGCAGCTGTGCATGGTAGCCAATCAGCTTCTAACTTCATCTTGCTCAATTGAGCTTTGACATTAAATCCTGAAAGCTGATTGGTTTCTATACAGAGCTGCACCAGATTTTACAGTCTTTAGTTTTAGTAAACCCATCCCATTGTGACTACATATGGAGCAATTTTATATACAGTTGTATTGTTAATTGATTTACTCTGTGGAAGAAAAATATGGTCAGAAGATCGATCAGCCATCAATGCAGTAACTTTAATCGCTCAAGGCAATAGCAGTGCCCCCACATACTTCTTACAACATGTCCCAATCAGACATGTTCCACAGAATAGGACTGGAGGCTGACAGATTTTCACCCTCCCTCAGGGACCTTCCCCAACTTTAAAGAAACCCTTGGAAAACAAAACAAATCTTGGTTCTTTTCAACCCTTAAACAGATCCAGTTCTCTTAACCCCAATACCATGAAACCTCTTATCCAAGTGGGTAACTTTTCTAAATCTAGAACCCAAGGTGACCTGATAAGCCCTCCAAATAGGCTGGTTAAAAATGAAACAAGTCATAATAAGTGAATCATGAAGGGAAATCTAATTCATACTTATACATAGGGCTAATCAGACCCTCAATATACAGTATCTCACAAAAGTGAGTACACCCCTCACATTTTTGTAAGTATAACACTTGTCATTTACTGTGACATACTGAAGCAGAGCATGAGTCCCTCCCTTTGGAGACTGGGCTGCAGGGCAGTATTCCAACATAACAACCCCAAACACACCTCCAAGACGACCACTGCCTCACTAAAGAAGCTGAGGGTAAAGGTGTTGGACTGGCAAGCATGTCTCCAGACCTAAATCCTATTGAGCATCTGTGGGGCATCCTAAAACAGAAGGTGGGGGAGCACAAGGTCTCCAACATCCACCAGCTCCGTGATGTCATCATGGAGGAGTGGAAGAGGACTCCAGTGGCAACCTGTGAAGCTCTGATGAACTCCATGCTCAAGAGGGTTAAGGCAGTGCTGGAAAATAATGGTGGCCACACAAAATATTGACACTTTGGGCCCAACTTGGACATTTTCACTTAGGGGTGTACTCACTTTTGTTGTCAGAGATTTAGACATTAATGGCTGTGTGTTGAGTTATTTTGCGGGGACAGCAAATTTACACTGTTATACAAGCTGTACACTCACTACTTTAGCAAAGTGTAATTTCTTCAGTGTTGTCACATGAAAATATATAAGAAAATATTTACAAAAATGGGAGGGGTGTACTCACTTTTGTGAGATACTGTATCTCTGAAAGACCCTCTCCTATTTGGCTTGACCACTGCCCTAAATGCAAATTAGACTACCCCGAATTGAATCATCTGATGTGGCAAGGCCCAGCCATGAAAACATACTGGAAACTAATATGTCTTCTATATATACACTCACTGTATCTATGTGGTCAGGAGATGAACATCATCCCTCTTCTTTATAGGAAAGATTGGGCAAGATTTACTAAAACTGGTGCACACATAATCTGATGCAGCTGTGTATAGTAACCAATCAGCTTCTAAATTCAGCTTGTTAACGAAAGCTTTGACAACATCTTCTAGAAGTGGATTTGATCACTATGCACAGCTGCAGCAGATTCTGTGTTAACCAGTTTTAGAAACCCCCCATTATATCTGCTAGCAGCCAAATAGACAATTGTAACAGATTGGATCTCACCTAATTCCCCCAGACTAGTAGATCTTTAAACCCTTCTTCGTAACCTAATGTTTATTTTTTTTTTTATTTACATTTTTATTGAAGAATTTTGCATGGTACAGATATAGTAAACTGCAAATTGAATGCTCATATAACAGCAAAAAACAGGAACTATCAATTGGTCTATTTCAGCAAACTATTAAGATATCACAGTAAGAATGAGTAGTAAACCAGAGGGTGATACAGGATCATATAGAATTACATAAGTTTCTAAGCAAGAGAGTGTTGACATATGGATGAGGGAAATGTGTATAGGGGTGCTGAGTGGGTTAGCACTTATGCCTAAATAAGGGTAAGATGTAGGTCGTGAGTGGTTTCAGTTAGGAAGGTAAGATGCATCTGGGGTCTTGGAGCCAGAGATGCCAAATTCTGTTTTATTGATGGGTGATCAGGTGGGCCTTAGCAAAGAGCCATTCCATCTTGAAGTGGTCGTTGAGGTTATTGATCATGTCTTGGAGGGTGGGAGAGGTTGTGGATTTCCATTTGTGTGCAAGAGATAGTCTTTTTTTTTAATTGTATTTTTATTGAGAAATTTCTTTCCAAGAATCATAGCATACAAACTGTAATAATATCAATCAAGAAAAGAAAGTAAGCAGGTGTGTGATTAAAGAAACAGTATTTTTGTACAAAATGTAATCAGAAATAATAAAAAAAAATAACATCAAAATGAAACCATTAGAATCAGAATAGGTTGATCATCAAGCTGTGAATTCTACTATATGTTTCAATTGTCAGACAATTGTCGGGCAATAATACAATGACAGGAGCTGAAACCTCAAGAAGAGCCATATATATAGCGGTCCCATGGGGCCCAAATCACAACAAATCTCTCCATAGCATCCTCCACCATGGCTGCCATATGCTCCATTCTACAAATATCAGTAATAGCTTGTATAAGCTGGGACTGAGTAGGGGGGGGTGGAAAGCCAACATGCAGGGATAGCTCTTTTTGCAGCCAGTAATACATATGATGCCATTTTGTTTAAATTTTTCCCCAATCCGGGGAATGGGAGGCCTAAGAGAAGATGTATCGGATCCGACGGGATAGGGGAATCAAGAATCTGCTGGAGCACGGACACAACCATGGACCAGAAGGGAGCTATCAAATCGCACTGCCAAAAAATGTGATAATGAGAGCCCCTGATCCTTCCGCATCTCCAACAAAGAGGAGAGAGGGAAGCATCATATCGGTGTATAACCTCAAGGGTCCTATACCAAAAAAGAAGCACTTTGCAAGCGGTCTCTCTTTGTGCTACACATCGGGATATTTTGGATGTTGAAGTCCAAATTTTAGCCCATTGGGTTTGGGAGATTAATTGTTGTGTCAAATGTGAACATTTACTCATATATGAGTGGGGCTCCACGGAGAGTGGAAGGTTCTCTTGCAGAAGTCGATATATGTCAGATATCAGTTGCGATTGGTATGGTCCCTGAGAGCATATAACTTCGAAGGGTGTAGGTTTGGTCAAAGTAAGAGAAGGTGAGAGGGATGCTAGATAGTGGGTTATTTGGAGGTATGAAAAGAACAGCTGGTTTGGAATTTGGCTTTTAGTTTGTAGGTCCTGGAAGGAGTAAAGTTTTCGAGTAATAGGGTGCACAAAATGACGGAGTTGGAACAAACCTGACTTGGCCCAAGGGAACATGTGAAAGACTATCAGCTAGGAGGGGGTTAAATAGCACATTAGAAAGGGGTGGGCAGGAGGATGCCAGTGAGAACTTGGTGTAGCAGGATCGCCAAATCCTGAGTGAAAACAGCATAGGGCCTAGGCAGAGGTCATGGAGCTTGGGATTAGTAAATAATGCAGGACTCCAAACCAGGGAGCAGGGGTGGGCCGGGAACAATGAACCCATCTCTATCTCCGTCCACCTGTTTGGAGGACGCATGCTGGCCTAGGACACTACCGCACGGAGGTGGGAAGCCAAATAGTACTTGTGGATGTCCGGTGCTCCCATGTCTCCCTGCCCCCTGGGGGAAAAAATTACCAAGCTGGCCACTCTATGTGCCCCATCCTTCCATATGAAATTGAGAAACCACCGTTTAAGAAGTTTCAATTGGGCCATCGGAATAGGGACAGGAAGCGTTTCAAAGTAATACAACAGTTTGGGCATAACTGGCATCTTCAGCACGTTAATCCTGCCTATCCAGGATATTGGGAGGGGGTTACATCTATTTAACATATCTTTGATAGATTTAAATAAGGGAACATAGTTGGCCGAATGAAGGGTAGAATATGATGAAGTGATTTCTACTCCTAAGTATTTAAGAGAAGCGGTGCACCAGCGGTAGGGATATGAGTTCTTCAGTGAAAGGAGATCGTCAGGAGGGAGATGTAAGGGCAAGGCCTCAGTCTTGGACGTATTAATTTTGTATCCCAAAAACTAAACTGAGATAGTAGGGCATGTAGGGATGGGAGTGATACATGGAGATTAGTAAGAGTCAGAAGCACATCGTCGGCAAATAAAGAAAGTTTATATTCCCTTTGTCACATAGGAACCCACCGTATGTCTGGGAGTGATCTAATAGCCACAGCTAGTGGCTCCAGGCAGAGGATGAAAAGGAGTGGCGAAAGGGGACAGCCTTGTCTAGTACCATTAGACATAGGGAACGGACTGGATGTAAAGGATGCTAATTGATCCTGAGATCAATGGTACATCTGGTGTTATCCCCTGCGCGCCTAGAAGGGACAAAACCCACTTGATCTCTATCTATCAGTTTAGTCAGGAATTGGGAAAGGTGATTAGCTAAAATTTTGGTAAAGAGCTTGTAGTCTGAGTTTAAAAGCGCAATTGGCCTATAGCTGTCTGGAAGAGATGGGTCCTTGTCCAGTTTGGGTATTACCGTAATATAGGCGTGTAGAAATTGATGACCCTCAAGGAGGGAATTGTATAGAGATACCAAGTGTTTTTTGAAATAGTCAGGAGAAAGGTCTTATAATAAGTGTAGTGAAGGCCGTCTGGACCTGGGGCTTTATGGGATGGGAGAGATTTGACAGTGCGAGTGAGTTTCTCCTCAGTAATGGGAGCATTTAAAATCTGCACCTCCTCCTCAGCAAGTCAGGGGAGGCGGAGATGAAGCCATAAATGTTTCAAAAGCTTTCTCGTCAAAAGGGGGGTGTTGGTCAGGGGAGAGGCAGTTATAGAGTTTGTCATAAAATTCCCCAAATACTTGAGTCATTGTCTGTGGACAGTAGGTGGGAGTCCAAACTGTGCGTTTTATATGATCCGGGAAAGATAGGGAGGGCCTAGGGTTAAGTCTAGATACCAACATCCCATGCGGTATAATTGAAAATACATAAAATGTGTTTAGCCCATAAAATAGATTTATCTATTTTAGACATATCTAGAGACTTTATACGGTTATGTAGAGAAGTTACCGTGCGCAGCCGGGCCATCGTGGGGGCGTGTAGCAGAGAACGTTCAGCAGCCACTAGTTCCGAAATTAAAGAGGACCTCAGAAGAGCTGAAGCCCTCTTTCTCTGGGATCCCACAGAGATACACTGTCCTCTAAAGAACGCTTTGTGAGCCTCCCAGAGGACGGACGGGCTGGACACGGAATCTGTGTTTAAGTGGAAGTATTCAGTTAGGGCGGTGAGAAGTTTATCTCTAGATTCGGGATGTTTTATTAAAGACTCATTTAGCCTCCAGTGGCACCTCCTGGGAAACGCAGCTGAGAGGCAAAGATCTAGGGATAGAGGGGCATGGTCCGACCAGGTAATTGGACCCAGGTAGGACACCGTGTGGGAAAGCATTGGAGCCATCACTAAGAAATAGTCCAGTCTTGAAAACATCTTGTGGGGAGGAGAATAAAACGAATACTGACAATCCACGGGGTGCTTGACTCGCCAGGCATCAAACAGACGGTGGGTGCGAATCAGCTTCCTGAAGGAAGTAGCTAAGGACTGTAGGGCATGAGGGGGGACAGTGTGGAACAACGATTTCCTATCCCGGCGGGGAGAGAGGACAGCATTGAAGTCTCCTCCAATTATCATAAAGGGATGAGCTACTCTGTGTAATCGTTCAAACACCTCAGTAAGGAATTTAATTTGACCCGTGTTAGGAGCATATACATTCATAATCGTCATAGGATTAGATAAGTAAGTGCCGTCTAGCATTATATAACGCCCATGAGGATCTAGATGGGTGGACTCAATCTGGAGGGGACATGAGCGTTTAACCAAGACTGCCACTTCAGCCCTTCCAGATGGGTCCGAAGCTAGAAAGGATACTGGGAAGTGTCTAGAAGCAAATTTCAGGGAACCTCCGGCTCAGAAATGTGTCTCCTGTACCAGGATGACATCCGCTCCGGAGGCCCTGAATTCCTTCAAGGCCATCCATCTCTTTTTTATGGAATTCAAAACTTTCACATTATATGATAACAGTTTTAAAGCCATAAGTAAACATCATAATTCAGCTTAGGAACATTCAAAACAATGGTTAACATCCCAACACTAAATACATGTATGCGCCTAATGCCTTGTACACACGATCGGACATTGATCAGACATTCTGACAACAAAATCCATGGATTTTTTCTGACGGATGTTGGCTCAAACTTGTTTTGCATATACACGGTCGCATAAAGTTGTCGGAATTTCCGATCGCCAAGAACACGGTCATGTACACCACGTACGACAAGACTATAAAAAGGCAGTTCAGAACCAAGCGTGGCACCCTTTGGGCTCCTTTTGCTAATCTCAGGTTAGTAAAAGTTTGGTGAGAGATGATTCGTGCTTTTTCAGACTCGTGGTTTTCAGATAGTTTTCTGCTGTTCAGTTTGTGCTTGTAGGTTTGTATCTGGTCTTCAGTACGTGCAGTGAGTTCCTATTTAATTATTCATTGCGTTCTTGTCCGCTCATTGCTGTTTTTTAGGTCGCTCTTCACAGGCCTTGCTGTTCTTCAGTGCATTCTGTTACTTTGTTCTGAGCAGCCGACCGTTTTCTAGCCATGTTGCGTATACGTACTCCTCGTAGAGTTTGTGCTGTGTGGAGGCTTGGTGATGGGGTCCTTACCTTGACACAAGTCCAGTCCATGAACAAGGTGGGGAGGAGTTCATGGACCAAGAATTGGTTGCTCCAGCGTGACCAGTTCTGTCACATGCCTTTGCTCTGTGAGATCCGTGAGAATAATCCTGACGATTTCAGGAACTTTCTCCAGATGATGGACCCCGTATTTCACCGTTTGTTGGCTTTGCTGACCCCCTATATCAGCAGGCAGGATACCTGCATGAGGCAAGCCATCACTCTGGAGCAGAGGCTAGTTGCCACCCTGTGGTACTTGGCGATGGGGAGAAGTCTTCAGGACTTGAAGTTCGACAGGCATCTCCCCCCAAGCTCTGGGGATCATTATCCCAGAGACCTGTTCTGCCATCATTCAGGTCCTGCAGAAGGAGTATATAAGGTAAGATTTGTATCCTTATATCAAATTTTATTGTCTAGAATGTTTGTTAATATATTGTATTTCATTCCTCATTCCCTAATTACCATGATTGTAATATGCTGTGAATGTCCCCTTGTCCTCATGCATGCTGAGATTTTAGGTATTTTATTTTTGACCTTCATACATATTTGCCTTCACTTACCTCCCCAGCATGCTCTCCTGGCCCTATATCCACCTCGTCTACTCAATTAACAATGTATTTTGTCAGCTCCATAGTAGTGCTTTACCCTAAAACCCCCTAAAATGTAGAAAATTGTGATGTGTGTTTGAAATTCAGGCAGAGTGCCAGAGGCTTTTTTTTGTGTCCCAAAATGATTTCGAACCCTCCCTCCCCCCAACTGCTAACTCAGCTGATAACAATCCTCTATCTGTTGACTTTAGCAAACCCATACACACTATACCCACCTCTTTAGTGGTCATATTTATGGAATAATACCCCAAAACATGTAGTGCAAGGGCCTGCCTGAATACTTTCAAATGGTACTGGTTAAAGTTTTTTTTATCCTATTATTATCTTGATAGGTAATAACAGAATGTAAAAATGTGCTCAAATGTATATAGTGTGTATTTATCTTCTTGTATTATGACACTTCTTACCTGTCCAGTGGGCTGCCAATAGTGTAAAGTAAGGAGGGGTTGGGCAAAGCAATACACTTTATTTAGGCATTCATCTCTCAATGAAGTGGAGAGGGTTACCTGTCCAAAACATATCCCCCCATAAAATTTAACAAATGGCCCACGAGAGGGGGAGGGGGAGAATCTGATAGGTGGACCTTATACCTTGGTCTTTAAATACTCCCAAAAATAAATGTTATACTGATGTTGGCCAAGAATGTTTGTGTCTAATCTGCTTTCCATGTTTATGTGCAAAATGATTAATTTCTTTTTCTTGTTTGACTCCACAGTTTCCTTCCACGCCACAGGAATGGCAGACTGTGGCCTCCCACTTTGCCCACTTTGACTTTCCTAACTGCGGAGGGGCAATTGATGGGAAACACGTCCACATCATCCCACCACCCAACTCGTGGTCATACTATTACAACTACAAGGGGTTCAATAGTATTGTGATGTTGGCAGTGGTGTCGGCTACTTATGAGTTCCTGTATGTGGACATGGGAAAGAATGGCCGGATGTTAGATGGTGGAGTTATTGCCCAGACGGAGTTCTACAGGCATCTCCAGAATGGCAGCTTGGACTTGCCACCTCCAGAGGACAATGTGGAAGGACTCCCATTCGTCTTCGTTGCAGATGAAGCATTTGCGCTGGGGGACCATTACCTATGAGGACCCTCACCCCGGACCAGAAGGTTTTTAATTACCGGCTGGCCAGAGCCAGAAGAGTGGTGGAGAACACATTTGGAATCATGGCCAGTCAGTTTCACCTATTTCTTACACCCATACACATGGCGGAGTATAACCTGAATCATATCATCCTGGCGTGCTGTGTTCTACACAACTTTTTAAGGCGAAATTCTGCCAACTATGCTGCCTCAGTTAGGCCCGAGGCTGTAAATCAAGTAAATGAACCAACCCTGATGGCGCTTGAAGCTGGCCATCCTGGCTTACACCTCTGAGTGCCATCTTAGATACCTTGATTACTTTGCGGGTGGGGGGCATCAATATGCCAGACAATGTCTGATACATTTTTAAAATAAAAAAATCATTTTAACTACTAAAATCTTTGGTGACATTTACTGCTTGTGTTTCTTTTAGCTGACCCTGACAGAAATGTGGGGAGTCCTGAAAATGTTGTGATTGTGTAACATTAGAAAGCACCGTTGGGTGTTATTTACTAAAGGAAAATACACTTTGCACTACAAGTGCACTTGAGCCTGCACTGAAACTGCACTTGTAATGCAAAGTGGATTTGCCCATAGGAATAACCCCCATTGTCACTGAAAACAACTATTTTACCACTACAAAATTTAGGAGCATTAAAACAATAATCCACACATTCTTGAGTATCAATCTTTTTAATTACCAGCACAATCACATGTGCATTTATAAAAGGTTTTTAAAACAAATCAACATTTTTGTTGTATAACAATTTTTGGGTCACATTAATAAAAGTAGAAATGTCCATTGAAGGTAAAACAGGCATGTTTCAAACAAACAAGAGATACACAAATCTGGAACTTACAAAGTTCAACTTTTGTAAAAGTTGAAGGCAATATCAGACATGAGTATTTATAAACTGTGTTTGATATTGCGTTCAGATGGGGTGAAGTCACCCCCTGGAAAAGCCAAATTTTGAAGATGCACACAAATTGGTGAATGTCAACATGTGCTAGCTGCCATTACGGGGGATCAAGGGACGTGTTTTGGGGGTGCAACCCCTTCCTCTCAGCTACTTTATTATTGAGGAAGGGGTTACACCCCCAAAACGCCTACATTGATCTGCTGTGATGACAGATAGCACATGTTGACACACTGTGTGCATCTTAAAAATTTGGCTTTTCTATACAATGGCAAAAAATGTTAAAAATTCCTCCAAGTCTTTTCTCCCCTATCTAAAAAAAAAATAGGTATACTTAGCACACAGATATTCGATGGCAGAAATAGGAATATGAAACATTGCTTGGAAGTGGGGTACAATTGTCTATTTTGGCCGAGTTACAAGATGAAGACAGAATCTAGTTTGCATTACATTCTAGTTACAAACCCATCTAGACTCCCAAATTATTTTAAGAGAAGTAGGCTAGCAAAAATGTATTCAAATGCATATGGCCAAAACAATGGTGTTTTCTATGCCGAACAAACATTGTTTCATACGAACGAACAATGTGCCCATGAACATGAAAGTTGCCATTTTAAACTGTACAACAGTAAAGAAAAGCACATGGAGCAGCATGAACATAATCAAAAGAATAGGAACACAGCACAACTACTTACTTTTTTTCAGCACTCTCCTGATCCTTCTGTACTGCTTGTGCTCCCTTAATTTGAGGTCCGACCACCGCTTCCTCAGTTGATCCTTGGATCGTCGTACCCCGAAATTCTTCTGCAGACTTTTGACCACTTTTGCCATGATCTTGGCCTTTCGGACATTGGGGTTGGGGTAAGGTCCATACTTCCCATCATAGTTGGCCCTCTTCATTATGTCAACCATCTCCAACATCTCCCCAAAGGACATATTTGAGGTCTTAAATCGTCTCTTCCGGGATCGGGACGTTTCAGGCTCTGGGCTTTCCTCCTTTCCTCCTCCTCCTCGTTGCTGTAATTAGCACGCACCTGTTGTGTCTCCACCATGTGCTCTTCCCCCACTGCGCCAAATGAGAAGGGGTGGGGAATGGACTAGAAAGAACGTCAGGGGCGGGCGGAGTTTCACGCATGCGCAGTGTATATAAAGTGTAATACGCGTGCGTAGTGTGTACGATCTGTGAGCGGAGGAAGGAGTATCGGAGGTGCCGATCGTGATAACGAAGGTAAGATCTAAACTTGGGCCTATACTGCTTCTAGATTGAGGCCTATATTGTAACAAGATTAGGAGACTTTAACCTGACATTAGGGTTTGTCTTGTGTCTTGCAGATAAAATGGATGGCTTCAATGACCACAACTTCCTCCACCTGTTCATAGACAAGTACAGGGAGCTGCCCTGTCTGTGGCAGGTGAAACACCGACAATATAATAATAAACAAAAGAGGCAGGCAGCGCTGGAGAAACTGCTGGAGTTGGTGAAGCCGGTGGTCCCCACGGCAACCATCCCCTATTTAAAAGCCAAAATTGGTGGCCTGAGGAGCACTTATCTTAGGGAACGCAAGAAGGTCACAGATTCTCAGAGATCCGGAGCTGCAGCAGATGACATTTATGTCCCCAGGCAGTGGTACTATGAGAGACTGCAATTTCTGTCAGACCAGACTGGAGTCAGGGAATCCCTCTCCACTCTTCCTTCCACACTATCTTCCACCTCAGCTGAGTCTTCCGATGTCCAACCTCGGACTTCCAGCCAGGAAGAAGCGGAGGAGCCCAGCTGGAGTCAGGTATAGCATTTTTCTACAGATTTCTGGTCAATAAATAAATGATGTTTACTAGATGTTATTATTGATCACTAATTGCTGATTTAATAAAGTGTTTTACATATCAATAGACAGTAGTGGGCACAAAAAATTGGAACAATAATGAAAAATGAGGTGAAAATTGTGTGTGATTGAAGAAAACTAAAATTATATCACTTTTTCATACACAGGAAGACCTCAGCCAGGACGAGGCTCTGGAATGTGGCACACAGGAGGAGGCTGTGGAATGTGGCAGCCAGGAGGAGGCGGGGGTTAGTGGCAGCCAGGAGGAGGCGGGGCTAAGTGGCAGTCAGGAGAAGGCCGGGCCCAGTAGGAGCCTGACAGATTCGCAGATTCCTCCCCTCCGCCTTCCAAACAAAAGACCAAGGAAGGGAAGTAATGTGCAGGATTCAGCACCCAGGCTGATGCAGGAGGCTTCTGCGTCCCTAAGAGCCACCCCCACTCCTGAAGAGGCCTTTGCCCGCATGGCTGCCACCAAACTGCAGGCCATACAGGAGGGCCAACGCCTCATGTGTGAAGACCTTCTTTACAAAACACTAACTAAGGGGGTGAGGGGCGAAATCCCACACAAAACCCACCTGTGTGAGTTGGACCATCCTTCTCCTCCTCCTCCTCCTGCCACAACTCCACCACCAGAGCCACAGCTTGGAAGGAAGCATGGAAGGAAGACCAGAGAGTGATGACCTGGGTTCAGTCTGGTCTGACAAAAGATGCAACCTCTTGTATGACCACAGCCTGGGGACATACATGTCATCTGCTGCTGTTCATGATTTCTTGGACTTCTGGACCAGACTGCACTCCCTTAGATAAGGACTCCTCAGGCCACCAATTTTGCAGGAAAATAATTGATGTGTGCCCTGGGGGCCAAAGACTTCACCAATTTCTGCTGTTTCTCCAGCGTTGCCTCCCTATTTGTTTGGTTCTGATCCCTTAATAAAGAAATTTTTGTTTCAATTATACTTGCCTATGTGTGTTTTCCTTAAAAAAGGACAGTTTGTTTGTGAGGAGTAGGGATGAGCCGAACACCCCCCAGTTCGGTTTGCACTAGAACCTGCGAACGGACCGAAAATTTGCACGAGCGTTAGAACCCCGTTGACGTCTATGGGACTCGAACGTTCGAAATCAAAAGTGCTAATTTTATAGGCTAATTTGCATGGTATTGTCCTAAAGGGTTTGGGGACCCAGGTCCTGCCCCAGGGGACATGTATCAATGCAAAAAAAACTTTTAAAAACGGCCGTTTTTTTGGGAGCAGTGATTTTAATGATGCTTAAAGTAAAAAAAAACAAAGTGAAATATTCCTTTAAATATCATACCTGGGGGGTGTCTATAGTATGCCTGTAAAGTGGCGTGCGTTTCCCGTGCTTAGAACAGTCCCTGCACAAAATGACATTTTTAAAGGAAAAAAAGTCGTTTAAAACTGCTTGCGGCTTTAATGCAACATCGGGTCCTGGCAATATGGATGAAATTCAGTGAGACAAACGGCATGGGTACCCTCCAGTCCATTACCAGGCCCTTTGGGTCCTGTATGGATATTAAGGGGAACCCCGCAGCCAAATTAAAAAAAGGAAAGGCGTGGGGCCCCCAGGCCCTATATACTTTGAACAGCAGTATACAGGCGGTGCAAACAATACAGGGACTGTAGGTTTGTTGTTAAGTATAATCTGTTTGTAATTTTGAACTGGCACATTTTTAAAGTGTAGCTCCAGCCAAAAAATCTGTTTTTAAGCTTTTTGGAAAACACAGGGAAGGGTTATCACCCCTGTGACATTTGTTTTGCTGGCTGTGCTCCTCTTCAGAAGATTTCACCTCACTTTTTGTCCCATTGACAAACATTTTTTGAAAATTTGGGGTTTTTAGTGAAACAAGGATTGGTGATAAAGCATCAATGGAAAGTATAAAAGTTTTTCCCATATTAACTCTTACAGGAGAGAATTTCCCTTCCTATAGGGTAGATTTCATCTCACTTCCTGTTGTCTCCTTCCATTTGCAAGTAGGAGTCGTTTGTAAGTTGGATGTAGGGGCCTGCCCTATATACTCAGCAGAAGTTTGGGCCTTTGGTGTTGTTGTGGCCTCAACACTGTAAGCCCTCACAGGGCCCTGCTGTGAAATATTAGATCAAGAATTGTAATTACACGCCCCTGTTAAACAGGGCCAGAAAAATTGGGCCTTTGGTGGTGGTGGTGCTGGTGGCACAACACTGTAAGTCCTCACAGTTAATCTTGGTGGGCGCAGAAACGGGCCCTGCTGTGAAATATTATATCAAGAATTCTAATTACATGTCCCTGTTAAACAGGGGCTGAAAATTTGGGCCTTAGGCACTGGTGCTGGTGCCACAACACTGCAACCCCTCACAGATACTCTAATTGGAACGCAGGAACTAGCCCTGCTGCAAAGAATTGCATCAAAAATTGTAATTACATGCCCCTGTTAAACAGGGGCTTAAAAATTGGGCCTTAGACACTGGTGGCGGCGCCCAGAACCAAAAATGTTCTTACAAGCTATCAGCATGATCATTGAGGAGGAAGAGGATAATTACTCAGCATAACAGGATAGTCACTCAGCATCAGCATAGGCAGTCTTTGAAGGGAACTGACATTTCAAAAAAAATTATTCGGTTACATCAGCATCAGGTGCTTGGTAGCTGGTGGTGATCCAAGACTGATTCATTTTTATGAAGGTCAGTCGATCGACCGAGTTGGTGGACAGACACACTCTGTGATCGGTTACAAAGCCTCCAGCAGCACTGAATGTGCGTTCCGAAAGAACGCTGGATGCAGGACAGGCCTGTAGCTCAATTGCATACTGTGCAAGCTCTGGCCAGTGATCCATCCTCAAGACCCAGTAAGCCAGAGGATTTTTGGTGGGAAAGGTGTCCAAGTCAGATCTTGGCCCTAGGTATTCCTGCACCATGTAAAACAGATGCTGGCGATGGTTGCTGGAACCGATCTTACCTTGGGGCTGCAGACTAAAAAATTGTCTGAACGCATCGGTCAGACGGCCACCTTCTCCACCGCTCCTTCTTTGACTGACCAAAGCCTCAGCAACACATTGTCCAGAAACAGGAGTTTGTAACCTCCCAGTCTCTGGGAACGCATTGCACAGACCTTTCTGCAAGGCCTCCCGAAGATGTTTCAGCCTCTGCTCCCTCTGCGACGGCAAGATAAGGTCCGCAACCTTACCCTTGTAACGTGGATCAAGGAGGGTTGCCAGCCAGTATTGGTTCTTCTCCTTGATACCACAAATACGAGGATCCTTATGCAGGCTTTGCAGGATTAGGGAGGCCATGCAGCATAAGTTTGCTGAGACATTCAGTCCGGAGTCCTCTGGGTCACTAAGGACGACATGGTCCGCAGCCACCTCCTCCCAACCATGTACAAGTCCATGTGTTTCTTGGGACTGATCCCTTAAAGACTGCTGCTGATGCTGAGTGCCAGGCTCCACCTCCATACCGACACAATCCTCCTCCTCTTCCTCCTCCTCCTCATCCTCTTCCTGTGTGATCGGCGGCACGCAGGAACACTGGATAAAGGGGGCCTTGAGAGCTAAGGAAGTCCTCCTCTTCCTGCTTCTGTTCTGCCTCAAGTGCCCTGTCCATTATTCCATGCAGCGTGTGCTCCAACAGGTGGACAAGGGGGACAGTGTCACTGATGCATGCACTGTCACTGCTCACCATCCTCGTTGCCTTCTCAAATGGTGACAGGATAGTGCATGCATTCCTGATCATGGCCCACTGGCATGGGGAAAAAAAACAAGCTCCCCTGACCCTGTCCTGGTGCCATAGTAGCACAGGTACTCATTGATGGCCCCCTGCTGCGTGTGCAGCCGCTGCAGCATGGCCAACGTTGAGTTCCACCTGGTGGGCATGTCACAGATTAGGCGGTTCTTGGGCAGGTTAAAACTCCTTTTGGAGGTCTGCCAGCTGAGCACTGCCATTATATGACCAGGGGAAATGCACACAGACTTTCCTGGCCTGCCTCAGGACATCCTGTAAGCCCAGGTACCTGCCCAAGAACCGCTGCACCAAGTTAAGGACACGAGCCAGACAGGGCACATGGGTCAGTTGTCCCTGTCGGAGGGTGGAGAGGAGGTTGGTGCCATTGTCGCAAACCACCATTCCTGCCTTAAGTTGGCATGGCGTCAACCACTTCTGAACCTGCCCCTGCAGAGCTGACAGAACCTCTGCCCCAGTGTGGCTCCTGTCCCCCAAGCACAACAGCTCAAGCACTGCATGGCATCTTTTGGCCTGCGTACTTGCGTAGCCCCTTGAATGCCTACGGAGCACCGCTGGTTCCAAAGACAAAGCACAGGAAGAGGCCGTGGAGGAAGAAGAAGAGGAGGGGGTGGAGGAGAGAGGTGTGTCACAATCATTAGTAGTGGCATTTTGGAGGCGTGGTGGCGGAACAACCTCCAACACTACTGCACCTTGTCCTGCATCCTTGCCAGCTGCCAGCAGAGTGACCCAATGCGCCGTGAAACTTAGGTAATGTCCCTGTCCATGCCTGCCAGACCATGAGTCAGCGGTAATATGCACCTTACCACTGACCTCCCTGTCCAGCGAGGCCAAGACATTGCTTTCCACATGCCGGTAGAGAACCGGAATCCCCTTCCGTGAGAAAAAGTGGCGTTTGGGTACCTACCACTGAGGAACCGCACATTCCACAAACTCACGGAAGGGGGCAGGGTCTACCAACTGAAAAGGTAGCAGTTGAAGTGCTAGCAATTTTGCCAAGCTAGCATTCAACTGCTGGGCATGTGGATGGCTGGGAGCAAACTTCTTTCGGCGGTGCAGCAGCTGGAGCAGGGAAATTTGCCTGGTACAATCTGACGTTGGTGTACCGAAAGCAGATTGCCCACAAGTACTTGGCTGTGACACACCTAATTCTACACCTTTATTCCTCTCAGTGCAGGTCTCAGAGAGGACTGAAGGTATAGTGGGGTTGGAGATCTCAGCTGATGAGGAGCAAGGAGAGGTCCTCTTTGTTCTTTGGTGTGGGTCTTTTAGATATGCTTGCCAACGACCTGCATGGCAGGTCAACATATGTCTCATATGTCTGGTAAAGCATGTGGTGCCCAAGCGGGAGATGTTTTGGCCACGCGAGATACGCTTGAGACATATGTTGCAAATAGCAGCGGTGCGATCTGATGCACTCGTCTCAAAAAAGGCCCACACCAAAGAACTTTTGGAATAATGCGCAGAGACAGCAGCGCCGGAGCTTTGCGGTGTGATGCAATCAGTGTGCTGCCCTTAGGCTGGCCCCTGGAGGGCATCCTACCTCGTTGGTGATGTGCCTCCTCCTCCTCCTCTCTCCTATCAGGCACCCACGTTGAGTCAGTGACCTCATGATCCCCTCCCTCCTCATAACTGTAGCAAACCTGGCAGTATGCTGCAGCAGGGGGAGCATGACTGCCAGATTGCTGTCCTTTTTGGGCACCCCCTCTGTCTGTGCTCACGTTACTGCCTTCATCTAGCTCAGTATCATCATCAGAGCCTTCTAAACGCTGGGCATCCTCCTGGAGCATGTACCCAACACTGTGGTCAAACAGTTCAAAGGGACTCCTCAGGAGGACATGGTGGGGCTAGGGAAGGAGTCACTGATGCCATTGAGCCGAGGGAAGAGGCCGCGTTGGCAGCTACTTTGCGGGCAAAGTACCCTGAGCATTGGTGAAGGAGGATGAGGTGGATGAGGACGGCTTGGTCATCCACTCGACCAAGTCTTCCGCATGTTGCACCTCAACATGGCCAGCTGCCGAAAAAAAGGCCAAGCGTGTCCCACGGCCATGTGCTGATGAGGAGGCACCGTCTCCATGACCAGCACCGTTGCCTCTAGACACAGAGCCTGCTTGCCCTCCTTTATTGGCTTGTGACTGTCTGCCTCTCCTTGTTGGCCTTCCAGACATACTAATGGCCTGTAGCTGTAGCTGCACTAAGCTGGGATAGATAGATAGATAGATAGATAGATAGATAGATAGATAGATAGATAGATAGATAGATAGATAGATAGATAGATAGATAGATAGATAGATAGATAGATATTTTGATACTGCAGCTAGCAAAATCAACTTCCTGCCTACAGTATGAGAACACCACCAACCTTCTACAGGTAGCTTTAGGTAAACACTGTGCAGAGGTCGCACTACACTAACGTGTAAATAATTTAGCTGCCTGTGGTAGTGATAGGATCAGGAAAACACCACCAACCTTCTACAGGTAGCTTTAGCTGAACAGTGCAGAGGTCGCACTACACTAACGTGTAAATAATTTAGCTGCCTGCGTTAGTGATAGGATCAGGAAAACACAACCAACCTTCTACAGGTAGCTTTAGCTGAACACTGTGCAGAGGTCGCACTACACTAACTTGTAGCTTTAGCTGAACACTGTGAGGAGGACGCACTACACTAACTTGTAGCTTTAGCTGAACACTGTTCAGAGAATGCACTACACTAACTTGTAGCTTTAGCTGAACACTGTGAGGAGGACGCACTACACTAGCTTGTAGCTTTAGCTGAACACTGTGCAGAGGTCGCACTAAAATAACTTGTAGCTTTAGCTGAACACTGTGCAGAGGTCGCACTACACTAACTTGTAGTTTTAGCTGAACACTGTGAGGAGGACGCACTACACTAACTTGTAGCTTTAGCTGAACATTGTTAGGAGAACGCACTACACTAACTTGTAGCTTTAGCTGAACACTGTGAGGAAGATGCACTACACTAACTGTAAATAGTCTAGCTGCCTGACTGTGGTACTAATAGGGTCAAAAGAACACCAGCAATTTTCTTCAGGTAGCTGTAAGCCCTTCCTGTCTGTAGGAAGATAACAGGAACGGATCTAGCTAATCCGAATACAATATATATTAATTATATATATATATACACACACACACACACACACACACACCACCTGGGATGCATATATATATATCTATATATACATACACACACACAATACACTGTAAGTGCAGATAACTGACTGACTGTCCTGCCTAATCTATCTAACTCAAATGAAATAACACTGTCTCTCTCTCTCTCTCTCTCTCTCTATCTCTCAGCACGTTGGAACACACTACACAGGGCCACCGTGCAGGCGGCCTTATATAGTGTGGGGCGTGTTCTAAACCCCCTGAGCCATAATTGGCCAAAGCCACCCTGGCTTTGGCCAATTACAGCTCTCTCTACTGACGGCGCTGTGATTGGCCAAGCATGCGGGTCATAGTGCATGCTTGGCCAATCATCAGCCAGCAATGCACTGCGATGCCACAGTGAATTATGGGCCATGACGCGCCACACGAATTTGGTGTGAACGGCCCATATCGTTCGCAATTCGATGAACAGTCGAACAGACGATGTTTGAGTCGAACATGGGTTCAACTCGAACACAAGCTCATCCCTAGTGAGGAAGCAGGTACATTTCAAAAATACAATGTGAAATTAACGAGACACCAACACCAAGCACTCTCCTTGAGATTAAATAATACAAGATAATACTGGTGTTGTAGTAACTTGACACACAAAAAACACACCCAAAACTATTCTGGAGTAAAATAAAAATAATAAAAACACGATCAGGCTGGAAAAAAATACAAACTCAAAAAAAAAAAAAATATATCTTTTTTGTCAGATGTGACAAATCAAAATATATTGATGAAATCACGATAAATAAGAAAGAAAGACGTTTGTGAGAAGTCTGTGTGAATATGAGCAGAAAAACAACTTCATTTTTCTAGCATTATAAAGAAGAAGAGAGTGCACTGCATTCAACAATTTTAAATATTGCAGCCTGACGAAAGTGCTATATCCATTCTGAACGCTAATTTTACCAGACCGAGCTATTCCGTCTCAGAATTTCTTCTGAGCATGCTGGCACTTTGTGCGTCGGAATTGTACACACACGGTCGGAATTGATGCGATCGGATTTTGTTGTCGGAAAATTTTATAGCCTGCTCTCAAACTTTGAGTGTAGGAAAATCCGATGGAAAAAGTCCGATTGAGCCCACACACGGTCGGAATTTCCGACAACAAGCTCCGATCACACATTTTCCGTCAGAAAATCCAACCGTGTGTACAGGGCATAAGAGCAGACCTAAGTCTGACCAAAAGATCCCTTATCGTGAGATGATCAATGAAAGAACTAAGAGTAAAAAAAAATAAAATAAAAAAAAATATATATATAAAAATAAAAAATAAATAAAATATATATATATATATATATATATATATATATATATATATATATATATATATATATATATATATATATATATATATATATATATATTATATATATATATATATATATATATAAAACAAGAAAAAGTAGAGCTGCAGCATTTGAGAAAACTTGAGGTGATCCAAAAAAGGGATCATGTAAGATTATGACACTTAGAAACCAAAAGGCCTGTAAGGCCCAAAAAATGAGGAAAAAAGAAATTAACTTCACAAAAAGGCCTGAGCAAGAATTACTCAGGAATTCTCGGCTGTAACCTGAGGACCAATAGGGGAGCATAGCCGTCTCCAAAATGGTGAGGGACCGTGACTACCCATCTCCATGATCCGCCAATAGCGTTACCTGTCCGAGCACATCTCTGGGCTACCCGGGCAAAGGCAGCCGTGGGGGAACCATTAGATAAAGAAAAACAGCTGTTTCCTATGGAAAATCAAATCCATTTAACAAGAAAGCAAACAGGCAGCAAAAATAGCCTAAACTGTACTGTAACCACAGTGGGCCCAAATAGGGAGTTGAGTAACAGTCAGATCCCAAATGGGGCCATAAAAAGCATATGGACAAGGGTAGAGTGTCCGCATCAAATCAAGTGGGAGGTCTCGAGCGTTGAGAGCGCTGGGGAGTGGAGTAAGCCTTTGACCCTCTTCCTCTCACTGGGGTCCAGATTCTGGATGGAGCTGACAATGGACATGGGGTGGTAGGCAGGGCCTGATCCATGTCTGCAGGAAGTGGAGGCAGGCCTAGATGTTTGGTGAATGCATCACCTTCTTGAAGGTCCTGAAGGGTGTGTTGGACCCCATCTAGAGTGACGATGAGGTGAAAAGGGGAAGCCCCAAAAATAAGGGACCTTGTGTTGCTGTAGATGAGAGGTGATGGGCTGTAGAGAATGACGCTTGGTCAGAGTGATCGGAAAGAGGTCACTGAACAGTTTAATTCTGTCTCCTTTGTATTCAATGCCAGATCTGTTGCGGGTGGCCCTAGTTAGAGTCTCTTTACTCTCATAGAAGTGGAACGTACCACTATGTTGCGGGGTCTGGTCGGGGGGGGGTTTAGGGGCCAGGGACCTATGAGCCCTGTTGAGGCGTCAATCAATGTCCACAGTTTCAGGTGCCAGGGTGTTAAATAGGCCCCAGAGATAAGGCCTGATATTGCTGTCAGCAACAGTCTCAGGGACTCCGCATATTCTCAGGTTCTGGCGTCTTTCTCTGTTCTCGAGGTCCTCCTGCTGAAGCTGCAATTGGGACACTGAGTTTTTTAGGGATGCATTTTCCTCTTCAAGAGCCTGTACATAGAGCAGAGTCTCACCAAATTTTGAATCTAGAGAGGCTGTGCGTTCTCCTAGTGCATCTATCTCTCCCCTGAGCTCTCTAAATATTCTCCCCATCTCCTGTGCTATGTCTCTGGTTACCTGCTGAGCCAGGGCCTGGAGTTTAAGATCCATCATCTCCGGGGTCAAGAATGGGCGAGGAGAAGAAGCCATGTGTGGGGGGATGGCCTGCTGTTGCGATCCGTCCTCTGCCATTAGGGTGCTGACGTAATCCTCCGGATCTCCCTGAGAAATTGAGACCGGGGATTGAGGCCTGGTCAGGAAGCGGTCCATGGTGGAGGAGGGCCTCGAGTGTTGCGTAGCTTGGTAGTGGGATCTCTGGTCCCCGATTTTGCCCATAGGGTGCCGGGATGTGCTGCGGAGTCATGGCGTCTCACCTCTGGAGCAGTTTGTGGCTTATGTTGCTGTACAGAGGCCGTGGAACACTGGATGGGAGCGGAGCTCAGGGATCACGCGTCCGCCATCTTAGAGAGCCAGGCATGCACCTGCAATAGATAGTCTTGCTGCTGTGAGAAGGTGTAGGCCAATTTTCTAACCCGATGCCTAGAAGAGCTAACTGCAGAGTCAATGTAGCTTTGTTAGCGATTAGGTCAGCAATGAGAGTGTTAACCCATGACCAGAAGGAATAAATGGCTGGGTAGTCCCACCAGATATGCTTAGTAGGTAGCTAGGTAGGTAGGGATGGGCCGAACACCCCCCCCGGTTTGATTCGCACCAGAACATACCGAACAGGCAAAAAATTTGGCAGAACACACAAGCACCATTAAAGTCTATGGGACACAAATAATCAAAAGTGCTCATTTTAAAAGCGTATATGCAAGTTATTGTCATAAAAAGTGTTCGGGGACCCGGGTCCTATCAATGTATCAATGCAAACATTTCTTTTTAAAACGGACGTTTTTTCGGGAGCAGTGATTTTTTTGTTAATGCTTAAAGTGAAACAATAAAAATGAAATATGCCTTTAAATATCGTGCCTGGGGGGGTGTCTATAGTATGCCTGTAAAGTGGTGCATTTTTCCCATGTTTAGAACAGTACCACAGCAAAATGACATTTCTAAAAGGAAAAATTGTCATCTAAAACTG
This sequence comes from Aquarana catesbeiana, assembly GCF_042186555.1. Lineage (NCBI taxonomy): Eukaryota > Metazoa > Chordata > Amphibia > Anura > Ranidae > Aquarana > Aquarana catesbeiana. The sequence continues at coordinate 215,514,864 of NC_133325.1, read as the reverse complement.
ATTGCAGCTGTAATTGTCGGGCCTTGGCAATATAAATAAAAATCATTGAAAAAAGGAGCATGAGGGGGCGTGGCCAACTGCCGAGCAAGATGGACATGTAGTAACACAGCTCCTGCACCGACCGGATTATACATCGACATCCCTGCTATTCTGGTATACTCCAGCGACTGCTCAGAGCATCAGAGCATTGGATTCCTCCCTTACATCATCCGAGATGAACCGCAAAAGGAAAGAATACCGTCAGCCTAAGAAACTGACAGATTACTACACACAGCTGAAAATCCAAGATGGCGCCCGCGGCCCTGAATGCAGGAATTCGGCGGCCTACACTGATCTTCCTGATGAGGATGAGCTGCAAATAACCCCGCACCTTCACTCTCCTGATGCCTCACCATCATCCCCTGCTTCATCGGCCGGTAACAGCCCTGCAAAAGCGCGGATGCGCCTGGATGAAGAATCTGCAACATCTGAGGTGAGCCCTGATCCTGATACAGCCCCAGCTCATCCATCCCCCATAGCAGCCTTCCCTACCACAAACCAGCCTGTATTAGATACCACAATGAAGGAGATGCTCATCTCCCTTCAGAGCTCCCTTCACAATGACATTTCCAATATGTTCTCCAGATTCTCCTCACAAATAAACCATATGGGGCAGAAAATACACATAGTTGAGAAGCAGATGGGAGAAATGACCGAAACGGTCAATGATCTGGTAGACGCCCATGATCATACACGAGACGAACAACAATGGATGAGGGCCAAAATGGCGGACCTCGAGGACAGGTCCCGCCGTAACAATGTAAAGATCAGAGGGGTCCCTGAATCTATACTACCGCATGATTTAAACGCATATGCGAGAAAATTAATTTCCACGCTCCTGCCTGATCTCACCCCCATGGAAACCATAATCGATCGCATCCATCGCCTCCCTAAACCCCCACATCTCCCGGATGAAGTCCCACGCGATACCCTGATGAGAATTCACTTTTTTCACGCTAAAGACCAACTTCTGTTCAAATCAAGACACCTGGAACAGCTACCTGCCCCGTATACTAATCTACAACTATTCGCTGACCTCTCACAGCACACCTGCCAGTTACGGAGACAACTAAATACTATCACCAAACCACTCAATAACCACAAGATCCCCTATCAATGGAGCTTCCCTACCAAGATCATAGTCACCAAGAATGGGACCAAACATAACATCTCCACAGTGGAGGAAGGCCTCAAATTACTCCACATATGGGGAATTATTCCGGACCCACCTAACTCAGCTCAACTAAACCGCAGAGGAAACTCTCCACATTCCAATGATAACCGTCACTCCGGTAAGCACTAACCTATACCTGGATAGTGGGATCGCACATGACCCACTTTACCACATCTCCGGTCGGATGCCTTGCTCGTTGCAAATTGCTCCACGAACTTACACCCCACAACAACACAGCAGTACCAGTTTTAATTAACTGCTGTCAGTTCTTACGTTTTGTTTACCCTTTTCCTAACTCACTTTATTTTCTCCTCCTCCTAAAGTTTCCTTTAACCAACATCTCTTCTTTCCTGAGAGTACACGGAAGAAAACAAGACACGAGTACCACGACCACCAGATCTTTCTACATAGAAGAACCTAACTACTAACTGTGAGTAAAAACTTACCACATATTCTACCCTACACCACCCACCAAGATGCCCAAATTCCTTTCGCTAAATGCCAAAGGGCTAAACCATCCGGTTAAAAGAGCTTCCTTATGGAGGACAGCCCAAAAATCTTCATGTGACATCATCTGTGTACAAGAAACACACTTTAAAAAATCTGCAATGCCACACTGCAATAACAAATCCTTCCCCAATATCTACCATGCTCCAGGCCCCACTAAGAAAAACGGAGTTCTAATTGCAATCAAACACACAATCAACTTTACGCTCCATAACAGCTTAGTTGATGAAGATGGCAGATATCTGGCCTTAGATTGTACCTTGGACAATGCTAGATACACTATTGTAACGGTGTATGCGCCCAACACCAAACAAATTAGATTCCTCTCTAAGTTGATGCCCAAAATCGCCAAATTTCGCCAAGGAAACCTCATAATCTGCGGTGATTTCAACATAGTTCCAGACAATTCCCTAGATGCCTCCTCTCGCAAAACTAGACTTACTTCACCTATGGGACAGTTCCTACGAAATAATGACCTATATGATGTATGGAGATGCCACCACCCCACTGAAAGAGACTACTCCTTCTTTTCCCATCGACACAACTCATACACCAGAATCGACTACTTCCTAGTCGACAAGTGGACCCTGCCAAAAATCTCTGAATCATCTTTAGATACGATAACGTGGTCTGACCACGCACCAGTGTCTATAACCCTTGAGTCTTTGCCTACTTCCCCACGTACGAAGTTGTGGAGAGCCAACGCTTCAATTATTCAATCACCCGAACACTCAGCTACTATCCGTAAACATCTAGAAGAATTTTTTGAGCTGAATCAAGGATCAACTTCAAGCAACACTATTTTATGGAACGCTCATAAAGCGGTCATCCGAGGGATTCTTATTCAAATAGGAGCTAGAGAGAAGAGGAGGAGATCACAGCGTCTTGACACCATCACCTCCCAAATTAAAACAGCAGAGGCCCAAAACCAAATCAATCCTGATCCTGCCCTTAGAGAAAAACTTGTACTTTTTAGACAAGAATTAAGAAACTTACTTCTAGAAACATATGAAAAAACCCAAAAAAGATTTAAGGCTAACCACTACTCCACTGGGAATAAGGCAGGGAAAGCCATGGCAGTCAGAATCAAAGGTCATCATATTAAAAGCAAGATATCTCACCTCTACCATCCTTCCACAGGACAAAAAGTGTTAGACCCCCAAGTCATAGCAGAAGCGTTTAGTCATTATTACGAAACACTCTATAATCTAAAAAATGACTCCACTATTAGTCAACCTTGCTCAAAAGATATAGAAAACTTTTTGACAGAAATTAATCTCCCCAAAGTATCCTCAGAGCAACTAACAATACTAAATGCTCCATTCTCCCCAATAGAAGTGTTAGATACCATCACAGGCCTACCGTCCAAAAAAACCCCAGGACCAGACGGTCTCACTGGAGAGTATTATAAACAATTCCGTACAATTCTAGTCCCTTTTTTGGCCCAAATGTGCAACGAAACTGCCTCCTCCTCTTCTCTCCCACAGGAAATGTTAAATGCCCTAATCATTACATTGCCGAAGCCAGGCAAGGATCCCACCTCACCGCAAAACTTTAGACCCATATCGCTACTAAACATTGACACAAAAATTTATGCAAAACTCATAGCAACCAGGTTAGTAAATATTATGCCCTCACTAATCCACCCTGACCAATCTGGGTTCACAAAAGGTAGGCAAACGTTTGATGCAACCCGTAGAATCATTAATATAATCCATCATGCGGAATCTGAGCGAACGCCTTCTCTGCTTCTATCACTGGATGCAGAGAAGGCGTTTGATAGATCCAATTGACTCTATCTCCATGCTACACTCCTTAAATTCGGCCTCCAAGGTCCCATTCTTTCCGCTATAATGGCCTTATATTCAAAACCTTCAGCCCAGGTCTATACCTCTGAGATGCTATCTAAACCATTTCCAATTTCTAATGGCACTCGCCAGGGCTGCCCCTTATCACCCATCATCTTCAACTTAATGATGGAACCCCTGGCCGAACATATTAGAATAAACAAATCCATCACAGGATTCAAAATTGGTAAATTAGAACACAAGATCAACCTGTTTGCTGACGACGTCATCATAATGGTAACCAACCCTATATCCTCCCTGGCTTCGATACAATCTGTACTACAAAAATTTAGTACCATTTCTTACTATAAGGTAAATGAAAATAAGTCATATATTCTGGACCTAGGTCTAGATGCCATAACCAGCAACCTTCTACGAAACTTCTATACATATTCATGGGCAGATACAGGTATATCATATCTAGGAATCACACTCACCAAATGCACCAGAAACCTTTTTACCAACAACTACACTGAAATGAAACAGATGCTTATTAAAGAAACCTCCAAACTTTCAAAATTTGAATTTTCTTGGACTGGTAGGCTAGCAGCCTTTAAAATACTCCCTAGATTGCTCTACACATTCCGCACTCTTCCTATTCCACTTACCAACACATACATCAAATCTCTACAATCAATTTTACATCATTACATTTGGCAAGGTAAGAAACCTAGATGCAGTCATCTCAAAACTACTAAACATAAACTGGCGGGTGGCCTGGGATACGTAGATATTAAAGATTATTATCTAGCTACCGTCTCAAATGAAGGAATGGGTAAACACGCACACTACTACATTATGGGGAAACATTGAAAACAACATGACTCCAGGGCCCAACCTTAAATACTGGTTATTCAGCACTACATCCAAACGCTCAAATCTTCGTTTATATTCACCAACCATACAAGCTTCGGTTAAAGCTTGGACAATACTACACTCCGCGAAATGGTCCCAATTGCCAACCAAAAGCATTCCAATACCTACCCAAACCCTACAATTACTGTCACCTGATTTGACTATTCCCAAATGGATAACAGACCAAAATCCCCATACCGCAGACCTCAGGTCTAAGATACTACATAAACCCTTTACCCAATTACAATCACAATACCAAGCACCCCCCGCAGACTTCCTTAGTTGTACCAGAATTCAACAATGTCTCTCAGCTCACCCACGATTAGAAGGAGAAATACCACTCAAAATGTGGAACTACTACTTCTCCAATAACACACCTACCAAAGGCACCTCACTAATATACTCTATCCTGCAGGAAAAAACAGTATTCTTAAAATCTAAACCATACACAGACTGGGAAAAAGAATTACATCTACAGTTCTCAGAACAACAATGGCAAAAGGCAATGCAATCCACCTATAAATCCACTAGCTGTACCTCTCTATGGGAATTAATGCATAAGATACACCTAAGATGGTGCTTAATGCCACAGAGAATGGCCAAATTTCATCCACAATCCTCATCCAAATGTTGGAGAGAATGTGACCACATAGGTACCTTATCTCACATTCTATGGTCATGTCCAGTCTTAAAAACCCTCTGGCAAGAGGTGGAATACATTATACAAGATATCTGTCACCTCCCCATCAAACTCACACCACAACTGGCCATATTGAACTTGAACACTGAACTACTGCCACCACCTTTTAGACTAGTAATCACACACATACTTCTAGCTACTAGGTTACTCATAACTAGAAGATGGAAAACAAACTTATCCCCAACATTGACAGAAGTCATAACACTGGTTCACTCCCACTTCGCATATGAACTAATTATTTCAAAGGGAAAACCCTCTTATGCAAAAATCCACAAACTATGGTACCCCTGGTCAAGTTGGTACGCACAAAAACTTACCTGATAATTTTCTGATACTACTTACACATACTCGATCCACATTGTTCTCTTCACTCAATATATGACAATGCTCTCTACCTTCCTCCACTACTCTTCCTGCCCCCTCCCCTCACCTCACCCACCCCCCCTTTTCCTCTTGTTATTATTTATCCCCAACTACCTTACTTACTATTCTCTCTACTACACGTTACATACAGTTCCTTACGAGTACGAATAGCTCTCATAATTATACTCAAGTTCGATAAGTACTCTAGAAATGATTCTCTCCAACACATTACTACACCTGAAAGTTTTACAACCTACACTTCTGTATTATCACCATCCTTTCGTACGAACGGTTAATGCTATTCTAAGTTGTTAAATGATTACAGTTTAAAATGTCTTTACACCATGGGAATGAAGGATCCCACAACCACCCATGCTACAGCATGAGCCCATACGGTTACCTTCAACACCTGTTATAGTTCTATTATTTTCACCACGATTGACGAATGAATATTGCTATGTAATTCTCTCAACTATATGTAATCAGAATGTGATTTTTGACAATGACTGTTCACTCTTTCACTTAAATCTTCAATAAAAATTATTGAAACGAAAAAAGGAGAATGGGATCCCCCCAGTCCATTACCAGGCCCTTTGAGTCTGGTATGAATATTAAGGGGAACCCCAAACCAAAATTGAAAAAAAAAAATTGCATGGGGGTCCCCCTAAAATCCATACCATGCCCTTCTGGTCTGATATGGATTTTAAGGGGAACCCTGCACCAAAATTAAAAAAAAAAAAATGGTGTAGGGGTCCCCCTCAAAATGCATACCAGACCCTTATCTGAACACGCAACCTGGCAGGCTGCAGGAAAAGAGGGGGGATGAAAAGAGCGCCCCCTCCTGAACCGTACCAGGCCACATGCCCTCAACATGGGGAGGGTGCTTTGAGGTAGCCCCGCAAAGCACCTTGTCCCCATGTTGATGGGGACAAGGGCCTCATCCCCACAACCCTTGCCTGGTGGTTGTGGGGGTATGTGGGCGGGGGGCTTATCCAAATCTGGAAGCAGGGGACAAGCGGACCCCCAGATCCCGGCCTCCCCCCGTGTGAAATGGTAATGGGGTACGATGTACCCCTACCATTTCACAAAAAAGTGTCAAAATGGTAAAAGAGACCTTTTTTAATAATGTCTCCTTCTTTCCCCCCACTTCTTCCGACATCTTCTTTTGTTCTTCCTTCAGTTTTCTCCTCCTTCCCCGCTTCTTCCTCCAACTTCCTCTGCTTCTTCCTCTGGTCTTCTCCATCTTCCATCGGCTTCTTCTTCTCCGCTTTGTCCCCTGGATGATCCACCTCAATGGGAGGCTCCCACAGTGTGACGCTTCTGTGCTTGTGACAGTACTTATATAACTGACCGGGTGACCCCGCCCCCTCTGATGCCACAAGGACTTCCCTATGGCTTTCCCGTGGCATCAGAGGGGGCGGGGTCACCCATTTATGTAAACGGGTGACCCCGCGCCAGCAGAGTCCAAGATCAGTGGCTGATCTTCAGCGACCAATACTCCAAGCTCAGCACACCTGTCCTAGTCTGCAAGACCTAGATTTAGTGGCAGCAGACATTAAGGAGAGTTTCTCTGCTGCATTCAAAGCAGCTATCTCTGACCTCCACCATGATATTCAAGCCATAGCAGAGAGAGTTCATGAGGTGGAAACAATCACATCTCACCAAGAGGCACATATACGCCAGCTCCACACAGTACAGGATGCCCATACATTCCAGAAGAGGGAGCTACAAAGGCACATGGAAGACTTAGATAATCGGGGCCGCAGAAATAATCTCAGAGTCTGTGGAGTACCTGAAGCAGTGGAGCAGGATCAAAAGTAGCCATCTTTAATGATCTTCTAGACAGCCCCCCTGCCACTGAGATTGGGAAGGAAAGGATTCACCAGGCATTGCACCCAAGAGGCAGAGATACTGATCCTTCAAGAGAAATTGAATGCCAATTGACTAGGTGTAGAGAATTAGTAAACCAGACTGTGTGGACTGCGCAGAAGAAACCAGAAACGTATATAAGTGAATAAAAATGGTGTTTATTTACATAAGTGACAGGTAAGTGAATATAACAGTGCACAACCAACCACAAGACCCACAAATAACAAAACAGTATATACAATAAAATGGGAGATACTGGAACTGTAAACAGAAGCCAGGCCAAGGTCATACACCGGGAGATCAGCAGATGGTAAGGACGGGAAACCAACAGGACAGGGAGAGGATGGATGGATGGGATGCAGGGCAGGGATCCAAGGTAACCAAGAAACAGAAGGGACAGGACCAGGAAGGGCTCGGGATAGGGATTGGATCAGATCAGGTCAGGTCAGGGCAGGGCAGATGCAGGCTCAAGGTCAAAATAACAGGCAGCAAGGTCAGACTGTAGGGAGAGAGACACCAAGGCAAGCATGTGAGGGCTTGCTGGGTATTTATCAGCCTGCAGTAATTGCCCTCACATTACACCTGAGCGCAGAAGGTGCTGTCTGCTCCATACTGCCAGAATACACCCGTTGATGGACACTGGTACTACAGCCCAAGGATGCAACAGTGACACCAGGTGAATCCTCTTATTACAGGTCCTGGGTGATAGAAGACACCCGCTGGTGGACACTGGTACTGCGATCCAAGAGACCGACAGCGCCATCAACGGGTGAACCTTTTCATGACAGTACCCCCCTCAAAAGGAGTGGCCTCTGGACGCTCCAACTAAATGAAATTGTCCAAAGTTAATGGCCTCACATCAAACAACGGATGAGGGCACATCTGGCTGGGCATCGGGTACTTTAGACTGGGTAGCGGATATGTCAAACCGGACAGTGGGCACATCAGAGCAGACGGCGGGCACATCAGAGCAGACGGTGGGCACATCAGAGCAGACGATGGGCTCCGGGTCATTGAGCTGGGCGGCAGGCTCCGGGTCGTCGAGCTGGCTGGCAGGCTCCGGGTCGTCAAGCTGGGCGGCAGGCTCCGGGTCGTCAAGCTGGGCGGCAGGCTCCGGGTCGTCAAGCTGGGCGGCAGGCTCCGGGTCGTCAAGCTGGGCGGCAGGCTCCGGGTCGTCAAGCTGGGCGGCAGGCTCCGGGTCGTCAAGCTGGGCGGCAGGCTCCGGGTCGTCAAGCTGGGCGGCAGGCTCCGGGTCGTCAAGCTGGGCGGCAGGCTCCGGGTCGTCAAGCTGGGCGGCAGGCTCCGGGTCGTCAAGCTGGGCGGCAGGCTCCGGGTCGTCAAGCTGGGCGGCAGGCTCCGGGTCGTCAAGCTGGGTGGCAGGCTCCGGGTCGTCAAGCTGGGCGGCAGGCTCTGGGTCGTCAAGCTGGGCGGCAGGCTCTGGAACATTAGGCTGAACAGCGAGCACCACAGGCACTGGCTCAGCAAGCTGGGTAATGGGCTCCGGCCCAGTGGGCTGGGTAACGGCCCCCGGCTCAGCGAGGCAGCAAAAACCGCTCACAGGATACCAAACACTAAGCCAGTATAAGATGATACTCCCACAGCCACACAGATGCCGACTCTGCACGATAAGTAGATAATAGATTGAAGAGCTCTGGATGGCCGCACTACCGTGAAAAAAGCACATTTCATTAAAATGTTGCAGGTCACATCAAAGTGGACATATAGGACAAAAAGCAGCTAACACGTTTCACATCAATGGATGCTTACTCATAGCTAAGGAACAGTCATCACAACTGAGGTATATAAAGGGAGGTGATTAAACAAAAACATGTATAACACCTGGAGATAAAACACTTAACCAAGCGGATAAAAACCACACCTCTCAAAATCCATACAAGTTGTGATAACCTGTGAATGCCCAATTACAATGAAAAACAAACAAAAAATTAGTTCAACATAAGAGAAAAGCGAGTTTTAAAAAACACAATATATGCATTCGTGAATTTTCATGAAATGAAATAACATGAAATACAAACATTCAAAACTGAGCAGTCATAAAATAATGACACAATGTAGCAATACATAGGAAATACATATAATAAAAATGAAAAACAAATAATGAAAGTAGAAAACAAACATGTAAATTGTTATGTTTATAGTAAAATGGTGTCATTGTAGCAGACATGATCTAAACCCCTATAAATATAGAAGAGTAAAGTTTTTTAAAGGTACGTCCGTCAAATGAAACACCATTAAATATCATAACAGACATGCTAGGTCGTATTATTCTTCATGAGCCCAACCACCATACACCAGACAAATATCCAAAAACCCTAAATATGGAACTAACACTGGAGCATGACGGAACGGGATTGCCAGAGATCATCGGAAGACCGATAGAATCTGTGGCAGCCATTCCCAAATCAAGTGTCCAGAAACCATAATTAAACTATATCTCAATTAAACTGAGGGATATGCTGGAGTACGGGGAGGAACGAAAAAAAAAAAAAAAATCGAACAAATAACCAATGTGTGCTCTGGTATTTTAAAAAACAAAAACATATATATATGCACATATATGTCCCCAAAAGGTAATGATATGCCAGGAACAAAAAAATATATTCATGGATTATGAGTCATGATCAATAAGATGCAGCTCGAAAACCAAGAAAAAAGTTACAAAAAGCTACAAGAAGGAGGAACTAACAAAGTAACATAAGAAAAAACCCATAATCAAAAGGACCAAAATAGAAAAAGGACAAGCAACCAAACACTAGGTTTGAAGAGTCCGTATATATATGAAAAGTCGCTGGAGAATTACGGGTTAAATATTGGAAAACCAGACTTCAGCATTACAAAGTGGGAAGTCTCGCTTCACGTGCTGCAAAGTTGAATTACAAAAAAGCCAAATGCCTAGAGTATCTCTATCATAATACACCATAGCAGGGATCCATATATGTAAAAATTGCCGCTAAAGAGACTACAGACTGTATACTGGAAAGTCAAACTGCAGCATTACGGGGCGGAAGGTCTCACTTCGCATACTGCAGGCTTCAATTGCAGAGAGAAAACCAATACCTGACAGGCTTAAATCACAAATGAACCTAATTCCTAAGGTGTCTCTATAATGCCGTGTATATAAAAAATGCTACTAGAGAAGCTACAGACTGTGTATTGGAAAGCCAGATTGCAGCATTGCGGAGCGGGGAGTCTCACTTTGCATGCTGCAAGCTTCAAATGCAGAAAAAAGACCAATACCTGGCAGGCTTAAATCACAAACATACCTAAAGTCTAATGCCGCGTACACACGGTCGGACTTTTCACCTACAAAAGTCCGACAGCCTGTCCGACATACTTCCGACGTACCTTCGGCGGACTTGCGGCAGACTTTCTTACGAACGGACTTGCGCACACATGACCACACAAAAGTACGACAGCCTAGTACGCGGTGACGTACACCAAGTCCGACGAGACTATAAAACGGAAGTTCAATAGCCCGTACGACACCCTTTGGGCTCCTTCTGCTAATCTCGTGTTTATCTCGTGATAGTAGAAGTTTGGTGAGAGACGATTCGCGCTTGTGAGACTCGTATTTTTCAGTTCGTTTTAACTGTTGTTCAGTCTGTGCTTGTGAGGTTTGTATCTGCTTTTCAGTGCGTTTGGTCAGTTGGCATTGAGAAATCTTTGTTTTATTGGCCGCTCGTTCCTGATTTTCAGGTCGTTCTTCACAGGCCTTGCTGTTCTTCAGTGCGTTCTGTTTAGTGCGTTCTGACCAGCCGACCGTTTTGAAGCCATGTTACCTGTACGTACTCGTCGTAGAGCTTGTGCATTGTATGTGCTTGGTGCTGTAGTTTATTCTTCAGCCCAAGACCAGTCCATGAACAGGGCGAGGAGGAGTTCATGGACCAAGAATTGGTTGCTTCAGCGTGACCAGTTCTGTCACATGCCTTTGCTCCGTGAGATCCGTGAGAATAATCCTGAGGATTTCAGGAACTTTCTCCGGATGACGGACCCCGTTTTTGACCGTTTGTTGGCTTTGCTGACCCCCTATATCAGCAGGCAGGATACCTGCATGAGGCAAGCCATCACTCCGGAGCAGAGGCTGGTCGCTACCTTGCGGTATTTGGCCACAGGGAGAAGCCTGCAGGACCTTAAGTTCTCGACAGGCATCTCCCCCCAGGCTCTGGGGATCATTATCCCAGAGACCTGTTCTGCCATCATACAGGTCCTGCAGAAGGACTATATTAAGGTAAGATATTTTTCTTTTATTAGCATCACATGTTCTTTTATGTAATCTTTGATAATGTAATGTATTTCTTGCTTCAAACACTACTTACCATCATTGCAATATAGTGTGAATGTCCCCTTTTTATCCTCACACATGCTGGAATTTTTTCCTGTTATTTTTTGTCATGCATGTATATTTTCCTTCAATAACCTTCCCAGCATGAAGTGATGGGAACATATCCACCTAGTCTACTCATTTTGAATGTATTTTGTTGGAGTGTATTTAGTGTGCTTATAATTAGCAATTATCTAGATTTCACAACCCCCCCACCCCCCCCACCTAAACTCACTCCAAATAGTGTGCTGCTAATGAGCAATTATCTAGATTTCACAACCCCCCCACCCCCCCCCACCTAAACTCACTCGAAATAGTGTGCTGCTAATGAGCAATTATCTAGATTTCACAACCCCCCCACCCCCCCCACCTAAACTCACTCCAAATAGTGTGCTGCTAATGAGCAATTATCTAGATTTCACAACCCCCCTACCCCCCCACCTAAACTCACTCCAAATAGTGTGCTGCTAATGAGCAATTATCTAGATTTCACAACCCCCCCACCCCCCCCCACCTAAACTCACTCCAAATAGTGTGCTGCTAATGAGCAATTATCTAGATTTCACAACCCCCCCACCCCCACCCTCGTTAAAATTTGCTTGAATGTTCTGTGGTGTTGATTTGTCTAAAGCAAATATATGTTGCAGTTTGCAAAATGCATGTGCACTCTACAAGTGCATTTGTTCCAGTGCTTTAGTAAATGAGCAGAAGCTCTGCTGATTTCCATCATCAAATCATATGCAAGCCTCAAAGTGTTTTCATTAATTGCCCTTGCCTGTGATTGTGTACTCCTTGCAACATGAATGCCTTTTTACATTACCTCATTTACTGTAAGCTGGTTAGCAACTGCACCTGCAGAGTGCGACAACTGCAGTCTTGTAGCCTTTTTAGTCCCTAAATTCCTGCGTGTCCTAAAAGTAATTTTTTTTAGGGATTTCACAACCCCCTAAAATGTAATCAATGTTCCATCAGAGGGGGTGAGCAATCTGATAAGTGTGCCTTTCCATATTAGTTATTCCAGAAGAATTAAATTATTGAATGTTATACTGATGCTGGGGAATAATGTTTTTAATTGTCTAATTTTCTTGCAATGTTAGCTTCCAAATTAATTGATTTTGGTTTTCTTGTTTGATTCCCCAGTTTCCTTCAACGCCACAGGAATGGCAGACTGTGGCATCCCATTTTGCCAGCCGTTGGGACTTTCCCAATTGTGGAGGGGCTATAGATGGGAAACATGTCCACATTGTGCCACCACCTCATTCGGGGTCATATTATTTTAATTATAAGGGGTTCCACAGTATTGTTTTAATGGCGGTGGTGTCGGCACACTATGATTTTTTATATGTGGACGTGGGGAAGAATGGCCGGATGGAGGAGTATTTGCCCAGACGGAGTTCTGCCAGCGTCTCCAGAGTGGTGGCCTGGGATTGCCACCTGATGAGGATAACGTGGAAGGACTCCCCTTTGTCTTCATTGCCGATGAAGCCTTCGCTCTCAGCAAGCACCTCATGAGGCCATTCCCCCAAAGAACCCTCACCCCGGAGAGGAGGGTTTTTAATTACCGGCTGGCCAGAGCTAGAAGAGTGGTTGAGAATGCGTTTGGAATTCTGACCAGCCGGTTCCGCCTGTTTCAAACAGCCATTAATTTGGCGGAATACAAACTTAATTTTATCATTTTATCGTGCTGCATTCTGCACAACTTTTTAAACAAGCATTCTACCAATTATATAGGCACAGTTGGGCCTGAGGCCGGACAAATAGAAGCCAACCTTACAGGCCTGGATACTGTCCGTACTGGCTTGGCCCCCCAAAGTGCCCGTCAAGTTAGACAGCAATATGTTAATTATTTTATGGGTAGGGGGGCCATTGCAATGGGCCAGGATATATAATTTTTTACAATAAAAAAAATATTGCGGAAATCTGGCATTATATTTATTGCTTGCCTTTCTTTTGGGCTGTCTCCTAGGTTATGGTCGAGCAGTTGTAGTGCCAACTGTATTTGAATTTTAAAAATGTCTAAATAAGCTCCATTGCCACTGTAAACAACTTTTTTACAATTATAACCAAACTGATACTGAGCCTTGAAATAACAAACCACACATTTTTTAAAATCCTATAAGGAGATGTTTTTATTAATGGTTGTTATGCATTCAGTTCTGCATTTAGTATAAAATGTTCATAGACAAAAATATAATGATATCTTAATAATGTAGCAAAATATAATTATATTTAAATATTTCTACCTAATCCACAAAAAAATATTTTTGGCTTTTTGATTTTCGCAAACAGGCTTTTTTTTTTTTTTTTTTTTGGAAAATCAATTTTTTTTTTTTTTTTTTTTTTAATCAAGTTTTTTTTTTTTTTTTGGTTTTTTAAAATTAATTTTTTTATTTTTTTTTGGTTTTTGCAAATCAATTTTTATTTTTTTTTGGTTTTTTAAAATCAAGTTTTTTATTTTTTTTTGGTTTTTTAAAATCAATTTTTTTATTTTTTTGGTTTTTTAAAATTAATTTTTTTATTTTTTTTTGGTTTTTGCAAATCAATTTTTTTTATTTTTTTTGGTTTTTTAAAATCAAGTTTTTTATTTTTTTTTGATTTTTTAAAATCAAGTTTTTTATTTTTTTTTGGTTTTTTAAATTTTTTTTATTTTTTTTTGGTTTTTGCAAATCAATTTTTTTTATTTTTTTTTGGTTTTTTAAAATCAAGTTTTTTATTTTTTTTTTGGTTTTTTAAAATCACTTTTTTTTTTTTTTTTTTTTGTGTTTTTTAGAAAATCAAGTTTTATTTTTTTGTGGATTTTTGAGGTATTTACGAGAAACAGCCCTCCTTTTTTACATTAGGTTAAACAGCCATTTATGTTCTGCCAAAAAAAGAAAGAGAAGGCCCAGAATGGGGTCAGCAAAACAGGAAATGAAGGACATGATTGATGTTTTGGGGTTTAAAAAAGGGCATTTAGATTCGACCCAAAACATCAATCATGTCCTTCATTTCCTGCTGCATACGATCCAGCCGATTACGCATTTCATCAATGTCTTTATTCCAGGCCATTATTTGACCAATTAGCCGTTGGGCACTTTCAGAGGTGAAATAGTCACTTCTTGTTGTTGTACCTAAAGTGGAATGAAACCAAAAAATGTCTTTAGAAATATGCACACATACATAGTTTACCTTACCATAAATAAAGCTGTTGTCTCAGACACTGACCTGGTGGGGTGCCCATGTAGCCTAATTCCTCCACATCCTCGGGGGTGGCACTGTTGCTTGAATCAAGCACAACCAGATCCCCTAAAATAGAGTAGACAAATTACATTAAACAAAAGGCAGCCATGCATAGATTAACGTAAGCTGGTGTGTCAGACACTCACCTGGTGGGGTGCCCATGTCGCCCACCTCTCCTTCCTCCACATCCTCAGTGGGACTTGGGCTGATTTCCCAATCATGTTTGGCTTGGGGTGGACTGTCTTCTTGTTGGCTGAGTGATTTTTCCCCTATGTGAAACAAAAAATTATTAATCTACTTAGCACACAGATATTTTAGTACATAGTAATTTTGCAACATTTGTAGTGAAGTGGTTTGTGTAGAGTTCCTATTTTACCTCAATATTTAAAATTATAAAGACATATCGGATAGATAGATATCAATATCTCAAAATATAGTTAATAATCTTTTGATCTCTCTCTATATCTGGAACAAAATCTCTAAATATCTAACTAAATGTAAAGCAAAAAAATTAAGATAACTTCAAATATTCAAAAAGAATGTTTTACATTTCTATATCTATCTATCTACCTATCTCTATATTTCTCTCTCTCTATATATTTCTCTCTCTCTCTATCTATATCTATATCTATATCTATCTCTATATATATATATATATATATATATATATCTCTATATCTAGATATATCTATATATCTATATCTATATCTATATCTAGATATCTCTATATATCTATATCTATATCTATATCTATATCTATATATCTCTATATATCTCTATATATCTCTATATATATATATATATATATATATATATATATATATATATATATATATATATATATATATATATATATATATATATATATATATCTCTATATCTATATATAGATATATCTATATCTAGATCTATATATCTAGATCTATATATCTAGATCTATATATCTAGATCTATATATCTAGATCTATATATATATATATATATATATATATATATATATATATATATATATATATATATATATATATATATCTATAGATATAGATATAGATATAGATATATATATATCTATCTATCTAGATAGATAGATATATAGATATATAGATAGATATATATATAGATATATATATAGATATATATATATATATATAGATATATATATAGATCTATCTATAGATATGTAACGAGGTTTATTAAAAGATCGTTTAAAACGATGAACAAAAAATCGTATAGGAAGGAAAAGCACATGGAGCAGTATACAAGGTAATAAACACAAGAGAAAAACACGACAAGTACTTACTTTTTTTAAGAACTTTCCGGATACGTCGGTATTGATCCGGCTCCCTGAGTTTCAGGTCAGACCATCTTTTTCTCAATTGATCTTTGGAGCGCTGGACCCCAAAAGATGCCTGCAAAGTCTCCACGACCTTCGCCATTATTTTGGCCTTGCGCAAATTTGGCCGTGCGTACGGCCCATAATTGCCATCATAGTCGTCTTTGTGAAGAATGGCCACCATCTCCACCATCTCTTTAAAACTCATATTAGAGGCCTTAAATCTAGGCCTCATAGATTTCGTTGACGTTCCAGCCTCCGGGCTGTCTCCACTACCTGAGGTCGTCAACATTTCAGTTGTCTCCGCCATTCTTTAACTCCACTACGCGCCGTAACAAAAAATGGGCGGAGAACAGGAGTTAAAATCGAACGTCAGGGGCGGGCGACGCAGGCGGAGTTTCACACATGCGTAGTGTATAAAGAGGGGCCTTGCGCACGTGTCGTACGTACGTTCTGTGCGTCGAATTAGGGGGCGGAGAACATGAGTTAATTTCGAACGTCAGGGGCAGGCGACGCAGGCGGAGTTTCACACATGCGTAGTGTATAAAGAGGGCCCTTGCGCACGTGTCGTACGTACGTTCTGTGGTAGGTGATAGTGGACCAGGACGTTACAAAACGAAGGTAATTTTAGATATATATTTTTTGGGTTTTATGGTCATGACTTTGTAGCAAGCGGCCTATATGGCTTGATAGATTGATGAGGCCTACATAGGGAGAAGATGATGAGGGGTTAGCAGAAACCTATAATAAAAGTGTTTTTTGTCTTGTGACTTCATTTTTTCCAGATATAATGAATCCCCTATTTAAGGATCCAGAGTTCCTTACAGCTTTTATTTCGAAATATCGAGAGATGAGGAATTTGTGGGAGGTGAAACACCCTCAGTATTATGCAAAGCATGTGAGGAAGTCAACGCTGGAGAGACTTCTGGCCTTTGTCCAGGCGACCATCCCGGAAGCAACAATGGAGACATTGCTCAAGAAAATTGGGGTCTTGAGGAACATGTATAAGAGGGAGCATAAGAAGATCCAGGAATCAAGGAGATCAGGAGCATCAGCAGATGATGTTTATGTACCCAGGCTGTGGTACTACAATCAACTCCGTTTTCTGGATGACCAGAATGAAGCCAGGCCATCACTTTCAACCCTTCCCTCCACCCTTCCCTCCACCCCAGCAGAGGCTGATGAGGAGCAAGCTGGGTCTTCCATCCTGGATGAACCAGATATGACCATCTGGAGTCAGGTACATTATTTTAACAAATATTTACTGTACTAATATTAATGATGTTAACTGGATGTTATAATTGTCTAAAATAATTTGGCACTCAAAATTGTGTATACATATCAATTGACAGTAGTGGCTAAATATGTTTGGCACCTGCTTGAAATAATTAGGTTGTCTGATTAGACTCTTTTATTAAAGAGATGTATTCACATTGAATTTGCTAGTCATGAGAAGCAAACTGTGTGTCATTGATGAACCCAAAAAAATATACTCAAACTATTGTCCTTTTTTTATACACAGGATGAGTCCATCCAGGAGGAATGTGGGGAAAGTGGCAGGCAGGAGGAGACCGGGCCCATGGACAGCCTGGAGGAGGCCGGATTCACCATCATCCTGGAGGAGGCTGGGCCCAGTGTCAGGCAGGAGGTGGCTGCTCCCAGTGAGGTGGCTGCTCCCAGTGAGGTGGCTGCTCCCAGTGAGGTGGCTGGGCCAAGTGAGGTGGCTGGGCCCAGTAGGAGCCTGACCGAATCCCAAGTGCCTCCCCTCCACCTTCCCAAAAAAAGGGCCAGGAAGGGGATGGTCACACAGGACGCATCCCTGCGCCTCATGCAAGAGGCCACCCGTTTTTTAAGGAGCCCCCCCGAAGCGGAAGAATCCTATGGCTGCTACTTAGCCAGCAGGCTTCTTCAGATGGATTGGGAGCAGCGCCTCATTTGTGAGCGCCTATTTGGGGAAACAATCCATAAGGGGCTGCAGGGCACGCTAACACAAAACACCCAACTACATGAGGCAGCCCCCCCTCCTCTTCCTCCTCCTCCTCCTGCCACAACTGAAACACCAGAGCCACAGCCTCAAAAGAAGGCTACAGGGAAGGCTGCAGGGCAGCGTGGAGGAAAGGCTGCAGGGAAGAGAAGAAAGTGATGACCTGGGTTCAGTCTGGTCTGACAGAAGACGCAGGCTGTTGTAGGACCACAGTCTGGGGACATCTAGATCATCTGCTGGTGCTGTTGATCTCTGGGATTCTTGGACCAGATTGTGCTCCCTCTTATATGGACTCCGCAAGATCCCAATTTTCTGGTACACCTACTTTTTCCAGCGTTGACTTCCTCTTTATTTTATTTTGACCATGAATAAATGGATCTTTTTTGAGTTTAGCAAAAGACTTTATGTGTTTTCTTTGAAATCATTGATTTTACACACAATGTTAAATTAACAAGGGACAACAATCTCATTGAGTTTGGAAAAAACACACCAAAAATACATTACTAATGTTAATAATGTTCAAGTGGTAAGTCTTGAAAATAAAAAAATTTACATAACCAAAAACGGTGCTTTGGGTTAACTTTATCTAAAAACTAAAAAATAATCACTATAAAAAAAAAACAGAATAATGGGTTCTTTGTGGTAACTTTACAAACCTAAAAAAAAAAAAAAAAAAAAAAAAAAAAAAAAAAGGGGAAAAAGTATTATTAGTATGGAAACATTGTTTTTAAAATGCATACTATATCATTCATGAGATCAAAGAGAAAAAGAATCCAGAAATCAGTTTGGGAGAACTCTGATTATGAACAGCAAAACACCTTCGTTCTTTAGAGCCTTCGTAAAGAAGAAATAAAATGCGCTGCATTCAACGATCACAGATTTTGCAGCGTGATGAATGTGCTACCTACAATACGAACACTAGTTTTACTAGACCGAGTGCTTCCGTTTAGTTTTTGCTTATGAGCATGCGTCGTTTTTTTGTCCGTCGGACTAGCATACAGACGAGCGGACTTCGGGGTCCGTCGTAGTTTCGACGTAAAGATTTGAAGCATGCTTCAAATCTAAAGTCCGTCGGATTTGAGGCTAAAAAAGTCCGTTGAAAGTCCGGAGAAGCCCACACACGATCGGATTACCAGCCAGCTTTAGTCCGTCAGCGTCCGTTGGACTTTTGTAGACGAAAAGTCCGACCGTGTGTACGCGGCATAAGGTATCTTTACCATTATGCACCGTGGCAGAAATCCGTATGTGTGAGAGATACTGCCAGAGAGACCATCTGCCAGAGAGAGTATCTCTATCATAATACACCATAGCAAGGATCCATATATGTAAAAATTGCCACTAAAGAGACTACAGACTGTATACTGGAAAGTCAAACTGCAGCATTACGGGGCGGAAAGTCTCACTTCACATACTGCAGGCTTCAACTGCAGAGAGAAAACCAATGCCTGACAGGCTTAAATCAAAAATGAACCTAATGCCTAAGGTGTCGCTATATTACCGTGTATGTAAAAAATGCTACTAGAGAAGCTACAGACTGTGTATTAGAAAGCCAGATTGCAGCATTACGGAGCGGGGAGTCTCACTACGCATGCTGCAGGCTTCCAATGCAGAAAAAAGACCAATACCTAGCAGGCTTAAATCACAAACATACCTAAAGTCTAAGGTATCTTTACAATTATGCACCGTGGCAGAAATCCGCATGTGTGAGAAATACTGCCAGAGAGACTAAGGCTGTATATTAAAAAGTCAGACTGCAGTATTGTGGAGCGAGGAGTCTCGCTTCACGTACTGCAGGTTTTGATTATAGCAAAAACCAATAGCTGAAAAGGTCTCTATCATTATGCACCACGGCTAGGATAGTGTTACGTATATATGGCACTATAGCATAAAAGTTCTAGAATACAGATACTGGATACAATACCGACAGCAGCAAGAAACAACATGAAATAGTGCCATAAAAATCCATACAACACAAACAGAAAAAAACTGTGTCACTTCAGGCATAGCATATAGGGTTGAAAAAGATGGGAAATAACAGTCTATAAACTGGAACCTCGGACTGCAGCGCTAAGAGGAGAGAAATCCCTCCTCATGTGCTGTAAACACAGGTGGCCAAGGGAACCACAATGTCCATAGAGTCTATATGTTGAAAGTAAAAATGAATGTAAATGTAAGAGTCAAACAAAACCTAAAAAGCATGTAATATTTAAATATAAACATGGTAATATAGACTAGACTGGAATGCAAAGCCTCAAAAAGTGACTTGAAGCACAGGACTGCAGCGCTAAGGAGAAAACTGTCTCACTTCATGCGCTGCAATCTCTGATTACCAAAAATCAAATTATTGTTAATGGGAACTATATATAAAGAGTAATAGTGGAAGCCAAATTAAGGGCCACCATGGACCCCAAAAGGCATTAATCCAAAACAGATAGAAACTGATTAACCATAATATAACTAAATATGGAAAAATAAAATCCCTAGATAGCCAACAAAAGACATTATTGTCAACTTTGATCCAACCATAACAAAGATGTAGTATGTTATGGGGTATGATCAGAAAACCTCTAAAACCACTAATAAAAATGGGATACATCCCATTCAAAGTTTAACCCAGATGGTTGACGGGTATCTAAAAAGAAAATCCATTTAACCTCCTGTCTACACAGAATTTTAAATTCATCTCCTCCTCTAGGTGGTTTCTTAATTTTCTCTAAACCGTGAATAGCAAGACTGGTAGTGTCCTTCAGATGATGGACATTCCAGTGCCGTGCTACATTGGTTGGATGGTTCTTAGTAATGTCATATAAATGGTCATAAAGCCTATCTTTTAGTCTACGAGTGGTCCTTCCAACATACTGTACTTGGCATTCTTTGCAGGTGATTGCATATATGATGTACCTTGTGTTACAATTTATAAATGAGCGTAATTTGTATGTACGACCTGTAGAAGTTGACACCAATTTGTCACCTTTTAGAATGAAGGAACACTAAGCACACCCAATGTTTCCGCATTTAAAAGTGCCTTGAAACGATAGTCAGGTATCAGAGTTTACTGTACTAGAGAACAAACTGGGCGATAGAAGGCTGCCTAGGGATGGGGGCCTTCTAGATACCATTCGTATCCCCTTTTTAAGAACGTGAGAGTAAATGGGATCATGTTGCAATACCGGAAGGTATTTGTTAACTTTTTTTTATTTTAACAAACTCTTCACTGTACGAAGTAGAAAAAGTAGGGATGCTGGACTTTATGTGTTTACCCTTGGGTTTATCACAGAGTAAAACATGTCTGGGGGTATGATTGACTATATTAAAACCTCGATCGATGATGGAGCTTGAATACCCCCATGACTTGAATCTAGCTGATATAAGTCTGGACTCCTGTTCAAAATCATTTTCCTTACTACATAACCTTTTCAACCTAAGAACTTGACCTACTGGGATGCTATTTATGGTGTGGCTTGGATGGCCAGAATCCGCTAGCAAGCAATAAATTCCCAGCACTGGGCTTCCTGAAAAGACTGGAGACTATCTTGCCCTCCACCCCAGTAAGTTTAACATCCAGAAACTCTATTGTGTTGGAATTCATGGTTCCTGTAAACTTTAGATTAAGATCGTTGTCATTCAAGTATGATAACCATTTGTCAAAATCATCCACAGGCTTAGAAACAAGAAACAGAAGGTCATCAATATAACGACAATAAAAGATGGTGTCTGAATGACGAGGGCCACCAGCCCCAAAGATGCAGTGCTTTTCCCACCAGCCCATGTACAAATTAGCCAGGGACGGAGAGAATTTGGCCCCCATCGATGCACCGCACCTTTGGAGGTAGTGGCCCCCGTCGAACATAAAAAATTGAGTTAACAGAAACTCCAAACACATCAAAATAAATTCCTGTAAAGCAAAAGAGAAAGTCCCTGATCTACATAAAAAGTAAGACACTGCTCGCAAGCCGGAGGCATGGGGTATGGAGGAATAAAGGCTTGAGACATCACAGGAGATCCAACAGTATTCATCATGCCATTCGATGGTGTCTAACTTGGCCAGTAACTGTTTGTGTTTCGAAGGTAGCTAGGAAGTTCTGTGACTAAAGGCTGCAGTTGTTCATTGACCCATTGTCCCAGTCGCTCATTAAGAGAGCTGATTCCCGTGACAATTGGTCTGCCCCTAAGAGGAGAAAAGCCCTTATGCACTTTAGGCAAATGATGAAAAATGGGCATAATCGGAGACTCTGGTATTAACATTTCTTTGTCTTTGATTGACAGTATCCCTGTGGAGAGCGAGCTTGACACCGGGCACTGGTCCGGCAAGCCGAATAACGGGTACTAGCTTAACAGGCTGAGTGACGGACTCCGGTTCAGCAGACTGAGTAACGGGCACCGGTTCAGCAGGCTGAGACACGGGCACCGAAACTTCAGGCTGAGACACGGGCACCGAAACTTCAGGCTGAGACACGGGCACCGAAACTTCAGGCTGAGACACGGGCACCGAAACTTCAGGCTGAGACACGGGCACCGAAACTTCAGGCTGAGACACGGGCACCGAAACTTCAGGCTGAGACACGGGCACCGAAACTTCAGGCTGAGACACGGGCACCGAAACTTCAGGCTAAGACACGGGCACCGAAACTTCAGGCTGAGATTCCAATTTCAAGACATAAGGCTGGAAGGCAGGCAATGAGACACCAGGCTGGAAGGCAGGCAACGAGACATCAGGCTGGAAGGCAGGTACCAGGATATCAGACTGGAAAGCGGACACATAAGACTGAGAAACAGGCACATCAGACTGGGAAACAGAGACATCAAGCTGGAAGGCAGGCACCGAGACATCAGGTGGGACGGCAAGCACTGAGGCATCAGGCTGGAAGGCGGACACATCAGACTGGAAGGCAGGCACATCAAGCTGGAAGGCAGGCACATCAGGCTGGAAGGCAGGCACATCAGGCTGGAAGGCAGGAACATCAGGCTGGAAGGCAGGCACCGAGACATCAGGCTGGAAAGCGAGCACCGAGAAATCAGGCTGGAAGGCGGGCACATTAGACCGGTAAGCGGGCACATCAGGCTGGAAAGCAGGCACATCAGACTGGGCAGCGGGCACATCAGACTGGGCAGTGGACACCAAGACATCAGACCGGGCAGCAGGTACTTGAACTTCAGACTGGGTAGCAGACACAGGCACTGGCACATCAGGCAGAATGGCGGGTACTGGCACAACAGGCTGAACAACAGGTACATGGGGACTGGATAGTAGCCACTGGAGCATCAGACTGGAACATGGATGCTGGGATGTCAGGCTGAGCAGTAGGTACTGGGGCCTCAAACTGGACAGCAGGCACAGGCATTGGCACAAGAGGCTGAGTAGCAGACACTGGCACATCAGGCTGGACAGCGGAAAGGAACACATCAGGCTGGGCAGCAGACAGAGGCTCATCAGACTGGGAAGTGGGCACATCGGACTGGAGGGCAGGCTCATTGGACTGGACAGCGGGCACCGAGACATCAGACCAAGCAGCAGATACTGGTACTTCAGACTGGGCAGCAGACACAGGCGCTGGCACATCAGGCAGAACAGCAGGTAATGGCACAACAGGCTGAACAACAGGTACATTGGACTGGGTAGCAGGCACTGGGGCATCAGACTGGGTAGCAGGCACTAGGACGTCAGACTGGGTAGCAGGCACTGGGAAGTCAGATTGGGTAGCAGGCACTGGGACGTCAGACTGGGCAGCAGGCACTGGAACATCAGACTGGGTAGCAGGTACTGGGTTGGCAAATTTAGGTGGGTCATCAGGTTCAACTGGCATGACGGTAGGTTGGTTGGTGTGGAGGCAGGTTGGTTTACTGGCAGGATTGTATGGGTCGGAAAGAACTTTTGTTTCCTTTTTCTTTTATCCACTGCAGCTTTGTACGTAGGTGCAGGGCTGTAAGAAAAGAAAGTAGTTGGGCAAAAAGAAGACCAAGGAACAGTGGCTGGAGGAGAGTTTTGTGGGATTTTTACAGGTGGAGGAGAAGAGGGAGGTGGATTGAAAGCAGGATAGGTGCAGTGAGTGGAGACTGGGTAATAATACTTGGTGGAAAGCTGTGTATACTGGGTTGTAGCTGAGGTTGCCATGAGCGATGGGGAATAGATTTTTGGGAAGGCAGGTGATTAATGGCAGGGCTGGGTTGTTGTGGCTTGGCTAAATAAAGGAGATCTGACCATGCCTGTAGCACAGGTTGAACAAACATCGATTCACAGACAGCCTGACTATCCAGAGATTGCACTGAATGGATGCAATTAGACAACACCTGCTGTGAACAAGAGGCATAACATTCCATGAAAATGGCTAGATCATCCCCTAATAACCATACCAGGGATTCAACTTGGCCATAATTGAAGGGGGGGGGGGATCATCGCTTCCTTCGGGAAAACATGACAGGGCTGGTTTTGCACATAACTGTATCAGGGGCTGAACATCTTCAAAAGACATGTAACCCTGATCCACTAGGGAATGAGCTGATCGGATTGTTTCCATGAGCTGGTCACTGGTCCAATCTTTTAAAATCTGGCAGCAATATTCACCATCCTCTTCCGCTAGCAGAGAATAATAGGTAATTTCATTTAAATCAATCTTAATACGTCCAACAAAACAGGGCGATTCCTCAGTGCAGCCACGTCTGGTAGGGATGGCCTTGGTGTACTGTCAGAGAATTAGTAAACCAGACTGTGTTGACTGCACAGAAGAAACCAGAAACATATATAAGTGAATAAAATTGTGTTTATTTACATAAGTGACAGGTAAGTGAATATAACAGTGCACAACCAACCTCAAGACCCACAAACAACAAAACAGTATATACAATAAAATGGGAGATACCGGAACCATAAACAGAAGCCAGGCCAAGGTCATACACCGGGAGATCAGCAGATGGTAAGGACGGCAAACCAACAGGACAGGGAGAGGATGGATGGATGGGATGCAGGGCAGGGATCCAAGGTAACCAGGAAACAGAAGGGACAGGACCAGGAAGGGCTCGGGATAGGGAATGGATCAGATCAGATCAGGGCAGGGCAGGACAGATGCAGGCTCAAGGTAAAAATAACAGGCAGCAAGGTCAGACTGCAAGGAGAGAGAGAGACACCAAGGCAAGCATGTGAAGGCTTGCCAGGTATCAGCCTGCTGTAATTGCCCTCACGTTACACCTGAGTGCAGAAGGTGCTGTCTGCTCCATACTGCCGAAATACACCCGTTGGTGGACACTGGTACTACAGCCCAAGGATGCAACAGTGCCACCAGCAGGTGAATCCTCTTATTACAGGTCCTGGGTGATGGAAGACACCCGCTGTGGACACTGGTACTGCGATCCAAGAGACCGACAGCGCCATAAACGGGTGAACCTTTTCATGATACTAGCTCTCCAATTAAGGAAAATATCCTTAGAAAGGATGAGAGTTCAGATATGAAAAACTTTCAGGATCTGTCCAATATCACTCTGCAAGACCTGCACCCACTTCTAGATGTCCTACAGACAAGGGGCGCCCACTACAGATGGAAGTTTCCTTTCTGCCTCTCTGCTTCACTTGCAGGCAAATTAGCATTACTAAGAGTACCTCCCTCATTTCTGCTAGACCCTAAACATCCCTCTCGTCTCTGTACCGATCACCACAACATGGATCACCCTCACCTGCTAGCCGTAGGCCCTGTTTCAGCTCCAGCTCTACTGCCTCTCCTGCACACCAGAGATCCAGACAGGCATCATATATCCTATCATGATATGGCACGCTGATCTGCAGTTACATTTGTTATCTAGACTGATCCATGGAACTGTTTTGTTTGTTTTTTTGCATACATATAATAACACTGTCTAACCTCTCACATTCCTTAAGTGACATGTACCTATGCAAACAAATCCCTAATTTGCTATATTATATGATACCCAAGTCTACTTTTATAGACATTAAGATCAGAAACGGCATACAATCTCTTGGATGCCTTATATCCGCAAGGAAAATAGGCTTTATAACACAGTGTGTGTGAGATTCTCTTTCAATACCAAATTACAGAGAAAGTTACTGGAAAACTAATACTCGCTTTTTAGGAATTTATAGCCATTGATCCCAATCTCATGCCAACGTCTCTTGTTTTCGTCCAAAAGGTAGATGCCGAAGAAATGTCTTATCCTTTGAAAGTTAAATGTTTTAATGTTTAGGTTGAACCTTAGACTTCCGGGAACTATGTTAGTTGGGGAAAAGGATTCTCAAAAAATTTTAAGACAGTTGCTAGAGTTATAGTATAAAGAAACCATTTATCATATATTATCTTTTGTGAGACACCTTAATACCTCAGGTCCACCCCCCTAGTTCGATTGTTAAGTATGCCCCTACCAGGTATTCAATAGGATGTGATCTCACTACAAAATTTTGGGTTTATTAAGACATATCACATGCTACTACGATTTCAAACTGACAGGGAAACTGTGTAAGGACGCCTATTTCTCTCCTGCATGCCTGCATGAGTAATTCAACTTAACCTCACTACCTTGAAGTGAATACAGATCGAGATCCACTGATGAGGTCACCTTCTAACCTACTAATGTCCCCTAGCTAGCCACAGCTACCTACCACCCTTGTAGACTGTGACAGACCTAGCCGGGAGAGAGACTTTTGGAGGGGACTGAATGCTAGCCTCTTGCCATTCGATCGTGTGCCCTGGCATTTGGGGGAATGGTGCTCTTTGTGAGCTGTATGTCTGGGGACCCTTGAGGTGGTATTACTGTGGATTTGGGTCCTGGTCCCCCAGGACACACAGACTCTGGGGACCCTGGATTTGCCATATTAGAAATACTGGCGGATTCATAATGCTGGGACAAATACTGCTAGGAGATGCTGATGTCAATTCCAGCCACCTGTCTGTCTGTTGCCTGCTAGAATGTGTATTGTAAATAAGTCTAGTATGGGATCTAAGAGTCATTAGATCCCCATTGTTGTTTGTGTTAATTAACTCTGCTATTGTGTGAAGAAGAGTTCGGTGTTGATTTGTGATAATGTAAATTGGGTTTTCTGAGCTACAAGACGGCCAGTCTGGCCTAAAGGTCATGTCTGAGCCATCTAGGCTGTCTAAAGGGATTAGTTAATTAGCCCATGTTAATTAGGTTTCTGGTCACAGGTGTATGTTCAGAGTAATATGAGAAGGAGGTATACACCTCCTCTTTTACTGTATAAAAGAGCCTGTATTCCTTTCAATAAAAGAGATTCCTGTTTGAACTTACATACAGCCTGCCTGGTGTTTGTTCTGAGCTATCACAACTGGATTCGATCGGCACATAGCTGTAGTTTGAATCCCGGAGCATTGGATGACTGAACCATCAGATGTTGCAATCTGCAATCTAATTCTATAGCCGCAGAGGAGTGTTGGGAGAGTGGAATCGAGTGAGCAGGGGCTCGTTACATTGGTTGGCAGCCGTGGGATTTGCTCTCCAGTTACTGGGACACTCCAAACCAGCCTGCAGGAGAGCCAAGCTGAAAGACTTACTTGAGAGCCCTGGAGGGAATGGTGGGGTCGTGTTATCTTGCCGTGAACACATCCAAACCATCACCTGGATCCAAGGTCCAGATACCAGGAGAGGAGAGATACAGATACCAGCCACCATGGAAGAGGAATTCAGAAGGAGGTTGCGAGAGATGCAGATACAGCACAGAGGCCCAGTATCAGAACAGGTCCTGCTAGGATGGTTTGATTCTATCCGCTGCGAAGTGCTAGCCCGTGAGCAGCGAAACCAGGGAAAAGTTCTTCCCTCCATCCATGTAAGGTACTGGTCGCAGTATGAAGTGCGAATGCTGTTATTGGGGGAACAGCCGAACCAGGAGTGGACAGCTGAGTTAAGCAGGCTGATCCAGGCAGAAATGCAGTTGGACGAGAGCTACAGAGCCCTCCAGTGGTATGTAGCCCAAGTGTGCCCATGGACAGCGGATGACAGAACACAGAAGGCTTTCACTATGATGGCCTGGGATTGTTGTACTGGAGGCTGTCCAGGGACCCTGACTTTGAGAGTGATTGGGAGTGGCGTTTGGAGGAAATAATGGAGCAAAGAGAGCGAAGACTGAATGTCTCAGAAGTGCACTGGGCACAGGAAGATTTGGAGTTTCTGGCCGTTCAGGAATGGGAGCTTGAGATGGCCTACAGACAGCTGCTAGACTCTGCTCAGCAGCAGGGTGGGGCTCCCTTTGCCTGGGACTATCAGGAAATATCAGTTGACAACTCTGAAATCCTGGCTGAAGAGTTGACAATGTGGCAGAGTAACAGTGTGCTTTGCCAACCTGCCCCCACAGCTAGGGAGGTGGAGGTCTTATGGCGGATGCAGCAAGTGCTGACTGACCTTGATGATCCTGTTTCTGCATGGGATGATCTTGGATGGAGGAATGTGCCTGTCCAGCAGCATGCCAGAGAATCGACAGTGGAAAATCTGAAGATTGCCGTCCCCAAACCTAAAGTGCTGACAACAGGGCAGAGCTCTGCTAACCTCTGCCCAGCACTGATAGCATCTTCTGGGTTCCACGGAGAGGAGATGGTGAACCTTTATCCACAGACACCAGTTGCAGAGACAGGGGATTTGATAGACTTTTCTGCTGAGGAAGACAAACCTGGTGAGCCTCCAGCAGAAGAAGAGCTGTTATTAGGGCCAAACTTCACTGTGCTCTGCCCAGCACCAACAGAAGTATCTGTGAAGTTATAAGGAACTTCCCCAGCTGAAGCGCTGGCAACCAGACAGAGGGTCCAAGATCTCTGCCCTACACCTGCGGCGGTTCCGGAGGCTCAGGGTGAGAAGGAGGTGGTCACTTCCCAGCAGAAGATCAGGATACAGGGGGAGAAGGGAGAGGAGGTGTTCGTCGTCCCTCCCCAACAGTTGGCCAGGGTGGAGGAAGTGGTCTTTCCTCCCCAGCAAAGATCCGTGCACATGGGAGCCAGTACCACAGACATATCGTCCCAACATCCAGATGAGGGAATGGAAAAGGAAGCAGCCGGCTCACCTCCCCAATGGCAGCTACACAGTTTGGGAGTGGAGGAAGCCAGCCTCCTGCCCCAATGGTTAGCTGGAGCGGAGGATGCGGAGTCCCCAGCAGAAGTGCTGGCAACAGGGCAGAGTGCTACCAACCTCTGCCCAGCACCAGCAACAACTACAGTGTTTCAGGGAGGTGGGGCAGTCGGCCTCCCTCCCCAACAGTTAGCCGGAGCAGATGGTGTGGGGTTTCCAGCAGAAGTACTGCTGGACTCTGCCCTCAACTAACAGAGGATGGATTTCCTGTGAAGGTGGATGGGACTTCAGTCTCCACCTGTATACCCCAGGGATGCTGGGCAGTCGACCCAGATCCCCAACAGCATGGCAGAGTGAGCCCAGACACCCTGTCTTCTCTCCAGCGGCAGAAAAGACTCCAGGGAGAAGGGCCAGTCCAGGACTCTCCCTAGTGGCAGATATGTTCTCTGAGAGAGGCAGAAGCTGGCTGGGTGAGTAATGCTTTGTTTGTAACAATTTGTTTTGGGTACTGTGTGGGTACAGGCATTAGAGGACTGGAACTACTGACTAACTTCAGAGTCAACCCATCTGGGGTCTCCTCCTGTGTTAGTCTCCTGCCGAAAGGGGAGAAATGTGACAGACCTAGCCGGGAGAGAGACTTTTGGAGGGGACTGAATGCTAGCCTCTTGCCGATCGATCGTGGGCCCTGGCATTTGGGGGAACGGTACTCTTTGTGAGCTGTATGCCTGGGGACCCTTGAGGTGGTATTACTGTGGATTCGGGTCCTGGTCCCCCAGGACACACAGACTCTGGGGACCCTGGATTTGCCATATTAGAAATACTGGCCGATTCATAATGCTGGGACAAATACTGTTAGGAGATGCTGATGTCAATTCCAGCCACCTGTCTGTTGCCTGCTAGCATGTGTATTGTAAATAAGTCTAGTATGGGATCTAAGAGTCATTAGATCCCCATTGTTGTTTGTGTTAATTAACTCTGCTATTGTGTGAAGAAGAGTTCGGTGTTGATTTGTGATAATGTAAATTGGGTTTTCTGAGCTACAAGATGGCCAGTCTGGCCTAAAAGGTCATGCCTGAGTCATTTAGGCTGTCTAAAAGGGATTAGTTAATTAGCCCATGTTAATTAGGTTTCTGGTCACAGGTGTATGTTCAGAGTAATATGAGCAGGAGGTATACACCTCCTCTTTTACTGTATAAAAGAGCCTGTATTCCTTTCAGTAAAAGAGATTCCTGTTTGAACTTACATACAGCCTGCCTGGTGTTTGTTCTGAGCTATCACAACTGGATTCGATTGGCACATAGCTGTAGTTCGAATCCCGGAGCATTGGATGACTAAACCATCAGATGTTGCGATCTGCAATCTGATTCTATAGCCGCAGAGGAGTGTTGGGAGAGTGGAATCGAGTGAGCAGGGGCTCGTTACATAGACAGACTACATTTACCCGTAGTGGTCAGTAACCCCACAAGACATTTCCGGGGTATTTACTCATTACTGCCACTGATTTTTTTCTGGATTTACCCACTCCTCCCTCAAGACAGAGTAGCAGGTTCTTCCCTGTCACCAGAACACCCCTTCCTTTTGCCCCACCTATTCTCTTAACCCCTCACACCAGGCACACATTTTGCCCTCTTTGTAACTCATCCCATTTTTTTCTCCCCCTCCCTCTCATGGATTTCGCTCTCAAATTAAACTAGATTACAAAACCATCGGGCTCTCCATTGAACAGTTCCTACTTCTGCTTTACCGATGCAGTCTCAAAAACAAAAACGATATCCAAAGCCTTGAAATTAGTCTTGATTACTTTAGCGAACCTATACTGTCCTAACTCAAAACAGATAACATTTCTGGATTTGGTAGTAAACCACTTAACCACCTTCCAATCAGGCATGTTAGTGCTTGGAGGGTACTTCGAAATCCCATTACAACCCCTTTTGGACACTTCCACATCTTCACTACCACATAAGGCCCTCAAACGCATCAACCTTCTCTTACAACACCTTTTAGTACATGACACATGGCATACTCTTAACCCTGACACAAGATAATTACACCTACCTACTTACATCCCATAATAAACATTCCAGACTGGATTACTTTTTTCTATCATAAGCAGACCTCCATTTTCTTACTAACTGTACTATCGAACCTATGCTTTTATCAGATCATGACCCGATAACCATGACTTTGACTTTTCCGGAACACGTGCCATGCACCAAGCATTGGCGGTTAGACGCCTATATTCTTACTGACAAAATGCAACTATCAAAGATTTCTACATGCCTTGCGGCATGCTTCTGGGAAAATGCAGATCCGAATATATCCCCGGTCTCTATTTGGGAAGTGCACAAATGTGTTATGAGGGGAGAACTAATAGCTCTTGCTGCGCATAGACGTAAGGAAAAATAGGCCCATGTAGGCGCATGTAGAAGACCTATTGAAACAAATAGACACCGGAAGCAACGCACAAACAAACATGAGCAATACAAACACTACAGGAATTGCTTTCAGTCAGGAAGGAACTCCTACATGAACTAGATCACATAATTAGATGCAGATAAATACTGACCAAAAAACTGTTCTATGTACATAGAAACAAGAGCGGGAAATTACTTGCTTGAGCCCTTCAGTCGAAAAAAGCTGCCACAAACATCCAATACATCAACTCCTTGAAAGGTAAACTTCTTGCATCTACAGACAAGATAACCACGCAATTTTTCCGATTTTACTCAGACCTATATAACTTGAAATTAAATGCCCCAACTCAAAAAGACCAAGCCTAGAGCCCTGGCTCAGACAGTTTCTCCGCATCATACTACAAAGCATTTGCTGATATTTTATCCCTTCCTTTTCTATCTGCCTTCAACTCTTTAGCCTCCAATCCATCAGGTCTCCAAGGTTTCCTGGCAGCACATATCACAGTGATTCCCAAGGAGGGTAAGGACCCTACACACGTAGCCAACTATAGACCCATCTCATTGATCAATGTCGATCTAAAAATGTTTGCAAAAATTCTAGCAAACCATCTCTCCTCCCTTATGCCACTACTCATAAGTAATGATCAAGTTGGTTTCATCCCGGTTAGGGAAGCCAGGGATAATACCCTGAAAGCCCTAAACCTACAATACTGGCTCTCTAAAACCAAATACAAGGGTTTTTTCTTGTCCTTGGATGCGAAAAAGGCTTTCGATAGGGTGGCCTGGGACTATACTGTATGCAAGCAGTACTGACCCATGTTGGCATTCCACACAATATGCTAAATTTCATCCTTGCACTATATTCTAAGCCAACTGCTAAAGTCAGGGTCAACGGCCGCCTGTCGGATGCCTTCTCCGTGTCTAACAGCACTAGACAAGGATGCCCTCTTTCACCACTTTTATTTGTTCTCACTCTGGAACCTCTATTGGATCAACTTAGGAACAATCAAAATATCAAGGGGATCGATGTCATGGGGTGTACGTATAAAATTGCGGCATTATCCTACTCTTTCTTTCTAATCCACAACTTACAATTCCTAATCTACTTAAGGATTCTGCACACTATACTACCATCTCTAACTTGCAAATTAATTTGGCTAAATCATTTGCCCTTAACACGACGTTACCGAAGTCTGAGGTGAATGCATGCAAATCTATCTTCTTCTTTTCATGGCAGAAGAGATCCATCACCTACCTCAGAATCCAGCTTCCATTAACCTTATCTGACCTTTACATGCTTAAATACGCCCCTCTATTGCGTACTATCCAACAAGAGGGGCTTTTCTCTTGGTTTAGGCGGGCAGCTATGATGAAAATGAATGTACTTCCACGTCTCTTATACATTTTACAGACAATCCCTCTTCTCCTACCTAAAGCATTCTTCATAGCATACCGCAAAGCCTGCACCCTCTTTGTCTGGGGAGGGAAACATCCTAGAATTAGCTATAATACACTCATATTACCGGAACTGAAGGGAGTCATTGGTTTACCGGACATTGATAAATATTACTTGGCGTGCCACCTCACGAGAATAGTGGACTGGAATGTACACTGCACCACAAAAGCCTGGGTCCTTCTAGAACAGGCGAACTTGACAGTCCCCCTTCACATGGTTCCATGGTTACCTAAGCGACATACTCCTACAGCACACCCGATGGTGGGACCATCTCTGTTATGCTTCAGATTGGCATCCAAATTATTCACCCTCCCCCCTCTCTAATATAACCCTGATTACTCCCCAGACCTGTCACCTCAGTTTCTGAATGATATTTGGCCTCATGGACAGATCTATTTTTTTCACAGAGGCAATTTTCTCTCCTATGAAGCCTTAAAAGCTAAGATGCACACATCATCTGTTCCTTTTTGGACATACAGTACATCCAAGTGCGGCACTTTAATTACCTGAGAACTTCCCCTGATTCATCACACTCACATATCCAGTTTGAGGCTATCTCCAGCACTTGAGAGAGGATGGGGCGGAGCGCCAGCACGTAGGCATGCCTCAAGCACATCCCGGACCCTCGGCCCTCCCTGCACACCCGCTCTGCCTGTAGCTGGATGGCGAGATGCCAGAGCATGGAGAGATAGAGCCGGCCCTTGCCTGATGGGCTGCCGAACTCACGCTGCGGGATTGGGAGACCGCGTCCGTCCCCCTCCACCACCCTTGCCATTACTCCAGAGCCCAGAGACCAAATACCTGCCCTGGTGATAGCATCGGAGGGAGGAGGAACCACCGAAGCCTGTGACAGAGAGAGGCTCCACTGAGCAGGATGGACGTAAATGCCGTAGCAGGAAGGGGGAGCCTCACCATAGGATCCCAGTGACCTGCTGCGAAGGAGGAGGTGAGAGTGTCCTTAAGCTCATGTGTCTACCCGGTGATAGATTGTAATAGACTGGTGCAGCGAGGGGTTTGGAAGAGAGGTGGATGTGGATACCTCCTCGTATCTGGCATAAGAATCCCCCTCTATGCCCTTCCCAAAGGAGTGCTAAAAGTTGAAGTTTTTATAACACTCTAGGACTCTGGAAAGTCTATATTTGCAAGCGCAACGAGGATTTGCAAGCACATCAGATTAGAGGAGGCCTGGGGCGTTCGCCTCTCCTTCCCTGTTTTGCTCCTTATCCCATGAGCTGTATGAGCTGATCGACTGAAGACATTTGCATATAAATCATTTTTTTAATTAAGACTATACTAAGGCTCCTGGTGGTATTAGCGAAGGTATAAGTTAGAAAAATGAAGGGGAAATCAACTAAAGCAAACAAAGGGGCCACAGCTGTGTTGAGCCCTGGGAGTATACAACGCTACATGTCTGTGGACTCTAGCATTTAAGAAGAACTGCAAAGCAGCCCCAGGCTGGGAGGTCCAACATGCCCAGGGACAAACAAACAAAAACTGGTAGAAGAGGAGAACAAAACAGGGAAAGGGCAAGAAGTAACGGGAATTACCCCCAAGTTAGTTCTAAGACCCAAGATGGGGCACAGAGGAAAAGTGGGGAGGAAGAGGACCCAACAGGGAAAAGATCTCTCCAGTTTGAGGCTATCTGTTCCAGGGCCACACCACAGCGCTATATCCTATCCTTGCTATACACACACTCCTCTTCCCAAACAGCTCCCAGAAGGCCAGTAGAATGTGCCACAAATGGGAAAAACAACTTGACCCCAACCTCACAGAAGAGGAGTGGGACAGGATACTTTACCACTTACACAAGGGTTCAATAAATCTAACGACCCCGGAAGCAGGCTATAAGCTATTTTCAGGATAGACACCCTTTACTCATTCACAAATTTACAACCACAGCCTCTCCCCTATGTTGGAGATGTCAGGCTGACCCTGGCTCCTTGCTACACTTATGGTGGTCATGCACAAAAATACAGCTGTTTTGGTCTATGGTACATGCAGAGTTGCAGATGCAGCTAAAATAACCTCTTATACTCTTGACTACACCCCTGCCCAATACTTGTTACATCATTCCTCTCTACCGAAATCTGTGCATCACAAATCACTAGCTTTACATCTTGTAAATGCTGCCAGACGATGCATTTCTGCACGTTGGAACTCCATTACTCCCCCAACGCATGCAGAATGGTATCATTGTATCTGTCAGACAGCGGAGATGGAGGAGCTGATCAGTGTGGTGTGCGATGATCCCTCTAAATTTACACACACGTGGGCATGCTGGCTCGACTTCCAAGAGTCGACACGTGTTGATAAATCATAATCTACTCCCAGGCTGGTGCTGGACACCAGACAGGTCCTCTAAGACATATTACCCAGAGACAGAAACACGTCTTCTGAGTCCCCATAGGTGTAAATAATCATTGGTAAATCCAGTACTCATAGGGTTGGGCTCTCCCTTTCCAGCTTTTTTTGTTCACAATCCCAGCAAATATGTACTTCACAACCTAGCTTCCCATCTTACTTTCCTCCTCCCCCATCCCATAAGGAGACACTCTATGCCATCTCTTTAGATAGTTGTAACATGACATCTATATATGTTTGATAGACACAATATGCCTTGATTACTTTTCTGTTCTCCTAATTGTATATGACTGAATAATTTTAAAATACTTGCCACATTGGCAGTGTATGTTGTACACTTGTATTTTGAAAAAAATTCTAATAAAATCCTTGAAAAATAAAAAAATAAAAATATACAGCTAAAAAAATATATACACTGAGCAAAATTATAAAACGCAACACCTGTGTTTGTCCCTATTTATTATGAGCTGAACTTAAAGATCTATGACTTTTTCTATGTACACAAAAGACCTATTTTTCTCAAATATTGTTCACAAATCTGTGTCTAAATCTGTGTTAGTTAGCACTTATCCTTTGCCAAGATACTCCATCCACCTCACAGGTGTGGCATATCAAGATGCTGATTAGACAGCATAATTATTGCACAGGTGTGCCTTAGGCTGGCCACAGTAAAAGGCCACTCTAAAATGTGCAAGTTTACTGTATTGGGGGTCGGGGGATCCCAAAACCAGTCAGTATCTGGTGTGACAACCATTTGCCTCACGCAGTGCAGCATATCTCCTTCGCATAGAGTTGATAAGGTTGTTGACTGTGATCTGTGGAATGTTGGTCCATTCCTCTTCAATGGGTATTCAAAGTTGCTGGATATTGGCAGGAACTGGAACACGCTGTTGTATATGCCGATCCAGAGCATCCCAAACATGCTCAATGGTTGACATGTCCGGTGAGTATGCTGTCCAGGCAAGAACTGGGATGTTTTCAGCTTCCAGGAATTGTGTACAGATCCTTGCAACATAGGGTCGTGCATTATCATGCTGCAACATGAGGTGATGGTCGTGGATGAATGGCACAATAATGGACCTCAAGATCTCATCACGGTGTCTCTGTGCATTCAAAATGCCATCAATAAAGTGACCCTAGAACAAGAAGAAGGTCTCATTACCAAGAAGGAACTAAATTATCTGAATTTCTCTGACTTTAATATCCCAGTCCTTTACACCATCCCCAAACTTCACAAAGACATTGTTAACCCCCCAGGTAGGCCCATAGTTTCTGCCATTAATGGACCACTTGAAAAAGTAGGTCAATACATTGATGGTCTGTTAAAGACAATGATTCCTGCATTGGAATCATTTGTAAGAGATACCAAGGATGTCCTCAATAAGCTTGATAATATAGAGGTAGACGAGAAATGGCTTTTTGTAAGTATCGATGTAAAATCATTATATACATCAATACCTCATGCATGGGGTTACAAAGCAGTATAATTCTTTTTGGACACATTTTATTTAGAGATGTCACATCAAAATTAATTTATTTTGGATCTGTTAAATTTTGGTCTTACAAAATAATTTCTTTGAATTCAATGATGCCTATTATCAACAGGTGTCAGGCACCTATATGGGTGTGCCTTGGGCGTCCTCATATGCGTGCTTGCACCTTGGGATGTGGGAAGAGCTGGAAGTCTATAAATATGATTTCTTTAATAGACTGGTGGAGTCTTGGATTAGATATATTGATGATATCTTGGTGGTTTGGAGAGGAACCGAGTCAGCACTACATACATTTATTAAGGAACTCAACGATAATGATTGTAATATAAGGCTGACATTTGTTTCGGACCCTGTCTCGAGTCCTTTCCTTGACCTCATGATCACCAAAAAAGATGGTAGGTTAATGACCTCCACCGTTAGAAAACCCACACCCTTCTTCAGGCAGATAGTTTTCACCCTAAATCACTGCTGAAAGGTATCCCAATAGGCCAATTCCTCCGTATTAGAAGGAACTGTACAAGTGAAATTCAATTAAAAAAAAAAAAAGAAGAGGCCCGTGAAATGTATGCTAGATTCAGAGAAAGAGGCTATAGTCACAAGGTGCTAAGGGCAGCCAAGAAGGGTGATGAGTAAGGACAGACTTTCACTTTTGGGACAGCTATGTCAGACTTCTCCTCCTCCTCCTTTTATAAAACAGACTTGACAATAGGGATGAGCTTTCTGTTCGGGTCGAACATGAGTTTGACTCGAACATTGGCTGCTCGCCCGTTTGTCGAAAAAAAACATTATGGGCCATTTGCGCCAAATTCGAGTGGTGCATAACGGCCCATAATGCACTGTGGGAGCGCAGTGTATTGCTGTATGATGATTGGCCAGAGCATGCACCGTGACCTGCATGCTATGGCCAATCACAGCGCCCTCAACTAAGAGAGCCATAATAGGCCAAAGGCAGGGTGCCTTATGCCAATCATGGCTCAGAGGGACTAAGTCCACGCCCCACACTATATAAGGCCGCCTGCACGTTGGCCTCATGTAGTGTGTTGTTGGCGTGGACAGAAAGAGAGTGTCATTTAGATTGAGCAGACAGGCAGATTATTCAGTTAGCTGCAGTGTATTTATATATATATATATATATATATATATATATACACACATACACACACATATATATATATATATATATATATATATATATATATATATATATATATATATATGAGACTGTCTGTATGTGTGTAAATTTAATAATATATATATATATACACACACACATATATTTTATTACACGTTCCTGGTGTACTGTTTCTAATATACTTCAGGCGGTGTACACAGTATACAATGCTGTGTACCCATACTGCAGTTGCTCATATTTTCTGGTGGTCAATACAGTGCACCCATAGTTGTAATTACACTTCTGTGGGTGTACACAGTACCGTGCACCCCTAGTGCAGTTGCTACTACTTTGCTGGTAGTGTACACAGTACACAATACAGTGTAGAGTTTTTTTGCAAAATCAAAATTTACAGCATGTCTGGAAGGCCACCAAGGAGAGGCAGACGCTCACAGGCCACTAAAAGAGGGCAAGCAGGCTCTGTGTCTACAGTTGACAGTGCTGGTCATGGACACGGTGCATCCTCAGCACATGGCTGCGTGGCATGCTTGTCCTTTTCTCCTGCAGGTGGCTGTGTTATTGAGCCACAACATGCAGAAGAGTTGGTGGAATGGATAACAAAGCCGTCCTCATCCTCCTCATCCTCTGTCACCCAGGCTCAGAGTAGTTTGCCTACCAATGCAGCTGCCAAAGCAGCCTATTCCATCGGCTACATGTCAACAGTCACTCCTTCCCTAGCCCCACCTTCATACATGGGGGAGTCCCCCAAACTATTCAACCACAGTGTCGGGTACATGATGCAGGAGGATGAGCATGCGATTTGAAGGCTCCGATGATGGTACCCAGGTTGAGGAAGGGAGTAACGTCAGCCTAGAGAGAGGGGGTGCCCAAGAAGGTAAAGAAACTGGCAGTCATGTTCCCCCAGCTGCAGCATACTGCCAAGTTTGATATATTAAAGGTCCGCGCTTAGGAGATGAAAAGGTTGCAGCCTCCCCCTAGTTAGTTCCCACTGGGACCTATTAGAATATATAAAGAGAAATGGGGATGTGGCGCTACCTAAAATGACACAATGTATGAGTATGGGGTAAATGATCAAATGTGAAACCCAGTGCATCTGAACCCAATCTTAAGTTCACATCTCAATACAAATAAACTGGTTCTTATATATGTGATATAAATATCTACATGAAAATAATATGAACGTATAATAAACTATACCAAACACTTCAGAAATACACCTAAAAAATTATTTTCACAGTGCATACACCCTAATTATGAACCAGTCTAGGTGAATGCCAAAGTGTCCAAAGAAAAAAAAAAAAAAAAAAAAAAAAAAAAAAAAAAAAAAAAAAAAAATATATATATATATATATATATATATATATATATATATATATATATATATATATATATATATATATATATATATATATATATATATATATATATATATATATATATATATATATATATATATATATATATATATATATATATATATATATATATATATATATATATATATATATATATATATATCCAGTCACATGTGTGTCCATGTGACTGTGTGAAAATCATATATCTAACAATCCATATAAATCATATATTGTGTTTTATATAATCCAATCCGAGATTTCAAGGGTGTCTTTACCCAATGTGTATAGTTCAAAAATAAAGGTGAGAAAACAACGTGACTTCTGTGCTCATGAAAATCTGGTGACTTCAGGTGCTCCCCCAGTGTGCCCCCACTCACCAACAGTAGTCACCCCTGCAGGGGTAATAAGCATAGAGTGGGTGGCTTTGGATGGATGATCCCCTTGGGTGTCTCAGCTCGTATTCCACGCCTCCGTGATCCTGCCCCAGTACTCCCATTCAGGGCCCCCTGACATGCGCTCCAGCCCTGGGCACCTCCGTGTGCTTAGTTGCACCAGTCAGTCCTCTCCTCCCGGGAAAAAGAAACAAGGGACTCCCGTAGTGTAGTAGGTTCAATTTATTTAAAAACTAAATCTATAAAAACAGCAGCGAACCCAGTACAGCACGGCCGTATACAAGATTAGAACCAGGAAGCCAGTCCTTGGTGTGCATTCCGGGCCAGCGTTTCCGGGTGTGACGTGTGAGCGTGACTCCGCCTTACGCGTTTCATCATAGGACGTTATCAAAGACGGTGTCAGCACTCCACGCTCTACACTTCATATAGACCTGCGGGCTCTGTGATGCCTCCCCTCTGTTGGTAGTTGACAAATCAGCATTGCGGGGTGGTACCGGATATGCCGGTTAGGGGGTATGAGCTGAAACAGAGCCGCTTGTGTATATGCAGTAACAGACAGAGGCAATACCTTATAAGGCAGTCATCCAGATTTCAATCTATGTATACATGACATGATCGTGAATATATATGATCCTCCTGTTTCCATAAAACTAATTAGGCTATGTTAATAATGTGTATTTTAAGCCCCACTTTCTGCAAACTTATACAAACAAAATAAATAAAGTGGTAAAAGTTTTTTGGTAAAAATCATCTGGAAATCCCATAATAATAATACTAAAAAATGTTTTTATAAAAATTACTTTGTTGTTAAACCTTTTATATATATTGAAAAAGTGCATAGTAGAGCTACTAACGCCAGAAGAGGTAAATTAGGATTAGTGCTTCGTGCCACCCTACCAAAAAAGATATCCAATTAAGGCCCACAATCTGAAATGACTGTGAATCCCAATTAGACATCAGCATGCAGGATACACCACATGTCTACTTTCTGTCCCCTCTAGACGGCATGTTGGCCAAATCTTACCTGGGAGGTGCTCAAGCTCAGTTAAATGGTTCATATATAAAGATATGATGATGTATGGGCCAATGGCGCAGAAGGATGCCATCCACTGAGGGGTCATATATGACTGTATGTCTATAAGGGGTGTTTGTATATAGATATATACAGATGTAAACCACCATACGTAAGGGCTACTTAAACAGGGGGGCCTACATACTGGGCACTCTCTTCATAATGGGTTAATGCAGACCTGTTAGCCTGAGTAGGCTTTCCAGTGACATCTTATTGTACATAACTTGTATAAACAGGGGCCAAGACTGGACCGCTTTGCCCCACCACTCTACAGGTAGTCCCATGCTGACCCCCCCCTTTATGTTATGGCCCATTGGGGTGACACAAACAGTAGGGTATTTTTCCTATACCCCATACCTAATATTAATCAACATCCTATCCCAAACCCCATAAGTCTAAGATATCAATGTGTTCCCAGTGTTCAGGGGTTAGCTATGTAGCAGTTCAAGTCAATATCTAAGTTTAAGCCTTTGGGGGCCAGGGATCCCAGTTGGTATATCCAGCTAGTCTCATTCCTGGAGATTATGGTTTCCCTATTGCCCCCCCCTCGAATGCTCTTGTACTGAATCAATACCATAAAAGATAAGCCCACTGGGGTCTCTTTGGTCGGCATCATCAAAGTGTCTGGACAAGCTATGATTAGGGAACCCCTTTCTAATGTTCTTAATATGTTCCCTAATACGAACAAAGAGGGGGCGAGTGGTTCTACCCACATACTGGAGGTGGCAAGGGCATTCTATGATATACGTCACATGTGTGCTCCGACATGTGATTAGTTTGTTGATGCAATATTCTTTATGATCAGTGCATGATTTGAATGAGATCTTCTTTCTCGGTTGCTTTTTAGTGGCTCTACATGGCAAACATCTTTGACATCTAAAGAACCCTTTCAGGTCAGGGCAGATTTTGACTGGTTTCGGGGGGTCTATGATATTCCTTGTGATTCCTTAGCTGGGTGCCTTCCTATACACAAACTTGGGTTTAGCGGGCAAGATTTTTGATAGAATAAGATCTTCCTTGAGGATCGGCCAGTATTTTTTCACTATTCGTTCAAAATCTTTAAATTGACTGTTGAATCCGGTAATAAAGGGTATATCCGCTTCTTTGTTCTTATTTCTGTTTTTGTTTTGGAATAGGGTGTTTCTATCCATTTCCATAATTTCTGCTGTTAATTTTAGGAGTCTCTCTAGTGCATAACCCTTTTCTTGGAATTTTGTGATTAGGATGTCGGCCTGGTTACTAAAATCTTCACGTGTGTCGCAATTTCGGCGTATTCGCAATATTTGTCCCCTAG
Source organism: Aquarana catesbeiana (assembly GCF_042186555.1). Taxonomy (NCBI): domain Eukaryota; kingdom Metazoa; phylum Chordata; class Amphibia; order Anura; family Ranidae; genus Aquarana; species Aquarana catesbeiana. Next base: position 215,472,650 of record NC_133325.1, on the reverse strand, counting down.
GGACATTAGACTTCCACCGTGGGTGGTGACAGCTCGTGGTGGGAATATACCCATTACGGTTGGTGGTTTTGAAAAATGTGCGGGTATATAATGTATCACCAACTTGGAAGATTTCCAGGTCCAGATAGTCTATCTTATTATGACTCCATTTCCCAGTGAACAGGATGCCGTACTCGTTCCTATTTAAATCCTCAAGGAATTTGCTAAAGCTATCCGGTGTGCCATCCCATAATATAATTATATCGTCAATATATCTTCTATACATCCTGATCTGAGGTATGTCCTTACTGTAGATGTACTTCTCTTCCCACATATCCATGAATAGGTTAGCTACGCTAGGAGCGTAGCGGGCTCCCATTGCGACACCCTTTGTTTGTACAAAATACTTTTTGTCATACCAGAAATAGTTACATCCCATGGCTAACTTCAGGCCCTCTAGGATGTAACTAATCTGTTGTTGCTTTATCCTGGTGTTAGTATGTAATGCTTTTTCGACTCCCCGAAGTCCGTCCGCTTGCTCAATACTTGTATACAAAGCATTGACGTCTATTACTGCAAGCAACCAGTGTTCTGCTCCTTTAATCTCCTGAAGCTCCTGTATCAATTGCATGCTGTCTCGTAGGTAAGATCTGCCTTCCTTGACTAGGGGCTTGAGGAATTTGTCCAGGTACTCTCCAAGTCTGGAAAAGATGGAATTGATCCCACTTATGATGGGTCTCCCTGGGGTTTATCCAACCTCTTGTGGAATTTGGGTGTATAATACACCACTGGTGTTTTTGTGGAATTTGAAATCATGTACTCGGCTTCTTTAGAATTTAGAATACCCTTACTTAGCCCTTTTTCCACATAGCTCTTCAATTTCTTTTCATATTTCCTCTTAGGGTTTTCTGTTAGTTTCTTATAGGTGTTTTCTATGTTTAGAAGGTTATTCATCTCTTCTTGGTAATCTTTTTTATTTAGGATGACCAGTCCTCCCCCTTTGTCCGCTGGCCTTATTACCACTTCATGTTTATTTCTTATGTCTTTAATAGTTCTCCAGATGTTCCATGTTCTCTTGTTACTTTTACCCATTGTTTTAATGTCTTCTTCCACCATTTTCTTAAACGCATTCAAGCATTGGTTTCCTGTCTGTTACTGCATATACACAAGCGGCTCTGTTTCAGCTCATACCCCCTAACCGGCATATCTGGTACCGCCCCGCAATGCTGATTTGTCAACTACCACCAGAGGGGAGGCATCACGGAGCCCTCAGGTCTATATGAAGTGTAGAGCGTGGAGTGCTGACACCGTCTTTGATAACGTCCTATGATGAAACGTGTAAGGCGGAGTCACGCTCACACGTCACACCTAGAAACGCTGGCCTGGAACGCAAGTCTAGAACGCACACCAAGGACTGGCTTCCTGGTTCTAATCTTGTATACGGCCGTGCTGTACTTGGGTTCGCTGCTGTTTTTATGGATTTAATTTTTAAATAAATTGAACCTACTACACTACGGGAGTCCCTTGTTTCTTTTTCCCGGGAGGAGAGGACTGACTGGTGCAACTAAGCACACGGAGGTGCCCAGGGCTGGAGCGCATGTCAGGGGGCCCTGAACGGGAGTGCTGGAGCGGGATCACAGAGGCGTGGAATATGAGCTGAGACACCCAAGGGGATCATCCATCCAAAGCCACCCACTCTATGCTTATTACCCCTGCAGGGGTGACTACTGTTGGTGAGTGGGGGCACACTGGGGGAGCACCTGAAGTCACCAGATTTTCATGAGCACAGAAGTCACGTTGTTTTCTCACCATTATTTTTGAACCATACACGTTGGGTAAAGACACCCTTGAAATCTCGGATTGGATTATATAAAACACAATATATATGATTTCTATGGATTGTTAGATATACGATTTTCACACAGTCACATAAATTTTTGGCTTAAGCTGTAATATCTGTCTATTACTAACCTTCACCAGGACTAGAGGGAACTGGATATAGAGATATATATACACACACACATACATATATATATATATATATATATATATATATATATATATATATATATATATATATATATATATATATATATATATATATATATATATATATATTCTTTGGACACTTTGGCATTCACCTAGACTGGTTCATAATTAGGGTGTATGCACTGTGAAAATAATTTTTTTTTAGGTGTATTTCTGAAGTGTTTGGTATAGTTTATTATACGTTCATATTATTTTCATGTAGATATTTATATCACATATATAAGAACCAGTTTATTTGCATTGAGATGTGAACTTAAGATTGAGTTCAGATGCACTGGGTTTCACATTTGATCATTTACCCCATACTCATACATTGTGTCATTTTAGGTAGCGCCACATCCCCATTTCTCTTTATATATACTGCCAAGTTTGATCAAGTGACAAGGAGGGGGGGGGAAGATGAGGTCACTTACTCAACTTGGGTGCCTGATCGAAGAGAGGAGGAGGAGGCACATCTCCAATGAGGTAGGATGCCCTCCAGGGGGCAGCTTAAGGGCAGCCACCCTACTGCATCACACTGCAGAGCTAAGCAGGTGCAGGACACTGCTGACTCCCCACATATTTTGAAAAGTTCTTTGGTGTGGGCTTTTTTGACACATGTGCAGCAGATCACACCGTTGCTGTTTGCAACATATGTCTGAAGTGTATCAAGCGTGGCCAAAACAGCAGCTGCTAGGGCACCTCATGCTTGACCAGACATATGACAACCTCCCATGCAGTCCATTGGCAACAGCACTTAAAAGACCCACCTCAAAGAACAAGGCGGACCTCTCCTTGCTCCTCATCAGCTGGGTTCTCCAACCCCACTATACCTCCAGTCCTCTCAGAAACCTGCACTGAGAGGAATGAAGGTATAGCAATAGGCGTCCCAAGTACTTGCAGCCAATCTGCTATCAGTACACCTCCATCTGATTTTAGCAGGCAAATTTCCCTATCCCAGTTGCTAAACTGTAAAAAGAAATTTGGTCCCAGCCATCCACATACTCAGCGTCTGAATGCGAGCTTGGCCAAATTGCTAGCACTGCAGCTTCTGCCTTTTCAGCTGGTAGACTCGCCATTTCTTTTCATGGAAGGGCATTCCAGGTCTCTACCAGCATGTGGGAGGCAATGTCTTGGCCTCGTTGGACAGGGCGGTCAGCAGTAAGGTGCATATTACTGCTGACTCATGGTCCAGCAGGCATGGACAGGGATGTTACCTTTTTTTTATGGCATACTGGGTAACTCTGCTGGCAGCTGGGAAGGATGCAGGACAGGGTTCAGTATTGTTGGAGCTTGTTCCGCCACCACACCTCCAAAATGCTAATGGTGATTCTGCCACAGCTCTTTCCTCCACCCCCTCCTCCTCTTCTTCCTCTATGGCCTCTTCCTCTGCAGATTTCTCCTCTGAACCAGCAGTGCTCAGTAGGCGTTCAAGGGGCTATGTAAGCACTCAGGCAAAAAGATGCCATGCGGTGCTTGAGTTGGTCTGCTTAGCGGACAGGAGCCACACTGGGGCAAAGATTCTGTCAGCTCTGCAGGGGCAGGCTCAGAGGTGGTTGACACCATGCCAGCTTCAGCCAGGAATGGTTGTATGCGACAATGGCACCAACCTCCTCTCTGCTCTGACAGGGACACTTGACCCATGTTCCCTGTTTGGCTCACATCCTGAATTTGGTGGTGCAGTCTGAATTTGGTGGTTCTTGAGCAGGTACCCAGGCTTACAAGATCTCCTGAGGCATGCCAGGAAATTCTGTGGTAATTTCTGCCGGTCATATTATGCCAGTGCTCGGCTGGCTGACATTCAAAGAGAATGCAACCTGCCCAAGAACCGCTTCATTTGTGACATGCCCACCAGATGGAACTCAAGTTTGGCAATGCTGCAGCGGCTGCACATGCAGCAGAGGGCCATCAATGAGTACCTGTGTGAGTATGGCACCAGGACAGGGTCAGGGGAGCTTGGCTTTTTTTTTGCCATGCCAGTGGCTACTGATCAAGGATGCATGCACAGTCCTGTCACCATTTGAGGAAGCCACGAGGATGGTGAGCAGTGACAGTGCATGCATCAGTGATACTGTCCCTCTTGTCTTCCTGTTGGAGCACATGCTTCGTGGAATAATGGACAGGGCACTTGAGGCAGAACAGTGGGAGGAAGAGGAGGACTTCCTTACCTCTCAAGGCCCCCTTTATCCATATACTAGTATTCCTGCAGGCCTACCGATCACACAGGAAGAAGAGGAGGTGGAGGAGGAAGATTGTGTCAGCATGGAGGTGGAGGATAACACTCAGCATCAGCAGCAGTCTTCAAGGGATCATTTTCAGTCCCCAGAAACCTGTGGAGTTGTACGTGGCAGGGAGGAGGTGGTTGAGGATCATGTGATCCTTAATGACCCAGAGGATTCAGGATCGAATGCCTCTACAAACCTATGCTGCATGGCCTCCCTGATCCTGCAAAGCCTGTGAAAGGACCCTAGGATTCGTGGTATCAAGGAGAGGGATCATTACTGGCTGTCAACCCTTCTTGATCCACATTACAAGGGTAAGGTTGCAGAACTTATCCAGCCTTCGCAGAGGGAGCAGAGGATGAACCATCTTTGGGAGGCCTTGCAGAAAGGTTTGTGCAATGCGTTTCTAGAGCCTGGGAGGTTACAATTTCCTGGTGCTGGACAACGTGTTTCTGAGGCTTCGTTCAGTCACAGAAAGATCCGTGGAGAAGGTGGCCGGCTGACTGATGCCTTCAGGCAATTCTTCAGTCCTCAGCACCCAGAGCTGATCGGTTCCAACAACCATCGCCAGCGTCTGAATTACATGGTGCAGGAATATCTAGGGGCAAGATCAGACTTGGAGACCTTTCCACCAGAACATCCACTGGGTTACTGGGTCTTGAGGATGGCCCACTGACCAGAGCTTGCTCAATATGCAATTGAGCTACTGGCCTGTCCTGCATCCAGCATTCCTTCTGAACGCACATTCAGTGCTGCTGGAGGCTTTGTAACTAATCGATCACAGAGTGCGCCTGTCTACAGACTCTGTTGATCGGCTCACATTCATAAAAATGAATCAGTATTGGATCACCAGCTACCAAGCACCTGATGCTGATGTAACCGATTGATTTTTCTATGGATGTGGGATCCCTTGAAGACTACATATGCAGAGTGACTATCCTATTCCTCCTCAATTTTCATGATTATAACTTCTAAGAATATTTTCAGTTCAGGGCACCACTACCTAAGGCCCAATTTTCCTGCCCCTGTTAAACAATTACAATTTTTGATCAAATATTTAACAGCAGGGCTTGTTCCTGCGCTCAACAAAGAGTATCTGTGAGGGGTTGCAGTGCACCACCTAAGGCCCAATTTTTCTGCCCCTGTTTAACAGGGGCATGTAATTACAATTCTTGATATAATATTTCACAGAAGGGCTCGTTCCAGCAACCACCAAGAGCAACTGTGAGGGCTTACAGTGTTCTGGTATCACCAACACCTAAGGCCCAATATTCCACAGAGTGTATAGGCAGGCCGTATAGTATATATAGGCGGTCCTCTATTTTCAAACATCCGACTTACAAACGGAGGGAGACAACAGGAAGTGAGAGGAAATCTACCCCTAGGAAGGGAAATTCTCTCCTGTAAGAGTTAATATGGGAAAAAAAGGTGTCTCCACTGATGCTTTATCACCAATCCTTGTTTCCCTAATAACCCAACATTTTCAAAATCAAATTGTAATTGGAACAGAAAGTGAGATGAAAGCTTCTAAACAGGGGCACAGACAGCAAAAAAATGTTACAGGGGTGATAACCCTACCCTATATTATCCAAAAAGCTTAAATATAGATTTTTGGGCAGGAGCTACACTTAAAAAATGTACCTGTTCCAAATTGCAAACAGATTCAACTTAACAACAAACCTACAGTCTCTATCTTATTTGTAACTCAGGGACCACTTGTATACTGCTGTTCAAAGTATATAGGGCCTGGAGGCCCCCACGCTTTTTTTTTTTTTTTTTTGGGGTGAGGGGTTCCCCTTAATATCCATACCAGATCCAAATGGGCTGGGGGGGGCAACATTACATTACAGCCGCAAGCAGTTTTAAATGACTTTTTTCCTTTAGAAATGTCATTTTGTGCAGGGAATGTTCTAAACACTGGAAAAATGCGCCACTTTACAGGCATACTATAGACACCCCCCAGGTACGATATTTAAAGGAATATTACACTTTTATTGTTTCACTTTAAGCATTATTAAAATCACTGCTCCCAAAAAAACAGCCGTTTTTAAAACTTTTTTTGCATTAATACTTGTTCCCTGGGGCAGGACCCGGGTCCCCAAACACTTTTTATGACAATAACTTGCATATTAGCCTTTAAAATTAGCACTTTTGATTTTTCCCCATAGACTTTAACTGGGTTTGCGTGTTTGCACAAATTTTTGGTCTGTTCGCATGTTCTGCTGTGAACCGAACCAGGGGGTGTTCGGCTCATCCCTACTTGACAACAAGAACCTGTAAGTTTCATTACAAAATATGGCTCACAATGGCCACAAGTGAGGGAGATTCTAAACAAACATTGGTCCACCCTCTCCCGGTGCCCAACCTAGTTGGGCATAGTTGGGGACTATCCACATATGGTAGCACTCAGAGCCCCAAATCTTTCAGATATGCTCACTCAGAATTCATACAACCAGTGACTCTTGGTTGACAGATTTTCCAAAAACTATTGGAAAGTTTTCGTGTGGACATTGTCAGATCTGCAAGTTTGTTGATCGTACTGATACTTTTTCTAATACAAACAATGGAAAAGTTTACAAGATCAAAAGCCTAATTAACTGTGCAGCCATGAAGGTGATCTACAGCCTGCAATGTTCTTGCAATAAGATTTATATAGGCAAGACTAAACGTCAACTTCGTGTACGCTTTGGCGAACACTTAGGTGATTTTAAACATAAAGAACCTAAAAAGTCCTTTGGTTCAGCACTTTCTTCTTCACCACCAGTCCAAACGGGATGGACTGGTGGTTAAAGGGATCTATGCTCTCAAACTCAGAAAAAGACGGGGTGACTTTGATAAAGTGGACTCGACAAAAAGATGAATTTACAGGTCTTTTTAGACTGGTTTTTGTTTTCCATATGGCATCGGATTTTGTTCTGCATTTCATGCATTCACTTTTTTCAATTTCCTTTATCAAATTTCTTTCCAGACTTTGTATTCTCATTTGTATCAATATTGTTATGAACTTTATCTGTGTTCTGTATACTGTGTTCTATATGTCCGCTGATTTTGTTCCCCTAACTAAGGCTCAGTGTTCTATGTTGTTATGTTGTGTTTTGATTTTAATCAGCCCCTTTATAGAGGGCATACCCTGACATACACCCTTCTTTAGCTGTGCATGTTACAAGTTATTCATCGTTCCATGTAAACAAACAAGGTTAATTGATCTCCCCATGGGAAGACAGAAATTGAGTCATAATTGGTATTTATACCGGTCTCAGTCAGGGGGCGCTAGTCCTGAAGAAGTGGGGGTTTGAAACTAGTTGACATCACTCCCCCCTTCAGGTGAACGTCTGTCACTCTGAACACCGTGCACCAGCACCTAGGATCCATGGCACGGGTGTTTGCTGGCACTTTAGTGTGGGACACAGCATTCCCTGTAATTGTGCCCAGCAGCTACTCTAATGGCCATTTCATCTTTCATCCCTCCCGGATGATTAAAATCACAAGTATGAATACAACGAATGCTGCGGAAAGGCATATAGGAACTGACTGATACACAAGGTGATTCCCTGCACAGCTGTTTGACATCCACTTCCATTGAACACTATAGTTATTTCCACCGTAAGGGAAATGGACTACTAAACACAGCAGATCACTGCAGACCATTCTCAGTATATCATCCTCTATATCCAGGTAAGGTAGATCACAATATATATTATGCTCCTGTTACTTAATCTGTTTGCCCTTTGCGTTTGATGATCACTGTGCAGGCTACTTTCCTGTGTCCTATGGATTTCAACATATTTTAGTGCTCATGAAATGGATATTCATTTGCTTTAATCCAGTATGCCAATACCTCTTTGCCTTATATACCCCTAACAGCCATCAACAGCAATTTTTTCAAATCGTATGATTTTTCATGACTTTGAGTTATACAGGTTCCTGCTTTTTTACATCATTCCATAATAGGACTGCCTGGCCCCACATCTGGTGTGGCCACACTGCTTACATTTATACAGCATTCTTATGGCCCATATATTTATGCACGTGTAGTGAAGACGCTCCCTTATTTGTTTGTTAGTCTGTGAGTCTGTCTGCATTTGTCTGTCCACTGACAACATTGTCATTAGATGGTGAACGGTGAAGTTTTCATTGATTTTCTACTTTTGTATATTAATCATTGTGTATTCATACAATACATTTCTATTTTGTCATAATTAGTCAAATTTTTCACACACTATATCTCTGTGGCTCTATATGTGGCATCTTTTTCTATGCCTCTCTCTTTGGTGTAGTGTCTTTTTTTTTTATTGTATGGCTAGCCACTGAGCCCCACCCAACTACAGTATCTGGTTTTCGCTATTGTTTAGTTTGGTTTCCACACCCTTTTCTGTCTTCATCAATAAAATGCACCGGTGCTCATTATCCATAGCATGCGCCTGCCCATACCATAACCCCACCACCACCATGGGCCACTCGATCCACAATGTTGACATCAGTAAACCACACGATGCCATACACGCTGTCTGCCATCTGCCCTGTACAGTGAAAACTGGGATTCATCCATGAAGAGAATACCTCTCCAAAGTGCCAGACACCATTTAATGTGAGCATTTGCCCACTCAAGTCATTTATAATGACGAACTGCAGTCAGGTCGAGACCCCAATGGACGACGAGCATGCAGATGAGCTTCCCTGAGACGGTTTCTGACAGATTGTGCAGAAAGTCTTTGGTTATGCAAACCGATTGTTGCAGCAGCTTTCTGGGTGTCTGGTCTCAGATGATCTTGGAGGTTTAGATGCTGGATGTGGAGGTCCTGGGCTGGTGTGGTTACACGTGGTCTGCGGTTGTGAGGCGGGTTGGATGTACTGCCAAATTCTCTGAAACGCCTTTGGAGACGGCTTATGGTAGAGAAATAAACATTCAATTCAAGGGCAACAGCTCTGGTGGACATTCCTGCAGTCAGCGTGCCAATTGCATGCTCCCTTAAAAATTGTGACATCTGTGGCATTGTGTTGTGTGATCAAACTGCACATTTTAGAGTGGCCTTTTATCGTGGTCAGCCTAAAGCCTTGTACACATGATCAGATTTTCCAAAAGGAGAAATGTGTGATGACAGGCTGTTGGTGGAAAATCCGACCGTTTGTATGCTCCATCGGACAATCGTTGTCGGATTTTCCGCAGACAAATGTTGGATAGCGGGTTTTCAAATTTTCCGCAGACAAATGTCTGTTGTCAGATTTTCTGAGCGTGTGTACAAAAGTCCAAAGTACAAACATGCATGCTCGGAAGCAAGGACGAGCCAGAAGCGGTCAGTCTTGTAAACTAGCGCTCATAATGGAGAATTAACATTCGTGATGTGGCAAATTATGAAATCTTGAAATGCAGCGCACAATTCTCTTCTTCTTTAATGGGATAATAATGAAGCTGCTTTGCTGGTGATACTGATGGAGTTATTGCAAATATATTTTCAAAGCCTTTTTTTTTTTTATAGTGATAGCAAGAATAATATTATTATGCTTTTTTTTTTTTTTTTTTTTTTTTTTTATTATTATTTGGGCAAGTTACCACAACACCATTATCCCATAGTTTTTAAGATCAAAGATACAACTATGTTGGTGTCCCTTGTCAATTTTACAATGTATTTTTTTAAATGTAACTACCTACTCCCAAACTGTCATTTGAAGTAAAACACATAGCCAAGTATTATTCTACACAATTTTTTTATTGTGCATTAAAAAAAGAAAACAAATAAAATTAGACATGCTATCTGCCAATAGAACTTAACCAAAAAGTGCATTCTATGCATCCAAAAATCTAGAAAATATACCAAATCAAATCATTATTATTCAACCAAAAAATAAAATAAAATGCCTCATGCATGTGTCCTGCTTCTTAATATAGGGGGTCAACAATGCCAAGAGTTGGTGAAAGCAGGGGTCCGTCGTCCGGAGATAATTCCGAAAATCATGTGGATTAATCTCCTGAAGATCCAGCAGCAATGGCTTATGACATAATTGGTCACGATTATTAAAAGCAACCAATTTTTGGTCCAAGAACTTCTCCTCCTCCAGTTCCTGGACTGGACTTGGGTCAAAGCAATAACTACAAGGCCAATAATAAATAACACGTTATCTCCTCCGATTCTGCAACATGTCTGGTTGACGAACGGTGGTTCAGAAACTAACTGAAAAGCACAAAATGAAAAGCGCAAACTGAAAAGCATGAATCAACACTCATCAAACTTCTACTAACACGGAATTAGCAGAAGGAGCCCAAAGGGTGATGCTAAAGAACTGAAAAACCACGTAGTACGTGACTACGTTTGTCTTTGTTGGCCAACAATGCCTTGCCGTTTGTATGCAAGATAAAATCCAGGCACATGCCTTTGGACAAAAGTCTGAGGTTTTGTCTGCGGAAAATCCGATCCTGTGTACGAGGCTTTAGGCACACCTGTGCAATAATCATACTGTCTAATCAGCATCTTGATATGCCACACTTGTGAGGTGGATGGATTATCTTGGCAAAAAAGAAGTGCTCACTAACACAGATTTAGACAGCTTTGTGAACAATATTTGAGAGAAATAGGCCTTTTGTGTATATAGAAAAAGTCATTGATTTTTAAGTTCAGCTCATGATAAATACGGGTCAACACAAAAGTGTGGCATTTATAATTTTGCTCAGTGTAGTTCACCTTAGGACAGAGTAGGGACAAGTGAATGTGTTTCGGCTTGGTTTACGGGCCATTAGTCAAATTTGAAAACTGTGAACTTAGATCTGAACCTATGTTCTTTGGGAGATCTTAAAAATCTATTCAAGTCATTGTCAGTGCTGGTATGCAAAAGATTGTCAAAAACAGGGCATGGGGATCTGGGAATTAAGAGATATGTAGCAATGCAAAAAAGGGGTCCACCTTTAAATGCAACAAGGGAAATATAAAAAAAAAAAAAAACAGTGTCCTTTAAAACACATGATTTGAGGATGCTTTTAAGCTATATGTGGTGTTATGAAACAGTGTTAACAACACCTTACTCTTGCGTCATATATTTTGCACGTGTAATTGATTTTTTTTACTGTCACATTATTGCTTGGTTTTAAAACAGCAGCAGCACACAAATCTGATTCATTACAAATGCAAAACAGCTTTTTTAGATTTTTGGCTGCAACACCTTACTTTTTTATCCAGCATTATTAGGCCTGAATTAAACAGTGAAAGTAGCAACCATAAAAGATCCAAAAGTTGATGTTTCATAGTATTATTTGTGACATTTTATGCAGTTCCACATTGCATTGCAACTACTCTGAGAGTGCAGTGATGATTGCAAATACAGAGATGGCTCAGCTAAGGCTACAGGTGCTAGAGAGGCTGCTGGGCAGGTTGGGTACAACAAAAGCTGGAGAACACTGTTTATTTTAGGCAACACCCATGTGTTTCCAATCAATTTTCCACCCGTTCAGATACCCTATTCTCTGCTTACACAGGCATTATCTGACAGTCAGTTATGTATACATCCATAAATACACACACACATACAGTATATACATATGAATAAACAATGGTAGTCACTGCACACATTCACAGAGTTTCTCCTGGATGCACTGATAGCCAAAGATAACTAATAAGCACATGGGGTAGAGGTACTCACAACAGTTGTCAGCAGGAGGATTCCAACAAACACAAGCATTTATTGTGTCCAATGTTTTGATTGGGCTCAGTCCACCTTTATCCATGTTATTGCTGATTCATCAGTAATTTTCAGTTAATGAAGTAGGTGGGTGAAATTAATTTTATCCTTCAAACACAGATGATATTTATCCGCCAAGTGTCAAAACATTTACAGGAAGTATAAAAATGATTTATGCCGGATCGTTGCAAAGTTTTGTCAGTTTTTTTTAAACACAAATTCACCATTAGACCCCTTTCACACCGATATTTTTCAGGTGCTACAAATAGCGCCTGTAAAGCGCCTGAAAAAAGCCTCAGCTGCAAACCCAGTGTGAAAGCCCGAGTGCTTTCACACTGGGGTGCTGCACTGGCAGGGCGTCACAAAAAGTCCTGCCAGCAGCTTCTTTGCAGCGGTGTAGGAATGGTGAATACACTGCTCCTACACCGCTCCTCCCCCGCTCCTGCCCATTGAAAACAATGGGGCAGCGCCGTGATACCGCCGGCAAAGCGCCGCTGCAGCGGCATTTTGCGGGTGGATTTAAGCCCTTTTCAGCCACTAGCAGGAGGGTTAAAACCCCCCTGCTAGTGGCTGAATAGTGGCGCTAAAACGCCGGTAAAGCAGCGTTAAAAATAGTGCCGCTTTACCACTGATGCCAGAGGCGGCTCAGTGTGAAAGGGGTCTTAGATATAATTGACATCCAAATTTTCCTAAATATAAATGTACCTTGCCTAAATATTTTTTGAAGGCATATTTAATGTAGATCAGGCAGCACTAATTAGTCTATGCAGCATGAACATCTGTTTTATGTCTTTTTGTATAAAAAATAAATTTGGGAGGAGATTTAGGATATTCCGTTTTACCATTTTCCGACTGCCAAGGATTTTCTTGTCTTTCAGCATAAAAGTCCAGCAGTCACCCTGCTGTTGCCTCCCCTTTTTGTTATCACTAGAATGTGTTTGCTTTTTGATATAGGAAGATTTCTGAGAGAAATGCAAATGGAAAAAATGAAGGGAGGACAGAAGATGAGGTGGCTTAATAAACAGAAGAGAACCTAAAAGAGTTGGAGATTAACAAAAGCAGGATAAAATTGTGCAATGGATCATGGACCTTTAAAGTGGTTGCAATTCTAAAAAAAATATCATGCCCCTGTCCCTTTACGAGATACAACACAGTGTTTTTGCCATGTCAATTGTCCCTTTCTGTGTTGTACAATACCTGGTTAATCCTGGCTGTTCCTGTCTTCCCCTGTTTAAACTGACCACGTTTGGCTGCTGATCACTGATAGTGTGGTCAAATTACATGCCTCCATTGTCCAGCTATCTCCTCAGCATCTCTGCTTCCCCCCTCTCTTCCATAATCTGTGTGAGAGCAGATGTCTTCCCTACTCCTCCCTTCTCCTCCTGCCTAGATGGAGCAATGCTATTTCCCTGAAGCTACTCCTCCCCTCCTCTTTGTTAACCAGTTCCCACCCAGGCCAATTCTGACATTTTTCTCCTACATGTAAAAAACTGTAATTTTTTTGCTAGAAAATTAGTTAGAACCACCAAACATTATATATATATATTTTAAGACATTTTATGTTTTACATTTTTTATTGGACATGTTTTATTGCAGAAAGTAAAAAATATTGTTTTTTTTTTTCAAAATTGTCGGTCTTTTTTCTTTATAGCGCAAACAATAAAAACCGCAGAGGTGATCAATTACCACCAAATGAAAGCTCTATTTGTGGGGAATAAAAGGACATGCTGTACATTTTATTTGGGAACACGGCCATGCAATTGTCAGTTAAAATAATGCAGTGACGTATCGCAAAAAATGGCCTGGTCATGAAGGGGAGTAAATCTTCCAGAGGTCAAGTGGATAGTACAATATCTGGTTGATCCTATCTGTTCCTGTGTTCCTGTCAGTAAACTGACTTTCCATCATCCTGCTTTCTCTGCAGCATATGTGTCCTCCTCTCTCTCCCCCTCTCTTCCTGTCATTTCCGTGGTCTGTGTTAAGCCCCTCCTCTCCCCACCCCTGCCCCCCCTCCTGAAATTAAACCAGCAGGAGGATGTGAGCCCCCCCAACTCCCCCACCCCCCCACTCAGTGCCATCTTAAGAGCATTATAGGCCCCTGGGCAATACAGTGCACTGGGGCCCTGTCTACAAAATCATGCATGATTGCCCATCAAATGCAGCTTTACTGTGCCCATGAATGCAGCCTCACCATGCCCATGAATGCAGCCTCACTGTGCCCATCAAATGCAGCCTCACTGTGTGCATGAATGCAGCCTCACTGTGCCCACCATTGCAGCCTCACTGTGCCTGTGAATGCAGCCTCACTGTACCCACCATTGCAGCCTAACTGTGCTCATGAATGCAGCCTCACTGTGCCCACCATTGCAGCCTCACTGTGTCCACCATTGCAGCCTCACTGTGCCTGTGAATTCAGCCTCACTGTACCCACCATTGAAGCCTCACTGTGCCCGTGAATGCAGCCTTACTGTGCCCACCATTGCAGCCTCACTGTGCCCATGAATGCAGCCTCACTGTGCCGACCATTGCAGCCTCACTGTGCCTGTGAATGCAGCCTCACTGTGCCCACTATTGTAGCTCCACTGTGCCCACCATTGCACCCTCACTGTGCCCACCATTACAGTCTCACTGTGCCCACAATTGCACCCTCACTGTGCCCATGAATGCAGCATCACTGTTCCAATTAATACAGACTCACCATCGCCTGGTAACACACACACAGCGGGCATATCCTCCTGTGTATCATGGAGCTGGCTGGGTCTGTGTTCGGCGGCCGTGCTGTAACAAGGTCCCACCCCCTAGATTGGCTAATGTGATAGGCGGAACACTGATTCAATCTACTATTACATGAGCTGATCTAGGGGGGCGGGACCTTGTTACAGCGCAGCCACCGAACACAGACCCGCCAGCTTCGTGATACACAGAAGGAGGAGGAGAGAGGGAAAGAGTGGAGCGCTGCAGCCACAACTCAAAATGGACCCAGGACAGGTGGCCTACCGAGAAATTTCCCAGTATCCTGGTAGGCCAGCCCGGCCCTGGCTGGGGTCACTGGGTAGGTGGGGCCCCCAGGCAAGTAGGGCCTCCGGGCAACTGCCCAGTGTGCCCATGCGAAAAGACGGCCCTGCCCCCACTGGAGTCCCTCTGCTTGGGAGTAAGACCCAAGAAAATCATATGACTGCACAGAAGCATTGCTGAGAAAACATATTTAAAGATTACATTGATAAAAAAAGCACACTGCCATTCCCATTGCCCCATGAGAGAACCTGTCATGGGATTTTATTGTGGAGACTTTACAATCACTTAAAGGAGTGTAGAGCAAGAGAGAAGAACAGAGGTACTAGTCAAATTTCACTCATCCATAAATTAAAATAAATTAGCACTGACATCTCAGGACAAAATGAAGGTTAAGTAATGCCACGGTCAATTTTGGAGCATTCTCACCAAAAATAAACCATTTTTACCGTACCTATTTATGTAGTATGCTATTGTAAGGATATTGCTAAGGATGTATCCAATGAAGATGCTGAAAGACCTCATGTCAAAATTTGTGTTTATGATTAATGTTAACCACTTGACCTCTGGAAGATTTACCCCACCTTCATGACCAGGCTATTTTTACAATGCAGCAGTGCGATAGTTGGCAATTGTGAGGTCATGCAATGCTGTACCCAAATAAAATGTATGTAATTTTTTTCCCACCAATAGAGCTTTCTTTTGGAGGTATTTGATCACCACTGCATTTTAAAATTTTTGTGCTATAAAAAAAAAAGACTGACAATTTTGAAAAAAAACAAATTTTTTTTCTTCTGCTCTAAAACATATCCAATAAAAAATGAAAATCAAATGTCTTAATAAATTTAGACCAATATGTATTCTGCTACATGTTTTCGGTAAAAACAAAAAATCCCAACAGTACAGTATACATTATTATGCACAGGAGATCCACCCTGTAGCAGTAAACCTGCTATGGGGTGGTCTTAAAGTGGTTATTAATGATAATAACAGAACTTTTATTACTACTAAGAATAAAATAGTAGTAATTATAATCAAACTGAACATTAATAAATCCTTTACAAAGATTATGCATGCCCCATTGGAGCACACACATTTTAAGTGGGGTGTCCCACAAGAGTCAAAAATTATTAGAAGTCATGTTAGTTCAAATTTTCTGTGTCTCATTGAAAAGATTTCTCCTATCTTCCTGTTATCTGGACAAACAACACGAGTTAAGAGATGATCTTGTCCCCAGAAAAAGTGGCCTTTTGAAAAAATTTCCCTCTATCACTGTTCAAGAGACAACTGTAAAATGTGGGGCAAACTAAACCGATTAAAAAAAGGATTAAATTAAAATAACATTAGGTACCTAATTAACATATTCAAATATAACCATAGACCATGATGATGATGTGTCAGAGATGTGTCTCAAAGGCTGAACAAAAGACAACAGTTGCTTAAGGAAAGGAAAAAGCTTTAAGGCATTGAGATGTGGTAGTGCAAGAAAGTAAAAATGTAAAAACACTATTTCTAAATTAAAAGGTATGAGTTATAATTTACTTGCAATAATAATATCCAATTAACAATACCCAGATATATAATTATGTTAAGTTTAACAGAGGTCAATAGAGCAACATTTTGGTCCAGGAGATTGACTGATGTCCCTCGGATGGTCAGAAAGGATTTTTTTCTTCTTCTATGGGGCAAAATTGGGAATAGTTGTTTTTCCTTCCTCTGGTACAAAGCTGCAAAAGTTGAAGGAGGTTGAACTTGTTGAACATCAGTCTTCTTTCTGCCTAATTAACTATATAGCATTCTGAAGCAAATAGCCTACTTGAATTTCAAATTAGGAATTTTGCATTGTAGAAAAAACGTTTTTCTTGGGGACAAACCCATAAACATAAGGAGAAAAAACACCATGCAGAAATAAAATATACTTGTTTTGGTAAGATTAATTTTTAGATATTCACAGTTCTTCTCTTTTAGCTTTGTATATTGCTATGTTTAGTGTAATGTCATTTTCCTGAGATGAGTAATACCTGGATTTTTTAGACTTCTCTATAGCCTGTTGATTCTCCATACAGTAAAGGCTCCCCTGTCCATAATACAGTCTGCTTGAGCAGTTGCAGCAGAATTGTGCTTCATTAGATTTGATGCTTTCCATGTTTACTTGTGCTGCCCAAAGAAGCGACAAGCTCCTTTTATTTCGCTCATTGCTAATTTTGATTACATATTTGATATATTTATGGTTATTATGTGCATAAACATATGATCCTGAAAGACAGATATATATTAAACTGCTATCTGGCATTTCAGAGCTAATATACTGTAAATTAAATATACATGTTTAATACCATTGCTTTCAATTTATCCATTTGTATGTTTCAGCTGCTGATTGGGATAAAGAAACCATGGTTATTTACTATTACAATGGGACCTTTATTTTCCTTTAATATAGAATTGAGGCACATCTTCTATTTTTTTACCTAATGTAGAGTACATTATTTGTTCCCTATCAGTGTGAGATTTTTTTTTTAGAACAAAACACTAGGGAAATAAAATACACAGGCATATGCAGTTATCATGATTAAAGCAGAACTTAAAACACAGAACAGCCCCTGCTGTAGTTGCAACCCACTGCCAGCATGAGAGCTGCAACTCATGCTAGTGATGTTTATCTGCCTCGCCTCTCACCTTGACCATTTTCAAAAAGCCTTGCATTCTGTAAATGGTCCATGAAATTCAAGAATTGAAGCTTCTTTTGTATATACCATATATTATATGTATTATATTACATGAATATATTCTCTTTGAATTCCCTACACTCCTGTCAGTTAAACTTTCATTCATACCTAATTTTACCTAAGGCAATTTTATCCAGTAGCACCAGCTGACTGCTTGCATTTATTTCTTTCAAAAGCATATCATTAGGGAAAGGTGAATCAGGAAAAGTTTGGTTCACAGTGGGTTTGGCAAACCCATCCTGAAAGTCCATGAACCCTGAACACAGTGCTGAAATCTATTGAAGTCTATGGGAGCCAAATCTTGCTATGTGTAAATGCTAAGTTGTAAAACTTTAAAGGGATGTTTAATATTTGTTTTTTAATCATTTCACCATGGGAAGTTTTAACACCTTCATGACTAGGCATTTTTTGCCATTCAGTAATGTGTACATTTAACTGCCAATTGCTCAGTCAACGCTGTACACAAATGAAATTTGTATAATTTTTTGCACGCAAATACAGCTTTCTTTTGGTGGTATTTAATCACCACTGGGTTTTTATTTTCTGCTAAATAAACAAAAAAATACTCAAAATTAAAAAAAAAACAAAATAACAAAACACTATTTTCTACTTTCTTTTATAAAACATATCCAATAAAATCTAATTCCTTTATAATTTTATGCCAAAATGGATTTTTCTACATATTTTGGGTAAAAAAAATCCCAATTAATGTGTATATTTATTGGTTTGAGAAAAAATTGGAAAAATGCCCCCAGGGGATGATACGGGTAAGATGGATGGCAAGATATCAGAGACAACAATGTGGAAATAGTATAAAAATATAAATGTTATTCAATGGATAAGTACAACGTCATATAGACATTAAAAACATATAAGTGGAACACATAAAGGTGAAATATAGCAGCTGCCAAATGTTGAGACACACAGATTTGCAGACATGGAGTCAAAAATGGATCATGGTCGCAACAAATCCCAACATGTTTCGGAACAAAAGCCAAAAGGCTAAACAGATTATGTATTCATTTCCTTCCTCAGGGGTTGAATAGAAGCATGCTGATATAATTCTATTAAAAAGAGATACAAATATAAGCATATAGATATGTAGGGTGAACATTATTATATATAGAATAATAAGCCAGTATGTGTTCGGTGCATAAGTTGATTTAAAACATAACATGGCAAGAGGAGGCTGACCTACTGAAACTAATGTCATTTCTATGTGGCTTCTGTCATCAAAAAACAGCCATTGATCAGATAGATTTTTATAATTGTAAGTTCTAGAAATACCTGTGCTAAAAGGTAAAAAATCTGTTCTCCCTTGGTAGTTGGTTATCTACTGTACCTTTACAGTGTGCACAGATCTGAGTAGGGATCAGCCAAACACCCCCTGGTTCAGTTCGCACCAAAACATGCGGACAAGCAAATTTGTACTAACAAGCGAACACCGTTAAAGTCTATGGGACACGAACATGAAAAATCATTTTAAAGGTAAAAAATGAAAAATTCCTTTAAATATCGTGTCTGGGGGTGTCCTTAGTATGCCTGTAAAGTAGCAAATTTTTCCCACGTTTAGAACAATACCACAGCAAAATTACATTTCTAAAGGAAAAAAGGTTTAAACTGCTCATGCTGTAATGAATTGTTGGATCCCGGCAAAATAGATAAGAATCATTGAAAAAAATGGCATTGGTTCCTCCCCCAGTCCATTACCATGCCCTTTGGGTCTGGTATGAATATTAAGGGGAACCCCTCACCAAAATTAAAAAAACAAAATGTGTGAGAGTCCCCCAATATCCATAACTGGCCCTTCAGGTCTCGTATGGTTTTTAAGGGGAACCCTGCACCAAAATAAAAAAATAGGTGACCCCAAAGCATCCTCCCATGTTGAGGGCATGTGGCCTGGAGGGGCGCACTCTCTTCCCCCCCCTTTTCCAGCGGTCTGCCAGGTTGCATGCTCAGATAAGGGTCTGGTATGGATTTTGGGGGGGCCTACGCCTTTTTTTTGGTGCAGGGTTCCCCTTAAAATCCATACCAGACCTGAAGGGCCTGGTATGGATTTTGGGGGAACCCCTACGCCATTTATAAAAAATGGCGCAGGGTTCCCCTTAATATCCATACAAGACCTGAAGGGCCTGGTATGGATTTTGGGGGGACCCCCACGCATTTTTTTTTTAAATTTTGGTGAGGGGTTCCCCTGAATATTCATACCAGACCCAAAGGGCCTGGTAATGGACTGGGGGGAACCCATGTCAATTTTTTCAATGAATCTGTATTGCCGGGATCCAACAATACATTATAGGTGTGAGCAGTTTTTAATGGCTTTTTTTCCTTTAGAAATGTCATTTTGCTGTGGTATTGTTCTAAACAGGGGAAAAAATGTGCTACTTTACAAGAATACTAATGACACCCCCTAGGCACAATATTTAAAGGAATATTTCATTTTAACTGTTTCACTTTAAGCATTATTAAAATCACTGCTCCCAAAAAAACTGACGTTTTTGAAACTTTTTTTGCATTGATATATGTCCCCTGGGGCAGGACCCAGGTCCCCATGCCATTTTTTTTCAATGATTTTTATCTATATTGCCAGAATCCGACAATATATTACAGCCGCAAGCAGTTTTACATTAAATTTTTTACTTTAGAAATGTAATTTTTCTGCGGTATTGTTCTAAACACAGTAAAGATGCGCTACTTTACAGGCATACTAAAGACACCCCCAGGCATGATATTTAATGGAATATTTCATTTTTATTATTTATTGTTTCACTTGGGGCAGGACCCGGGTCTCCATACACTTTTTATGACAATAACTTGCATATAAGCCTTTAAAATGAGCACTTTTGATTTTTCTTGTTAGTGTCCCATAGACCTTAACGACGTTCCGTGGCTTTCGAATTTGCCGCGAACACCGCATAATGTTCACTGTTCAGCAAACAGGCAAACAAACAGGTAAACACCTGATGTACAAGTCAAATTAACGTTTGACTCGAACATCGGGCTCATCCCTAGATCTGAGTCTTTCAGCTAGAGGACATAAGTGGACTGTGTGAAATGGCTAGTTTCTACTTGTGCCAGACAACGCTCTCTGTGCCAAACAAAGCAACAGATGCACAACATAACTATTGGGGGTTATTTACAAAAGGCAAATCCACTTTGCACTACAAGTGCACTGCAAGTGCACTGAAAGTTCACTTGGAAGTGCAGTCGCTGTAGATCTGAGGGGGGACATGCAAGGAAAATAAAAAACAGCATTTTAGCTTGCACATAATTAGATGATAAAATCAGCAGAGCTTCCCCTCATTTCAGATCTACCCCTCAGATTTACAGCGACTGCGCTTCCAAGTGCACTTGCAGTGCACTTTCAAGTGCATTGCAGTGCACTTGTAGTGCAAAGTGGATTTGCCTTTCGTAAATAACGTCCAATGGGTTTTTCATGTCTAGTTTATCAATAATATAAGCCTTCACCTATATAAAAATGTATTCTTACAACAAATACATACTTACATTTATATTTCACAAACCATTATTTATTTATAGCTGTAAGGACAAACAATAAAATTTGAAAATATACAGCAGTGTGCCATAATGTGCAACTAATGTGGCATACACAATCTGTGTGTTTATAAAACAATCTATTTTAAAAGTATAGGAAACACATAATATATCAATTGATAGATGTGAATATTATACACTGAAACCTTTTTTTGATTGTGCAATATAGATGTCTTTCTGATTAGTCCAAAATGGTACAATTAATCTACTTTTCCTAAATTAAAATCATGGTAAATTGCAGCAGAACCTTGCTTATATTTCATAACTGAACAGATTCACCTAAGAAATTTTATAGTTTAAATTCTCCCTATGAGAATAGTTTTAATAAGCTTGGCAAGTCAAAAAATAGTCAGATTATTTCATTTTTGTCTTTCACAATCATATGTAAATAACATTAATAACATAAAATAAAGTTAGCACATTATTTTTTATGAAATAATAGCACAGTTTATGCCCATTTAATAATGAGATCTTGGAGTACAAGTGAGGAACCTGTGCAAAGCAAAACGTAATGGAATAGAAAAAAAGTAGAATATGTATTTAAAACACAGAAGCATAATTCAGTTCCATAAAATAATAACAGCAAACACAATTAACAAAAAACAAATGATAAAAAAAATAGCACGAGAAACTAGCATTGCCTTACCACACACGCTAGCCCTAGAGTTGTAAGCATTTTGGTGAAAAAATGAAAATGAACTCAGTTTATTTTTTTTTTAAACTTACCACACATTAAAGTTCCCACTACAGCAACTTGGGATCCGTCTTATAAGTCCTCAAGTCACCCCAAGTCGCTGGACATAAGAAGTGCCATAAAAGTGAATGAGAGCCATCTTAATGTACACTACTGAAGTCGCTCCGACTTCAGAAAAGGTTCCTGTACTACTTCAAGGCAAGTTGTACCCATAGATTTCAATGGAAGTCACCTCCAAGTTGGATCCCCATTTATATTGAAGTGACTTTACAGGAAAAAGAAAATAATTTACCCAGGTACTCCTCACGTTTACCCAGGCAACTCCCTCCCACAGAGCTGATTATTCTGTGATTGGCCACAGCCAAAGTCACCTGTCCTGAAGGCGACTATAAGTTGCGTTGTAAGTTGCTCAAAGTGGCACTGAAGTCATGCTGAAGTCGCCTCCAAATCGCCTTGCAAAGTCACACTATAAGTTGGGTTGCCCCTATGTGAAGCGGCACTTAGAGTAAATGAAAAGGTTAAAAAAAAATATTAATTTCAACAACAACCTTCCTATTAGTTTCTTTATGCATTTAACATATTGTATCATATTGTATACATGTTATCCATTTTAACAACAACCTCCCCATTAGTTTCTGTATGCATTTAACATATTTTATGCATGTTATTTATCTGTAAGAGCTTCTCTTGTGTAGACTTCTGAAAGATCTTAGGGTGCTGATGGGTGCAACTAGCTTGGATGTACTGCTAGCAGCCGTAGGAGAAACTTATAGAAAAACAGGGAGGGCGCACCGACCTTGTGCATTACCAAAGATAAAATTTATTTACATAGTAAAAACAAAGGTCATACTCACAAACAAACGTTAAAAAGGCTTAACATTACTCCACGAATTCAGAGCCATGTCTTCTAGACACCTGCAACCTGGACCGGGTGTTAGGAGGAACCAGATGACATCGCAAAACGGCTTACGCGTTACGAGGGAGTGTCATCATCATCATCATCAGAGCCTCAGCAATAGAAGACTGACTCTCTCAAGGTTACCACTGTATAAAGCCATTCATATGTCTGGGCGGACGGCCACCGGAGCCTGCCACACCCATCCAGGTGGGCCTGTCCACCATGTCACTCCATCTAACCATATCGTATGCTAGATCACACTGTCAGTCATACAAATTTGTCCTACTCCCCTAGAGAGGGGGCTAAGTCCCTGCACTTGCATCAGGGTGTATCTCCCGTTATCCACCCGACCATCATCCCATACTTCATATGTCACATTATGGCATCAATTATTCACTCCACAGAACACCCCTACCCTTTTTGAAATGTTAAATCTATCCATATCGCGTGGTCCACCTTTCTTACCAATGGATGGGATGGAGGGGGTGCTGGAGGGGGGGAGATTAGGGGTGGGGGTTTGTGGAGGAGAGAAGTTAGGGGGTGAGAGCAGGGGCACCTCCATCATTTAATTGAAGCTAGAAATTGTAATATTGTGGTGGAATGTAATGGTACAAGTACAGCGTGTGTACCACTAGCCAGATCACGTGGCGCACAAGCTGCACCTCAACCAGGAAGTGCGAGTGGATTTGCGTTCCACCCGCCACTTCCGGTTGCGGCAGATGTCACTTCCGCACTGCCGGAAGTTCTGACAAATGTCATTTCCAGAACAGAGTATGTCACGACTCAAGCTATCTGGCTCTCACGACCCCTCACCCTCTAGCGGTGCGGTGGCCTATTGCACGATCCTACTGCCTGTAAGATTGTGCAGCAGGATCATGCAGAGGCACACAGCTGCCCATCGCCCCAGTGTTGGCCATGGAATGCAGCCTTTCTCCCTTAGATTGGTGAGGGCAAAGTATCTCAAAAAACAAAATGACCATCCCCACAATAAATGGGGCCTCCAGAAAGCCCACCACCAATCCAAGGGGAGAACGAAAGAAAATGTAATACTAATTAATAGCTAAAATATAAAAAATATATATGAATGAATAACTATGAAGGTAAAAGGGGGGAATGCAAATATACAGATATACACGTGTATACATATCTCTTGAGAGATCTCTCTCTAACAGGATGAAGGGACCGGCATAGAACAGCTTATAGGCAGGAGTCCCACCAGACATGCGAACCCCCAAATGTACTGTAGTAATGGTACAATGGGGACACAACGACATACATATACACAAGGAATGTGTATATATATATATATATATATATATATATATATATATATATATATATATATATATATATATGCATACAAACCCAACATGCATAGATATGAAACCATATATACACATATATCGATGTAAATATTATTCTTGGTAGCTCCTTAGTTTATGTAAGCTCAATGCATAAAGTGCATTCGTGAACCTGTATCTTATTGTATATAAAAACATTATAAAAAAGAGAGTGAGGGGTCATGAGAGCCAGATAGCTTGAGTCGTGACGCACTCTGCACCGGAAATGGCGTTTGTCAGAACTTCCGGTGGGGCGGAAGTGAGGTCTGCCACAACCGGAAGTGGCGGATGGAACACAAATCCACTCGCACTTCCTGGTTGAGGTGCAGCATGCGTGCCACATGATCTGGCTAGTGGTACGCACGCTGTAATTGTACCATTACATTCCACCACAATATTACAAGTTCTAGCTCCAATTAAATGATGGAGGCGCCCCTGCTCTCACCCCCTAACTTCTCTCCTCCACAAACCCCCGCCCCCAATCTCCCCCCCTCCAGCATCCCCTCCATCCAATCCATTGGTAAGAAAGGTGGACCACACAAAATGGATAGATTTAGAATTTCAAAAAGGGTAGGGGTGTTCTGTGGAGTGAATAATTGATGCCATAATGTGACATATGAAATATTGGATTAAGTTATAAAATGAAATTGGATGATGGTCTGGTGGATAATGGGAGATGCACCCTGATGCCAGTGCAGGGACTTAGCTTTCTCTCTATGGGAGTAGGACACATTTGTATGGCTGACAGTGTGATCTAGCAAATGATATGGTTAGATGCGTGAGATGGTGGGCCGAGATGGGTGTGGCAGGCTCCGGTGGGCGTCCGCCCAGACATGTGAATGACTTTATATAGAGGGAATCTTGAGAAAGTCATGCCCTGTACACACAGTCGGACTTTCCGACGGAAAAAGTGTGATCGGATTGTGTTGTCGGAAATTCCGATCTTGCGCGGGCTCCATCTGACTTTTTCCGGCGGAATTTCCGACACACAAAGTTTGAGAGCAGGATATAAAATTTTCCGACAACAAAATCCATTTAAATTCTGATCGTGTGTACACAATTTTGACGCACAAAGTGCCACGCATGCTCAGAATAAATTAAGAAATGAAAGCTATTGGCTACTGCCCCGTTTCTAGTCTTGACGTACGTGTTTTACGTCACAGCATCCAGAACGATCGGATTTTCTGACAACTTTGTGCGACGGTGTGTATGCAAGACAAGTTTGAGCCAACATCCATCGGAAAAAATCCATGGATTTTGTTGTCGGCATGTCCGATCAATGTCCAATCAATGTCCGATCAATGTCCAGGGCATATGTCTGCTATCGCTGAGGCTCTGATGAAAAGGGTACTCCCTGGTAACGTGTAAGCCATTTTGCGATGCTATCTGGTTCCTCCTAACACCCGGTCCAGTTTGCAGGTGTCTAGAAGACACAGCTCCGAATTTGTGGAGTAATGTTAAGCCTTTTTTAATGTTTGTTTGTGAGTATGACCTTTTTTTTACTATTTAAATAAATGTTATCTTTGGTAAAGTGCAAGGTCGGTGCGCCCTCCCTGTTTTTCTATATGTTACAGCTTTAAGGACACCCATTGTTCTGAGGAGGGCAGCAAGACCTTTGACTTTCCACACTTTTTCCAAAGGGTTGGCTACACCACCTACACATGGACTAAAGGCCTGAGCGCAGGAGATTGTTTTGTGTTGTTTGGAGCAGCTGTAGGAGACTCACAGCGATCACCTAAGTAACCCTCTATACTATACCCCTTCACACTTAGTAGCCACATAAAAGTTTATGTAGGGAGATGTGTAAAGAGGCCAAGAAGCTAGGCCAGTACGGAAAGCAATTAGACATTCCTAGGACAGAAGAAGGCTAAGATGGGGCAGGAGGGAGGGGAAACTGGGGCTGTGCTTGGGAATTTGCTCTTTCTAGAGTATTCTAATTCCCTAGCAAGTTCAAAGGCACATTAAAAGTAAATAAAAATGTGTCAATTAAAAGGAAAAGTGATGAAATAAAAATAAACATTAGATTTTTCTGTGATTTACATGCATTGGTAACCTTCTTGGCCCTGGTAGGGGACTATAGCTGACTAATGGTGAAGATAAAAATGAATAAACATTTTTCTCAAGTAAAATTTTAACTTTGCAGCTTACTATAAAGTTATGCATCAGTGTATTCTACTTACAGTTCACAACAATAAAAATGATGATTTTTTACACATTTTATTTGTTTCTTTCACACTTGTGCAAGGCTGCTTGCCTTAAAATAACAAACATAGCTTTCGGACTTTGCTAGACTACCAGGTAATTGTGTAAACAGTTTCCCTAGTATGTAAAACTACTGATTACAACATGAAGCCTGTATAGATAGGATTAAGTAATAGTGGTGACACAGTCATGTGCAGACAGTTTTGACATCATTGTCCAATAGAAGGGATTTGTTTAGTAGGGGGAGATTTACTAAAGCTGGTGCACACATAATCTGGGGTAGCTGTGCATAGTAATCAATCAGCTTCCATTGTTTTTTTTTTTGTCAAAGCATAATTGAACAAGCTGAAGTTAGAACCTGATTGGTTGAAGTATTTCAGGAGAATACCGCATTATGGCCACTGAAAGGAGCTAATGATTTTAGAAAGAAGATTTTTTTTTATGAATAGGCCCATTAAAGTGTTTGTATAGCAAAAGCTTTTTTTTTTCAGTTTAGAATAGGGAGCGTTTAAAACCTCTTTATTTTTTGCTGTCTGTGTCTCATTGGTGAGATCTCCTCTCACTTCTATCCTGAAAGTGCAACAGGAATTGAGATGGAATTTGGTACAAAATGAAGTGAGTTAGACAGTTGTCACCAGAGCAAGTGTCCTAACTGGAACATTTCCCCATATCTCTTGTTCTGGAGACAGCATCTGAATTTGGAACATCCCATCACTTTTTGTCTAAGTGACAGCTATCTCCAAGATTAATAGAAAAGATGAATCTCCCTGGAGGAGATACAGATGACGATAAAAACTTGACAGGGGTTCTACACCATTTCCATTCCATTTAGACTTGAAAACGTTTTGGTTATTGATACACTTTAAATGTACGGCTGGGGGTACACTGGCAAATTAATCTCTTTGCTACTTAGAAATTTAGCAGTTTTTTTGGTGGTTTCCTGTTCTGTAGGACATTGAAATCTGTGGGGAAGATTTATCAAAACCAGAATTTGATGCAGCTGTGCATAGTAACCAATCAGCTTCTAACTTCAGCTTGTTCAAATAAGCTTTGACAGTAAGACCTAGAAGCCTATAGGTTACTATGCACAGCTGCACCAGATTCTGTGTGCACCCATTTTAGTAAATCTCCCCCACAGTTTGTAGTTTTAACATTTCTTACTCCTCTAATAAATCAACTACTTATTTTTGGTATCCCTAGCACATAACATAGCACAAGAAAACAATTGAACATTTTTTTCCCCAAAAAATACAATGTACAGTATGTGTTCAGAAAAAAAAATAACATAATAACTGTAATGTACTTGATGCCAGGCAAACTGCTCCACTGGAGAGAAAGTACTGTGCAAACCTATGCATCCCTGCTTCCTCTTCTGGATGATCATTGTGCCCTTTCAAAGTTATGGCTGAGGGAATCTTCAAA
Source organism: Aquarana catesbeiana (assembly GCF_042186555.1). Classification (NCBI taxonomy): domain Eukaryota; kingdom Metazoa; phylum Chordata; class Amphibia; order Anura; family Ranidae; genus Aquarana; species Aquarana catesbeiana. The sequence continues at coordinate 215,444,904 of NC_133325.1, read as the reverse complement.
TAGAAATCTGTCTTTTTGATGGACATAATTATGGAGAACACAGGTTGATTTCACTGCATGCACAGGATGGGAGAAGACTGGAGGATCCTCAGTTTATTGGTTAAAATACCAAAAGTAGATTCCACCATGTGATGGGCATAATTGTGGAAGTAATTAAAGCCCTTCTCTCTGTGCCTAGGGTGCATCTGAAAAATGGCTGCATGAGGTATTTGGATGGGGCAAATGCCTCCTCACCAACAAACACTATAGGCATAGATGGTACAAGAGGCCCTGGAATGAATTGCATCAGATCAAACTACTGTAATATCAGATGCCTTCTTTATAAATAGGACTGAAAACAGTTAGGAGAGCAGATAAAGACAGGGGGGGTCCTTTCACGAAAATCTATCTATCGCTTTAAGAAATAATTTAAAAAAAAATATGCTATATTGCTATATGTTATATTTTTCTGATATATGTGGCTTTAACCCCATGAAACTATGCAGTATATTTATCTCATGTGATATCCAGTGGGATGGATACAGTGGAGAAGAATTAGAACCCCCTGTCAGTTTTTATTGCTAATAAAGACGTAGAGTGATTTAAACTGCAGAAAGATGCCAACTCACTAAGTCAGTATGGTTCCTGCAGCATATATATTAACCACTTCAGCCCCGGAAGGATTTACCCCCTTTCTGACCCGGCCATTTTTTTTGCGATACGCCACTGCGTCGCTTTAACTGACAATTGCGTTGTTGTGCGATGTTGTACTCAAACAAAATTAATGTCCTTTTTTTCCCACAAATGGAGTTTTCTTTTGGTGGTATTTGATCACCTCTGCGGTTTTTATTTTTTGCTCTATAAAAAAAAAAAAGAGCGACAATTTTGAAAAAAAATCATTTTTTTTCCTCAGTTTAGGCCGATATGTATTCTTCTACATATTTTTGGTAAAAAAAATCACAATAAGCGTATACTGATTTGTTTGCACAAAAGTTATAGTGCCTACAAAATAGGTTATTGATTTAAGGCATTTTTATTATTATTATTTTTTTTTTTCTAGTAATGGCGGTGATTTGCGATTTTTATCGGGACTGCGACATTGCAGCGGACAGATCGGACACTTTTGAAATTTTTTTTAAACCATTGACATTTATACAGAGATCAGTGCTATAAATAGCCACTGATTGCTGTATAAATTTCACAGGCAGGGAAGGGGTTAACACTAGGGGGCAATCAAGGGGTTAAATGTTTTCCATCACTGTGTGCTCTAACTGTGGGTGGATGGGACTGGTTGGGGAAGGAGACCGATCGGTGTTCCTATATACCAGGAACACATGATATGTCTCCCTTTCCTTACAGAACGTTCCTGCTCTGTCACAAACGAACGCGGGTGCCTGGCAGGCATTGCAGCCACCCGACACGTGCATCGGCTCCGCAGTGACGCGGCCGCCGGAGGAAAAATACCTCATGCAGCCATTTTTCAGATGCACCCTAGGCACAGAGAGAAGGACTTTAATTACTTCCACAGTCCCATGAGACATTGCAAGACCCTGACAATCACAGGTATGACTCCTAGAGGCAGAGGCATGATGGGATTTGTAGTTTCACCACAGCTGGAGTGCCGAGGTTGCCTACCTCTGACTTAAAGTATAACTAAAGGAAAAACTTTTTTTTTAAAGTTTTGGATAGGGTGGAGAGGTATTAGAACACCTATTAGGTATTTTTTTCTGCTTTCTGTGCCCCTATTAAAGAGATTCACTCTTGATATGTCCTGTTTCTATTAACATTGAAAGTTAAATTAAAAGAAAATACCAAATTTTGGGTTGTCCCCAGAAAGGTAATAGAGGGGACATTTTCCAATGGGGACACTAGTCCTGGTGACCTGGGGGACCCCAAGGAATTTTCTTAATGTGTAGGTATTTCCTCCCACTTTCAATTTTGGCAATTAGACAGGAAGTAAAGGTAAATCTCCCCAATGGGACATAGATGGCAAAAAAAAAAACTGATAGGGGTTCTAACCCTCCATTACTCTATCCAAAATGAAAAAGAAAGTTTTGACTTTAGTTACACTTTCAAACAGATTTTCTTAACCCTTTCAACACAGAGGAACCCTTTAAATATGTTTGCAGTCTCAGGAAACCCCTGCTAAAATTACTAAATCTACAAATAATACATTAGAGTGATGACCAGTGGATAGAATGTTCCTTACACTTGTGGTCACTGGGAGGAATTTTCCCCTAAGACTCCTTTCACACTGCAGCACCCGGTTGTTAGATCTAAAGTGCCACTCGTTTTTGCGGCGCTTTTTGGGCGCTAGCGGGGCGTTTTTTACCTTAAAAACAAGGTAAAAAATCCAGTTTTGTGGCACTTTCAAAGCACTTTTAAGGCACATTGGAAGCACTGCCCATTCCAGTGGGCAGGGCATTTTGGGAGAGCTATTTACAGCGCTCAGAACCCGCCTCAAAGATGCTGCTTGCAGGACTTTCCTAATGTCCCACAAGCACACCACCCCAATGTAAAAATACACACTACAATGAATGGGAGGCTGTTTTCAGGTGCTTTTCAAAGGCTATTTCTAGCGCTAAAGCACCTGAAAACTGCCTCAGTGTGAAAGGGGTCTTAAAGATAGCTAAAAAGATCAATGATATCAGTGGGAACTTGTCAGTGGGAAGATATCTCTAAAAATAATTGTGAAAAAGTAAAGTATCCCCACTACATATGTTCTAACAAGGGGATTAGATCATTGTGATATTCATGTACATTGTATCATGTTTAGAGTGATTGGGAGTTTTATTGCAGCAAATGATATATAGGCTTGTATATTCACAAAAAAAGTCTCTAAAAAAATCTGGCGAAATGACAGAAGAAAATAAATATATTTGACTCTATGTAATGGGGTGGATTACTATATGTAATGGGGTTGATTTATGAAAGGCACATAGACTGGGCACTTTGCATGTGAAGTTGCTCCAGAGCTTAGTAAATGAGGGCAGCAGTGCTGACTTCCATCATCCAATCATGTGCAAGCAAAATTGCAGTACCTCATGTACTCATTTCTGGAGCAACATGCAAATTGCACAGTCTATTTGCCTAAAAGTAGAACTACTGTATAAGCATTTTTTTTTCCATTTTGGATAGAGTAAGGGAGAGTTATGACCCCTGTCAGTTTTTTTTTGCCATCTATGTACCCATTGGAAGATGTTCCCTAAATTTGGGATTTTCTTTTACTTTCACTTTCAATGGTAAACAGGAGAAATAGAGATGGTGAATCTCCTTAATGGGGGCACAGACAAAAATTAAAACCTGATAGGCGTTCTAATCCACATCCATTATATTCAAAACTAGAAGTTTTTTTCTTTAGTTATAATTTAAGTAAATCAACCCCAATGATTTCCAGATTTTCGTTTCTATGCATTACTGTTGAGAGAAAAGGCAGAGACTACCCAAAATTAGGTATTATATTTTTACATTCCTTAAAGTTGTTGTAAAGGCACAAGGTTTTTTTTTTACCTTCATGCATTCCATGCATGAAGGTAAAAAACTTTCTGTGTGCAGCAGCCTCCTATCCCCCCTAATACTTACCTGAGCCCCCTCTTGATCCAGCGATGTCCAGGTGAGCTTTTCCTCTTTGGGAACACGCACTCCTTATTGGATTTTGGTAGCAGCGGGAGCCATTGGCTGTCAATCATAGCCAGTAAGCTAATCAGGAAATAGAGGGGGTGTGGCCAAGCCATAGCTCCATGTCTGAATGGAAACACAGAGCAGTGGCTCAGCTCAGGTGCTCCCATAGCAAGGTGATTGTTGTGGGAGCACCCAGCAGGAAGGAGGGACCAGGAGTGCCGACATTTGAACCCGAGAAAAGGAGGATCCAGGCTGCTCTGTGCAAAACCACTGCACAGAGAAGGTAAGTATGACATGTTTGTTATTTTTTTTAATTAAAAACAAGACTTTAATATCACTTTAGATACTGCATACCTGGACCACTACTTAAATACATGCATTTCTGTATTTATTTCCTTCTGTGAATTGAGTTTAACGCCTTTTCATGTGGCATTTACCAAACATTTTCAGTGTTTTGTGGAAAATACCACAAATCGGCATAGAGATATTTAGGGAAAATGTGTCCCGACACCTAATCAATGCATGCAATCTGCTTTAGTGAATGGAGCCCATTATGAGGACACTGAGCATAAGGCCACTGAAACAAATCTCCTGAATGAGGGGACAGAGCATATTGATTTAAATGGCCAATCTCACCTCATCTGGGGCAAACAAGGAAATCTTTAAAATATTGCTTGACTGAATTGTATTAGGGTTTATTTAACCAGGATATCCAGGGGTTTCACGTTTTGGCAAAGAGTGGGTAATTTTATTTCCGAATGGCTAGGAGTTTTTCCTTAGTAAATTTAGTCTTTATTATCTCAATAATAAACACTAATTTTACTAACGAAAAGCTCCCAGCCATTCTGAAAGAAAATCACCCACTCTTTGCCAAAACGTGGAACCCCTGGATATCCTGGTTAAATAAACCCTAATACAATTCAGTCTAGTATGTCCTCATAGGTATCCCCCTCCTCCCTTTCTTGTATTACCTTTTCCTCCCGTCTCTACCCTCCTCAAAGAAGCCACTATGGCTTTGTTCTGAGTTGTTTGTTATATTTTAAGTTGTTCTATTTACTTTTCCCTTTCAGTATCCACACATATTGTGCAATATTTTAAAATAATTCTCAAACTGTAACATATACTGTAGCACCACTCTAATGCTGTATTGTACCATCTTTATATGAAGTGTGGTTCCCTTCCTAATGTATCTTAATCTCACTTTAGTTTATCGTTCCTTCTGCTTTGGTTTGTATAACTCAGAAAAATTAAATAAAAAATTAAATGATAATTAAAAAAAATATTGCTTGACCTGGGCAAAAGATGTCAAGGCACCATGACTGAATCCATATACTTTGGCTTTAGGTTGGTCATTTATTTGTATTTATTTTTTAATAGGTACCCAGTGACTTCTGCCTTGACATGAGAATCTTATTCATCAATGCTTAAGGACACTACCCACCCTCAAGAATTTAAAGGCCAATTAGCTTAACATCTGCCATATCACTACCTCTCCATAATCATATAGAGGGCCCTTCCTTTCAAACTTAAAGCGGAGGTCCACCTATCTATCGTTTTTTTTTTTTTTAGTTCATTCACAAACTTTTCTTCTCAGCATTACGTACTCACATATTGTGTGTAATATGTCCGCCTGTGTCAGATTTCGTCAGAAAGAATAACTTATATTATTCACTGCAGGTGGTTTCCATCTTCATTGTGGGCATTTGAAGCCCACAAGCATTTATTTCCTGGATGTGGTGAATGCTGTGCTCCCAGCATTCACCGCTCATTCCCGCACATGCTCAGTGGCATCCTGGGAAGCCTGAGACTAGCTCCCAGGAGTCTGGGAGAGGCTAGAAACATACCTACTCCCACGGGAGGAGAACCAGGAAGTGCAAAGAAGAATAGAAAAATAAAAGGTAATTACGGCCATTTAAATTTTTTTAAACGGCATGTCAGCATCTAGGCAAGGAAGAGAATACGTACAGATATTGTTCAAAATTTGGGTGGAACTCCGCTTTAAACACTAATATTGGCCCCAAAAAGACCAGCCCACAATGCTGAAATCAAAATACTACACTCCCTCCTAGAATTTTCCCTATTCCTTAGCATCCCTCCCATCCCTCACAACCAGCTGCTTCCCTTCCTCCCAGTACTGTCCCTTTTGTGAACACAACCTCAGTCAACAATGACTGGCAGGCTGTAAACTACTTTAGTTATCACCATTCTACCTATGATATGCTTTCATTTTAATAATCCTAGGGATTATTCCTGCTAGGCATGCATATGCAAATTGTTTGGTGCCAATTTTAGAACTATTTTGTTACACCCATGTTGGGTTGAGTTTGGTTACTAAAGAATAAGAGATGTGTTTACACTTTTGTCTTTAAAATGGGACATTCACAATTTAACACCCAATAAATTGGTGTGGTTTCATATTAATTATACATTCTTAGGTAAGCCTACAGTGCACATGAAACAATTGTTTTCAACAGGTAAAACATTTATACCGGTAATTACCTCAAAGTACACTTATTAAAATAGGAGGGGGAATGTAATATTAACTAACACCAAATAGGGCAAACTGAGTTGGATTGATAACACATACTGTACCTTACTAGAAAGGCCAAACCATAAAAATACCTTACCTGCACATGTGTCCATAAATGTGCCCAAATGCTCTCTTAACTCAGAATTGAATAGTTCTCCAAATGCTCTCTCAACTCAGAATAGAGAGAACCCAAAACTGTCCCCTCTGTTCTTGGTTCACAAAAACTGGATATACTAAGTATATTTGACTCTTTGTGGCCTGTTCCTATACCTTAAAGGCAATCCTCTCAATTTGGTTAATTTCTACTTGTTCACTTTACTGACTGTCTTTTTCATCATAATTAGGGATGAGCTGAACACCCCCCAGTTCGGTTCGTGGCAGAACATGCGAACAGGCAAAAAATTTGTTCTAACATGCGCACACCATTAAAGTCTATGGACACGTGAAACGTGAAAAATCAAAAGTGCTAATTTTAAGGGTTAATATGCAAGTTATTGTCATAAAAAGTGTTTGGGGGCCTGGGTCCTGCCCCAGGGGACATGTATCAATGCAAAAAAAAGTTTTAAAAAAGGCAGTTTGGAGGCGCATGCGCGGCAGCTTCTAAGATGGGCGCGAGTCACTGAAGCTCCGCTCCACCACGGCCCTGATCTCACCACAGGAGCATACAGAGCGCTTCCCCGAGCCCCATACCAGAATTTACGAGTGGGGGAGACCCCCGAGAACCTGTTGAGCATTGCGGCTCCAGTCCGGAGGAGCCTTAAGAGCCAGATGACCGCAGTGGCTGGCCCGGTCAGTTACGCCAAGATGACGGCGGCTCCACGAGGCATCTGCAGCTATGGGGAGGAAAATGAGTCCATCGCTGATCAGGAAGCAAGGTCACCACTATCACCAGGTACCGATTTCCCCCCTCTTCCTCTGGGAACTTCTCCAGCATCTACAGAGTCACTGCTGAACAGAATGCAAAACGGTCTCCCCTCCACCCCAATGCTAGACCCACACACAGTCCTGCTGTTATCTGTGACTGAAGAGAACAGGGCCTCCACTATTCCCACAGATTTTCCTTCCATGATGGAAGCTTTCCCTCAATTGCTCTCAAGGAGCTTGGCTCAGAACGCAGAACACATTACCTCCTCCATCCATGCTGACTTACAGCAGCTGGGACAGAGAATAGATGTGATTGAAAAACGATCGGATCAAGCTGTGGCACGCATTAATCAAAATTCTTATGGATTACAAGAAATGCAAGAACAACTTAAAACAGCTTTTGCCAAAATCGACGATCTCGAAAATCATTCAAGACGTTACAATTTCAGAATACGTGGCCTCCCTGAAACAGAGAAAGACGTGAAAACGGCGGTAACAACCTTACTGAAGGACCTTATACCGGACATAGCAGAGCATCGATTGGAGCTGGATAGAGCCCACAGAGCCCTGCAACCCCAGGCTCGGATGGTCTCCCAAGAGACATCATTGTAAAACCCCATTATTTCTCCGTTAAGGAGGAGGTAATGAAGAGATCCAGGTCTCTGGATAATCTAAAGTTGATGGGTCATAAAATTCAAATTTTCGCAGACTTATTACCTTACACGGTACAGAAAAGACGCTCTCTCAAGCCACTGCTACAGCTTCTGACCGAGAAAACTATCTTATACAGGTGGTCATTCCCACTGAGATTGAATTTCTCATATAGAAATAAAAGTTTTGGCTTCTCTTCCTTTGCAGAAGGTGAACATCTATTACTTAAATTGGGCCTTATGACACAAGATCCAGCACACTCCCAGATGGGAAGAAGTACACCGTCATCTACTAAACGCCCACCTCCAGCAAGTCCCCTCCAACCTGCCTGGCTCAAGCAGAGTTCTAAACGCTCCAAAGAAAACATTCCCCCTTGAAGTCGGAATCCCCTTCGGAAACACTTTGCAGTTACAGGACTCTGAGTCCCCCTTCGTGCATTCCCCCGATCAGTTTGGATCTCTTCGGATTATTTCCTTGCCATCGTGATGGTATCACCAAAGAACTCCCTATCTCGTTGGATTGGAGCCCCCAATCCTCAATAGGCCCTCCTACCGACAGTACAAGAGGATCCCAAATTTATTTTTTTTATTTTCTTTTAATTCCTTGAGGGTTCGGGGGGGGGGGAGGGTGATCGGGGAGGTCCCTGAGTTTTGCTTCTGTTCCCTTTTAACCAGTTACTCATTCATGGGAAGTTATTTTTTTTCCTCAGACACTTAACTCTTTGCAAATGTGTTGAACTGGGACTTATGGGCACCAACAAGGTACCCAATATGTTGCATTTTGTTTAGACAGGTGGTATATCACTTATTTACTTAGAATTTCAGTTCATGCTCTTGTTTTATCCTTTCCGTCTATTCCCAGTATCGGGTATATGTTTGACAGACAACCTATGAGGAACACCGAATGTCAGGTTTTTTTTTCCTCACATAAAGGTTCCCTTCTCCCAACCCTGAACTCCTCACAGTTAGAGGGGGAACTGGGTTGGGGAAGATATTAACGGAAGAAATCTCGATTAGTTACTACGGTCAAGGTTCTTTTATTGTGGACGTTCTGTATTAATATCTGATTTAACATTGGTTTGCTATATAGTAAGCATCTCATTTTCAGTTCTATTAGATTTTAGGTGACGGGGCCGTGGTGGCATCAATGCACCTCCAGTTGGTTCCAGGAGCAACAATCTTGCACCTGGTCCATTGGCTGGTTACCCTACTTAAGGGTGCCAGTCCTTTCAGGATAAAGGGCTAGGGATGGCTAGACCATCCTTCCCTGGGATTGGGGGGGGGTTGGGGACCCCCAAGTTTCTGGTTTAAATTTGTTTGTATGCTATAATACGATACAAGATATTGCTGAATTACTAGTATTTGTAACATTTTTTTTTGTCTTCTTCTATTTCTCTCTTTCACCCCTTTTCTTCTCCTTTTTCTCTCGTTGCTTCTGAGCGCTTCCAGGTTCCAGGTACGCATACGGCTTCTCCTCCCAGGTCTACCATTCGACTTCGCCTCAGCTTCTCATCCGAACAGCATAATTCCCATCTATCAGAAAGGTAGGAAACGATTATTTAGGTGGGGACTCACCAAAACACAACATGACTGAGCGGTCTAGCGGAACCCAACCCTGAGGGTTATCTCACATAACACACAGGGTTTGAACTCCCCCATAAAGCGTAGAAAGATTTTTCAGCTCTATAAATCCATGCACGCCGACATTCTCTTCCTGCAAGAGACTCATAACTTCCCCATAACTTATCAAACTAGATTCCTTCATCATCAATTCCCCCAATTCTTCCTTTCATCAGCTTCCAACAAAACTAAGGGAGTTGCCATCTGTTTCGCCAGACATGTCTGTCTCTCACAGCCAGAGATAGTCTCAGACCCTATGGGACGTTACATTTTAGTCGCAGGGAACATAGATGGGGAACAATTCACGTTCATCTCCTATTATGCCCACAATAAAGGTCAGAAAGCATTTTTTGAATTAATGCTAAACAAGCTCCACCCACATCTTAAGGGCACCATTGTGATCGGGGGAGATACTAACTTGGCATTTGATTTCTCCCTACAATCTTCAAGTATGGGGAAATCGATTCCCAAGCGCCCTTCCAGACAGAGTGTACAACTAGCAAAATTTCTAAATGAAGAGGGCTTAATTCACATTTGGAGGGAGACAAACCCCCATTCAAAGGATTATACACATTACTCAGCACCCCATGGCTCTTACGCTAGGATAGACCACATCTTTACTCGTCCACATACGATCCCCTTAATACTGAGAGCCAAGATCGTAGACTCTCCTATTTCAGACCACTCGATGGTCACCTTGACCATGCAAAAACCCTTGGGCTGCAATAACCCCCCCAGGTGGAGATTACAGGAAACTATCCTTAGTGACCCCATCCAGTGCACTGTTATTGAGGAATCAATTAAAGAGTACTTCAGTATTAACACAACCGATGATGTCTTATCGGAAACTGTTTGGGCGGTGCACAAATCAGTTATAAGGGGGAAATTAATACAGATATCGTCCAAACTCAAGGCGGAACACAAGACGGACACTCTTAAACAGACTGAAGAATTCCGAGCACTAGCCAGGGCACATAAAAGACAACCTAACACAGAATCTCTAGCTAATCTTGATAGGGCCCGGGCTCTCTTCAACTTGACCCTGACAACCGCAGCGGAAAAACACCTCCGTTGCGCGGGAGCTAAGTATTATTCCCAAAGGGACAGGATAGGTTCTAGATTAGCAGTCAAGATAAGCCCCAAACATCGCCCATTAGCTTTTCCCAAAATAAAGCTGAACTCCGGGGACTTTACCCAAAATCCGAATAAGATTATGGACGCATTTCTTCAATTTTATGCAGATTTATATAAAGCTAAACCTCAGTCGGAGGGCAAATCCCGTGAGGAGTTTCTTGACTCCATAAAGCTCCCATCTCTAGCGGATGATCATAGGGAGATTCTTGATGGTCCTTTTACACAGGATGAAGTGTTAGACACAATGAAAGCTTTAAAACTGGGATCCTCTCTGGGTCTGGATGGGTTCTCAACGGGTTATTATAAAAAATTTGGCACTACCCTTGCACCTCATCTAACTAAATTTCTGAATTCCCTTAGGAGTGGATCCCCGCTGGGTTCTGACCTAAACGCCGCTTATATTTCAGTGATCCCCAAACCAGGAAAAGACACTAGCGAGGTTGGGAATTACCGGCCAATATCCCTGATTAATAACGATATTAAAATCTTAACTAAGATTCTATCCAATAGGATGGCGAGCTTCATCCCAAATTACATTCATTAAGATCAGGTGGGCTTTATTCCCGGTAGACAGGGTACAGACCAAATCAAAAGGACCATCGATATAATCTCTCTTTTGAAATTCCAATGGGATGGGGGACCTCCCCAAAAGGACTTTATTCTGTCAATTGACCTTCACAAGGCATTCGACTCAATAGACTGGGAGTACCTGTCTGATATTCTGAAACGATGGGGCTTTGGACAATATTTTCTTAACCTCATAAATACCTTATACTCAAACCCAACAGCCCAAGTTCGCCTGATGGGTAGATATTCAGCATCATTCCCGATAAAAAGGGGTACCAGACAGGGCTGCCCCCTCTCCCCTCTGTTGTTCGCTATAGCGATAGAAACGCTAGCTATAGGTATCAGATCTAACCCTGACATTAAGGGGGTAGCCTGCGGGGACCGGGAACATAAATGCGCTCTTTATGCAGATGACCTCTTACTGTACATTACATCTCCCCTGATTTCTATCCCGGTTGTATGTAAGGTACTGGGGAAGTTCAGCGCAATATCAGGTCTAACGGTAAACATGCATAAGTCTACAGCGTTAAATATTACAGTACTGGCGGATCTCCTTTCGCAACTTACAAGAAACTTTGACTTTTCCTGGTCTCCCACGGCTATCCCCTACCTAGGTATACAGCTCACTCCTGATATCGGTTGCCTTTTCAAAGCAAACTACCCCCTCATGGCCCAAAACAGTAGAAGGGAATTGGAAAGATGGGCGAGATGTGGTTTGTCCTGGCTAGGAAGAGTGCATGCTATTAAGATGACTCTATTACCCCGACTACTATACTTATTCAGATCTCTCCCCATTCCCCTATCAAAAAGTTTTATACATAAGTTACAATCTGATATGATCCGTTTTGTGTGGGGAAATAAGGGCTACAGATGTCCATCTAGTATACTCCTCTGTTTACGCACTCAGGGAGGTCTGGGACTCCCTGACCTTTGGGGATACTATCAAGCGGCACAACTTTCACAAATATCAATGATTTTTAGCAGGGCTCCAAAACCTGACTGACTTTCCATGGAAAGGTGGGCTACACCCCTCAACACTATTGACTTTCTTATGTGGTGCAACCCCAAAGACAGACCGGCTATAATGCCTCCCCACTTGATCACATTCCATTGCAGTTTGTACTAAATTATTTACCAGACTGGCCTTGATATCTCCTCTAAAACCACTCTCTCACATCTTCCATAACCCTAAGTTCCCTCCCGGAATGGATATCCGAGCATTTAAATGGTGGACAGACAAAGGTATCTACAGAATAGGACATTTTCTCACCCCGGCGGGCCCCCTTACCTTGCACCACTGTAAACACTCATTGGAAATGCCTGCCTCTGAAAATTTTAGATTTTCACAAATTTCTCATTTCCTTAATTCTATTTGGACTAACAAGACAGAAATCCCTACCATTACCCCATACGAACACTGGTGTGCTAATATTTACAACCAAAAAGGAGGCATATCTGTGATATACTCAGCGATTATGTCTAACACAGACAAGCCAAGATATGCAATGACCTGGGAGGAGGACACCGGCGGACCGTGGTCACCAAAGGAATGGTTCAGGGCTTGGTCCCGATCTTACAAAGGTACTTGGAACATCTCCCTAATAGAGGCCAGCATTAAAATATTAGCTAGATGGTACTATGTACCCGCCAGATTGGCCGCAATCTATCCTGGGACATCTCCACTGTGCTTTAGAGGGTGTGATATGGAAGGCACAATGTTTCACATATGGTGGTCCTGCCCCCGTATCAGACCCTTCTGGAGGAAAATATTCCGAACCATCAGCACTATACTGAAAGTTTCGATAGCTCCTAACCCCTACATAGCTTTGCTTAATCACACTATACCAAATTTAGATAAAAGATCTCAAACTCTTGCATTCTTCATATTGCTGGGTGCCAAGCTTACTATAGCTAAAGCATGGAAGAGACCCACAGTGTCATTCCAATGCTGTAAGAGAAAAGTTTCATGGATAATGTCCCAGGAGAAGATCGTGGCAAAGCTGCTTGATAAATTTGAAAGATTTCTAGCTACCTGGGAACAGTGGGCAATCTATTGTAATATCCCGCTCCTGCCTGGATTGGAGCCTGGTGCGGGCAGAATTATACTGGGCCCGTGACACTACACCCCCTCCCCTCTGCTCTTCCTTCTTTTAACACGTTTTCCCTCTTTTCCTTCAGGGACGTCCTAGTCCCTTGTACTCTCAACTTTTTTTTATATGAAATATCTTCTGAGGGATGTTCTGGTGGGACAGCTGTCGGTTCCGCTGTCGGGACAACAGGTGGCCCCTCCACTGCAGACCCAGTGATCTATACAGCACATAACTGAACGTAATTACTTTTTCCGGGCTATTATTTTGTTTTCTTTTTTTTTTTAAGTTCTATTTTAACATGCTTTAAATGGACTCAGAAGTACAATGTTAAAGTTGATATAGTTATAACTATGATTTCTGTTTTGACCGTAGGGAGAAGTAGGGGTTAGAAAGCCCCTAAGATATGTAAAATGGTGAACCTGTGGGAGGGGGGTGCTGCTTCCCTCGCTTTGACACAGCTAGTACCCAGTTGGGGTGTCTAGAGGGGGACGGCCCTCCCACCACAGAGAATCTATGGTTTCTCCTCCCCTCACAGAAAGTAGAGTTATTAATTTTTTTATTTTTTTTTCACTTTCTTTGCTTGTTTTGCCTTTTGAAACTCCGTTCCTTCAAGAGAATTGTGGATTGACAGCCTATCTTTGTATTATTCAACAATCTGTATCGTATTTTGTATTTCTATGATAAATTTTTATAATAATAAAAATCTTTTAAATTTAAAAAAGGCAGTTTTTTCAGGAGCAGTGATTTTAATAATGCTTAAAGTGAAACAATAAAAGTGAAATATTCCTTTAAATTTTGTACCTGGGGGGTGTCTAAAGTATGCCTGTAAAGTGGCGCACGTTTCCCGTGTTTAGAACAGTCCCTGCACAAAATCACATTTCTAAAGGAAAAAAAGTAATTTAAAGGTACTTGCGGCTATAATGAATTGTCAGGTCCGGCAATACAGATAAAAGTCATTGAAAAAAAGGCATGGGATCCCCCCAGTCCATTACCAGTCCCTTTGGGACTGATATGAATATTAAGGGGAACCCCGAACCAAAATTAAAAAAAAAAAATTGTGTGGGGTTCCCCCCAAATTCCATACCAGGCCCTTCAGGTCTGGTATGGATATTAAGGGGAACCCTGTGCTAAATTTTTTTTTTTAAATGGTGTAGGGGTCCCCCTCAAATACCATACCAGACCTGAGTCCGGTATGGATTTTAAGGGGAACCCCGCGCCAAAATAAAAAAAATGGTATGGGGATCCCCCAAAAATCCATACCAGACCCTTATCCGAGCAGGCAACCTGGCAGGCCGCAGGAAAAGAGGGGGGATGAGATAGTGGCCCCCCCTCCTGAACTGTACTAGGCTACATGCCCTCAACATGGGGAGGGTGCTTTGGGGTAGCCCCCAAAGCACCTTGTCCCCATGTTGATGGGGACAAGGGCCTCATCCCCACAACCCTTGCCCGGTGGTTGTGGGGGTCTGTGGGTGGGGGGCTTATCGGAATCTGGAAGCCCCCTTAACAAGGGGACCCCCAGATCCCAGCCTCCCCCCCATATGAAATGGTAACAGGGTACAAATGTACCCCTACCATTTCACAAAAAAGTGTCAAATGGTAGAAAAGACAAGACACAACTTGGGACAAGTCCTTTATTAAAAAATAAAAATGTCCCGCGAAGTCTGCTTCTCTCACTCCACTGACAGACTGAAAAAACAAAACAAAGCCGCGACCGACCCGGCCCCATGGGAGGCACCCATCGTATGACACGTCCTCGCAGGTGACAGTTCTTTTATAACTGAGGGCGGGGCCACACGGTGACGTACCCGGATGACCCTGCCCCCTCTGACTCACAAGGACTTCCAAATGGCTTCCCTGGGACACCAGAGGTGGCCGGGGCCGCCAGTTTATGTAACCGGGTGGACCTGCCCCCCTCTGATGCCTGGGAAAGCCATAAGGAAGTCACTGTGCATCAGAGGGGGCGGGGTCACTAGGGAACATCACTGTGTGGCCCCGCCCTCAGTTATAAAAGAACTATCACCTGTGAGGATGCGTCATATGGTGGGTGCCTCCCATGGAGGTGGGTTGGTCGCGGCTTTGTTTTTTTTTTTTCGGTCCGCCGGCGGAGTGAGAGAAGAAGACACTTTGTGGGACATTTTTATTTTTTTATTTTTTGATAAAGGACTTGTCCCAAGTTGTGTCTTGTCTTTTGTACCATTTTGACACTTTTTTTGTGAAATGGTAGGGGTACATTTGTACCTCGTTACCATTTCACAAAGGGGTGGCATCTGGGGGTCCCCTGTTAAAGGGGGCTTTCAGATTCCGATAAGCCCCCTGCCTGCAGACCCCTACAACCACCAGGCAAGGGTTGTGGGGATGAGGCCCTTGCCTACCCCAAAGCACCCTCCCCATGTAAAGGGCATGTGGCCTGGTATGGTTCAGGAGGGGGGTGCTCTCTCATCCCCTCTCTTTTCCTGCGGCCTGCCAGGTTACGTGCTTGGATAAGGGTCTGGTATGGATTTTTGGGGGGACCCCCACGCCATATTTTTTTTTTTTTTAGCGCAGGGTTCCCCTTAATATCTATACCAGACCTGAAGGCCCTGGTATGGAATTTGGGGGGACCCCCACGCAATTTTTTTTTTAAATTTTGGTTCGGGGTTCCCCTTAATATTCATACCAGACCCAAAAAGGCCTGGTAATGGACTGGGGGGATCCCATGCCGTTTTTTCAATGACTTTTATCTGTATTGCCGGACCTGACAATTCATTATAGCTGCAAGTACTTTTAAATTACTTTTTTCCTTTAGAAATGTCATTTTGTGCAGGGACTGTTCTAAACACGGGAAACATGCGCCACTTTACAGGCATACTATAGACACCCCCAGGTACGAAATTTAAAGGAATATTTCACTTTTATTGTTTCACTTTAAGCATGGCAGTTTTTAAAACTTTTTTTTGCATTGATACATGTCCCCTGGGCAGGACCCAGGTTCCCAAACACTTTTTATGACAATAACTTGCATATTAACCCTTAAAATTATCACTTTTGATTTCTACCATAGACTTTTAAAGGGTGTTCTGTGGCTTTCGAATTGGCCGCGAACATCCCAAATTGTTCTCTATTCGGCGAACAGGAGAACACCCGATGTTCCAATCGAACTTACGTTCGACTCGAACATCGGGCTCATCCCTTAATCATAATCATGGTACAAACTGATTATCTGATTCAGATCTGTGAAGGCACTATTTTCTCTGAGTCTGTCCAAGTTTTATCCTGTGTTGAGTTGAGTTTCTCTGTGTACCATTCCCCATACAATGTGTAATTTTAAGACATCAATACAACTGCACTGATAATCAGGACACTGATGATCGGTTCCCTGATTGTCAGTGTAGATGTCCCCTGTGTGGATTTGCCAGTTTATGGCTCTCCTCACACCCTGTCAAATGTCGCAAAAAGGTTAAATGTAGCTGTATATTTCTTACTATTATCATAACCTAAAACCAAAAGTCAACCCAAAATACATTTTCCTGCTCATGACAATTGCAGTGATACCATATGTGTGTAATATATACACATGCCATATATTTATTGTTTGTGCCTGTAGTAGGGCCCAGAAACATTTTGCTTTTTTTTTATCCTACCTAAAACTACACTCTCCAACTGACACTGATACTCATTTAAAAAAAAATATTTTTAATCCTACCCAAAATACACTGACCTTGATCTTTGACCATGGCCTTCGTCCATAGACTTGATTCTAATTGTAACCCTGACACTGGCCTAGATCAAACCCTAATCTAGATTTTTTTCTTTCTTTTTATTATTACTATTAATATTAATAATAATACTAATATTTTTGTATTTTTTTTACATACACTTCTTTGTTTACATTTTTTAATGTACCTCTTTCTCCATTCAGGAGGAGAAAAA
This sequence comes from Aquarana catesbeiana, assembly GCF_042186555.1. Lineage (NCBI taxonomy): Eukaryota > Metazoa > Chordata > Amphibia > Anura > Ranidae > Aquarana > Aquarana catesbeiana. The sequence goes on along the minus strand of NC_133325.1, from coordinate 215,427,940 downwards.
AAACAGTGACTGCTCATTTTGACAGCCAATGGCAGCAATCAGGTGATCTGGAACCAGGCCTCCCAGTTTCCAATCATTAGTACAGGACTCAGGGATCTTGGTGAGAGACTGGTCTCTGTGCTGGAAGTGCATTGTGCACACTACCAGCACAAATACATGTATGCATTTATATATGTGGTTCCACGGATAAAGATCCACTTCTGTGAGGCCGCATATATGTGTACACTCAGGGAAAGGAAAGGGATTAATCAGCCTCAGGTAACCACTGATCCTTGAGTTCAATGGCTGGGGTCACTCGTGTTAGTCTTACAGTGTCTGCAGCTGCCACTCTCCTCTGTATGCATGAAAGCTAAGTTGAATGGAGTTACCAATTAGTCTTATTTCAGCAACTTTTCTGCCATTTTTAGCACCTATATTTTAGCACTTATTTTAGTAGCTAATTAGTTTAAGTTCAGCAGCTTTGTTACTATTTTTTTTTTTTTTTTACTTTTTTTTATTTCAGTATTATTTAGTTTTATTTCAACAGATTGGTTTCTTGCTCTGCAATTACTTCTAGTAGCCAATTAGCCTTATTACAGGAAGTTGCCTTTTTAAAGTAGTTAATCAGTCTTATTTCAGTAGTTAGGTTCGAAGTGCGGGGGCGTGGCTTGGCGCGCGACGGAGATAGCTGCCTGAAGACAGAGCTCCAAGAGACCCGCAGCCTTGCAGCACACCTCTGGCTCTTTTCACACCACAGGATGAGCAGACTGGCTCGGCATACACCGAGGACACCGGGAACACGTTCGCGTCGATCGTTAGTGCAAGATGGTGCATGCTCGCGGAGAAGATGAATACAGTGAAGACTCGCAATCTGCACTGGAGGACCCGGTAAGCGAGGAGTGGCATTTAGATCACCTCCTCACACTGGCTGACACCATCGCTGCAGCCATTAAAAACACTTTTTTCTGCCATTGCTGATCTTAAGGTAGACTTACTGACATTAACAGAAAAGATGGCCACTAAAGATAAAGCTGATAGCAGGCGGGACAGAGCCAAAACTTGCATGGAAGCCACCACCACAGCCTACTCTGCCCACCTCATAGAGATCAATAGACATCTGGAAGATCTTGATAACAGAGGATGCAGGAATAATATTAGAGTGTGGGGGGTCCCTGAAACCATAGGCCCTAACCAACTCCGTCCAGCCCTGACATCCATTTTCAACAACATCATGGAAAAACCTGCAGACTTGCCCATATAATTTGTAAGGGCGCACAGGGCTTTGAAAATAAAACCCCCAGAGACTGCTCCCCCAGGGACATAGTGTGCTGCCTTCAGAGCTTCCCCCTGAAGGAGGAAATACTAAACCAAGCTAGGAAGAGCGATCAAATTTTGTTCAATGAAAGCACTATCGCCCTGTACCAAGACCTGTCTCCTATCACCCTGCAGAATAGAAGGGCCATGAGACCTCTGCTGGATGCCCTCAGAGAAAATGGAATTGTGTATAAATGGTGCTTCCCCTTTGCTCTATAGGCCACTGCTCATGGGAAACAGTTTATCCTACGAATGCCAGATGAGCTACAAGACTTTTGTGCTGATTTACATATACCTTTCACTGATTTGCCTGATTGGTATGCTGAGTTCCGCACACCACAAACCAAACACAGCCCTATACCTACACCAAATGCATCCCCAGCTAAACCGCCGGTGAAGAAGGGCAAGTTTGGTAAGCAACTAGGTCCGGGAGCAAACCACTCACCCTTCTCCTCTTAAAGGTCCAAGCAACTTTGTTATGAATGAGTTTTTCATATTGTTGTTGTAGAATTTGCAATGACATTGGATTTCTGACCCTATACAACCTTTCCGCTACTTATTTGAGACTCCCCCCGTGTCACACCGAAGTCGGCTATCTGAAGAAGTTCTACAGTGCCAACCTGACTCAACTAGTTGGCTAAACCTTGGTAGGCCTCAGCATCTCAATAGAGAGTACAGTCGCCTCCAGCACATGGTTATAATTCCTATGTGGCAAGAGTAACCAAAGCAGAATTGCTGCTAATACCTATTTACACACTGATCTGGAAGACATTGTGGCTTTACACCACACTGGACCGATCAACAAGTCTTTACTAGCCTAGAGGCCTAAGCTTTAAGCTTTGTATGTTGACCTACAATATGGTCCTGTTTTTCCCAAATGACAGACTTTGCTCCCTGAGGAATTATTTTCATCGCCCCCTCCTGCCACTTGAGACACTGGCTGACCTGGCCACTGAACTCTCTTAGCTGGAGATTACTGCCCCACCAGGAGGATTTTTTTTTCTTATCAGGCCTGGGCCACACTAAGGTTATCACATATCCATCAAGGTTTTATGCAATGTCATTTTGTTTGCTGATACCCCATAAGGGAAGAAATTAAAGTGGGGACATTACCCCCCACCACCTTATTGGCTTAGAGCATTAGGCTTAGTTCTACAATTAATCTGCTCATTAGAAGCACTTATTGCACGTGAGCCAGATGTTACATAGTATTTTCATTTTATTGTTAAAATGTTGAAATGTTTTTGCCTTCTTTGACTGCGGGTCTCTCTTACGACCAACTCTTTTAGATGTAAAGTTACATATGTGTTACATATCTGTTTATTGAATTTTTGTGAATATATAACTAATGATTTGCTATCTCTCAAGTTAACTCCTCACACATATCCCCTCAAGTGGGCAGTACGGTGCGAATGAGATCACACGACTACAGCCCACATTTGAACAAAAGCCTACAGCGACAACCGCTGTAGGCAGATACTCTGCCTTTTCTTTTACTCCCCTAGGCCTCTGCAAGTGTTTTCTCTCTCTCTCTCTCTCTCTCTCTCTCTCTCTCTCTCTTTGATCTCTACCTTGCTAACCCCCTTCTCTCCCTTCCCCTTTTTTTTTCTTTAGTTCTCTTTTCTCCCCTGGGGTCACATAGGTATAGGACACACGGTCACCATGGCCTACTCCTCCTTGGGGAAGAACCCCACTTTAATATCACATAACATGAGGGGGTTAAACTCCCCGGAAAAACAGACTTCCCTTTTAAGGGAACTTTACAAAGTGAAATCTTCATTTGTTTTTCTGCAGGAAACACATTTCCTATCTGGGAAAGTTCCAACCCTATATCATAAATATTTCCCAAAAGCATATCACGCAACTAACTGTACAACCAAAACCAAAGGGCTGTCTATTCTTATTAGCAGATTAGCGGGGTTTGAGGTCATCCAGCAACTGGCGGACATGGAGGGTAGATACTTGTTTCTCCATACCTTTGTTTCTCCATACCTTTGACGTTGGCTAATGTCTATTTCCCCAACAAAGCTCATGCTTCATTTTGCAGGTGTTTCATTGAAGAACTTTGCCTCTGGGTGCATTATCCTGGGGGGAGACTTCAATGTTGCCTTGAACCCCCTACAGGACACCTCCTCAGTAGGGATGAGCTTCGAGTTCAAGTCGAACTCATGTTTAACTCGAACATCGGCTGTTCGCCAGTTCACTGAACAGCGAACAATTTGGGGTGTTTGCGGCAAATTCGAAAGCCGTGGAACACCCTTTAAAATTCTATGGGAGAAATCAAAAGTGCTAATTTTAAAGGCTTATATGCATGGTATTGTCATAAAAAGTGTTTGGGGAGCTGGGTCCTGCCCCAGGGGACAAGGATCAATACAAAAAAAGTTTTAAAAAGGGCCGTTTTTTTGGGAGCAGTGATTTTAATAATGCTTAAAGTGAAACAATAAAAGTGTAATATCCTTTTAAATTTTGTACCTGAGGGGTGTCTATAGTATGCCTGTAAAGGGGCCCATGTTTCCCGTGTTTAGAACAGTCTGACAGCAAAATGACATTTCAAAGGAAAAAAAGTCATTTAAAACTACTCGCGGCTATAATGAATTGCCGGTCCGACAATACACATAAAAGTTCATTGATAAAAATGGCATGGGAATTCCCCACAGGGGAACCCCAAACCAAAATTTAAAAAAAAATTATGTGGGGGGTCCCCCTAAATTCCATACCAGGCCCTTCATGTCTGGTATGGATATTAAGGGGAACCCCGGCCAAAATTTTAAAAAAAATTGCGTGGGGTCCCCCTCAAAATCTATACCAGACCCTTCAGGTCTGGTATGGATTTTAAGGGGAACCCCGCGCCAAAATTTTAAAAAAATGGCGTGGGGTCCCCCCAAAAATCCATACCAGACCCTTATCCAAGCACGCAACCTGGCAGGCCACAGGAAAAGAGGGGGGACGAGAGAGCGCCCCCCCCCCTCCTGAACCGTACCAGGCCACATGCCCTCAACATTGGGAGGGTGCTTTGGGGTAGCCCCCAAAACACCTTGTCCCCATGTTGATGGGGACAAGGGCCTCATCCCCACAACCCTTGCCCAGTGGTTGTGGGGGTCTGCGGGTGGGGGGCTTATCAGAATCTGGAAGCCCCCTTTAACAAGGGGACCCCCAGATCCCGGCCCTCCCCCCTGTGTGAAATGAAAAGGGGGTACAAAAGTACCCCTACCATTTCACTAAAAAACTGTCAAAAATGTTAAAAATGACAAGAGACAGTTTTTGACAATTCCTTTATTTAAACGCTTCTTCTTTCTTCTGTCTTCTATCTTCTATCTTCTTTCTTCTAACTTCTATCTCCTTTCTTCTATCTTCTATCTTCCTTCGGTTTCTTCCTCCATCTTCTTCTTCTTCTGGTTCTTCTGGTTCTTCCACCGCTGTGTGACGCTTCTCCTCTTCTCATGGTTCTTAAATAACGGGGGAGGGGAGGCGGGGCCACCCGGTGACCCCGCCCCCACTGACGCACGGGGACTTGACGGGGACTTCCCTGTGGCATTCCCCGTGATGTCAGAAGGGGGCGTGGTTATGTAACTGGTGACCCTGCCCCCTCTGACATCACGGGGAATGCCACAGGGAAGTCCCCGTCAAGTCCCCGTGCATCAGAGGGGGCGGAGTCACTGGGTGACCCCACCCCCGTTATTTAAGAACCGTCAGAAGAGGAGAAGCGTCACACAGCGGGAGCCTCCCTCCATGCCATCATGGATGCGGAGTGGCCCGAGGAGAAGAAGGAAAGAAGACGCCGATGCCGCGGAGGAAGATGCCGGACGAGAACACCGGAGGTAGAACCAGAAGAACCAGAAGAAGAAGAAGATGGATGAAGAAACCTAAGGAAGATAGAAGATAGAAGATAGAAGAAAGAAGAAGCATTTAAATAAAGGAATTGTCAAAAACTGTCTCTTGTCATTTTTACCATTTTTGACAGATTTTTTGTGAAATGGTAGGGGTACTTTTGTACCCCCTTACCATTTCACACAGGGGGGAGGGCCGGGATCTGGGGGTCCCCTTGTTATAGGGGGCTTCCAGATTCCAATAAGCCCCCCGCCCGCAGACCCCCACAACCACCGGGCAAGGGTTGTGTGGATGAGACCCTTGTCCCCATCAACATGGGGACAAGGTGTTTTGGGGGCTACCCCAAAGCACCCTCCTAATGTTGAGGGCATGTGGCCTGGTACGGTTCAGAAGGGGGGTGCTCTCTCGTCCCCCCCTCTTTTCCTGCGGCCTGCCAGGTTGCGTGCTCGGATAAGGGTCTGGTATGGATTTTTGGGGGGACCCCACACCATTTTTTTTTTATTTTGGCGCGGGGTTCCCCTTAAAATCCATACCAGACCTGAAGGGCCCGGTATGGAATTAAGGGGGACCCCCCCACGTCATTTTTTTTTTTTTTAATTTTGGTTCGGGGTTCCCCTGTGGGGAATTCCCATGCCGTTTTTATCAATGAACTTTTATGTGTATTGTCGGACCGGCAATTCATTAATAGCCGTGAGTAGTTTTAAATGACTTTTTTTTCTTTGAAATGTCATTTTGCTGTCAGACTATTCTAAAACATGCACCCCTTTACAGGCATACTATAGACAACCCCAGGTATGAAATTTAAAGTAATATTACACTTTTATTGTTTCACTTTAATAAAATCACTGCTCCCTAAAAAATGTTCCTTTTTAAAACTTTTTTTTGCATTGATCCATGTCCCATGGGGCAGGACCTGGGTCCCCAAACACTTTTTATGACAATAACTTGCATATAAGCCTTTAAAATTAGCACTTTTGATTATTCATGTTCATGTCCCATAGACTTTAACGGTGTTCGTGTGTTCAAACTAATTTTTTGCCTGTTTGCAAGTTCTGGTGCGAACCGAACAGGGGGGTGTTCGGCTCATCCCTACTCCTCAGGGACCTCCAGCTTAACATACCGCATCTTGAAAAACATTAAACTGGCACTACAATCCTTGACCCTTATAAATTCATGGCACATGGTTAATCTGACGGGCAAGGATTACACTTACTACTCAGCACCCCATGATACGTATCGATTACGTCTTCATCACACAGAGTGACCTCCTGGCCCTGCTGGACACTCAAATAGGTATACAGACATACTCTGATCATGCACCTGTCTCAATTACATTGACATCTCCTGAGTCTCGCACTAAGCCTTGCTCGTGGAGACTAAACCCCTCCATACTTACGGATCCTAACGCGCTCCAACAGACGGCTGACATTCTGCGTTACTATTTCACTGAAAATGTTATGGACTACCTTTCCCCTCTAACAATATGGGAAGCACATAAGTGTGTCCTCAGAGGCGAATTAATGAAAATAGGAGCCCAGTGAAAATGAGAATCGGAATGTCAGTTAGCCACGCTAGCTGTTAAAACAGCTAAACTGGTGTCGCTCCACAAACTCTCTTTAGGAAAACAAGCTGCGGCGAATCTCCTGGAGGCTCAACAGAGCCTTCAAGATCTGCTAGACTTTAAAGCCAAACATACCCTTTTTCTTAAAAAAAAGATCTATTATGAGCACGGAGACAAAGGGGGAAAATACTTGGCTAGAGCCTTAAAAGAAGCCCCATTAGCGTCTAATATCTTAGTGTCTAATATCTTAGCTATTAAGTCAGAGGATGGCACGTTGCATAACCACGGATAAAATAGCCGACAGTTTTCAAAAATACTATTCTAAACTTTACAATATCCCTCAGATGCACAGACCATCAACCCTGCAGGGTAATAGAAAACAAATAATTGATGACTATTTGGTGCAAAGTGGCATGCTGACCCTCTCCGATGAGGATGCAGAGTCCTTAGAGGCTCTGATATCCTTGGTAGGAATTGCTCTCCGCTATAAAAAGTTTCAAACCCGGCTAAAAGCCCGTGACCTGATGGTCTCACAGCAAATTATTACAAGACGTTTACCAACATTCTTACTGCCCCATTATTAAGTACATTGAACTTTTTAATGGACCCCCGACAAATACTGAACACGTTTTTAATGGCACATGTAACAGTACTCTCCAAACCAGGCAAAGACCTGACAGACTGCTCCAGCTACAGACCCATATCCTTACTCAATCTTGACCTTAAACTACTGGCTAAAATTATTGTGAACCTATTACGTACATTTCTCCCGTGAATCATAGGTCCCAAACAAGTTGGGTTCATGCCTGGGAGAAAGGCAAGGGACAATGTTACAAAGGCCCTCAATCTGATTCACAGGTCTCACAGAGCTGGCTTTGAAGGTCTTCTTCTATCCACCGATGCAGAGAAGGCTTTCGACAGGGTGTCATGGGACTTTTTGCTAGCAACTTGCTCCCACATAGGCCTGAAAGCACATATGCCAACTTGGATCTCCTCACTTTATGAAGATCCAATGACCAAGCTAAAGATCAATGGCACCCTGTTGGAATGGGTCCTCATTAAAAATGGCATGAGACAAGGCTTCTCCCTGTCTCCTCTGCTATTCATACTGACACTAGAGCCATTTATCCGCACAATTAACATGAGTTAATCAATCAAGGGGTTTGAGATTGACAAAAAACTCTTCGAAATCAATGATACCAAATCTGAGGCCATGAATCTTACCCTATACCCGACCACACTGGAACTTGCACCACAGAACAACTCCTTTAAATGGGTACTACATGCCCTCAAATATCTGGGGATCTGGTTAACACACAAGCTCAATAACATCTTCGCACACAACTTTAAACCAATGCTCCACCAAGTAGAATAGGATCTCACTAACTGGTCACTTAAACATTTTTCCTGGTTTGTTAGAGCAGCCATTGTCAAAATGACAGTACTCCCGCGGCTCCTATACCTTTTCCATACACTACCATTTGACATACCTGTTAGTTTCTTTAAACAATTGCAAACGGTTCTGTGGAGGTTCCTTTGGGCACATGAGAAAACACGTATTGACACGAAAGATTGATCATGAAACCCAAGGCCACTGGAGGCCTGGGTTTCCCAAATATTAGGCTGTATTACTACGTGATGCACCTGGTCAGAATTATAGACTGGCATTGCCATGTGGCAAATAAGGACTGGGTGTCTTTAGAGGAAAGCTCCACAGAACTCCCTCTAAAATTTTCTCCCTGGATTCCTTGGCCTAAATGTCCCCCAGATCTTAAACACCATCCATTAATAGGGACAACCCTTAACATTTTTCATAAACTTGCCTTAACGCACCATACCACATCCCCAGGGCTACTTACTCCGCTCTACAACAATCAAGCTTTTACTACCAAAGATACCACTCCCCTACTAGCCTCACATTGTGTGGACAGGGATGGGGTTTTGTTTTACAGCAGTTGCTGGGTGGCCTCACACCTTTGGTTTTCACACAGTGGAACTACAGGCAATTACGTCACTACCTTCTGACATTGGATAAGGCAGGCAATCTAACCAAGGACCTTACATTCTTGGAATCGGTTTGCCAAGCTGGCGAACAGACTGAAAAAAATACCTCCCAGATGTACACACATCTCCAGCAAGCTGAATCCACAAACTCGGCCAGGTTTAAAAGCCAATGGGAATCTGCCCTTCAAACGCATTTCACTGATTCCCAATGGGAAAGCGCGTGCATTTTAGCACATAAATGCTTGATTAGCACGAGATTACAAGAAAACTCTTATAAACTGCTGACACATTGGTACGCTACACCTGCAAAGATAAAACGATTGTACCTGTCTGCTTCGGATTTGTGCTGGGGATGTGGGGAAGCCAGGGGTGACATGCTTCATATTTGGTGGAAGTGCCCTACAATAGCTTCCTATTAGAACAAAATATGCAAGTTGATACTCCACATTACAGACACTAACATCAAACTCACACCCGCATGCTGCCTCCTCCACATTTAAAATTTTCCTTTAGGTAGGTATAAACGGTCCCTGACCAAGCACCTCCTGCTAGCTGCAAAGTCTTTGATTCCCAGGTATTGGAAATTGACAGCGACCCCTTCCATTAGAGAATGGGCCTACACAGTGAATAACATTATGAAAATTTAAGAAACACTCGCTATAGCAAACAAAACTGCCAACAAGTTTCACAAAACGTGGTCAGCTCAGTTCCAGTTTAAATATTCTGTAGCATATGATAGTCTGACAACGGGGTAAGATAGATAGATAGATAGATAGATAGATAGATAGATAGATAGATAGATAGATAGATAGATAGATAGATAGATAGATAGATAGATAGATAGATAGATAGATAGAGTTTTACAAAAACTGGTACATACAGTATCTGGTAGCCAATCACCTTCTAACTGTTGCAGACTCCAGTTTTAGTAAATCCCCCTTAATGTGTTTTAGCACTTACTTCTTTTAGTACTTTTAGTTATTTTAGTACTAGTTCTAGTAGCCAATAATTTAGATTTCAGTAACCTGAAGCTGATGTTTCATTCCTTTTTCTGCACAGTTTTTGATGCAATTTAATATATGTTTTCCTTATGAATCTACTTTCTTTACTTATTATTTTACTATGTACAGTGCCTTTCAAAAGTATTCACATCCTTGGTTTTTTACCTATTTTGTTACATTACAGCCTTTGGTTCAATGTTTTTTTTTTTTTTATCTGAATTATATGTGATGGATCAAAACACAATAGTCTAAGTTGGTGAAGTAAAATTAGAAAAATATATACATAAAACTATTCATCCCCTTTGTTATGAAGCCCATAAAAAGCTCTGGTGCAACCAATTACCTTCAGAAGTCACATAATTAGTGAAATGATGTCCACCTGTGTGCAATCTAAGTGTCACATGATCTGTCATTACATATACACATCTTTCTGAAAGGCCCTAGAAGCTGCAACACATAAGCAAGTGGCACCACTAACCAAACACTGCCATGAAGACCAAGGATTTCTCCAAACAAGTAAGGGACAATGTTGTTGAGAAGTCAGGGTTAGGTTATAAAAAAATATCCAAATCTTTGATGATCCCTAGGAACACCATCAAATCTATCATATCCAAATGGAAAGAACATGGCACAACAGCAAACCTGCCAAGAGATGGCCACACACCAAAACTCATGGACCGGGCAAGGAGGGCATTAATCAGAGAGGCAGCACAGAGACCTAAGGTAACCCTGAAGGAGCTGCAGAGTTCCACAGTAGAGACTGGAGTATCTGTACAAAGGACAACAATAAGCTGTACCCTCCATAGAGTTGGGCTTTATGGCAGAGTGGCCAGAAGAAAGCCATCACTTTCAGAAAAAACAAAATGGCACATTTTGAGTTTGTGAAAAGGCATGTGGGAGACTCCCAAAATGTATGGAGGAAGGTGCTCTGGTCTAATGAAACCGAAATTGAACTTTTTGGCCATCAAAGAAAACACTATCTCTGGTGCAAACCCAACACATCACATCACCCAAAGAACACCATCGTGTTCACAGTGAAACATGGTGATGGCAGCATCATGCTGTGGGGGTGTTTTTCAGCAGTCGGGACTGGGAAACTGGTCAGAGTTGAGGGAAAGATGGATGATGCTAAATGCTGTGATATTCTTGAGCAAAACCTGTACCACTCTGTGTGTGATTTAAGGCTAGGATGGAGGTTCACCTTCCAGCAGGACAATGACCCCAAACACACTGCTAAAGCAACACTTGAGTGGTTTAAGGGGAAACATGTAAATGTGTTGGAATGGCCTAGCCAAAGCCCAGACCTCAATCCAATAGAAAATCTGTGGTCAAAATCTGTGATAGCCGCAAAAGGTGGCTCTACAAAGTATTGACTTTGGGGGGTGAATAGTTATGCACATTGACTTTTTCTGTTATTTTGTCCTATTTGTTGTTTGCTTCACAATAAAAAAAAAAAAAAACATCTTCAAAGTTGTGGGCATGTTCTGTAAATTAAATGATGCAAATCCTCAATCCATGTTAAATCCAGGTTGTGAGGCAAAACACAAAAAATACCAAGGGGGTGAATACTTTTGCAAGGCACTGTATCTTTTGCATTCTCAAATTCAATTGAAAAGTGAGAATACTGAAGAAAAGGGTGCCACTACCATATCGAAAGTAATGAAATGTATTTAACCACCTCAATACAGGGCACTTTCACCCCCTTCCTGTCCAAGCCATTTTTCAGTTTTCAGCGCTGTCGCACTTTGAATGACAATTGCGCAGTCATGTTACGCTGCACCCTAATGACATTTTTATCATTTTTTCCCCACAAATAGAGCTTTCTTTTGGTGGTATTTGATCACCTCTGCGGTTTTTACTTTTTGCGCTATAAACAAAAGAAAAGGGACAATTTTGAAAAAACACAATATTTTTTACTTTTTGCTATAATAAATATCCAATTTTTTTTGTTTTTTTTAACAAATTTTTTCCTCAGTTTAGGCCATTATGTATTCTTCTACATATTTTTGGTAAAAAAAAATTGCGATAAGCGTATATTGATTGGTTTGCGCAAAAGTTATAGCGTCTACTAAATAGGGGATAGATTTATAGCATTTTTATTATTTATTTATTTTTTACTAGTAATGGCGGCGATCTGCGATTTTTATTGTGACTGCGATATTGCGGCGGACACATTGGACACTTTTGACACATTTTTGGGACCATTCACATTTATACAGCGATCAATGCTATAAAATTGCATTGATTACTGTGTAAATGTGACTGGCAGGGAAGGGGTTAACACTAGGGGGCGATCGAGGGGTTAATGTATGACCTAAGGAGGTGATTCTAACTGTGGGGGGAGGGGACTGACTGGGGGAGGTGACCGATCGGTGTCCCTATGTACAAGGGACACGCCATCGGTCTCCTCTCCTCTCTGACAGGACGTGGATCTGTGTTTACATGCACAGATCCACGGTTCTGCTCTGTTACCCGGCAATCGCGGGTGCCCGGCGGACATCACGGCCGCCGGGCACGTGCACCGGGTCCCGAGCGACGCCCCCTAGTGACTCGGGAGGGCGAGGACGTCATATGACGTCAGCCCACAACAACAGAAGCCTCGTCCCGCCGTCATATGACGGTGGGCGGTGGCTTAGTGGTTAAAGGGGATCATACTAAATTCCTAGATCTAGAGACCTAATGGGAAAAGGGGCTAGATATCTATTAATACCACAATTTATCAAAGTGATGGGGTTTCTTCCTAAGTTCAAAAGTAAGCTTATATAGAGGTAGAGTATCATTGATCAATTGAAGCCAAGTGGCCAGAGCAGGACGAGTGGTTCCTTTTCAGGGCAGGAGTATAGTCTTCTTGGCAAAGAAATACAGTATGCATAGTAGACGTTTAACATATACAGTCAGTTCACCAAAAATGCCTAGCAAACAGTTTTTGGGATGTAAGACTTTAGGTAATCCTAATACAGTTGATAAGAATGAGTCAACCTTGGACCAGAACGTATAAACTATTGGGCAGGACCAAAAACAGTGTATAAAATCAGCTTTGTTCCCACAGCCTCTGAAACACTCATATGTGGGGCATAGGCCCATCTTAAACATCTGAGAAGGGGTAAGGTGGCTATGATGAAATATTTTTATTTGTATAATTCTGTCCCTGGAGGATATCACTGAGCTTGTGTAAGTATCTATGAATTCAGGCCAATCCTCATCAGTAAGCCCGTTTTCACAAATGTGTGGTGCGAATAGAAGCTCAGGTTTCACTGGGAAAAATCTTTTGTTCAAAGGCTTCTCTGCGTTCTAGCTGCGGATCAGTGAGCAGGGAGAGAGGGAGGGAGGGGGGGAGGGGGAGGTGTAGTGAGGAGAAGGAGAAAATCCTTGTTTAGAACGCAATGCATCTGCAAATCAGATGCGTTCCCATAGGAGGTAATGGGCTTGTAATTCACACCGCAATGCCCAAAAAACGCACACTTTTTTGTGCAATGCGAAGTGCGAATGCAACGCACATATGTAAACCAGATACATTCAAATGAATGTATTTTAAAATGTCCTGCGATTTGGATGCGGTGTAAGCCATATCTAATTCGCATAGGTATGAACCCGGGCTGAGTTGAATATTCAACTCCATCCAACGAGTCAGTGCAGCAGCAAACCTAGGATTAGAATCAGCCATTAGAGTAGAATAATATTCAGAAATCAATTTGGTAGTGTCTGGTCTTCTTACCAATTTCTCTAATGGGGTCCTAGCTAGCGATGAGATGAGTGTGAGCCAAACTGTGCTCCAAGAGCATACCAGCTCTGCAAAAATTTAAAAAATAAAGAGGAGGAAGGAAGGTTAAAGTCGTCTCTTAGCTGAGCAAAGGACTTGCTTGGTGTATAGGTGACACATGTATTTAATGCCTCCATAGATTGAATGCTGTGGGTCAGAGTTGCGAGGAGTTCATTCAGCATAGGGTTTTACCAGAGCAAATTATTAGGAGAGGTGGTCAATACATGTTTAGAGAAATGGGTCACTATGGTGGTAAAGAGAGACAACGTGGTGCGTAACATAGTTGTTCCAGGACAGTGAGGCACTTGTCTTCAATACACAATGTTATGCAGGGCATCAAAGGAAGAAACTATAGTGCTTCAGTCAAGGTGTAGGCATTGAGCGGGGAAGGGTACAGCAAGTCATGCACTACCACCAACTTAGAGGCTAGATAGAATAAATAAAAAATAGGAATGGCCAATCCAGTTAAATGAGAAGGTCATTTCAAAATTTCCAGGGACATCTCAGGAGCACTATGGTTCCAGAGGAACTCCTTGCATAGAGGGTCAATTTGCTTAAAAGGCATTTTGGAATTTTACATAGAGAGTTAGCCATCATTTACAGGAGTTTTGAGAAAAAAAAATTTTTAACAGGTTAACTCTACCCATAAGATGTAATAGAAGATCCATCCATTGGCTACTACTCTGCTGCAGCTGAGTAACAATAGGGCATAAATTATTTACCACATAAGAGCTCAGGGGTAATTGTACCACCATCCCTAGATAGCAAAAAGAATGAATAATCTGGAGTTGAGAGCTCGGATGTATCACCTATTCCGCCCCTGAATCCCATGGAAAAACGCTAGATTTAGTCCAGTTGACATGGAAGTCTGAGAACATGCCAAAGTTCACTATTTCTTGGAACATGGAACACAGAGATGTAGAGGGATCAGATAAATATATTAGAGTATCATCAGTGTATAATGAAATTCGTTCCTCTATAGTGCCAATAATAAGTCCCTGAATAGAGGGTGAAGATTGTATATAAACAGCTAATGGCTCAAAAGCCAAGGAGAACAATAATGGAGATAGGGAACAGTCCTGGCATGTCCCTCTTATAATGGAAAACTATGGGGATATAAAAATATTAACCCAGGAGTTTTGAGAAATTTTTTTTTTAACAGGTTAACTCTACCCATAAGATGTAATGGAAGATCCATCCATTGGCTACTACTCTGCTGCAGCTGAGTAATAATAGGGCATACATTATTTACTACATAAGAGCTCAGGGGTAATTGTACCACCATCCCTAGATAGCAAAAAGAATGAATAATCTGGAGTTGAGAGCTCGGATGTATCACCTGTTCCGCCCACGAATCCCATGGAAAAACGCTAGATTTAGTCCAGTTGACATGGAAGTCTGAGAACATGCCAAAGTTCACTATTTCTTGTAACATGGAACATAGAGATGTAGAGGGATCAGCTAAATATATAAGAGTATCATCAGTGTATAATGAAATTCGTTCCTCTATAGTGCCAATAAGTCCCTGAATAGAGGGTGAAGATTGTATATGAACAGCTAATGGTTCAAAAGCCAAGGAGAACAATAATGGAGATAGGGGACAGCCCTGGCATGTCCCTCTTATAATGGAAAACTATGGGGATACAAACATATTAACACAAACTCTGGCAACTGGGCCAGTATACAGGGTGCAAGAGCCATATTTATACCAATTCCATAAAGTTGCAACACTTTAAACAGGTAAGGCCATTCCACACTATCGAATGCCTTACAAGTATCCAGAGAGACTGTAAAATGAGTATTGGAGTGACCATGGGGTAGTGTAAGTTTTGAAAAAGTCTATGTATGTTCATTCCTGTAGAGCAGCCAGGGAGGAATCCACCTTGATCACTTTGCACCAGAGAAGGAACAATTTTGTTCAAGCGATTGACAAGCACCTTCACCAAAATCTGTACGTTAATTAATAAAAAATTGGGTCCTTGCTTGCCTTGAGAATAAGGACAATCCGAACCCCCCCGCAAAGAAGGAGAAAGAATGTTTTCATCCATGGCTGCAGTAAAGGTAAGCAAAAGATCTCAACAGATGTCTAAACTTACTATACCACTTGGTGGGGAACCCATCTGGTGAAGGCACTTTATGGGATGGCAATTAGGTGATAGCTAGTTCTATTTCCTCTAAAGAGACACATCAGTCAAATATGCAGATAGAAGGTCATCAGTATACTTCACAGTTGAAGTGTATAACTGGTTGTGAAAGCATCCAGAATTTCATGAGGGGTGTAAACAACAACATGGGTAGAGGTTCATATCTGTGTAATAGATGTAGGAGCATAATCTAGGCATGCCAAATAAGCTAATAAATGACCAGCTTTATTACCATGTTAAAAATTGTTTTGAGAAGTATACAACATATATTTCTTTGTAAGATCCAAAATGCAAAAATACAAAAAGAAGTTTTAAAAACGGCCATTTTTTCGGGAGCAGTGATTTTAATAATGCTTAAAGTGAAACAATAAAAGTGTAATATTTCTTTAAATTTTGTACCTGGGGAGTGTCTATAGTATGCCTGTAAAGGGGCGCATGTTTCCCATGTTTAGAACAGTCTGACAGCAAAATTGGTCCGACAATACACATAAAAGTTCATTGATAAAAACAGCATGGGATTTCCCCACAGGGGAACCCCGAACCAAAATAAAAAAAATGCGTGGGGGTCCCCCTAAATTCCATACCAGGCCCTTCAGGTCTGGTATGGATATTAAGGGTAATCCCGTGCCAACAAAAAAAAATGGTGTGGGGGTCCCCCTCAAAATCCATACCAGACCCTTCAGGTCTGGTATGGATTTTAAGGGGAACCCCGCGCCAAAATTTTTTAAAAAATGGCGTGGGGTCCCCCCAAAAATCCATACCAGACCCTTATCCAAGCACGCAACCTGGCAGGCCACAGGAAAAGAGGGGGGACGAGAGAGCGCCCCCCCCCTGAACCGTACCAGGCGATGGATGATCTCCAGCGAGGAACACGCACAGGATCCTGCTCCACCGGAGGCACCCAGTCAATGACGCGGCGCTAGCTTGACAGCTCTTATGTAGGTGAAGGCGGGGCCACCCGTCACGTGACCCTGTCTCCCTATGACAAGGGGAAATGCTGGGGTTTCCCAGTGACGTGTATGGATGACCCTGCGCCCCTCTGATGCAACGGAAATCCTGCATTGCATCAGAGGGGGGCAGGGTCACCCGTACACCTCACTGGGAAATCCCAGCATTTCCCCTTGTCAGAGGGGGACAGGGTCACGTGATGGTTGGCCCCACCCTTAGCTACATAGGAGCTGTCAAGCTAGCACCGCCTCATTGGCTGGGTGCCTCCAGTGGAGGCAGGATCCTGTGCATGTTCCTCGCTGGAGTCGCTGGAGATCATCCATCGCTGATCCATCCAGATTGAGAATTGGATTACATCACTGGAGTAGGAGCATGGATTTATTGGATTACATCGCTGGAATCTCTTTTTTATTTTTTATTTTTTTTATTTTTTTTAATATCTTTATTTATCCAAACAGTTTACAATTTTTGACATTACTACAATAAAAACATAGAGAAAAAACACGTGCGCCACATAGATGGTGATTATTCAATATAACATTAATCCGCTACTACTATCCTATAATCTCACCACCTATACATACATCCAAGCATTCAGCCATGCAACCCTAACTTACATCCCATGCATAGCCTACGCCACAAACCAACCAACCAACAAAAACAAGCGAGAAAAAGAGAGAAAAGAAGGAAAAAAAAAAAAAGGGGGGGGGAAGGGAGGGGTCAAAGGTAAATATAGCCGCTTCTCTCCCTTCCATATACACCTATATCCTTGAAGCTACCCGGCCTCCTATAACTCACATAGTAATTCTGACGAGGCACTATACACTACCCACCTATCCCAAGTAGCTGTTGTCCATTTAATCTGTTTATTAGATCCTTCCTCAATCACCTTTCTTTCTTCCAGGGTACGCATCTCCGTCATCTCACACTCCCAATCCAACATGGAGGGTGCATCTACGCATTTCCATTTTCTGGCTATACAAGTACGCGCAGCCGTTAGGAAATATTTTAGTGGGCCTTTCTTTATACTTTTCAGTGATCCAGGTATCATAGTTAGTACTGCCATTTGTATGTCTGGGTATAGTTCCTTCACTGTCATAGCTCTAAAAATCTCAAAAATTTTCTGCCAGAATGGAAGGATTTTAGAGCAATAGTACCATATATGGGACATTGTACCTGGTCTTTCCTGACATCTCCAACATTCTTCTTTATTGATTGGGCTTATCCTATGCAGATCTACTGGGCACTTATACCATCTAGCCAAACTCTTATAATTTCTTTCTTGGTGCTTAGTAGACACAGAGAGTTTATGTGTAACTGCTAAAGCTTTTTCCCACTCTTTCCTGGGGATCTCCATCCCCAGTTCCTCTTCCAATTTCTTAATATATGGTAACTCTAACTTCTGATCCTCCTCAATTAAAATTTTATATACTTTCGATAGCACATGTGTCGGTCTATCATCTTGAATAAGGATTTCTTCTAACGCCAAGGTCTATCTATTTCTGCTTCTTTTATAAGGGAGGTAACATATCTTTGGAGTAGACCATGCTGCATCCATTCTTTTCTATATTCCTCCCCCATGGTCTCTAACGGAAGCACCTTGTTTTCCTCCAATGTTTCAATTATCCTCATGTCATCATGACTATACCATTTGAGAAATGACTTTACTCCAAATGAAAGTGGAAATTCTGGGTTGTCAAGCAAAGGGGTCATGGGTCCTCTAAAAGTGGAAGCACGTCCCGATTTGATCAAAGTGTCCCAAGCTTTCATTGTTGAGGCCACTAAAAAGGGTATACAATCGTACGGCGAACTATATGTTTTTTTAATCCAAGGCAGAGATTTCAGTTTCAACCCTATGATTTCTTCCTCTAGTCCCACCCACTGTTTATTGTTCCCATTATGAAACCAATCTACCACTCTAGTAACCATTACCGCCCTAAGATATAGTGCTATATCTGGGAGAGAAAGACCCCCGTTTGCTAATTCTAGGCGTCTTGCCTGCCCAGACGAATTGTCCAATAACCCTGGATATTTTTTTCAAAATACTCATTGCAGGGAATAAGGGGATCGTTTGTAGAATATACAATATTTTCGGAAGTATGTCCATTTTTATGACATTTACCCTCCCTATATTTTTTTTATTTCTAATAAAGGACTTGTCCCAAGCCGTCTCCTGTGTTTTTTTAACATGTTGACACTTTCTTTTTGTGAAAAGGTAAGGGTACAATGTACCCCTTAACAATTCACATAGGGGGTGGGATCTGGGTGTCCCCTTTGTTAAAGGGGCTTCCAGATTCCGATAAGCCCCAGCCTGCAGACCCCCACAAGGTTTGTGGAGATGAGGCCCTTCTCCCCATCAACATGGGGACAAGGTGCTTTGGGGGGCTACCTCAAAGCACCCTCACAATTTTGAGGGCATGTGGCCTGGTACGGTTTAGGAGGGGGGGCGCTCTCTCATCCCCCCTCTTTTCCTATGGCCTGCCAGGTTGTGTGCTCAGATAAGGGTCTGGTATGGATTTTTTGGGGACCCCCATGCCATTTTTTCTTAAATTTTGGAGTGGGGTTCCCCTTAATATCCATACCAGACTTGAAGGGCCTGGTATGGAATTTAGGGGGACCCCCATGCCATTTTTTTTTTAATTTTGGCACGGGGTTCCTCTTAATATCCATACCAGACCTGAAGGGCCTGGTATGGAATTTAGGGGGAACCCTACGCATTTTTTTTTAATTTTGGTTCGAGGTTCCCCTGTGGGGAAATCCCATGCTGTTTTGATCAATGAACTTTTATGTGTATTGTCGGACCGACAATTCATTAATAGCTGCGAGTAGTTTTAAATGACTTTTTTCCTTTGCAATGTCATTTTTCTGTCAGACTGTTCTAAACACGGAAACATGCGCCCCTTTACAGGCATACTATAGACACCCCCCAGGTACGAAATTTAAAGGAATATTACACTTTTATTGTTTCACTTTAAGCATTATTAAAATCAATGCTCCCGAAAAAAGGCCACTTTTAAAACTACTTTTTGCATCGATACATGTCCCCTGGGGCAGGACCCAGGTCCCCAAGGCTTATATGCATGGTATTTTATGGCAATACCATGCATATAAGCCTTTAAAATTAGCACTTTTGATTTCTCCCATAGACTTTTAAAGGGTGTTCTGCAGCTTTCGAATTTGCCACGAACACCCCAAATTGTTTGCTGTTCGGCAAACTGGCAAACAGCCAATGTTCGAGTCAAACTCATGTTCGACCCGAACATAAAGCCCATCCCTACCAGGCAGCGTTAATATGAGGAGTGTGACATTGTAATCACAAAACCAAGGACCAGAGACAAAGAGATGTCTCCCTTAAGATAGCAGTAACGAGGGTCAACCACGGTACATCAAAGATACAATTGTAGCACTGACTCCCGAAGGAGCTGCTGATTTATTTGGGCCTGTACTCTGCTTTATACCCCCTTGAATATGTCAGTCCCCCTGACACAGCTGTGGTGTGATAGTGTGCAGTCAAGCCAAAGTCTTAAAGGCAAATCCACAATACCCAATATAATATACCTGTTTGTAGTTACCTTACCCTCCTCTTGGCTGCTGATGAAGAGTAAAACAACACTCACACAGTTGTACTTAAATAATAACCGTATTTACTGTAGTTGCAATAGAAGGGTTAAATTACAATGGTTGTACTGTCAGACCAACATAGTCTGACAGGCAACTAAACTTTACAAAAGTACAATACAGATGTATAATGTCTGAAGTAATATATGAGAGGTATAACAAAGTAAATAGGATACCGTCAGAGTGAGTGTATCTCACTCTAAGCACTGTCCTATTTCCTGCGCACTTAAAGCTATACCAAATCAAATGTTGACTTGATTTAGTATAATACAACACTAGGGAGCTTCCTCCTTTAGTATCACACTACCCCAATATAGTAAAGTAACCCAAGGCCTTATGTGTTAACTTAACAGTCCTTCTTTATCTTCTTTTCTTCTGCTAGCAACAAGGTTAATGATTCCTTAACAAAGTAACCTGATATATAAAGCAGTCCTGATGCAGCAGAGCTATAACTAACTTTGATGCAGTGACTTAGTGTTGAATCCTCTTGACTTTGCTTGTGGGACTACGGGTCCCAGCAACTCTGTTTTGGGTAAACTGATGTATGAAAGTGTTTCAAGAAACTTGTGGACCTCAGCCCTCTCACCCAACCAGGACAATACTGTCAGGAGTCTGATGTACAGGGTTCTTCCTCCGGCCGGCTGGCAATGCTGCGATGCTCCGCTCCTGTCCTCAAGACACCCTGGAACTCCCAGATGACTACGACAAGCTCCTCTGGCTCCTTCCCAGTCTTGCTCTGTCGTCAGTCCAACTCTGTGGGATGTCACAATGCCGCTGCTCGGATCGCTGTTCCGTGGAGGTAGGCCGCACTGTGCTAGAGACCTTACACAGATCCTCCCAGGCTGGCCATGCATGTCCAACAGAGCTAAGATGGCTAAGATGGCCACTCCCAGCCCTTTTATAAACTTGTGGGTGGGTTAAGTTAATGTCCAGATATAAACAAACAAAAACTTCCAGGTCAACTTGAATAATCATAATAGAAATAAAACAAAGATCCAGTCCTTGTATATTTTGGCCGCTAGATGGTGCCAGGGGATAAGATATAACATTATTAAGCAAATAAGTGACCACTGCACAATTATAGAATAACAACCTTTATTAACCACTTGCCGCCCGCCATATAGCAAAATTATGGCTGCAAAGTGGTTTCAATGTCCTGACTGGGCGTCATATGACGTCTTCAGGATATTACGCCGCTGCATGTCCCCGGGGGAGTGCATCGCGGCGATCGTTGTTGCAGTGTGTCAGTCTGACACACCACAATTCCGATCTAGGTAAAGAGTCTCTGATGGAGACTCTTTACCACGTGATCAGCCATGTCCAATCACGGCTGATCACGATGTAAATAGGAAGGGCCGGTGATCGGCTTTTCCTCACTCGCGTTTAACAGACGCGAGTAGAGGAGAGCCGATCGGCTGCTCTCCTGACAGGGAGGGTCTGTGCTGATTGTTTATCAGCACAGCCCCCCCTTGGATCCCACTCAGGACCACCAGGGAAGTTGCCCAGGACCACCAGGGTAGCCACCCAGGACCACCAGGATGGCCATCCACACTGAAACACCAGGTATGTCCCCTAGACCCCCAGGGGAATACTAATCTGTGCCCAGGCAGCTGCCAATCAATGCCCAGGCAGCTGCCAATCAGTGCCCACTCACAATGCCTACCACTGACAGTGCCACCAGGGATGCCTATCAGTGCTGCGTATCAGTGCCCATCAGTGCCACGTATCAGTGCCCATCAGTGCCCAGCAGTGCTGCCTATTAGTGCCCATCATTGCTGCCTATCAGTGCCACCCATAAGAACCCATCTTTGCAGCCTTTCAGTGCGCATCAGTGTTGCCTATCAGTGCCCATCAGTGCTCACCAGTGCCAACCATGAGTGCCCATCATTTCTGCCTATCAATGCCCATCAGTGCTGCATATCAGTGCCACCCATCAGTGCCGCCTACCAGTGCCCATTAGTGCCGCATATCAGTGCTCATCATCAGTGCCTGTCAGTGCCCACTCATTGGTTTCACCTTATCATTGCCTGTCAGTGCCGCCTTATCAGTGTCCATCAGTGAAAGAGAAAACTTACTTATTTACAAAAATGTTTAACAGAAACAAAAGCAAAACTTATTTTTTTCAAACTTTTCGGTCTTTTTTTATTTGTTTAGCAAAAAATAAAAACCGCAGAGGTGATCAAATACCACCAAAAGAAAGCTCTATTTATGGGAACAAAATGATAAAAATTTAGTTTGGGTACAGTGTTGTATGACCGCGCAATTGTCATTCAAACTGCGACAGCACTAAAAGCTGAAAATTGGTCTGGACAGGAAGGTGTATAAGTGCCCTGTATTGAAGTGGTTAAATAATACGATGATGAAAACAGTAACACTTATGCCGCGTACACACGATTGCACATTCCCACAACAAAATCCATGTTTTTTTTCCGACAGATGTTGGCTCAAACTTGTCTCGCATACACACAGTCACACAAACTTGACGGAAATTCCGATCTCCAAGAACGCTGTGATGTACAACACGTACGACGAGCTGAGAAAAATGAAGTTCAATAGCCAGTGCAGCTCTTCTGCTTGATTCTGAGCATGTGTGGAACTTTGTGCATCGGAATTGTGTACACAGGATCGGAATTTCCGACAACGGATTTTGTTTTCGGAAAATTTGAGATCCAGACCTCAAATTTTGTTTGTTGGAAATTCCGACGGAAAATGTCCGATGGAGCCGACCGTGTGTAGGCTCCATCGGAAAATGTCCGATGGAGTCTACACAAAACAAAAAGCTCACATAGAACATCTGTTGTCGGAAAATCCGACAATGTGTACGCGGCATAAAGGTGAGCTTCCACCATGCTAGTGGAATGCCTCCCCAGGATATCCTAATAAAAACAATCTACTAATAAAATGTTGACAACGTTGTCACACTAAGGCGCCAAATACCGGGCCCCACACACACACACCTGCACACAAAACCAAGTGGAGTGACTGGAGCAGTTGGAGTGATTTAGACAGTAAAATAGTCCACATAGAGTTTATTAGTGTTAATAGTGTTAATCAGTGTTAACAGTCCAGCATAGATATGGTATAGCATATCGCTATGATCTTGTCTAAGAACTTGTCTAGCAAAATCATTCAAAAGTGGGATAAGAGCATAATGCCCGTGGGCTCTCACCACTTCCTGGTTGTTGTTACGAGGGAGATGGTAGGTGTTTTCATCAACGCTGCAATCAGTGATAGGCACATCCAAAGTATATCCTTGTGTTTGGTTACGTCAGCTCTCTCTCAAAGCAGCCACTGTGCAGTTAGACATTGATACGTCAGATCATGGAACCCATCGTTGAGTGTACAAGGAGCTCACCCAGTCAGTTCATGCATGTGGAGCGGTTCAAAGCGGCGCGCGCTTGTTGCATGGTGGTGGTGCATGATTAAGCACAAGATGTATGTGTGAAATGCGTGTACGTGACCACAGTTTGATGTCTTTGGTATTATCTTTGTGAAACATAATAAAAGGCAATCGGAAGTTCTGGATGTGCAGCCATTTCTTTCTTCTTTCCAAGTTTCCCATGGTGGGCCGGGGCTAGCACTCTGCAAGATACTCCAATCAGCCTTATCTTTATACACCTGGAACAGCAGTTATCTTTCTTGTATACCTTACATGTTATACCGGGGCTTCATCATGTATATTTTTGGTTAAACCCACGTTGTGTAAATATTAACACTTTTAGGTTTAGGAAATCTAACTTCTAGCACTGCACATCTATCTTTATGTCTATTCTGCCAAGAAAGTGTGACTGCACACCACCAATCATAAGTGGCCGACCACATAGTAGGTTTTGCTGCAATGCTTAGCAACAAGTTAAACCTTGTGCATTGAGATGCAATGCTGACACAGTAGTGCAAATGGAACTGCGATGCAGTGCACCACCAAAAATGTACCGTGTGTTGCAGTATGCTGTGCTAAAATAAAGAAATGCAACAAGTCTCCTAACTAACATCAACAACTTTTACCTGTGACATTAGGCCAGCACTTAACTTATGTGCCAGATTATTGGCATTTAAACATAATCACCCTACAAAAAAAAGGGCCCTGTATAGAAAATAAAGTGGCAAAATCTCATGACTCAAAAGTTGTTTTTTACATTCAAATTTAAAAGGAAGATAAGAAACAAATGTAAATAAGGTCTTGACTAGGGATGAGATTCGTGTTCGAACATCGTGTGTTCGGCCGTTTGCCGAATTACGAACGATATGGGCCGTTCACGCCAAATTCGAGTGGCGCGTCACGGCCTATAATTCACTGCGGCATCGCAGTGCATTGCTGGCTGATGATTGGCCAAGCATGCACTATGACCCGCATGCTTGGCCAATTACATTTGTACAGAGAGCCATAATTGGCCAAAGCCAGGGTGGCTTTGGCCAATTATGGCTCAGGGGGTTTAGTACACGCCAAACACTATATAAGGCCACCTGCATGGAGGCCCTGTGTAGTGCGTTCCAGCATTGAGAGAGATATAGATAGACAGAGAGACAGTGTCATTTGATTTTACGCAGAGGGCCACCCTGGGAAAAAAAAATGCCACCAAAATTCCTAAAAAATTAAAAAAAAAAAAATTTTGAAAAAAAAAATTTTTTATACTTACCTAAACCCTTGTTGATAGGCAGTCTTCCTAATCTGTCTCTTCCTATTCCGCGGCGTGTTCTTCTCCTCGGTGAGTGGCCCCGTTGTCTTCTGGGAACTGTGTGTGTTCCCAGAACACCACGGAGCCATTCACAAATCGATGCACCACTTGCGCGTGCGCAGTAGGAAGCTGGCAGTAAAGCCGCAAGGCTCCACTGCCTGTTTCCCTTACCTAGGATGGTGGTGCCGGGACCGGAGAGCCGAGGGATGGTTTGGCCTCGGGCGGCCGACATCGTGGGCACCCAGGACAGGTAAGTCTACTTATTTAAAGTCAGCAGCTACAGTGTTTGTAGCTGCTGACTTAAATTTTTTTTTTTAGCTGGCCGGAATCCCGTTTTAAGTTAGATAGAGTAGGCAGGCGAGTCAGTTAGCTGCACTTACAGAGTATTGTGTATATATATATATATATATATATATATATATATATATATATATATATATATATACACTGTATTCAGTTTAGCTAGATCAGTACCTGTTATTCTCTTCCTACTGACAGGCAGGCAGGTGTTTTTACAGTATTTACAGCTACCTGAAGAAAATTGCTGGTGTTCTTCTGATCCTATTAGTCCTATTAGCTACAGTATTTACAGTTAGTGTAGTGTGTCCTCTGCACAGTGTGCACCTAAAGCTACCTGAAGAAAATTAGTGGTGTTCTTCTGATCCTATTAGTACAGTACCGCAGGCAGCTGCAGTATTTACAAGTTAGTGTAGTGCATACTCTGCACAGT
The DNA here is from genome assembly GCF_042186555.1 of Aquarana catesbeiana. NCBI lineage: Eukaryota > Metazoa > Chordata > Amphibia > Anura > Ranidae > Aquarana > Aquarana catesbeiana. Next base: position 215,402,377 of record NC_133325.1, on the reverse strand, counting down.
GTGCACCTAAAGCAACCTGAAGAAAATTAGTGGTGTTCTTCTGATCCTATTAGTACAGTACCACAGGCAGCAGCAGTATTTACAAGTTAGTGTAGTGCGTCCTCTGCACAGTGTGCACCTAAAGCTACCTAAAGAAAATTGGTGGTATTCTTCTGTTCCTATTAGTATCGCAGGCAGCTGTACTATTTACAAGTTAGTGTAGTGCGTCCTCTGCACAGTGTGCACCTAAAGCTACCTGAAGAAAATTAGTGATGTTCTTCTGATCCTATTAGTACAGTACCGCAGGCAGCTGCAGTATTAACAAACTAGTGTAGTGCATCCTCTGCACAGTGTGCACCTAAAGCTACCTGAATTAAATTGGTGGTGTTCTTCTGATCCTATATTAATACCACAGGCAGGCAGCTACAGTATTTACAGTTAGTGTACTGCGTCCTCTGCACAGTGTGCACCTAAAGCTCCCTGAAGAAAATTGCTGTTGTTCTGCTCCTATTAATACCACATGCAGGCAGCTACAGTATTTACAGTTAGTGTACTGTGTCCTCTGCACAGCGCGCACCTAAAGCTACCTGAAGAAAATTAGTGGTGTTCTTCTGATCCTATTAATACCACAGGCAGGCAGCTACAGTATTTACAGTTAGTGTAGTGCATCCTCTGCACAGTGTGCACCTAAAGCTACCTGGAGACAATTTCTGTTGTTCTGCTCCTATTAATACCACAGGCAGGCAGTTACAGTATTTACAGTTAGTGCAATGTGTCCTCTGCACAGTGTGCACCTAAAGCTACCTGAATTAAATTGGTGGTGTTCTTCTGATCCTATATTAATACCACAGGCAGGCAGCTACAGTATTTACAGTTAGTGTACTGCGTCCTCTGCACAGTGTGTACCTAAAGCTACCTGAAGAAAATTGCTGTTGTTCTGCTCCAATTAATACCACAGGCAGGCAGCTACAGTATTTACAGTTAGTGTACTGTGTCCTCTGCACAGTGTGCACCTAAAGCTACCTGAAGAAAATTAGTGGTGTTCTTCTGATCCTATTAATACCACAGGCAGGCAGCTACAGTATTTACAGTTAGTGTACTGTGTCCTCTGCACAGTGTGCACCTAAAGCTACCTGAATAAAATTGGTGGTGTTCTTCTGATCCTATATTAATACCACAGGCAGGCAGCTACAGTATTTACAGTTAGTGTAGTGCGTCCTCTGCACAGTGTGCACCTAAAGCTACCTGGAGACAATTGCTGTTGTTCTGCTCCTATTAATACCACAAGCAGGCAGCTACAATATTTACAGTTAGTGTACTGTGCCCTCTGCACAGTGTGCACCTAAAGCTACCTGAAGAAAATTAGTGGTGTTCTTCTGATCCTATTAATACCACAGGCAGGCAGCTACAGTATTTACAGTTAGTGTACTGTGTCCTCTGCACAGTGTGCACCTGAAGCTACCTGAATAAAATTGGTGGTGTTCTTCTGATCCTATATTAATACCACAGGCAGGCAGCTACAGTATTTATAGTTAGTGTACTACGTCCTCTGCACAGTGTGCACCTAAAGCTACCTGAAGAAAATTGCTGAGGTTCTCATACTAATAATACTACAGGCAGACAGTTGATTCTGCTAGCTGCAGTATCAGTATATATATACATCCCAGCTTTGTGCAGCTACATCTCACTGCAGGCCATTAGTATGTCTGGAAGGCCAACAAGGAAAGGCAGACAGTCACAAGCCAATAAAAGAGGGCAAGCAGGCTCTGTGTCTAGAGGCAACAGTGTTGGTCGTGGAGACGGTGCATCCTCATCAGCACGTGGCTGTGGGACACACTTGTCCTTTTTTTCAGCAGCTGGCCGTGTTGAGCCGCAACATGCAGAAGACTTGGTAGAGTGGATGACCAAGCCATCCTCATCCTCCTCATCCTCTGTCACCCAGGCTCAGGGTAATTGGTCTGGCAAAGCAGCTGCCAACACGGCCTCTTCCCTCGGCTCAATGGCATCAGTCACTCCTTCCCTAGCCCCACCATGTCCTCCTGAGGAGGCCCCCGAACTGTTTGACCACAGTGTTGGGCACATGCTCCAGGAGGATGCCCAGCGTTTTGAAGGCTCCGATGATGGTACCCAGCTAGAGGAAGGCAGTAATGTGAGCCCAGAGAGAGGGGGTGCCCAAGAAGGACAGCAATCTGGCAGTCATGTTCCCCCAGCTGCAGCATACTGCCAGCTTTGCTCCAGTGATGAGGAGAGTGGGGATGATAAGGTCACTGACTCCACTGGGTGCCTGATAGGAGAGAGGAGGAGGAGGAGGCACATCACCAATGAGGCAGGATGACCTCCAGGGGCCAGCTTAAGGGCAGCACACCGACTGCATCACACCGCAGAGCTCCGCATGTGCAGGGCGCTGCTGTCTCTGTGCGTTATTCCAAAAGTTCTTTGGTGTGGGCCTTTTTTGAGATGAGTGCATCAGATCCCACCACTGCTATTTTCAACATATGTCTCAAGTGTTTCTCACGTGGCCAAAACATCTCCCGCTTGGGCACCACATGCTTGACCAGACATATGTTGACCTGCCATGCAGTTCGTTGGCAAGCGTACCTAAAAGACCTACACCAAAGAACAAAGAGGACCTCTAGAATTTAGCATTAAATGTATCTAAAGTGGTAAAGATTATTATTATTATTATTGTTATTATTATTATTATTCATGATTTATAAAGTGCCAACAGTTTGTACAGCACTTTACAACATGATGGCAGACAGTAGACAGTAGTTACAATAAAATTCAATACAGGAGGAATCAGAAATACAAGTATTCATTTAATGGAAATATATTTTACTTATATTGCCTCATTCACATCTGTTGATGTACAGAACATCTAATATAGTGGGTTTTTTTAAGGGCAGTTTTTTTTTCCACATAGCTGAACTGCTTTTCCTCATGTTAGTAAGGGTGTTGTGCCAGAAGAAACCATACATAACAATAAGAAGCAAGGGTACACAAGCTCCAAATAGCTTCAGTACTGTTGTGCCACACCCTCCTGTGTGAAATGTGCAATTACCATTTGGTTTAAAAACATTTAGACCTGGCATTTTCAAGATGCTTGGCAGTGGTCAAAGCCAACTGCCATGAGCCTTAATATTATTGGAGAAGGTCTGCATTGTGAATGAACCCTTAGTTTGGTATTACAGCTTTGCTTGAAGTGGTTGGATATGAGGGGCATTAATTAATAATTTTTTCTTATTAGAAACAATGCTGCTGGTGCAACGCAATAATATAAAGAGAGAAAAAAATCTGAAAGTAAAAATGTAAACAGAACTTAAGAGTTTTAATAGAACGTGTTGAAAAGTTAGACATGTATTTGACATTTGGAAAACAGTTTTTCCCACTGTGCACTCTCCACGTTTTCTGAAAGTAAAATACTTTTAGCATTGTTTTTGTGATGGACTTTTCTAACTTTAACAAACATAGCATCCAAACATTGATGATTTGCTGCTCTCTTCCTGACTTTTACAAATATTGATTTCCTTAAGAAGAAAGTATCAGGACATTTCATTACAGAAAATCACTTTCAGCGTGAAAAAGCTGTATGTAGTGCTAAGAAGTATTTAGAATGTTTGATTTGTAGAATTCAAAAAAGAAGAGAGAATCTGCAGAAATGCATTTGCACCAAAATATTTCTTATTTTAGAGAAAAAATAAATATTACAAACTCAAAATGTAAAAAGTACCACAAATCTTTTGTACATTAAAAAAAAATTAGAAAACTGCCTTAAGATTTTAAATCTATTCATCAATGAGCTCACACCATAAATAGCTGTGTCAGTTTTCAGAAGCTGGAAAACAACATACCAACATTTTTAACCTCTCGACTCTAATGACACCATGCAATGAAATTTAGGTGGGCAAATAAATACAAGATGCACAATAGTATATAAGCTTGTAGGCATATGCCTACTTGGGTGCACATTGGCTGTGCATGTCCTACCTCATCTTGTTCATTTTGTACTGCCGTTTAATGGTTAAATGTGTATTGTGTAATTTAATGCCAGGCTGCCTGGAAGTTAGAAAGAGGTGAATGTGCTAGCTCCTGGGTGTTCATAGCTCTTTTCCCTTGTGGCAGACTACCAATACAAGGAGGAGGCAACTGAGTAGGATCCTTGGATGGGGTATTGCCTTGAGTACTGCTACCACCTGTAACACTGTCCTCCCCCTTGGTGGGTACCCAGTTGGGGTACCAAATTTGTATTTATGGACTTTATTCTATGGACATTGCACTAGTTATAAGGTATGATCCAGGGTAGCCTAAGGTTAGGATAAACTAGAGCAATGTGTGGAGGCAATCTGTGAGGGACTGTTTTATACTGATTTGTAACTGAAAAAGCTGTTCTGAAATTTCAACATGGTACCTGGTCTGAAGTTATTTGAAAAGGGGGTACATGCATGTCATTTTAAAGAACAGAACTCAGAAGGGGGTGAAGAGAAATTAGCGTAGAACCATTACAATTGTCTAACCTGCAGTGAAAGGAAAAAAGGCTATATTGCCATTGCTAGAGGCAACCGGAGTAATGTTGGGTGCTTAAGCAGCCGGCCAGCTAAAGTCCTGTGACCTGGCATGGGTGACAGAAGGCCCTCGTAGTGAAGGAGTTTGTAAGCTTAGTCCCCTCCCTAGTGGATGGGACCAACATCACAGTACAGGGCATTCCATGTACCTAGCCTGAGGTGTCACGGAAGAGGAGTAGAGAGAATGAAAAGCCACAGGAATGGAGAAGCTTGGGAACATGTGAAGAGATGATCTCTTTGTGTCAGGGAGAAGTCTCATAATGTCACTGGGAGTGGGGTGACATGTTAGCTGTGTTAGTTTAGTGTGGTACAGGTGCTGCGGTATCTACTTTAATTTGCTGCATCTACTCGGATAAGTTACAGAGCAGCCACATATAAGGTTCCATAGTTACATAGTTAGTCTGTCTGAAAAAAGACACAAGTCCTTCCAGTTGAACCAATAAAAAAGAAAAAAATGTACAAACCTATATACACATCTGATAATCACAGCTGATCCAGAGGAAGGCAAAAAAAACAGCAAAGCATGATCCAATTTGCTCCAGCAGGGGAAATTCCTTCCTGATCCTCCCCTTGAGGCAATCAGATGTTCCCTGGATCAACTTTACCTAGAAATATTAGTATCCAGTTACATTATGTACATTTAGGAAAGAATACAGACTTTTTTTTTTAACCACTTTCCTACTGGGCACTTTCACCCCCTTCCTGTACAGGCCAATTTTCAGTTTTTAGTACTGTCGCACTGTGAATGACAAATGCGCGGTCATGCAATGCTGTACCCAAACAACATTTTTATAATCTCTCTTTGAGACAGATGCTTTTTTTGGTGGTATTTAATCGCCACTGGGTTTTTTGTATTTTTTGCTAAACAAACAAAAAAAGACAGAAAATTTTGAAAAAAAAAATGTTCTTGGTTTTTGTTATACAGTTTTGTAAATAGGCATCTTTTCTCCTTCACTGATGTATGCTGATGAGGCTGCACTGATGGGCACTATTATGCTGCACTGATGGGCACTGATGAGGAGGCAATAATAGGCAGCACTGATGGGCACTGATAGGTGGCACTGATGGGAAGCACTTATGGGCACTGATAACTGGCCCTGATAGATGGCACTGATGAGCAATAACAGGCATCACTGATGGGCACTGAAAGGCAGCACTGGTGGACACTGATTGGCAGCATTGGTGGGCACTGTTGGGGCTGTGCTGATCATCAGGACACTGATGATCAGTGCCCTGGTTGTCAGTGCAGATGTCCCCGCTGAGGAATGCTTCTTACCGGCTCTCCACCCCTCATGCGATGTCAGCTGTAACCATTATTTTCTATTTACACTGTGATCAGCTGTTCACATGGTAAAGAGCCTACATAATAGGCTCTTTACCGTGACTGGTGATGCGATGTGTCTGTGGCAAGAATGGGAGGACATCATATGAGAGAGTACTCTCGCCCCTCCGTCATTTCACTATATGGCAGGCAGGAAGCAGATAAAGCAATCTACTGAGCTGGACAGAACCAGCTGTTGAGGGAGTATATTCCACATTTTCACAGCTCTTGCTGTGAAGAAACCTTTCCATATTTGGAGATTAAATCTCTTTTCCTCCAGACATAACAAATGCCCCCTTGTACTCTGTAATGACCATAAAGTGAATAACTGAACACCAAGTTCACTTATGTATTTATACATGTTGATCATATTCCCTCTTAATATCCTCTTCTCAGGAGAGAATACATTTAGTTCCTCTAATCTTTCCTCATAGCTAAGCTCCTCCATGCCTCTTATCAGTTTGGTTGCCCATCTCTGCACTTTCTCCAGTTCCCCAATATCCTTTTTGTAAACTGGGGCCCAAAACTGAACTGCATATTCCAGATGAGGTCTTACTAATCATTTGTACAGGAGTAAAATGATATCTCTCTCTGGAGCTCTCTTAACACAGGAAATTATTTTGCTCACTTTGAAAACTACAGCTTGGCTTTGCATGTCATTATAAGGCTTAGAATCTGCCAGAACACCCAGATCCTTCTCCACCATTGATTCCCCCCTTGTACTCCGCCTAGTATGTATGATGCATACATATTCTTAGCCGCCAAGTGCATAACTTTGCATTTATCAACATTAAACCTCATTTGACACAGTTGTCCAATTAACCACTTAAGGACCGGAAGGATTTACCCCCTTAATGACCGGGCCATTTTTTGTGATACGGCACTGTACTGCTTTAACTGACAATTGCGCGGTTGTGTGGCATTGTACCCAAACAAAATTTATGTTCTTTTTTTCCCACAAATAGAGCTTTCTTTTGATGGTATTTGATCACCTCTGCAGTTTTTATTTTTTGCGCTATAAACAAAAAAACAGCGCCAATTTAGCAAAAAAGCAGTATTTTTTACTTTTTGCTATAATAAATATCCCCCCAAAAATATGAAAAAAAAACAAATTTCTTCCTCAGTTTAGGCCAATATGTATTCGTCTACATATTTTTGGTAAATAAATTCGCAATAAGCGTATATTAATTGGTTTGCGCAAAAGTTATAGCGTCTACGAAATAGGGGATAGATTTAGGGTATTATTATTATTGTTTTTTATTTTTACTAGTAATGGCGATTAACAGTGATTTTTAGCGGGACTGTGACATTGTGGCGGACAGATCAGACACTTTTGACACTTTTTTGGGACCAGTGGCAATTATACAGCGATCAGTGCTATAAAAATGCACTTATTACTGTATAAGTGACATTGCAGAGAAGGGGTGATCAGGGGGTTAAATGTGTTCCCTGGGTGGTGTTTCTAACTGTGGTTGGAGTGTACTGACTGGAGGAGGAGCGAGATCACTCTCTACTCCCCTGTCAGAAAAGGGATCTGTTTGTTTACATTGACATGTTTCCTTCTGGCTCTCTGTGGAGCGATTGCACATGGCCGCCGGACATTGCAGCCGCCGGTCACACGCATCGGCTCCGGCGCCGTGTGCACGCCCACTATCTCTATTGCATAAATCGATGTACAGCCACGGCGATCCACACAATAGAGTCAACCTTCTGCAGTATAATGATGGCGGCTGGTTGGCAAGCAGTTAAATAGTACATTGAGGTCAGCTTGTAAGTTGGAGACATCCTGTAAGGACGTTATTCCCCTGCATAGCTTGGTGTAATCTGCAAATACTGAAATGGTACATTTAATCCCAGACCCTATATCATTTATAAATATATTAAAAAGTAAGGGTCCCAACACTGAACCTTGGGGTACATCACTGATAACCCTAGACCATTCTTAGTATAAATCATTAATCACTACTCTCTGATTATGGTCTTTTAGACAGTTTTCAATCCATTTACAAACTGATTTTTCCAGGTCTGTAGACTTTACCTTACCCATTAGGCATGTGTGGAGAACTGTGTCAAATGCTTTTGCAAGATGCAAGTATACTATGTCCACAGCCACCCCTCCATCCAAGGTTTTACTTACCTCCTCATAAAAAGATTTCAGATTTGTCTGGAAACTTCTGTCTTTCATGAATCCATGCTGTCTGTTGCTTATAATATTTTTTTCCAGCAAGAACTCATCTATGTGGTGTTTTATTAAATGCTCCAGTATCTTCTCAACTATAGCATTATATGCATTAAGATTAAAAAAAAAACTTCTGTGTGCAGCAGCCCCCCTTAGCCAACCTAATACTAACCTGAGGTCCATCTATATCCACCAATGTTGCAGCAGTGTCTTTACTGCCTGGGACTCCCCTCCTTATTGGCTGAGACAGCAGCGTGGCACCATTGGCTCCCGGTGCTGTCAATCAAAGTCAGTCAGCCAATAAGAAGAGAAAAGGGGCAGGGCAGGGCCGCTGCTCTGTGTCTGAAAAAAAAAAATGAGTCTTTACAATCACTTTGAAGGAGCCATTATTTTCACCAAGTTGGGACCTATAAACAGATTTGGATAAGAGAAGGTGACGAGTGAAAGTACCTAGTTATGCCATTTGGACTCTGCAACGCCGAGCTGTCTTTCAGCATTTCAGTGCTGAAGTGTTTTATGACTTCAGAAACAAGTTTGTGATAACATATCTTGATGACATCTTAATTTTTCTAAGTTTCACCTGGAACACATTTCACACGTGAAACTAGTGCTACAGTGACTACATGAAAATGACCTCTGTGCAAAAATTGAAAAATGTATTATTCTGGAAAGTCCCCTACCATTTCTGGGTTATATCATTAACCTGGAAGTATTTCAAATGGACTTGCAAAATCTTGCTGCTGTCTTGCAGTGGCCAGTAACTAAAGGAACTATTCAGCAAGGCTCCAATCCTTCAGCATCCAAACACAGACCTCCAGTATATTGCTGAGGTGGATACATCAGAAGTAGGGGCTGGTGCAGTGCTGTCTCAAAGGCAACCAAAAACAGGTAGAATTAATTTAGAAGCATTTTTCTTTAAAACATTTTCCCCTGTTGAGGTTTAACTATGATGTTGGGAACCAATAACTACTGCCAATTAAACTTACACTGTCCTAATGGAGGCATCTCCTTGAGGGGACTCCAAAGCCCTTCACTATACTGACAGATCACAAAAGTCGGTTGCATCTCCAGACAGCTAAATGTTTGAATTCACGTCCAGCCCGATGGTCTCTTTTCTTTTTCCATTTCAATTTTACCTGCACTGAATGAGGCAGAAATTGCCACTCTCCGGTGTCCCTGTGCACTGTAGGAAACTCCTGTTCTTTGTGCTGGTGAGGAGCTTGGCTACTATGCATCCATCTTCTGTGCGATACGGCCACTCCTCCATACTTTTATCAGTTTTATTGCTTGAACTTTGTCAACTGCTCATTGTCTGGGGGGCATTTACAAATAATATTCTATGGAAAGCCAACTGACTGAAAGATATAAATACAGTATATAAATTTATTGTACAGTTATCCAGTTATTATTATACTGAAATTACTGAAAGTTATTATCCACATAAGAAATGTAATCTGTCTCTTAGTACTAAAATATATATAAACAGATTATCTGAAAGTTTCTCATTTCTCTTCTCTCTCTCTGACAGAGTTTGGCAAAACACTCTGAATCATTCAAGTATAAGGGGATCCCCTCAATCCTAAATAGCGTGAGCGCACTCGTATCTTTATTATGGTGTGTCAAGAAATGTTGGAGTGCACTGTCATTTATACTACCCAGTGCAATCAGTCTTCAATGTTCTCCAAAGCATGTATTCGTTGTTCGGATGGTAAGTCCAACATAATACAGCTTACATGGGCAGCTGTACACATACATCCCATTAATCCAAAATTTGTTTTGGCAGTGTGAAATAAACTGACAGGCTGGACATACTTTTTCTTTCAGGAATAGCTACCCTGAATATTTGAAAAAGTGGGTATGTCCTTAATACGTAAGTTTTTGGAAGTTGTTTTACTAGTTTTATGTTAGTGTTACTTGAAATATTTTTAGTTTCTTATGTACATCAAAAGATATTTATGCTATAAAATCTTTTACACTACTCCTGCACATGAGAACGCCACATAAGTTTGTCTTAGTTACTTGGTGGAAATGTGGCAAAGCACAGCAACAAGTGAGTGCATTCTGGCTGTCAATGTCTGAAAACTGCCATGTCAGTTTTTTTGGGCATAGTACTGTATTCACAGTAACTGAGAAGTGGAAGGACACAAACTACCAAAAGTTATTCTGTTTAGGAAAGTCCCACTTAAGGTTTTTTCTTCTTCAAGAAGGGGATGAGTTTAGTGGGTAGCCTTAGCCAACAATCAGCGCTTTGAAAGCCAGCTATGAATCTAATGTAGAAAGCAAGAGTGAGTTATGTATCAATTTTGGATATCATGGTGGATAGGTAGGAGCAGAAAGCCACCCCCATCCCCCAAGGATGGATCTCCTCACATTCACAAATATCAGGATGATGTAAACATTGAATCACCAAAGATCTGAATCATGTAAAAACATACAAAATCTCAGCTAGCTGAAATAAAGGGTGAACGAACCCTGGTGAGAGAAATATGATTCAAGTCTCCAAAGTAATGCCAGAGCATAGGGCTTTTGAGACCAAATCTCCAAGTCAAGGGCAATTTTGATGACCATACTGCCCTGTTAAGTATTCCCAATACTAAGTAGGATTAGCCAGATGTGTGCCAGGTTTGCATTAAGATCCCTTTTGGGGCATAAATAATTCTATTAATGGGACATGCCCTTCATTGTGGGACTTGCAATAATGCAGGTTTAAGATGAGTGAAATCCTATGTGGGGAAAAAGTATGCATACCATTGGTGCTATGGTAGGTGCCGCATTGCATGAGAGGAAATACAAAGCATTTATTCAAATATAGGGGTCGGCATGGAAATCAATAGCAGTGATAGTAGCAGAAGCTGTTGGGTAAGTTCTATTTTAGATATATAGGCGGCCTCCTGGGGAGTAGCCCACATAAACAAGTCAGTTTAGGCAGCTACATGTGGGTTAATGAGTGCATAGACATCCAGAGACTAAAAAAATGCACGTTGCAAACATTAGTACAATAAAATAAATAAAATAAATCTTATCTGGTCTCCTTGGTCCCTGTCTTTACTCAGAAGAGGCCTCCCAATGCCTCTAGGAGGGCAACAGGAGACTGTGGGATGTCAGTGTCTGATGAATGCAGCCAGCCAGCCCCCAGACCCTCCCCCCCTCAGCTCAGCTCACTTCAGTTTCAGCTCAGCAGCCCAGCAGATGGCTGGCCAGTCATCAATTGTCTAGAAAGTTCTGCATTACTCTGGGAGGGCTATAGAAGGCAGTCAGATCTAAGAACAGAAGAGAGCTATTGCCTTTCTCTTGCTTTTTCAGAGTATCTCAGAACATAAGCCAGCTGCCATTATTTTGCAGAGAAATCCAACCCTGTCCTCCACCAGCATGTGGAATGAAGAAGGAGGTTGGCATACTGGTAATGAGGAGGAGTGGTGTGGTGCTGGCAGTAAGGAGGGAGAGAATTGGGATGATGGGTGCAAGAAGTGGCAGGGGTGCTGGGGCCAAATTTATTAAACAAAAAATACCACAAATTATCTAACTGGAGTATTATTTCCTGTACCTCAGAAACATAAGAAGCTAAAATGTTTTCTTCTATGTCACATATTTCTAGAAACTTAAAAGAAATAACTATAACAGTGAAGTGAGACAGACGTCTAACAGATGTTTTCATATCAATATTTCATAATGAAGATTTTCACGATGAAAGATGAGAAAAGCAAGAGACTGCTCAGATTGTTACATAAGTCCTAGATCTATACACCACCTTTCCCTATGCAAAAATAACAAAGGCTGATTCCAGAATGCGGGGGGAAAGGTAGGCATCAGCAAATCAGAGGGAAAATAATATAGGCAGAGGAGTGTTTACAGACTCACAACAACTGCAGTCGCCTTTTTCTTTATTTGTGAGCTTTCTTGAGACCATGATACTGCAGGTTACATTGCCCCACCGTAGTCTGAAACAAAGCCATGGAAAACTACTGAGTTGTTCCCAGTCTTTATTAGGGAGGGTGGTGTAGGTGAGGATGCTCAGCTTGCACAATCCCTCAAAGACTCAAACCACTTCTCATTCAGAAAAGATGCCATACCTGACTTGCACTAGAAGACTAAAGATGTCCGCAAAAGATCTGCAACAGCCTCTTCATCTCCACCCCTCCCTAAGGGCCCAGTGAGTAAATAATGCATCCAATGCCATTAATCTTTCCCAATTTGAGGCCTATGAGCTGCTGGCAGATATCTGTACCTCCAACCAGCCAGCTTCCGAGCACATGCTGAAGGAAATGCTGCTGACTTTAAAGAAAGAGTTTCAACTAGATTTTATTTCAATAATTTTTATTGAAATTTCCAACAGAGCAAACAGGAAAACAACAAACAGAGATCACAATAAAAGAAAATGCGGTACCGAGGCCATGTATGGTCTACATATAACAGCCATGCAGGTTCATAAGTATTCCAGAATACACGGCGTATAGTTAGGTGTTGCTCCATATAATCCATGGTTTCCACATACAATTGTATTTTGTACTTGAATCAGACCTTAATGACAAAGCTCTTTCACATTCATAAGTGATCTTAATGGAACTTCAGAGATTTTGACTAGATTTGAACAGTCATCTTTCCAAAATCTATTCTCAGATAGAAATAGTAGGAAGGTGTGGGACTTTACGTGAAGCATGTGAAGCATAATATATATGAATAAATGTATGTATGTATAGTATAGTTAATCCTGATTTGATATCATTTGCCCCTAAGGGTGGTCCATGATGTTTTAAGAGCATAATCAATAAATAATATAATATAATAATATATAATACACATATAATCATAAAACATTCACATAATAATTATAATAATACTGATAAATTTAATGCAAACAATCAATGGACATGATTCATAAATTGATTACAAATAAATGTATAAATTAATAAAAGTCACATATCAAACATAGATAAATCACTGGGCACCCTTGGTTGACAAATTGGCGCATTTCATGGCTTATGACAATCATCAGGGGTAAGATGCAAATGTATACTAAAAATCAAGTGAATAAAAAAACCATTAATATATAAAATCTTCTAATGAGAAGGGAATGCCAGAGACAACCACAAACTGAAAATACTTACAGCATAAACTGTGAGTTTGGGATGAATGTAGGTTTTATTGTCAAAGCTTAATTGAACACGCTGAAGTTAGACGCTCATTGGTTACTATGCATAGCTGCACCAGTTTTAGTAAATTTTCCCCAGTGCCTCTGGTTATTCATTCACAAAAGAAGTATAATAGTAAATAAACATACTGACACCTTACAAAAAATAATTTATTGAAAAAAAAACACAAACACAAAAACTGGTGAAAAAGTGCTTTAGTAAACACTAAACAAGTGATTATTTAAATCCATCATCAATCACATTGTCCAATATGTAAATCCACATAAATCACAATGAATAATGTCCCCTCGAACTGTAAAATATAAAAAAAAAAAAACACACATAGATATACAGTATATGCTTCAACAGACTCATTAAAAAAAAAAAGAAACACACCATGTATGTGTTTGTGTATGTGTTTGTAAGCGCATTGGGACACTATGGGATAAAGGACCACACTATACTGCAGATAGACACCGGCGGCAAAAAGCGCCCTGAGGCGATTCAGTTCGCATAGGTAGTGCTAGTCACGCATTCATCCATTCATTCACCACACATTTATCAACGCTCCTTTATTTAAAAAAAAAGAAAAAAAAAGACACACAGTGTATATCCATCCTCAACTACCTTGTCCAGTGAATCAGATATATGTCAATCATGGGAGGGGGCGTGGCTAGCCGGCTCTGACAATAGACGCCTGAATCCACAGCTCCACAGCAAGGGAGAGCACCGGAACCCACTAGACCCGACAGAGACAACGGATCCAGCCCAAACCTACTGCACAGCTTCCCCAGGTGCCGACCGACAATGTCCTGTAAGCGGATGGGAGATCATGGCATCAGAAAGCTCACTACCTTCATGTTCCCTCAGGACAAGGTCAGTGTGATCCAAGATGGCGCCGGCGGCCTGATGGAGGCGGGGGAGGCTTACACAGACCTCCCGGACGCCATCCACTCAGAAATGGGCACAGCTTCACTGCCTTTATCCCCCACACAGGACCCAGGCTCTGACCCCCTTACCTCCAGCCCAGCCAAAGCCCGGATGCGGATGGATGCACTGCATCTGCAGTCACCTCCTGCTAGGATGGCAGCCCAGGCTCAGGCCTTCACTCCATTTCTATCCAACCAGGCCCTGCATAACTCAATGGCATCCTTCCCCACTTCTGGTCTCCCAGTCATTGACACTACTCTCAAAGAGATGCTCATGTCCCTGCAAACATCTCTGACTGATCTGACATCCCTGTTCACCAAAATATCCACAGACTTGCACTCTATGGATAATAGAACCTCTACCATAGAGCAGGGTATGACAGAATGCTCAACTACTGTAAACGACATCATTGATGCAGTAGATGAAATTAAAGGGAAACAGGACTGGGTCAGGGCCCAGCTGGCTGATTTGGAAGACCGCTCACGACGCAACAACGTCAAACTGCGAGGGGTCCCTGAGTCGGTTCCCCTGGGAGACCTTCCTAAATACGCTAAAGATCTCATACATAATATCCTACCCGATGCGGCTCCCAGAGACATCATCATTGATAGAATCCATAGGATTGCAAAACCCTCACACCTAGCAGCATCAGTCCCAAGAGACATTTTCATGAGAGTTCATTTTTTCCACATCAAAGAAAAGATGATGTCAGAAGCCAGATCCAAAGGTCCTCTGCCCAGACCATACGACGGAATCCAGATTTTTACTGACCTGTCCAAATATATGCTACAACTGAGGAGAAAGCTGAACCCCATAACCAAAGGCCTTTTTAACCATAAAATTTTGTACAAATGGCGCTATCCCGCGACTTTGCTCATCACAAAGAATGGCTCCACCCATGTTAGTGACTTAATGAAAGGAATGCATCTACTCCATGATTGGGGCATCTTCTAGAACCCCCGGAGGAAGGAATCTCACCTTTACCGCAACATACATCTCATCACAGGCGCACCAACCAGGGCTCAAAAATACACCAACCCCAAACAAACACCTGAATCTGTTGGGTCACAACCACTACCATACTTCTCCCTTGCTACCTTTTGCGAATTTTTTCAGTTTTACTAATTACAAACTGTTTTCCCCCACTTGTGGCATAGCTATCAGTAGCTTCCTATTACCCACGCTGCCACAATCCTTTTACCGCAAATATACAGCATAACAGAAAACCTGTTACAGTTTTTATTTTCCTTTTTTGATTGTTGTTTTGTGATATAACTCTCACGATTTCCTCATCTAGCCTGCTGACTTGTTGCTTTCCCCCCAGCTATCTCCTACGACCTCAATTCCAGAACTTCTACTCCACGGCAACGTACAACAGGAATTCTTTCTCCCTCGTAAAGGAGGCACCTACTCATCACACCCTATAGTCGACTAACTGTAAGTGACACTTATCTCTTTGCATCTCCGACACTCTTAGCAGATAGCCATGCCGTGCAACGTCTTGTCCCTCAAAGCCAAGGGGTTAAACCATCCAGCAAAGTGCCACTCCCTATGGCACATGGCAGTTAAACTGGACAGTGATATCCTATGTGTCCAAGAAACTCACTTGCTTCCCACAGCAACAGCCCTTTGTTCCAATAGCAAATATCCCCAAATCTTCCACGCCACCTACAACTCCAAGAAGAGAGGAGTCCTCATTGCCATAAAGAATTGACTGGATTTTCATCTGATACAAGAAATCCCCGACCCCAATGGTCGCTATCTCATCTTAATATTTACCCTCAACAAGGTCACCTACACCTTAATGAATATCTATGCCCCCAATACCCGCCAGATGTGCTTCCTTAGATGAGCTTTCCTCAAGGTACGAGAGGCGCAACAGGGTCACCTGATTATCTGTGGAGATTTCTACATAGTTGCAGACATTCACATGGACTCTACTTCAGCAGTGAAAAGAAGAGAATCACCCCTGAGGCAACTCCTCACGTCACATAACTTTTTTGATGTGTGGAGGTGCCATCATGGGTCTGAAAAAGACTATACATATTTCTCACCACACCACATATCGTACTCCAGGATTGATATGTTCCTCACAGACAAGTGGTTGTTACAAAACATTAGTGCATCTGTAATCCACACCATGACGTGGTCGGACCATGCTCCAATCACTATTTCCATCAATGACACTACACCCCAGCGGAATACGTTCCTCTGGCGTGCAAATAATTACATTCTACAACACCCAACCTACTCCCAAGACATTAAAAAACAACTGCAAGAATACTTCGATTTAAACAAAGGTTCAGTGGGGGACCCCGTCACGGTGTGGAATGCACACAAAGAAGTTCTTAGAGGTACAATTATAAAATGAAGCTCCATATGTAAGAGAAAGAGGACGCAGCAAATAGACACCCTTACATCCCAAATTGCAGCTCTTGAATCCCAACACAAGAACAACCCAAACCCGACACTTCTAGCCCAACTACTGACCCTTAGACGGGACCTACGTTCCCTACTTCTATATTTGTACAAACAAATCCAACGCAAAATCAAAGCCAACACTTACTCCACATCCAACAAAGCGGGCAAGAGACTGGCGCAACGCCTCAAGGGACAGAGAATGAAGTCCAGAATACACCATCTATTCCACCCCCGCTCCAATGACAAACTGACTAATCCCCAAGACATAGCGAACGCCTTTAGCGAGTACTATAGTAACTTGTACAACATCAGACACGACCCTAATACCCACCAACCATCCTCTGCTGACATTACTGACTTTCTCCACCAAATTAAACTCCCGACCCTGAATGATCCCCAATTGTCTTTCCTAAGCAAACCATTCTCTGAACAGGAAATCCTAAACACGATTTCATCTCTGCCCTTGAACAAAGCTTCCGGACCTAATGGGTTCACAGGAGAATACTATAAACATTTTTCCAGTCACCTAATTCCCCATCTGACAGAATATTTCAACTTTGCTGCCTCCTCTTCCAAGCTCGCAGATGAATCATTGAATTCTCTTATTATTACCATCCCGCAACCGGGAAAAGATCCAACCTCCCCCCCAAATTTTCGTCCTATCTCTTTATTGAACCTTGATGTAAAAATATATGCCAAAACAATTGCCAGATGCCTGATGACTGTCATGCCTGATCTCATCCACAAAGACCAATCGGGGTTCATTAGGGATAGACAAGCTCCCGATGCCACAAGACGGATGATAAACCTGATACATCATATTGAGTCTAGTGGAACGCCTTCTCTGCTCCTCTCCTCTTCTCCACCACTCCTCTTTTGACCAACAGAAGCCTCAAAACTACATTTTCCCTGAGACTGTAACCTAACAGAGTCTAGAAAAGCATTACATAAACTTCTCTTTAAGATGTCCTCAAGAGATTTTATCTTCAGCTCCTTCTGTGGGGACGGTATGAGTTCTGAGACTTTCCCCTTGTA
Source organism: Aquarana catesbeiana (assembly GCF_042186555.1). Taxonomy (NCBI): domain Eukaryota; kingdom Metazoa; phylum Chordata; class Amphibia; order Anura; family Ranidae; genus Aquarana; species Aquarana catesbeiana. Next base: position 215,384,821 of record NC_133325.1, on the reverse strand, counting down.
ATGGGGGTCAAGGAGGGTTGCCAACAAATAGTGATCCTTCTCCTTGATGCCACATATTCTTGGGTCCTTTCACAGGCTTTGAGGAATGAGGGAGCTCATGCACCACAAGTTTGCAGAGGCATGAGAAGCAGAGAAGGCGTTCGATAGGGTCCATTGGTCCTACCTATGAGAAGTCTTGACCAAGTTTGGGTTCAGAGATTTCATATATGACGCTATAATGGCACTGTACACTACCCCATCAGAACAGGTATACTCTGCGGACATGCTGTCACGACCTTTTCACATAACGATTGGCACTCTCCAGGGCTGCCCGCTATCCCCACTGATTTTCAATATGTTGATGGAACCTTTGGCAGAACACGTTCGATCGAACCTCCTAATTACTGGTCTAATGATAGGCAAAACCCAACACAAAATTAGTCTTTTTGCAGACGACGTCATACTAATACTCACCAACCCAAATTCCTCCCTACCTGAAGCCCAAAAAATACTTGACTGGTTTGGACGAATCTCGCACTACAAAGTGAATGTAACTAAATCACACATCCTAGACATTAAAATGGACGCCACCACCAGACACCTTTTACAGGCTCAATTCCCCTTTGCCTGGGCAGACAATAGTATCTCATACTTAGGAATGCATCTCACTAAATCAACCAAACACCTCTTCACAGCAAATTTCAAACCTCTCCTAGCCAAATTAAAAAGCAAAACACAAAACCTAACCAAACACAACCTCTCCTGGTCCGGCAGACTCGCAACATTCAAAATGATCCACTTACCACAAACTCTCCCCATCCCCATTCCTAAACAATATTTCAAATCACGGCATGGAAAAAATACTACACATTGGTCGCGATCTACCTGACATCCCTCCCATTCCTATCCCATTAGAGTCTCTTCACCACCTTTCACCCGATTTACAATTAGTCCACTGGTTCAAAAAGGGTATCCATAACATTCAAGATATTCTCCAAAAAGACAGACCTAAGCCCTTCTCCCTCCTTCAACGTGAATTCGACCTGCCTCAATCGGACTTCTTCACTTACATACGCGTCACTCATTGCCTTAAAGATGTCCAACTTCCTCTCTACACATTACATTCCAGAGCATGGGACTATTTAACGACCTCCTCCCCCAAAACTAAAGGCATATCTTTATTCTACAATATCCTACACCACAAACTGCAATTTACTAACCCCCCCCCCATATTCACTAGGAACATGACTTGGGTCAAACCTACACGGAACACCAATGGCAAAGAGCACTTAGGTCGATTTATACTGCCAAAAAATGCTCCACACTTTGGGAGACCACCCAAAAATTGTTCCTTAGATGGTATTTAACCCCCTCAAAGCTTGCTAAGTTCAACCCCTCCACGAGTGACCAATGCTGGCGCTGCAACTCAGCCAAGGGTGACATACTCCACATATTTTGGTCTTGTCCAAGATTACAGAACTACTGGCATACAATTTTTCTCATATTGACAGACATTGCGCACCAAGTCCTACTCCTTTCTCCTGACCTGGTGATACTGAACCTAAATATTGATTCTGTTCTCCCGAAATACAGACATGTCCTGACTCACATCTTACTTGCAGCGAGACTGTGCATAGCAAGGTTGTGGAAATCTGATAAACCCCCAACCGTAGAACACACTCTTGACATGGTGAACCTCCATTATAATTTAGAAAAAATGATGGCCTCCAGCGTAGGCCTCTTAAATATAGAATGGACAAAGTGGAAGCCATGGGAGTCATGGGCTGGGGCCGAGACATTTCTCTAAAGCCTTAATAACCTGTTATTTTTTTCCTGACAAGCAACAAACTGCTAGAATTACTTATAGTTCCTAACAATTCCCCTAATTACTGGTTTCTGTTATCTATTCTGCTTATATTGGATTCTGTCCATAGGAGAAGTTCCCCCCTCGGGTGACAAATGAGTTCCCAATGGGGTCCCCGAGGGTGGTGCTCTCAGGTAATACACAACTCTAAGTATTCCCAGATACGACTATGACAGATCCAAAGTTTCTGATATATGGACGATAAGAAGTTTATTACTCTATATCTGTACTTATGTAAATGCTTAATGTATATCTATATACAATGTGCACATTGTATTTTTGTGAAAATCTTGAAAATAATAAAAAAAATATTGAAGCAGATATATGTCAATCATGAAGAACAACAGCATTATTTCAACTTGTGACATCATTGACCAAATATGGATATGGCCGTATCTGGCTAATTATGTCACCCAGGATCCCCTACCCCTTTTTTAAAATTCAGCTATGAGGCTGGGAAATATTATTCTGCTGTTAGGGGTCAACTGAAATGAATGCTTCAGTGGGTAAGAGTGTTTTCTTTTTGGCCAGTCAGCGGGGTTGCATAGACCCCAGCAGGAATTGATTCTATACAAACTCTGACCTCAGTTCATATATCCAAAACCTTTATCACTCCACACACACACATATGGCATCCCTCAAAATGAGCAGTACCAATATATCCCAATAGCACACATTTTCAACACCATTGTTTTCCACTGATACACCAGATAGACTTAAGCTTCGTATACACGATCATATTTTCGTCCGGGAATTATGTGATGACAGATTTTAGATGCCTAAAATCCGACTGTTAGTATGCTCCATCAGACAATTGTTGGCCAACTTTCCGCCAACAAATGTTGGATGGCAAGCTAGTAAATTTTTGGCGGACAACGGTCTGTTGTCAGATTTTCCTATTGTGTGTACACAAGTCCGTCACACAAAAGTTGAAAGTACAAACATGCATGCTCAGAATCAATGCTCACCAAACACGACATTAGCAGAAGGTGCCCAAAGGGTGGCGCTCAAGAGCTGAAATTCCTCGTAGTACGTCACTATGTTCATCTTTGTTGGCTGACAATTGTGTACCATTTGTATGCAAGACAAGTTCACGGCACATGCCCTTCAGACAAAAGTCTGGCGCTTTGTCTGCGGAAAATCCGATCGTGTGTACGAGGCTTTATCCGCACTTCTCTTAATAAATACCTCTACCCTAAACCTAAAGGAAATTAATTATTTTATAAAAAGCGAATAAATAAATTTTTTTTTTTTCAAAACTATCACAACACTAACGTGGTAACATAATATAGGTAAAACTTACTCCAATGACAAATGGTGAATAGCACTCATATTATCATACAGAGTTACCCAATGATCTAAATTAATACATAGATGGTGTTTCACATTTAAACTAGATCTAGATAATCTAGATGTTCCTCAACAAACGTGGTTCAGTTGTGAATATCCGGTCTTTCAACTGGGTCACTAACACATATATTATGCAAGTCATGCAATCATATTGAAATCAAGTTTTTGAATCATATTGGGTGTTACTTCCTAGTCTATTATACACTCCACTGAATTCGTTTTAATCTATATCACCATTGCTGAGTTTCTATCAGATGTTACAACAACGGTACTACATGTTTTAATTTCAATACTTTTTTATTAGATTATAAAGGTACAGTCAACATCTCAAGTCATCAACAATTATTAAGTAGATAAATAGAAAACAAATTGTATTTTTATATAAATTTCTCTGTACTAGCTCTGAGAAGCGAATCGACCTTACACATATAAGGAAAACATATGAGCAGTATAAACAAAATTGGGAAGACTGGAAAAAAAAGAGACCTTATAGGAAATAAGAAATAAAATCATACAACTACACAGTCCAGTGTATTAACTTGTGATAAGGTATGACATGACCATTAACTGCTTGCCGACCAGCCACCGCAGTATTACTGTGGCAAAATGACATGGCTGGGCGAAACAACGTTACCTTACATTGCTTCGCCTTGTGGCCACTAGGGGGGCGCGCGCTCCTCCGGAGGCACACGCACCCACAGCATGTGCCCGGAGCCGATGCCACTGCCTGGCGGGCGTGATGACCACTGGGCACCCGCAATCGCTCGTGACACAGCCAGAACTGGGATCACAAATCCTGGTTCTTTCAGGGGAGAAGAGACAGATTGTGTGTTCATACTAAGTATGAACACCAATCTCTCTCTACTCCCAGACAGTCCCATCTCCCCTACAGTTAGAACACACCTAGGGAACACAGTTAACCCCTTGGTCACCCCCTAATGTAATGCAATGTACACACGGTCGGACTTTCCGACGGAATATGTGCGATCGGAGCTTGTCGTCGGAAATTCCGACAGTGCGTGGGCTCCATCTGACTTTTTATAACACAAAGTTTGAGAGCAGGCTATAAAATTTTCCGACAACAAAATCCGTTCTCGTAAATTCTGACCATGTGTGGACAATTCCGAAGCACAAAGTGCCACGCATGCTCAGAATAAATTAAGAGACGAAAGCAATTGGCTACTGCCCCGTTTACAGTCCCGACGTACGTGTTTTATGTCACCGCGTTCAGAATGATCGGATTTTCCGACAACTTTGTGCAACCGTGTGCATGCAAGACAAGTTTGAGCCAACATCCGTCAAAAAAAATCCAATGGATTTTGTTGTCGGAATGTCCGATCAATGTCCGATCGTGTGTACAGGGCATTAACCCCTTCCCTGCCAGTGACAATTATACAGTAATCAGTGCATTTTTATAACATTGATCGCTGTATAATTATCAATGGTCCCAAAAATGTGTCAAAAGTGTCCAATTTGTCCGCCGCAATATCGCAGTCTTGATAAAAATTGCAGATTGCCGCCATTGCTAGTAAAAATAAAATAATAATAAAAATGCCGTAAATCTATCCCCTATTTTGTAGACGCTATAACTTTTGCACAAACCAATCATTGTACGCTTATTGCAATTTTTTTAACAAAAATATGTAGAAGAATACATTTTGGCCTAAACTGAGGAAAAAATTATTTTTTGTTTTTTTAAAATTTATTTTAGCAAAAAAATTGTCGCTCTTCTTTTGTTTATAGCGCAAAAAATTATAACCGCAGAGGTGATCAAATACCACCAAAAGAAAGCTGTATTTGTGAGAAAAAAAAGGATGTAAATTTTGTTTGGGTACAGTGTCACATGATAGCGCAATTGTCAGTTAAAGTGAAGCAGTGCCGTATCCCAAAAAATGGCCTGATAATTGAGCAGCCAAATCTTCCGGGGCTGAAGTGGTTAAAGAAACTTAGCTGGATATGAGCCATTTCCACACTATGATTGATATTCAAAACTTCTTAACTTATACCAGTCAATCCATGGTTTCCACTGGGCACTCATTGTTTTGTATTTATCTTGTGATGCAGAAATTAGCTTGTATGTGGTGTGTGTATTGTTCGTTATTACGACTCCTCTTAACGTGGGCACCTCATGGTGCCTCCAGTGTCTTGTTATTAACAGCCTAGTGCTTAACAAAGCATGGATCACTATGACTCTTGCAGATGTAGGGATGGATTCTATGCCGAGAGATAAAATGGCCAATCCTGGAGAGATAGGGAGTCGCAAATCCAGAATTTGTGACAATAATTCGAAGACTTTACTCCAAAGGGTTTGCATAACTGGGCACAACCATAATATGTGATATAATGTGCCTATAGATCCACATTTACTCCAACATAGTGGAGAAGTATGGGTATCAGATTTGGATATTCTAAATGGTGTCAAATAGCAAGAAAGCTGTATTTTCTGGGTTAATTCCCAAAGGTCGACACTCTTGGTTGCTGCGTATGTCCTTTGGAGTGCTTTTTGCCATTGTTCTGAGGTATAGGAGGTGTCTAGTTCCTGCTCCCAAGCTTTGATGTCAGAGAATTTAGTAAATGCCATTTTATTATTCAGAGTATTATAGAATAAAGATATCCCTTTAATATTAGTGAAAGGTTTAGTAAGATATAGAACAACTTTCCATGTCAGTAGAGTGGAGGTTTGTGGATTTGCATGAATAAAGTGACTAATCTGGAGAAATCTGTAATGTTCAGAGTCCTCCAGACTATACTCCAACTGCACAACTCTGAACGTTTTCAATGTAGGGCCTATCATAAGGTCAGCTATGGACGTTATTCACTTTTCTATCCAGTGTGTTATATCAGTGGTCATCAACCCTGTCCTCAGGGCTCACTAACAGGCCAGGTTTTATGTATTACCTTGGGGAGATGCAGACTAGAATACTGCAATCACTGAGCAGCAAATGATATCACATGTGATGTATTTCAGTTATCTTGCAAACCTGGCCTGTTAGTGGGTCCTGAGGACAGGTTGATGACTACTGTATTATATGGAGATCTGGAATTATCCCATGTAAGCTGGAAATAGGAAGTGGAAGGGATATTGTAGTGGAATCCTCATCTCGTGTATCTAGTAGTGTTTTCCAGGCTGGAAGTGAGGTCCTCATGGAAGGGGATAAAGCAGTAGTGTTTGTGGTATTAAGTCTGCTAGATATTAGAAGATCATATAGGTTATTACCTGGGATTTAGGAACCTTCTATTTCTTGCTACCTCATCCTTAGTGACTGGGGGAAACATGTTCTCAACTGTGCAAGAATCAATAATCCTTAAGCAATACATGCCCCACTCCTCCTACTTTCCTTGATGCTATCAATTTCCTAAATGTAGATCTCGCTCTTTTCCCCAGCCACAAATACCAATTTACCAAAGATTGAGCATTGGAGAAAAAGGAGTTTGGGACTGGTATGGGTAGAGTCCTGAATCGATAGAGAAATTGTGGTAATAACACCATCTTGAACGCTGCCAGGCGTCCTGACCATGATAGTTCCATTTTAGCTATGTCTTGGAGCAGAGGCGGCTCTCTAATTAGGCAATGTAGGCGGTGGCCTAAGGCCTCGCACTCACAGGGGCCTCGCAAAACCCGCCTACTTTGCTGAATGTGAATGAGAGGGGAATGTCCCTGGTCAGCGGGTAAAGCCATGTAGGTTCCAGCTATGTCGGCTGTAACATCCCCCTCACACGGAGAACAGATCATGATCTCTACTGCCTCCTAGCCTTCTCAGAAAGCCGACACCAGAGCTGGAAGGAGGGGGGGCTGGATTGCGAGCTGCACTATGTTCATTCAGTGCAGGAGAAATGGCCTGAGCTGAGGTTGTGAACACTGTGCACACTGAGTGCCTCCTCTCTGTAGCTGCAGCCATACCAGTGCCCATACAGGAGATGGACGATCCTCCTGGGTTTGCCTGGCTGGATCGGAGCTTGCACAGTCTGAGCAAAAGTAGAGGTGGGCGGAGCAGGCTAAGAAAGTTCATCACACTGTATATTCTGCAGCACCGATCACTGTCCAGCCCAGCAGTCACCAGAGCTCTCTCCAGACCAGCACACAAGATCTTCATTCAATCCATGGAAGCTGCTAGTAAGGTGAGGTGCTAATGTATTTGCTGCTGGATTACTAGTGTCAGCAATGCCAGATTTGTAAAACGTCCTGGCTGTGTCAGTCTGCAATCAGTGCTTGCAGATTACTGTTAAATTATCAGTATCCTGCAACTCTGATGAGATCACAGACCAGGAAAACTTCACTACTTCTCAGGCTCAGAAAACTTTACTGGACATTTACTAAAGGCTGTGTGTTTTGCTTGCAAAGGAGGTGAGGGTCTACTAGAATTAAGCCCCAAGCCTGTGATTAGTGACATATGCAGTTATGATTGTAAAAAAACCTCTCTGCAGTGACTCATTATCAATCACTTTGGGATATCAGTGTGTAGCAGCTAACCTATAACGAGGAATCTGAATTTTAGGCTGACAATAGAACACAAAATTTAGCACCAGAGTTGCCCTCTCCCTCTGATTGCACTGCTCCTTCATCACAATTACACAGAGCCCCTTAAGCTGGGCGCACACAGACCAAAAATCGACCAGTTCAGTAGGGACCAGACAAATTTCGGTCTGTGTGCGGCCTTCCCCCTTTCTGTTCCACAGAAATCAATCAGTAGATCAATTTCTGTCGAACGGCCATGCTTTTCTTCTGCACACCAGCTGCACAAAAAAAAAAATGAACTAACCGTGCCTACTTCGCTTTAGACTCACACCACAGAAGCAGGGGCATCTATTCCTTCTAGTGACACAACACACACAGGCATTTTTCCTCACACTGATACATTTTTTCTACATTACTGTTGGCCCAAAGCTTTACTGCAGGATAAAATGCGTACTGCAAACTGCATATCGCTACAAACTGCACCCCAGCCCCTACTCCACCTGGGGAGTGGGGTGCAGTTTAACACCTTTGCCCTGGGCACTGGATGACCTTGTCTCGGCACCACATTACATGGCAGGAGTTGTAGTTCTGCACACCACACACTAGACTTGGCCCACCGGTGCCTGCACTCTGCAGAGACTACATCTACCAGAATGGTGCTCAAAGCGAATGTGTCGGCTTCTCCTGCTTCACTGCTTGTAGTAGGAACCAAGGAGTGTATAGAGGGATCATCTGTCTGCTCTGCACCCTGTCTGTGGCAGTATCATCTGTGGCTATGGCTCCAGTGTTTGGTGCCTGTCTGCACATTCTAAGACCATCTCCTGTATCATAACCATATAGTCTCTGACCATCTTCTGCAGCATGTTTGCAGTCTCTGACCATCTCCTGTATCATGTCTGCACAGTCTCTGACCATCTCCTGTATCATGTCTGCACAGGTCTGACCATCTCCTGTATCATAACCGTATAGTCTCTGACCATCTCCAGTATCATGTCTGCACAGTCTCTGATCATCTCCTGTATCATGTCCGCACAGTCTTTGACCATCTCCTGTATTATGTCTGCACAGTCTCTGACCATCTCCTGTATCATGTCTGCACAGTCTCTGACCATCTCTTGTATCATGTCTGCACAGTCTCTGACCATCTCTTGTATCATGTCTGCACAGTCTCTGACATCTCCTGTATCATAACCGTATAGTCTCTGACCATCTCCTGTATCATGTCTGCACGGTCTCTGACCATCTCCTGTATCATGTCCGCTCAGTCTTTGACCATCTCCTGTATCATTGTCCGCACAGTCTCTGACCATCTCCTGTATCATTGTCTGCACAGTCTCTGACCATCTCCTGTATCATGTCTGCACAGTCTCTGACCATCTCCTGTATCATGTCTGCACAGTCTCTGACCATCTTCTGTATCATGTCTGCACAGTCTCTGACCATCTCCTGTATCATGTCCGCTCAATCTTTGACCATCTCCTGTATCATTGTCCGCACAGTCTTTCTACCATCTCCTGTATCATTGTCTGCACAGTCTCTGACCATCTCCTGTATCATGTCTGCACAGTCTCTGACCATCTCCTGTATCATTGTCCGCACAGTCTTTGACCATCTCCTGTATCATTGTCGGCACAGTCTCTGACCATCTCCTGTATCATGTCCGCACAGTCTCTGACCATCTCCTGTATCATTGTCCGCACAGTCTCTGACCATCTCCTGTATCATGTCCGCACAGTCTCTGACCATCTCCTGTATCATTGTCCACACAGTCTCTGACCATCTCCTATATCATTGTCCGCACAGTCTCTGACCATCTCCTGTATCTTGTCTGCACAGTCTCTGACCATCTCCTGTATCATGTCTGCACAGTCTCTGACCATCTCCTGTATCATGTCCGCACAGTCTTTGACCATCTCCTGTATCATTGTCCGCACAGTCTCTAACCATCTCCTGTATCATGTCTGCACAGTTTCTGACCGTTTCTTGTATCATGTCCGCAGAGTCAGACTGTGGGGGAGTGAATACAGTAAGGTAAAGGGGCACTGATTTAAAAGTTCCCGCTGATATCCTTACCTTAGTGCATTCACTCTGTGGAAGGTGGTCTGTGGTGACCAGAGTCCCCTCCATATCAGAGTTCCTGTTTTAGATGTAATTTGGAACTCTGCAGACCCTGATGTAAAGGGGAACTCTGATGTAATGGGGAATGCTGTGCACTCTGATATAAGGTGATCTCTTTTCACCAGAGCCCCCCTTACATCAGAGTTCACATTTACACCAGTCTGCAGCATTTCCTCTTATATCATGATCTTCAGCATTCCCTTTACATAAAATTTACCCTTGCACTGTAAGGGGGAATCCTGCAGACTTTTATGTAAGGGGGGCTCTGTATTGGGTTATATTACCCCGCCGACCTTCATGTAAATGGAGAAATATTTTTTTGACTTTTGTTATAAACTAAACACATTGTTAGTAGCAGCTGCACAAATTGTATCTATATTTGTGTGGGTGTAATAAAATATATAAATATATATATATATATATATATATATATATATATATATATACACTTACATACCCCCTATGTTTAATGATATTTGATTAAAGAATAATTGGTTAGATTACATTTTAGAAACTGTGAATTCATAGTTCATAGGATTTAAGTCTCTTAATATAGGTGATATATACAGTTAATTTTTTATCGCTTTAATTATTTTTCCCATTATGGGCGTGAATGGGGCCTCACGTCTAAGTTTTGCCTAAGGCAAAACCTAGAGCCGCCTCTGTCTTGGAGTTTTGAACGCATTGAACTGAGAAATGGAATATAATTAGCTGTAACTAATCCCTCTGTTGTAGCTGTCATTTATTCCGTCATCTCTCCACTTATTTGGAAACCGTGAACTGAGTGTCAGCTTTAGAGGTGTGTCTATCCCCAAGCCCAGTATATATGATTTGCATTAATTAACCTTGTAATAATAAACCTTATTAAACAATTCCAATGCTGAATTGGGAGTCCTCAACATCTGTGAGCACTAGGATGATATGATCAGCAAAGAGACTGATGGTATGGGTGGAGTTTTGTATTGGGAAGCCTTTAATATTAGGCTGTGTTTGGATATAGTTGGCTAGTGGTTCCTTTAATAGGTTAAATATTAATGTGGATAGAGGGCATCCCTTGACATGTCCCATTTGAGATGTTAAAAAGGTTGGATAGTACTCCTGAAGAATACACTTGAGCAGAAGGTTTTGTGTAAAGAGCCATAATTGCTGCAAAGATGGGACCAGAAAATACAAATCTCTCCAACACCAGGGCTAGATATTTCCAGTGTATATTAGGGATGGGCCGAACACCCCCCTGTTCGGTTCGCATCCAGAACATGCGAACAGGCAAAGAATTTGTTCGAACACGCGAACACCATTGAAGTCTATGGGACACGAACATGAAAAATCAAAAGTGCTCATTTTAAAGGTTAATGTGCAAGTTATTGTCATAAAAAGTGTTTGGGGACCCAGGTCCTGCCCCAGGGGACATGTATCAAGGCAAAAAAAAGTTTTAAAAATGGCTGTTTTTTCGGGAGCAGTGATTTTAATAATGCTTAAAGTGAAACAATAAAAGTGAAATATTCCTTTAAATTTCATACCTGGGGGGGTGTCTATAGTATGCCTGTAAAGCAGCGCATGTTTCCCGTGTTTATAACAGTCCGAGAGCATAATGACATTTCTAAAGGAAAAAAGAAGTAATTTAAGTACTAGCGCTAGTGCCGGCTATTAATGAATTGTCGGTCCCGACAATACACATATAAGTCATTGAAAAATAAAAAAAAATGCGTGGGGGTCCCCCAAAATTCCATTACCAGGACCTTCAGGTCTGGTATGGATATTAAGGGGAACTCTGCGCCAAAATAAAAAAAAATGGTGTGGGGTTCCCCAAAAATCCACACCAGACCCTTATCTGAGCACACAACCTGGCAGGCCGCAGGAAAAGAGGGGGGATGAGATGCAATACAGGATTCCCATTGCATCAGAGGGGGGCGAGGTCATCCGTACATGTCACTGGGAAACCTCGGCGTTTCCCCTTGTCATAGGGAGACAGGGTCACGTGACGGGTGGCCCCGCCCTCACCTACATAAGAGCTGTCAAGTTAGCGCTGTGTCATTGACTGGGTGCCTCCGGTGGAGGCAGGATCCTGTGCGTGTTCCTCGCTGGAGTCGCTGGAGATCATCCATTGCTGGAGAACGAGAATTTGATTACATCGCTGGAGTAGGACCATGGATTTATTGGATTACATCTCTGGAATCTCTTTTTTATTTTTTATTTTTTTATTATTAATAAAGGACTTGTCCCAAGTCGTCTCCTGTGGTTTTTTAACATTTCCACACTTTCTTTTTGTGAAATGGTAAGGGTACAATGTACCCCTTACCAATTCACATAGGGGGGTGGGATCTGGGCGTCGCCTTTGTTAAAGGGGGCTTCCAGATTCCGATAAGCCCCCCGCCCGCAGACCCCCACAACCACCGGGCAAGGGTTGTGGGGATACATTTTCAGAGTTCCCCTTAATATCCATACCAGACCTGAATGGCCTGGTAATGAAATTTTGGGGGACCCCCACGCATTTTGTTTTTATTTTTCAATGACTTTCAATGAGTTTTACGTTTATTGTTGGGACCGACAATTCATTAATAGCCGGCACTAGCGCTAGTACTTTTAAATGACTTTTTTTTCTTTAGAAATGCAATTTTGCTCTCGGACTGTTATAAACACAGGAAACATGCACTACTTTACAGGCATACTATAGACACCCCCCCAGGTACGAAATTTAAAGGAATATTTCACTTTTATTGTTTCACTTTAAGCATTATTAAAATCACTGCTTCCAAAATAACGTCAGTTTTTAAAACTTTTTTTTGCATTGATACATGTCCCCTTGGGCAGGACCCGGGTCCCCAAACACTTTTTAGGACAATACCATGCATATAAGCCTTTAAAATTAGCCCTTTAGATTTCTCCAATAGACTTTTAAAGAGTGTTCTGCGGCTTTTCAAATTTGCCGCGAACACCCCAAATTGTTCACTGTTCAACAAACGGGTGAGCAGCCAATGTTCGATTCAAACTCATGTTCGACTTAAACAGATAGTCCATCCCTAGTGTATATGATCAAAGGCCTTCTCTGCATCTAAGGCCAGCAGCAGAGAGGGCCTTTGCTGGTCCTTGGCTAAATGTATAATGTTTGTTAGTCTTCGAGTGGCATCGAGTGGCATCTGATGCCCCTTGGTGAACCCTGTTTGATCTGGGTGGATCAGAAGGGGGAGTATATCTATTAGGCATGTGGCTATGAGCTTAGCATATCATTTTAAATCTATGTTCAATAGCAAAATGGGTCTAAAGTTCGAAGGTGTATTTGGATCCTTCCCTGGCTTGGGTAAAGTCCCTATCATAGCTTTAGGCATTTCAGGTGGAAATGAGGAAGACATCGTTAAATATGTGTTCTAGGTAAGGAGTTAATAGACGTTTATAGGTTTTGTAATATTCTCCAATAAAGCCATCTGGGCCAGGAGATTTGTTTACTGGGAGAGAATTGATTGCTTTATGCGTTGAATGGTAAATTTAATGACATTAATTGTTCTGAAGATAATTTTGGTAAGGATAATTGCTGTAGGAAGCTATTGATCAAATCAGTATTGGGTTGGGTACTACATGTTTTAATTGCAGCTAAAACAAATATAAACCACAGATGGGACTCTTTCACCCAACTGGGGTTTGCTGTATAAGTCATTAGGGATCTGAACCTACAAAGCTCATATGAACAATTGTTTACACCTAAACATAATAAATATGCTAAATTTCAAGTTGCTTAGGGTAAATGACTTAAGAACAGTTAGGGTTCTATTTATAAAGAAAATAGCTTTAAGAATTCCTCAACATTTGTGCAAGTGTAACAAATAATACTCGTAATGTTTGTAATATGTGTGTAATGGTTTCCTTGTTGCCTTTTGCTGGGTGAATGTAACATTCCCTAACATTGAGTTTTAATAGTTTTAATAGAAAAATAAAATTTGACCATGAGAGTTAACATTCACCAATAGAGAAAACAGTCTAAAACTGTAGGCTAAGAACAAGAGGGAGACTACTGCACTGTGTACAGTTTATGGAGAATCTTGTGTGAATGGCCGAATGAATGGGTGTTCAGCCAAATTACCCACTAGTTGCAGTGCGAAGTGAAACATTTAGCAATGGTATTATTACTAAATATAAGTGAAGGGTTAGTGTGTGGGTGTGGCGCTGTCCTAATTCATAGAATACTGGCTACACACGATCTACCAAGTATTCTATGAATTAGGACAACGCCACACCCACACACTAACCCTTCACTTACCTTCTGTTTTTTCCACCTTGGTGGAAATCACATCTGTGGAGGCAGCAGTCCTTTATGCGATTTCTTCCATTGTTTCCATTTTTTTCCATTTTCTCCACTTTTTTAATTTTCTGTTCCGTTGCGTGGATACACCACTCATATTTCATTATTATTACTAAATATGACAGCTTTCTCCTGGCTGTTAAGGAGCCATCACCTGTCATCATCGTAAAAACCAGGGAGTCATCCACGCCAGGCACATTTATCTGTCAGCTGGAGATTCATGGCTGAAAGTTGAATGTAAACAAACAATGGGGATTCCCATAGATTCATGTGCAATCATGGATGAAATATGGTCATGTCAATACAATATATGGTCAGTGATGTCATTTAGAGAACCCACCCCTTTGCTTAAATTTCAGCAGCAGGGACCAGTGAATGATATTTGGTGGGAGTCAAGCATGGTCTGGACATGTCAGTAGGCAGCAGATTTTTTGGTTTGTCAGGTGCAGGGCTGAATAACTAAATAACTACCTGTTTGTCTCAACAGAGACAAACAGGTAATACAGACCAAGATATAACAGATGTGCAATGTTCAGAGATGGAATCAACAAAGGATCCACAATCTGTGGATTGTATAAAACTGGTAGCATAAATTTGCATTCATGTACATGTGTTCAAAATATACAGCTATGAAGCATTTCAACCACCTTGAAACCTTTCTTGTGAGATTTATCTTGGTGAAAGAAGGAAGAGAAAAAAATAAGTACTAAGTACAGAAAAATAAGTACAACTCTTGATAATTATAGTGAATGCAATGTTACTTGACATGTTGGCTATACCAGTGAGAACAGGGTTCCCATGAATAAAGCATTTTAAGGTGTGCATGCCTAACAGTGGTTAAGATGAATTTGTACGAGCAGTGAGTTTAAACCATCCTAATAACATTTAGTATTTCCAGGGGAGGGGTATTTCCACAGTTTAGTAATATGCAATCTAGCAGCTTAAAGCACATGGTTAACGACTTTGCTGTAAGGGCTAGGAAGTGAATCAATGGATAAATCCAGTAATGCCAGGTCCAGAGATAGAGGGAAAGTGTTGTGGGTGATTTGAGAAAGCAGGTGAAATATATTGTTTCCGCAGTTCGTTAGGTGGGACATTCCTAAAGGATGTTAAATAGCGATCCAAATGCACCACACTTTCTCCAACAATCTGGAGAGGAGGGACCTTTGAATTTGGCTGTGATTTGTGGGGTAAGATATCTCAGTTGAATCATCTTTTGAGATAGTACCCACAGTGAGGTGCAACAAATAGCTCTATAAGTTGAATTGAGGGCTGCTAACCATTGGGTGTTAGAGTAATGATGTCCTAGGTTGGATTCCAATTGTATGAAGTGTGATGAGTACCCAAACACTTTGTTCTTTGTTCTCCTGTAACAATTTATAAAGTGGGGATATCCCTTTAATATTCTGGAATCTAGGGGAAGAATACAGTTTAGCCTGACTAGGGATATAAGGGGGGATGTGTGAGGATTGCTTTGTAGACACTGGGCTATTTGTAGGTACTGGAATAAGTCACAGGATTGATGACCAAATTATTGTTGTACTATAGAGAAAGGCTTAACCCTCCCTGTGGTGCATAGGTCATCCAGGAATAAGGGAGTATCTTTAGACCAATTGTTTAGATGGAGATTGCTAATTTTAGGGGTGTAGTGGGAGTGGTAGACCAGGAGTTGTGTAAAAAATGGTGCCAGACTTTAACTGCTGCATTGATAGTGTGGGGAAGCTGTGAAAAAATTGATTTGGCAGGGTGGAGGCTGCATAACTAAATATCTAAGTTCCGCCCAGGTACTATGTTGCATTCAATATCTCCCATAGTGAGGAGGCTGTTGGTTGAAACCATTCTTTCAGCTGGGCTAGGACAGTGGTGTTGTAGTAATTAGTATATCAACTAAGCCTGAACCACCTACTGATATGTGCTTAATAAGTATGCTGCGAGCTGTGCACATTTTTTCCCCTGCCAAACAAGCCAGCTCATTAGTTGTTGGAGAGAAGATATGTAGCTTTTTGAGAGAGGTATAGGGAGAGTATGAAATGCCTACAATATCTGTGGTAGAACATTAGTTTTAAATGCCACCAGTCTACCCGCCCAGGAAAATTCATATTTGGAAAGTTGTTGTAATGTTTGGTGGAGCTTTTGGCAAAGTAGGTTAAAATTGTCTTTAAACAATCTAGACCAGTGGTTCTCAACTCCAGTCCTCAGGACCCACCAACAAGCCAGGTTTGCAAGATAGCTGAAATACATCACAGGTGATATCACTTGCTGCTCAGTGACTGCAGTATTCTAGTATGCAACTCCCCAAGGTAATACTTAAAATCTGGCCTGTTGGTGGGTCCCGAGGACCGGAGTTGAGAACCACTGATCTAGACAGTAAGACAGTAAGATACAAGATATGATATATTCGTATCTGCCCATTGAAATGGGTATATTGTAGACAAGAGAATTCTCTTGGTACCATCTATTCCTAGATCTAATGTGTGAGATTTAGATGTGTTTACTTTGTAATAAAAAAAACCCCTCAATATCTCGGGAGTAGTGATTGTACCATAGCCAGGGACTGGTGAGCATTAAAATAACAGCATCAGCGAAAAGGCTGATTTTGTGTCCCATAGACCCTAAGCAGAAACCTGAGATTAGCTGAGATGAATGTATGTGCTCGGCCAGAAGTTCCATTACTAGGTTGAATATTAACAGACAGAGGGCACCCTGGTCAAGTTCCATTTGTGATTTGGAAGGGTGTAGACAGCATACTATTGGTGAACACCTGATCTAAAAAGTTGGAATAGAGGGCCATAATGGCTGAGTGAATGCTATTCTGGAATCCAAATGTGTGAAGCTTGGAGATAAAGCCAGTGTACCCTATCGAATGCCTTCTCTGCTTCTAGGAAAAGAAGGAAAAGGAATTCTCGTCTGCCCAGCTAGGTGGATTATATTGATTAAACCACCCCCCCCAATCATAGCTGGCCCCAGTTTTTTGCTAAAGTTTCTTCAATTACTCAAGCTTATTTGATAAGCTAATCCAAGGCAAAGCCTCGGAAGTTGTACCTAAACCTACACCCAGCAGTGAATGTGAAGCCAAATAAACCAGTAAGTGCTCCTTGTGCCCTGGACACTGCATTGGGTGATCTAAGAATAGGCGACCTAAGGACACAATCAGACTACATCTTATCAGTCAAAGTCCATAAGAAGGAACACCAGGAAATCAAAAGAAGCAGCACCTGACAATCAATGCAGCCCTCTGTACAGAGGGAACAATCTGCAAAGCAAAAGAAAAGAAACAGGGATCTTTAGTAAAAAACAGCACACATTACATACCTTAACACTTTTTAGGCACAAATTGAACCCCTTGATTACCCAAGATGTTAACCCCTTCCCAGCCAGTGTCATTAGTAAAGTCATAGTGTATAGTATTATCACTGATCACTATATTAGTGTCACTGGTGATGTCAGTGGCAGTTAGTCAGTTTCCACTCAGTTTCCACTCAGTGTCATTTAGTGTCTGATTTCCTGCTGCACTAACACAGTCCCATTATACTTAAGTTAATGATCACCACCATTAGTAAATTCCAGTATATATACACTATAGTTTTTTTGTTTTTTTTCAACATTAGTTTTATTGAAGTTTTTCAAGAAGAGCATATGTTACAGACTTTCAGATAGATGTCGTCAATTGTTTGACGCATCATAAACTAGGTTAACAAAAAAATATCAACTCATTAAATGAAATGACATTTTCTATACAGGTAGTATAACAGTTGATTTACAACATTACATTCAACTATGTATTAGGTTCAGTCCTAGAGTTCAACATCCGGGTGGCGACCAGTGACCTCCCTCCAGGCACCCCATATGGGAACAAACTGTGCCCGGGGAGGAGGCCCTGTACCACCTTTCCGTAATTTGCTGTAGAAAGTCGGAAGTATTGTACCAGTGGGCGTCTTTTGTGTTTATTGCGGTGTTTCTTGTAAGTGTGTTCAGTAGATATGGTGTTCTTGTAAAAAAAAAAAAAAATCATGCCTTTTATCTACTAAAGAAAAAAAAAAAAGGTTTGTCTATATGTGTTTGATAGTCAGGTTAGTTTGTTGTTTGGAGCCAGTTCATCCATGCTTGCCAAAGAGTTGATGTTTTATTGTATGTGCCTCTGCTAGAAGCCATCAGGATTTTGAATGTGGAGTGCATGTTTACTGTCTTTAATGTAGTTTGGACAGTAGGAGCTATGTTGGATTTCCACAGTTTAGCTATACTCAATTTCGCTGCTGCTAGGAGGATGTGATTCGTAACTGTTCTGAGTGGGTGTGGAATGTCTCCTATCGTGATGTGTAGTAGGGCTAGTGCTGGGGATTTGGGGATATTCAGTTTAGTAATGTTGTAGGACTGGACACATCCAGAATATGTGATGTATGTCTCCTTTTTGTTCTTGGCATCTCCAGCAGCAGTCAGAGTGTTGAGGCCCAAAAGATGCTAGCTTGGCAGGGGTCAAGTACCATCTTAATGAGATTTTTTGGTACAGCTCCCATAGTGTGGTGCAGCACGTGTATTTGAATATTGACCTGATCGATTCTGTCCATTGCTGGTCTGAAAACTCTATGCCTAAGTCTAAGTCTTCCCATTGGTGATAGGGTTTAAGTTTATTGAATTATTTTTTCTGCTGAAGTGTGTTCTAAAGGAGGGATATACCTTTTTGTTTAGTAGTTAGCTGGTTGAAGTAGTGCCAGAGTGTTGTAGGAATGGTATAAAGTGGGTTACATATTTGTTTTAAGCAGTGGAATATGCGAAGATGATTGAAGTGTTCTGAAGGTGGGAGTTGAGCTGATTGAAAGGTTTAAGTGTCCCTTTTACGTAGAGGTTCTGTATATGATTAATGCCCTTGTTATGCCAGTGTGTAATTCCTAGATCAGGTGTTAGGTGGTTTAGGGAGTTCAGAGGTAAGGGCGGGGATGTAACTCCTTGTGTGGGCAATGTTGTTTTTGTCAGCTTTAGCCATGCTAATGCCGAGGCTCTCATTGTTGGGGGGAGGCCTGACAAAATCTGGGTTCCTAGTGGTATTCCAAGAATCCACATTCTTAGGTTAGAGCGGGGGATTAGTGAGGCTTCTATTTGTCCCCAGAGGGTTCTCTGGGTTGGGAGGAACCAGTCTTATATTTGGGCTAGGACTGAGGCTAGGTAGTAGTCTTTAAAATCAATATAGCCCGTTACGGATCTGTGTTTAATAAGGTGAGAGCGCACGCATCTGAGTTTTTTCCCTTGCCATGTGAATCAGTATGGTCTGGAGAGACTTGAAGTATTTTTTTGAGATAGGTCTGGGGACCTATATATATATAGCAGTTGGGGTAAGTGTAGCATTTTAAATGTTGCTAATCTCCCTGACCAGGATAGTTCGTGTCTGGAGAGAGATTGTAGATCGGAGTGTATCTTAGTGACCAGTGGATTGTAATTGGCTGCAAAAAGACCTTTCACTGATTTGGTGAGCTGTGTTCCTAAGTATGATATGCTGTTGTCTGCCCATACATAGGGAAATTGTACTTATACCATGTTTCCAGTTGTGGCATCAAGCCCTAAATCTAGTATGAATGACTTTGTCTCATTTACCTTGTAGTTTGATATTCTACCGAACCAATGTAAGGTTTTCTGTATTTCTACCAGGGAAGCCGGGTTTGTAACCATAAGGATTACATCATCTGCGAATAGACTAATTTTGGTATATTCGCCCTATTTTGAATCCAGAGATTAGAGGGTTAGATCTAATGTGGGTTGCTAGTGGTTCCATGAGGAGGTTGAAAATTAGGGGTGAAAGTGGACACCCTTATCTGGTACCGTTGCTAATTTTGAAGGGTTGTGAAAGCATATCAGATGAAATTACTTTTACTGTAGGGGCAGTATAAAGGGCTAGGATCGCATCTAATATCCTACCTGGGAACCCAAATTTAAGAAGCACCTGCTGTAAGTATGTCCAATGGGTCCTATTGCACACCTTCTTTGCATCCAAAGAGAGGAGCAGAGAAGGCGTACGTGAGACTCTGCGTGGTGGATTATATTGATAAGCCTTCTAGTGACACCTGACGCTTGATGTCCTTTGGTGAACCCTGATTGATCGTTTGCTAAATCTGTAGCGTAGGGTGTTTTTTGCAAAAGGGAGTTTTTCACTCGCCATATGTATGCTGATGTTTGTGGAGGTGCATCTGCAATAGAGATGCTGATGGGCGCATGGTCTGACCACGTTATGGTATGGATATAAGAGGAACGTTCTTTTTGCAGGAACCATTTGTCCACCAGAAAAAGGTCTATACGTGAGTATGACATGTGTGTTGGTGAACAGTATGAATAGTCCCATTCAGACCTGTGTTGGGATCGCCAAACATCAAAGATTTTGTGCGTGAATAGGAAGTTTTGTAGAGGTGAGTCTCTTCATTTAGCTGCAGCTGAGGAATCTAGATTTGTGTCAGGTACAAGATTAAAGTCCCCACAGATGAGGAGGTGTCCTTGTTGAATCAGTTTAAGTATACGCATGACTTTGTGGAGAAAGTTAATTTGGTGATCGTTGGGGGCATATATGTTTAGTAAGGTGTAGGTAACCTTGTTGAGAGAGCATACTAAAATTATATATCGTCCATTGGGGTCCAAGACCGAATGTTGTAGTTGGAAGGTGAGAGAGTCTCTTATGGTGATCAACATTCCCCTTTATTTGGTGGGGAAGGAGGCTTGGTAAATATGTGGGAAATGTTTGTTGGAGCATTTGGGTAGTGCTATGGAGGAGAAGTGTGTCTCCTGTACACATACAAAATGGAGTTGTGAGTCTGGGCGGTCTGCCATAGAGATTGGCATTTAGCAGGGTGGTTGAGGCTGTGTGCATTGATTGACAGCACATGATCGGCATTGTTGGGCTTAAGGGGTTTTTTTGTGTAAACGTGGGCACTCACAGTTTGATGAGAAGGTGTTGGGATGCTCAGCTGATGGAAGTCTGCACCGGTTTTGAGGAGTTCCTGCTTGGAGATTTCCAAAGTACGTCTCTGGGTTTAGAGGAACGCTAAAACAGAAATTGTGTTAGTAAAAGATAGTTGTGCGTGATATTACTATGGTATATTAGTGTACCGTAGTACAAGAAGTTCAGCGGATAAACTGGGCTGAAATCAGCAATTCCACCTCGGGGGATAAACAGTCAATCACAACAACAGGCTTTGTAAACCGGGGGCTGGAGAGAACACTTCTGAGGTATAGGCCTTTTGGCCATAACGTTATCCATGTTTTCCTTGCGGTGTACCGGAGTATTTTCCACGTTGAGGCAGCGGTCGTGATGGGATTGAGAAAGGGTTGTTGTCTTTTGAAAGATCTGTTATGATGTTATGATGCCCCAGGAAAGTAGTATTTTCATCCCTCCATTAAGTGTAGAGATGGTGTGAGAAACACCATTTTTGGTGACCAGTATGGTTGCGGGATAACGCCACTTGTATGGGATCTTGTGGTTGTCCATGGCTTTCGTTAGCGGGTTTAGTTGGCGTCTCAGTTGTAGGGTATATTTAGAGAGGTCAGGGAAGAGTTGGATGTCAGTGAATGGGGCAGGGAGTGAAGATTTGTGTCTGGCTGCCATCAGGAGTTTTTCTTTAGCGTGGTAAAAGTGCACTCTCATCAGTACTTCTCTGGGCATTGAAGCAACTAGATGAGATGGTTTAGCTGTTCTATATATTCTTTCTATGGTAAGCTCGAGTTGCGTAGCTTCAGGCAGAATCGCAGACATAAGATCTTTTGTGTACTGAAAGAGTGCAAGCGCTGGGATTGATTCGGGGACCCCCTTAGTTTCACGTTGTTTCGGAGAGACCTATCCTCTAGGTCCACCAGCTTAGATTTTATCCAGTGTTGTTCATCCTTCATGTCATTATAAGCATCCACAAGATCATTTATAGTGGTGGTGCTGTCCTCCATTTTATTTTCAATGTATGTGACTCTGTCACCCAGATCATGTATATCTGTAGAGAATTTGGAGATTAATGAGGATAGGTTGGTTAAAAGTGATGATTGTAGTGACAGGAGCATCTCCTTTAGGGTAGTGTCCAGAACAGGCTGGCCCGTGGTGGGGAATGCTACCATGGAGGATTGAAGGGCTTGGTTAGATTGCAGAGTATTAAATGGCAGGGCTCCTTCATGTAATCTCAGCAGTGGTGCATCCATCCTCATCCTAGCTTTTGCAGGGCTGCCTGTGGTGGGACTGTCAGTGGCCTGGTCATCAGAGGTGGAGGGAGGTGTGGATTGGTCTTGTGCAACCTGTAGTTCGTCTGGGAGATCTGTGTAAGCAGTGCATGTGGCGGCCGCGGTGGCGCCATCTTTAATTTCACTGACCTGTGGTGCCAGTTTAGTGAAGAAAGCAGTCAGCTTTTTAGGCTGAAATTCTCCCTTTATCTTGCTGGAAGTCATCCTCTGGGTTTCCTGACATGTGTAGGTGCTCAGTATGGGTGGATGGTCCGCTCGTGGAAGGCTCAGTTGCTCCGTAGTTCTCTCCAGCCAGTGGACCTCTCTGATCAATCGGCCATTCCTGAGTGCCGTCAAGCCATGCCCCCTATATACACTATAGTTTGTAGACACTATAACTTTCATGCAAACCAATCAAGACTTTTTGGGATATGTATAGAAAAAAGTAAAAAATATATATATTTTTTTCAAAATGTTCTGTCTTTATTCATTTATATAATAAAAAATATAAAACCCAGTGGTGATAAATAAACCACCAAGCTCTATTTGTGTGAAAAAATTATATAAATGTTGTTTCAGTACAGTGTTGCATGATTGCGCAATTACAAGTTAAAGTAGCACAATGCTAAATAGCAAGAAATGGGTTGAAATTGAAGCACCACACCACTGCTAAGAGGTTCAGATACAACTTTTTTCCATTAAAAGTCATGGTTACAGTTTAAAGGGCAGCCAAAGCATTTCGGGAGTCCAAGTGGCCCCTTCATCAGGGCTAGGAAGAACATAAGGAGATTTTAATATCAATCTGATATCGATACAATATCACCTCCACTAGGTTAGAATTAGAAAGTCAAAAGTAATGTGAGTGTCAAGATAATTACACAAAAATGAGAACATGAGCACTGAACAAAAGTGAGAATATGAGTGCTGGAAAAAAACAACTATATAATAACAATAATAATAATATTGCTATTATTGAAATGATACATTGGGGGTCATTTACTATAACTCCAGGAAGTACTGGGCACTATGGCAAATAATAGAGCCCATTTTAGCCAAATAGAAACAAAACGGTGAATTTGCGCATGAAAATCAGCGATATAAGCGGAGAACAACCGTTTGTAAATTCTAAATTGCCGCTAATTAGCGCTTCCGCGTATATACAAATGCCAATTCTTATCAAGTTGTTATATAGCACTGTACTGTAGCCATGATCCATGTATGTGAAAGAAACATTTTTTATCAGAGATGTGCTCTAGTTCCCGTGCATCTATTGATTTATATTGCAATTAGTATTCCTAGTTTTTTTTTCCTTCTTTTGCTAAGAAATGCAGTTCTGAATGATTATTACATAGTAATGTCTGCTATTCTGTAAAGTTACATGTATTAATCATTTAGGTTACCTATTTGTTGTATGTTGTTTTTTTCATGTTTTTGATTTATTATTTATTAATTTAGTTGACTATAAAGCAGTAATTATTTATGTTCATTCTTTAATAATACTACACTATTATGCAGGTCTTGTACTTAGCACAATGGCTTAGTGGTCTGCTTGGATATCTCCACACCACTCATGGTATGAGTTCAAACAACAGCCAACCTACCATCCACCAGCTGTGTTTATTTGTTCAGTGCACAAGTGAATTAAAATAAACAAACAAAGAAATGTAAACTGCCCTTTAGCTAGTGTGTGGTGTTTGGAATGTCACATCATAATATAATTGAATACTTACATACCATTGCATGCATTTAAAGAGTTAATACAATAAAAACTTTCACATTAAACTGCATTGGCTACTTGGCAATCACCTATTTTCAGTAAATATATATACACGTATATTTGTGTTGCTTTGGCTAATTGGCTAACTGGCATTCTCCTTTTCCCATCAATGCAATCTTTTAGGATTTTTCTGTGGGATTTGAACCCATGAGTCTTTCAATACCTGAATGTTTGAAGGTAGAGGTACTAACTGCTAGCCTATTGGGCTGAGCACAATTATACATACAAAATACTTTTACTAGTGTTTGATGTGTTATATACTATACAATACAGTTTATCAAATGTAAACTGCTTGTTAGCTAGTGTGTGGTGTTTGGAGATTCACACCATAATATTAGTGAATACTTACATACCATTGCAAGCATTTGAAGAGTTAATACAATAATATCAACCACATTAAAGTGTATTGGCTACTTGGCATTCACTGTATGCTGCTTTGGCTAATTGGCTAACTGTAATTCTCCTTTTCTCCACCAATAGTAATCTTTTAGGATGCTTCTGTGGGATTTGAACCTACTGTATGGTGTTTTGGAGATTCACACCATAATATTAGTGAAGACTTATTTATTTTTATTTAAAGCGGGGGTTCACCCACACCGCCAAAAACAAAAAATATTAAAAGCCAGCAGCTACAAATACTGCAGCTGCTGACTTTTAATACATGGCCACTTACCTGTCCCAGGGTCCAGCGATGTCGGCAGGGGACGCCGAGAACCCACTCAGTTCTCGGCAGCTGCTGCCACCATCCTAGGTGAGGGAATCAGGAAGTGAAGCATTGCGGCTTCACTTCCCAGTTCCCTACTGCGCATGCGCGAGTCGCGCTGCGCGTCCCTAGTGGTCTCCGCTCTCTCCTGGGAGCTGTGTGTTCCCAGCAGACAGTGCGGTCGGGACGGGAAGAGGCATAGACTCCCATGGGAGTCTATGCCGGAAGTGGGTGCAAATACCTGTCTTAGACAGGTATCTGCACCCCCCTCCCCCCTGAAAGTGACAAATGTGACACCGGAGGGGGGGAGGGTTCCGAAAAGCGGAAGTTCCATTTTTGTGTGGAACTCCGCTTTAAGGTACTTCTATAGTGCCGTCAATTTACGCAGTGCTATACATATACATTATACACTAATATGGGCCCCTACCCTCAAGGAGCTTACAATCTAAGGTCCCTAACTCACATTCATATACTAGGGCCAATTTAGACAGAAGCCAATTAACCTACCAGCATGTCTTTGGAGTGTGGGAGGAAACCGGAGTACCCAGAGGAAACCCACGCAGGCACAGGGAGAACATGCAAACTCCAGGCAGGTAGTCTTGTGGTGTGGTTGGGAATACGAACCAGCGACCATTTTAGCCAAATAAAATTTCAACAGGCGAATGTGCGAATGAAAAACTAGCGCTATTAGTGAGAAACACATGTTAGTAAATTCTAAGCTGGCACTAACTAGTGCTTCCGCGTATATGCAAATGCCAATTCCTACCAAGTTGTTATATAGTACTGCACTGTAATCATGATCCATGTATGTGAAAGAAACATTTTTATGTGAGATGTGCTCTACCTCGTGTGCATCTATTGATGTATGTTGCAATTAGTATTCCTAGTTTTTTCCTTCTTTTGCTAACTAATGCAGTTATGAATGATTATTACATAGTAATGTCTGCTATTCTGTAAAGTTACATGTATTAAACATTTAGGTTATCTATTTGTTGTATGTTGTTTTTTATTTTTTTATTTAGGTGACTATAAAGCGGTAATTATTTATATTCATTCTTTAATCATACTACACGATTATGCAGGTCTCACAATGGCTTAGTAGTCTGCTCAGATGTCTCCACAGTACTCATGGTACAAGTTCAAATACCAGCCAACCTACCATCCCCCAGCTGTGTTTATTTTTTCAGTGCACAAGCGAATTAAAATGAACAAACAAAAAAATGTAATCTGCCCATTAGTTAGTGTGTGGTGTTTGGAATTTCACACCATAATAGTATTGAATACTTACATATCATTGCATGCATTTGAAGAGTTAATATAATAGAATCAGCCAAATTTAAAGTGCATTGGCTAATTGGCATTCACCTATTTTCAGCATATGCTGCTTTGGCTAATTGGCTAATAGTCATTTGCTTTTTTTTCACCAATTCAATCTTTAGTATTTCTCTGTGGGATTTGAACCCATGAGTTCTTCAAGGTAGAAGTGCTGACCGCTAGCCTATTGGGTGTAGCACAGTCATACAAAGAAAATACATAGAAAATACATTCACTAGTGTTTGATGTTTCCTCTCCCCAAGCTGTCTCTCCTGCTGCCACAATCTTCTCCCGCTGATGTGTTCTTCAGCGCAGCCGGTTACCCACTAACAAAAAAAAAGCCGCTCTTCTTGTGGCGGTCTTCTGTGGCCATCCGATAATGTCACCCGGAGAGTCCGCTCCATGGCTATGTAAGAGACACTACACAGCGGGTAACAACACAGCGGAGGAAGACCACCATGGAAGAAGAGCAGCTTTTTTTTATTAGCGGGTAACCAGCGGTGCGGAAGAACACAGCAGATGGCGGCGGCAGGAGAGACGGCTCTGGGAGAATACAGCTCGGGGAGAAGATGGAGGAGGGAGAGACAGCGTCTGGAGAAGATGGCTCAGGGAAGAAGACAGCTCGGAGCTATTCTACAATAAAGGACATGTCAAAAACCGGCTATTAATTTTTTTACATTTCACTGCTTTTTTTGGTGAATGTGTAGGGGTAAAATGTACCCCATACCTATTCACATAGGGGGCAGGATCTGGGAGCCCCCTTGTTAAAGGGGGCTTCCAGATTCTGATAAACCCCCTGCCTGCAGACCGACAACCACCGACCAGTGTTGTCGGGAAGAGGCCCTTGTCCCCATCAACATGGGGAAAAGGTGCTTTGGGGCATGTGGCCTGGTAAGGTTCAGAAGGGGAGGGTGCTCACTCGTCCCCCCCTATCCTGACCTCCAGGCTGCATGCTCAGGTAAGGGTCTGGTATGGATTTTGGGGGCCCCACATCAAATTTATTTTACATTTTGGTGTGGGGTTCCCCTTAAAGTCCATACCGAAGGGCCTGGTATGTACTGGGGGGACCCTACGACATTTTTTTCCTTAAATTTTGGAATTCCATACCATATTATTGAATAAGTACATACCATTGCATGCATTTGAAGAGTTAAAATATGGAATAAAGCAAGCTGATGTGCTTTGCCTAATTATGCTTCTGAGTACAATGCACACTTCTGGGAGGTGATGCTGTCAGTGGGATTTGAATTCATGGCTTGAACTTTTGGGGGCAGCAGGGTATACCGCTATGCTACAGAGCTGAGCACTTACCTACAGAGAAAATACATTTACTAATGTTTGATTCAATACAATAATGTTTTGCATTTCAGGCATTAATATTATAGTAACAACCATGCTCGTGCTGATGTGGCATTGGCTAATAGGCATTTGCCTCTTTTCAGCATATGCTGCTGAGTACAATGCAAGCTTTCAGTAGGTGATACCATCTGTGTGATTTTCAGCCATTTGAGCACAATTATATTGAGAACATATGTTTACTAGTGTTTGATGGTGGGACTACTTTATATTCTAGGTATAAAATAGTACTCAGCACAGTGACTTAGGCACCTTTCACACTTGTGCGACCTGAAAGTTGCGAGATTTTAATGCGACTTTAAGCAATGCCTGTGTAATCTTGAGGTCTATGGACACAGGAGTCGCAGGGAAAGACACGCAACTTTCCCATGATTTTGCATCAGCAATTTTGCCGCAATTCCAGGGAATGCCTGTGTAAACTTGAGGTCTATGGACCTCAACTCGCATCAAAGTCAGACCAAAGTAGTACAGGGACTACGTTGAAGTCAGTGTTACTTGAAGTCGCACAGATATGAATGGTACACATTAAAAATCATGGGGTATGACTTGTCATACGACTCTGATGTCCAAAGTCGCACAAGTGTGACTCAGCCCGACTTTGTCAGCGATTTCAGAGACATCAGTGCACTTTCCTGCACAGATGTCTAGTGAAATCTAGTGTCTAGAAATCACCCCTTGAAGTCGCCCAAAGTAGTGCAGGAACTACTTTTGGGAATCGTTGTGGCGTCGCACCAATTCAGACAGTTCCATTGCCATCAATATGCGCCGATTTGGCCTACAATTTGACATGTCAATTCAGACCTATGTGAACATGGGTGAAGTTGCATAGATATTAGAGCTGCACGGTTCTGGCCAAAATGAGAATCACAATTTTTTTGCTTAGAATAAAAAGATCACGATTCTCGCGACGTAAAATCTTTCACATTATCCCACAAAAAATTGGGCTAACTTTTCTTTTTTTTTTTTTTAATTCATTAAAGTACTTTTTTCCAAAAAAAATTGCATTTGAAAGGCGCAAATACAGTGTGACATAAAATATTGTAACAACCACCATTTTATTCTCTAGGGTCTCTACTAAAAAAAATATATATAATGTTGGGGGGTTTTAAGTAATTTTCTAGCAAAAAAAAAATGATTTTAACCTGAAACCAACAAATGTCAGAAAAATGTTTAGTGTTTAAGTAGTTAAACTTTCCTCACTTACACAGAAGTTTTTTTCATTGACAAATTGTTACAAGGTTTCTAGTTAAGTTCACTGATAAAGAATATTCTAATTCTTGGCAGACTTCCTGTTTTTTCGGCTGTGGCTTCAGAAGAGCAGAGAGAGTTCTTTGCATAGCAAGAATCGTGAAACTCTTTTTTCAAGATCGTAAAGGGGAAAAAAATCACGATGACGATTAATCGTGCAACTTTAATAAATATGCATGGAAATCAAGGGGGACAACTTTTCATGTGACTCTGAGGTCCAAAGCTCCATGAAAAGTCACCCAAGTGTGAAAGTAACCTAATGCGATTAATTGATAACACCTTTGAATAAGGCCCCATTTGCACTTGTGCGACCTTAAAATTGCACAGCTTTGTCATGACTTGAAGCAATGTCTGTGTAATCTTGTGGTGTATGGACCTCAAATTGCATCAAAGTCAAACCAAGGTAGTGCAGGGACGAATTTGCTACACCTTCAGGATGCACAAGTGACAATAGGGCCAAATTCAAAGGTGTTATCCTTGAATCTCATTCACACTACTGCGACCTGAAAGTCACACTATTTTGCTGCCACTTTGCCGCTGCAACTTAGCCCCAACTTCTGGGAATGCCTGTGTAATGTTGTACCCGATATACCTCAAGTCACACCAAAGTAGTACAGGGACTACTTTGAAGTTGGTGCGACTTAAAGTAGCACAGATATGAATGGTTGTCATTGAGAATCATGGGGTACAACTTGTCATGCAACTCAGAGGTCCAAATTTGCTGGAAAATTCGCCCAGCTGTGAAACAAGTCATATATATTTTAATAAAAGGAGCTCTCATTTATACTTGCATAGTCCTTACTGATTTACATCAGCAGAACAAATGCAGGAAGTGATGAGTGCACATGGGACAGAAGCAAATGTGTGGTGATGCCAAACAAATCAATGAACCCCACCCACACCAAATCCAGCTATGACATCCACCCCCGCATTGATTAAGTACAAGTATATATTCTACACTTACCCGGCCAATAAGCAGCGCCTCCTCTCTGCTAAAGAGACCTCGCCATGTCCACCTAGATGGAGATCCTGACCAGCACAGGAACTTCTGGGTGCATACAATGACTAATTTCCAGGTCAGAAGGTGAAACCACACTTTTGATTGCAGCTGCGAATATTTAATCTCAGCCATGATTAGTATTTTTTATTTTCAGATATGCAAATCTGTATTTCCACATATATTTGAAGGTAAACTTAAGGGAGTTTGCTAAGAAATGGTGTCCCTGGGTTAGCAGCAGGTGAATTACAAAGGCAAAAGGCCCAGTGTGAGCCCTGGTTCACACTGACAGCAGGAGGAAAGTGTTCAGCTGAACTCCCACAATTTCATTCCTGCATGTCAGTCCCGACTGTGGGGGCAACATCAGAGACATCGGTGCAGGTTTCTGCACCAATATCAATACAAATCGCACCAATTAGAACAGTGCAATTGCCACAAATTTGACATGTCAAATCACACCAATATGAACCAGAGCTGACACATTCAAACACTGCCTATCCACCAGCTGAATTCATTACCTGCAATTCTCCACAGCTGTTAATGATAAAGGTGGAATCTTTATATATAACTTGCAGTTGTGCAGAAGCCTAGGTTTACATTGGAGCGATTGGTCATGCGATTTGAGAGATCAAATCGCATGACTATTGGCAATGGCACTGTTCCAATTGATGCAACATTTTTTTTGTGGCACTGCATCAATTTGCTAAAGTAGTTCCTGCACTACTTTTGCCGATTTCAGGTGCGACTTCAATAGACATTTGTGTATGAAGGCACCTGAAATCACACTGACCTTGCTACTTTGAAATCGTGCTACTTCAAGTGAAGTAGCGCAATTTCAAAGTAGCATGTAAACCAGGGCAAAGAGATTAGTTTTTTGGTGCACAAATATATATTGAAATAAAATATAAAAGATATTGCACTTTCCCAAAACCACCTCCCACAAAAACTAAAGAAAGAAAAGTAGAAGAAAAAACACACACACACACACACACACACACACACACACACACACACACACCAAAAGCTCAATGTACTTTTATTTTACCAGCAGAAAAAAAATAAATTTACATTTACTAGCTTCAAAAAAAATTTGCACAGGATATATGGTACTACATTTAGCAACGGAATTTTAAGGGCCCTGCTCATAGGAGCTTACAATCTAAAATTAGACAAAACCTTAGAGTGGACACAGCTTTAATTTCAGTGTATAACGGGCAACACATCACATTATTATCTGAAAGATTATAGAAACATACTTAACAGTCATTCTTACAAAGCATTCCAACATAATATTGCAAAAGACTTATTCAAAACACCCACCACCAACCCACAATCCACACATACATTGGTGACCATGTTCTGCTGGAAGCTGCATTTCGGTGTACACGATTAAACGAGATCAAAAAAAGTAGGTCAGCAGATGCTTCCAAACGATGTTTGCATGATCAGACAGGAACAATACACACACAACATTGACAGCATGGCCACATAAACCCACTTTTGATTGAAAAAATGCACAAGAATTTCATCAAATCTCCCAATATCATTCCTTCTCCATCACAACAAAAAACCTGACCTTCTCAGGCCAAACAAACCCCCCTACTGCAGGCCTTTATATAAGAGAGGTTTTATTGTTAGCACACTGACACACCCAATAGAACTACACGCCCACCAGTATCTTTCAATCTGTCTCTTCATGTATGTCTAAAGCAGGGTTTCTCAACTCCAGTCCTCAAGGCGCCCCAACAGGTCATGTTTTCAGGCTTTCCATTATTTTGCACAGGTGATTTGATCAGTTTCACTGCCTTAGTAATTACCACAGCTGTTTCATCTGAGGGAAATCCTAAAAACATGACCTGTTGGGGCGCCTTGAGGCCTGGAGTTGAGAAACACTGGTCTAAAGTGATTGCACCTGATGAGCAGGAACACATAATAGTATTCACAACTCTGTTAGCCCTTGGCTATGTGCATCAAATCTCCAACTACAGGACAAAGATCAAAGTCCATTTGCATCCACATAAACAAAGCAACAGTTTTCTAAGCATATGTACCTGTGCAGTATAAACCCTAAAATTTGAAATGTCCAAGTCCCTGGGCATGATTAGTGTTAATAAACATTAACATCAGTCCCTGGCTGCAATGAGCTTCCAATATAAAGTCCAAAATTAACTTTCTTACGTTAGAACCTATTTTGACAGGAGACAAATAAGGTGCCAGCATGTCTTTGGATTGTGGTGAGAAACCCACACAGGGAGAACATATAAACTTCAACACAAGCATTAGCATGTTGGGGAATTGAACCAACATCCCAGGTGCTGCTAGACAGAACTACTACCCACTTAGCCACCAGGGCCCACACATGTTCTCTGCATCTCTGTGGTGTGAACCAGCCCTAAGTCCATAGCCATGCTCAGTGTCACAAGCAATATACAGTATATTGGCGTAAGTATTGGGATGCCTGCCTTTAAACACACATGAACTGTAATGACATCCCAGTATTAGTATTGGGTTCAAAACTCATTTGGCCCACCCTTTGCAGCTATAACAGCTTCAACTCTTCTTGTCCACAAGGTTTAGGAGTGTGTCTATGGGAATGTTTGACCATTCTTCCAAGTGCATTTGTGAGGTCAGGCACTGATGTTGGACAAGAAGGCCTGACCTACAGTCTCCTCTCTAATTTATCCCCAAGGTGTTCTGTTGTGTTGAGGTCAGGACTCTGTGCAGGCCAGTCAAAATCCACCCCAAAATCACTCATCCATGTCTTTATGGACCTTGCTTTGTGCACTGGTCCAAATGATTTGGTGGAGGGGGATTATGGTGCGGGGTTGTTTTTCAGGGGTTGGGCTTGGCCTCTTAGTTTCAGATAAGGGAACTCTTAAGGTGTCAGCATACCAAGACATTTTGGACAATTTCATGCTCCCAACTTTGTGGGGACAGTTTGGGGAAAGCCCCTTCCTGTTCCAACATGACTGCACACCAGTACACAAAGCAAGGTCCATAAAGACATGGATGAGCAAGTTTGGGGTGGAGAAACTTGACTGGCCTGCACAGAGTCCTGGCCTCAACCCGATAGAACACCCTTTGGCTGAATTAGAGTAGAGACTGCAAGCCAGGCCTTCTCATCCAACATCAGTGCCTGGCCTCACAAATGCACTTCTGGAAGAATGATCAAACATTCCCATAGGCAGACTAAACCTTGTGGACAGCCTTCCCAGAAGCTGTTGTAGCTGCAAAGGGTGGGCCAAATCAAATTTTAACCCTACGGACTAAGACTGGGCTGCCATTAAAGTTCATGTGTGTGTGAAGGCAGGCGTCCCAATACTTTTGGCTATATAGTGTATCTGGAAAAGACTTACAATGGTGGTGGAACCCTCCTACACATAACTACTACAATTAGACATAGTTATAGGACCTGGGAGATGAAACAACTTCTCTACATGAAGTAACATGGTTGGGATTTGAACCCAGACCCTCAGAGATACTAAGCAGAAGTTCTAACCTCTAAGCCACGGAGCTGCCACGTGTGAGACCCTCCTACACATAACTACACATAAATACTACATTTCTATGGACATACAGGTGATGGAATTACATTACTCAAGAGTTATTCTTCTTGATTTATTCTGTGATATTTGGTGTTTTTTTTTGTGGGTGAGAGTAGAAAAATATATTTTACCAAAACATCAAAACATTCCACATTGTAGCATTCTTAAAATCAAAATATTTTAAGTAGAAGCAACAATGTTGCAAAGGAAAATGTATTTCACAGAAAGAAACATTTCCTTGTCAAAAGAAGTTTATTGAGTATACAATGTTATAATGATACATAAAGTAAGTTTACAAGGATCTATAAAGTAAGCTCATTGTTTTACAGTAGGGTTTATATAGGTAAATATCATGAAATTTCAAATATTAAACATTGGGTTAACGTAAACCTAAATTAAAGATATGTATCATTTCCTTAGTTACTTTTGTAGGTATTTAAATGATTTATACCTACTATACATATTGTTTACAAGTAGAGTGTATATAGGTCAAATAAATTCTGATAATGAGCTTTAATCGTAAGGTGGAGAAAAGGAAAGAGAAAGAAGAAAAAGGGTTGAAAGGTAGAGGTATGGTCCACAAGGTTGTCCCGCTCGTCAGTTTATTATTCTTTTTAGTTCTCTTTGAAGCCTTAGAATGGGTGTCTCTGTAAGTCATTTAATCTGTTACCATGGCAACAGGACAGAGTCATTGAAGTTTGACAGGAACTGTTGTTTTATCCAAGGATGCCAAAGTTTTTCAAATTTTGGAATTTGATTTTGATCGATGGCTACCATCTTAGCATGGGACATTGTATTATTCATTCTGTGAATTGTTTCTGCTAGTACCAATGTAGGAGATTTCCATGCCTTGGCCACTGTTTGTTTTGCAGCCATTATTAGTTGGATCATAAGTTTGAATTGAGAGAATGTTAACCATTCCGGTTTTAGATTAAGTAAAGTTAAATATGGATCTGGTTGTATTATTTTTTTAAATATTTTAGATGCAATCACGAAGACTTCCTTCCAGAAGGTTTGGATTACTGGGCACGTCCACCATATGTGTAAATATGTGCCTATTTCTGGGCATCCTCGAAAACAAAGAGCTGAGGTATTAGGTGAATATTTTGCCACTCTAGCGGGTACAAGGTACCAGCGAGTTAGGACTTTATAATTTGTCTCCAGTGCTAAGATGTTGGGTGAAGATGACTTAGATGTGAGCCATATGTTAGACCAGTCCGTGTCTTCTAAAGTTCGTCCCAGGTCCTCCTCCCACCTCTGAACGTAAGAGGGTCTATTAAGATTTGCTACTCCATATAATTGATTATAAAGTGATGAAATTGTACCTTTAGCAAATGGATCTTTTGTACAGATTGATTCAAAAATGGATAATTGGGATAATGGTGTATCCCCCTTTAGGAATGGTGTATAGAAATTTTTGATTTGGAGATATCTAAATATCTCAGAGTTTGGTAGATCATATTTTTCTCTAAGCGATGGGAATGAAAGGAATGATTTAGATGCTATGAAGTCATTTAGTGTCTGAATGCCTGATGTTGTCCAAGCTTTAAAAGAATTTGGGTAGATCCATGCCGGATAAAAGGCCGGATTTCTGATAAAAGAAAGGAGAGGATTGTGTGGAGATTGTAACTGATATTTGGTTTTTAGTTTATCCCAGAGAGATAAGAAGTGTTTAGTTATGGGATTATGAATTTTAAAGCGGTCTTTAGGATCAAGCCATAATAAATTTGATATTAATAGAGGGTCATTTTCTGAAGCCTCTATAAATACCCATAATGGGATTTCCTGTTTTGCATGGTATTTAGTTAGTAAAATTAGGGTATCCCAGGCCTCCTTTATTTTTGGGAAGATGTAGTGTGTGTATAGGTATACGTGGTTTAGAAGAGCCCCATATAAACGAAGTTGCTCTTTTTTGTACTATTCTCAAAAAATAGGAAGGAATTGGAATAGGGAGGACTCTGAATAGATAAAGCAATTTGGGTAGAATAGTCATTTTGATTGCATTAATCTTCCCTATCCAGGATAAAGGAAGTTGCGACCATTGTTTTATTAGATTTGTGATCTGTCTTAATACAGGAGGATAATTGGTTGAGAATAAGTCAGAATGAGATGCTGTTAAATGAATTCCAAGATATGGGATTGATTTTTCTGCCCATGTGAATGGGAGTGCAGCCCTAGCCGGGATCAATTCCATGTTTGTGAGTGAAATATTAAGCACTAGGCATTTCTAAGGATTAATCATAAGGCCGGATAGGGCTGCAAATCCATCAAGAGTTGGTATTAAGTTAGGACCAGAGACCTGTGGTGATGATAGAAAAAGTAATATATCGTCTGCAAATATACATAATTTGTGTGTATATTTGGAAATAATACAAAGCACAAAAAATTGTGATTCATTTTAAATTTTCATCAGCAATGGTATTGTTTGTGGATTGTAAGGACACCTGTGTGAGTTTGGGGTAAAGATGGTTGTGAGATGAAGAGTAACAAGTGAAAGTGACAGAGAAAAATATATTTTACCAAAACATCAAAACATTCCACATTGTAGCATTCTTAAAATCAAAATATTTTAAGTAGAAGCAACAATGTTGCAAAGGAAAATGTATTTCACAGAAAGAAACATTTCCTTGTCAAAAGAAGTTTATTGAGTATACAATGTTATAATGATACATAAAGTAAGTTTACAAGGATCTATAAAGTAAGCTCATTGTTTTACAGTAGGGTTTATATAGGTAAATATCATGAAATTTCAAATATTAAACATTGGGTTAACGTAAACCTAAATTAAAGATATGTATCATTTCCTTAGTTACTTTTGTAGGTATTTAAATGATTTATACCTACTATACATATTGTTTACAAGTAGAGTGTATATAGGTCAAATAAATTCTGATAATGAGCTTTAATCGTAAGGTGGAGAAAAGGAAAGAGAAAGAAGAAAAAGGGTTGAAAGGTAGAGGTATGGTCCACAAGGTTGTCCCGCTCGTCAGTTTATTATTCTTTTTAGTTCTCTTTGAAGCCTTAGAATGGGTGTCTCTGTAAGTCATTTAATCTGTTACCATGGCAACAGGACAGAGTCATTGAAGTTTGACAGGAACTGTTGTTTTATCCAAGGATGCCAAAGTTTTTCAAATTTTGGAATTTGATTTTGATCGATGGCTACCATCTTAGCATGGGACATTGTATTATTCATTCTGTGAATTGTTTCTGCTAGTACCAATGTAGGAGATTTCCATGCCTTGGCCACTGTTTGTTTTGCAGCCATTATTAGTTGGATCATAAGTTTGAATTGAGAGAATGTTAACCATTCCGGTTTTAGATTAAGTAAAGTTAAATATGGATCTGGTTGTATTATTTTTTTAAATATTTTAGATGCAATCACGAAGACTTCCTTCCAGAAGGTTTGGATTACTGGGCACGTCCACCATATGTGTAAATATGTGCCTATTTCTGGGCATCCTCGAAAACAAAGAGCTGAGGTATTAGGTGAATATTTTGCCACTCTAGCGGGTACAAGGTACCAGCGAGTTAGGACTTTATAATTTGTCTCCAGTGCTAAGATGTTGGGTGAAGATGACTTAGATTTGAGCCATATGTTAGACCAGTCCGTGTCTTCTAAAGTTCGTCCCAGGTCCTCCTCCCACCTCTGAACGTAAGAGGGTCTATTAAGATTTGCTACTCCATATAATTGATTATAAAGTGATGAAATTGTACCTTTAGCAAATGGATCTTTTGTACAGATTGATTCAAAAATGGATAATTGGGATAATGGTGTATCCCCCTTTAGGAATGGTGTATAGAAATTTTTGATTTGGAGATATCTAAATATCTCAGAGTTTGGTAGATCATATTTTTCTCTAAGCGATGGGAATGAAAGGAATGATTTAGATGCTATGAAGTCATTTAGTGTCTGAATGCCTGATGTTGTCCAAGCTTTAAAAGAATTTGGGTAGATCCATGCCGGATAAAAGGCCGGATTTCTGATAAAAGAAAGGAGAGGATTGTGTGGAGATTGTAACTGATATTTGGTTTTTAGTTTATCCCAGAGGGATAAGAAGTGTTAGTTATGGGATTATGAATTTTAAAGCGGTCTTTAGGATCAAGCCATAATAAATTTGATATTAATAGAGGGTCATTTTCTGAAGCCTCTATAAATACCCATAATGGGATTTCCTGTTTTGCATGGTATTTAGTTAGTAAAATTAGGGTATCCCAGGCCTCCTTTATTTTTGGGAAGATGTAGTGTGTGTATAGGTATACGTGGTTTAGAAGAGCCCCATATAAACGAAGTTGCTCTTTTTTGTACTATTCTCAAAAAATAGGAAGGAATTGGAATAGGGAGGACTCTGAATAGATAAAGCAATTTGGGTAGAATAGTCATTTTGATTGCATTAATCTTCCCTATCCAGGATAAAGGAAGTTGCGACCATTGTTTTATTAGATTTGTGATCTGTCTTAATACAGGAGGATAATTGGTTGAGAATAAGTCAGAATGAGATGCTGTTAAATGAATTCCAAGATATGGGATTGATTTTTCTGCCCATGTGAATGGGAGTGCAGCCCTAGCCGGCATCAATTCCATGTTTGTGAGTGAAATATTAAGCACTAGGCATTTCTAAGGATTAATCATAAGGCCGGATAGGGCTGCAAATCCATCAAGAGTTGGTATTAAGTTAGGACCAGAGACCTGTGGTGATGATAGAAAAAGTAATATATCGTCTGCAAATATACATAATTTGTGTGTAATACCTCCTAATTCAATGCCAGTTATAGTTTGGTTTGTTCTGATGTATTGGGCCATGGGTTCGAGTATAAGGGCAAATAATAAGGGAGATAATGGGCAACCCTGTCGGGTACCTCTTTCGATATTAAAGGCTTCAGATTTGTATCCAGCATATTTTATATAGGCTTTGGGTTTATTATATAATGCTTTGATCCATGTTAAAAAGTGGGGTCCAAAACCCAATTTTTGTAATGAATATTGCATATATTGCCAGGATACTGTGTCAAATGCCCTCTTAATATCGAGAGATAGAAAACATAAAGGGATTTTCCGTTTTTTAGCAATATGTGCCAATAACACTGCCCTGCGTATATTATCGCCTGCCTGTCTATTTGGCATGAAGCCTACTTGATCTCTATGTATTAATTTTCCTATAATGCTATTGAGGCGTTTTGCTATTATTTTTGCTAATAATTTAATATCGAGGTTTAACAGAGAGATAGGCCGATAATTCACACAGGAAGTATCATCAGAAAGGGGTTTTGGGATCATACAAACAATTGCCATTAGTGTTTCTTGCCGAAAAGAATGTCCATCTAGAAGTTTGTTAAAAGTTTCAGTGAGAATGGGAGAGAGTATTTCTGAGAATGTTTTATAGTATAAAGCCGAGTAGCCGTCTGGGCCTGGTCTTTTGTTAAGTTTTAGGTCTTTTATGGCATTAGCAACTTCATCTATAGTTATAGGCTCATCCAAACTGCTTTTTTGATTCTGAGATAACTCAGGTAAGGTTATTTTTGAGAAGAAGGATTCAGCTTCTGTAGGATTAAATTCATTGTTTGTCTTGTATAAAGTTGCGAGATGTGAGTGAAATTTATGGACTATTTTAACTGGATTACAAGTATAAAAATTTTTTGATAATTTCAAACGTATTGGTTTGAAAGATTTGTTAGTTGAATTTAATGCCCGAGCCAAATATGTACCTGGTTTGTTTGTATTCATGTAGAAATTGTGTTTGGAGCGTTTGAGGGATTTATCAACTGACTCAGTGAGAAATAGATCGTATTCCAATCTAGATTTTTCCAGATGAGATTTTGTACTCTGAGATGGATTATCTTGAAATGATATGTAGGCTGCATTAAAATTGAGTTCTAGTTTTTTTGCTAGATTTTTGCGTTCCCGTTTAAATAGTGCCATTTGTCTTTGTATTGTACCACGCAAGACAGGCTTATGAGCTTCCCACAGTGTTATTGGGGAGATGTCTGTTGTATTATTAATTGATATGTATTCCTTTAAAGCTTGTTCAAAGGCCATCTGATGTAGTGGGTGTTTGAGCATTATGTCCGGTAAGTACCACGTTGGGTCATGCGCTTTTGGTATGGCTGAGGCTATAGTAGTGTATACTGCATTATGGTCAGACCACGGAATCGGAATTATATCTGATGCAATAATTTCTGGTATCATTCCTATTGTTAGAAAAATATGATCTATTCTGGTGAAGGTTTGATGAGGGTGCGAGAAATAAGTGAATTTCTTTTTCATTGGGTTACTTTCTCTCCATGAATCTATCAGATTGTATTTGGAAAGAAGTTGAGAAAAAGGTAATCTAGAGGTTATTGTGGATGGTGTAAAAGGTGATTTATCTAGAAATGGGAGGAGGACCTGGTTCGAATCCCCACACATTATCACTGTTCCTGTTTTGTGTGTATTAATCACTTGTAATATATGTGAGAGGAATGGTGTAGGTTGTTTGTTAGGAGCGTAGTAGGAAATCACCGTGATTGCTGTATCCATTATATAACCCATGCGTATCAGGTATCTACCTTCTGGGTCTTTAATTTCTGATGATAAGGTGAATGGTGTGGATCGGTGAAATGCAATTAGAGTTCCCCTTTGCTTGGTACAGGCAGAAGCCGTGTAAATTTGTTGATAAAAAGTAGAAATATATTTTGGAGTAGAATCTTTGGTGAAGTGTGTTTCTTTGAGGCATACTATGTGAGCCTTCTTGTTATGGAAAGTATGGAAGGCTTTGGTCCTTTTTTGAGGGACATTTATTCCCTGAACATTCAGGGAAAGTATATTCAGTGGTGCCATGGCAATAGATCAAATAGTTTTGACTTACTTTTAGTTATGCAGAGCTGACTGCGCAGATCAACCTGTGTGGACTGAAGAGATGAATAGATAGAAAAGAAACCAGTGAATTCTGGAGTAAAGAGTAAACAAAAAACATATGAGATTAGATGATACATTGTATAAATTATTTTTTGCAAGTAATCACAATTTACCCGTGAAAGAGAATAAATATCTCTCTCAGGGGAATAAGTGCCTTCGTCACACTCCCACATAATATGGTTGGGAGAATGAGGAGGGCTAATGGGGGTACACGGATCTTCCGCTTACAGGAGAGAAGTGCTATGTCAAAAGACATCAAAATGATGTTTCATTAATTGGAGTGCAGAATATAGTTTTTGTTGAAATTATTTATTCCAGGGTGGTTGTATATGGTTAGTCTTGCCCTAGGCTAAATAATTCAGTTAGAAAGGTACTGTTAATAACTTTGGTATTGATGAAGATAGTTTGAATTATTTTGGGATTTTAACCCTTTTAGAGTAAACAATTACATATTTTATTCATATGTAACTGTTTAGATATGTTAACTCATAAAATTGAGGTTGTATTGCTTCAGATTAGAATAAACAAAAACATAATTCTAGGAACTAGTTAGGTAATAATATATTTGTTTTAAGAAAAGAAAGAAAAAGCTTCCATTACTTCTGGATTATTGAACATATTTGTCCTAAAGAGTAATAAATCTATTGTTATTACCTGATAATATATAACTGAACAAGAATTTCCTTATTTTACTTATATATTCTAAGGCTATATGAATCAGAAGTAATAGGAAATATAACTGGAATGTAACATGATCCCACACAGTGTGTGACTATCAGAATGCAGTTACATTCAGTTATAAATATAGGTTTTTTATAGAGAACCATCTCTTAGTATAATAAATGAAGAGATATCAGGAATTAGGATGTCAGTCCATTGAATCTTCTTGGTCCATGGATGATGTGGCATAACGGCCTCTTTTGTGAGAATGATGATTCCCATTTTGTTCTGAAATTTTCTGGGTGCTGCCTGAAGGTGAAGATGACGCCATT
Source organism: Aquarana catesbeiana (assembly GCF_042186555.1). Classification (NCBI taxonomy): domain Eukaryota; kingdom Metazoa; phylum Chordata; class Amphibia; order Anura; family Ranidae; genus Aquarana; species Aquarana catesbeiana. The sequence continues at coordinate 215,343,758 of NC_133325.1, read as the reverse complement.
CTTCTGCGTGTGGGAGTGTTTCTGCTTGTGGGTTCTGTCAGATTTAATTTTAAAAGGGTTTGTTGTAGTTCATCTGCTGATCTGCTTCTGTAAATTGTACCTTGGTAGTTAAATCTGACTGAAAAGGGGAAGCCCCATTGATACATAATGTTGTGGCGTTGCAGTTCCATTAGTTGGGGTTTCATGGATCATCTTTTAGTAATAGTAAGTTGGGATAGGTCAGCAAAAATTTGATAATTGTGTCCTTGAAAATTAAGTTCCTTTTTTTCTCTTGCAGCAATTAGTATTTGTTCTTTTGTTCTGTAATAATGAAATTTTGTGATTATATCACGTGGGGGTCCATCTTTCTTTTTGGCTGTGAGGGCTCTGTGTACTCTGTCCAGTTCTAAACGTTCAATAGGGATATCTGGCTTTAGTTCTTGTAATAGAGCAGTAATGGTAGATTGCAGGTCTGTCACAGTTTCAGGTATTCCCCTTATGCGCAAGTTTGAACGTCTGGCTCTATTTTCATAATCTTCGAGCTTAGTTTGAAGTATTAAATTCTCTTTTTTTAATTGTTTCAATTCTGTTATATTTTCTTGGGTTGTAATTTCAATTTCATCAATTTTTATTTCTAAGGCTGCGGTGCGGTTTCCCAGCTCTCTTATTTCTTTGGTTAGGCTTTTTGTTATTTGGTCTGAGGTTTGTTTTAAAGCCTTATGAAGCATCTTTTCAAATTGTAATAATATTACTGGGGATACTGAGGAGGCTTGTGGAGAAGTTTGTGAGAGGATTTGTTCTGTATCTGACTCAAATGGAGAGTCTTGCTGTGACATTTTCTGTCTGTGAGAGCGCCCTGATGCTGTATCTTGTGAGGTGACTGGAGCTGCTTCAGCTGCAGTGAGTGCCTGTGAGCTCTTTGTGAGGTGATTTTTATTTCTGCCACGGTTTCCTCCCAGTACCATATTTCCTGCCCAAACTTTCACAGTTTGTTCCCTGGGGCAAAAAGGTTCAAATGGATACCTTTTGAGCCTGCAGGCTCCGCTTTGTCCTTCTCTTCTCTCCTCGGCGGTGTGGAGCTCTAACAATGCATGTCTGCTCCGCTAGGCTCCGCCTCCTGCCCCCAGAAAGAAACATTTCATCTCAACATTAAAAGGTTTTTTTGTGAAAGTTAGAATTGTTCCATTAGAATCAATGACTGAAACTTAATTTGGACTAAATTAGAGCAGATTTTAACTCCCAAAAAATGCTCCCTAATTAGCTCTCATTTTGGTATTTACTATACCTCCAGGTAAAAAAGATACTTGAGTTAAAATGAGAGTTATTTTCAGGTCTGAGCATGCTCAGTTGTGTTGGCACCTAGTTGTCCAAAACGGGGAATTTTTCACTTTTCAGACTTTTAAAGATATTTCAGTGTAGAAATCACTTTTTCAGACAGTTTAAAAGCAGATAATCTTTAAATAATATACCGCATATTTCAGTACCATTTAGGCAATTATATCATGCTCTAAACATTATTTCCATGTGCAATTCTCTAGGTTTTAGCAGAGTAAGGGTTTGGGCTCTATTTAGTTTCAGGGAGCTATAGTAAATTCAATTTTGGGAGTATTTTCTCACCAGCGCTATAGTGAATACCGTTTTAGCGCGAATTAGCGCTATCAGCGCTAAATTGACGCGAATTAGCGCTAATTTGCGGCAATTTGCGCGAATTAGCACCATAGCGCTATAGTAAATGACCCCCATAGTGGATGATAAGCTAACTGAATGAAAAAAAAAAAAATAGGTATAAATTCTCGAAACTGTATAAATTGAGCCATACATTATACAATCTGATTGTACAATCGTGAAATGAATAAAAAATAAATAAATAAATAAAAAGGAAATAATAATAATAATATTAAAACACAGTAATAATAATAATAATAATAATAATAATAGTATTATTAATATTAATGATAATAATAATAATAGTTTTAACGACAATAACCATCATAATCACTATTGTTAAAATGATATATTCTCAGTAAAAAAAAAAAATATTGATCTCATGGGATTGGAGTTATAAAATATGAGTAAAATGATATGTGTGTAATTTAAACCATACATTATACAATCTAATTGTACAATTGTAAGACAGTGCATAAATAAATAATAATAATAGTAGCCATAATAATCAACATTAATAAGTGGATACCTTCTCTATAATATATTGATCAAAAAGGAGTAAGTGTATTAAAACATGAGTAAAATGATAAGAATAATGACTTATTATAAAATAATACTCTGCTTAAAAATGTTTTTGGTCAGGGCTGGGTTCATACTATCTTTGCCTGCAGTTCACAGCAGGGGTCCGGTGCGTCCCCGTTCACCATTTCAGGTCCAAATTCAGCCCAGATTTTTGGCTGAATTTGGACCTGAAATGGACCAAAAGACGCACAGGGTTTCTGTACAAATTAGCACCAGAGCCGCAGCGGAGATATGTGAACTGGCTCCATAGAGAACCGGTCAAAATCTCCTGCTATTGCGAATTGGATGCGTGGAACCCACATCCAATTTGCAAAAGTGTGAACCCAGCCTAAATCAATCAGATTGTATAATGTATGGTTTAAGTTACACACATATCATTTTACTCGTGTTTTATACCTCTAATCCCATGAGGTTAATAATGTTTTGTTTACTGACAATGTATCTTTTTAACAATAGTGATTATGATTATTATTGCCATTGTTACTATCAATATTATTAATACTATTATTATTATTATTATTATTATTATGCTATTGTTATTATTTTGTTAGCTTTTTTGTTACTTATTTTTTGTTTTTGCTTTTTTTTTTATCCGCTTCACGATTGTTCATTCAGATTGTATAATGTATGGCTCAATTTATTCACATATTCCCAGTTTCAAGAACTTTTCTTTTCGTTTTCATTAGGTTACCTTACCTTTTCATTAGTTACTATGTAACTATGTAACCTTATCATCCACAGTGTATCATTTCAATAATAACAATTATTAATAGTATTATTGTTATTATATAGTTTTTTTTCAGCACCGATATTCTCATTTTTGTTCAGCGCTCATGTTCTCATCTTTGTATAATTAATTTGACATTCTCATTTCTATTGACTGTTTGGTTTTAATTATGAACCCAGGGAGAAATATTGCATTGATATTAGATTGACATGAAAAAAATGTTCTTTCTAGCCCTGATGAAGGGGGCACTTAAACCCCCGAAACGTGTTGGCTACCTTTTGAAATGTACCCCTGACTTTTAATGGAATAAAGTTGTATCTGGACCTCTTAGTGGCATGCAGCTTCAATTTCCTTGTCAAAAGAAGTTTTTTGAGTATACAATATTATAAAGATACATAAAGTAAGTTTACAAGGATCTATAAAGTAAGCTCATTGTTTTACAGTAGGGTTTATATAGGTAAAAATCATGAAATTTCAAATATTAAGCATTGGGTTCACGTAAACCTAAATTAAAGATATATATCATTTCCTTAGTTACTTTTGTAGGTATTTAAATGATTTATACTTACTATACATATTGTTTACAGGTAGAGTGTATATAGGTCAAATAAATTCTGATAATGTGCTTTAATCGTAAGGTGGAGAAAAGGAAAGAGAAAGAAGAAAAAGGGTAGAAAGGCAGAGGTATGGTCCACAAGGTTGTCCCGCTCGTCAGTTTATTATTCTTTTTAGTTCTCTTTGAAGCCTTAGAATGGGTGTCTCTGTAAGTCATTTAATCTGTTACCATGGCAACAGGACAGAGTCATTGAAGTTTGACAGGAACTGTTGTTTTATCCAAGGATGCCAAAGTTTTTCAAATTTTGGAATTTGATTTTGATCGATGGCTACCATCTTAGCATGGGACATTGTATTATTCATTCTGTGAATTGTTTCTGCTAGTACCAATGTAGGAGATTTCCATGCCTTGGCCACTGTTTGTTTTGCAGCCGTTGTTAGTTGGATCATAAGTTTGAATTGAGAGAGTGTTAACCATTCCGGTTTTAGATTAAGTAAAGTTATATATGGATCTGGTTGTATTATTTTTTTAAATATTTTAGATGCAATCACGAAGACTTCCTTCCAGAAGGTTTGGATTACTGGGCACGTCCACCATATGTGTAAATGTGTGCCTATTTCTGGGCATCCTCGAAAACAAAGAGCTGAGGTATTAGGTGAATATTTTGCCACTCTAGCGGGTACAAGGTACCAGCGAGTTAGGACTTTATAATTTGTCTCCAGTGCTAAGATGTTGGGTGAAGATGACTTAGATCCATGCCGGATAAAAGGCCAGATTTCTGATAAAAGAAAGGAGAGGATTGTGTGGAGATTGTAACTGATATTTGGTTTTTAGTTTATCCCAGAGAGATAAGAAGTGTTTAGTTATGGGATTATGAATTTTAAAGCGGTCTTTAGGATCAAGCCATAATAAGTTTGATATTAATAGAGGGTCATTTTCTGAGGCCTCTATAAATACCCATAATGGGATTTCCTGTTTTGCATGGTATTTGGACAGACTGGCCAAATGTGCTTCTCTGTAGTAGTTAGTAAAATTAGGGTATCCCAGGCCTCCTTTATTTTTGGGAAGATGTAGTGTGTGTATAGGTATACGTGGTTTAGAAGAGCCCCATATAAACGAAGTTGCTCTTTTTCGTACTATTCTCAAAAAATAGGAAGGAATTGGAATAGGGAGGACTCTGAATAGATAAAGCAATTTGGGTAGAATAGTCATTTTGATTGCATTAATCTTCCCTATCCAGGATAAAGGAAGTTGCGACCATTGTTTTATTAGATTTGTGATCTGTCTTAATACAGGAGGATAATTGGTTGAGAATAAGTCAGAATGAGATGCTGTTAAATGAATTCCAAGATATGGGATTGATTTTTCTGCCCATGTGAACGGGAGTGCAGCCCTAGCCGGGATCAATTCCATGTTTGTGAGTGAAATATTAAGCACTAGGCATTTCTTAGGATTAATCATAAGGCCGGATAGGGCTGCAAATCCATCAAGAGCTGGTATTAAGTTAGGACCAGAGACCTGTGGTGATGATAGAAAAAGTAATATATCGTCTGCAAATATACATAATTTGTGTGTAATACCTCCTACTTCAATGCCAGTTATAGTTTGGTTTGTTCTGATGTATTGGGCCATGGGTTCGAGTATAAGGGCAAATAATAAGGGAGATAATGGGCAACCCTGTCGGGTACCTCTTTCGATATTAAAGGCATCAGATTTGTATCCAGCATATTTTATATAGGCTTTTTGTTTATTATATAATGCTTTGATCCATGTTAAAAAGTGGGGTCCAAAACCCCATTTTTGTAATGAATATTGCATATATTGCCAGGATACTGTGTCAAATGCCCTCTTAATATCGAGAGATAGAAAACATAAAGGGATTTTCCGTTTTTTAGCAATATGTGCCAATAACACTGCCCTGCGTATATTATCGCCTGCCTGTCTATTTGGCATGAAGCCTACTTGATCTCTATGTATTAATTTTCCTATAATGCTATTGAGGCGTTTTGCTATTATTTTTGCTAATAATTTAATATCAAGGTTTAACAGAGAGATAGGCCGATAATTCACACAGGAAGTATCATCAGAAAGGGGTTTTGGGATCATACAAACAATTGCCATTAGTGTTTCTTGCCGAAAAGAATGTCCATCTAGAAGTTTGTTAAAAGTTTCAGTGAGAATGGGAGAGAGTATTTCTGAGAATGTTTTATAGTATAAAGCCGAGTAGCCGTCTGGGCCTGATCTTTTGTTAAGTTTTAGGTCTTTTATGGCGTTAGCAACTTCATCTATAGTTATAGGCTCATCCAAACTGCTTTTTTGATTCTGAGATAACTCAGGTAAGGTTATTTTTGAGAAGAAGGATTCAGCCTCTCTAGGATTAAATTCATTGTTTGTCTTGTATAAAGTTGCAAGATGTGAGTGAAATTTATGGACTATTTTAACTGGATTACAAGTATAAACATTTTTTGATAATTTCAAACGTATTGGTTTGAAAGATTTGTTAGTTGAATTTAATGCCCGAGCCAAATATGTACCTGGTTTGTTTGTATTCATATAGAAATTGTGTTTGGAGCGTTTGAGGGATTTATCAACTGATTCAGTGAGAAATAGATCGTATTCCAATCTAGATTTTTCCAGATGAGATTTTGTACTCTGAGATGGATTATCTTGGAATGATATGTAGGCTGCATTAAAATTGAGTTCTAGTTTTTTTGCTAGATTTTTGCGTTCCCGTTTAAATAGTGCCATTTGTCTTTGTTTTGTACCACGCAAGACAGGCTTATGAGCTTCCCACAGTGTTATTGGGGAGATGTCTGTTGTATTATTAATTGATATGTATTCCTTTAAAGCTTGTTCAATGGCCATCTGATGTAGTGGGTGTTTGAGCATTATGTCCGGTAAGTACCACGTTGTGTCATGCGCTTTTGGTATGGTTGAGGCTATAGTAGTGTATACTGCATTATGGTCAGACCACGGAATCGGAATTATATCTGATGCAATAATTTCTGGTATCATTCCTATTGTTAGAAAAATATGATCTATTCTGGTGAAGGTTTGATGAGGGTGCGAGAAATAAGTGAATTTCTTTTTCATTGGGTTACTTTCTCTCCACGAATCTACCAGATTGTATTTGGAAAGAAGTTGAGAAAAAGGTAATCTAGAGGTTATTTTGGATGGTGTAAAAGGTGATTTATCTAGAAATGGGAGGAGCACCTGGTTCGAATCCCCACACATTATCACTGTTCCTATTTTGTGTGTATTAATCACTTGTAATATATGTGAGAGAAATGGTGTAGGTTGTTTGTTAGGAGCGTAGTAGGAAATCACTGTGATTGCTGTATCCATTATATAATCCATGAGTATCAGGTATCTACCTTCTGGGTCTTTAATTTCTGATGATAAGGTGAATGGTGTGGATCGGTGAAATGCAATTAGAGTTCCCCTTTGCTTGGTACAGGCAGAAGCCGTGTAAATTTGTTGATAAAAAGGAGAAATATATTTTGGAGTAGAATCTTTGGTGTAGTGTGTTTCTTGGAGACATACTATGTGAGCCTTCTTGTTATGGAAAGTACGGAAGGGTTTGGTCCTTTTTTGAGGGACATTTATTCCCTGAACATTCAGGGAAAGTATATTCAGTGGTGCCATGGCAACAGATCAAATAGTTTTGACTTACTTTTTGTTATGCAGAGCTGACTGCGCAGATCAACCTGTGTGGACTGAAGAGATGAAAAGATAGAAAAGAAACAAGTGAATTCTGGAGTAAAGAGTAAACAAAAAACATATGAGATTAGATGATACATTGTATAAATTATTTTTTGCAAGTAATCACAATTTACCCGTGAAAGAGAATAAATATCTCTCTCAGGGGAATAAGTGCCTTCGTCACACTCCCACATAATATGGTTGGGAGAATGAGGAGGGCTAATGGGGGTACACGGATCTTCCGCTTACAGGAGAGAAGTACTATGTCAAAAGACATCAAAATGATGTTTCATTAATTGGAGTGCAGAATATAGTTTGTGTTGAAATTATTTATTCCAGGGTGGTTGTATATGGTTAGTCTTGCCCTAGGCTAAATAATTCAGTTAGAAAGGTACTGTTAATAACTTTGGTATTGATGAAGATAGTTTGAATTATTTTGGAATTTTAACCCTTTTAGAGTAAACAATTACATATTTTATTCATATGTAACTGTTTAGATATGTTAACTCATAAAATTGAGGTTGTATTGCTTCAGATTAGAATAAACAAAAACATAATTCTAGGAACTAGTTAGGTAATAATATATTTGTTTTAAGAAAAGAAAGAAAAAGCTTCCATTACTTCTGGATTATTGAACATATTTGTCCTAAAAAGTAATATATCTATTGTTATTACCTGATAATATATAACTGAACAAGAATTTCCTTATTTCACTTATATATTCTAAGGCTATATGAATCAGAAGTAATAAGAAATATAACTGGAATGTAACATGATCCCACACAGTTTTTACAGGTTTTTTATAGAGAACCATCTCTTAGTATAATAAATGAAGAGATATCAGGAATTAGGATGTCAGTCCATTGAATCTTCTTGGTCCATGGATGATGTAGCATAACGGCCTCTTTTGTGAGAATGATGATTCCCATTTTGTTCTGAAATTTTCTGGGTGCTGCCTGAAGGTGAAGATGATGTCATTCTTCTGCGTGTGGGAGAGTTGCTGCTTGTGGGTTCTGTCAGATTTAATTTTAAAAGGGTTTGTTGTAGTTCATCTGCTGATCTGCTTCTGTAAATTGTACCTTGGTAGTTAAATCTGACTGAAAAGGGGAAGCCCCATTGATACATAATGTTGTGGCGTTGCAGTTCCATTAGTTGGGGTTTCATGGATCGTCTTTTAGTAATAGTAAGTTGGGATAGGTCAGCAAAAATTTGATAATTGTGTCCTTGAAAATTAAGTTCCTTTTTTTCTCTTACAGCAATTAGTATTTGTTCTTTCGTTCTGTAATAATGAAATTTTGTGATTATATCACGTGGGGGTCCATCTTTCTTTTTGGCTGTGAGGGCTCTGTGTACTCTGTCCAGTTCTAAACGTTCAATAGGGATATCTGGCTTTAGTTCTTGTAATAGAGCAGTAATAGTAGATTGCAGGTCTGTCACAGTTTCAGGTATTCCCCTTATGCGCAAGTTTGAACGTCTGGCTCTATTTTCGTAATCTTCGAGCTTATTAAATTCTCTTCTTTTAATTGTTCCAATTCTGTTATATTTTCTTGGGTTGTAATTTCAATTTCATCCATTTTTATTTCTAAGGCTGCGGTGCGGTTTCCCAGCTCTCTTATTTCTTTGGTTAGGCTTTTTGTTATTTGGTCTGAGGTTTGTTTTAAAGCCTTATGAAGCATCTTTTCAAATTGTAATAATATTACTGGGGATGCTGAGGAGTCTTGTGGAGAAGTTTGTGAGAGGATTTGTTCTGTATCTGACTCAAATGGAGATTCTTGCTGTGACATTTTCTGTCTGTGAGAGCGCCCTGATGCTGTATCTTGTGAGGTGACTGGAGCTGCTTTAGTTGCAGTGAGTGCCTGTGAGCTCTTTGTGAGGTGATTTTTATTTCTGGCACGGTTTCCTCCCAGTACCATATTTCCTGCCCAAACTTTTACAGTTTGTTCCCTGGGGCAAAAAGGTTCAAATGGATACCTTTTGAGCCTGCAGGCTCCGCTTTGTCCTTCTCTTCTCTCCTCAGCGGTGTGGAGCTCTAACAATGCATGTCTGCTCCGCTAGGCTCCGCCCATCTCAGCTTCAATTTCAACCCTTTTTACATTGCACTACAAGCAAAGGAGTAATACCTTAAGATAACAACACCAGTAAAATAAGCCTACAGGTCCAGCGCTAAATTTCCACCTTCCTGGCCTGGTCATGAAGGGGGTAAAACCTTTTGGAGCTGAGATGATTAAAGTGTACTGTCCAAGAGACATTTCAGAAAAAAAATGATTAGCAACAAGGTGGTAGTTTAATGTATCCTAGTAGAATAGTCCAAGCTGTGCAGAAACAAACAAGGCACGTGTGCATTTTACAATAAGGGTAACAGTGTAGTATATCATATACCCTTGTGAAAAAAAGAAGCATATAGTACATACGTTGCTTTATTAGGCACACATGTGTAAACAATTAGTTAGGCAATTTTTTTATTTTATTTTTTTTGGTCAGCTAATTCTTTTTTTTAAGCATCTAGAAAAGAAGTCAGCCTCAGTGTCATACCCTGGGAACCTTTCTGCAGCAAGATTTATCACTCCTTCTGGGTTCCTTCTGGGTTAGGCTGATAAATACTAGGCTGCAACTCAGAGCAAATTAGGTACTGGCACCTTATTTTAAATACAACAAGCCTAAATGTAGAAACAAAGGTAGTGAGAGCCAGGGGCTTTGCTAGGTCTACAAAAGACCTGGGGCTAGAGCCCATAGCAGTGAAGTAAAGAAAGTCATATGCTATTTTATTATATCTTTTCATGTGACAACACTGAAGAAATGACACTTTGCTACAATGTAAAGTAGTGAGTGTACAGCTTGAATAACAGTGGAAATGTTCTGTCCCCTGAAAATAACTCAACACACAGCAATTAACTAATGCAGTCCCAGACCATGATACTCCCACCATCATGCTTGACTGTAGGCAAGACAGACTTGTCTTTGTACTCCTCACCTGGTTGCCACCACACACACACCTTGACACCATATGAACCAAATAAGTTTATCTTGGTCACATCAGACCACAGGACATGGTTTCAGTAATCAATGTTCTTAGTCTGCTTGTCTTCAGCAAACTGTTTGCTGGCTTTCTTGTGCATCATCTTGTGCATTATCCTTCTGGGACAACAGCCATGCAGACCAATTTGATGCAGTGTGAACTACCTACCCACAATGCCCAGTTCACCTACCCACAATGCCAGGTCAGAGAACAGCCTGCTGGGTAGGCAAATAAAAGGAGCAGCAAGGCCATTTTCTTGCCTCTTGGGGATGACATTCAAAGCCTGCCTGCAGGGAGGTCTGTGTGTGACTGACAGACTGTGGCCTGGAAGCCGCGGAGTGGAATCATTTGGCCTAAGAGGAGCTCCAGAGCACAGTCAGTTGGACCAGCGCGTAGATGGACTAGAGGATCCAAGATTTCAAAAGGGTTCCTGCATTACAGTTATATCAGCCATCAGAAGGAGCGGTGCGGTGTGATGGCGCCAACTTGGATTGGGACTGAGATACCAGTAAAGGAACCTTGCAAGCATCTGGGCCTGTTATGGTGAGTGGCACTTGCCCAGATCAATATAGTGTACTGTTACTGTGTTACATAGCTACAGACTGCTGGTGGGACCTGTAGTCCCACAGAAGTATTCTCACTTACATATAGTTTGCATACAGTGGAACTGCATGATTGCTCTCCATGTGCTGTGAAGTTAATGTTGCAACACATCCACCGCTAAGGAGGAATTATTACAAGTGCCTTTTGTCACAAGTACACAACTATTAACGCATTATTCAATCTACAGTCTACTGTCTACTTGTCTCTCTGTTGGATTTACAAATACTGCAGTTTAATACCTTGAGCTAGCTGAAGAAAGAAGACAAGGGACTTCTATAATCTTCCATAAAGCACCTTGCATTGGAAACATTGCATTGCAATCTAGGGGGAGCCCTTGAGCACAGGATATATCTATTGTATTGTATAACTGCATGTTCATAGCTGTTATTGCAGAATTGGTGTGCATGCTTGGAGGTCAGTGGCAAGGCGCTCAATATAAGTATTTGAAGATATTGTGTGCCTGTCAGCATGCACATCTTTATGTTGGTTATTGAATTATCTGTTCCGTGTTCATACTGACTGTTATCTACTGTCATTCTCCATATCTAAGTTACCACATTGTTTATTGTGCTAAGTATCTTCTCAGTAAACTTCTTACGTGGTTTATATACATTTGATGTGAGACTATATCTATTACTGCAACCAGTGAAGTGACGGGTTCCAAGGATACAGTAAATATATTGTATGGTGTACTATTACTGTGTTTCTCCTTACTGTTAGGTCTCACACTAACATCACTATACAGGTGTGCCAGAGGGGTTGAGTCTATTCTTTAAGGTTGATAGGCAGAGTACAGGATTAAACATTCATCAGCAGCTCCTATGGGGGTGAGTGCTACACGTGGGGGTTTGTCCAGGATCATGGTCCCCAACTGGGGCAGCCATTAGCCGATCTGAAAAAAAAGTATCATAGTATACAGAAGAGGTTTCAGGAGACCTCCAGACTAATGGCGGAGCAGATCAGGGAGCTAGATAAGAAGGGCAAGGGTTCAAGTGACAGTCATCCAAAACAAGGACCTGTTTCGGTCATGCAGAGACCTCCCCGTGCTGACCTACCAGAGGTGACGATCAGGAAGGACTTCGATATTGAAGGTCAGATAGGTGAAAAGGAACAGAAAGACAAGCTGTCCTACACAAACTTAATACATCAGATCGACGTGGGATCCCACAGAGGGTACCCTGAATCTGAGATTGTGGAAGTTGTAGTCAAAGCAATTAGCCCCGGCCTAAGTCTCAGAAGTATGCTGGAGATGAAGAGTGGCCTGACCCTAGTACAAATAAAGAAAATATTAAAAAGCCATTACAAGGAGGAAGATGCTTCTGAACTGTATCACCAACTGATAAATATGGCACAGGACATTAGAGAAACCCTTCAGAATTTCCTGTTTAGGGCTATTGAGTTGAAGGACAGCCTGTTGTTAGTCTCACAAGGAGAAGACTCGGATGAACACTTCGGGACTGAACTGATACAAAAGAAATTCTTAAGGTCAGTGAATACAGGACTGAGAAGTGATTACTTCAAGTTCCAATTAAGGTAGTATTTGGATGATCCCTCCATTTCAGATGAAGTACTCATAGAGGAAACTAACAAACTAGCCTAAATGGAGATGGAAAGGGAAAAAAGAAGCGGAAGAAAGTTCAGCCCAACAACTCATCGAAAGGAGATCAATGTCAGCCAAATGCCTTCCAGTGTCTTCAAGAACCAAGTGTCCTGACGGTGACCACTGACCCAATGGTTTGGTCCCCACGTACCCAAAATTCTTCAAGGAGCGATTCTGAATTGGGAAACCTGATGCTTTAGATACAAAGAGAGATGTTAGAGATGATGGCTCTGGTGACCACAAAACTAACTATTCCACAGAGTGATGAAGTTTCGGTACCCAAGAAACCGTCAAACCCTACCGTTGCTTGGGTTAAAAAGCCAGAAAATCAAGGGATCTGTTTCAACTGTGGAGGAGTTGGACATTATCGCAAAGTGTGCCCAAGTCCAGTAAATCTGAGGCACAGCACAAAAGGCCGGCGGGAAACTCCAGAGGGCCCCGGTGAAGGAGTCAACTGGGTGCCCTGTTACATTAGCAAGCTCCAAAAAACCCAACGATACCCAGAAGCTGCAGTGAGATTCCAAGCACTCACAGGCATCTGTTGCCTCTGAGTGACTCAGTGACTCACTACCTGCAACCCGGACCACCCGGCATAAGAGAGTCAATGCATACCAGACTCCCAGAGCTCAACCTAGGCCCAAGCCGGATCAGAATCTCTGCAAGAGAGGAGTCAAGATACGACTCCCCGAACAAACCCAACCTGCAACTTCCCACAAGTTCCCTCCCAAGCTAGTGGGACCTTCTCCAGTTGTCTCCATCCAGGTAGAGGGAATCTATACCAAGGCCCTCTTGGATACCAGAGCTCAAGTGACTCTTCTCTACAGGGACTTCTACGACAAACACCTCAAACACTTGCCACTACAGAAGCTAGAAGATCTGGAGATTTGGGGCCTCGGGACTCAGAACCTCCCCTATGATGGCTACCTACCAATCAAGCTGGCCTTTGACCCCTCCGTAGTAGGAAAGGCAAAGACCTTTGACACATTGACGGTGGTCTGTCCTCATCCTCCAGGGGCTGGGAAAAGTTCCCTCATCATAGAGACTAATAATGATCTTGTGAGAAGGATGCTAGTACCTCTTATTCAAGAGCAGAGCACTTCAAACCCCAGTGTGCACCCTATGCTGAGACAAGTCTATCAGTGCCTGGCGCAGAAAGAAAAGGCCCCAGCAGGAGTAGGAAAAATCTGGCGATTGGACCGGAGTGAGAAGACATTACAGCCCGGTGAGGTAGTTTGTTTGAGAGCGTCCATCAAGTTGAATTGGAAACAGCCAGGCCCTTTCATTGTCCTTGAAGCAGACAGTCAAAAGGAAGACAGAGGGTTGGAGATAATTCCAGAGGTGATCTCAACCTGGGCACTACAGAGAAGTCACAGAAGGATCTCAGTCAGTGTTTGCAACACTACAGCCTCACCAGTAAAAATGCCCGCTAGGATGTTGCTGGGGAAAGTAAACACAGCCACCCCAGTCTCACCATGTGATTTGAGGGGCGGAGGGAAAGATGAAATCCCAGTGGAAGAGTTTTATCCAAAAAACACTCCTCTCACACCTGCCTGGATGAAAAGTGCCAAGACTCAGCGCCTAAGATACGAGCTGCTTTCTCGAAGAGTGAGTTTGACGTTGGGCGTGCAAAAAGTGCCCAACACCGGATCCGCCGGGAGGAAGACAAGGCTTTCCGAGAAAGAGTCAGGCAGATTCCTTTGAGGGACTTGGAAGACCTGCGAGAACAGCTGGCCGAGCTGAAGAGAGCAGGAGTTATTGGGGAGTCTCGGAGTCCATACGCTTCCCCAATAGTAGTGGTAAGGAAGAAGAATGGGTCATTGCGGTTGTGTACCGTCTACAGGACACTGAACCGAAGGACCATTCCTGATCAATATACCACACCCAGGATAGAAGATGTCTTACAGAGCCTGTCAGGGGCGAAGTGGTTCAGCTTGCTGGACCTGAAAAGTGGATACTATCAAATCCCCATGCACCCTGAAGATAGGGAAAAGACCGCTTTCATAACCCAAGTAGGATTCTTCGAATTCAACCGCATGCCTCAAGGCCTGTCTGGTGCCCCAGCCACCTTCCAGAGATTGATGGAAAAGACTGTGGGTGACATGAACCTGATTAAAGTATTGGTATACCTAGATGATATTATTGTGTTTGGCAAGACTTTGGAGGAGCATGAAGAGCGCCTGGAGAAGGTCCTGAAGAGGCTCCATGATGAAGGCCTGAAGCTCTCCATGGAAAAGTGCCAATTCTACCAACCTTCAGTCAATTATCTGAGCCACATCATGTCTGCGGAAGGAGTGGCCACAGACCCTCAAAAGCTGGAAGCTAAAACCTTCTGGCCGAGACCCACTAATGTGACTGAGCTTCGGTCATTTCTAGGTTTCTGCTCGTATTACAGGAGATTTGTTGAGGGATTTGCTAAGATAGCCCGTTCACTCACTGAGCTTTTGAAGAAGGAGAAAGGCGATGATCCAGACTCAGTTAAGTCTGTAAAACCAGCAGGAGGGGCCAGGAAGCCCAAAGAGTCTATACAATAGCAGTGGACCACCCAGTATGAAGAGGCTTTCAAGCAGTTAAAGTGGAGCCTCACAACTGCTCCAGTTTTGGCCTATGCAGATCCAGCTAAGCCATACGAACTGCACGTAGATGTCAGCTGAGATGGGCTTGGCAGAGTGCTGCACCAGGAACATGATGGACACTTGAGGCCTGTTGCCTATGTGAGTTGGAGTTTGGCACCTGCTGAGAGGAATTACCCCACCCACAAGCTTGAATTCCTGGCCTTGAAGTGGGCAGTGGTGGATAAACTGAGAGACTACCTGTATGGCGCAGAATTCATAATCAAGACAGACAACAACACTCTCACATACCTACTCACTACTGCAAAGCTGGATGCCATGGGCCATAAGTGGTTGGCCCCTTTATCAGGTTTTACCTTTAGTCTAGTACCGCCCGGGAGTCGGGAACAAGGATGCCGATGCTTTGTCGAGAAGACCCCACTGTCCCCTGGACTCCCCAGAAGAATGGACCCAGCTAACCCCTGAAAGAGTAAGAGCCCTTTGTGAGGGGGCAGAACAGCAAGTAATAGGTGGGGCCAGAGCTGGGGAGATTGGAGTGTCAGCTGCTGGGGTGCCCAGAAGCTACTGCAACATCACCCAAGTTGGGGATGAAGGTCTGCCAAAACTTTTAAAAAAGGACCTGCGTAGGGATCAGCTGGAAGACCCCCTCTGCAGTTTGGCATTGAGAGCACTAGAGAGTCAACGTCCCGACTTGCTTCTTACTGACTCAAGAAAAGAAGGCAGTTTACTACACCGAGAGTGGGATCGGCTGCACTTGCAACAAGGGGTGGTCTACCGAAGGGGCCCCTCTGAAGATTCTGAATAGAAATGGCAGTTGTTCTTACCAAAGAAACACCAGGAGAAGGTGTTAAATGCTCTACACGATCATCATGGCCATCTAGGGTCCGAGAGGACTTTCCAACTGGTGAGAGACAGATTCTATTGGCCCTGCATGCAGACTGAAGTTGAGGGCTACTGCCATTCTTCAAAGAAAGTGTATTCAAAGAAAGACGTTACCTCAACAAGCTGCCCCAATGGGCCACCTAGAGAGTCAGGGACCATTTCATCTGGTGAGCATTGACTTTCTGTGCTTGGAGTCTGACCTGAGTGGGCAGGGAAACATCCTGGTGATAACCGACCATTTCACCCATTACGCCCAAGCATCTCCCACAAGAGATCAACAAGAAAACATATGCCATCAAACAGTATATAAACTGCAACTCTAAATCGGTGGTATATGTTATTCAGTGTAGTGTCTGCAGTCTACAATACGTTGGGTGCACTATACGCCTGTTGAGAATTAGAATCTCGGAACATGTGAATGACACTACAAATCCTAATGCTAAAAATATCTCAAATGTGTCAAAACATTTTCAGGAATTCCATCATGGTAATCTTGACACTTTTTCCTTTTTTGGTGCTGAACAGGTTAAAAAACCCCCAAGAGGAGGTGACACTCATCATATTTTGCTCAAGCGTGAAGTATGGTGGATACATACCCTCAATACTAGAAAACTGTATGGTTTGAACGATAGGATGGATATAAATCTTTTTTTAACATAATCGCATTTTTTCAACATCGCATTGTTTGATACATTTATCGTACCATTTTGATTATGCTTTATTTGTTCATGGTATGTTTCTCATATGCCTGCTGTGCTTCTCTTTCTCTTCTCCATGTGTTTTTAATTGTTTTGATTGCTCTGATTAGGATGCACCTGCCATATTTGAAGTGCTTACTCTGTTATAAATATCAGTTTTTAAATCAAACATGTATGCTTTGATGAAGGCTTCTTAGCCGAAACGCGTCAGCGTAGCCTGTACCCATGTACCCATGTGTCATGAGAGGGTTTACCCGTTGGTGGCGCTATCGGTCTCTTGGATCGCAGTACCAGTGTCCACCAGCAGGTGTCTTCCAACACCTGGGACCTGCAGTAAGAGGTCTCTCCTGCTGGTGGCACTGTTGTATCCTTGGGCCACAGTACCGTTGTCCACCAGCGGGTGCACTCCGGCAGTGTGGAGCAAACAGCACACACTGCGCTCAGCTGTGACATGAGGTCAATTACCACAGCCTTATAAATACCCGGCAAGCCCTCATAGGCTTGCCTTGGTATCTTTCTCCCTGCGCCCTGACCTTGCTGCCTGTATCCTGATTGTGAACCTGTTTCTGTTCTGCTCTGCTCTGCTCCGCTCCGATCCGATCCAATCCCTATCCCGAGCCCATCCTGTTCTTGTCCCTCCTGATTCCCTTGGACCCCTGCCCTGCAGCTTAACCATCCATCCTCTCCCTGTCCTGCAGGTTTCCCGTCCTTGCCCATCTGCTGACCTCCCTGTGTATGACCTTGGCCTGGCTTTGTTTACGATTCCGGTATCTCCATTTACTTGTATATATTGTTGTTTGTAGTGGGTTTGTTGTGTTGGTTTTGCACTGTTATATTCCTTTTACTTGTCACTTGTTTAATAAACACCATTATATTTCACTTACATGTGTTTCTGGTCTCCTCTGTGCAGTCCACACGGTCTGGTCAATTAGATCCCCTGACACCATGTAACCAAATAAAGGACTTTTATTCAAGAGCATCTGAGTCACCAGCCCTTTTCTGATTCAAGTACAAGAGATCAACAGGCATCCACGGTGGCCAAAATCCTAGTAGAAAAATTCTTCATCCATTATGGCCTACCCCAGCGTATCCACTCAGACCAAGGGAGAGACTTTGAGAGTAGCCTCATTAAAAGACTCTTAAATTTGTTGGGCATCCAGAAATCTAGAATTACTCCTTACCATCCTCAAGGAGATTCTCAACCAGAGAGATTCAACCGAACTCTCTTAAACATGCTGGGAACTCTAACCTCTGAGCAAAAGCAACACTGGAGCAAGCACATAGCGGCCATAGTACATGCTTACAACAGTACTATAAGTGATGCCACAGGATATTCTCCATATCGCCTGATGTTTGGACGGGAAGCCCAGCTACCAGTGGATCTAGCTTTCGGCACATCTCTGGACCATACCTCAGCAACTTCCCACAGGGGGTATGTGGACCGACTACGCAGAAGCCTGAAAACCACCTATGATAAGGCTCAAGCTGTCTCAGATGCCAAGGACAGAGGAACAAAAGAAATTTTGACCTCAGGGTGCGAGTACAAGACTTACAACCAGGAGAAAGAGTGTTGCTGAGGAATCTGGGCATACCTGGGAAACACAATTTGGCTGATCGCTGGAAGCCGCAGCCTTATGTTATATGCAAACAACTCCCAGGGTTGCCAGTGTACCATATTAGGCCAGAAGGAAACAATAAAGACTTGTCATCGTAATCCCCTTTTACCTCTATCAGAAGCAGTCCGGGTAACTTCTCAGCAAGCCTTAGCATCCACATCCACCACCTCTCAGAGACCTCGACTAGGTCCCAGTCTAGGTCTCTTGCTGCAAATGATGAAGACAGCGAGGAAGAAGAGATGGGAATAGGCTGGTTGTGGTCATCCCGCATGGCAGAGGTTGATACCAACCTTTTCCCTTGCACAAAGGTGACAGACAGTAGAATTCTTCGACCAGAGGCCCCTGAATTTGTGCCACAAGATAGGTATCCTGAAGTTCCTGAAGACCATCCACACTCCTTACAGGGTACAGACTCTTAGAGTTCTTTGTCCTCCAGTGAAGCTGAGATACAAGATACTGAAGTACCAGAGGCTGAAGTGGAGAAGGACAGTGCCAGTGTGCAGATAGCACCGAAACCCAAAGAACAGAGAGCAAAGAGAATTATCCAACCACCTAGGAGACTAACCTATGACACTCTGGGTGAATGCTCCAAGGAGATCTGTCCTGCTTCAAGAAGGTCTTCTGAAATGCCTGGTCCCTCCACCTCTAATTTGGTGGAGAACAATCCATCCTACCCCCTGGCACATCTATACAAGACACCACGGTGTCAGAAGCAGGTGTTCAGAACAGTCTCCCTTCATATGATAATTGGTGGGAGGCGCCTCTGTCAGTTCTATGTCATCACTTGAATGCAAAACATGCAACAGGTCACAAATTTTGACGATCTTTGGGGACCAAAGTTTTAAAGCAGGGGAGTATGTAGCACAGGGGTTTTTGCCACCTAAGTTACTATGTAAATAATGTGATATTCTTTAAATAAGAGTTTGGATCCTTCTAGTGTCCGTTCTATTTAATGCTATTAAGACTTTTGTTTGGTTTCATTAAAGCCACACTGCAAAGCATTGTGGGAGATGTAGTGAATGAGGAAGTGACTCAAGTGCTAAAACTCAGTCTGAGAGCTACCTACCCACAATGCCCAGTTCACCTACCCACAATGCCAGGTCAGAGAACAGCCTGCTGGGTAGGCAAATAAAAGGGGCAATGCGGCCATTTTCCGGCCTCTTGGGGATACCATTAAAAGCCTGCCTGCAGGGAGGTCTGTGTGTGACTGACAGACTGCAGCCTGGAAGGTGCGGAGCAGAATCATTTGGCCTCTGAGGAGCTCCCGAGCACAGTCAGCTGGACCAGCGTGCAGATGGACCGTAGGATCCAAGATTTCTAATGGTTCCTGCATTACAGTTATATCAGCCATCAGAAGGATCGGTGCGGTGTGACGGCGCCAACTTGGATCGGGACTGAGATACCAGTAAAGGAACCTTGCAAGCATCTGGGCCTGTTATGGTGAGCGAGCACTTGCCCAGATCAATATAGTGTACTGTTACCATGTTACATAGCTAAAGACTGCTGGTGGGACCTGTAGTCCCACAGAAGTATTCTCACTTACATATAGCCTGCATACAGCGGAACCACATGATTGCTCTCCATGTGCTGTGAAGTTAATGTTGCAACCCATCCACTGCTTCTGATAGAGGCAAAAGGTGATTATGATGCAAAGTCTTTATTGGCCCTGTGTTTCCTTCTGGCCTAATCTGGTACACTGGCAACCCTGGGAATTGTTTGCATATAACATAAGACTGTGACTTCCAATGATCAGCCAATTTGTGTTTCCCATATAACACATGCAAGCATGCACACCAATTCTGCAATAACAGCTATGAACATGCTGTTATACAATACAATAGATATATCCTGTGCTCAAGGGCTCCCCCTAGATTGCAATGCAACGTTTCCAATCCAAGGTGCTTTATGGAAGATTATAGAAGTCCCTTGTCTTCTTTCTTCAGCTAGCTCAAGGTATTAAACTGCTTATTTGTAAATCCAACAGAGAGACAAGTAGACAGTAGACTGTAGATTGAATAATGCGTTAATAGTTGTGTACTTGTGACAAAAGGCACAATTCCTCCTTAGCGGTGGTTGTGTTGCAACATTAACTTCACAGCACATGGAGAACAATCATGCAGTTCTGCTGTATGCAGGCTATATGTAGGTGAGAATACTTCTGTGGGACTACAAGTCCCACCAGCAGTCTGTAGCTATATAACATGGTACCAGTACACTATATTGATCTGGGCCCTCTCACCATAACAGGCCCAGATGCTTGCAAGGTTCCTTTACTGGTATCTCAGTCCCGATCCAAGTTGGCGCCGTCACACCACACCACTCCTTCTGATGGCTGATATAACTGTAATGCAGGAACCCTTTAGAAAACTTGGATCCTCCAGTCCATCCACACGCTGGTCCATCTGACTGTGCTCTGGAGCTCCTCAGAGGCCAAACGATTCCGCTCCGTGCCTTCCAGGCCGCTCCGTGCCTTCCAGACCTCCCTGCAAGCAGGCTTTGAATGGCGTTCCCAAGAGGCCAGAAAATGGCCGGGCTGCCCCTTTTATTTGCCTACCCAGCAGGCTGTTCTCTGACCTGGAATTGTGGGTAGGTGAACTGGGCATTGTGGGTAGGTACCTCACAGACTGAGTTTTAGCACTTGAGTCACTTCCTCATTCACTACATCTCCCACAATGCTTTGCAGCTTGGCTTTGATGAAACCAAACAAAAATCTTAATAGCATTAAAAAGAAAGGACACTAGAGGGAGCCAAACTCTTATTTAAAGAATATCACATTATTTATATAGTAACTTAGGTGGCAAAAACACTGCGCTACATATATTTTGTTTCTCTTTCTTGTAAAAAGGCCCAAAGTAAACTATATTTAATAATTAGGTGATTTCTCTCCCATGGATTCTTTATTTATGGCAATTTCCATAACAGAAAGTAAGTATGTCATCAAGTTAAAATAAATTAGTTTTTGACACGCTTTTGGACTTTTCAAAGTGATGGCATCTATTTATTACCACGATGATTAAAATTATTTTGTACTCCTATTAAATGTTTGAAATGATACCCCTAGGAAAAATGTCACAAGGAGAGGACTATTAGCACAACATCAATTTAAACAAAACAGATGTTGCAGAACAGGAGAGGACAACAAGTAAAGTGTATCCAGCAGGAACTGCTGTCATACGGCATATTAAATAGTGATATGGTATTATGTATATCTTTATCAGATACCAATGAGTCAGGAAAGTCAGTGTAAAAGTCATTAACAAAGTGTAACATGTTAGACCATTTATGAGCAGAGGAATTAGAAAATTAGAACAAAATAGATAAAACCTGATTAGCTGTAGAGCAAAATGCTATATTTTCTTTCTAAATTACACATTTTAAATTGGTTTGAATTTACTTTTCATAAAGACAAAAATGTACAAAAAATTCAGTTAAACAACAATTTTAATGATTTAATCCCTTTAGGCACTATACAGCTTGATTGCCTATTGCCAATAATTATTTCTTTTTAGAGATGTTAGAATTAGCTTTTTTTAAATAAATTAGTAGCACAGTTCATTTATTTGGTTTACATTTAAAATATGTTGAGGATAATAGGGGAAATTGAAAACAAAAATCCCATCTTTTCTTAAAGGTGTGAGCTGGGAATAGATAGCAGGTACAAAGCTCTCTGGAATGAGCACATTTTCAGGTACAGATACCCAGTCCAGTGATGTAGTAGAACAAATAATTACCCCAATGGGGACTTTATAGGCAAACTAAGAGAGTAAGTGAGAGGTATGACAAAGGGTTATGATGAAATGTAACAAAATTTTATTGGTTTACAATTCTAAAAAGCGTAGCCCAAAGAGGGCAAATACACATTGCATGGTAAAAACATAAATAACATGATGGCACATGTAAAAAAGGAAAGCACCCAAATCATCAAATGTGCTGGAGCAGGGGGAAGGAAGAGTGAGAAAACTTAACTCTCCTCGTAGAAAAGTTACTTATTTTTTTTATATACCGTATATCTCTCCTGCGCTTCTTATCGTTTTCCCTAGTAAATCAAACCTGTATATAAGTGAGACGTGAATGGGGGAGAAAATATATACACGAACGGTAGATGGATTTATTAGAGAGAGGGGGGAACAATCCTTTCCCCCCTTTTCTCTTTTTTTTTCTCTTTTTTTATAATGGCCATATGTATACCTGCTGAAAATAGAATTAATGTGTGTTAAGATATACTTTGTGATACACAATCAATTTAAATGTCTGTTTATATGTATAAAAATAGATAGAAAAAAAAATAAAAATACAGAATTAAAAAAAAAAAAATGTGCTGGAGCACCGAGCCAGCCGGATGGATGTAGGCCAGATGATGCAAGGTGTTCACAGCTGGATCCAACACATTTAAGAAATGTTTGTCTATTCCTTTATCAGGGCAAGGCAAAAAAGGGTGCTAGACATAAATGGTCATCATGTTTAAAAAATGACATATGTATGAAGATGGTATGCTCCAACAAAGTGTCATATCAGGCCTGGCAAAACTGAGGTGGGTGTAACCAAATTGCACAGAAACGCCCCGAACATGCAGGGATCGTTAAGCGGTAAACAAGGTATTTCACCCAAGTCAGGGGAGAAAGTTGTGTCAGGGAAAACCGTACGCCTGGTGTAGAGATCTGCCATTTTCATACATATGTCGTTTTTTATACATGATGACCATTTATGTCTAGCACCCTTTTTCTCTTCCCTGAAGAAGGAATAGACAAGCATTTCCGAAACACATTGGGTCCAGCTGTGAACACCTTGTATCATCTGGCCTACATCCATCTGGCCGCCTGGTGCTCCAGCACATTTGATGAATTGGGGGCTTTCCTTTTTTACATGTGCTATCATGTTATACCTTTTTTTACCATGCAATGTGTATTTGCCTTCTTTGGGTTATGCTTTTTAGAATTGTAAACCAATAAAATGTTGTTACATTTTATCATATGTCATACCTTGTCATACAGCTCACTTACTCCCTTAGTCTGCCTATAAAGTCCCTGTTAGGGTAATTATATATCCTATTGACATTTTTTGGGATGTTGGCAGCAAAATTGGTCTTTAAGACCAGTGTCTAATTGGCTCTCTCCTTCTGTAAGTCCAGTGATGTAGTGACAATCATTGGTGTGTTTATTGGTGCTATTTACAAGCCTATTTACAGGTGCTGCACAGTGTTCCACAAAATAAACAGTGCAACAACGTCAGACCAAAACCCTAGCCATGTCCCGCCACTAACTACACAAATCAAAGTCTTAACTAGCATACTGAGCAAGCCTAATGCTTGTGAGTCTCCACGTACACTGTTTGCTTTTCACCAACCTTCAACATGCACAGACCCAACCTATCTGTTTCCCAGGCTCTCTAGCCCTGACTCTGAGTTTCAGTTGATCCTAAATTGCCAAAAGGGAGAGGTGCAAAACCCAAACTGGACAGAGAATCAGAGGTCTCTAAAAGTGAGACCATTTGGAGTCTGGTCTATAGTGTTCCGTGCCCTCACACTACACCTTAATCATCCCAGGTGACAGCCTTATGCCTGCTGGAATACCCTAGAGTAGGGATGAGCTTCGCGTTCGAGTCGAACCCATGTTCGACTCAAACATTGGCTGTTCGATCGTTCGCTGAATTGCGAACGATATGGGCCGTTCATGCCAAATTCGTGTGGCATGTCACGGCCCAAAATTCACTGCGGCATCGCAGTGACTTGCTGGCTGATAATTGGCCAAGCATGCACTATGACCCGCATGCTTGGCCAATCACAGAGCTGTCAGTAGAGAGAGATGTAACTGGCCAAAGCCAGGGTGGCTTTGGCCAATTATGGCTCAGGGGGTTTAGAACACGCCCCACACTATATAAGGCTGCCTGCATGGCGGCCCTGTGTAGTGTGTTCCGGCGTCCGTAGAGAGAGAGAGAGAGACAGTCTCATTTCATTTGAGTTAGCTAGATTAGGCAGGACAGTCAGTGAGTTAGCTGCACTTACAGTGTAATGTGTATATATATGCATCCCAGTTGTTTTGTATATATATATATATATATATATATATATATATATATATATATATATATACACACTGTATTCAGTTTAGCTAGATCCGTTCCTGTTATCTTCCTACTGACAAGCAGGCTTGTCTTGTTACAGTATTTACAGCTACCTGAAGAAAATTGCTGGCGTTCTTTTGATCCTATTAGTACCACAGTCAGGCAGCTATACTATTTACAGTGTGACCTCTGCACAGTGTTCAGCTAAAACTACAAGTTAGTGTAGTGCGTCCTCCTCACGGTGTTCAGCTAAAGCTACAAGTTAGTTTAGTGTAACCTCTGCACAGTGTTCAGCTAAAGCTACAAGTTAGGGTAGTGCGTCCTCCTCACAGTGTTCAGCTAAAGCTACAAGTTAGTGTAGTGTGACCTCTGCACAGTGTTCAGCTAAAGCTACAAGTTAGTGTAGTGCGCCCTCTGAACAGTGTTCAGCTAAAACTACAAGTTAGTGTAGTACAACCTCTGCACAGTGTTCAGTTAAAACTACAAGTTAGTTTTTTGCGAGCTCTGCACAGTGTTCAGCTAAAGCTACCTGTAGAAGGTTGGTGGTGTTTTCCTGATCCTATCACTACCGCAGGCAGCTAAATAAGCTACAAGTTATATTTTTGCGAGCTCTGCACAGTGTTCACCTAAAGCTACCTGTAGAAGGTTGGTGGTGATTTCCTGATCCTATCACTACCACAGGCAGCTAAATAAGCTACAAGTTATTTTTTTGCGAGCTCTGCACAGTGTTCACCTAAAGCTACCTGTAGAAGGTTGGTGGTGTTTTCCTGATCCTATCACTACCACAGGCAGCTAAATAAGCTACAAGTTCGTTTTTTGCGAGCTCTGCACAGTGTTCACATAAAGCTACCTGAAGAAGGTTGTTGGTGTTTTCCTAAACCTATCACTACCGCAGGCAGCTAAATTAGCTACAAGTTGTTTTTTTGCGAGCTCTGCACAGCGTTCAGCTAAAACTACAAGTTAGTGTAGTGCGAGCTCTGCACAGTGTTCACCTAAAGCTACCTGTAGAAGGTTGGTGGTGTTTTCCTGATCCTATCACTACCGCAGGCAGCTAAATAAGCTATAAGTTAGTGTAGTGCGAGCTCTGCACAGTGTTCAGCTAAAGCTACCTGTAGAAGGTTGGTGGTGTTTTCCTGATCCTATCACTACTGCAGGCAGCTAAATAAGCTACAAGTTAGTTTTTTGCGAGCTCTGCACAGTGTTCAGCTAAAACTACAAGTTAGTGTAGTGCGAGCTCTGCACAGTGTTCAGCTAAAGCTACCTGTAGAAGGTTGGTGGTGTTTTCCTGATCCTATCACTACCGCAGGCAGCTAAATAAGCTACAAGTTAGTTTTTTATGAGCTCTGCACAGTGTTCAGCTAAAACTACAAGTTAGTGTAGTGCGAGCTCTGCCCAGTGTTCAGCTAAAGCTACCTGTAGAAGGTTGGTGGTGTTTTCCTGATCCTATCACTACCGCAGGCAGCTAAATAAGCTACAAGTTAGTTTTTTGCAATCTCTGCACAGTGTTCAGCTAAAACTAAAAGTTAGTGTAGTGCGAGCTCTGCACAGTGTTCAGCTAAAGCTACCTGTAGAAGGTTGGTGGTGTTTTTGTGATCCTATCACTACTGCAGGCAGCTAATTAAGCTACAAGTTAGTTTTTTGCGTGCTCTGCACAGTGTTCAGCTAAAGCTACCTGGAGAAGGTTGGTGGTGTTCTCATACTACAGGCAGGCAGTTGATTTTGCTAGCTGCAGTATCAGTATATATATATATATATATATATATATATATATATATATATCCCAGCTTAGTGCAGCTACAGGCCATTAGTATGTCTGGAAGGCCAACAAGGAGAGGCAGACAGTCACAAGCCAATAAAAGAGGGCAAACAGGCTCTGTGTCTAGAGGCAACAGTGCTGGTCGTGGAGACGGTGCATCCTCATCAGCACGTGGCCATGGGACACGCTTGGCCTTTTTCTCGGCAGCTGGCCATGTTGAGCCACAACATGCAGAAGACTTGGTCGAGTGGATGACCAAGCCATCCTCATCCTCCTCATCCTCTCTCACCCATGCTCAGGGTACTTTGTCTGGCAAAGCAGCTGCCAACACGGCCTCTTCCCTCAGCTCAATGGCATCAGTGACCCCCTTCCCTAGCCCCACCATGTCCTCCTGAGGAGTCCCTCACACTGTTTGACCACAGTGTTGGGTACATGCTCCAGGAGGATGCCCAGCGTTTAGAAGGCTCTGATGATGATGCTGAGCTAGATGAAGGCAGTAACGTGAGCACGGACAGAGGGGGTGCCCAAGAAGGACAGCAATCTGGCAGTCATGCTCCCCCTGCTGCAGCATACTGCCAGGTTTGCTCCAGTGATGAGGAGGGAGGGGATGATGAGGTCACTGACTCAACGTGGGTGCCTGATAGGTGAGAGGAGGAGGAGGAGGCACATCACCAACGAGGCAGGATGCCCTCCAGGAGCCAGCCTAAGGGCAGCACACTGACTGCATCACACCCCTAAGCTCTGCATGTGCAGGGCACTGCTGTCTCTGCGCGTTATTCCAAAAGTTCTTTGGTGTGGGCCTTTTTTGAGACGAGTGCATCAGATCGCACCGCTGCTATTTGCAACATATGTCTCAAGCGTATCTCGCGTGGCCAAAACATCTCCCGCTTAGGCACCACATGCTTGACCAGACATATGTTGATCTGCCATGCAGTTCGTTGGCAAGCGTATCTAAAAGACCCACACCAAAGAACAAAGAGGACCTCTCCTTGCTCCTCATCAGCTGAGATCTCCAACCCCACTATACCTTCAGTCCTCTCTGAGACCTGCACTGAGAGGAATGAAGGTGTACATTAGGTGTGTCACAGCCAAGTACTTGTGGGCAATCTGCTTTCGGTACACCGACGTCAGATTGTACCAGGTGAATTTCCCTGCCCCAGCTGCTGCACCACCAAAAGAAGTTCGCTCCCAGCCATCCGCATGCCCAGCAGTTGAATGCTAGCTTGGCAAAATTGCTAGCACTTCAACTGCTGCCTTTTCAGTTGGTAGACTCTGCCCCCTTCCATGAGTTTGTGGAATGTGTGGTTCCTCAGTGGCAGGTACCCAAACACCACTTTTTCTCACGGAAGGCGATTCCTGCTCTCTACCGGCATGTGGAAGGCAATGTCTTGGCCTCACTGGACAGGGTGGTCAGTGGTAAGGTGCATATTACCGCTGACTCATGGTCCAGCAGGCATGGACAGGGACATTACCTACGTTTCACCGCACATTGGGTGACTCTGCTGGCAGCTGGGAAGGATGCAGGACAAGGTGCAGTAGTGTTGGAGGTTGTTCCGCCACCACGCCTCCAAAATGCCACTACTAATGATTGTGACACACCTCTCTCCTCCACCCCCTACTCTTCTTCTTCCTCCATGGCCTCTTCCTGTGCTTTGTCCTCGGAACCAGCGGTGCTCCGTAGCGGTTCAAGGGGCTACGCAAGTATTCAGGCCAAAAGATGCCATGTGGTGCTTGAGCTGGTGTGCTTGGGGGACAGGAGCCACACTGGGGCAGAGGTTCTGTCAGCTCTGTAGGGGCAGGTTCAGAGGTGGTTGACACCACGCCAATTTAAGGCAGGAATGGTGGTCTGTGACAATGGCACCAACCTCCTCTCTGCCCTCTGACAGGGACAAATGACCCATGTGCCCTGTTTGGCTCACGTCCTTAACTTGGTGGTGCAGCGGTTCTTGGGCAGGTACCCGGGCTTACAGGATGTCCTGAGGCAGGCCAGGAAAGTCTGTGTGCATTTCTGCCGGTCATATAATGCCAGTGCTCAGCTGGCAGACCTCCAAAAGGAGTTTAACCTGCACAAGAACCGCCTAATCTGTGACATGCCCACCAGGAGGAACTTAACGTTGGCCATGCTGCAGCGGCTGCACATGCAGCAGAGGGCCATCAATGAGTACCTGTGTGACTATGGCACCAGGACAGGGTCAGGGGAGCTTGTTTTTTTTCCCCACGCCAGTGGGCCATGATCAGGGATGTATGCACTGTCCTGTCACCATTTAAGGAGGCCACAAGGATGGTGAGCAGTGACAGTGCATGCATCAGTGACACTGTCCCCCTTGTCCACCTGTTGGAGCACACGCTGCGTGGAATAATGGACAGGGCACTTGAGGCAGAACAGAGGCAGGAAGAGGAGGACTTCCTTAGCTCTCAAGACCCCCTTTATCCAGACAGTGTTCCTGCGTGCCCGCCAATCACACAGGAAGAGGACAAGGAGGAGGAGGAGGAGGAAGAGTGTGTCAGTATGGAGGTGGAGCCTGGCACTCAGCATCAGCAGCAGTCTTTAAGAGATCAGTCCCAAGAAACACATGGACTTGTACGTGGCTGGGAGGAGGTGGCTGCGGACCATGTCGTCCTTAGTGACCCAGAGGACTCACAGATGCCTCAGCAAACCTACGCTGCATGGCCTCCCTGATCCTGCAAAGCCTGCATAAGGATCCTCGTATTCGTGGTATCAAGGAGAAGGACCAATACTGGCTGGCAACCCTCCTTGATTCACGTTACAAGGGTAAGGTTGGGGACCTTATCTTGCCATTTCAGAGGGAGCAGAGGATGAAACATCTTTGGGAGGCCTTGCAGAAAGGTCTGTGTAACGCGTTCCCAGAGATTGGGAGGTTACAAACTCCTGTTTCTGGACCACATGTTGCTGAGGCTTCGGTCAGTCAAAGAAAAGCGGTGGAGAAGGTGGCCATCTGACCGATGCGTTCAGACAATTTTTTAGTCCGCAGCCCCAAGGTATGATTGGTTCCAGCAACCATCGCCAGCGTCTGTTTTACATAGTGCAGGAGTACCTAGGGGCAAGATTTTACTTGGACACCTTTCCCACCAAAAATCCTCTGGGTTACCTGGTCTTCAGGATGGATCACTGGCCAAAGCTTGCACAGTATGCAATTGAGCTACTGGCCTGTCCTGCATCCAGCATTCTTTAGGAACGCACATTCAGTGCTGCTGGAGGCTTTGTAACCGATCACAGGGTGCGTCTGTCCACCGATTTGGTCGATCTACTGTCCTTCATAAAAATGAATCAGTCTTGGATCACCACCAGCTACCAAGCACCTGATGCTGATGTAACCGAATAATTTTTTTTGAAATCTCAGATCCCTTCAAAGACTGCCTATGCTGATGCTGAGTGACTATCGTGAGTAATTATCCTCTTCCTCCTCAATGATCACGCTGATAGCTTGTAAGAACATTTTTGGTTCTGGGCGCCGCCACCAGTGCCTAAGGCCCAATTATTCAGCCCCTGTTTAACAGGGACGCGTAATTACAATTTTTGATGCAATACTTTGCAGCAGGGCTTGTTCCTGCGTTCCAACTAGGGTATCTGTGAGGGGTTGCAGTGTTGTGGCACCAGCACCAGTGCCTAAGGCCTAATTTTTCAGCCCCTGTTTAACAGGGGTGTGTAATTACAATTTTTTTTTCCAATAAATGTTTAATTAGTTTTACATATTACAGGTTATGAAGTCATAGTAAGGAACAGGAACATGAACATGTAAATGTAAGTTTACAGACTAGATATTGTAAGTATAGTCTAAATAGCGATTTTATGAATAGCGTTCTATGAGAAAGAAAAAAATCATTAACAAAGTGATTATAAACATAGGGTAGAACAGTTGACCTGGAATGATAGGAGAAGGGGTGGGGTAAGGAGGGGAGGGGTGCAAGAGGAAGGAGGGGCAGGGAGGGATAAGGGAAGGGGGAAGGAGATCTTCAAGTGGAAGGCGAGTAGAGCGACAGGGCATTCAATTGTTAAACTTTACTTCAATCGTTAATTCTTTTTTGAGTACCAAAGGATCCATGGTTTCCAGCGAGTTAGTGTCTTTGTATGAGATTGTTTGCTGCGTGACAAAAGGATTTCATAAGTGAAATGGGTTTGTACTAAGTTAGCAACTTCCGTAAGGGAGGGAATGTTGTCAGATTTCCAGTTTCTAGTGATCAAGAGTTTGGTAGCTAGGAGTGTAATCACTGTTCTTTGGTGTATGTGAAAATCTTCTATTGTCAGATTAAGAATGGCTAAGCGTGGAGTAATTGTAACTGAGCTATGGAGTATGTCTTGGCGTATGGATTCCACATTTTTCCTAACCGGGGTTACATTTGGGCAAGACCAAAGAATGTGGAGGAGGGTGCCCATATTGCCACAGTTTCTCCAGCAGTCGTGTGAGGCGTGTTTGTGGAATTTGGCCAGTCTGGACGGAGTTAGGTACCATCTCATTAGCGTTTTTTGGGTGATTTCCCAAAGGGAGGTGCAAGTTGTTGCTTTGTAAATAGATGTGATTGCCTGTTGCCCTTGGGCATCTGTGAATTGTGTCTGTAGGTCAGTTTCCTAGTCAAGGAGAGGTTTGGTTTTGCTGAACATGTTTTTTTCCTGTAGGAATGAGTATATGAGGGAAGTCCCTTTAGTGTTAGAGTGTTCTGTAAAGAAGTAGTTCCATAGTTTCAAGGGTAGTTTACTTTTTAGAGATGTGTGTGCCTTCAAGCAGTTTTGTAATCTGAAGTAACTGAGGAAGTCTTTGGAGGGTGCATTGAGGTCTTTGCCTATTTGTGAGAAGGATTTTCAGGTTGTTAGATTGCGAAGTTCTTGTGTGTATGTTACCTGGTCAGTAATCCAGGATGGGAGTGTTAAGTCAGGAGTAAGAAGCTTTAAGGTGTTTAAAGGAATGTGTAGTGGTTTCGTCAGTACATGTGACCATTTGGTATTGTGTAGTGTACGCCACACTTTAACTGAGGCTTGGACAGTGGGTGACTAGTGGAAAATGTGAGGATTATGTGTAGAGGTACTAAATAACCAGTTGGCGAGGTTTGTGCCCGGTGTCTTGTGATTTTCTATATCGCTCCAGAGAGTTTTGGGTGATGTATTCATCCATTCTTTCATTTGTGATAGAATGGTGGCATTGTAGTAGTCTTTGATGTCTATGTATCCCATTCCCCCCGCGGATCTGTGTTTAATAAGTTTTGTGTGACTACATCTGGATTTTTTCCCTTGCCAAACAAATTGGCTTAGGATGGATTGGAGAGATTTCAAGTAGGTAGATGAAAGTGGTATAGGAAGCATGCGAAATATGTAGAGCAACCGTGGCAATACCATCATTTTAAAGGCTGCCAGGCGGCCTGACCATGAGAATTCATGTTTGGTGAGTTTTGTGGTTTCAGTAAGCATCATTTGGCGTCTGTGTAGTTGTGTGCGAAAAGACCTCTAGTGGATTTGGTGAGATTAATGCAGAGGTAGGGAATACTATCCTCCGCCCATGGGTAAGGATATTGGATCTAGAGTAGATTACTAGTGGTTGCATCAATGCCCAGGTCTAGAATGTAGGATTTATGTTCATTAACTTTGTAGTAAGATAAAGTACTAAACCTTTTCAGTAGCGATTGGATCGAAGCCAGGGAAGAGTGAGGGTTTGTGATCATCATTATCAGGTCGTCTGCAAATAAATTTATTTTGTGTTCTGTGGTACCAAAGGTGAAGCCTGATATTGTAGAGTGGGATCTGACGTGTTCTGCTAAGGGTTCCATAATTAGGTTAAAAATGATTGGTGAGAGCGGACAACCTTGTCGGGTGCCATTAGTGATGGAGAATGGCTTAGACAGCATCTCCGACGTATAGACCTGTGCTGATGGGGAGGAATACAGAGCCATTATGGCTGCCAGAATGGGGCCCTGAAAACCAAATTTGCCAAGGGTTGCTTCAAGATATTTCCAATGGACCCTATCGAACGCCTTCTCTGCATCCAAGGATAGGAGCAGAGAAGGCGTTTTAGATATCTCAGCATGATGGGTTATGTTGATAATTCTGCGAGTGGCATCAGTTGTCTGCCTCCCTTTTGTGAAGCCTGATTGGTCCTTATGTATTTGAAGGGGCATTAGGTTGAGTAATCTGTGCGCTATTAGTTTGGCATAGATTTTTGTGTCCACATTGAGAAGAGATATGGGTCGGAAGTTTTGTGCAGAAGTAGGCTCTTTCCCCGGCTTCGGTAGTGTAACAATTAAGGCACTTAGCATTTCTGGGGGGAGAGAGGAGGAGGAGGCAGCGTCATTGTACACTTTGGTCAGATATGGAGTTAGCACAGTTCCAAATTGTTTGTAATACTCTCCTGTAAGACCATCTAGGCCAGGAGATTTGTTAGAGGGAAGTGATGAAATTATATTTTTGATTTTTAGATCTGTAAATGGGGTGTTCAGGGAGTCTAGTTGTTCTGTGGTCAGTTTAGGGAGGTTGATCTCATTGAGAAATGCCTCTATGTCAGGTAGAGACGGCTGTGTGACAGATGTGTTATCTTTTAAATTATAAAGTGTATTGTAGTAGTAACTAAATGCGTCTGCAATAGCTTGTGGATCTATCAGTTTCTGTTTAGTAGCTGGGTGGAATAGATGGGTAATTTTGGTTTTGGAATAGTAAGCTTTGATTCTATCGGCCATTGCCTTACCAGTTAGTTACCAGTAGAGTAGTGTTGAGCTCTAAAATGCTTATGTGCTCTTTCAAAGGATTCTAGAAGGAGAGATTTTAATTCCTGTCTAAGGGAGTCTAATTTAGTCTTGGTTAATGGATCTGGATTAGTTTGGTTTTGGTGTTCTATCATTTTAATATCGGCAGTAAGTGTGTTTAGATGCTGTGATCTCCTCCTCCTCTCTCTAGCAGTAAGTTGAATAAGGATCCCCCTTATGAATGCCTTATGGGCATTCCAAAGAATGGTATAATTGCTAACAGATCCTGCATTAGTATTAAAGTATTCTGTTAAACGCTCTCTAATATAAGAAGAATGGATCGGTGAGTGGAGAATCGCAGCATTCGCTCTCCATATCCGTGTACGGGAAATCTCCGGCGAGTCTTCTATGGTCACTGTAACCGGAGCATGGTCAGACCACGTAATGGTCAATATCTCTGTGGAGGAGATTTTGGGCAAAGTCCATTTATCCACTAAGAAGTAGTCAATCCGAGTGTAAGAGTTGTGTTTAGGGGAGAAATAGTAGTAGTTCCTTTTGGTTGTGTGATGGCATCTCCACACATCAAATAGGTCATGAGATCGAATGAATGGTCCCATAGGGGATGTAACTCTGGTTGAGTGGGAAGAAGAGTCGATGGAGTTGTCAGGTACTATGTTAAAGTCCCCACACAAGACAAGTTGTCCTTGTTTAAAGCGATTGATTTTTTTCATCAATTTGGACAGAAAGTGAATCTGTTTCTTGTTGGGGGCATATACTGATACGATGGTGTAATTATTGTTGTTTAATGTACAATTCAATGCCAGATATCTACCATCAACATCCTGAAGGCTGTCATGTAGGGTGAATGAGCATGTAGATTTAATGGCTATCATGACTCCGTTTTTTTTGTCAGGACCCGAGGCTTTAAAGATGTTTGAAAAATTCTTATTGGAGCACTGAGGTTCGGCGTTGGTTTTAAAGTGCGTTTCTTGGACGCACAGGACATCGCAGTGAGAATCCTGTGCAGTTCGCCACAGAGATGTCCTTTTGGCAGGGTGATTTATGTTCAGTGACAGAAATTTGGGCATTTTGAAAGTGGTGCGTATAGGTAGTGGAGTAAGGTACTACTTACAGCTACTCAGGTGGGTAAATTGCTTGAGGAGGCTGGTTGTTGTTAGAAGTCCTGGATCCGAGGGACTTGAGCTCTTGTTGATAAGGAAGGAAGGGAGAAAAACAGCAAGGTAGTTAGTGATAAACAAGAGGGTAAGGGAAAACAGGTGTCAGCAGTGTGTTAGGGACTGCTGAATGTGGCTGAGGGTAAAGTTCGTAAACTAACTGCAACGTGCAGGCACTGAATCGGAGTGCTTATCTGAGATTGGATTCACAGCATCACTGATTTGGAAGTCATTTGTTGTAGTGGTGAGAATAACCGGAGTTGAAGGATTGCGCGTTTGGTTTGTGGGTCACTGGGGTTGGAGGGTCACCGTCGGGAATGATACCACACGTTTTGAGCAATTGCATGCCCTCTTCGACGGTATGGATATTGTGGCGTGTTCCATTTCTGGTAACCATCAGCTTGGTTGGGAACCCCCATTGATATGGGATCTTATGATTATTGAGGGGTTTTGTGATTGTTTGCAGTTGACGTCTCTGTTGACGAGTGTATTGAGAGATGTCAGCAAAAAGTTGCAGCTTTGCGTATGGATGTGGGAGCTGTCCTAGGCATCTGGATTGTGTAAGGAGCATGTCCTTGGTGTGGTAGAAATGGATGTGCATCAGAGTATCCCGAGGTACTTCTGCGGGTAGGTGAGGAGGTTTTGGGAGGCGATGGATGCGATCGATGGTCATCTCGATCGGTGGGAGATCTGGGAGAAGTGTTGAGATCAACTTCCTAGCGTAGGAGTTGAGATCTGCTGGTAGGATAGTTTCAGGGATTCCTCTTATCTTGATATTTTGGCGCCATGAGCGATCTTCAAGATCCGCCATTTTGGCACGCACCCAGCGGTGTTCTTCTCTGGTGTGGTCATGTGCGTTTACCAGGTCATTATCTGTCATGACGCTCATCTGCTTTTCAATAATCCCCACTTTCTGCCCTGTGTGCAGCATTTCTGTTTTAAATGCTGTAAACATTGAAGAAATGTCAGACTGGAGGGAGCTGTGAAGTGACATCAGCATTTCTTTCAGCATAGTGTCTATGACAGGCTGATTTGTAGTAGGGAAGGCTGCTATGGGGGAAGCTGCAGAAGGCTGTGTGAGGAAATTTTCTAATGCAGGCCGTACCTCCTGGGACTGATCCGCTGTATCCAGTCGCATCCTTGCTTTTGCAGGGCTGTTGGAGGTGGATGAGGGGCCTGAGGATAGCTGGGAGCCTGACGAGTTGTGCTGGGCTGAAATGGAGGATTCTTTATCATCAGGCATGTCAGTGTAGGAATCCTCTGTGTGCTGTGCGGTGCCACCACGGCCATCTTGGATTTTATCTCCCTGAAGGAAGATGAGGAAATCTGTGATTTTTGTGGGAATCCTGTATTCTTTCCTCTTTCTAGAGGTTCCGGTCTGGTTCCCCAGGTTGTGGGGGTCTGAGGATTGCATTTTGTGGGGTCTGAGGCAGTGATTTGAGGTCCGGTTCTCCGTTCAGTGCAGGAGCTGTGAGATCAGGCTTCCATTCAGCTTGGCAGCTAGCCACACCCCCCTCGCAATTACAATTTTTGATGCAATACTTTGCAGCAGGGCTTGTTCCTGTGTTCCAACTAGAGTATCTGTGAGGGGTTGCAGTGTTGTGGCACCAGCACCAGTGCCTAAGGTACAATTTTTCAGCCCCTGTTCAACAGGGGCATGTACTTACAATTCTTGATCTAATATTTCACAGCAGGGCCCGTTTCTGCGCCCACCAAGAGTGAGTGAGGACTTACAGTGTTGTGGCACCAGCACCACCACCACCACCAAAGGCCCAATTTTTCTGCCCCTGTTCAACAGGGGCATGTAATTACAATTCTTGATCTAATATTTCACAGCAGGGCCCTGAGAGAGCTTACAGTGTTGTGGCCACAGCAACACCTAAGGCCCAAATTTCTGCTGAGTATATAGGGCAGGCCCCTACTTTCAAACATCCAACTTACAAACTACTCCTACTTGCAGATGGAAGGAGACAACAGGAAGTGAGATGAAATATACCCCTAAGAAGGGAAATTCTCTTCTGTAAGAGTTAATATGGGAAAAACATGTCTCCTTTCCATTGAGGCTTTATCACCAATCCTTGTTTCACAAAAAAACCCAAATTTTCAAAAAACATTTGTCATTGGGACAAAAAGTGAGGTGAAATCTTCTGAAGAGGAGCACAGACAGCAAAACAAATGTCACAGGGGTGATAACCCTTCCCTATGTTTTCCATACTTGATTTGATTGTAGCCGTATTAGTGCAATTGTGACAGAGAAAATTGAGTACTGTCCGTGATACTTTTTTTATTTGCACTAACATACAATTTTTCAGGACAAGCTTTCGGGGTATGTCCCCTTCTTCAAGGTCCAAGCAGTACTGACTCACAAATTTTTAAGCTCTCTCTCAGAATGTGAGGCCTTAGTCCTCTCCAAAGGCCTCACATTCTGCCCAACCACCAAATTGGATAAATTACAAGTATGGTCAGATATGGAGGAATTCTTTAGGAGACTAAGGCTCAAAGAATATTTTGACAGTAAGGAAAGGAATCCTAGGACAATAGGAGATTACAAAAGGAAAAAGAACAGCAACTTCACACCTCCACAAGGACGCAACCCCAAACTGGATACCTATATTGACAGCTTCAGGCTGCGAGTTACATCCCTGATATCCACCCAGCAAAAGAAAATATTATACAACCTTTCACCACTGGAGCGAAGAGCTGTACATGATCTGCGCAATAATCAGGCCATAACCATCAAACCAGCAGATAAAGGGGGAGCAGTCGTTGTGATGGATACAGACAAATATATACAAGAGGGCCAGAGGCAGCTGGCAAATACTACTTACTACAAAAAACTGGATTATAATCCGACCCAGGATTTTACTCAGCAATTAAAAGATCTTATTGCGACAATACCAAGCCACCTACATTCAGAACTCATCAATGCGATTCCGGATAATCCAGAAATTGGAGACTTCTACATGCTGCCCAAGATCCACAAGCCAGGAAATCCAGGCAGACCCATTATAACAGGTATGAATACACTTACCGAACATATCTCAGGCCTTGTAGAAAACATGTTAAAACCTTTAGTCATGAACACTGCAAGTTTCCTGCAAGACACCACTGATTTTCTGAACAAGCTTAACAATATACAACAATTACCACCTAATACACTTCTAGTCACTATGGATGTAGAATCTCTGTACAGTAACATCCCTCACAAGGATGGGTTGGCAGCATGTCACAGATTCTTATCATCCTCACCAGACCACAAATACACTGCTGAGGATGTGACACGGCTCATTGAATTCATTCTTACACACAACTACTTCACTTTCAATAATGACATCTATCTCCAGTGTATGGGTACTGCTATGGGAAGCAAAATGGCACCCCAATATGCAAATTTATTTATGGCTGACCTGGAGGACAAATTTCTGAACAGCATACAACAAAAGCCATACAGATATTATCGCTATATTGATGATATATTCATGATATGGACTGAAGGTGAAGACAATCTAAACCAATTCTTCTCATTGATCAACACTTTTCACCCATCTATCAAACTAAAAATGGACTATTCGAACACACATGTCAACTTCCTGGACACTACAGTATACATCAGGGATGACAAGCTACACACGTCGATATACAGAAAACCGACTGACCGATGCAGCTATCTTCATAGTTCCAGTTTTCACCCACAACACACCAAACGGGCCATCATACACAGCCAGGCCATCAGATACCACCGAATTTGTTCAGACCCAGAAGACAGAGATAAACATCTCAGAACACTGGCAGATTCCTTCCATAAGAAAGGTTACAAAGACAAAACCATCAACAACAGCATTAACACAGCCTTGAAAACCCGAAGAGAAAATCTCCTCCAATACACAGAGAAAAAAACAAATAACCGAGTACCTCTAGTCACCACATACAACCCAGCACTTGAAGGGATCAAAAAGATAATCAAAGATTTACAACCCATTATAACAGAGGATGAAACTCTGAAAGGAATATTCCAACAACCCCCATTATTGGCTTTCAGACAACCACCCAACCTCAGACACAAACTAATCAGCAGGAAACTTCACTCTGATCATGAAGTCACAAATAATGGAAGCAAACCCTGCAATAAAAAACGCTGCAAACTATGCAACCAGATACATTTATCCAAAAGTGTTACACACACAAATGGGACCTTCAATATCATGGGATCTTACAGCTGTACCTCAAGTAATGTTGTGTACCTCATCCAATGCAAAAGGTGCAGCAAAGGATCTTATGTTGGTGAAACAGGACAGAAGTTGCAAGCGAGGATGAATTTGCACAGACATACCATCAAAGAACATAAAGAAGACAGTTTATGCACACCTGTGGGACATCATTTCTCACAATCGGACCACACTATAGAAGACCTCAATGTCTTAGTTCTTAAAGGGAATTTCAGAACTATCCAGGAAAGGAAAACGTTTGAACTAAGAATGATACTTCTTTTTGACACGAAGAATAATGGCCTGAATTTAGATATTGG
Organism: Aquarana catesbeiana; assembly: GCF_042186555.1. NCBI lineage: Eukaryota > Metazoa > Chordata > Amphibia > Anura > Ranidae > Aquarana > Aquarana catesbeiana. Next base: position 215,305,359 of record NC_133325.1, on the reverse strand, counting down.
TTTCCTTACACATTATGCTAAAGTTTTACGGCCGCTCTGTGACTAGCATCCCCCCCCCCCATTCCCCCCTAGCTCTCCCTCTGTCTTATCTATCTCACTAACTCTGCTGCTATCTTTATTACCATTGATTTGTATGTGTTTGGTTTTCTCTTTTTTTTTTTTTTTTTTCTCCTTTAACATTCTGCTTAGGACCCCACATTCTGCTTAAAAATTTGTGAGTCAGTACTGCTTGGACCTTGAAGAAGGGGACATACCCCGAAAGCTTGTCCTGAAAAATTGTATGTTAGTGCAAATAAAAAAAGTATCACGGACAGTACTCAATTTTCTCTATGTTTTCCAAAAAGCTTAAAATAGATTTTTGGTTGGAGCTAAACACATTAAAAATGTACTTGTTCAAAATTACAATTAGATTCTACTTAACAACAAACCTACAGTCCCTGTCTTGTTTGCACCGCCTGTATACTGCTGTTCAGAGTACAGAGCCTGTATATTGCTGTTTCCTTTTTTAATTTGGGTGCGGGGTTCCCCTTAATATCCATACAAGACCCAAAGGGCCTGGTAATGGGCTAGGGGGTACCCATGCCGTTTGTCTCACTGATTTTCATCCATATTGCCAGGACCCGACATTACATTAAAGCCGCAAGCAGTTTTAAATGACTTTTTTCCTTTAAAAATGACATTTTGTGCAGGGACTGTTCTAAGCACGGGAAACACACGTCACTTTACAGGCATACTATAGACACCCCCCAGGTACGAGATTTAAAGGAATATTTCACTTTTTTTTTTTTACTTTAAGCATCATTAAAATCACTGCTCCTGAAAAAACAGCAGTTTTTAAAAGTTTTTTTTGCATTGATACATGTCCCCTGGGGCAGGACCTGGGTCCCCAAACCCTTTTTAGGACCATACCATGCAAATTAGCCTTTAAAATGAGCACTTTTGATTTCGAACGTTGGAGTCCTATAGACGTCAATGGGGTTCTAACGTTCATGTGAATTTATGGTCCGTTCGCAGGTTCTGGTGCGAACCGAACCAGGGGATGTTCGGCTCATCCCTACCCTAGAGCAACAATTATTGTTTTTTTCTAAAAGTGAGAGGAGCCTGAGAGACATGTATACCCTGAACAAGACTTTTAAAGGCTTCTTTGAGACACTTTGCTACCAAAGGACATTGCATATTTTTATGTCATTTAAATTAAAAAAAATGAGCTAAAAAAAAAATCCTTCTCAGTTTTGTCTTTTTTCTGTTATTTCAGAAAACATCTGTGTATATTGTAGCCAAAAGTGCAAAATAAATTAAAATACATCTATGAAACAATTGAGTGCTGTTGTGATACTTTTTATTTGCACTAACATCCAAATTTTTAGGACAAGCTTTTGGGGTGTACCCCCTTCTTCAAAGAGTACTGCTTGGACTTTGAAGAAGGGGGAACACTCTGAAAGCTTTTCCTAAAAAATGTATGCTAGTGCAAATAAAAAAGGTATCATGAACAGTACTTAATTGTTTCTGTTGCAAGTGCATTAGTACAGCTATAATAACCTCAAGCACAATAAGTCTATGAAAACAGAACCCTTCACCTGGAAAATAATTGACAGCAGTAACCATTATTTTCTAGCTATACATGATTGGTGTTTGTCTGGCTTGCAAGTTTGTGGTTTAGAACAATGTTTCTCAACTCCAATCCTCAAGTACCCCCAACAGGTCATAGTTTCAGGATTTCCCTCAGATGAAACGGCTGTGGTAATTACTAAGGCAGTGAAACTGATTAAATCACCTGTGCAAAATAATGGTAAGCCCGAAAACATGACCTGTTGGGGGCACTTGAGGACTGGAGTTGAGAAACATTGGTTTAGAACATATAACAGTGAGTATAAGAGGTGAATCCACCAAAAATACTATTGCAAAAAGAATCCTGGTGATATCTTTGCCTACAACAGTGGCATCCATGGGAATCAATGAGGATGTTTTGTATATGGGATTGTATGAGTAAAAAAAAATCTGTTGAATGTTTCTCTATTGTTTCTAGTCTTGTGATTTGGCTGATTTTTTTGGTAAGTATCAGCACTTGTCTGTCTTTTCTATGGATTCACACATCCTTTCACCCTTTTATTCTCCATGCTTCCTTGTTGTTCACTGTTTTTATTGCATGACTCTCACTCTCATTTTCTTTGTCACTATGCCTTTTAGAGTTTCTTTTCTGACTTTCTGTTGGTACTTCTTGGACTAATATACCATAATAACCTTGATAACATGTGTGTATTTATTTTTCAGCATAGCAAAACACAGCATGGCAATCATTGTCCCTCTACATCCCATTATCACTATTGGATATATATATATATATATATATATATATATATATATATATATATATATATATATATATATATATATATATATATATATATAAATTATTTATTTTAGGCTTCACATGTTGAGGTAACTTTAGCTACTGTATGTGTTTCTACAATACAAACTGCAGTGCTAGCATTAATTCTGCTTGATCTCCAGTTAGGCTCGATTCACACCTATGCATGTTGCTTTTGGGCGTTTTTTGAGGTTTTTTTTTCATGCTTGCCACGTTTTTGAGCAGCGTTTTTGTAGCGTTTTTGCCGCGTTTTTGCCGCGTTTTTGCCGCGATTTACGTTTTGCGTTTTTTTTTTCATTTTTTTTTTACAGTCTTAAAAAAAAATTACAAAAAAAAAATAAAAAAAATAAAATAAAAAAAAACCGGCAAAAACGCACCAAAAACGCACCAAAAACGCTGCAAAAACGCTGCAAAAACGGTGCACTTACGTTTTTGATGCTTGTCCATTGAAATCCATTACATGCAAAACGCTGCTTTTTGCATGAAAAAAAGTCCCCGACCCTTTCCAAAAACGCAGAGATACAAAAAAGCATTGATGTGAACATGTTCCATAGGAACCCATGTTAAAAAATTCCCATGCATTTCTGCAAAATGCAAAATGCATCAAAAAACGCGCTAGTGTGAATGGAGCCTCAAAGTGTAAACCATTACCTTCATTAAAGAAAACTCAGCAGACAAATGACCTCACAGATACAGAGGTCAATGTGTGTCTTAAGTATACATATTGAATATATGAATCTAACAATATTGCAGCATCGGGTGTTCAATAACCAATATGAGAAATCTGTTACCATATTTTCTGTGACTCCTCAGAAGGACCTCAGGTGATAAGAGGTCAATATGGGCTTACATGGAAAAAATCAACAACATTTGATTATCTGCCAAGGCCTGTGTTATATAAAAGCTATCCACAAACTCCCAATGTCTTTAAGGGGAGTAAAATAAGTCACCATAAAAAGAAAAAATATATGCTTCAATGGTACAGCAAAAGGGACTTTGCAAGTCATTCCCAATAGCTTGCAAGAAGACCAATGTACACGTCCTTAGACAATATTGTGCAAACTACAGCACTAGGAGTGAGAGACAGGTGTAAATCATAACTATAATTACAAAAAAACTCACTAGAAGGGATAGACCCCACAATAATGTGTGTTATATGTATAAATATGACAGTATTGCAACACCAGGAGTGAAGCAACCAAGGTGAAAATCCTCTGCCACACCATGTACAATGGAGCAACTGACTTGATAAAAGGTCATAAGAAGTCAATATATGCTTATGTGGAATTAATCTACTTCTTTAGGTTATCTACTAAGGCATGTGTTTTTTATTCCGGAAGCTGTCCACAAACTTCAGATGTCCTTAGGGCAAATATGTCTCAAAAATCACCACAAGAAGCAAAAAAAAACCTCATTAAAGGAACACATAAGATCCAATTAAAAAGAAGCCTTTGTTATTAAGAAACAACAGTGCTAGCACTCTAGTAACCAAAAGTAACAACTCCACCATCCATAACCACTGCCCTACATAGATTTCGTCTAAAAAGAAGTCTTCAGGGGCCACATACACAAACTCTTTTTCTACATTAGTGGTACAACTTACCTTTCTCTGAAAAGTGATCCATGGTGGATTGCTTTCAGGGGACAGTATAGCAGCAGCTGACAGGCGTTCAGGAGATGCTACCAATTCTACTGTATTTTTTGTTTAATAATTGTTTATTTAAGAATAATATAAGAAAAAAACAGAGTAGACGTATAACATATGATATACAATCTTATGAGTGAAATACAAAGGTTTCAATGTGCACATAATCTCGGCATATAGCGATAATCCAATAATTGCCCCTGTAAATGCAGGAAGGGTTAAACAGACAAATGTAGCCATTGACTGAGCAGAGGCTTATTACTTATGTGAACATAATATTCGATCTAGGGAGTGGGATTGTAACTAAATAAAGCAAGAAAATAAAGAAAGAGAACAGCGAGAAAGATAGAGAGAAGTTAGGTATGGGAAAGAAAAGAAGAAAGGAAGGTAGGGATGAGAGAGAGGCTATAGATTGGGATAAGGAGGGGGTGTTTGGCATGCGTGTCGTCATGTTTTAGGGAAATAGTACCAATTACTAGGGATAAGCTTCGAGTTTGAGTCGAACTCATGTTCGACTCGAACATTGGCTGTTCGCAAGTTCGCCGAACAGCGAACAATTTGGGGTGTTCGCGGCAAATTCGAATGCCGCGGAACACCCTTTAAAAGTCTATGGGAGAAATCAAAAGTGCTAATTTTAAAGGCTTATATGCAAGTTATTGTCATAAAAAGTGTTTGGGGACCTGGGTCCTGCCCCAGGGGACATGGATCAATGCAAAAAAAAAAGTTTTAAAAACGTCAGTTTTTTCAGGAGCAGTGATTTTAATAATGCTTAAAGTCAAACAATAAAAGTGTAATATCCCTTTAAATTTCGTAGCTGGGGGGTGTCTATAGTATGCCTGTAAAGGGGCGCATGTTTCCCATGTTTAGAACAGTCTGACAGCAAAATGACATTTTCAGGTCTGGTATGGATATTAAGGGGAACCCCTGCCAAAATTAAAAAAAAAAAATGACGTGGGGGTCCCCCTAAATTCCATACCAGACCCTTCAGGTCTGGTATGGATTTTAAGGGGAACCCCACACCAAAAAAAAAAAAAATGGCGTGGGGTCCCCCCAAAAATCCATACCAGACCCTTATCCGAGCACACAACCTGGCAGGCCGCATGAAAAGAGGGGGGACGAGAGAGCGCCCCCCCTCCTGAACTGTACCAGGTCACATGCCCTCAACATTGGGAGGGTGCTTTGGGGTAGCCCCCCAAAACACCTTGTCCCCATGTTGATGAGGACAAGGGCCTCATCCCCACAACCCTGGCCGGTGGTTGTGGGAGTCTGCGGGCGGGGGGCTTATCGGAATCTGGAAGCCCCCTTTAACAAGGGGACCCCCAGATCCCACCCCCCCTGTGTGAAATGGTAAGGGGGTACAAAAGTACCCCTACCATTTCACTAAAAAACTGTCAAGAATGTTAAAAATGACAAGAGACAGTTTTTGACAATTCCTTTATTTAAATGCTTCTTCTTTCTTCTTTCTTCTATCTTCCTTCATCTTCTTCTTCTTCTTCTGGCTCTTCTGGTTCTTCCTCCGGCGTTCTCATCCAGCATCTCCTCCGCGGCGTCTTCTATCTTCTTCTCCTCGGGCCGCTCCGCACCCATGGCATGGAGGGAGGCTCCCGCTCTTCTCTTCATCTTCTTCTCTTCTTCATCTTCTTCTTCATCTTCTTCTTTTCTTCTCTTCTTCACTTCTTCATTTTCTTCTCCTGGCCGCTCCGCATCCAGCGTGAGTGGCTTTGTTCCCGCAGCTCCTCCAGCACAATGGGGAGCTGTCGGGAAACATTTGGTGCATTTTAACTGGGGTATAGTGCCATCTGGAAAGTAGTTTGTAGTTGACCTCTGCCATTTTTGAAGTGGGTGAGGAGACATGGGCAAGTTTTAGGACTTTATCTTTCAGAGTGTTTGAAAGGGGGGAGTCTAAATCTAATTCCCATTTAGCCAGGAAGTGCGGGTATGGGGGATTAGGGAGAACAGTAAGAGCTTTGTAAAATAATGAGATAACATGTAGGGGGGGGTCTTTTGGATGAAATATTTCTTCTATGCTATTTAGATCCTGTAAGCCTCTTAGCAGATGGGGAAAGGATCGCAAGAAGCATTTCAGTTGGTGAAAGCTCCACTTATCTAGAAATGTGATAGGTTTAGAGCAAAGGATCTCAGGAAGAGGTTTAATTATGTTATCATGGAGGACGTGGTGCAACAAGAGGGGTTCTCCTGAGGTCCAGGATTTAAATCCTGGGTCCAGTAGGCCTGGTAAAAAATAGTGGTGATTAAGGAGGGGCATCAAAGGGGAGTCGTACTTCCAGGAAAATTTCCTATATAAGGCATCCCAAATATCCAACGAGGACGTGGTGAGTGCTGAAGCAGTGTGAGTAATATTCCTGTAAGCACAGAGATCTACACCACTCAAAGAGTATTCTAGTTGCGCCCATAGTTTCGAGTTGACAGCATATTTCCAATCTGCCAGTCTAGATAGTATAACACCATGATAATATGTCTTAAAGTTTGGAAGTGCCAGTCCCCTAAAGCATTTAGAATGAAAGAGAACGTCTCTGGATATTCTGGGTGGCTGTTCCCCCAAACAAAGCGGGAGATCATCACTTGTAGAATAGTAAAGAACCCCACTGGTACGCACAGTGGGATCATCTGAAAAATGAATAGAATGCGAGGGAGTATGTTCATTTTAATGATGTTTATTTTCCCCAGCCAGGAGTGTGATAAGCTAGCCCATTTTCTTAGGTGCTCTCTGATACTATTTAACAGTGAGATGTAGTTATACTTGAAAAGGGAGTGCAGTTTAGGTGTGAGATACATACCCAGGTATTTCATGTGAGTCTGTTCCAATCTGAAGGGAAAGAAGGGTTTTAAAGAGGCTATCTCTGACCTGGGAAGGTTAATGTTCAGAATTTCAGATTTAGAGAGGTTTATTTTAAAGTTTGATATCGTTTGGAAGGTGGAAAATTCTGATATTAAGTTGGGTAGAGAGATACGAGGCCGTTGGATGAAGAAAAGTATGTAGTCGGCATAGGCGGCGTATTTGTGGGTTCTGTCACCTACTTGAATGCCTTGTATATTAATGTTGTGTCTAATTGTAGCTAGGAAGGGCTCTAAAGTAAAAGCAAAAAGGAGGGGAGAGAGAGGGCATCCCTGCCTAGTGCCATTGTGTAGGATGAAGGGATCACTCAGTGATCCGTTTATGCGAATTTGCGCAGAGGGAACAGAGTAAAGTGAAGAAATGCAGTGGTACATCCTTGGGCCTAATCCGAAATGATGCAGGGTCATCTTAAGGTTGTCCCAGTCCACCCTATCAAATGCTTTTTCAGCATCTGTGGAAAGGAGTAGGGTGGGTTGGGCACATCTTTGAACATATTGGATTAGGGAAATTGTCAACTGGGCAATAGGGGGAGTATGTGGTTAGCCATCACCTTGGCAAATAATTTAATGTCAGTGTTTATCAATGAAACTGGCCTGTAACTGCTGCATAGGGTTGGGTCTTTACCGGGTTTAGGTATAACAGTAATGTGTGCAGAAAGGGATTCCAGACGTAGGCCAGAGGTTTGAGAAATTGAGTTAGCATAGGCTGTGAGGTGAGAGAGTAAGATGTCTTGAAATGTTTTATAATAGAAGATATTAAACCCATCAGGTCCGGGAACTTTACCTGAAGGGGAGGATTTCAATGAAGCCTGGAATTATTCAACTGAGAAATCCGCTTCCATTTCCTTAAGGGCAGACCGAGATAATTTAGGGAGGTTTGCTGCCTTCAGATAGGAAAGCATGCGATTACGCCTCTCTGTTGGGGAGAGTGGGGATAGATCATTTGTAACGTTATAAAGATCTGCATAAAATTCCCTAAAGGCTTTGGCAATGTGTGGGGTTGCATGAACAAGTTCTCCTGTTGGGAGTTTAATTTTGGGAATAAATTACTTTGTTTGTTTAGCCTTAAGGGATCTAGCAAGTAGTTTGCTTGGTTTATTGCCCCACTTGTAGAATTTTTGTGATATGCGTTGGAATTTCCTTTTAGTGTCTAAATCTAGAAGGTTTTTCAGTTCTTCACATTTAAGTGTGAGGGCCTTGAGATGCCTGCTATGGAGAGAAAGTTTATGTTGTTTATCAAGATCAGTTATTTGTTGCAAGACCTGTGCAATTTGATGACCATGCTCCCTTTTTTTTCCTTGCACCGAGCTCAATTAGTCGGCCACTTACAGTGGCCTTATGAGCCTCCCATACAATAGGTGGAGAAGCCACGGAGGGGATGTTCTCTTTAAAGTATTGCATCAAGTGGGAGGCTAGTATGAAGACTTCAGTTTGATTAGAGTGAAGAGAGTCATTAAGTTTCCAGTTATTGGTGCTACGAGTTAAGGTGGGCATGGTCATTCGCATTGTCACAGGTGCATGGTCAGATAAAGTTGCGATTCCTATATGAGTAGAATTGAGGAGAGGGAGATGGAAGTGGTCTAAAAATATATTATCTATTCTAGAATAAGACTGGTGTGTCGTGGAGAAGTATGAGAAGTCTTTATCCTTAGGATGGAGCAGGCACCAGACATCTATTAATTGATGGTCTAGGAGCCTTTTTTAACAAAAGCTAAGTGTTTAAATGATATGTTCGAGTGGCCCTGGGACGTTGCCCCTCGACCATTGTTGGGTCGAGGGGCATGTTTATGTCACCCGCAAGTACAATAATACCTTTAGCAAATTGTGATAATTTAGTGAGGGTTTGTGAAAAAAAGGTTGGTTGATTCTGATTAGTTCAATAGACATTTGCGAACGTACATTGGGTGTTGCATATGAAGCCCTTAAGAAAGAGAAAGCGACCATAATCATCTGCTAGTATATCAGATAGGTGAAAAGATACCACACTACTGAAACCAATGGCAACACCCTTGGCCTTGTTGGTGTCGGAGAGGCTGTAGTACCACTGTGGAAAGTGGGGTGAGGTCAATCTGACAGGTGTGGTGTGGGTTAAATGCGTTTCCTGAAGGAAGGCAATAGAGCAAGCGGTTTGCCTCAGTTCGCGTATTACTTGGTGTCGTTTAGCAGCGACATTAAGACCCCAGACATTATAAGATGTAATTGTTAGAGTAGCCATTGGTATAGCCTAAGCTTCCACGCATGCCAACGGGGAGGGGGGAAAGAAGGGGAGGGGTGGGAAAAGATAGTTTGAAGGAGTAGAAGAAAAGAAATAGAACACATATAGAGAACAAGTACATGCATTAACACAATTGTGGGAAATACAAATAGGACACGCAGAAATCTGCAGTGGTCCCTGTGGGGAGAGAAAGAATGGGCAGCCATTCAGTACTCTAGAGAGAGCTCGGATGAAAAACCCTATGGGCAGCCCGATCTCACCAACCCCAAAAGGGAGGGGAGTGGGGAATGCACTAGGGAAGAGGCGTGAAGGAGCAATGCACCCCGCCAGCATTTGGCCTGTTAATAAAATACATTATAATTATATGTAATGAGCACCAGCAAAAAAAAAAAAAAAATTAAACAAAAATAAAAGTAAAAAGGAAGGTTATGAGAATCAAGGCAATAACAACAACAGCAATTTGAACCTTACAAACCCTGCAAGAAAATGTGCAGCTGAACCAAATGGGTCCAGAAAAACTGAAATTTTAAAATGGGGATACCCGTAATAGATGAATGTCAGGTCTGCTTCCTCTAAGCCGGTAAGGCTGAAAAAGAGTTCCGAGACTCCGACCAAAGCATATTAAACATTGAAAAAATGGGTATCAGCATACAAAAACAGGGATGAGTGGAAAAAGACATATCTCAGCCATGATTTTGTGCCGATCCTGGGATTGACGTCCACCTTTTCTTTGACTGAGTTTTCCGCCAAGGGGGATCCAAGGGATTTGAGAATTTTGGGATGGGGTCCTGCCAATTCAGGAGCTCTAAAGGTGGAAGATTGAGATCCTGTAAAAAAGTAGAGAGATCCTTGGGTAAACAAAGAGTGTGGGATCGGCCTTTTTTGGTGGCAATCAAGCAAGCTGGAAAACTCCATCTGTACGTAATCCCGTCTGTGCGCAGGCGGTGGTCAGGAAATATATTAATGACTGCTCCATCAAAGTTAATGTTAGGAGTGTTCCGCATTTTTGTCATGATGGCATTTTTGTCTTCAAAGTAGTGCAAGCGACATATGACATCTCTGGGTTGGTCTGAGTTTGCATTGCGAGGGCGAAGAGCACGGTATACACGATCAAATCGCAGTGGGTCAGTGACAGGATTTCCCAAAATTGTGTTGAAAATTCCTCAGATCGATGGCTCTAGGTCATTGTCTCTGGTTGCCTCTGGTAGTCCTCTGATACGAAGGTTATTTCTACGGTTATGGTTCTCGAGATCTCCGAGTTTGTAGAGAGAGGCACGGTGAGCAAAGGCAAGCTGGGTAACAGTCTCCTGTAATTCTTTTATGGCTGATGCTTGGAAGTCCTGACGCTGTTCAGTTTCTTCTACTCTGACCAAAAGGTGGGACATGTCAGTTCTCACAGCGGTAATTTCTTTCTTAATGGATTTCTCCAAGCTGTGGAACATTCCAGCAAGTTCTTTTTTAGGTCCACTCATCAGCGTGGTCATTTCTGAGCCAGCGGGGGATCCAAGATCATCCATGAGATCTGAGCAGTATGATGAGGCAGGGTAACTTTCCCTCATGGAGGCAGCGTGGGAAGAGGGAGAAACGCTCGGTCTTGAGGTTCTGGCCTGTCCACTGCGTGCACCAGCTAAATATTGCTGGATGGAGCCGGAGGCAACCGTGTGGGAATTCAAACCCTTTCCGGATCTTTTGCCTAGTGTGGAGCGGGTTTCAGGTGTCTTGGTGGGCATAGCTGGAGCTGTAAGGCCGGTAGCTGGGCAGGGCACCTCTCACTTACATCTATTCACATGCTCATTGCTGCCGCAAATCCACCACCAAATGTGGCAAACAATTGCAAATGAGGCCCCTTAAGCTACTGTGGGAGATGGTTATCAGCCTCAATATGCACTAGTCCCGGAGGGGGGGAGCCATGCGGCCGGTGGAGTAAAGAAAAGAGGAATAGAGAGGGGTGTACTAGGAGCAGCAAGATGGCTGCCCACTTCCAGGTCTAGGCCAAAGCCGCGGACTTTCCTGTCAGTGACAGCCGGCCGGGCAGGCTCCGCTCTTCACAGGACACATGATACACTATTTGGGCTCAAGTGTTGCAGCAGGTTAAGGTCTTTACATGGGACGTCAGTGTGGGGGAGAGCTGCTACTCACTGTGTCCGGGAGGTAGAAGGGATCGGGCCTGGAGGCCGCAAGATGGCGTCCGGTCACGGGAATCCGGAGCAGGAGGACGGGATCCGCAGGCAATTCACCTCCTCCGTCCTCTTGGCTTACGATCTCCGACAATGCGGCCGCCAGCCAGCCAGGGCAAAGTGTCCGCCTGCTCCCCGGACCACAGGAACGATAGGCGGAGGGCTCCGAATGGCAGCAGGGCCCAAGATGGTGGCGGGCGTCCTCGGTGCGGGTCGGGCTGTAGGCCCAGATCAAGTTCAGGCAGCCAAATCCAGTAAAGGCCCCTCCGGGATTATAGCAGGGGGAATCTAGGAGGCAGAACTGGTGCGATGGAGTCTCGCAAAGGTGAGGTAGGGTCGGGATGGCAGTGGATTCACTTTGCCTGTGTGGAGCTCAGCATCCACAAGTCGTTCCCGATACACGTCCAGACACGCCAATTCTACTGTATTTGTGGGGTCTATCTGTCTGTTGAGTTTTCTGTAATGAAAGTTATGATTTATAAATGATTAGGGGATTAAGAAGTCTCACTTCTAGTGTTTTAAAATATTGACCAACTACTTGTAAATTGGTCTGTACTATTGGAGCATATATATTTTTATGGTGATTTCTGAGGAAATATTCACTTTAAGGACATCAGGAGTTTGCGGGTAGATTCTGGATATAACACAAGTCTTGGTGGATGATCTAAAGTGGATTTATTCCGCAACAGCTCATATTGACCTCTTAGCACATGGAGTCCTTATAACCATTGAGTTGATGCTCACAGAGGATGTGGAGAAAGATATCTCATCTTGGTTGTCACATACCCAATGCCATAAAATTGTTAATTTATATATTTACCACACATGTTGAACACTTTATCTGTGGGGTTTATTCATCTGGTGAATTTTCCTTATCGAAGACAATGGCTTATTCTTTAACTGGAGATCAAGAAGTCTCACTTCAAGCACTGCCATTCACTTTTGGGAGAGGAGCTTAGTTGTGTCCTGGATGACATGGTCACATCAAAATAATGTCATTTGGAGATGTGGCTTATTCACACTCCAGATAACATTCAATGGACAGAGACATGGGTCTCTGCCTTTTGTTTGGAGACATCCTCTGGCATAATTAACACAATACGGTCTATTTAAGGAACCTACACTGGGCATTCCAGCAGTTCCTGATGAATTTACTTTGCCATGATATGTGTGAGACATTGGTCTATTGGTTTATCTTTTTCTTTGACTGGCTATTCCTTCTTTCATCTTCCTAGGTTTGCATTGACCTCTAGTGAATACATACATATTTTCTCTTCAGCTCAGCTCTGATTTTTTTTTGTAATATATATATATATATATATATATATATATATATATATATATATATATATTTTTTTTTTTTTTTGCACGATACAAAACCTGCACAGATATAGGGCATACACACGGTCAGACTTTGTTCGGACATTCCGACAACAAAATCCTAGGATTTTTTCCGACGGATGTTGGCTCAAACTTGTCTTGCATACACACGGTCACACAAAGTTGTCGGAAAATCCGATCGTTCTGAACGCGGTGACGTAAAACACGTACGTCTGGGCTATAAACGGGGCAGTGGCCAATAGCTTTCATCTCTTTATTTATTCTGAGCATGCATGGCACTTTGTCCGTCGGATTTGTGTACACACGTTCGGATTTTCCGACAACGGATTTCGTTGTCGGAAAATTTTATCTCCTGCTCTCCAACTTTGTGTGTCGGAAAATCCGATGGAAAATGTCCGATGGAGCCCACACATGGTCAGAATTTCCGACAACACGCTCCGATCGGACATTTTCCATCGGAAAATCCGACCATGTGTACGGGGCATTAGTATGGGTATGTTTATCAATTTTGTTATTGCTTTGCACAAACAGGTGCACAGACAGAAATAAAAGCATTCATGTGTTTCAATCCCTCTTTATGATATCCAAAACCAAAAAAGTTTTGCCTTTATTTTAAATTATATTTTGAATAGTTTTGCATGATATGATTTGAACCCCAATGATATTAAATTCTTAATGTATGATATGCTGACTAAGGCTGTTGGGGCAACACTTAGTGAGTTTTTGGAGATGAGTATTGTAGTATATATGAAAATTGTAAAAACTGCAACCATGTTTGCACATAAAATGTATATGTAATACAGAAAAAAAAAGCATACAACTAGAATATGGCAAGAAACATTTGCAAAATCAAACCTAAGGAAAAGGCTTGTAAAAGCAGTGTGACAAAACTGAGAGCTACATTCTGGATTTATGACTGGGTTTCTAGCATTACACCTGTGTGTATCTCCATTTTGCAATCTTTGCCTTGTTTTGGTTTGATCTTTTTTCTTGACCAACTACATCATCAGGCTCTTGATATTCCGGAGTCCTAACTCTACTGCCATGATTTTGTCCTTATTCATTCTAGCACAGTCCTAGTAGCTTTCAGCTTTCATTTCTTACAGCTTTCTTTAAGGATCTATTGGAGCTTTTATATTGTCTCTGTCAATTTTGTTTGCTATGACAGCATCTGTGAATTCTGTTCTGTTATAGAAAATTACTTTTATATGAAATGACTTTTTACTTACAGACACTACTGCAAGTGTCTTCCCTGTTTCCCCTCATCAAATAAAGCGTGTCAGTCTAACGAGCATTACTCTTACAATGTAAATAAAATTCATATCTCATGTAGTATTTAGAATGTTGATCATTCCAGTACATCTGACAGAATGCTACAGTGTTCATTGCTATGGGATGTGCTTTGTCCCCAGTCTCTCTGATGTTCTTTGAAGAGCAGAGATTCACATTCAAAGCTCCACTTGAATAATTAAATGAACTGTGATAAAGGTCTGGAGCTCACAAGTGACTTCTTGTGAATACTGTTGACATCTTGCCTAGGACTCATGTCTGCTTACATCTTTAGAATCACATACAGTATCTTTTCCCTGTTTTGCTAAACCCCTTAGTGCTCTGCTCATACATAAAATGTGTACTAAAATGCTCAATATAAGGACTTATTATATAACATTATTATCGTGATTAATATAATTATCAACAGAAATGTGGTAAAGCTAATGTTATGTGATGATAAAATAATATGCCATGGTTTTAAATGAATGTTGGTGTGCAAACAATGAAAAGTATATTTTTGTTCATTTTAAAAAGGTTTGGAATATTTTTCTTATTACTGATATATGTGATGGATAACAATTACACATGTTGTTGTTTTTTTAGAACTGAGAAAATCTTAAAAAGAACATTTTAAAGTTTGAAAACAATGCAATAGGAGATCTTTTTTTCAGTTTATGACTTTCCTATACACTGAAGGTATAGAGCAGAAATTCCATATCTTTTCATTAAAAGTTGCACAATCAGCAGCTGCAACCAATGACTGCAGCATTGATTTGTTTATACAATGCAGCACCATCAGAATACAATGGTGCAGCGTGGAGGTTTCCCCCATCCTCAAATGTGTGGATGAGAGAGTGGGTTCACGCTTTTTCATAAAGCCCTCTGGCTAAATGAAAAAAATCTGAACCATGTATTGCCAGCTTTAGAAAACACCCTAGAAAAAAAACCTTGTTTCTTACTGTGCAAAAGTTTTGGCACGTGTGAAGAAATGCTGGAAAGTAAGAATGATTTTAATGATTTAATTAATATATATTTTAATTGCTTATTTTTATAAATTTACATAATACAAAGTGAGTGAATAGAAGAAAAATCAAATCAATATTTGGTGTGACTACCCTTTGGTTTCAAACAAGCATCAATTCTTACACAAAGTCAGGGATTTTGTAGGATTAGAGTCAAGTGTATGATAAATCAATTATACCAAGCAGGTGCTAATGATCATCAATTTCCTATGTAGGTTGAAACAGTCATTAACTGAAATGGAAAATGGCTGCTTAGATGGGGTTGTGGTAGCTGTTTCATGTAACAAGTCATACACCATGCCAAGACTGGGCACAGTAACAAGATACAAGGTAGTTATACCTCATCAGCAAGGTCTCTCCTAGGCAAATATTTCAAAGCAGACTGGGGTTTTAAGATGTGCTGTTCAAACTCTTGTGAAGAAGCACAAAGAAACAGGCAACATTGATGCAGTGGTCGGCCAAGAAAACTTAATGCAGCAGATGAAAGACACATCATGCTTATTTCTTTTTGACAGTAAAAGATATCCAGCAGTGCCATCAGAACAGAACTGGTGAAAATCAGTGATAGCCAGGTGCACCCACCTACTGTCTGGAAAAGTCTGGCCAGAAGTGGTCTTCATGGAAGAATTTAAGTAAAAAAAAGCCATACCTCTGACTTAGAAACAAGGCTAGGTTACTCAGCTATGCATAAAAACATAGGAACTGGGGTGCAGAAAAATGTCAGCCAATGTTTTGGATTGAGTCAAAACTCGAAATATTTGGTTGTAGCAGGAGGCAGTTTGTTTGCCGAATGTCTGGAGAGCAGTACAATAATGAGTGTCTGCAGGCAACAGTGAAGCATTGAAGTGGAGGTTCCTTGCAAGTTTGGGGCTGCATATCAGGATCAATAGTTTCCTCAATGATGAGAAATACAGGCAGATACTTATCCATTATGCCATACCATCTGGGTGCATGTAAATTTATTCTGCAGCAGGACAATGACTCCAAACATGCAGCCAATGTCAATAAGAACTGTCTTCAGCATAAATAGGAACAAGGAGTCCTGGAAGCAATGGTTTGATCCCCATATAGCACTGATTATCATCGAGTCTGTCTGGATAGAGGCGTTACTAGAACCTTCAGGGCTCTGGCGCAGGAAAACAAGAAGGGCCCCTCTGACCCCCCCTTCCATCCAAAATGAAATTTTAAAGAAAAAAACAGAGTCAAATCTCATATAAATAAACCTGCGGTTGCAATTGCCAGCACCCAGCTATTTAAAAAAGAAAGAAAAAACAGTGTGCCCCCCAGTCCATACCAGGCCCTTATCCAAGCATGCAGCTTGGCAGGTCAGGAAAGGGGGGGCAAGCGAATGCCCCCCTCCTGAAACATACCAGCCCACATGCCCTCAACATTGGGGTGTGCTTTGGGTCAGGGGTGCCTCCCACCCCAAAGCACCTTGTCTCCATGCTGATGGGGAGAAGGGTCTCATCCCCACAACCCTGGGCTGTGATTATGGGGGTCTGCGGGCGGGCGGCATGGGGGGACCCCTAGATCCCATACTATGTAAATGAGTATGGGGTATGGAGTGTCTGGGTTTCTGTTTGACAGTTTTTATAAAGGTAAGGGTGGGGCCACCTGGTGATGTCACCAGGTGGCACCTCCCCCTAGTGACGGCACCCACTCAGCATGCACCGATTGGTGTGGTGCCACAAGGTGACATCGCCAGGTGGCTCTGCCCTTACCTATATAAGAACTGTCAAATGGCAAGCCAGCCATTCAGCGGTTTGCCTCCACAGCAGGTGGAGCTTTTTTTTTTCGGGTCGGCAGCAGTTTTTAATAAAGGAATTGTCAAAAAACGTATCTGTGTTTTTATTACTTTATGACACTTTTTTGGTGAATGGGTAGGGGTACTATGTACCCCATACTCATTCACATGGGGGGATCTGGGGGCCCCTTGTTAAAGGGGGCTTTCAGATTTCTAATAAGCCCCTGCCTACAGACCAACACAACCACAGCCCAGGGTTGTGGGGAAGAGACCCTTGTCCCCCCCAACATAGGGACAAGGTGCTTTGGGGTTGGGGGCTATGACTCAACGGTTGTTATGGATACCACAGCCAGCTTCCCAGCTCTGCTGCTTAACAACCAGTTTTTACTGCTCCCTGATTGGGCAAAACTTTGTCCAATTTAGGGAACAGAATGCACTGTGCGTTGCAGGGCGTTTGGCGGAGCTTCACCCAGCAAATGTCCTGCAAATTAGGGTTTTCCCTGAATGGGGCAAACAGTCAATGTTCAACGTGAACTCATGCTCGGGCTGAACCGTTCACCCAACACTAGCCCTGATTATCAGTGCAGCCTATCAGTGCCGCCTATCAGTGACGCCTATTAGTGCTGCCTATCAATGCCACCTATCAGTGCTGCCTATCAGTGCCGCCTTTCAGTGCCCATCAATTCCGACTATCAGAGCTCATCAATGCCACCTATCAGTGCTCATCAATGCTGCCCATCAGTGCCCATCAGCACAGCCAATCAATGCTGTCTATCAGTGCCCAGCAATGCCACCTATCAGTGCCCATCAGTGCAGCCTACCAGTGCTCATCAAAGCCGCCTATCAGTGCCCATCAATGCAGCCTATCAGTGCTGCCTATCAGTGCTCATCAATGCCCATCAGTGCCGCCTATCAATATCACCTATCAGTGCTCATCAATGCTGCCTATCAGTGCCCATCAGTGCAGCCTAAAAGTGCCTCATTGCACAGATGGGAGAGGAGAGAAGAAGTCTGCTTCTTCTCCTTGTGTCCCTCTCCTCCTGTGTGCATTGCAGGAAGTGTGAGCTACTGGGCTTCATACTACCTGTGATGCACACAGGAGGAGAGGGGCAGGAGGAGAAGGAGCAGATGGGAACGGCTTGTCCTCTCCCATCTGAGGTGACATCGCCAGGTGGCTCCACCCTCACCTATATAAAAACTGTCAAATTGGAAGCCAGCCATTCAGCGGCTTACCTTCAGAGCGGGCGAGGCAATTTTTTTCTTTTTCGGGTTGGCGGTGTGGCAGGCATCATGATTGAGGATGGATCTACTTCAGGGGACACTGTTTTTTTATTTTATAATAAAGAATGGACAAAAACTGTTTCTGTGTTTTTATTACTTTTTTGGTGAATGGGTAGGGGTATTATGTACCCCATACACATTCACATGGGGGGGCTGGATCTGGAGCCCCCCTTGTTAAAGGGGGCTTTCAGATTCCAATAAGCTCCCTGCCTGCAGACCAACACAACCACAGCCCAGGGTTGTGAGGAAGAGACCCTTGTCCCCATCAACATAGGGATAATGTGCTTTGGGGTGGGGGACATGACTCATTGGTTGTTAAGGACGTCACAGTTGGCATACCAGCCCAGCTCCTTAACAACCAATTTTTACTGCTCCCTGAATGGTAAAACTTTGTCCAATTTAGGGAAGAGAATGCACTGTGCAGTGTGCAGTACATTGCAGGGTGTTTGGTGGAGAGTCAACCACCCAACATCCTGCAAATTAGGGTGTTCCACAAAGGGGACAAGCAGCAAATATTTGGCCCAAACTCATGCCCAGGCCGAACCATTCACCCAACACTAGCCTGGATTATCAGTGCAGCCTATTAGTGCCATCTATCAGTGACGCCTATTAGTGCTGCCTATCAATGCCGCCTAGCAGTGCCCAACAATTCCAACTATCAGTGCTCATCAATGCTGCCTATCAATACCCATCAGTGCAGCCTACCAATGCTCATCAATGCCACCTAGCAGTGCCCATCAGTGCAGCATATCAGTGCTGCCTATCAGTGCTCATCAATGCCCATCAGTGCCGCCTATAAATGTCACCTATCAGTGCCTATCAGTGCCACCTATTACTGCTCATCAATACCGCCTATCAGTTCCGACTGTGCAACATATCAGTGCTCATCAATGCTGCCTACCAGTGCCCATCAGTGCAGCCCATCAGTACAGCCTAACAGTGTCTCCTCAGCAGGACTCTGAGCTGAGAACATCGCTCTCATGCACTGACAGTTCCCCCTCCATCCTCCCTCGCACAGATGGGAGAGGAGAGAACCAGTCTGCTCCTTCTCCTCTCGTCCCTCTCCTCCTGTGTGCATCACAGGAAGTGTGAGCTACTGGGATTCATACTACATATGGTGCACACAGGAGGAGAGGGTAGGGAAGGAAAAGGAGCAGACCACCTCTCTCCTCTCCCATCTGTGTGAGGGAGGAGGGGGAACTGTCAGTGCAGGCTCTGAGCTGTATGAGAGAGACTCTCTCAGCTCAGAGTCCTATGGCCTGTCCTGGTGCCCCCCAACATTTTCAGAACACCAGGGCCCAGTTGCAAGTGTCAACTTTTGTGACCCTGGTAGTTCTACCACTGGTCTGGGATTACATGAAGAGACAGAATTTGAGGCAGCCTACATCCACAGAAGATCTGTGGTTATTTCTCCAATATGTTTGGAGCACTACCTTTCCAATTTCCTTCATAAACTGTGTGCAAGTGTACCTTGAAGAATTGATGCTGTTTTGAAAGCTAAGGGTGGTCACACCAAATATTGATTTGATTTGGATTTTTCTTCTGTTCAGTTACTATTCTTTTGTAAATTGATAAAAATAAACTATTAAATCTTCTATTTCAGAAGCATTCTTAATTTGCAGTATTTTTTCACACCTAAAACCTCAATGTTTTATTACCTGGGAAAAATACATTGCCAATATAATAAGGTCCTTGCTACTTCTCCTTGCATAAATTAATCCAAATTCTCTATTTCCGAAAACATGCTTAATTTACAGCATTTTTTTTTTCACACCTGCCTAAAACTTTTGCAGTAGTGTTTATTTTTTTTGTCAGATATTCCATCTGAGAACAGATGGTGGAGTCATGAGAGAAAGATGTGTAACCTGTTTTTACTCTTATGCTGAAGTCACTTACTGTTCCGGAGACAACAGTTACACCAGGAAGTAAGGATAATTCTTCAACAGCTGTACAGACAAAAATATATGTTTTATTTTTAGAAAATTAGGGAATGTTAAAATATGACTGCTGTCATATTTTGATGTATGTCTCTGATCTTGTTACATATTTTTCCTCGCTTCCTGTCTGGTGAAACCAATTTTATCATGAGAGTAAGTGATGGAAATTAGAGCCTCAGATAGCAGTAAAAACACAACAGAGATCCTAACCCTTCCCCCACTCTATCTAATTGTGAAAACAACATTTTGGCTTGATATACACTTTATGCTATAGTTCATTGCAATCCTGAAACCAGTTCACAATAAAAAGAACAACCCCCTAATTGTTTTCTTCTCATTTACAGCAAACATTATAGTAATATTATGATGTCTACAACACAGGACTGGGCAGGGGATTTATGCAGGTCCAGCATATTAGGTATACATACCACCTTCGTGTACCAACTCTAATAACCAAGAATAGCAATAAGATTTATTTGGACTAAAACCGGGTTTACACACACAGTTTTTTTTTGTTCAACCAAGAAAAACCAAGAGGTTTCCCTACCCCAAGCTCGCTAATCCATGCCTTTATGGACCTTGCTTTGTGCACTGGTCCAAATCATTTGGTGGAGGGGAGATTATGATGTGGGGTTATTTTTCAGGGTTTGGGCTTGGCCCTTTAGTTCCAGTGAAGGGAACTCTTAAAGCGTCAGAATACCAAGACATTTTGGACAATTTCATGCTCCCAACTTTGTGGGAACATTTTGGAGTTGGCCCCTTCCTGTTTCAACATGACTGTGCACCAGTGCACAAATCAAGGTCCATAAAAACATGGATGAGTGAGTTTGGGGTGGGGGAACTTGACTGGCCTGCACAGATTCCTGACCTTAACCTGATAGAACACCTTTGGGATGAATTTGAGCAGAGACTGTGAGCCAGGCCAAGTTTCAGCTTATAATCTTTGGCAAGGGAACCAGTATTTTTTTTCAAGCAAACATGTTCATTACTATATTTACTAGACCAAATAAGAGAAGTCCAATGTTAATGTTTATGTAGCGCTGGTAGATTTACAATCTACCGCAGATTAGGTAAATTTAGTAAATTGTGTGTTAGGAAGATTAAAAGTTCACCACTGTTCCAGCTTGGCTGACGTTGTGTGTGCTTCCATGCTGACCGGTGGGTGTCGCTGTTACCATTAGTCAGTGTTGGAAGGGCAATGTGTTGAAGTATATAGATGCTCCTCTGTCTCGGAGACAAGCTCAGTGGAGGTGGTCCTCCGAGTTGCATTCTGGGAAGGGGGTATTTATGGGACAGACGCCATGTTCTAAGGTTTTTTTGCAGCCACCTGCTGGCCCTCCTGGCCGACAGGTATGTGTAAAGGAGCTACCTCATGGTCCCCCCCAAATAAGTCTGTGGCAGAGACTTTAGATTCGTGCTGCGTACTGGCTGCTAGACCAGTGAGAGAGGCCTATCCAGATGAGCAAAGAGTGCGTCCCATGAGGGGAACACATTCCACATAATTATCTGAATTCTACCAGGACATTTGTCGCTAAGATCTTGTAAGAAGATATTTGAGTTTCTCCTGAAGGTTTCCTTTTCTGTCTCTTTCCTGCTACTTCCTAAAGTTTGACTGTTCAATAAAGCATTGAAAACGTACTCCAGTGTTGGTGCGTGTGTCATCCAGCAGTAAACTCAACGGAACCCCTAGACCCGGTGCCGGTGAAACAGAGGGAAGCAAAGTGAAGGTAACGACCTGCTTAAACCAGCAGCTCCACCGTGAGTTAGTGCTACATTTAAATACATTTTACCTTGTGGATTTGTCTTGGAGATCATTGTCACTTTGACAGAAAGTAATAGAAAACCCTAACTGGTACCACCTGTTCATGTGACAACTGTCTAAAAGGGGGGTTTCCTTTTACTTTTAAGAGATTTTCATTTATTTCCTGTTATGTCTTATGAACAGGAAGTGGAGAGGAATTTCATCAATAGAACACAGATGAAAAGAAAACATGACAGGGGTTCTGACAATTTCCCACTTTTGATGTGATGAATTACTGGCTCCCTGCTGTATTGGAAATAACTGTATACCAGTTTTATAAAACTCTTGTATACTCCTCAAGCTTATCTATCCTGCCTTTGTAAAATAATGTAGTCAGCAACTGTTTTCAAACATGCTAACTGAGCAAAAAAAGACAAAATGAGGAAAGAGTAAGTTTTATTTTTACTCTATCACACAAACAATAAAACAACTACTCCTCAATCAAAAGATCATTTGCAAGTAAGCTGTGTTAACATAATTGGCTTCATTTGACAATATCTACAGAACAGGGTAAGAAATACACACATTTTAGAGAACAAATTACAGAAACAAAGCTATAACAAGCATTTAATATTATAACACCCAAAATAAAATGTAACTTGTGTCACTGAACTGATTTTTTTTATTCAAAATATATGAATGATGACAGAAAAGATTTCTATTAGTAAAAGCTAATTTGTTTTAGATGACATGCAGTCAAGAATCATTATTATGTCTGGGTGTTTTTGGCTTATATATTTATTGTTCTGAAAAACTCAGAAAAATCTGCATACATTTTTAAAAAGCCATTTTTCCACAATGTGACCCAATAGAGTTATTTACAAAACCAAGGCAATTATCAGGTCATGAAACATTGTCCACACTCAAAAGTGCTTATTATCGCTCAAAAAATGTTGTTACGCTAAGGGAATGGGACTTTTCATCACTTTTTATCAATGTGAATAATTATTATTATTATACAGGATTTATATAGTGCCGACAGTTTACATAGCTCCTTACAACTTAAGGATAAAAAGTATAAATACTTTTGCTCCATGTGCATATATATGTATGGAGAAGAAGCTCTCTTTGTTTATATAATGATATGTTCATATATTTAGTGGGACTGCTTTAGCAGTCCCACTATTGTTATTCGTTTCATTTATTTTTAATGTTAATTGTATTATTCCGTACGTTTTTTGGCTCTGCGTAACTTCTGCATACTTTCAGCTATTAAAACCATTCAACTATTAAAATGTTCATCTCTTTCAGCTGATGATGGGACTTTTTCAACTTTTTTTTCTACTATTTATACTTTTTAAAATATTAAACTTTTTAACACTTTTTTAACATTGAAGTCAATGAGAGCATGCTTCAGATCCTTAAAATCTTTTTCCGCTCCCAAAAGTTTCAGCTCCTTCATACTTTCACCTACAGACGCCAAACAAACTTTAAAATGTTGACAAAATATTCAGCTACCTGGCTATAGCTTTTTCAGTTTGATATCTTTTACAGTTTTTGTGAAAAAGCTGTTTGTTTAGTGGTCATTTCAGGAAATGTTATACATTAAACAGAGTGTACTGTGCTGCTTTGTTTCCATGGTTACCAAAGCTTCTGTTATACACACTAATGGGTGGTGGGGGAGGTGGCTGGAGCATCTCAGCAATTCTGATGGAGCAATATGATGGGGCAGTTTTGATGGTGGCAATATGATGGGGCAGTTTTGATGGGGACCATTTTGATGGGGCAGTTTTGATGGTGGCAATATGATGGGGCAGTTTTGATGGGGGCAGTTTTGATAGGGTAATTCTGATGGGGCAGTTTAATGGTGGCAAAATGATGGGGCAGTTTTGATGAGGCAATTCTGATGGGGCAGTTTTGATGGTGGCATTATGATGGGGCAGTTTTGATGGGGACAATTTTGATGGAGCAGTTTTGATGGTGGCAATATGATGGGGCAGTTTTGATGGGGCAATTCTGATGGGGCAGTTTTGATGGTGGCAATATGATGGGGCAATTCTGATGGGGCAATTCTGATGGGGCAGTTTTAATGGTGGCTATTTGATGGAGACAATTTTGATGGGGCAATTCTGATGAGGCAGTTTTGATGGCAGTATGATGGGGGCAGTTTTGATGGGGGCCGTTTTAGCAATTCAGCTATTCAGCATTCCCACGCATTTTCCCCAGTAAATGCATTTTCTAGTATATATATTATATAATTTATGTCTTATACTCCATAAAATGGTTTTAAAATAATTAAACTCACAGGATAGGTTGTTGGCAGGATCATCGTCTTTAGTACAGAAAGGGGTCTATGAAATCGATTATGCATTACAATTGTGAATTAAGCTGCCTTTTTAATTGATTATCATGTGTTCCCTGTAGAAGCCCATTATTTTGGTAATGAAGGGTTAATACTCCCAGGATGGATGGACTACTTAAGGCCTCTTTTGTGAACACATGATAGGCCTGAAGAAGGAGGCCACACCCTCTGAAACATGTTGTCATAGCAACCATCAGCATCACTCTTCAGCTGTTCCAGCTCGTGCATCAGGTGTCTGTGGAGTCCAGTTGGGTTCTCTTATCTCCATAGGATTTTTGCTGTGAGTGGGTGGCCCACATGCAGCTCGTCGGTAGCTATACGTCATCCCACTGGGACTACTCACCACAGTTCGCTCCAAATCCTGCCTGGAGCCCTGTGTCCCAGAGCTACATCACAGCACAACCATAGACACTTCTGTTTTAAGAACACCATGCAAGCGTATAGTGTGTTTTTTTTTGTTGTTACATGGTATTTCTATTTTTTAAACGGTGTTGCACTAGGGGCTCATCTCTTTCTTTGTATTTTGCAGCTGTCAGGGCTGGGCTCAGCCCTTCCTTCTCTGAGCTGGCTGCTCAGCTGTCGGCTTGACTACGTTTACTCTGTTTACTTTTTTATTATTATTAAACAAGTGAGATTTAACTGTACTTCTGTCTCAGTCTGATTCATGGCGAAGGCCATGAATTCAGAAGATGCAGTCAATGCACTTGTTAGTAGAATTTTTTCCAGATTGGATGAGCAGGATCACCACATGGATCAGTTTGCCATGGCATTACAAACACTCCAGAGTCGCACAGCTCACTTGGAATCTCCCACTGTGGCAGCTCTGGTACAACCTGTGTTGCAGGCTGTCCCTGCTGCTGCTCCAGTCTCTGTGTAGGCACCCACCTCGAGTATTACCTCTATAAGAGTTATGTCTGGTTCCACTCAGCTTCCCCAACCATTTGGGGGTGATCCAGTCCAATGCAGAGGGTTTCTCAACCAGGTTGAGATATACTTTGAGATGCTGCCCCAGGCGTTTCCCACGGACAGAAGCAAAGTAGGTTTTGAGATATCTTTGTATGGTGTATAAAATTATTGCGCTAACTTGTGTGAAAAAAGAAAGGAAGCGGCTGCACACAAATGTGACAAATATTCATAAATGGATGGAAGTGGAAAGTGTAGCGCTAAAGAGTAAACAGTGTTGGTAAGCTGTATGGATACATATGTAACCATGTATAGACAAACAGTACTAAAAAACTGTGTAAGTACATCAAATAACCAAAAATGGTGATGTGTGAACATAAAAAATTCCCAACAAAGTGAAAATGAAAGGGCTGCTGCTGAATCCCAAATATATCAGTCCCAAAAAAATGACAGATGTGCCACAAACACAGGGTCATTCATATACAGAAACCAGGGACAGTTGGATGTATATCTGGAGGAAATTACATCAATGGTACAATAAAGATGGATACTCTTATCAGAGCCAGTGGACCTGGATCTCAGTGACACCAGGTCGAACGAGCATGGATAACTGGAAGCACAATGAAACAGGAATGGTCCGGAGGGTCCAGGAGGATCATTCAGTGGGTCCAGAATGATCAGCAAAACCTCCAAAGATCCAGTTCTCTCTAGCAATGGCTGCCGATTCAGACCTTGAATACGGCGGTGTTTGGCTTTAATTTGTTAGTTTATCCAAATCTGCTAGTCCATCACACACCCCCCTCTCCCCAGACTGACAATTCTGCTGTGCCTGCTGTGCTTAAGGCTGCCCCTGCTGCTGCTCCAGTCTCTGTGTAGGCACCCGCCTCGAGTATTACCTCTATAAGAGTTACTGTATTTATCGGTGTATAACACGCGCTGGCGTATTACACGCACCCCAAGTTTAGGAGGCAATTTTAAGGAAAAAAATGTTTTAAGGAAAAAAACTTACATTTAAATGCCCATCAATGCAGCCTTATCAGTGTCCATTTGCAGCCTTGCAGCCTTGTCAGCGCCCATCTGCAGCTTTATCAGTGTCCATTTGCAGCCTTGCCCAGGCTGCAGTTAAACTGCAGTGACTTGTCAGTGTCACTGCAGTTTGAAAATGGCACCGCCGAGATACACAGAGCTGGTCCTGTGTATCTCAGTGGCTCTCGGACGCTTTCGGCTCCTTTCGTAGTCCCACCTGGGATGGGCTTGACTGTGAGCGGAGCCAAGCACCACCCATATACATAGATAGCCGAGTGTACTCGGCTAGTTTCGGCTAGCTCCGTTTACAGTCATGCCCACTTCCCTGTGTCCATCATAGGGTGGGACTGGGTGTGACTGTGAGCGGAGCTAGCTGAACCTAGCCGAGTACACTCGGCTATCTATGTATATCGGCGGCTGGCACTCGCTCCGCTCACAGTTGGCAGGGGATCGGCAGGGATCGGCGTATAACATGCACCCGCAATTTTCCCCTGATTTCAAGGGGTAAAAAGTGCGTGTTATACGCCGATAAATACGGTATGTCTGGTTCCGATCTGCTTCCCCAGCGATTTGGGGGCAATCCTGTCCAATGCAGAGGGTTTCTCAACCAGGTTGAGATATACTTTGAGATGCTGCCCCAGGCGTTTCCCACGGACAGAAGTAAAGTAGGTTTTGCAATATCTTTGCTTTCTGAGAGAGCCTTGGCCTGAGCAAACTCTCTATGGGAGACACAAAAACCTGTTGTCTTGAGTTACCCTGAGTTTGTGGTTTCCTTTAAAAGGGTATTTGACATTCCCGCACGCTCCGCTTCTGCTGCCAAGTGCCTCATGTCCATCAAACAGAGTACGAGAACCACTGCCGATTACATCATGAATTCCATAGTCTGGCAGCAGAGGTTGCTTGGGACAATGAGGCCCTCGTGGCTGCTTTTTCTCATGGTCTCTCGGATACTATAAAGGATGAGATAGCAGGCTGAGATATAACTACTGAGCTGGAGAAGTTGATCACGTTTGCCATCCTCATTGAATCCAGATTCAGAGAAAGACTCTCTTTTAAAGAGCGCTTGCAGAAGCCTGCTGTATATTTGTCTCCAAGCTTTGCAGTCCCACCCTTGCCTCCCTCACCTCTGTTACTTGTTTATTATATTTAAGATTTAATATCTCAAAAATATGATGTGGGTTAAATGAGAGTTCTTTGACCAAGAGTGAAAGCTTTAACACAATAACAACATTTATTGGTGCGTAGTTGAAAGTCTATCTAATACACATCCATCTATCTATCGTTTACACCAAAGAAGAAAATATTAGGTTAAAATAAGAGAATTACATAAAGGAATACAGAGTATATTTCTTAAACCATTAATCTACAAACATATTTAGTTACAAGTAAAGGGCAGACCTCTCCCATAATTACCCATTCCAGCAAGGCTCCATTCTGATGGCTGCTCTCCCATAAAGATGAAATTTCCTCCCATTTAGTCAGTGTATATCAATACAGGCTGATGCCTCATTGGTTGGCAAAGCGTGGCTTCTGATTGGTGAGCTTCCCTATACTTTGCATAAGTCAGCCCCCTTTAATGCAAATCCTTGTGACTATTAAGGCAGGAGACTGACTTGAACTTTCCCGGGAAGTTAAGTGGCCTCCCTTCATTGCATATCCCAGCATGGGATCCTTTGAAGTGAGTATGTGTAAAACAATGAGGTTTAACTCCCATTGTTTGTACACAAAAGCCTGGGCACTGACTTGTCTGGTCTACTTTGAGATATATGTGAAGATAATATCTTCCGGCCTGCATAGATACAAGGTAAATTATATATATTTCTAATTACAATATTTTACAGCTATTAATGGAGATTTCACATAAACTCATAAGGCAGCACCTCCCATGCTGCCTGGTACCTAGTCGGTCAGTGAAGATTAACCCATGCACTTGGGCTTCACGCATCTCTGCAGATGAGAGAACCCATAGGAGGAGGGAGAGATTGTGCCTTTATTGTGGCCAGCGAGGTCACTTTTTGAAGTCTTGTCCTACCCATCCAGGGAACGCCCGGACCTTGAGGTCCTGTCACAGACAGACCTTAGGTGGTGTTGTTTCGTCCCCAGTTATCCAGAAGGATAAGCCCCTGGTTTTGTTTACCCTTTCTTGGCCTGAGTCGTCCATCGAGATACAGGCTCGAATCGACTCTGGGGTTGCAGGCCTGTTCATTGATGCTGCCTTTGTATCAAAGCACTTGATTCTGCTGCAGCTGCATGACACATCACTTGCCATTGAGGCTCTTGATGGGAGACCTCTACAGCCTGCCCATGTGACTTATGAGACTGTTCCATTGTCCATGGCCGTAGGGGCTCTTCACCATGGGAAAATCCAATTCCAAGTTATTTCCTCACCTAAGTTTCTGCTGGTTATTGGTTATCCTTGGTTACAGAGGCACTCTTTTGATTAGCTCCATGCTGAGGTTCTCTGCTGGTCGCCACAATGCAGTAATATATGCTTCCAGAAGGTAGCCAAGATCTTGTGCACATCTTCTCTCTCCTCCCTGCTGGAGGAATATCACAATTTTAGCAATGTCTTTGACAACCTTCAACTCGGTGCCATACCCCCTCGTGGCTGGGTTTACCCTTTGTCGGTCTTGGAGGATAAGGCCATGGAGGAGTATGTTCTCTTTCTCAAGGTTTCATCCGCAAATCCTCATCTCTTGCTGGTGCTGGTTTCTTCTTTGTTAAGAAGAAGAGTGGTGAACTGAGACCTTGTATTAATTATAGGGGTCTCAATCGTTTCACGATTAAGAATGCCTATCTGATTCCGTTGATTACGGAGCTATTTGACCACCTCAAGGGAGCAACGGTTTTCACAAAGATTGATTTGAGAGGGGAATACAATCTGAGGATTAAGGAGGGTGACGAGTGGAAAACTGTGTTTAATACCAGAACAGGCCATTATGAATACCTTGTAATGCCTTTTGACCTTTGTAACGCCTCGGCAGTTTTCCAGGAATTTATTAACAATGTCCTCCGAGATTTGTTGCAGTTATGTGCGGTAGTTTATCTTGACGATATCCTCATATTTTCCAAGTCCCTGGAGAGCCACCACACAGATGTATGTCAAACTAAGAGAGAACAATCTCTATTGTGAATTGGAGAAGTGCGAATTCCAATGTGAACAGGTAAAATTCCTGGGTTATGTCTTTTCCACTGCTGTTTTTTTGATGGACCCAGAGAAACTTTCAGCAGTCCTACAGTGGCCCCAACCCATGGGTTTACATCCTCTGCAGCGTTTTCTTGGCTTTGCCAACTATTATCGGAAGTTTCTTTGTAACTTCTCATCTAATGGTTAAGACCCTGACTGATATGACCAGAAAGGACGGTAACCCACAGCATTGGTCTCCGGAGTCCATTAAGGCCTTTGAGAGTCTCAAGGCTGCCTTTGTTTCTGCTGTGTTGGCACATCCTCATGTAACCTTTTATCCTTGAGGTTGATGCTTCTGAGACTGGAGTTGGCACCTTTCTGTCTCAACATCCTACCTCTGAGAGCACTATGCATCCTTGTGGCTACTTTTCCAAGAAATTATCACCTGCAGAGTGTAATTACGAGATTGGTGACAGAGAGCTGTTAGCAATCATTTTAGCCCTGAAAGAATGGAGACATCTCCTCGAAGGTACCACGGTGCTGGTTCTCATTCTTACTGACCATAAGAATCTCACATTCTTGTCTGAGGCTAAACGCCTCTCTCCCAGAAGGGTGTGATGGGCTCTTTTTTTGTCTAGTTTCAATTACATTGTCTCATTCTTACCCGGTACTAAGAATGTAAGGGCTGGCCCTTTGTCACAACAATTTTCCTCCACTTCCAAGATGGAGTCGGTTCTGGTTCCTGTGATTCCTCCTGATCGTATTCTGGCTACGGTTCGCACCAGTCTCACTTCTCCTTTGGGTGACAAAATTCTTGCTGCTCAGGTTCATGCTCCTCCTGAGAAACATTGTGACCGCTGCTTTTTTCCCAGAGAGTCTCCGTAATGCCGTGCTCCAGACTTACCATTCTCCCAAGGCTGCTGGCCACCCTGAGAAGAATCAACTTTTTTGGGCCATTTCCCAACAATTCTGGTGGCCTAGTCTACGTGCTGATGTAACTGCCTTTGTAGCTGCTTTTACACTGTAAGTAGCTGTCCTAAATTCCAATAAAACATTGTTACTGTTGTACTTAGATAGTGCTGCTCTTCTCTCTTCCCTCATATCACAGCAGTTATGGTGTCTATTGTCCTAGTGCTCCTGGGCCTTTTTGAAAATGTGATAGGTAGTTTGGAAATGTATGCACCTAGAACACCTGAAGGTGCTCCTTGGATTTTGGGGCCCTCTATGCAGCTAGGAGGTGGTAAAGTCTCACACATATGGCATTCCCATCTAGGAGGAGGTGCAGAATGTGTTTTGGGGTGTAAATATAACTTTGCCTGTGCCATGTGTGAGAAATAACTTGGTGAAATGACAACTTTGTGGGTAGAAATATATATTTTAAAAATTTTTACAAAAAGGGGCCATTTGGGGGGGTATTTGTACTGTCCTGGCATTTTAGGACCTCAAGAAATAAGACCAGCAGTCAGTACATCAGGACTATTACATTTATATCATAGATTGTAGACTCTTCACACAGACTAAATAATTTACACAAATTTGGCATATTTTTGCCAAATAAGTGTAACAGAATATATTTTGGTCTAAATTTATGAAAAACAATATTTATTTGCAAAATTGTATAACATACACTAAAAAAATATGTTTTTTTTTTTTTCAAAATCTTTGGGTTATTTTGCTTGTATAGCAAAAAATAAAAAAACAAACAGTGTTGATTAAATACCACTAAACGAAAGCTCTGTCTCAAAAAAATCAGTTGGGCACAGTGTTGCATGCCTGAGTAATTGTCATTCAAAATGTGACAGAGCTGAACATTGAACATTGGCTGGACTAGAAGGGGATGAAAGTGTCTGGACCTGAGGTGATTAAGTGGGATCTTACACGTTGCCTCATCTGAACATCTTTTCTCTGTCCCATTACAGGTAATGTATGCATCTATGTTGCTTTTCACACCCAACTAAAACTGAAGCAGACTGATTACTGTACTATGATTGTGTCTATTGGTAATATATGCATCTATGCTGCTATGCTGCATCTATGCTGCTTTTCACATCCACCTAAAGCTGAAGCTGACTAATTTTTATCAATGTGTCTATTGGTAATCTATGCATCTATGATGCTTCTTTACTGTATACTTTGAATCTAGTTCAGAAAATCTGTTGTATCTTGCAAGAAACTAGGAGTATTTATGACTAGGGCTGAAACAACTAATCAGCATAATCGATTATAATCGATTATCAAAATAGTTGTCAACTATTTTCATAATCAATTAGTTGGTCATCTGATTAGTTGGCCTGAAAACAGAATGAATTATTTGTTTACATATCAGAATATACAATGCAGCACACATACAGGTCAGTATATCATCCATGCTTGTTAGTTTATACAGTGCAACACACATAAAGCTTAGTACACTGTTCATGCATGTTAGTATACACAGTCCAGCACACATACTGCTCAGTACACTGTTCATACATGTCAGCAAGTGCCTGAGAACTTGTGAATGTGTAAGGCGCAATGCCTCATGGGACATGTAGTCCAGGGCAGGAGAAGGAAGTAAGTGATTCTAAAGGCAGATATTTTTTTACCTTGCTATAGGGGCACTCAGTACTGTACTTTGCAGCTTGCTATAGAAGCACCCTGAAGTCAGGGGACCCCAGAAGAGTAGGAACAGGGCTGCTCTGTGCAAAACTATTACACTGAGCAGGTAAGTATGACAAACTGTTTTTTTATTAAAAAAACAAACAAAAAATCCAATGTTTACAATCACTTTAAGGGCTCTGTGCAGGGAAAATCAGCATCTGAACCCAGAGAAGCTGGAGGCTGATAGACTAGAGGTGATATAAGGCATTACAATTATATTTAAAATAAAAGTTTACCAGTATTGTGCATTATATTTAAATGATCATATTCATAAAAGACCACATCTCTGATCGTGGTAAAGACGTAGGCTCTTAACCATGTGATCAGCTGTGACCAATCACAGCTGATTACAGCGGTAACCACGATGTGCCGGTAAATGGTTTTCCTCGGTTTATGCAGACAGGAAAAGCCGATCGGTGGCTCTGCTGACAGTGCAATGATTATCAGTGCAGCCCCCATCAGAGGTCCCACCAAAATGCCAATCAGTGCCCACCAAAATGCCAATTAGTGCCCACCAAGATGCCAATAAATGCCCATCAAAGTGCCAATGAGTGCCCATCAAAGTGTCAATCTGTGCCCATCAGTAACACTTCTCAGTGCCCTTCACAGATGCCAATTAGTGCCCATCAGTAATGACTGTCAGTGCCTCATCAGTGCTGCCTATCAGTGCCATCTATTAGTGCCAATCAGTTCCACCCATCAGTTCCCATCAGTGCCACCTATCAGTGCCCATCAGTGTCGCCTATTAGTACCCATCAGTGCCACCTATCGGTGCCCATCAGTGCTGCCTTTCAGTGCCCATCAGTGTCACCTATTAGTGCCCATCAGTGCCCATCAGTGCTGCCTATCAGTGCCCAGTGCTGCCTATCCATGCCCATCAGTGCTGCATATCAGTGCCACCTATCAGTGCTGCATATAAGTGCCTCCTCATCAGTGCCCATCAGTGCCACCTTATCAGCGCCACTTCATCAGTGCCCATCAGTGCCACCTCATCAGTGCCCATCAGTGAAGGAGAAATCTAAATTTTATAACAGAAACAAAGAAAAACTTTTTTATTCAAAAATGTTGGTCTTTTTTAGTTTGTTTAGCAAAAAATTAAAAACCCAGTGGTAATTAAATAACACCAAAAGAAATCTCTATTTGTGGGAAGAAAATTATAAAGATTTAGTTTGGGTACAGCGTTGCATGACTGTTCAATTGTTCTTCAAATTGTGACAGCTCTGAAAGCTGAAAACTGTCCTGGGTAGGAATTGCCCTTTATTGAAATGGTTAAAGCGGGGGTCCACCCACACCACCAAAAAAAAAAAAAAAAAATATTAAAAGCCAGCAGCTACAAATACTGCAGCTGCTGACTTTTAATACATGGCCACTTACCTGTTCCAGGGTCCAGCGATGTCAGCAGGGGACGCCGAGAACCCGCTTGGTTCTCGGCAGCTGCTGCCGCCATCCTAGGTGAGGGAATCAGGAAGTGAAGCGTTGCGGCTTCACTTCCCGGTTCCCTACTGCACATGCTTGAGTCGCGCTGCGCGTCCCAAGTGGTTCCCGCTCTCTCCTGGGAGCTGTGTGTTCCCAGCAGACAGCGCGGTGGGGACGGGAAGTGGCGTAGACTCCCATGGGAGTCTATGCCGGAAGTGGGTGCAAATACCTGTCTTAGACAGGTATCTGCACCCCCTCCCCCCTGAAAGGTGCCAAATGTGACACCGGAGGGGGGGAGGGTTCCGAAAAGTGGAAGTTCCATTTTTGTGTGGAACTCCGCTTTAATATATCCTGTATTTCCTACTTCTGGGTATATGTATTATTATATGTATGATAGAAGTGAAAATATATGTATATATTATTACTTTCACTGTTTCACTGTATAAATGAACCCCTTAGAGTAGTGATTGTTTTTGTACTATAAAAGGCTATTTTTTATTTTTCTAACCCATCATGACAGGTGATAAAAAAAGCATGCTTCTGCACTAAACATCTAATGCCCTGTACACATGGTCGGACATTGATCGGACATTCCGACAACAAAATCCTAGGATTTTTTCCGACTGATTTTGTGCCAAACTTGTCTTGCATACACACGGTCACACAAAGTTGTCGGAAAATCCGATCGTTCTGAACGCGGTGACGTAAAACACGTACGTCGGGACTATAAACAAGGCAGTAGCCAATTGCTTATGTCTCTTAATTTATTCTGAGCATGCGTGGCACTTTGTCCGTTAGATTTGTCTACACACGATCGGAATTTAAAGGATCGGATTTTGTTGTCGGAAAATTTTATAGCCTGCTCTCAAACTTTGTGTGTCAGAAAATCCGATGGAAAAAGTCCGATGGAGCCCACACACGGTCGGATTTTCTGACAACACGCTCCAATCGTACATTTTCCGTCGGACCGTGTGTATGGGGCATTATGCTGGCCATGCACATATCAATTTTTGGACAAGAATATTTGTATGAAAATTCTTTGTACATTTGGTGAATGGACGAATGTTGTTTGAAAATTTCACCTACTTTTAACAATCAATTTTAAAATTAATATATTTTATGAATGAAAACCACTGTCTGAAAATTCATTTAGTTGAGAAAAGTTTTTTATTCTGCTCTTGCATATTTTCCTGTCAATGTGGTTGAAAATGAACATCGTTTTGACTCCACTAACAATTAGAGAGTCAAATGAATACTCTTAAAATGAACATTTTTTAAGGAAAAATGTATGGCCAACATAAGTGACAGCAGGCTACCTGCCTATGACAAGAAAGTCTGTCATGCATAATATTATATTAAAGTCCTGTCTGAAAATCTGCAAAACAGTGTTTAAGGTCTTTTTAAATTTGAGTCTGATAATATGTGCCAGATTCAACCTTTAATAGTACAAAGGTTCTTCAAAAGGTTTCCACACTGTATTAAATATAAAAAAAACTACAGAAACTTTTTGAAAACCCTATATATATATACAGTCAGGTCCATAAATATTGGGACATCAACACAATTCTAATCTTTTTAGCTCTATACACCACCACAATGGATTTGAAATGTAACAAACAAGATGTGCTTTAACTGCAAACTTTCAGCTTAAATTTGAGGGTATTTACAAATCAGGTGTAGGAATTACAACAGTTTGTATATGTGTCTCCCACTTTTTAAGGGACCAAAAGTAATGGGACAGATTAACAATCATCCATCAAACTTTCACTTTTTAATACTTGGTTGCAAATCCTTTGCAGTCAATTACAGCCTAAAGTCTGGAATGCATAGACATCACCAGACGCTGGGTTTCATCCCTGGTGATGCTCTGCCAGGCCTCTACTGCAACTGTCTTCAGTTCCTGCTCGTTCTTGGGGCATTTTCCCTTCAGTTTGGTCTTCAGCAAGTGAAATGCATGCTCAATCCGATTCAGGTCAGGTGATTGACTTGGCCATTGACTTGGCCATTGAATAACATTCCACTTCTTTGTCTTAAAAAACTCTTTGGTTGCTTGCGCAGTATGCTTCGGGTCACTGTCCAGCTGCACCGTGAAGCGCCATCCAATGAGTTCTGAAGCATTTTGCTGAATATGAGCAGATAATATTGCCCAAAACACTTCATAATTCATCCTGCTGCTTTTGTCAGCAGTCACATCATCAATAAATACAAGAGAACCAGTTCCACTGGCAGCCATACATGCCCACGCCATGACACTACCACCACCATGCTTCACTGATGAGGTGGTATGCTTTGAATCATGAGCAGTTCCTTTCCTTTACCATACTCTTCTCTTCCCATCACTCTGGTACAAGTTGATCTTGGTCCCATCTGTCCGTAGGATGTTGTTCCAGAACTGTGAAGGCTTTTAGATGTTGTTTGGCAAACTCTAATCTGGCCTTCCTGTTTTTGAGGCTCACCAATGGTTTACACCTTGTGGTGAACCTTCTGTATTCACTCTGGTGAAGTCTTCTCTTGATTGTTGATTTTGACACACATACACCTACCTCCTGGAGAGTGTTCTTGATCTGGCCAACTGTTGTAAAGGGTGTTTTCTTCACCAGGGAAAAAATTCTTCGGTCATCCACCACAGTTGTTTTCCGTGGTCTTCCGGGTCTTTTGGTGTAGCTGAGCTTACCAGTGCGTTCTTTTTTTTTAAGGATGTTCCAAACAGTGGATTTGGCCACACCTAATGTTTTTGATATCTCTCTAATGGGTTTGTTTTGTTTCTTCAGCCCAATGATGACTTGCTTCACTGATAGTGACAGCTCTTTGTATCTCATATTGAGAGTTGACAGCAACAGATTCCAAATGCAAATAGCACACTTGAGATGAACTCTGGACCTTTTATCTGCTCCTTGTAAAAGGGATAATGAGGGAATAACACACACATGGCCATGGAACAGCTGAGCAGCTAATTGTCCCATTACTTTTGGTCCTTTAAAAAGTGGAAGGCACATATACAAACTGTTGTAATTCCTACACTGTTCAACTGATTTGGATGTAAATACCCTCAAATTAAAGCTGAAAGTCTGCAGTTAACGAACATCTTATTCATTTCACTTCAAATCCATTGTGGTGGTGTATAGAGCCAAAAAGATTAGAATTGTGTCGATGCCCCAATATTTATGGACCTGACTGTGTGTGTATATATATATATATATATATACACATACACAATCCTGTGAAAAAGTATTTGCTCCCTTTCTGATTTTTTTATTTGCATATTTGTCACACTTAAATGACTCAGATCATCAAACTCAAACAAATTTTATAATTATACAAAGATAACCCGAGTAAATACAAAATGCAGTTTTTAAACGATGGTTTCATTTATTAAGACAAAAAAGCTGTCCAAACCTGCCTGGCTTTATGTGAAAAAGTAATTGCCCCCTAAACCTAATAACTGGTTGTGCCACCCTTGGCGGTAACAACTACAATCAAGTGTTTGCGATAACTGCCAATGAGTCTTTCACATTAGTGTGGAACAATTTTGGCCCACTCTTCTTTGCATAATTGTTTTAATTCAGCCACATTGGAGGGTTTTCCAGCATGAACGGCCTGTGTAAGGTCATGATACAGCATCTCAATTGGATTTAAGTCCGGGCTTTGACTAGGCCACTCTAAAACCTAAATTTTGCTTTGTTTGAACCATTTGGAGGTGGACTTACTATTGTGTTTTGGATCATTGTCTTGCTGCATAATCCAAGTGCACTTGAGCTTGAGGTCACAAACTGATGGCCGGACATTCTCCTTTAGGATTTTTTGATAGAGCTCATAATTCACGGTTCCATGAATTATGGTAATTCGTCCAGGTCCTGAAGCTGCAAAGCAGCCCCAGACTATCACATTACCACCACCATGTCTGACTGTTGGTATGATGTTCTTGTTATGAAATGCTGTATTAGTTTTATGCCAGATGTAACGGGATGCACACCTTCCAAAAAGTAAAATTTTTGCCTCATCGGTCCACAGAATATTTGCCTAAAATCAAGATGATTTTTGGTAAATGTGAGATAAGCCTTTGTGTTCTTTTTGGTCAGCAGTGGCTTTGGCCTTGGAACTCTCCCATGGATGCCAGTTTTGCCCAGTCTCTTTCTTATTGTTGAATCATGAACATTGATCTTACCTTAGGCAAGTGAGGCCTGCAGTTCTTTAAATGCTGTTCTGGGTTCTTTTATGACCTCCTGGAAGAGTCGTCATGATGCTCTTGGAGTAATTTTTGTAGGCCGGCCAGTCCTGGGAATGTTCACCGCTGTTCCAAGTTATCTCCATTTGTGGATAATGGCTCTCCCTGTGGTTCCCTGGAGTCCCAAAGCCTTATAAATGGTTTTGAAACCCTTCCTAGACCGATACATGTACATTACATGTTTTGTTTCTAATCTGTTTTTGGAATTATTTAGATTGTGGCATGATGTGTGGCTTTTTGTGATCTGTTAGCGTGCTTCACTTTGTCAGACAGCTTCTATTTATGTGATTTCTTGATTCAACAGGTCTGGCAGTAATTAGGCCTGGGTGGGGCAAATGAAATTTAATCTCAGCTTTCCAAAAAATTGTGGTTAATCACAGTTCATTCATGATTCAGAATGGGAGGGGGCAATTACTTTTGCACATAGGGCCAGGCAGGTTTGAACAGCTTTTTTTCCCTTAATAAATGAAATAATAATAATTAAAAAAACTGCATCTTGGATTTACTCGGGTTATCTTTGTATAATATTAAAATTTGTTTGATGATCTGAATCATTTAAGTCTGAGAAATATGCAAAAAAATTAAAAATCAGGAAGAGGGCAAATACTTTTTCACAGCACTGCATATATATATATATATATATATATATATATATATATATATATATATATTGCTAATCGTATAACTGGTTATTTATATTTACCACTGCATATACTGTAGATATTCAAGAAAAATAAATCTTCTTTTAAAACTTTACATATTTACATATCAACTAAATTATACACCATTTTTTTTTTAGGTTTTTATCTGATTAATCGATTAATCAAAAAAAAAAATCGGC
Source organism: Aquarana catesbeiana (assembly GCF_042186555.1). Classification (NCBI taxonomy): domain Eukaryota; kingdom Metazoa; phylum Chordata; class Amphibia; order Anura; family Ranidae; genus Aquarana; species Aquarana catesbeiana. Next base: position 215,267,220 of record NC_133325.1, on the reverse strand, counting down.
CAACTAATCGATTATGAAAATAAAAGTTAATTGCAGCCATATTTGTGACTAATGGTTTTAGCACTTTTTCTACAAAGCCTGTGATTTTTTCAGTGAGTGAATTCATACCTGTTGTGATGGATCTGCCTGAATTTCTCAGCTTTGAGGACATCAGTGATCGGGCAACGTTGAGGACCATAGACACAGTGGTTGGCCAAGGAAACTTAATGAGGCACATCATGCTTAATTCCCTTCAATATCGAAAGATGTCCAGCAGTACCATCAGAACAGAACTGACAGAAATTAGTGGGACCCAGATACACCCATTTACTGTCCAGAGGGTTTTGGCCAGAAGTGATCTTCATGGAAGAATTGCAGCCTAAAAGTCATACCTCTGATGAGGAAATAAGGTGAAACGACTCAGCTATGCATGGCAACATAGGAACTGGGCTGCAGAAAAATGGCAGCAGGTGCACTGGACTGATGAGTCAAAATGTGAAATATTTGGTTGTAGCAGGAGGCAGTTTGTTCACTGAAGGGTTGACGTTCAGTACAATCATATTTTTGCAAATGAGATTTAGAGATATGGTAAGGATCAATGGTGTCCTCAAAACTGAGAAATACAGACAGATACTTATCCATCATGCCATACCATCTATGAGGCATGTGATTGGCCCCAAATGTATTCTGCAGCAGGTTAGCAACCCCAAACATACAGCCAATGTCATTAAGAACTATTTTAAGCGTAAAGAAGAACAAGGAGTCCTGGAAGTGAAGGTTTGGCCCCCACAGATCCCTGATCTCAACATCATGGAGTCTGTCTGAGATTACATTAAGAGAGAGAAGGATTCAAGGAGCCTACATCCACAGAAGATATGTGGTTAGTTCTCCAAGATTTTGGGAGCAACAGTACCTTTAAAAACTGTGCTAGTGTACCTAGAAAAACTGATGCTGTTTTAAATGCAAAGGGTGGTCACACCAAATATTGATTTGATTTGGATTTCTCTTCTGTTAATTTACTTTCCATTTTGTTATTTGATTAAACTATAACCTCTTCTATTTATGAAAGCCTTCTTAATTGAAAGCATTTTTTCACACCTGCCTAAAACTTTTGCACAGAAAAGTATGTACAGTATCTCACAAAAGTGAGTACACCCTTCACATTTTTGTAGCTATTTTATTATATCTTTTCATGTGACAACACTGAAGAAATGATACTTTGCTACAATGTAAAGTAGTCAGTGTACAGCTTGTATAACAGTGTAAATTTCCTGTCCCCTCAAAATAGCTCAACACACAAACATTAATGTCTGGGGGGGGGGCCTTCAAACCCTGACTACCATGACTTTGGTCCCGAAGAGGATAAGTTCCAGCTGAGGGAGGATTGAAAGGCAGCAGAGGGAAATCAGCACCTGTGTAAGACCCCTTTCACACTGGGGCCGTAGCCGAGTTCGTGGTAAAGTGCAGCTAGTTTTTTGGCCGCTTTCGGCCACTAGCGGGGCACTTTTAACCCCAAAAAATGGCTTAAAAACTCCCGTAGGGACTGATATAGATCTGAGGGGGGCAATGTCATTTTTTCACACATTTTTACATTCAGCTGTCAGCGGGGAAGCCCGCTGACAGTTGATGACTCATCGGTTGTTAAGGACATGGCGATTCGCTTCCTAGCCAGCACCTTTATTACCAGCTATATACACTGTTTTTAAAGGGGAAAAAAAACACTTAAAAAAACGAATCAAAAATGCCACACTTGCGTTTCTGGTGCAACTCCATTGAAGCCTATTACGCACAAAATGCAATCTGCTACAGGAAAAAAGTCCCCAACCCTTTCGACCGGCTGAAAAGCACATAGATGAAAACATGTACAAACTGCAATATGCACCAAAAAGCGCATAGGTGTGAACGAAACGTAAGGTGACTCAGAAGAGAGAACAAGACATCTAACAGAATTCCATAAGACAAGTTACAAAAACAAAGCCATCAATACAAGCAAAAACATTACATTTAAAACCCAAAAAGAAACTATCCTACAATACAAAGCAAAAAAAATAAATAAAGAACTGCGTACTTTTAGTTATCACTCTCAATTCAGCACTAAAAGGGATAAGAAAGATAATCAACTATATGCAACCCATCATAACAGAGGATGCCATTCTAAAATAAATATTCCAACAACCCTGTCATGGTTATGCAATAGAGTTTTGTCTGTCAGCTTACCTGTGTGTTCATCTCTAGAGACCAGCTGACTCTCACCTGACTGCTTTTATAATCTCTCCTCTAGCATGGCTCCACCCCAACTCCTATCAGAGAACTCTATATTAACCTCTGCACTGAAGGCCAGCCCTGCTGATCAACCTTTGTGTGTTTTGGCTTCCTGTTTCCTGCCTGACGTGTGCTCTACGTTTGTTTCTGTTACTGACCTTGGTGTGTTCTCAACTATTCCTGTCTGTTCGTGACCCTGACCTTTGGCGTGTCCCTGACTATCCCTGTTTGCCTGTGACCCTGAACCTTGGTGTGAACTCTGTTGTCCTTGTCTGCTTGTGGCCCTGACCTTGGCTTATTCCCTTACTATCCCAATCCTCCTGTTGCCTATTGTGGGTGTGAGCTGGGGGACCCTGGGGGTCGCTACCTGGAGCCAGTTGCAGCCAAGTCCATCCTCACCACTAGAGGCTCTGGGGAACACCTGCTGGCTCTTAGACTCCGCGCCCCAGGGAATCTTACGCTCTAACCCCGGTTGGATCCATGTTGGTGTTCCAGCAGCCCTGCCTTCCTTACCACCCTGAGTCCCATCCGAAGCAGTCAGCCATAGGGTCCACTAACTTGCGGGGCACTCCTGATCCCAACGGTGTGCATCTGTCACCTAGCCTCAAGGTAACCAGACAGTTTGATCAGCCATGGACCAGGCTGATGTCCCGCTTCCTGCAGCCGATCCATTGCAGGGCATAATTCACAGACTCGAGACCCAGGAATCTAATCAGACTCAAGTGATGTGATTCCTTCTAGATCTGGCTTCCTGCTTCGAGCAGCTCCAGGCCTCCTTGGGAAACCCGAACCTGCAGCCTCAAGTACAATCAGCAGCTGCAGCCACACATTCATATTTATTGCCAGCTCCGTCCCTTTTCTCTGGGGACTCCAAGTCCTGCAGGGGCTTCCTCAGCCAATGCACCATTCATTTTGAGCTCCAGCCTCAAAACTTTCTGTCTGATTGGGCTAAGGTAGCCTATATCATTTCCCTCCTCTCTGGTGAAGCTTTAGCTTGGGCTGCCCCCCTATGGGAGAAGAATGACCCAGTGGTTTCCAGCCTGTCCGACTTCTTGAAGCTCTTTCATAATATCTTTGAGGAGCCAGCTCAGGTTTCTTCTGTGGCTAGTGCCCTTTTACGCCTTAGCCAAGAATCTTGTTCAGTGGGAAAATATGCGCTTCAATTCCGTATCCTCATAGCTGAATTGAGCTGGAACAATGAGGCCCTGGTCGCAACCTTTTTACATGGCCTCTCTGACCGAGTGAAGGACGAATTAGCAGGAAGAGCCATCCCCGCCGGTCTGGACGATGTAATTTCCTTGTGCAATCAGATTGACATTCGTTTCCAGGAGAGGTCCCTAGAAAAAAGATGCCAGCACCCCCTAGGTCCTAGTCAGCCAGAACTCTTCCCCCATCACCCTGTAGAGCATCCTCTGCCTGCTGAGGAACCTATGCAGCTGGGCTGGACCAGACTAACCCCCGAAGAACGTGCTAGATGCAGAACTCTGGGCTTGTGTCTTTACTGTGGGGGCAAGGGTCATTTTTGTGACTCCTGCTCGCTCAGTCCGGGAAAAGTCTAATACATTTAGAAGGTGGAATATTGGACCCAGAACATCACCTTCTTGTCTTCTTCTTCCAGTGTTCCTCCATGTAGGCCTTTCTCCCCAATCGGTCCTAGCATATCTGGACTCCGGGGCTGCCGGCAATTTTATGGACCGGAGAACTGCTTCTTCTATGAAGCTTACCCTTTCTCCCCTCGCTACACCACTGGTAGTTTTGGCAATTGATGGCACTGTGCTCCTAGGGGGCCCTATCTGTTTCCAGACACTACCTATTAGGATGTTGGTAGGGATACTCCACCAGGAGTGGATTTCCTTCCTCATTCTACCCAAGGCTTCTACCTCCATTGTATTGGGCCTTCCTTGGCTACAGCTTCACTCTCCACATGTGGACTGGGTGTCTGGGCAGATCCTGGCTTGGGGTCCTTCGTGTTTCTTGTTCTGTCTTCTCAAGATGGCCCCCAAGTAGAGACTTCCCATTGCTACCACATCCGTATCTTCTGATCTTCCCGTGGCATACAGCTATTACTGGGATGTGTTCTGTAAGAAGTCTGCTGAGGTGCTTCCTTCCCACAGATCTTTTGACTGTGTCATTGACCTTGTCCCTGGAGCAACTCTGCCCAGGGGTCGTACCTACCCTCTGTCCATTACAGAGACCCAGGTCATGTCTGAGTATGTCGCTGAGAATCTGGAGAGAGGTTTCATCTGTAAATCATCATCACCTGCAGGAGCAGGGTTCTTTTTCGTTGCAAAAAAGATGGTACCCTCAGACCCTGCATCAACTATCAAAAACTGATACCCCTTACCTCTAATATCTGAGCTATTCGACAGGTTGAAGGGGGCTTCCATTGTCACCAAGTTGGATCTCAGAGGTGCATACAATCTCATTAGAATACGGGAAGGTGACGAATGGAAGACTGCGTTTAACACTAGGGACGGGCATTACGAATACCTGGTTATGCCTTTTGGTTTGTGTAATTGTCCAGCTGTGTTCCAGAACTTTGTCAATGAAATCTTCAGGGATCTACTGTACCAGTTTGTTGTCATCTATCTGGATGACATTCTCATATTTTATGAAAATCTGCTTGCTCACAGAAACCATGTCCGCACCGTACTTCAGCGCTTTAGAGAGAATAATCTCTATGCCAAGATGGAGAAATGTTCCTTTGAATGTCCTGAGGTCCTGTTTCTGGGGTGTTTTGTTTCTAGTTTGGGTCTTCGCATGGATCCCGGAAAGGTCTCGGCCATTACCAACTGGCCCCTTCCTGCTGGCCTCAAGGCCACACAGCACTTTCTTGGCTTCACAAATTATTATAGGCAGTTCATAAGGAATTACTCTTCCATTGCCGCGCCTATTATCACTTTGACCAAGAAAGGTGCGACTGCCAAAGACTGGCCTCCCGAGGCTGTCCCTGCGTTTCACGATCTGAAACGGGCCTTTGTTTCTGGACCTCTCTTGAGGAGACCAAATCCTGGGGACCCATTTTTTATTGAAGTAGACGCTTCTTCGATGGGGGTGGGAGCTGTGTTTCTTTAGTTCTTTGAGAAGAGACATCAACCATGTGCGTTCTTCTCCAAAAAATTTTCTCAGGCAGAGAGAAATTATGCCATTGGTGATCGGGAACTTCTCACAATTAAATTGGTGTTGGAAGAGTGGCGTCATCTCTTGGAGGGTTCCCCTCACTCCATTATGATCTTTACTGATCACAAGAATCTACAATACCTACAGAACGCTAAACGTCTGAACCCCAGACAGGCCAGGTGGAGTCTCTTCTTTTCTTGTTTTAAATTCACAATTACGTACAAAACTGGTTCCTCCAACGGTCGGGCTGATGCACTCTCTAAGTCATTTGACACTTTGGATGAGGGGTCCGCCCCTGATCCTGAGCCGATCATTCCGACATCATGCATTGTTGCCATTCTACCACCCTAGAATCAAAAAATTCCTCCTGGCAAGACCTTTGTTCCCACGGAGCTAAGAGCTAAGATCCTTCGTTGGGGACATGATTCCAAGGTGCCAGGTCATGCAGTCGTCACTACTGGTGGCCTAATCTCCCCTTGGATGTTAAAGAGTACGTTAAAGCTTGTCATGTCTGTGCTCAGCCTAAATCTTACACACAAGCCCCTGCTGGTCTTCTCATGCCCTTGTCCATTCCTAAGGAGCCCTGGTCTCACATCGCCATGGATTTTATCACCGATCTTCCACTGTCGGAGAATAATACAGCCATTTGGGTGGTAATCGATCGGTTCTCCAAGATGGCTCATTTTGTTCCTCTTCCTGGTCTCCCTTCTGCCTCTGCCTTGGTTCCCATTTTTGTACGAGAGATTTTCCGCCTTCATGGTGTTCTTTCCCATGTCGCTTCGGACATGGGTGTTCAGTTTACGTCCCATTTTTGGAGAGCCTTTTGCAAATCCCTCAACATTACCTTGGATTTTACCTCTTCTTACCATCCCCAATCCAATGGCCAAACTGAGAGGGTTAATCAGGAGTTGGAGGTCTTTCTCCGTACCTTGGTCTCGGCTCATCAGGATGATTGGGCATCACTACTCCCGTGGGCAGAGTTCTCCCACAATAATCATGTCAACGTCAGTTCTCAGAAAACACCCTTTATCACTGTTTATGGAAAACACCCTCAACTTCCTCTTCCTATGACCTGTTCTTCCGACATTCCAGCCTTGGCTACTGTTCAGTAGGGATGAGCTTTGAGTTCGAGTCGAACTCATGTTCGACTCGAACATTGGCTGTTCGCAAGTTCACCGAACAGCGAACAATTTGGGGTGTTCGCGGCAAATTCGAATGCTGCGGAACACCCTTTAAAAGTCTATGGGAGAAATCAAAAGTGCTGATTTTAAAGGCTTATATGCAAGTTATTGTCATAAAAAGTGTTTGGGGACCTGGGTCCTGCCCCAGGGGACATGGATCATTGCAAAAAAAGTTTTAAAAACGGCCGTTTTTTTCAGGAGCAGTGATTTTAATAATGCATAAAGTCAAACAATAAAAGTGCAATATCCCTTTAAATTTCGTAGCTGGGGGGTGTCTATAGTATGCCTGTAAAGGGGCGCATGTCTCCCGTGTTTAGAACAGTCTGACAGCAAAATGACATTTCGAAGGAAAAAAGCCATTTAAAACTACTCGCGGCTATTGCATTGCCGGTCCGACAATACACATAGAAGTTCATTGATAAAAACGGCATGGGAATTCCCCACAGGGGAACCCCGAACAAAAATTAAAAAAAAAATGATGTGGAGGTCCCACTAAATTCCATACCAGGCCCTTCAGGTCTGGTATGGATATTAAGGGGAACCCCTGCCAAAATTTTTTTAAAAAAATGACGTGGGGGTCCCCCTAAATTCCATACTAGATCCTTCAGGTCTGGTATGGATTTTAAGGGGAACCCCGCGCAAAAAAAAAAAAAACGGTGTGGGGTCCCCCCAAAAAATCCATACCAGACCCTTATCCGAGCACACAACCTGGCAGGCCGCAGGAAAAGAGAGGGGGACGAGAGAGCGCCCCCCCTCCTGAACCGTACCAGGCCACATGCCCTCAACATTGGGAGGGTGCTTTGGGGTAGCCCCCCAAAACACCTTGTCCCCATGTTGATGAGGACAAGGGCCTCATCCCCACAACCCTGGCCGGTGGTTGTGGGGGTCTGCGGGCGGGGGGCAACTAAAAAAGATCACAGAATAAAATCCTTAATATAGTAAATCATTGTATCTATATAATAATGGAATACAAAAAGACAAACAAAGGCGCCTCTAAGTGCAGAAGAAAAACAAGTTTAATGCCCCAACTGGGTTCAAAAAGCACTTACAGGATAAGAGATGTAATCAGGCACTTCATGAATAAGGCTGCATTGGAAAGGGTCACGGTGGGAGGAAGCATTCAGAGCGGATGGATGTTGTGACTGGCAGCAGCAGCGTGGAACACAGGGAGCCGCTGTGAAGCTGGCGTACTCAGCAAGGAGAGACGGCGTAACCGGAAGTGATGTCATCCACTCGAGCGGTTCCTTAGCCAGCCTGGACCGCAAACAAACAGCCGAAGGGAGGATGTGATGTCATCAAGAAGGGACGCGTTTCGGAACAGTCCTTCGTTCCTTTATCAACCTATGGCTATAATGATGACTATGCATGATATATATACACACGCTCTAGTAATGGGTTGGCCGGGGGCGGGGACAACAATCTGAATTGGATTCATATAAAAAACGTCTAAATACATTTAAATACATAGAAACACAAATAGCAGCATTCTAAACAGGAGGCAATAACAAAGATGTAAAAAATATAAGATATATAGAAAAGGAAAAATAAAAATAAAAATTAAAATAATGAAGAGAAAAAAAAAAGGATGAAAAAAACAGAATATATAATGTGTTGTATCATTAGAGTGTCTGATATGGACGGAACAACAACCATACATGCGCAACAGCATGATACGGATGAGTGGGGGCAAGCGAGCGTATATAAATAGCAATCTAAGATTAGGAATTGGGACATATGTGTCACCAATACTATCAGAGTATAATAATATTAAACTACCATGAATAAAAAATATATATAAAAAAAAATTATATAAAAAAAATATATATGTATAAAACTACCATGAATAAAAAACTACTGTAATAAAGAAAGGGGCCTGGATTAATAACTACAAAAGAGGAAATATTATCATAGTATGGCACTGACTTCAAAGTCCTCATTTAACCCTCCAGGGGCTAAAACATTTAATAGAAAGATCCAGTACATTTCCCTGTGACATAATCGTCGGTAGCGTTCGGCTGGGGGAAGATCTTTTGGCATTGCCTCAATGACCCATACTTTAAGGCCCTTAGTGGACTTAGTGGGCATGGAGGTAGTGTCTGGGGACACTATGGTTGTCTAATCCACCTTCAATGAACCGGCGATGTTCGCCAAAGCGTTTACGTAGTGGTCGAATGGTCCGTCCTACATAAAATAAGCCACAGGGACATGTGAGGCAATATATAACATGGTCAGATGAGCATGTGTGAAAACCCTTTATTGGGTATGTTTTGCCTTTAACGTGAAAGTCTTTCTGGCCATGTACCACAAAGCTACAAGTCTTGCAGAGAGGTTTACGGCACTGGTACATCCCAGAAATTGCTAGAAACGTGGGCATATGGTGGCCAGGAGGCAAAGGTGTGGCCTTGAGTTTACTGGTCGCTACCTTACTTTTGATGTTGGGTGCCTTTCTATAAGCAAATTGAGGTCTATTAGGCAGAGTGGAAAGAAGGTGTTCATCTTGTAATAGCAGAGGCCAGTGTCTTTTTACAATATTTTCCATTTGCTTATGTTGAGTATGGAATTGAGTGATGAAACGTAAACTGCTCTTCTGGGGGCGTGGACGAGTGTTCTCAGTGGACGGTATGCTCTTATATTGTTGATAAGCTGCATCTACAAGATCAACAGGAAAACCCTTTTCGATAAATTTTTCTTTCAAAATTTTACCTTCAATATCATAGTCATTGTTTAGGGTGCAATTCTTTTTTAGCCTACAGAACTGACTTTTGGGTACATTGTTCAACCATAGGGGGTGGTGACAGCTATTGTAATGGAGAAAAGAATTCCCAGCTGTTGGCTTGATGTAATTTCTGGCATGTATCTCTTTACCTATCCAAAAAAGTTCGAGGTCCAAAAAAGCTAGTTTGTTTTGATCGATGACAGAGGTAAAGGTAAGGCCCATGCTGTTGGTGTTACAATATCTGACGAAGTCAGAAAAGACTGATGCATTGCCATCCCATATAATAATCACGTCATCTATATACCAGCCATAAAAAACAATGTGGGAAAAAAACGGATTGTTATTCCATATATATTGGTGCTCCCAGTGCCCCATGGTAAGGTTCGCATATGAGGGTGCAAAGTGTGCCCCCATAGCTGTACCTTGTATCTGCAGAAAAAAATCATCCTCAAATTTGAAATAATTGTGTGTAAGGCAGAAAGAAGTGGCTTCAACGATGAAGGAGGCTTGTCTCGGATTTAGCATGGGGTCTTGGCAGAGAAAGAACTGTAGGGCATTGAGGCCCACTTCGTGGGGTATGGATGTATATAAGGATTGGACATCTAGAGAGGCCCAATGGTAGTTGGTGTCCCAAGAGTACTTTGTTAAGATTTCTAGCAGATGGACACCATCTCTGATGTGCGACTGGAGGGATTGGGCCAATGGCTGGAGGAACTGGTCTATATATTGTGAGAGTCCGCTACTAATACTGTCCATTGACGCCACAATCGGTCGCCCGGGTGGTGCTTTTAGGTCTTTATGCACCTTGGGCAGATGGTAGAAATAAGGTGTAAAATGTACTTCTTTAATCAGAAAGGAAGCTTCTTGTTGGGTGATAATGTTGTCATTCAGTGCTGTCTTGACAAGGGAAGAAGCTTTGAGGGTAAATAAGGGTAGAGGGTCTTTGTTAAGTCTGATATATGTGTTGTTATCAGATAGCAATCGAGTGGCTTCGGAGACATAATCAGCTCTATTTTGTATCACTATACCTCCCCCTTTGTCGGCACTCTTGATAACCAAATCCAAATTATTGGTAAGTGTGTCAAGGGCTCTTTGTTCACAATGAGTGAGATTGGAGATGGCTTTTTTATTTTTATTTTTGTTACAGAGTTCCTGTATTTCCGCGTGGACAATGCGGTAAAAAGCATCAATGCATGAGCCTTTGGACTGAGTAGGATAAAACACCGAAGGGGGTTTAAAAGTGGTGTTTTGAATAGGTGGAGAGGTTATTAAGTGTTGTGTGTATAAAAAGTACTCATTCTCATGATCTGCCGGAGGAGAAGATGGAGTGAGGGGATGGCTATATAGTTCTTCCAAAATGGAGAGGGGATCACTTTCTATGTGGACATCAATTGAGTTGTGTGACACATCAGGTTTATAGGAGTCAGTATGTGGGCAGTGTTTTGTGGATTGGATGTTAAAAAATCTCTTTAAAGTAAGGAGGCGGACGAATTTGTTCAGATCCTTGAAGAGAAGGAAGGGATTGGGTGGAGCGGATGGAGCAAAATTTAGACCTCGACTAAGTAAGGAGATTTCATCTTTGGTTAGAGCATGGGTGGAGAGGTTGAAGATTTTAACAGTGCTTTCTTTTTGCTGGGGTCTGGAGTGAGACCTGCTTCCTCTGCCTCGACATCCTCTTCTGTGTGTTTTCTTTTTTGTGGTTTTGTCCGGGGAGGGTCGAATACTAAAAAAGGGACCGCAGTTGATTCTGAAGGTTGAGTCGTGGCAAGAGGTGTCGTAAGTGAGGAGTTGGAACCAAACGAAACCAAAGAACCGGGAGATGCTATAGAAGGAGTATGTGTATTATTTACGGTAGTATTATGTGTGGTAAAAAATACTACCGTAAATAATACACATACTCCTTCTATAGCATCTCCCGGTTCTTTGGTTTTGTTTGGTTCCAACTCCTCACTTACGACACCTCTTGCCACGACTCAACCTTCAGAATCAACTGCGGTCCCTTTTTTAGTATTCGACCCTCCCCGGACAAAACCACAAAAAAGAAAACACACAGAAGAGGATGTCGAGGCAGAGGAAGCAGGTCTCACTCCAGACCCCAGCAAAAAGAAAGCACTGTTAAAATCTTCAACCTCTCCACCCATGCTCTAACCAAAGATGAAATCTCCTTACTTAGTCGAGGTCTAAATTTTGCTCCATCCGCTCCACCCAATCCCTTCCTTCTCTTCAAGGATCTGAACAAATTCGTCCGCCTCCTTACTTTAAAGAGATTTTTTAACATCCAATCCACAAAACACTGCCCACATACTGACTCCTATAAACCTGATGTGTCACACAACTCAATTGATGTCCACATAGAAAGTGATCCCCTCTCCATTTCGGAAGAACTATATAGCCATCCCCTCACTCCATCTTCTCCTCCGGCAGATCATGAGAATGAGTACTTTTTATACACACAACACTTAATAACCTCTCCACCTATTCAAAACACCACTTTTAAACCCCCTTCGGTGTTTTATCCTACTCAGTCCAAAGGCTCATGCATTGATGCTTTTTACCGCATTGTCCACGCGGAAATACAGGAACTCTGTAACAAAAATAAAAATAAAAAAGCCATCTCCAATCTCACTCATTGTGAACAAAGAGCCCTTGACACACTTACCAATAATTTGGATTTGGTTATCAAGAGTGCCGACAAAGGGGAGGTATAGTGATACAAAATAGAGCTGATTATGTCTCCGAAGCCACTCGATTGCTATCTGATAACAACACATATATCAGACTTAACAAAGACCCTCTACCCTTATTTACCCTCGAAGCTTCTTCCCTTGTCAAGACAGCACTGAATGACAACATTATCACCCAACAAGAAGCTTCCTTTCTGATTAAAGAAGTACATTTTACACCTTTTTTCTACCATCTGCCCAAGGTGCATAAAGACCTAAAAGCACCACCCGGGCGACCGATTGTGGCGTCAATGGACAGTATTAGTAGCGGACTCTCACAATATATAGACCAGTTCCTCCAGCCATTGGCCCAATCCCTCCAGTCGCACATCAGAGATGGTGTCCATCTGCTAGAAATCTTAACAAAGTACTCTTGGGACACCAACTACCATTGGGCCTCTCTAGATGTCCAATCCTTATATACATCCATACCCCACGAAGTGGGCCTCAATGCCCTACAGTTCTTTCTCTGCCAAGACTCCATGCTAAATCCGAGACAAGCCTCCTTCATCGTTGAAGCCACTTCTTTCTGCCTTACACACAATTATTTCAAATTTGAGGATGATTTTTTTCTGCAGATACAAGGTACAGCTATGGGGGCACACTTTGCACCCTCATATGCGAACCTTACCATGGGGCACTGGGAGCACCAATATATATGGAATAACAATCCGTTTTTTTCCCACATTGTTTTTTATGGCCGGTATATAGATGACGTGATTATTATATGGGATGGCAATGCATCAGTCTTTTCTGACTTCGTCAGATATTGTAACACCAACAGCATGGGCCTTACCTTTACCTCTGTCATCGATCAAAACAAACTAGCTTTTTTGGACCTCGAACTTTTTTGGATAGGTAAAGAGATACATGCCAGAAATTACATCAAGCCAACAGCTGGGAATTCTTTTCTCCATTACAATAGCTGTCACCACCCCCTATGGTTGAACAATGTACCCAAAAGTCAGTTCTGTAGGCTAAAAAAGAATTGCACCCTAAACAATGACTATGATATTGAAGGTAAAATTTTGAAAGAAAAATTTATCGAAAAGGGTTTTCCTGTTGATCTTGTAGATGCAGCTTATCAACAATATAAGAGCATACCGTCCACTGAGAACACTCGTCCACGCCCCCAGAAGAGCAGTTTACGTTTCATCACTCAATTCCATACTCAACATAAGCAAATGGAAAATATTGTAAAAAGACACTGGCCTCTGCTATTACAAGATGAACACCTTCTTTCCACTCTGCCTAATAGACCTCAATTTGCTTATAGAAAGGCACCCAACATCAAAAGTAAGGTAGCGACCAGTAAACTCAAGGCCACACCTTTGCCTCCTGGCCACCATATGCCCACGTTTCTAGCAATTTCTGGGATGTACCAGTGCCGTAAGCCTCTCTGCAAGACTTGTAGCTTTGTGGTACATGGCCAGAAAGACTTTCACGTTAAAGGCAAAACATACCCAATAAAGGGTTTTCACACATGCTCATCTGACCATGTTATATATTGCCTCACATGTCCCTGTGGCTTGTTTTATGTAGGACGGACCATTCGACCACTACGTAAACGCTTTGGCGAACATCGCCGGTTCATTGAAGGTGGATTAGACAACCATAGTGTCCCCAGACACTACCTCCATGCCCACGATAAATCCACTAAGGGCCTTAAAGTATGGGTCATTGAGGCAATGCCAAAAGATCTTCCCCCAGCCGAACGCTACCGACGATTATGTCACAGGGAAATGTACTGGATCTTTCTATTAAATGTTTTAGCCCCTGGAGGGTTAAATGAGGACTTTGAAGTCAGTGCCATACTATGATAATATTTCCTCTTTTGTAGTTATTAATCCAGGCCCCTTTCTTTATTACAGTAGTTTTTTATTCATGGTAGTTTTATACATATATATTTTTTTTATATAATTTTTTTTATATATATTTTTTATTCATGGTAGTTTAATATTATTATACTCTGATAGTATTGGTGACACATATGTCCCAATTCCTAATCTTAGATTGCTATTTATATACGCTCGCTTGCCCCCACTCATCCGTATCATGCTGTTGCGCATGTATGGTTGTTGTTCCGTCCATATCAGACACTCTAATGATACAACACATTATATATTCTGTTTTTTTCATCCTTTTTTTTTTCTCTTCATTATTTTAATTTTTATTTTTATTTTTATTTTTCCTTTTCTATATATCTTATATTTTTTACATCTTTTTCATTGCCTCCTGTTTAGAATGCTGCTATTTGTGTTTCTATGTATTTAAATGTATTTAGACGTTTTTTATATGAATCCAATTCAGATTGTTGCCCCCGCCCCCGGCCAACCCATTACTAGAGCGTGTGTATATATATCATGCATAGTCATCATTATAGCCATAGATTGATAAAGGAACGAAGGACTGTTCCGAAATGCGTCCCTTCTTGATGACATCACATCCTCCCGTCGGCTGTTTGTTTGCGGTCCAGGCTGGCTAAGGAACCGCTCGAGTGGATGACATCACTTCTGGTTACGCCGTCTCTCCTTGCTGAGTACGCCGGCTTCACAGCGGCTCCCTGTGTTCCACGCTGCTGCTGCCAGTCACAACATCCATCCGCTCTGAATGCTTCCTCCCACCGTGACCCTTTCCAATGCAGCCTTATTCATGAAGTGCCTGATTACATCTCTTATTCTGTAAGTGCTTTTTGAACCCAGTTGGGGCATTAAACTTGTTTTTCTTCTGCACTTAGAGGCGCCTTTGTTTGTCTTTTTGTATTCCTATAGACCCTGCTTCAGTCTTTTAAAGTTGCAGCCCTCTGTGCTGAAGATTATCATCCCACAACTTCCATCACTTCCACCAGCACCCTCATGTTTATTTTGGACTGCCTTACATAGAGACATTATCTAGATTACGCTAGCCCTGTGCGCCCTAAACATACATTTCTTGTTTTCTATTGCCTCTATATAATAATGGGCTCCCTCCAGTGGCGCATATCGGTACAGCACACCATTGACAATACATTCATATCATTAACTAATGTTATCAGCTATGTGTTAATCTCTATGTTTTGATCCCGCTGCATGACTAATTGGGCAAGTGTGACTTTATGCTGGATCTTGATAGTTTATAGTGTGCTGATAAACACTCCCATGACTTTAAAGATAAATAAAACAATTTATAAAATATATAAAAAATATAAAAAATAAAAATATATAAGAATAAATTGTGATTTAAACTAAATATCCCAGGACTGTATAAATGATAATAGTATTACACAGAGAAATTTTCAGTATTATTAATTAATATAAAATTGTTTAAGAGCCCGATAAGGTACAGTAGTATTTAACACCAATAAAAATAAAATATATAAAAAATATAAAAATATTAAAATTAAGTTTAAAATATATATCCATAGTGCTATATTTAGTAGTCTGATATAAAACAATTAATATCAAATTCAATATTGAGGCCTTTTGGCGCAAGAGTACCCATCTCATATATCCATTTTGATTCGGCTTGACTCAGTTCTCTGATCTTATTTGAACCTCTCCAGTGGGGTTTGTATCTCTGTATTGCCCAAAATTTTAATTCTGTGGGGTCTCTATTGTGGTGCGTGGCAAAATGTTTAGACATACTATGCTTCGGGAAAGCTTTTTTATGTTTTGGATATGTTCCCTTATTCTTTTCCACATAGGCCTTTTTGTTCTGCCAATATATTGCAATGAACAAGAACACTGCAAGATATAGGCTACACCTTCAGTCCTACATGATATAAAGTCCTTGATGTCAAATTCTTTTTTGGTGCTGGTTTATGTGAATTTCTGGCATTTTTGGCCATTTTGTTGGGTATTTTTACACGCATAGCACCTCTTACAAGGGAAAAACCCTTTCTCTTGAAAGAAGGATAATTCTGTAACACGTTTAGGTGGTTCCGGTACATTCTTTGCTATCAGATCTCTTAATGTTGGTACTCACCTATATATGAAGCGCGGTTTATCAGGTAGAATCTTACCCAGGGTGTTGTCTGTTTTCAAAACAGACCAGTATTTCTTGATGATTTTTTCCATTTTTTTTATGTTGTGCACTGAAATTCATTATCAAGGGTATGTCATTATTATCTAAGTTCGCTTTTATTTTATCTTGAATAAGTATTTCTCTTGGCATTTGGTCGACTTCTTTGATTTTTTCCAAAATAAATTCTTTGCTGTAGCCTTTATCCTCAAATTTCTTCCCCATCCAATGGGCTTGTGTTAGATAATCTGTATTGTTCGAGCAATTTCTTCTCAGTCGTATAAACTGTCCTTTTGGAATATTAATTAACCATGTATGGTAATGACAGCTGTCTGTAGGTATGTAACTATTCCTTTCAACTGGTTTGAAGAATGTTTTGGTACTAATGATGTTGTTCTCAAGCTGTATTTCTAAATCTAGAAAATGGATTGATTTGTCACTTATCTCATACTCAAGTCTGATATTTTTCTGATTGGTATTTAATTGATTGAAAAACTGGATTAAACTTGGTTCATCCCCTTTCCATGTTACTATGCAATCATCAATAAATGTTTTATATAGGACCATATTTTCTGGTTCATCTGCAAAAATTGCTTCTTCCTCCCATTTAGCCATAAACACATTGGCCACACTTGGGGCATACTTGGCTCCCATTCCGATTCCAGTTAGTTGTCTATAATATAAATCATTGTACCAAAAATAATTATGTTGAATTCCAAAGGCTAGGCTTCTTAAAATAAATCTTTTTTGTTTTGAGATGAGGTTGCTAAACCTATCCATAGCCCATTTTGATGCCTCTATTGCATCGCTATGTTCAATTACTGTATATAAGGAAGCTACATCAGCTGTTGCAATGATATATTTCTCATCGGGTTTTAGAGTCAAATTTTCCAATATTTGTATCAGGTGTTTGGTGTCTCTGAGGTATGCTCTGGTATGGGGTACCAAGGGTTGCAGGAATCTAACGACATCTGTCACCTAGCCTCAAGGTGACCTGACAAACCCTCAATGCTGGCCTTCAAACAACCACCCAACATCAGACATAACTTAATCAGCATGAAACTTCATTCTGATTATAAAGGTACAAAAAGCAGAACCAAGTCTTGTAACAAAAACAGTGCAAACTGTGCAACTAAATCAATCTATTAAGAAATGTCACACACATGAAAGGAACCTTCAGCATTATTGACAGCTGTGCTCCAGTGCCCATGTGTAACATATAGCAGCTTACCAACAGCACAAAATGGCAGAGTGTACAGTGAGGACAGAAAGTATACAGATCCCCTTACATTTTTCACTCTTTGTTATATTGCAGCCATTTGCTAAAATCATTTAAGTTCATTTTTTTCCTCATTAATGTACACACAGCACCCCATATTGACAGAAAAACACAGAATTGTTGACATTTTTGCAGATTTATTAAAAAAGAAAAACTTAAATATCACATGGTCCTAAGTATTCAGACCCTTTGCTCAGTATTTAGTAGAAGCACCCTTTTGATCTAATACAGCCATGAGTATTTTGGGCAATATGCAAGAAGTTTTTCACACCTGGATTTGGGGATCCGCTGCCATTCCTCCTTGCAGATCCTCTCCAGTTCTGTCAGGTTGGATGGTAAACATTGGTGGACAGCCATTTTTAGGTCTCTCCAGAGATGCTCAATTGGGTTTAAGTCAGGGCTCTGGCTGGGCCATTCAAGAACATTCACGGAGTTGTTGTGAAGCCACTCCTTCATTATTTTTGCTGTGTGCTTGGGGTCATTGTCTTGTTGGAAGGTGAACCTTCGGCCCAGTCTGAGGTCCTGAGCACTCTGCAGAAGGTTTTTGTCCAGGATATCCCTGTACTTGGCCGCATTCATCTTTCCCTCGATTGCAACCAGTCGTCCTGTCCCTGCAGCTGAAAAACACCCCCACAGCATGATGCTACCACAACCATACTTCACTGTTGGGACTGTATTGGACAGGTGATGAGCAGTGCCTGGTTTTCTCCACATATACCGCTTAGAATTAAGGCCAAAAAGTTCTATCTTGGTCTCATGAGACCAAAGAATCTTATTTCTCACCATCTTGGAGTCCTTCAGGTGTTTTTTAGCAAACTCCATGCGGGCTTTCATGTGTCTTGCACTGAGGAGAGGCTTTTGTAGGGCCACTCTGCTATAAAGCCCTGACTGGTGGAGGGCTGCAGTGATGGTTGATTTTCTACAACTTTCTCCCATTTCCCGACTGCATCTCTGAAGCTCAGCCACAGTGATCTTTGGGTTCTTCTTTACCTCTCTCACCAAGGCTCTTGTTCCCCGATAGCTCAGCTTGGCCTGACGGCCAGCTCTAGGAAGGGTTCTGGTCATCCCAAACGTCATCCATTTAAGGATTATGGAGGCTACTGTGCTCTTAGGAACCTTAAGTGCAGCAGAAATTTTGTGTAACCTTGGCCATATCTGTGCTTCAGG
This sequence comes from Aquarana catesbeiana, assembly GCF_042186555.1. Taxonomy (NCBI): domain Eukaryota; kingdom Metazoa; phylum Chordata; class Amphibia; order Anura; family Ranidae; genus Aquarana; species Aquarana catesbeiana. Next base: position 215,248,794 of record NC_133325.1, on the reverse strand, counting down.
CAGTTCCTTTGACCTCATGATTCTCATTTGCTCTGACATGCACTGTGAGCTGTAAGGTCTTATATAGACAGGTGTGTGGCTTTTCTTAATCAAGTCCAATCAGTATAATCAAACACAGCTGGACTCAAATGAAGGTGTAGAACCATCTCAAAGATGATCAGAAGAAATGGACAGCACCTGAGTTAAATATATGAGTGTTTTTTCTTTTTTAATAAATCTGCAAAAATGTCAATAATTCTGTGTTTTTCTGTCAATATGGGGTGCTGTGTGTACATTAATGAGAAAAAAAATGAACTTAAATGATTTTAGCAAATGGCTACAATATAACAAAGAGTGAGAAATTTAAGGGGGTCTGAATACTTTCCGTCCCCACTGTATATGCATGAGAAAATCTACCAGCCAACTTAAAATGCAGCTATCCCTGCTTGGATCATTTACATGAAACTCGATCCCACCTTACATTCCAGGGTAGCCAGTTGTGAGGAGGGATCGAGCACAGCTGTCAGCAATTTCATGCACAGAGAGCACTTTTCATCACAGTCATGTACTGATCTTCATTAGGAAGAGATTCCAGATGGCTGCACTTCCAAAAATCCTTTTATTGAAGCTTCATATGACAAGTGGTTGACAGATGGAGCAGGGGACAAAGAGGTAGACGCATTTTGCGCAAATGTTAGTGCTTAGTCATTACCTATTGGAACTAGTCACTAGGGATGAGCCGAACACCCCTCTGTTCAGTTCGCACCAGAACATGCAAACAGGCAAAAAATTTGTTCGAACACACGAACACCATTAAAGTCTATGGGACTCGAACATGAATAATCAAAAGTGCTAATTTTAAAGGCTTATATGCAAGTTATTGTCATAAAAAGTGTTTGGGGACCTGGGTCCTGCCCCAGGGAATATGTATCAATGCAAAAAGAATTTTTAAAAACAGCCGTTTTTTTCGGGAGCAGTGATTTTAATAATGCTTAAAATGAATCAATAAAAATGTAATATTCCTTTAAATTTCATACCTGGGGGGTGTCTTTAGTATGCCTGTAAAGGGGCGCATGTTTCCCGTGTTTAGAACAGTCTGACAGCAAAATTACATTTCAAAGGAAAAAAGTCATTTAAAACTGCTTGCGGCTATTAATGAATTGTCAGTCCGACAATACACATAAAAGTTAATTGATAAAAACGGCATGGGATTTCCCCACAGGGGAACCCCGAACCACAATTAAAAAAAAAAGGCATGGGGGTCCCCCTAAATTCCATACCAGGCCCTTCAGGTCTGGTATGGGTATTAAGGGGAACCCTGCACCAAAATTAAAACAAAATGGAGTGGGGATCCCCCTCAAAATCCATACCAGACCCTTTAGGTCTGATATGGATTTTAAGGGGAACCCAGCACCAAAATAAAAAAAAAGGCGTGGGGTCCCCCCAAAAATCCATACCAGACCCTTATCTGAGCACGCAACCTGGCAGGCCTCAGGAAAAGAGGGGGGATGAGAGAGCTCCCCCCCTCCTGAACCGTTCCAGGCCACATGCCCTCAACATTGGGAGGGTGCTTTGAGGTAGCCCCCAAAGCACCTTTTCCCAATGTTGATGGGGACAAGGGCCTCATCCCCACAGCCCTTGGCCGGTGGTTGTGGGGGTCTGTGTGTGGGGGGCTTATCGGAATCTGGAAGCCCCCTTTAACAATGGGACCCCCAGATCCCACCCCCCCTGTGTGATATGGTAATGGGGTACAGAGTACCCCTACCATTTCACAAAAAAAGTGTCAAAAATGTTAAAAATGACAAGAGACAGTTTTTGACAATTCCTTTATTTAAAGTCTTCTTCGTTCCATCTTCTTCGGGTCTTCTTCCTTCTTCCTTCCTTCTTCCTTCGGTTTCTTCCTCCATCTTCTTCTTCCTCTGCTTCTTCCTCCGATCCTCTGCTTCTTGCTCTGGTGTTCTCGTCCAGCATCTTCCTCCACGGCGTCTTTTTCCCCGCTTCATTCTTGGGCCGCTCCGCATCCATGGGAGGCTCCCACTGTGTGATGCTTCTCTTCTTCTGACACTTCTTATATGTCGGAGTGACCCGGTGACCCGACCCCCCTCTGACGCACAGGGACTTGATGGGGACTTCCCTATGGCTTTCCTCGTGATGTCAGAGGGGGGTGGGGTCACCTGTTACGTAACCAGGTGACCCCGCCCCCTCTGACATCATGGGGCGGGGTCACCCGGTTACGTAACGGGTAACGGTTAGAACATCATGAGGATCGATACTGGCATATTCCCAAAGTATGTGCATAGTCTCAAATGAACGTCAATAGCAAGAAAAAAATATAGGCGAGAAATAGCTGCTAAAAGACTGCAGGAAACTAGCTAAGAGAGAGAAAAAAATGTGACCCCGTCCCCTCTGACATCACGAGGAAAGCCATAGGGAAGTCCCCATCAAGTCCCCGTGCATCAGAGGGGGGCGGGGTCACCAGGTGGCCCTGCCCTCCGATATATAAGAACTGTCAGAAGAAGAGAAGCATCACACAGCGGGAGCCTCCCATGGATGCAGAGGGGCCCAAGAACGAAGCGGGGAAGAAGACGCCGCGGAGGAAGATGGTGGATGAGAACACTGGAGCAAGAAGCAGAGGATCGGAGGAAAAAGCAGAGGAAGAAGATAGAGGAAGAAACCGAAGGAAGAAGGAAGGAAGAAGACCCGAAGAAGATGGAAAGAAGAAGACTTTAAATAAAGGAATTGTCAAAAACTGTCTCTTGTCATTTTTAACATTTTTGACACTTTTTTTGTGAAATGGTAGGGGTACTTTTACCCCATTACCATTTCACACAGGGGGGATCTGGGGGTCCCCTTGTTAAAGGGGGCTTCCAGATTCCGATAAGCCCTCCGCCCACAGACCCCCACAGCCACCAGCCAAGGGTTGTGGGGATGAGGCCCTTGTCCTCATCAACATGGGGACAAGGTGCTTTGGGGGGGCTACCTCAAAGCACCCTCCCAATGTTGAGGGTATATGGCCTGGTACGGTTCAGGAGGGGGGGCGCTCTCTCGTCCCCCCCTCTTTTCCTGCTGCCTGCCAGGTTGCGTGCTTGGATAAGGGTCTGGTATGGATTTTGAGGGGGACCCCCACGCCATTTTTTTTTTAATTTTTGCGCGGGGTTCCCCTTAATATCCATACCAGACCTGAAGGTAAATTATGGTTCGGAGTTCCCCTGTGGGGAAATCTCATGCCGTTTTTATCAATTAACTTTTATGTGTATTGTCGGACTGACAATTCATTAATAGCCGCAAGTAGTTTTTAATGACTTTTTTTTCCTTTGAAATGTCATTTTGCTATCTAAACACAGGAAACATGCGTCCCTTTACAGGCATACTTTAGACACCCCCCAGGTACGAAATTTAAAGGAATATTACACTTTTATTGTTTCACTTTAAGCATTATTAAAATCACTGCTCTCAAAAAAAGGCCGTAGTTAAAACTTCTTTTTGCATTGATACATGTCCCCTGGGGCAGGACCCTGGTCCCCAAACACTTTGTATGACAATACCATGCATATAAGCCTTTAAAATTAGCAGTTTTGATTTCTCCCATAGACTTTTTTTTTTTAAATTGTATTTTTATTGAAATATCAAAGAATAAGTACAAAATTGTATCAAAGTGTACATTGCACTATCAACAAAAGTGCATTATAAACAAACATAATGAAAACAAAAACAAAAAACAATCAAGTATAAGTGGTAAAAGAGTGTTCACATAAATAAGGCACATATATGTATTAAATCAAGTCTTTGTGATGGATGCGATAAACATACTGCGGGAAAGTACCCAAAGTCCCGCGAGTAGTTCAGAGTATATACACAGGTAACGTAGAATTAAATTATGTTAGGAATAGGGCATATTTGGTAGTATGGGGGACCCGAATTCCAAAAGATCCCACGGTTCCCATATTTTATTGAATTGGGGGGTGCAGTCATGTACCGAAACCGTCAAGAACTCCATTGTCCGAATCTCAGCCACTAAATGTAGAAACCCGGACCATGGGGGAGGTGTATTGGATAACCAGAACAATGGGATAATCCTCCTGGCGGCTAGCATTATATAGGATATCAGTTTGTTAGTCTTTTTTGCTACCCCCGAGGGGGGAAGACCCAAAAGGTAATTCAAAGGATCCAACGGAAGAGACACCCCAGTTACCTTTTGTATAAGCAAATGCACATCATTCCAAAAAGGTTGTATCAAGGAACATTGCCAGAAGATATGGAATAGTGAGCCTATATCAGATCCACACCGCCAACAGAGCTGTGAAACTGAAGGATCATACTTATGGATTACGTCGGGAGTTCTGTACCAAAACATGAGAATCTTGATGATTGTCTCCCTCTGAGTGACACATTTAGAAGATTTAAAGGTGGAGGACCAGATCCTATCCCACATCTGTACTGTGACAGGATGGCCCACCAACTGAGACCACTTGCGCATGTAATGTTTCCGAAATTGGGGTCGGCTCATGGAGGATATGATAGATACATGAAATTAGGTGCAATTGATTGGGGCCTTGAGCACACAAGTGCTCAAAGGTAGTTGGTTTATCTAGGGTCAGGGGTGGCGATTTAGAATGAAAAAAATGTCTAACCTGTAAGTAGAAGTGGAAAGAATGTGATGGTAAATCAAATTTCTTTCTTAAAACGTCAAAGGAATGTAGCTTCCTCGTTATGGGATGAACTAGGTTCCGCAGCTGGAAGAGATGTACATTTATCCATGAAAAGATCCTGCCCAGGGACATACTATCTGGAATGAGGGGATTAAGTAGTACATTTACAAGAGGGGAGCAGGGGGACATGAGAGGATAACGTTTGAGGCAATTGCGCCAAATGGTTAAAGTTAGTGCCATTGGGCCAGTACACTGACGTTTATAGATAGGGTCTAAAACAGGGGGAGCGCCCCAAACCAAGAAGCTCAGATGGACCGGATAAAGTACCCCCTTCTCAATGGCGGACCATTGGTTAGGTGCATTTAGGAAGTCCAAGAGGTGATGGCCCTTAAGTGTGTTGCATGATAATATTTAGTGATGTCCGGGGCTCCCAAACCTCCTCTGGACCTAATGGAGAACATCACAGAGCTTGCTATGCGGTGGGCACCGCCATTCCATATAAATTTTAAGAAGAATCTTTGAAGTGTTTTTAATTGTGAGGCGGGTACAGCTACTGGGAGAGTTTCGAAGTAATAAAGTAGCTTGGGTAAGATAGACATTTTTAACACATTAATTCCGCCCAATAGAGACAAGGGATATTTGGTCCAGGACGACAGGGACTTATTTATATCCAATATAAGAGGAGGGAAGTTAGTGCTATAGAGGGAGAAGTAGTGAGGGGTGAGTAGAATACCCAAATATTTAAGAGAGGTACTACACCATTTATAAGGGTATGATTCTTTGAGTTGGGATAATAATAGCATTGGAATGTGTATAGGAAGGGCTTCAGTTTTAGAATTGTTGACTTTATACCAGGAAATAGCACTAAAAGAGGTCAATAATTTATGTAATGAGGGAAGGGATATCAGCGGGTTGGTAATAGTCAACAGAATATCGTCCGCAAATAATGATAATTTATATTCCCCCTGTCTCATCACCACCCCACGAATATCTGGATTTACACGGATAGACTCGGCTAGGGGTTCTAGGCACAGAATGAAAAGCAGCAGTGATAGGGGGCAACCCTGACGAGTTCCATTTGTCATGGGGAAACTAGGAGACAGGAAGGACAACATTTGCACCTGTGCTGAAACATTTGAGTACAAGGCCTCCAAAGCTTTTAAAAAAGGACCATCAAAACCATATATTTTTAAGGTGGCAAACATGTAGGGCCAACTTAGCCTGTCAAAAGCTTTCTGCGCATCTAGGCTCAAGATCAATGCCGAACGTGAGGTTCTATCTAAAAGGTCTATTAGGTCTATTGTACGTCGGGTGTTATCTCCTGCGTGTCTACCAAGAACAAAACCCACTTGATCCCTGTGTATCAATTTGGGAATAAATGCGGAGAGTCGGGTAGCGAATATTTTAGTAAATATCTTGTAATCCGAATTTAGGAGGGCTATGGGTCTATAGTTATCTGGGACAGAGGGATCCTTTCCAGGTTTAGGGATGACCAAAATGAATGAGTGGGAAAACTGAGAATGTGGGGGGGTTCCCTTAAGAAGGGAATCATATAAGGCTAACATATGAGGAGATAGGATGTCAAAAAAAGATTTGTAGTAGGAGTAGGGCAATCCATCTGGGCCAGGGGATTTGTGTAATGGTAGTTTTTTAATTATAGCTAGAAGTTCTTCAGCTGACACTGTTGCATTTAAACTCCCCAAGTCCGTTTTAGATAATTTTGGTAGTTTGATATTGGAAAAAAAGGACTCGAAATTTACCTGCGTAAAATCAAAATGGTTCTCCGGAGTCAGGCAATTATACAGTTTGTTATAGAAGTTACCAAAAATTTTGGACATCTCACGAGGGCAATGTGTTCTAGATCCGTCTGTCTGCAAAAGGAAATCAGGCAAGGAATTGAACGGACGAGGGCATAACTTATTGACTAACATCCTGTGGGGCTTATTTGAGAATTCGTAGAATTTCTGCTTTGTCCACAGCATGGACCTAGCTGTTTTGTCAAGTTTTGTTGATTTAATTTGTTCTCTAAGGTGAATGACTTTACGTAGTTTCTGCACTGTGGGACCACCCAAAAGCCTCCGTTCAGCAGTTACTAGAGCGGACATTAAGGACTGCAATAAACTGTTTCTATCTCTCTTCAGTCGAGAGCCCTCAGCTATACACGCACCTCGGAAAACAGCCTTATGTGCCTCCCACAGCGTAGAAACCTGAGATACCGATCCTGAGTTAAGTATAAAATAGTCTTTCAAGCTATTTGCTAGGATAGATCGGGATACTTCAGACTGCAAAAGGTGGTCATTAAAACGCCAGTGACAGGATTTAGTATAGGTCTGGGATAACATGAGTTCTAGTGTAATGGGTGCGTGATCCGACCATGTAATAGGGGAAATGTCTGACTCAACTACATAGGGAATAAGTGGAGCCGAGATAAAAAAATGATCAAGACGGGAGTACATTTTATGAGCTGGTGAGTAAAACGTAAATTGCTTGACAGAGGGATGTTTTATCCTCCATGAGTCGAATAATTTGTATGATCTAATACATTTACGGAATGCATTGGCTTGAGACAATATTCTTTTAGGTGGGGTAGTATTAAAAAGCGTTTGTCTGTCCCTATTGGGTGACATGACCAGATTGAAGTCCCCACCAACCACCATAAATGGTTGTGAGTGATATTGGGGAGTATCAAAGAGTTTGTTGAGGAACTCAATCTGGCCCGTGTTTGGGGCGTATAAATTAACCAGTGTAAAAGAGGTAGACATGTATTCACAATCTAGAATAAGAAATCTCCCATGAGGATCTACATGTGACCTCCGAACCTTGACAGGACATGCTTTCCTGACCAAGATTGCCACTTCTGCCTTGCCCGTAGAATCAGAGGCGAGATAGGAGATGGGAAAAAACCTGGAGGCAAATTTAAATGATCCTCCTGCCCTAAAATGGGTCTCCTGGATCATCACTACGTCTGCGCCCGAGGCCCTGAAATCTTTCAGGGCCATCCAGCGTTTACCAATGGAGCCCAGGCCTTTTACATTATAGGACATAATTTTTAGAGCCATGACTGTGATCTATCTAGGAAGGCTGGTGTAAGAACATCTAGTACTATAAACCTGGAAGTAACATGAGAATAGGAGTATACACATTGCAGTTTACAATTAATTATAATAATAAACATTTTTCCATCTCTAATTATTGAAAAACACACCCCAAGATCTTTTTCCTTTAGAGTAAAATAATAATGACCATGGGGTCTCAAACTATGGAACACATCATAGTTCAAAATTCTGTAGACCTGAGAAAAAACTGTTTCTCAGGGAGCCCTGGGCATAGACCAGGGCCTGGTGGGGACGCGGGCGGACCTCCATCTGGCGATTCTGCTTAAGGAGATGAGAGAGGGACCGCTGCTCACCTTATGCATTTGGTAGCGGAAAAGACAAAAATAGGACAAAAAGATTTTGAAGAAAAACCTGTAAGTCCTTAGGAAAAAGCAAGGTTAACAAATATAACAGGTATGTTTGACACTTAAAATTTCCAAAAACCTTTAGTAAATGTATCTCAAGGGATGAGAAATATTCTACCCCGAAAAAAGGAGCGAGGCAGATACAAAAACTGAAAGAATCAAGACAGCAACATTGTTTCGTCTAGAAAAAAAAAAAAAAAAAAGAAAAAATTTGTCCGAAACTCTGAGAGGAAACGGAAATGCTAAAGGCAAGGAAAAATGGAACCAAAAATAAGAGCGTTCAGGGGGGTACTCAAGGAGGTTGCTTAGAACATCTCAGGTGTTGAGGAGTAGAAAGGTGCTTCTTTGATTTGCCCCGAACAGGAGTCCAGATGTGAGTAGGTGTAGTTGGAGGCAATCGGGCCTGTGTGTTAGGAGGGATAGTATCTTCTTCTAAAGGGGGGAGACCCAGACTTTTCAGGAAGGCCTCAGCTTCTTGCAAATCACGCAAAGAATATTGGGCTCCATCTTTGGATACAGCTAGACGGAAAGGGAATCCCCAGTAATATGGTATCTTGTGTTGTTGTAAATGTGAGGTGAGAGGGCGCAAGTTGCTCCGTTTAGTGAGAGTGATGGGAGAAAGATCGCTAAAGATCTGCAGCTTGGCGCCCTTGTACGTAATTTGGGATTTATTGCGGGTTGCCAGGGTTAGTGCCTCTTTACTTTCAAAGTAGTGAAACCGTACCACAACATCCCTGGGTCTGGCTCCAGCCAGAGTTTTGGGCCCAGGGACCTATGAGCCCTGTCCAATCGCCAATCTATGTCCACAACCGAGGGAGCCAAGTTATTAAAAAGGCTCAAAAGGGAAGGTCGGAGTTCAGAGTCGCACACTGTTTGCGGAATCCTTCTGAATCATAGGTTTTGTCGTCTTTCTCTGTTCTCCAAGTCTTCTTGCTGTAATTGGAGTTGAGATACGGAAAGGCGTAAGTTATGATTTTCCTCCTCGATCGCTTGTACATAATTTATCATTTCGTCGAATTTATTCTCCAGAGTGTCTGTGCGATCTCCAATTTGGGTTATTTCCCCTCTCAATTCAGCAGCTAGCTTGCTCACCTCAGCCGAAACATTGGACGTAATCTGTTGAAGTAAAAGTTGCAGCTTGGAGTCCAGGATGACAGGGGTGAGAATCATATTCGAGGATGAAAGAGTGGTTGCAGGGTTTTGCGAGCTAGTCAGAGAGGAGTTTGCGGCATTTTCTGAATCCAGGGAGGGATCCAGCAAGGCGAAAGGATTCGCAGAGGAATTAGAGGAGGCTAGCTGTGGTCTGGTAACATAACGCTCCATCATTGGTTCTTCTCGTGGCACAATTAGTGGTTTGTAGTTTCGTTGCTGTTGGCCAATTTTGCCCATGAGGTACGCAGAGGTTTTAGTGATCAAACATGCAGGCTTACCTCCAGCGCTTTATATTGCTAAAACTGCTGTATGGAGGTCTTGGTGAGCAGACAGGAGCCCAGGGTTTATTTAGGCAGCATCTCTCTCAGAGTATTATTGTGCTCCATTTAGATCCTCAGATCCCCCAAATTACATCTCTACCTCCCCCTCCTGACAGTCTGGGGTGAGAGAAGCAGATCCTGCAGTCTCCAGCACCTTGCAAATAACTGCGAATAACTATGCAGCTAAAGGGACAGAGGGGACGGCTTCTGGGTGTATATGAGAGTCCCAAGATGGCCGCCGGGCTCCAGGAGTAGGCCGAAGCCTCGGTCTGTCCTAGAAGGAGGCCGCCGAAGCAATAAACACGGCCGCCCGCAATCACTGGGGCACCCACGGGGTTAGAGAAAGGGATGATCGGGTGGTCTGACTCCCCCCAGGGACCCGACAGCGGGTGGTCTTACTCACTGTGACCCGGAGTGACTGTAATTCAGCCCGCAGGCCGCGTCAGGCCGCCAGGCCGCAGGGCACCGAGGCCGGGTGCCGGATGATTCTCCGCGGCCTCCCTGGTTCCACAGGCCAGTTGGTCCAGTGAGAGCAGGCCCCGTCCAATCGCTCACCGATCCGCAAGCCTGCGGGTTCAGGTAGAAAGCGCCGCAGGCCCGCTTGTAGACCCCAAGATGGTGACGGAGGGTCCTGGTGGCAGGGAGAAAGTTCAGCTGGAAGCAAGATCAGATCAGCCAGAATCTGAAATAACAGTCCAGGGCAGCTCAACAGGGGTCTGGGATCAATATTATGTAGCTTGTGGCTGCGGGAGCACGGTATAAGGCAGCGGATGGTTGTGGATTAGTATGAACCAAGAGGAGCTCAGCTCACATACGTCCTTCCAGCAGCAGGTCCGGACACGCCCCCCCTCCCATAGACTTTTAAAGGGTTTTCCGTGGCTTTCGAATTTGCCGCGAACACCCCAAATTGTTTGCTGTTCGGCGAACTGGCAAACAGCCAATGTTTGAGTCACCACAATCACCTATATACTGCTCTAGTGTGTCTTCATTAGGTTACAGGTTAACTAACCAATTAAAATTAGTACTCAGCTGGTGTTACAAAGAAAACCTGGCTAGAATACATGGTACTTACACTCAAATCTGATGTAAAGAGTTTGGTCCAAATCCACTGCCAGAAAAATCTGATACACCAATTGAACTCGGAGCAAACTTGACAGGTCAGTCAAAATCATTGTATAGTTACAACAACATACATAAAATAATAGAAAACATGTATATATGTATATACACACAATGAAGTTGATTTTAAGAACAAATGATTTCAAAAGCAAAGTGTTAGAACATCATGAGGACCGATACTGGCATATTCCCAAAGTATGTGCATAGTCTCGAATGAACGTCAATGGCAAGAAAAAAAATATAGGCGAGAAATAGCTGCTAAAAGACTGCAGGAAACTAGCTAAGAGAGAGAAAAAAATGTAATGTAGGAGAGAAATAGATGCTAATAGACTGCAGGAAACTAGCTAAGAAAAAAAATGAATACATATATAGGAAAGAAATAGGTGCTGATGGACTGCAGAGAACTAGCTAAGAGAGAAAAAATGAATAAATGTATAGGAAAGAAATAGGTGCTGATAGAAAGAAAAATGTAATTAATTCATTCATGCATTAAAAAGAAAAATGTAATGTAGAAGAGAAATATGTGCTAATAGACTGCAGGAAACTAGCTAAGCGAAAAAAATATATATATACATATATGGGAGAGAAATAAGTGCTAATAGACTGCATGAAACTAGCTAAGCGAGAAAAAAAAATGAATAAATGTATAGGACAGAAATAGGTGCTAATAGACTACAGGAAACTAGCTAGCAGAGGAAAAAAATAAAATAAAAATAAATTAACTAACTCACTACTTTGGTTCATAAGGGCATAAGACTTGGTGTTTTATCAGTGCAGAAGGGGGGAATATTGATGCCTGATGCACCCATTGCTCCCATCTTTCATCATCTACCCAAGACCCACAAGGGATTGGACCCCCTTGTGGGTAGACCCATTGTGGCTGGCATTTGGTCTTTGAATGAAAGGATGGGACAATGGTTAGACCACCAACTCCAACCTTTAGTTGTTAGGTTGCCCAGCCAGTTGTGACACAAATCATTTATTGAGTTGTTGTTAGAATCATGAATGGATGGATGGCGACATGTGGATCACATGTGATGTGTCCAGCCTATATTTTAGCATCCCGCACTTTCTGGGCATTAACCACTTGACGACCGCCTCACGCCGATGTACGTCGGCAAGGTGGCACGGACAGGCAAAATCACGTACATATACGTGATTTGCCTTCCGCGGGTGGGGGGTCCGATCGGACCCCCTCCCGTTGCCCGAGGCGGTCGTCCTTTGTCCCACGGCGATCGGAGGTGAGGGGGAGGCCATCCGTTCGTGGCCCCCCCCTCACGATCGCTGCCGGCCAATCGAATCATTCCTTTGCTGCTGTATGCTAAACAGCAGCAAAGGAAATGATGTCATCTCTCCTCGGCTCGGTAATTTCCGTTCCGGCCCGAGGAGAGAAGACAGGTATGTGAGTGCACAACACTACACACACACAGTAGAACATGCCAGGCACACAAAACACCCCGATCCCCCCCCCCGATCGCCCCCCGATCCCCCCCCAATCACCCCCCCCTGTCACAAACTGACACCAGCAGTTTTTTTTTTTTCTGATTACTGCATTGGTGTCAGTTTGTGACAGTTACAGTGTTGGGACAGTTAGTATTAGCCCCCTGTAGGTCTAGGATACCCCCCTAACCCCCCCTAATAAAGTTTTAACCCCTTGATCACCCCCTGTCACCAGTGTCGCTAAGCGATCATTTTTCTGATCGCTGTATTAGTGTCGCTGGTGACGCTAGTTAGGGACCTAAATATTTAGGTTCGCCGTCAGCGTTTTATAGTGACAGGGACCCCCATATACTACCTAATAAATGTTTTAACCCCTTGATGGCCCCCTAGTTAATCCTTTCACCACTGATCACCGTATAACTGTTACGGGTGACGCTGGTTAGTTTGTTTATTTTTTATAGTGTCAGGGCACCCGCCGTTTATTACCGAATAAAGGTTTAGCCCCCTGATCGCCCAGCGGTGATATGCGTCGCCCCAGGCAGCGTCAGATTAGCGCCAGTACCGCTAACACCCACGCACGCAGCATACGTCTCCCTTAGTGGTATAGTATCTGATCGGATCAATATCTGATCCGATCAGATCTATACTAGCGTCCCCAGCAGTTTAGGGTTCCCAAAAACGCAGTGTTAGCGGGATCAGCCCAGATACCTGCTAGCACCTGCGTTTTGCCCCTCCGCCCAGCCCACCCAAGTGCAGTATCGATCGATCACTGTCACTTACAAGGCACTAAACGCATAACTGCAGCGTTCGCAGAGTCAGACCTGATCCCTGCGATCGCTAACAGTTTTTTTGGTAGCATTTTGGTGAACTGGCAAGCACCAGCCCCAGGCAGCATCAGGTTAGCGCCAGTAGCGCTAACACCCACGCACGCACCGTACAGCTCCCTTAGTGGTATAGTATCTGAACGGATCAATATCTGGTCCGATTAGATCTATACTAGCGTCCCCAGCAGTTTAGGGTTCCCAAAAATGCAGTGTTAGCGGGATCAGCCCAGATACCTGCTAGCACCTGCATTTTGCCCCTCCGCCCGGCCCAGCCCACCCAAGTGCAGTATCGATCGATCACTGTCACTTACAAAACACTTAACGCATAACTGCAGCGTTCGCAGAGTCAGGCCTGATCCCTGCGATCGCTAACAGTTTTTTGGTAGCTTTTTATTGAACTGGCAAGCGCCAGCGGCCTAGTACACCCCGGTCGTAGTCAAACCAGCACTGCAGTAACACTTGGTGACGTGGCGAGTCCCATAAGTGCAGTTCAAGCTGGTGAGGTGGCAAGCACAAGTAGTGTCCCGCTGCCACCAAGAAGACAAACACAGGCCCGTTGTGCCCATAGTGCCCTTCCTGCTGCATTCACCAATCCTAATTGGGAACCCACCGCTTCTGCAGTGCCTGTACTTCCCCCATTCACATCCCCAACCAAATCCAGTCGGCTGCATGAGAGGCATTTTCCTTATGTCCTCCCGAGTACCCCTACCCAACGAACCCCCCCCAAAAAGATGTTGTGTCTGCAGCAAGCGCGGATATAGGCGTGACACCCGCTATTATTGTCCCTCCTGTCCTGACAATCCTGGTCTTTGCATTGGTGAATGTTTTGAACGCTACCATTCACTAGTTGAGTATTAGCGTAGGGTACAGCATTGCACAGACTAGGCACACTTTCACAGGGTCTCCCAAGATGCCATCGCATTTTGAGAGACCCGAACCTGGAACCGGTTACCGTTATAAAAGTTAGTTACAAAAAAAGTGTAAAAAAAAAAAAAATATATAAAAAAAAAAAAAAATAGTTGTCGTTTCATTGTTCTCTCTCTCTCTCTATTCTCTCTCTCTATTGTTCTGCTCTTTTTTACTGTATTCTATTCTGCAATGTTTTATTGTTATTATGTTTTATCATGTTTGCTTTTCAGGTATGCAATTTTTTATACTTTACCGTTTACTGTGCTTTATTGTTAACCATTTTTTTGTCTTCAGGTACGCCATTCACGACTTTGAATGGTTATACCAGAATGATGCCTGCAGGTTTAGGTATCATCTTGGTATCATTCTTTTCAGCCAGCGGTCGGCTTTCATGTAAAAGCAATCCTAGCGGCTAATTAGCCTCTAGACTGCTTTTACAAGCCGTGGGAGGGAATGCCCCCCCCACCGTCTTCCGTGTTTTTCTCTGGCTCTCTTGTCTCGACAGGGAACCTGAGAATGCAGCCGGTGATTCAGCCAGCTGACCATAGAGCTGATCAGAGACCAGAGTGGCTCCAAACATCTCTATGGCCTAAGAAACCGGAAGCTACGAGCATTTTATGACTTAGATTTCGCCGGATGTAAATAGCACCATTGGGAAATTGGGGAAGCATTTTATCACACCGATCTTGGTGTCGTCAGATGCTTTGAGGGCAGAGGAGAGATCTAGGGTCTAATAGACCCCAATTTTTTCAAAAAAGAGTACCTGTCACTACCTATTGCTATCATAGGGGATATTTACATTCCCCGAGATAACAATAAAAATGATTAAAAAAAAAAATGAAAGGAACAGTTTAAAAATAAGATAAAAAAGCAAAAAAATAATAAAGAAAAAAAAAAAAAAAAAAAAAAGCACCCCTGTCGCCCCCTGCTCTCGCGCTAAGGCGAACGCAAGCGGCGGTCTGTCGTCAAACGTAAACAGCAATTGCACCATGCATGTGAGGTATCGCCGCGAAGGTCAGATCGAGGGCAGTAATTTTTGCAGTAGACCTCCTCTGTAAATCTAAAGTGGTAACCTTTAAAGGCTTTTAAAGGCTTTTAAAAATGTATTTATTTTGTTGCCACTGCACGTTTGTGCGCAATTTTAAAGCATGTCATGTTTGGTATCCATGTACTCGGCCTAAGATCATCTTTTTTATTTCTCTCAAACATTTGGGCAATATAGTGTGTTTTAGTGCATTAAAATTTAAAAAAGTGTGTTATTACCACAAAAAATGCGTTTGAAAAATCGCTGCGCAAATACTGTGTGAAAAAAAAAAAATGAAACACCCACCATTTTAATCTGTAGGGCATTTGCTTTAAAAAAATATATAATGTTTGGGGGTTCAAAGTAATTTTTTTGCAAAAAAAAATAACTTTTTCATGTAAACAATGAGTGTCAGAAAGGGCTTTGTCTTCAAGTGGTTAGAAGAGTGAGTGATGTGTGACATAAGCTTCTAAATGTTGTGCATAAAATGCCAGGACAGTTCAAAACCCCCCCAAATGACCCCATTTTGGAAAGTAGACACCCCAAGCTATTTGCTGAGAGTCATGTCGAGTCCATGCAATATTTTATATTGCAACACAAGTTGGGGGAAAGAGACAAATTTTTTTTTTTTTTTTTGCACAAAGTTGTCACTAAATGATATATTGCTCAAACATGCCATGGGAATATGTGAAATTACACCCCAAAATACATTCTGCTGCTTCTCCTGAGTACGGGGATACCACATGTGTGAGACTTTTTGGGAGCCTAGCCGCGTACGGGACCCCAAAAACCAAGCACCGCCTTCAGGCTTTCTAAGGGCGTGAATTTTTGATTTCACTCTTCACTGCCTATCACAGTTTCGGAGGCCATGGAAAGCCCAGGTGGCACAAAACCCCCCCAAATGACCCCATTTTGGAAAGTGGACACCCAAAGCTATTTTCTGAGAGGTATAGTGAGTATTTTGCAGACCTCACTTTTTGTCACAAAGTTTTGAAAATTGAAAAAAGAAAAAAAAAATGTTTTTTCTTGTCTTTCTTCATTTTCAAAAACAAATGAGAGCTGCAAAATACTCACCATGCCTCTCAGCAAATAGCTTGGGGTGTCTACTTTCCAAAATGGGGTCATTTGGGGGGGTTTTGTGCCACCTGGGCATTCCATGGCCTCCGAAACTGTGATAGGCAGTGAAGAGTGAAATCAAAAATTTTCACCCTTAGAAATCCTGAAGGCGGTGATTGGATTTCGGGGCCCCGTACGCGGCTAGGCTCCCAAAAAGTCCCACACATGTGGTATCCCCATACTCAGGAGAAGCAGCTAAATGTATTTTGGGGTGCAATTCCACATATGCCCATGGCCTGTGTGAGCAATATATCATTTAGTGACAACTTTGTGCAAAAAAAAAAAAAAAAAGTGTCACTTTCCCGCAACTTGTGTCAAAATATAAAATATTCCATGGACTCAATATGCCTCTCAGCAAATAGTTTGGGGTGTCTACTTTCCAAAATGGGGTCATTTGGGGGGTGTTTGTGCCACCTGGGCATTCCATGGCCTCCAAAACTGTGATAGGCAGTGAATAGTGAAATCAAAAATTTACACCCTTAGAAAGCCTGAAGGCGGTGCTTGGTTTTCGGGGCCCCGTACGCGGCTAAGCTCCCAAAAAGTCCCACACATGTGGTATCCCCATACTCAGGAGAAGCAGCTGAATGTATTTTGGGGTGCAATTCCACATAGGCCCATGGCCTGTGTGAGCAATATATCATTTAGTGACAACTTTTTGTAAATATTTTTTTTTTTGTCATTATTCAATCACTTGGGACAAAAAAAAAAATATTCAATGGGTTCAACATGCCTCTCAGCAATTTCCTTGGGGTGTCTACTTTCCAAAATGGGGTCATTTGGGGGGGTTTTGTACTGCCCTGCCATTTTAGCACCTCAAGAAATGACATAGGCAGTCATAAACTAAAAGCTGTGTAAATTACAGAAAATGTACCCTAGTTTGTAGACGCTATAACTTTTGCGCAAACCAATAAATATACGCTTATTGACATTTTTTTTACCAAAGACATGTGGCTGAATACATTTTGGCCTAAATGTATGACTAAAATGTAGTTTATTGGATTTTTTTTATAACAAAAAGTAGAAAATATCATTTTTTTTCAAAATTTTCGGTCTTTTTCCGTTTATAGCGCAAAAAATAAAAACTGCAGAGGTGATCAAATACCATCAAAAGAAAGCTCTATTTATAGGAAGAAAAGGACGCAAATTTCGTTTGGGTACAGCATTGCATGACCGCGCAATTAGCAGTTAAAGCGACGCAGTGCCAAATTGGAAAAAGACCTCTGGTCCTTAGGCAGCATAATGGTCCGGGGCTCAAGTGGTTAAAGCAGTTTCCTTTTTCCTAGATCAATGGAGCCTGTACTCTCAAGTGCAGAAAGAGTTCATCTTGGAATGCCTAGATTATCTTCTTACCCATAATTGCTTCTCATTTGATGGGGATTTTTTTCTCCAAGGGTGCGGAGCAGCAATAGGAGCCAGGTTTTTGCCCTCGCTTGCCAATCTTTACATGGGTTGGTGGGAGAGGGTGAAGATTTTTGGGTCGGATAATACATTCCGTTCAGACATCAAATTTTTCAGGTGTTATATAGATGATCTGATATTCATTTGTTCCAGTGAGCTGGGTACTTTGGATAATTTTTTGGCATATTTTAATGAAAATTCTTAAATCTTCTTTTAAATCTCTATTTCACTGGACAAATGGATAGATGCTCTATCGATTTTCTAGATGTAAGCTTGGAAGGCTGTGAGGGTCGTGTTGTCACTAACCTTTACAGGAAGCCCTTCTGGAAACAGTATATTGAGTGATAAACTATATATTGGAAGAGAATATTCAGCGCTGACATACACGGACACAGCTATAACTAAACTGCTGGCAGACACTCAAGGTTAATTCAAAAAATACCTCAAATTAACATAAAAACAAAATTAAAAGTGTTGCGCAATTCTAAATGTCCATATGATAACAATAGTAAAATAATGAATAATAAGTCCCAGCTGGTGCACACAACTTAAATGGATGAGGTGCAATGACACACACAAAGCAGAAGATGTCAAATCTACTGACAGTGACCCCTCCACCACACACAGGATGGCCTCTCACCTCACGGACTCGACCTGAGACAGGTCACATAACAATATAAGGTTCAAGGCAAACTATCCCCAGATAACCGCTCCGGTGCTCGTCCACAAAATCCACAGTCAATGGGATGGTACAGCGTACATGAGGAAAAAAACACAGCGATCTTCTCCTCATGTGTTCAGACTAAGAGTCTCAGGTTGAGTCTGTGAGGTGAGAGGCCATCCTGTGTGTGGTGGAGGGGTCACTGTCACCAGATTTGACATCTTCTGCTTTGTGCGTGTCACTGCACCTCATCCATTTAAGTTGTGTGCACCAGCTGGGACTTATAATTCATTATTTTACTATTGTTATCATGTGGACATTTAGAATTGCGCAACACTTTTAATTTTGTTTTAAACAGTATATTGAGGGCAGACTCAGGTCATCCCGCACATACCATTAGAGGCATTCCTGTAGGCCAATTTTTACGTTTACGAATGATAAGTAGCAAGGATGCTGATTTTCAGAGGGAGACTCTTAATATGAGGAATCCTTTTGCAGCGGGGTTACCCTGAAGCTTCAGTCAATAGAGCTATTAATATAGCTAGAAAAACTGAGAGGAGTAATTTATTAGGCGGTAAAGCACATGACGTTAAAAAGCAAGGACCACCCGTGTTCTCCACTCCATTCAGTATGGAGTTTAGAAAGATTAAAAATATTGTTGAACGCCATTTACCAATTTTATATAATGATAGTGTGTATGCCCAAATCCTCTCTGGTGGGCCTAGAATAGTTTCTCGATGTGCGCCCTCTCTAGGCAACTCCTTATCCCCCAGGTATTTTACATCTAGTAATAAGTGGGGGACTACTTGACTTGATTTTAAGGGGAACTACAAGTGTGGCACAAAAGATTGCACTTGTCCACGTTTGATTAAGGGAGAAGGATTTAAGTCTACAGTTAGTGGCAGAAATTACAGTGTCAAGGATTTTATAAACTGTAACACCAAATGTTTGATATATTTGATCACATGTAAAATCTACCACACACAATATATGGGCAGAACAACAAGGAGATTGAGGGACAGCCTCCATGATCATCTGTATGCTATACAGAAGAATCACTCTTCAAATGTTGCCTAATCATTTTAATCGATCACATGGTGGCAATCTCACACCTCTACAAATACGGGGGATTGAAAGAGTTAAAAGACCACCTAGGGGAGGTGATGTCTTTAGGCCTTTAGATCTTTTGGATTTTCCATTTGAGAACACGTACACCCAATGGGTTAAATTTTGAGTGGGATCTTACCCATTTTTATGATTGACCTCCCCTTGCTTTTTTTTTTCTTGTCTTTTCTTTTTTTTCCTTATTAGCACCTAGTTCTCTCCTATATATGTATGTGTATGTATATGTGTGTATATAAAAAAAAATTATAAGTGTATAGGAAAGAAATAGGTGCATAGGTGCTGATAGACTACAGGAAACTAGCTAAGAGAGGAAAAAAAAAAAAAAAAATATATATATATATATATATATATATATATATATATATATATATATATATATATATATAAAATTGTTTTTATTATTTTTTTCCTCTCAGTACAGTATGCCATAGAAGAACTACAGGCACAATATTTGTGTCTGTGTATTCATTGGTCTGATAACTTGAGCTTGTACATGTGGAGTATCTGTTCTTTGCAGAAACTGTATATGGTCTCATGGGTGCACCCCTCTTGTATATTACTATAATTACATTTAACAGAGTTTTTACTACAAGCTCCTTTGTTTTAATCTATTATTTAATAGATGAATCCATTTATACCTGGGAGTTTTTACCCCACAAAAAGTTGTTGGTCCTAATTATATGGGAATTAGAGAGCTGTGTGCCCTACACTTTGATAACTGAATATGCTATCTATAAAGGATGCCTCAAGATAGTATATATCAACTAAGAAATATAGTTAATCAACTATAATCACCATGTACAAATATGATATATGTAATGCTTCATAATCAGCACAAAAACAATGTTACTGTGTTTCCCCAAAAATAAGCCCAGGTCTTATATTAATTTTGGCAACAAAAGACCCAGTAGGGCTTATTTTTGGGGTAGGGCTTGTGCTGTATTCTCTCCCCATCTCCCTCCCTGCCTGTCAGGAATCCCCAGTGGCCAGTGGAACTAAGTAAAAGTGGTTGTAAAATCCTAGAATGCACTGTATTACAGTATTATATCATGTAAACTGTGTATATTTCTGTAAACTATTTGTGATAAATACCTTCTTAAAGCGTCGCTTGTCACTTCTGTGACCCTCCAAACCTCTCTTCCCCGCTCCGAGCACCGCAGAAGGGGGCTGAGATCCCCTGCTGACAGCTGAGAACAACAGGAGGTCAGCTGAGTGCCAAGCTGCACTATAAGAAGGTATGTATCACAAATAGATTACAGAAACATACACAGAAACTTTATTTTTGATCAGTAAATACTTTATTAGTACTCTTATGACAGCATTGCTATGCAAACAGTTTGAAGGAAGTAATATATTTTATAAGAGAAAACCATGGTCATTCATGTTTGAAACCTGTATAGGTCATACATGGGTGGTCAATACTGTATGTTTAAAGTCTGAAAGCAGGCTGTGCTGAAACCTTGTTCTCACCATTTTTATAATTTCATCTGTAATAATAATACTGTTTAGGGGGTCTTTTAGAGTAGATTTTTAGATTATTTTAGATCTCTAAAGGATCACATTGAAGGAAATGCCTTCATCCTATTTTTCTAATGAGTGACCCTAAATAACAAATTAGAAATAGCTGGAACCATTACTTTACTTAGCAAAGAGATCATATGCTCACTCCCTTTTGTGTGACATCTTAAAGATCACATGGAGATTTAGCAAGTTAATCATTTTTTTTCTCAATAATATAGATTTAATTTAGGGTGAGGTATAAAGGCCTATATGTCCATTGTGGCTCACCTCCAGACAATTGGAATTTTGCACTTACCAGTGGCATCTATAATTTTAAACTGTGGCTAAAACAAAATCATACATATAGTTGTTTGCATGCTTCTGAAGAAATGGACCCTTGGTTCATAAAATGTATAAAGAATCCAGGTGCGCATGCGCGTGGCTCGCAAGATGGCCGCTAAAGCCTAGAGCTCCGCTCCCTCACGATCTACCGGCACCCACAGCACTGACCACAGCACAACACCGCACAGCTAAAACACCTGGAGACGTTCCCCAAGGTCCAAGCTACACCCCCATATGACCGGGACCCCGGTGAAACTGAATCTGTGGCCACAATTGGAGAGAACAAGAACGGCTGGGACTCCCAAGATGGCCGCCACTACACAGGCACAGCCACAGCCTCAGACTCTCTGCTCCACAGGCCCGGCGGACTACAGGTCAGAGCAACCCCATACTCCCCCTCACTTCACCCCAGGGAGACAACCGGGATACCCACCTCTGCTTACCCCTTCTCCAGCCTTTACAGGATCCCTGCAGGATCGCCCCCTCTGTGAAGGCCCTCTGTCCCCCCTGGGATCTATCTCAGGTCACTCAGGCCTCCCTCCATATGCCTCCCCTGCCAGTGACCCTGCATCTCACATGGACTCTCTCTTCCACAGATTCTCTGAACTATTGGACAGAGGCCTGGCTCAAACGGCAGCTAAAATTACAGGAGACCTGAAGGCAGACTTTATTAATTTAGGGGCCCGAATCGATACGATAGCTATCACTAACCAACACTCGCAGCTCATCAGCACTGTGCAAGATCAATTGGACCTAGCACTGGCTCGTATTGATGAACTTGAGAATAGGTCAAGACTATATAACATCAGAATCCGCGGCCTACCGGAAACGATTCACAATGTTCCAGAAGCAGTCCAGGACCTGATTAAACATCTAATCCCTAATATCTCCTCTCAACGCCTTGAATTGGACAGGGCACACAGAGCCCTAGGGCCCCCCAGAAAAGACGGCACCCCAAGAGATATTATCGCTAAGCCCCACCACTACACAGTTAAAGGGGAAGTGATGAGACAGGCCAGGTTCTCTCACTCAGTGCAGTGCATGGGACACCCAGTACAGATCTTCGCAGACCTCTCACCCTCTACGATCCAGAGGAGGAGATCATTGAAGCCCCTGCTTCTCGCTCTCACCCAAAGAGACATAAAATACAAGTGGGCCTTCCCGTTCGCGGTTAAATTCTCCGTCAAAGGGAAACAATACGCCTTCTCCTCCCTCCCAGAAGGTGAAAAACTGCTCCTGCACCTGAAAATCATCTCCCAACTCCAACAAACGACAGACCCCCACCAGCCCTCAATCTCCCCTGTGGTCAACAGGAAAAGCAAAGAAGGCCAAAGACAACAACCAAACCTGAAGCTAGTGACGATGTGAACTGCATCTCTTCTATCCCGATTGTGAAGTAGGGACTGATTTGATCATCCCCTGGAACATGGGAGATCCCTCGTGCCTAGTCATTAGGCAGGCTAGCCAACCGGGCATTGTTTTCTGACTTATCAGAACTTTTTGTTTTTTGTTTTTCTGGTTCCAGGGGGGTTTTTTGGGTTTTTGTTCAAATTTTCCCTCTTAATTTTTTTTTTTTTTGCTGCTTTTAACTGGCCCAATGTCATATCTATTAAGATCAAGGGAGCTGTGCCTCTCCAGATTGAGAGGGGCTGCATCCTCACGCCTATCCATGAAGGGGGGGGAAGGGATCTTAACCCCCATGATTAGGGATTTTATTCAGGTCTAGTTTATGGATGCTCTGCTGTGATAGCGAATGAATAGAGACCTAGGAGGTTACTTTAATAGGCGGAGGCTTAGGGCCACTAGCTAATCACACTGCTGAGACAACCGGGTATACACTGGTATTAGTTTCAAAAATTTTCTTTGTTTTTTCTTCCAAATTTTTTTTTTCCCTTAAGGGAACAAGTTTTCTGTTGGGCGTTCGGTTTCGTGAGGAAACACTTGCGCACCCACCTAACCCTTAGACACCCATAGGTCTCTAGGGGCTAGGCTGTTTGAGCCCAGATGGGCCAGACATACTCTAATTTTTTTCTAAAAGACATAGGGGGTTTCTCCTTCCCTACGTCTGTTCTTTCTTTTCTAGGAGACCTTTTCTTTTCTATCCTGCACCCCCACCCCTCCTCCCCGATCACCACAATGTGCCTAACCACATCTTGTGTTTCAGATACCACACACACACCCACGGAAGTTCCTGATATCTTCCC
The DNA here is from genome assembly GCF_042186555.1 of Aquarana catesbeiana. Taxonomy (NCBI): domain Eukaryota; kingdom Metazoa; phylum Chordata; class Amphibia; order Anura; family Ranidae; genus Aquarana; species Aquarana catesbeiana. The sequence continues at coordinate 215,225,572 of NC_133325.1, read as the reverse complement.
ACCAAGAAGAATGAATGATCATCATCCTACAGTCCAGTTTCCTACGCACCGAAGGGTAAGTGAGGACCGGTGCACTTCACTCCAACTGCTCCATGGCTAATGACCCTACAGCTGAACTCCACATAGCCTCCCATAATGTACAGGGAATCAATTCCCAGATTAAGAGGAGAAAGGTCCTCGATTATTACAAGCATCTCAAACTAGACATCGTTATGCTGCAAGAAACGCACTTCCCCTCCCGGTATAGCCCTAAGTATCTCCACCCTCACTTCCCACAGTTTTTCTTAGCGAGCGCTGACAACAAAACTAAGGGAGTTGCAATTATCTTCTCCAAACATCTTAAATTTGTAAAGATCTCTGAATTCGCTGACCCAGAGGGCAGGTTTATCATGGTCAAAGGCACAGTGGGGGACCACCTGTATTCCCTGGTTTCCTACTATGCCCCAAATAGAGGACAAGCAAAATTTTTTGATTCTCTACTGCGCAGCCTCGCTCAGAAATTGGAGGGAATGTTCATCTTTGGTGGAGACTCGAATGCAGCGTTCGATCAGGGATTGGACAAGTGTAAACCCCTACCGACTCAACTAACACGACCCACCAAAGAGAGCCTCAGGATCGCAAAGATAATCCATGCACACGGCTTAGCTGACACTTGGAGGGAGCTTAACCCCAACAAAAGGGACTATACCCATTACTCTCCCCCTCATAACACCTATGCGAGGATTGACCACATTTTAACTTCATCCTCCCTACTCCCTTTGATCCACAAAGCTCAAATCAGGGAGTCGGCCCTCTCGGACCACTCCATAGTAACCATATCACTCAAAACAGGCCCCCTGGGCGGATCCAGGGGACATTGGAGACTGAATGAGTCACTATTATCTGACCCCATCAGAGTCATTGAACTTGAAAAAGCCCTACAAGAATACTTTAAACTCAATAAATCAGAGGACAATTCTTCAGAAACATTATGGGCTGCACATAAAGCTTTTATAAGAGGTAAACTCATTCAGATTGCCACTCAAACCAAACGAGCACAAAAAGCAGACCTAATTAGGTTGGACAAGGAATATACCACTCTGAAGGCTTCCCACAAAAAAGCCCCCTCCAAAACCCCTGTTTCCCTTATCGATAAAGCTAGACTTGATCTCAATCTAGCACTCACATCCAAGGCCGAAAAGGCCGTTCGCTGGATTGGACAAAAATTTTGCAGACAAAATAGGTCCCCTCCTAGCTAAAAAACTGTCTCCCCCCATCAAGACCCACGCCTTCCCCAAACTCAGAATAAATGGTCTACCCCCCACAACCAACCCATCAAAGATACTAGAAGCCTTTCGGGGTTTTTACTCTAAATTATATAGCCAAACAAATACGCCACACGCGAACTTAATCCCTCAGTTTCTGGAGGATATCCCCCTACCCTCCCTAAAAGATGCCCATAAACAAAAGATGGAAACACCCATCACAGAAGAGGAGGTTTTGGGGGTCATAAAAGATCTTGGAAGGGGATCGGTCCTGATGGTCTCTCTGTAGCATACTACAAATCTTTTGCAGCCATTCTGGCACCTCACCTGACCTCCTTCTTTAACTCCAAAACCAATGGAACCCCCCTAGACATCCACCTCAATACCGCTTTAATCACGGTCATACCCAAACCTGACAAAAACCACGAAGACGTTAGCAACTACAGACCGATCTCACTCATAAACAATGACCTAAAAATACTCACCAAAATAATGGCTAACAGGTTATCATCCTTTATTACTCAATATATACATAAAGACCAGGTAGGATTCATGCCCGGGAGACAGGGTCCTGACCAAATAAGGAGGGCAATAGATATCACCTCGATTCTTCAAACTAACTGGGCAGGGGGGCCAAACCAATCGGGATTCCTTCTATCTTTAGACCTGCAGAAGGCCTTTGACACGGTCTCCTGGCAATACATCTTCACAGTGCTGGAGAGATGGGGATTTGGCGACCGCTTTCTGGGACTTCTGCATGCTCTCTACTCACAACCAAAGGCCCAAATACGCCTCCAAGGTCATTACTCAAAACCAATAGACATTTTACGTGGCACTAGGCAAGGGTGCCCTCTATCCCCCCTAATTTTCGCAATAGCCATAGAAACCCTAACGATCGCAATTCGACAGAACCCGAATATAAAAGGGGTGACCTGTGGAGACCAGACGCACAAATGTGGGCTTTTCGCCGACGACATCCTCCTTTTCCTGACATCCCCCCTTACTACACTACCTAATCTCTGCCTAGTGTTAAGGAACTTTGCTAAAATTTCTGGACTCGAAGTTAATTTCACCAAATCTCAAGCCCTTAATGTTTCCTTACCGCAACAAACAGTTGACTCTCTAAAACAATCCTTCCACTTCAAATGGGGCGACACATCCATTAGTTACCTAGGTATCACACTGACGGCCATGACGGAAACTCTATATGCACAAAATTATCCTTCACTCTTCAGGAAACTGGAGGCAGACCTTACTACATGGTCAAAACACAAGCTTTCCTGGCTGGGTCGGATCAACTCCACTAAGATGACCTCACTCCCCAGGCTCCTCTACTTCTTTCGCTCCCTCCCTATTCCAATCAGGAAAGATCACCTGAGAGCTTTACAGAGTAAAATACTCCAATTTATTTGGGGTAAGAAAGGATATCGTGTCCCTCAGAGCACACTTTTCCTTCACAGACGCAAGGGAGGGCTGGGTCTTCCAAACCTACATAAATACTACTTGGCTGCTAGACTAGCCCAATTGTCCTCAATTTACTCATGCTATGAAAAACCAGACTGGGTGAATATTGAAAGACAGGCCATCCCCAAGCATACGCTAGACTACATACTTTGGTGCTCGACTAAATCTAGACCGCCCATCCTATCACCCACTTTATCCCACTCCTGCGCCCTTTGGGACTCCCTCCGGAACTCCACAGCCCTGGTCTCCACGGGTCGTCCCCTAGCTCACCTGTTCCACAACCCTGACTTTCCACCTGGACTTGACATCTCAGCATTCAAATGGTGGCTGGACAAAGGGCTATACCGGATAGGGCACTTCTTCACCCCCAATGGACCAATCACCCTCAAATTCTGTATCAAACACCTGGACCTCCCGGAATCGGAACGATTCCGCTTTTACCAAATCGCCCACTTTCTCCACACTATTTGGCAGGAGAAACCGCTTCCCCCTAAATTTACCGTATACGAACAATGGTGCGGACAAGCCATGGAGCAGAGGGGAGGCATATCAGTGATATATTCGGCCCTCACTTGCCCTACGGACAAAACCACATATATGAAGGCTTGGGAGGCTGACTTCCAATGCTGCAGGGACATAGAGATTTGGCAAGCAGCCCTAACTAAATCCTTTAAGGGGATCCAGAACATCTCCTTGAGGGAGGCAAGCATCAAATTTATAACTAGATGGTACCTGACCCCTACCAGGTTGGCAGCAATCTATCCCTCAGCGAACCCCTTATGTTTCAGAGGTTGCCAACACCTGGGCACAATGGCCCACATTTGGTGGGAATGCCCCAAAATATGCACTTTTTGGAGAAAAGTTTTCTCTATGATTTACAAGGTGACAACTTGCCATATCACTAGGTCCCCAGAGGTGGCTATTCTCAACGCTAACCTATCTGGAATTTCTAAGGCTACACAAACACTGATCAACTTTATATTACTGGGCACCAAAATCTCCATTGCCAAAGCCTGGAAACAGCCGAATCCCTCGTTCAATGCAGTAAAAAGGAAGGTTTCATGGATTATTGCCCAAGAAAAACTTTCTAGCATCCTGACAAACACCTCCCCGAAATTCCAAACAATATGGGAACCTTGGGCCCAATATATGGGAACCTCCCTCATACCAGGGGTTCAGGTGCGCAACAACTCCTAACCCACACCTAGACGAATTCATCCTTCAGTAATATTAGAGGTACACAGATGTACTCCTGCTCCCCCCTCACCCACCTTGAAGAACTCCTCCACCCCCCCTCCCTCCTCACTCTTCTCTCCCTCTCTTTCAACTCTTCTTCCTGTCTTCTACCTCACATCAGTTAGCTTACTGGTGGCAATTCAATATGAAGCTACCATACGGTAAACTACCTAGCTTACGGGGATTCATAATTCCTCAATACTCCTGATGGCTCCACCCTAATGGGCAAAGGAGAAGTATGGAGATTTCCCCACCTGGCACAGCTAGATCCCGTCAGGGGTGCTGGGGTAGGGGAAAGATCCCGTAATGTTTTAGGGACTATACATGGAGACTGATTATTTAGAGCAAAGATACGGATATATATCAGGTTGACCCCAACAACAGCCTTTAAGGATGAGATACCGTATGTTATATGTTATTATCCTTCTCGAATTGTAACCTTTATGTCTCATGTTCGAGGAGGCGCTCCCTCCTGTGCATTCTCATATGTCAATGCATGAACTGTATGATGTAATTGAAAATAAAAACATATTGAAAGTAAAAAATGTATAAAGAATCCATGATCCCTAATTCATTTCTCTGCAGTATATTGCACATTGTCTTAAAAGTAGTTAAAGACATTACGGTACCTACAGTTTAAAGCCTCTATTTCTTTGTTTAGTTGTCATTGTCTAAATAATCAGGACGAAGGTGTCTGTTTAACAGACAATAATTACTATGGCCTTATGTTGTTTTAGAATAATTTGCTTTCATGATATTATGCAACAGGTTATTTAGTGGATGCTTAAAATTGGATTAATGGGTGGAATAAACTCATACACACTAACACACTGGGTTAACTATCACATGCTGAAACATACTATGAAACACATTTTGTTTTGTCTTTCTTTCATGTGGTAATTATATTTACTTTTGATATATGTCCCTAATGTTCATATGTAGCAACTCCTAATAAACAATTAATCTGAATATAAACTCAGGTAAATTTCATTAATTTGAGTGTAATTGCAAAGATAGAATGTTAAGTGATAGTGACAGCTGACTGAATGTTTATCAGTAATAATCATAAATTAATAAACATTAATTCCATTTGAAACAAATTAATGTCTCTGACAGTTATAATTAAATAGTAACTGTTCCAATACATTTTGAAACTGAATGTTTTATATTTTATAAAACACAATTTAATTACAGCTTCCTTTCTCCATTTTTTAACTTAAAGAATAAATGCCAAAGAACCTAAAGACATAATAGGTTTTTATATATAAAGCTAAATTCAATATTTTTATGTGATAACTTCCTCATAAAGATATATACAGACCACCCAATATAAAAGAGCCATAGTACCATATACTCTATGTATATATCTTTATTGGCATGCTTCTAACTGATATGTTTCCAGGACGGGTACAGTTCTGTGTCTGAACCACAACCATAGAGAAAAATAAAAAACAGGTTATTAAGAAGCCCTATTACCAACAGAATACTGCCTGCTGTAAATATTCGCCAAAAATGCCTGCTAACAAATAATAATTACCTAAACATTTAGGTGACATGACTGACAACTAGCTTGCTTTCTGCATAGATTTAGATATCTCTGTATACATATTTATGGACATTATTGTTATTTCAAATACATTAAACTTTGTTTTTGTTTTTTTAGCTGCTAGACTTTTAATATGTCATGGCCATTGTACACTGGGAAGGAGCTAAAAGTTGTCTGCATCCTAAGCTGGCCATAAATGGGTAGAATTTTGAATGAAAATTCTTGAGAAAAGAAAGCTCTAAGAAAGATTGTCCATTTTTCCAATCATTAGTAGGTCAAATCAATGTTAATTTTCAACCACAGTGATGAGGAAAATTGAAAGAGCAGGTTGGAAAAGTTTTCTGGAACAAACAAATTTGTAACAGTGTATGTGGTTTTCATTTCATTTCATTTTTCATTCAGTAAAATCCATTGATTCCAAAATCAAATGTTAACAAGCAAGCAAAATCTTTTGAATGACAAATAAATCTTCTAAAAATGATCTGAGAACTTTGGTACAAATTTTCATAAGACTTTTTCTAAGAATTTTTGTTTGAAATTCTATCCATCTATGGCCAGCTTAAGATTTGTATACACATTTATTTTACTAATTCTAATAACTTCTAAAACATAGACAACATACAGAAATTAAAAACTTAAATTACTGAATTACTTGGGAAAAAATAATTGTTTGGAATCCTTTAGCTAACCCATCTAATGGGTTAGTTAAAGGAAGCCTGCTTTGTACTGTAGCTTTATTTGTCTGATTAAAATCTCACACTGGGCCCTCTGATAAGGCACCAATCGCTGATATGTTGACACACTGGGCTTCATCTACTAAAGTAAAATAATACATCTTGGTTAAACTGTTATGCTTGGATCCCTGGACCACATGTGTTTCCTAACAGTTTCTCAAAAAGTTACACATGCACACCTAATTTTTTTAAATGTTCAGTATGTAAGATTTGTATACACATTTATTTCACTAATTCTAATAACTTCTAAAACACAGACAACATACAGAAATTAAAAACTTAAATTACTGAATTACTGGGGAAAAAATAATGGTTTGGAATCAGTTTTAACCCAGATGGGTTAGCTAAAGGAAGCCTGCTTTGTACTGTAGCTTTACTTGTCTGATTAAAATCTCACACTGGGCCCTCTGATAAGGCATGAATCGCTGTTATGTTGACACACTGGGCTTCATCTACTAAAGTAAAATAATACATCTTGCTTAAACTGTTATCCTTGGATCCCTGGACCACATGTGTTTCCTAATGCCCCGTACACATGGTCGGATTTTCCGATGGACAATGTCCGATCGGAGCGTGTTGTCGGAAATTCCGACCGTGTGTGGGCGCCATCGGACATTTTCCATCGGATTTTCCGACACACAAAGTTGGAGAGCAGGAGATAAAATTTTCCGACAACAAAATCCGATTGCGTCAATTCCGACCGTGTGTGGCCTGTTCCGACGCACAAAGTGCCACGCATGCTCAGAAGAAATTCCGACACGGGACAGCTCGTTCTGGTAAACTTAGCGTTCGCAATGGATACAGTACTTTCGTCACGCTGCAATGTTAACAATGGTTTAATACAGCGCACTCTCTTCTTCTTTATAATGTGACAAGAATTAAGTAGTTTTGCTGCTCATATTCACACACACTTCTCACAAAGTTTTATTTGTGTTTTTTTAGTGGGATTCCCTGAATATATTGTTATTAGTTGTCACATCTGACAGTTTTATATTTTTTTTTTTTTTTTGGATTTTGAGCCTTTTTTTTTCTTTAATGTTTGGATTTTTTCCAAGGCTGATCTTTGTTCAATGTTATTTTTATTTTTACTCCCGAATATTTTTGTGTGTGTCTTGTGTGTCAAGTTACCCCAACACCATTGATATCTTTTCTTATTTAATCTCCAGGAGATTGTTTGTTGTTGGTGTCCCTTGTTCATTTCACATTGTATATTTGAAATGTACCTGAATCCTCACAAACCAACTGTCATTTTTGAAGTCAAACACATAGGAGAGTATAATTCAAAACAAAAATCCTTTATTAAGGGATCAGAACCAAACAAAGAGGAAGGCAACACTGGATCAACAGAGAAATTAGCGAAGCCTGGGGCCCCCATGGCAGACATCAATTCTTCAACATCAAAATTGGTGGCCTGAGGAGTCCATATGTAAGGGAGGGCAGTCTGGTCTGGGATTCGCAGAGATCCGGATAGCAGCAGATGACATCTGTGTCCCCAGGCTGTGGTACCACAAGAGGCTGCATCTTTTGGCCGACCAGACTGAACCCAGGGCAATTACTGTCTAGTCTTCCTTCCACGCTTCCTTCCGGGCTGTGGCTGTGCAGTTGGAGATGTGGCAGGAGGAGGAGTAGGACCTGGAGGAGGAGGAGGACTGGGGGGACCTGGAGGAGGACTGGGGGGACCTGGAGGAGGACTGGGAGGACCTGGAGGAGAGGGAGGAGGAGGAGGACCTGCAGGAGGAGGACCATCCCAAAGATGTGTCTGAGTTGTAATTTGGCCCCTCATACCTTTCTCCAGAGCCTCTGATATGAGGGCCTCACACAAGACTTTTTGGCCCTCCTCCATCCTCTGCATTTTATAGGCTATGAAGGCAGCAATGTTCTCCTCCATGGTGTGTGGTGCTCCCAGGACCTCTGTAGCCCTCCAAAAGAATGCTATAGCAGCCTCCTCTAGGGTACTCCTCCTACTGCCACTTTCTGTTTTCAGGGGGGGTGGAGGGACCTGCAGATCAGCCAGCCGGCTCGGCCCGGCCACCTCCTGGCTGAGACTTCCCTGTGTATGAAAAAGGGACATGGTTTTAGTTTTTGCTTCATCAATCCCTATCCTAAATTAGTACTCCCAACTAACATCTAGTTAACATCATTGATTGTACAAGCAGAAATATTTAGAGGAATGCTATACCTGGCTCAATCTGGGCTCCTCCACATGTTGCCTGGAAGGCCCAGGTTGGGCATCAGAAGCCTCAGCCGGGGAGGAAGGAAGCGTGGAAGGAAGACTTGAGAGGGATGGCCTGGGTTCAGTCTGGCCTGCCAGAAAGTGCAGCCTGTCGTATTACAACATCCTGGGGACATAGATGTCATCTGCTGCTCCGGATCTCTGCGAATCCAGGACTTTCTTGCGCTCCCTCAGATATGTGCTCCTCAGGCCACCAATGAAAATCTTTAATTAGGTGATGTCTGCCGTGGGGATCACCTGCTTCACAATTTCACACAATTGCTCCAGTGCTGCCTTCCTCTTTGCTTGGTTCTTGAAATGGGGGTGGGTAATCTCTGCTCACTTAGCATCTCTACGAAAACTGACATGAAGTCATTGTCTTTCATTAAGATATCCATGTTCACTGCAAGACACAACACAAGACAAAGCCTAATGTCACACAAAACTCTCCTAATCTTGTTACAATATAGGCCTCAATCTAGAAGCAGTATAGGCACAAGTTTGTCTCTTACCTTCGTTCTTACGATCGGCGCGTCCAATGCTCCTTCCTCCGCTCACAGATCGTACGTAATACGCATGCGTGTTACGCTTTATACACACTGCGCATGCGTGTAACTCCGCCCGCCCCTGATGTTCTTTCTAGTCTATTCCCCGCCCCTTTTCGTTCGGCGCAGTGGGTGAAGAGCATGATGGCGGAGTTACAGCAGGTGCATGCTAATTCTAGCAACGAGGAGGAGGAGGAGGAAAGCCCGGATCCAGGCATGTCCCGATCCAGAAGGAGACGTTTTAAGGCCACAAATATGTCGTTTGGGGAGATGTTGGAGATTGTCGACATCATGAGGAAGTCTGACTATGACGGAAAATATGGGCCTTACCCCGACACCAACATCCTAAAGGCCAAAATCATTGTTAAAGTGATCAAAAGCCTTCACAGGAATTTCGGGGTACGAAGATCTAAAGATCAGCTCAGGAAGCGGTGGTCGGACCTGAAGTTGAGAAAGCCAGAGCAGTACCGAAAGATCCGGAGAGTGCTGCAAAAAAGTAAGTAGTTGTGCTGTGTTCCTATTCTTTCTGTCTTTATTCCGTTCGTTCTGCTCCATATGCTTTTATTAATTGTAACGTTTAAAAGGGCAACTTTAATGTTCATGGGCCCATTATTCGTTCATATCAAACATTTTTCTTTCGGCCTCTAGAACACCATTGTTTAGGCCATATGCATTTTCACACATTTTTTGGGGCCTACTTGGATGCCAAATATTTGTTTGTGTAGATGGGTTTGTTACTAGAATGAAATACCAACTAGATTGTGTGTAAGGAGAGGACACTGAGCAGCTGTTTTCACATCTGGACACTGAAGCACTAGTGTGGGACACAAGAACACCATTTTTATTAGGGGGGGCACACAGGTGCTCCAGTGTATACTATAGGGGGGGCTACATCTGTGAAGCTTGTACCAAACAGGTAAAGTATTGCAGCTTGACAAAGGGCAATAAAAAATATACATCTTGGAACTCGGCTAAAATAGACAATTGTACCCCACTTCCAAGCAATGTTTCCTATTTCTAGTTCTGCCATCAAATATCTGTGTGCTAAGTATACAATTTTTGTTTTACATAGGGGAGAAAAGACTCGGAGGACACCCCTCATCCCAGGAGAACACAGACCCCCCACCTCTGGAAGAAGGGGAAATAACACCAACACAAGAAGCTGAGCAGGAGGAAGAAGAAGATGTGGTGGAGATTGGCACCACAACAGGTGAGTGTCTGTGACCACAGGCTCAGGTAAAAGAGATGGATGTTGGCAGATTTTTGAGACCTTTTTTTTTGTTCTTTATCTCTTTTTAGGTGATCGTGATGTGAGGGAGAGAGAACGTTTCACATCTGAAAGTGCCCAGATACTGATCGGGGAAATCATGGGGTGTAATCTCGAATTGCACAACATACAGCAACAAATCAGTGATGTTATTAAAAAAAATAATAACATCATTGATGTTTTGGGGCGAATTTAAACCCCACAAAATCACCTGTTTTATTGTGGTCCAATCTTCCAAAAATTTTTTGGACGCGTTTTGGGGGTGCAACCCCTTCCTCAATTATAAAGTAGCGTTGAGGAAGGGCTTGCTCCCCCAAAACACGTCCCTTGATCCCCCCTGATGGCAGATAGCACATGTTGACATTCGTAAATTGGTGTGCAAAAATGGGGGTTATTTCCTAAGGGCAAATCCACTTTGCACTAAAAGTGCAGGTTCAGTGCAGTTGCAAGTGCACTTGTAGTGAAATGTGTTTTAGCATTTAGGAAGTACCAGCCAACACTGTTTTTTATAAGGTTACCCAATCACGACATTTTCTGCACTCAACACATTTCTGTCAGGGTCAGCTAAAACAAACACAAGCAGTAAATGTCCACAAAGAATTTCTTTTGGTTGTTTTTTATTTGAAAAAGGTTTCACAGATTGTCTGGCATATTGATAGCCCCCCTACCCGCAAAGAACTCCAGGTATCGTAACCGGACATCACGGGCACTCAGGGAGGGCAAGCCAGGACGGCCACTTTCAAGCGCCGTCAGTGTTGATGGATTTGGGATTCCGGCCTCAGGCCCAACTGAGCCAGCATAGTTGGCTGAATGTTTTCTTAAAAAATTATGGAGAACACAGCAGGCAAGTATTATATGGTTCAGTTTATACTCCGCCATATGGATGGGTGTCAGAAATAATTGGAACCGGCTGGCCAGGATTCCAAATGTGTTCTCCACCACTCTTCGGGCTCTGGCCAGCCGGTAATTAAAAACCCTCTGTTCCGGGGTGAGGGTCCTCATCGGGAATGGCCGCATCAGGTGGTCCCCCAGCGCAAATGCTTTATCAGCAACGAACACAAATGGGAGACCTTCAACATTGTCCTCTGGAGGTGGCAAGTCCAAGCTGCCATTCTGGAGACACCTGTAGAACTCCATCTGGGCGATGACTCCACCATCGGACATCCGGCCATTCTTCCCCACGTCCACATACAAGAACTCGTAATTAGCCGACACCACCGCCAACATCACTATACTATTAAACCCCTTGTAATTATAATAGTACGACCCCGAGTTGGGTGGTGGGACGATGTGGACGTGTTTCCCATCAATTGCCCCTCCGCAGTTAGGAAAGTCCCACCGCTGGGCAAAGTGGGAGGCCACAGTCTGCCATTCCTGTGGCGTTGAAGGAAACTGTTGAGGAAAAAACAATAAACATTACTATTTTTTCACAGAAACATGGCAAGCAGATTATACACAAACATTATGGGGCAACCTCCAGATAGCATTTACTAAGGGGAATTTAACAACTACAAAGTATAAGGTACACCTATCATATTCCCCCTCCCCCCCTCATGGGCCATTTCTAACATTATAGGGGGGGGAACTCTTGGACAGGTAACCCTCTTCACTTCATTGAGAGATGAATGCCTAAATACAGGGTATTACTTGGAACAGACCCTCCTTAGTTACACTATTGGCAGCCCACTGGACAGGTAAGAAGTGTCATAATACAAAGATATAAATACACACTGTACACATTTGAGGACATTTGGACATTCTGCTATTACCTATCAAGATAATAATAGGATACAAAAACTTTAAACAGTACCATTGTAAAGTATACAGGCAGGCCCTTGCACTACATGCTTTGGGGAATTCATCCATAAATCTGAGCACTAAAGAGATGGGTATAGTGTGTATGGGTTTGGCAAAGTCAGCAGATAGATGATTGAGGATAGAGAATTGGGATCAGCTGACTTAGCAGTTAGGGGGAGGGAGGGTTACAAAAAATTTGGGGACACCACAAAAAAAAGCCTCTGGCACTCTGCCTGAATTTAAATAAAAAATAACATTTCCAAACATTTTAGGGGGTGTTTGGGGTAAAGCACTACTATGGAGCTGATAAAATACATTGTTAAGTGACTACATGAGGTAAATATAGGGCAGGAGACACCATGCTGGAGAGGTTATTGAAGGGCAAATATGTATGAAGGACATAAAATAATAATTACATAAAAATCCAGCATGCATGAGAACAAAGGGGACATTCACAGCATATTCCAATCATGGTAATTAGGGAATGAGGAAAGAAATACAATATATTAGCAAACATTCAATACAATAAAATGTGATATAAAAGGATAAAAATCTTACCTTCATATACTCCTTCTGCAGGACCTGGATGATGGCAGAACAGGTCTCTGGGATAATGATACCCAGAGCCTGGGGAGAGATGCCTGTCGAGAACTTGAGGTCCTGCAGGCTTCTCCCTGTCGCCAAATACCGCAAAGTAGCGACCAACCTCTGCTCCGGAGTGATGGCTTGCCTCATGCAGGTATCCTGCCTGCTAATATAGGGGGTCAACGAAGCCAACAGACGGTGAAACACGGGGTCCGTCATCCTGAGAAAGTTCCTGAAATCATCAGGATTATTCTCACGGATCTCACGGAGCAAAGGCATATGAGAGAACTGGTCACGCTGAAGCAACCAATTCTTGGTCCATGAACTCCTCCTCACCCTGTTCATGGACTGGACTTGTGTCAAGGTCAGGACCCCAACACCAAGCCCCCGCACAGCACGAACTCTACGAGGAGTACGCATACGAAACATGGCTAGAAAACGGTCGGCTGCTCAGAACGAAGTAACAGAACGCACTGAAGAACAGCAAGGCCTGTGAAGAGCGACCTGAAAACCAGTAACGAACGAACAAGAATACAATGACTAACTAAAGTCACGCGGGACTCGCTTGCACGCACTGAGGAGCAGATACAAACCCACAAGCACAAACTGAACGGCAGAAAACGATCTGAAAGCCACGAGTCTGAAAAAGTGCGAATCGTCTCTCACCAAACTTTTACTAACACGAGATTAGCAAAAAGGAGCCCAAAGGGTGCCGCGCTTGGTTCTGAACCGGCCTTTTCTAGTCTCGTCGTACGTGGTGTACGTGACCGCGTGGTTGTCGATCGGAAATTCCGACAACTTTGTGCAACCGTGTGTAGGCAAAACAAGTTTGAGCCAACATCCGTCGGAAAAAATCCTAGGATTTTGTTGTCGGAATGTCCGAACAAAGTCCGACCGTGTGTACGCCCTATAATACTATTTAACCCTTTTGTAACTAGCCTTGATGCTTGAATGCTTCTCTCATAGCATCTCTCTCTGTGCAAAGCACAATAGCAACTTAGGCAGTCAGTGCCAGATTGTTTCCAAACACAGCCATGTGATCACTATGATTGGTAAATTATTATATTGTCTACTCTATAACCATGATTTTTACTATCACTCACTAGTGTATCCTCAGCATGTGGAATCATGTTGAAGAATGTTAATATAGGGATTTCAGGCAGATAGTTGGGTATGAAAAAAAAAAAGTAAAAATAAGTAAAAATCTTTAACAAATAAACTGTATCAATGTCCCTAAAATGGATGATTTATGGATGATCCAGACAAATTGTTAAAGCGGGGTTCCACCCAAATTTTGAACAATATCTGTATGTATTCTCTTCCTTGCCTAGATGCTGACATGCCGTTTAAAAAAATTTAAATCGCCATAATTACCTTTTATTTTTCTATTCTTCTTTGCACTTCCTGGTTCTCCTCCCATGGGAGTAGGCGTGTTTCTAGCCTCTCCCAGACTCCTGGAAGCTAGTCTCAGGCTTCCCAGGATGCCACTGAGCATGTGCGGGAATGAGCGGTGAATGCTGGGAGCACAGCATTCACCACATCCAGGAAATAAATGCTTGTGGGCTTCAAATGCCCACAATGAAGATGGAAACTGCCTGCAGTGAATAATATTATTCTTTCCAACGAAATCTGACACAGGCGGACATATTACACACAATATGTGAGTATGTAATGCTGAGAAGAAAAGTTTGTGAATGAACTCAAAAAAAAAAAAAGATAGATAGGTGGACCCCCGCTTTAACTTCAAGCACACTCAAGTACTGAGTTCAGCTTATTGGGGATGTCACAGATCGAGAGCATAGTCATAGTCAGGGCAATTTTTCCTGCATGAGGGATTTTTTTGAAGGAGTGATCAGCAATTGAACACATCCCCTGTCATTCTCTCATCATGTCTTTTCTGCTTTTTCATAGGTAATGCTGCTGTCTCTGAATCATCGTAAACTGCCACACTGCTATCCTCTGACACTCTGCTATATTTGGGGTCAGTACCAGATTAAGGGAATCATGGGCCTGGTGCTGAGAATGTTTGTGGGCCTTTTTTATATAAAATAAAAAGAAAAACAACTTTTGTTAAATAAAATAAAATTTTAAAATAAATTTAATTAAATATAGAGAGGGGGAGGGTGGGTGAGTGGGGGGGAGAAAGGAGAGTGAAAAAGAGGGGGTGAGAGAGAGACAGGGGGAAGAGAGAGGGTGCCTCTGGGTAGCTTAAGTAGAGTAGTAATGTGGTGCATATAGTGCACCATGGCGAACTGTGGGTGGGTCCACAATGGGGTAAGTGTGGGAGGGGTTTAAAGGGGCATGGTTAAACAAAACAAAAGCCTTCTTGCACTCATAAAATGTGTTGAAAATGCTGTCCTGCAAGCCAGAGCACAATCATTATTTTACACTTCCACTTCTTATAATTTTGTGTACACTGAAAATAGACAGAGAGCTAACATTTTGCCTGAGTCAACCTTATAGTAGAACGTCATTAAAATAGTCAGAGACTCCTTAGCAACTGCTGAGATAATGAATACTTTGGTGAGAAGTATGTATTATACAATATAGTTTACATATGGTGCAGGAGTGTGTAATGTACACTATAGTATGTATAGTGCAGGGGCGTGCAATGCACAATATAGTGTATATAGTGCAGGCATGTGTAATGTACCATATGGTGTATAATGTGCAGGAGTGTGTAATGTACAATATAGTATATATATATATACTGTGATGCCGCGTACACACAACCGGACTTTCTGACAGACTAGGTCCACTGGTCTTCCCGACAGACTTTTGATGGAGTTACGGCGGACTTCCGAATGAATGGACCTGCCCACACAGGGACTAAAGTCTGTTCATTTTGAATGTGATGAGGTATGATGAGACTAGAAAAGGAAGTCAATCTAGCCTCTTTTATCGGCGAGATTCACCTTGCGAGCCCCGTCGCGGAGCATACCAGGCCCTCAGGTCTGGTATAGATATTAAGGGGAACCCCCCTATGCCGAAAAAAATGGTGTGGGGGTCCCCCCAAAATCCATACCAGACCCTTGTCTGAGCACGCAGCCCGGCCGGTCAGGAAAGGGGGTGGGGACGAGCGAGCGCCCCCCCCCTCCTGAACCATACCAGGCCACATGCCCTCAACATCGGGGGTGAGTGCTTTGGGGAAGGGGGGTGCCCTGTGGCTCCCCCTCCCCAAAGCACCTTGTCCCCATGTTAATGAGGACAAGGGCCTCTTCCCGACAACCCTGGCCGTTGGTTGTCGGGGTCTGTGGGCAGAGGGCTTATCGGAATCCGGGAGCCCCTTTAATAAGGGGGACCCCAGATCCTGGCCCCCCACCGTATGTGAATGAGTATGGGGTACAACGTACCACTACCCATTCACCTGGAGAAAAAAGTGTCAATAAAAAACACACTACGCAGGTTTTTACAGTAGTTTATTAGGCAGCTCCGGGGGTCTTCTTCCGACTTTTGGGGGGTCTCTTCCAACTTCTCCGCTCTCTCTGGCCTTTTCTCCCGGTGTCTGGTTCTTCTCCTGCTCTCCGCCCTCTTCTTCCTGGCTCCTGTTATGTTCTTAATATCTAAATTTTAATTGGCTTTATTATTCAGAATATGAATTCCCTATAATTGTATGAATGGCAGACTTTGAGTTAAATAATATCCAGATGGCGACTTATGAACTGAGACTACAAATATCTAGAAACTGTCAGGATTTTGATTGAAATTGTAAATAATATATGTGTGTTTTTAAGGTATTCCTATGTAACTGATATTCTGTTTGAAAGAGGCATTTTTTTAAGTAGTCTATGTTTAGTCTGATTACCCCTTTCCCATATCCTGTCTTATAAATAGGCAGTCTGTGTAAGACAAGCCAGATATTTTTTTCCACTCTCAGACACCCTCTGTTGTATGGGAGGAGTTTAGAGAGAAAAAGGAGTGTGTATTCTTTCAGTGAAAATTAGAAAATCTGATTCCATATAGGCAAAAGCTGAAAGCTGTTCAGTCTCTTTTTACTTCCTGCTTTCAAGCTACACACAACTCCTTCTTCAGCACACAGACTTTTCTTCAGCACACATGAGGTTAATCAGCCATCTTTAAAAAGAAGACGAAGATTGAAGCACATGTCCGTTTAAGAACTTTCTACTCTATTCTTGAAACAAATGAACTATACTTGAATCTTTTTGATCCTATATGAAGCAACACTAATTATGAATATGAATGTACTAGTAGTATTTTCCAAGTTTTTGTGTGTACAATAAAACATACAGTTTGATTTAAGCTGACTCAGATATAATTAAGGAAATTCGTCTCACAATCAGTCATCATTATTGAAAGCTTTTTTCACAATAATAAGCTTATTTATTACATTGGCTAGCCAGAGCCAGTATCAATTGTCAGAAGTTTTTTCTACTTTCTTCCTTTGATCAGAGGGGAAAAAGTGATGAACAGAAATTAACTTTGCACAAATTGAATGAACATAGAGAAAAAAATCGATTGATGATTGTGAAAGACCAGAGAATTTCCGGCATACAGAAGTCTTGACAGACGGTTTAATTCGAGTCCAGCGGAAAATGGAAAAGTTTAATATTCGGTAAGTACCAAAATATGGAATTTATAAACGTATTGGCTGAAGAAAGCAATTTAGAATTTGAAGGTTTAGCCAGTCATATTTCAGATGCAAAGTTATAGAAATCTATGTTTCAGCAATGCCTACAGGCAAATGTTGAAATTGATAAGGCTAGATTTTCATTAGCTAAAACAAAGAAAAAATAACGTAATGTAATGAAGCTAGTTACAGTTTTCAATACTATGGTTTTTGATGAGCCAGATAAACAAATGATTTGTGTAGTGAATCAGTCAGCAAGTCAAAATGTAACTGAATATATGCAAACACAAGAGAATGTACCTATTGAACCTAGTTGTTCAAATTGTGAAACTTTTTGTACGTATATTGAGCATTTAGAGAATGAAATAGAAATGCAGAATGTTACAATTTCAAAAAACAAACATCTCGGTACTTACAAAAGGGGCTGAAAAAAAAACAGTCAGCTGCGGCAAAATCATTGTTTATACCGGATACTCCTATTGAGCTAGAGGAACCGTCAAAAGGAGGCGTTCCGAAGCAAAAGTTATTAGACAGAGCATCTAAACTTAAATTGCAAATACACGATCAGTTGATGAAAATTTTGAAAGATATCCTGCATTATGATTTGAGAGCAGAATGTGTTTCGCAATGGGGTTGTCTTTGAAAGTTTTTGTGATCGTTTCAATTTGACTGATGAGCAAAGGAATAAAATTTTCTCTTTATGGGTTCCTAATCATATAGCAAGAAGTTTAGTCAAAACACCCTATTTTGATAATTATGGAGCTGAAGTTCATACTGATGCATCTGAAATCTGATTGCTTCAGTTACTGATGTGTATCACAGGGGAGGAAACTCCGACAGCTGAGATATTGGATTCTTTAAAAGTAACTATACACGACGATCCATATCATTTTCGTGAAACATTTGCAAAGGCATTCAAAATGGTATATGCAGTGGAAGATGAGAATTCTGCATTAATAAGGGCATTTGTTAAAAAATTTACATATCTAGATCCTGCATCGATGGCGTTAGCTAGTCAAAAAAAAACCTCTGGACGATGCAACTTCAGTTATAGATCTTGTAAGAAGACAACTGAAGCGGAGTACTTTGAAAACAAAAATTTCTGTCATTCAGAATAGAAATTCTGACATAGACATTCAGAATAATGTTAAAGCAGGCGGTGCTGCCACCTTCAGGAATGACAGGGTAAGACAGTTTGATAATAAAAGACCAATGACTTGTTTCTTTTGTCAAAAGCCTGGTCATTATAAATCACAGTGTAGGAAGTATTTAAAATATACTGAGTTGAAAAACATTGGGAAAGAAAATGGATTAGTATTCACCAAACCTTCTGCCCCACCTTCAACAGAAGAAGTTAAAACTTTTTCTCCTTATGCCCCTTAGAGGAAAGAGCTAAAAGAGATTGGTATGAATATGAATGCACATTCAACCAGCGATAGCAGTGGGAGACAGCCACTGTTATCTTGTCCATGACAGATAGAGGAAAAAGAAATTGAATACCACTCTTTAGTCCCTGTAGCGCCTATATTTCTAGACAAGAGTGGTCGACCTTATTTAAAAGCTAAAATTAATGGACAAAAAGTGAGAACTCTTTTAGACACTGGTGCTCAGATTAGTGTCACTGGTGGAGTGCTTTGGAAAGGTTCAGCTAATCGTAAGCCTGTGGTAATTGATCCAGCTGATTATTCAGAAGTGGGAAGCATATGTTTGATAGAAACAGTTGACACTAATTACAAATGGCCTGATACAGGAGAGAATTTGAAGTTAAAACAAGTGGTACAGTCACACAAAAAACTTTTGAAGTCAAAAAAAGAATGATGTTGGCTTATTTAAAGGTATTGACGTTAACATTGAGGGCAAGGATCATCCTTTCATGAAGTCATATAAATTACCACCAGAATCTGATGAACCTGTCTCATTGATCATTCAAGAGTTTTTGGAACAGGGTATCATCAGGAAAGCAAATTCTGTGACAAATAATCCTTTATGGGTTGTGGCTAAACGAGATGACCCCAGTGCATACAGACTTTTGATTGACCTAAGAATGCTAAACAAATACATACCATGTTGTTCGCCTATTGTAGCGGAAACACCAGATATCATGTCACAATTAAATGCTAATGCAAAAGTGTTTTCTGTATTAGACATTGCAAACAGATTTTTTAGCATTCCTTTGGCCAAGAGCTGTCAATACAATTTTAATTTGTGTACAAAAATGTTTCACATGTTTTCACAAGACTTCCGCAAGGATATCATAGCTCCCCGTCTATATTTCATCAGGCGTTGGCAAATGTTTTATCAAGGTTCTCTAGACCTGATTGTTTAATTCAGTATGTAGATGACATACTTCTTTCAAGTGAAAATGAGGAGGAGCATTTGACTCTTCTGGCAGAATTGTTCACACTTCTGCAAGAAGAAGGTCTCAAGCTGAATACACGCAAAGTTCAGCTTATGAAAAGTGAGGTAAAATTTCTAGGAATTTTGATTGGTCCAGGGAAAAAGCAGCTTTTACAGGAACGTATAGAGGCTATTGCATCTTTACCTGTACCAACAACATTCAAAGCATTGAGACAATTTTTGGGATTGGTAAATTTTTCCAGAGATTGTATCGAGTCATTGGCAGAGAAGGCGAAACCGCTATATGACTTGTTAAAACATACAGAGAATAATGAATTTGGTCCCTGGACAGGAGTCCAACAAAAAGCTTTTGAAATGTTGAAAAATGATTTGCAGTCAGCCCCTGCATTAGCGACAGTGGATAAAAAGGCACCATTTGCTTTGCAAGTGCATGCTTCTGAGATTGCCATCTCAGCTGTTTTGCTTCAGAGACAGGGAGAAGATTGGAGAATTCTTGGGTATTTTTCACATTTAATTACCCCAGTAGAGAGGGGACTCGATGAATGTGTTCGACAATTAGTGGGTGTGCATTATGCAGTAAAAGCAACAGAGCATATTGTAGGATTTAACAAAATCATTCTGCAAACCCCACATAGTACCTTGAAGTTCCTTTTTGAGAAAAATGTTCCTGGAGTCTCCAACCAAAGATTTTCTCAATGGTTGTTGGCTCTGTCACCTAAACAAATACAGGTTGAACATAATGTCAAGTATATCCTTCCTCAGTTGATGGAATACAATGGGCTAGAACATGAATGTTTGTGTGAAGTCCATGAAACACATTCTCCTCTCTTTCGTAGAGAGGCAGAGGAAATTGATGAACCTGTATTTGTTGATGGTTCGAGATATTGTATGTCGGGTAATTATTACAGTGGGTATTCAATTTGATATCCAAAGCATAATCTTGCCATACAACACAAGTTTTCAGGACATTTTTCAGCTCAACGAGCAGAACTTGAAGCAGTAAAAACTGTATTGACAATTGACAAGGAAGAGAATAGAGGCACACTAGTGATTTATAGTGATAGCTCATATGTTGTTCATTCTCTTACTGATTATTTACCTATTTGGAAATGTAGAGGTTTTGTAGATCCATCCAATAAGACTCTTGTGCAAAAAGAGACATTAGAATCAGTTTTTGACCTTGCAGAGAGTAATCCTCTTGCATATGCTATTGTAAAAATTCCATCACATAAAAAAGATAATGGTGAGTTATCTGTAGGCATTAGAACAGCAGACACATTAGCAAAGGAAGCAGCTTTGCTTGGAGAGTTAGTAATTCAATCTGAAACGGTTTCAATTAATGTTGTGAAAAAAACAGACACACATTTTCCTTCGTTTTCAGAGGAACAAAAGAGAGAGACATCAATCTTTTATTCTTCATCGGGTGATTTAAGATCTTCTTTTGTTTATGAAAACGTGATCATGTCATGACGGATTTTTGTGCCCTGTTATACCACAACACCTACAGGTGGAATTCACTAAATTCAACCATGACAGTTTAGGTCACATTGGTAAGCAAAAATTGCTTGAAATTCTTAAAGAGAAATTCTATTGGGACAAAATGGAAGTGACAGTAGACAGTGTAATTAAATCTTGTCTGATTTGTGCACAAGTGAATCCTAGACCAAAGGGTCAGAAACCTCCTTTACAAAGAATTCCTCCAGCAGATGGACCTTGGTCTTCTATACAAATAGATTTTATAGGGCCATTACCATCAGGAAAA
The DNA here is from genome assembly GCF_042186555.1 of Aquarana catesbeiana. Lineage (NCBI taxonomy): Eukaryota > Metazoa > Chordata > Amphibia > Anura > Ranidae > Aquarana > Aquarana catesbeiana. The sequence continues at coordinate 215,204,234 of NC_133325.1, read as the reverse complement.
AATGGATTCAGATTTGCATTGGTTTTAGTTGACATTTTTTCAAAGTGGATCTAGATTCTTCCAGTACGCAAAGATGATGCTTTAACAACTGCTAGGATGTTGATTAATCATGTTTTTCCAGTTTGGGGTATACCAGCAAACCTCAGTAGTGACAGAGGATCCCATTTTACAGGTAAAATCGTGCAGGCAATGTGTAAAATTTTGGGAATTGAACAGAAATTTCATGTACCATATCATCCTCAGTCTGCAGGAATTGTTGAACAAATGAATAGGACTGTTAAATCTAGAATTGCAAAAATGTTGTTAGACAGAGGAAATACTTGGGTTGATGTTGTTCCATTCATTTTAATGAGTGTAAGAAGCAAAGCTTCTGCTGCTACAATGTATTCTCCTTTTGAATTAATGACAGGAGGGAAAATGCCGCTTGTGTTTCCCCATGAACCTTTTTTGTCCAAAGGGAGGCAATAGAGAAGTCAAAATGGTTACAGATGTTACAGAACAATTTGAATAGTATTTTGCCACATGCAGCTACTTGTATGCAAAAAATGGTCCCTCCACACACTTCTAAGTTTGAGAAAGGAGGTCAGCTCATGGTAAAAAGTTTCAGGAAAAGTGGACAGTGGCAAAGTAATTGGGAAGGTCCTTTTGACATCTTGGATGTTCAAGGGGTAATGGTACAGGTACAAAGACCCCTCAATTCAGTGAAAAATGCATGTAGACAACAAAAAATGTGGGTACACACTGATCAATGCAAACTTTATAATCCAAGATAATGATGCTGCATTTCTTTTTCCAGGAATGAATTATAAAAATCTAACCTGGAGAAACTGGATTCCAAAAAGAAGAAAAGATGTCAGCTCAACAAAAGAAAGGTTTTAAAGAGAGAAAACGTATCATCATCACAGGATTCATCTTTTCTCTAGTGACAATTTTATCTGTGGTAAAATATATCACAAACTGTTCCAGCTATGCAGAGGTTAACAGGATTGAAGAATTACACAACAAAGACAATACATTATTCAGAAACAAAAGAGATCTAGACATTGATATCAATACAGAGGAACAAAGTGATAAAAACACTAATATCAATACAAAGGACAAAAATGTTGATATTAATACAGATGAAGATTTGTATGGATTTGTATGTGTAGGACAGGGATATGATTGCTGTATGCAACTGTATTTCATTAATAGCAATAATATCGAAGTCAACGTTAAAATAGAATCTAAAACAAATTTTGTTAAAATGCAAGGATCTTATAGACTAAACAACAAAACTGGAACTTTTGAATGTAATATATTCTTGAGGAGTTTCTGGTCTATATATTTAATGGGTAATGATTCAACAATTTGTTTTGGAGACGTTACTAAACTATGTCAAGATCTGGGAAAATACTTTATCCCTTAGATCAATTTTATTACCTTTTTCAAAGTTTTGTAAAAATATTAGATCCAGAACATTTAAATATAATTGGAGATGAAAAAGGGGATGTTGTACGAACATGGGATTTTAAAGTAACAAGACAATTAACTCAAATAAAGGTTAAAGTTAGTATTTCTGTGGTCAACATGATTATTCCAGAAATTTATATTTTCCCACAATCTTTAAAAATTATTGAAGACAAAGATAGTTTGCATTTGATATGTAAAACAGAAATATATTTACCTCAAGATTCATTGTTAACTTGGAAAAGGAACGGTGACTTTTTAGGAAGTTTTCTTCACAGTTCTACTATTATAATTCATAAAGGAATTTTTGGAGGTGTGAATTGGATCAATAATACATTTGTTTATCAACAAATGAGTGTATTGTTGAATGATACTGGTATATATGAATGTTGCATATCAATAGGAAATTATCCGGTGAAATGTGCGAAGGCAAGTGTTGTTGTAATGTCTCCTAGGAAAACTCCATGTATTGGTAAGAAAAGCGTTTCTGCAAATCCATTTCAGATTAACTATTTCCTTGTCAAAAGAAGTTTATTGAGTATACAATGTTGAAAAAGATACATAAAGTAAGTTTACAAGGATCTATAAAGTAAGCTCATTGTTTTACAGTAGGGTTTATATAGGTAAATATCATGAAATTTCAAATATTAAACATTGGGTTCACGTAAACCTAAATTAAAGATATATATATAATTTCCTTAGTTACTTTTGTAGGTATTTAAATGATTTATATCTACTATACATATTGTTTACAAGTAGAGTGTATATAGGTCAAATAAATTCTGATAATGAGCTTTAATCGTAAGGTGGAGAAAAGGAAAGAGAAAGAAGAAAAAGGGTTGAAAGGTAGAGGTATGGTCCACAAGGTTGTCCCGCTCGTCAGTTTATTAAGTGTTCTTGCATAGCAAGACCACTTACTGTTATCTCACATATATATTATTCTTATTATTATAGCCAAATTTACCACCCTAACTCCTCCCACAGTTTTTACACTACATAGACAAGTAATATACCGAAACGTGCGGATTGTTCCCGAATGGTGTGCTATTACTTTGTGGAACGTTTCGCTGAATGGTTCACGAAATATCGTCGTTTTTGCGGCGAAATTGGTCCCATAGGAATGAATGGGGAAACTAGAGTGGGAGATGACAAAAGCTGAAAAATCAGAACATGATTTCTAAACTGCCGCCACTCCCTCATTTTCAAGCCCACCTACACAAATCTTATATCAAAACGTTCAGCTATCCCTGCTGCCACTAAACATGTCCACGGCTAAGCCATAGTCCTGATAGTTTTCACAATATGACCATTTGTTTGTAACTCACGCCGTCCATTGACATTCATTGAAACTACACTCTAGCCCCCTCCAAATTTGAAGGGCAATTTCTAAACTGCGACCGTGCCTTCATTTTTAATATTTCACAGACATACTATACATCAAAATCTAGGTCTGGGTCTTGTGATTCTCACAATATAAAGATCTTCGCTGTAGGATGTATAGTTTTTAAAATACGGCCATTTGTTTAGAGGTCATTTCAGGAAACTTTAGCCATTAATCAGAGTGTACTGTTAGTGTTTGTTTTGTTGCCATGGTTACCAAAGCTTCTGTTATATACAGGGGGGGAAGGTGGCTGGAGCATCTCAGCTGATTACAGAGCCCGGGGGAGGGGACAGACACACCATGTACTGATTTATAATAGAGGAATATGATGGGGCAGTTTTGATGGGGTAATTCTGATGGGGCAGTTTTGATGAAGTAGTATTTGGGAAGCATAAACAGGGCATGAGCGTTGCTAGGAAACAGTGGTTGTAAACACAAGATGCTGAGACACCCCAAATGCATGTGACTTTATCTGCTAGACTTGATAATGCTTGTAGACTCCTCCCACAGTTTTTACACTACAGAGACAAGTAATATACCGAAACGTGCGGATTGTTCCCGATTGGTGTGCTATCACTTTGTGGAACGTTTCACCGAATGGTCCACGAAATATCGTCGTTTTTGCGGCGAAATTGGTCCCATAGGAATGAATGGCAAAATGTTCAAAAGGAAATGTTGCTAGGAAACAGTGGTTGTAAACACAAGATGCTGAGACACCCCAAATGCATGTGACTTCATCTGCTAGACTTGATAATGCTTGTAGACTCCTCCCACATTTTCCACACTACAGAGACAAGTAATATACCGAAACGTGCGGATTTTTCCCGATTGGTGTGCTATTACTTTGTGGAACGTTTCGCCGAATGGTCCACGAAATATCGTTGTTTTTGCGGCAAAATTGGTCCCATAGGAATGAATGGCGAAATGTTCAAAACTAGAGTGGGAGGTGACAAAAGCTGACAACCCCATGATCAGCCAAAACATTATGACCACCCCATGATCAGCCAAAACATTATGACCGCCCCATGTAAAAAAAAAATATATTTTTGAAAAAAATAAAAATTAATTTTTGAAAAAAAAAATATTTTTGAAAAAAATATATATTTTTGAAAAAAAAATTACTTTTGAAAAAAAAAATTAAAAAAAAAATCATTTTTGAAAAAAACAAAATTCATTTTTGAAAAAAACAAAATTCATTTTTGAAAAAAAAATCATTTAAAAAAATCATTTTTGAAAAAACAAAAAAACAAAATCATTTTTGAAAAAACAAAAAAAACAAAATCATTTTTGAAAAAAAAAAATCACAAAGCTCTGAGGGGAATTATAGCTCCTCTCACACAGCTCTAAGGACAATTATAGCATTATAGCTCCTCCCACACAGCTTGGAGGGAAGTTATAGCTCCTCCAATACAGCTTTGAGGGGAATTATAGCTCCTCCCACACAGCTCAAAGGGGAATTATAGCATTATAGCTTAGCATTATAGCTCCTCCCACACAACTCTGAGGGGAATTATAGTTTCTCCCACACCGCTGTGAGGGGAATTATAGCTCCTCCTACACAGCTCTGAGGGGAATTACAGCTTAGCATTATAGCTCCTCCCACACAGCTGAGGAGAATTAGAGCTCCTCCCACACAACTCTGAGAGGAATTATAGTTTCTTCCACACCGCTGTGAGGGGAATTATAGCTCCTTTTAAACAGCTCTGAGGGGAATTATAGCTTCTCCCACACAACTCTGATGGGAAATGTAGCTTCTCCCACACAGCTCTGAGGGGAAATATAGCTTCTCCCACACAGCTCTAAGGGGAATTATAGCTCCTCCCACACAACACTAAGGGGAATTGTATCTCCTCCCACACAGCTCTGAGGGGAATTATAGCATTATTGCTCCTCCCACACAGCTCAGAGGGGAGTTATAGCTCCTCCCACACAGCTCTGAGGCGAATTATAGCTCCTCCTCCAACACAACTCTGAGGGGAATTATAGCTCTTCGAACAAAGCTCTGAGGAGAATTATAGCTCCTTCCACAAATATCATCATGCCATCTAAAGGAAAGAGATCTAAAGCTGCAAAGATACGCTGGACTAAACTGGATCCGGAGCCCCACAGCAGCATAGTGGATATGGAGGTTTGTGACAGTGAATGTGCCCAGGAGGTACATAGTGAACCTGTGGTGTCATTTTCATGTTCAACTCAGTGTCAAGTTCAAGAGCACAGTGACAGTGTGATGGGCACTTCTGAAAACCATGGCATGCAAGAACCATGTGTACCAAGTGAGATTTCTGTGCAGGCATCATTTCATCAGGGTCATCATGGCTATGGAAGGTTAAAGAACAAACAGTGTACATGCATGGCTCTGACATTTTTGGCATACCACAGTGAGCTTGATGATGTGAGCAAGGGTGATCTTGATCAAATACTGAAGAAGGGCAACAGCTTGTATGGCTCAACAATAAAACAGCTAAAACAAAGAAATGTCTATCAGCATCAACACTTGACAATGGAAGAAGTGCCCCTCAGAGTCAACACTGACAAATATGAGTATAACGTTGTTAAATCTCCAGTGTTATCGGGATGTATGAGAGACACTGTAGATGGTGACAACCAAGGTTGGTTTGTTGACCTCTCCACAAGACTTCAGTGCCTCAATGCAGATGTTACACATGCACTTTTTATAGTAGTGCCATATTGCATTGCATTGTTCAGAGACAAGTCTGGGAGATATGGACTGTTTGATTCTCATAGTCGAAATAAGGATGGACTTCCTGCCACTGGAAAAGGAAAAGCTGTTATGATCACTTTTACACATTTGAGTGATATGGGGGCAAGGATTTATAAGTTGTATGAATTGCTCCTTACAGACACCAGAGGCCCTATTGATGGACTGCAGTATGACTTCATGCCAGTCTCATTTCATCGTGCAAGACGTCTGTCAGATGGTTTGCTGTCCCCACTGGTGCAATCTGACAAACCACATAATGCAAAGCATGTGGAGAACAAAGTGACACAGATGACCAAAGATGTAACACACACTGGATTCCCAGCCAGCAAGCATTCTCCACGGTCAGTTGATGCGAAATCCTCACAGGGCATATGGAAGGACAGTAAGGCATTGTCCAAATTAAATGCACAGAGACGACAAAAACTGAAGACAAGACACAGAAATGAAAGAAGGCGTGATTTCAAGGCTACAAAGATGTCTGTCACCAATAAGAAAAGGACATACATCACCAGCCGATACAGAGCAGATGCTGATTTTAAGTTGAAGCAGAAGCAATATATCATTCGCAAATATGCAACAGATGCCAATTTCAACTTGAAGCAGAAGCAATACATCACCAGAAAATATGCGACAAATGCAGATTTCAACTTGAAACAGAAGCAGTACACCACCAGAAAATATGCGACAAATGCAGATTACAACTTGAAGAAGAAGCAATACATCACCAGAAAATATGCCACAAATGTCGATTTCAAGTTTAAGCAGAAGCAATACATCACCAGAAAATATCATAATGATCCTGCTTTCAGAAAACGTCACTTGCAACATTGCATGAGTTACATGAAAATGAAGCGTCAAACTCAAGCAGATTTTCGCATAACCCATAAGATGCAATGTGCCTTCAAAATAAGAATGAAATACAGACGATGGACTCGTGTCATGCGGGAATGCAGTCAACCAGTGGACAACAGCCTAATGCAGACAGCTATATCCACTTTCCATGAATGCATTAAAGCTGGGCCAACATTTGTGTGCACGATGTGTCATCGCACCCTTTTCCCTAACCAAGTGAAACATTGCATTCACAGCAATTACAAGAAGAATCTACACATTGTTGCTGCCTGTTTGACAGGGAAATATGTCCATGTGTGCAACAATCACTGTCAAGGACCTGAACAATGCACCGTACCAGATGAAAGGACCAAAGAATGGATTTGTCACAACTGTGATTTACATTTAAAAGCAGGACACAAATCATCCATCGCTGTAGCTAACAACATGGAGCTGGCGCCCATTCCCCCAGAGCTCTGCGATTTGAATGTGCTGGAAAGACAACTTTTGGCCAAAATACTGCCATTTGCCAAGATCATCACACTTCCCAAAGGTCGACAGGCAGCTATACATGGCGCTGTAGTGTGTGTGCCATCCGAGGTGGAAACCACGGTCAATACTCTACCAAGATCGCACAGCAAATCCCAGTTACACAGAGTCAAGCTGAAAAGACGTCTGACTTACAAAGGCCACCAGCTGTTTCATTATGTCAACATGGGAAATGTAGTAGCAGGTCTGTCAAAACTCATTGACACACACCCCGACTACAGTGACATTTCAATTAGAGTGGATGAGACAATCGCTGATGATGATGATAATGATGATGGGATGGAACTCGACAGTTGTGACGAAACTGAAATGATGGAGATACTTGAACGCATCGAAAATTGTGATCCATCAGAGGTACAGTCTGCATGTTTACCGGCTGCTTCTGAGCAACAGGAAGGCCATGACCAACAACCTCCCAATGCAGAGGATGAGAAGGATACACTAAGACCTGGAATTGGCCTAGACAGTTGTTTGCAGCCATCTGACCTTGGAGAGGAAGCACTGACACACGGTGATGGATTATTCAGCATTGCACCTGCACAAGGAAACACACCTGTCAGCTTCTTTAAAGTTCCTAGGCTTGAGGCAATGGCTTTCCCTGTTCAGTTCCCTACTGGACAGAATACATTGGACCAGGCAAGACAAGTCAAACTGTCCCCGAGCATGTATTTCAATGGAAGGCTTTTTTGTGTTGATACTCGTTTTGCAAGAGACACAAGCTACCTCTTCTTTGCGCAGTTTGTCACAGAAACACACATGGCCAAAAGCAGCATGTCCATCCAGTTAAGGAAAGGAAAACCCAATACCAGGGATGGACGGAAAATATCCAACAAGCTGCTACAGGACAAGTGTGAGGTTGAGAGGTTGGTGCGAAACCGAGATGCCACAAGGTTCATGCAACCACTGAGAGGGAGTCCAGCTTACTGGGATAAAAATCTGAAGAATTTGCTAGCCATGGTCAGACAATTGGGTAAGCCAACATTTTTTCTTACCTTCTCTGCTGCAGAATTCAGATGGCCAGAGGTAATAACAGCAATAAAGGCACAACAAGGTCAAAAGGTGGATTTTGCGGGGCTAGACTGGGCTGAAAAGTGTGACATTCTTCGAGGCAACCCAGTGACCACCATGCGCATGTTTGACAAACGGGTTGATGCTCTGATGCGAGAGCTGCTGTTGGGTCCTGCACAGCCAATTGGTGAAGTTATCGATTACTTTTACCGGGTTGAATTTCAGGCGAGAGGGAGCCCTCATATACATTGTCTCTGTTGGGTAGCAGGAGCTCCTATATTTGGACAAGACAGTGATGACAAGGTGTGTGCCTTTATAGATCATAACATCTCATGTCAGCTGCCTGATGAAGCCAAACAGGCCTTACTTCACAGATTTGTAACAGAACTTCAAATGCACAGCAGATCTCATTCAAAATCATGCAAGAAAGGTAACAGAGTATGCAGATTTGGATTTCCAAAGCCACCTATTAGAAAAACGAGGATAACTTACCCGATGCCAGAAGAACAAGGAGATTGTGCAATGAAACCACAAGCAGCCAAAAACAAACTGAAACCAGTCTGGGATTTGCTTAATAACCCAAAAGTGCAGCTTGAAGACATGTCACAGCTACTGGCACAGTGTGATATGACTTTGAATCAGTACAACTCCTACATTCAGGCATTGACCTCCTCAAGCGTGATTCTAATGAAGCGTGATGTCAAGGACTGCTGGGTGAACAACTATAATCCACATTTGCTGACGGCCTGGAACGCCAACATGGACATCCAGTACATTCTTGATGAGTATGGTTGCATCATGTACATGTTGTCCTACATATCCAAGCCAGAACGGGAGCTGAGTGACTATCTCAAAACAATAGTCAAAGAAATGAGCCCAGAAACAGCGACAGAACGAGAAGAAATGAAAGAGGTTCTTCAGGCTTATTCAAAACACAGAGAGGTCAGCGCCCAGGAGTCTGTGGCCCGTACGTGCAGCCTGAAAATGAAGTCTTGCTCACGTGAGGTTGTTTTTCTGCCAACTGGTGACAACGCACTGAAAATGAGTCTCCCGCTCAGTGCATTGCAGAACAAACCAGCCGATTCTCTTAATGTGTGGATGACGAGTTTTGTCGACAAATACAGAGCCAGACCTGAAACACCAGAGTTTGAGTCCATGTGTCTGGCAGACTTTGCATCCCATTACAGGGTTGTCTATGGCAAGCAGAAGGAAGATGGCAAGCAAAAGGAAGACAGCAAGCGTGTCAGCCTATTGAATGAAATGGGAATGATTCAAAAACGCACGAGAGGGAAGCCTGCAATCATCAGGTATGCACGCTTCTCAGAGAAGAAGGACCCTGAGAACTACTACGGCAGACTGCTTAAACTGTACCTCCCCCACCGTTCAGAGTCATCACTGAAAACTGTAAGGTTCCCAACACACCAGGATTTTTACAAAGGCGCCTGTGTGAGCTTACCAGGAGAAGAAGCAATCCAAGCAGTGTCTGCAATTGTTACCAGCAACCAAAAGAAGTTTGAACAACACAACAAAATTGTGGAACAAGTCTTGGATGACTTTGTAAAAAACGGACCTATTGAAGATGCTTGGAACACCTTTGCCCCAGAAGCTGAGTTGGATAGGTTGGAATGTGTAGAGGAACGCAAAGAAGGGGAGCCACTTCATGAGAATGAACAAGATGATGTTCCGGAGTATACACGTCACAAACAAACAGGTGGAATTGCGCTTACTGTGAAAGCCCCACAAATGTGCCCTGATTTCCTTCGGAAAATGTACAGAAACCTTAACCGGACACAAGCTCAGACATTCTACTCAGTTTGTGACTGGTGCACTAACCGTGTGCGTGGCCTAAATCCTGACCCATTCTATTACTTTGTCACTGGTGGTGCAGGGACAGGCAAATCACACCTGATAAAGTGCATCTATGCTGAGGCGACAAAGATACTCTGTAAACTTACCAGACTACGTGAGGAAGCAGACATATCCATGCCCAGCGTTTTACTAACTGCATTTACAGGAACAGCAGCTTTCAACATTTCAGGCAACACATTGCATTCTCTGCTGAAGTTGCCAAGAAGCTTGAAGCCACCCTACCAAGGACTTGGAAATCTAATAGATGAAGTGAGGGCACAGCTGTCAAATGCGGAGATCATTGTTATTGACGAGGTGTCAATGATTTCAAAGCCCCTGTTTGCCTACATCAACTGGAGATTACAGCAAATCAAAGGCAGTAAGAAACCTTTTGGTGGTATGTCAGTACTAGCAGTAGGAGACTTTTACCAGGTCCCCCCGCTGGGAAAAAGTAAGCCACTCTGCGTGTTTGAGGAAAATACCAATGACGTCTGGAAAGACAACTTTCAGATGATCACGCTGACAGAGATCATGCGACAGAAGGAAGACATTTCATTTGCTGAGCTTTTGAATAGAATCAGAGTCAAGCAGAAGACTGGCACCTTAAGCAATGATGACAAAGCTCTGCTTGCTCAGGCTTTTACAGATCCCACCCACTGCCCTAATGACGTGCTACACATATTTGCCACCAACAAAGAGGTTCACAAACATAATGCTGCAACTGTGTCTGTTCTCCATTCAAACGTCACCAACATAGATGCCGACGATTACAGAAAAGACCCTAAGACAGGAGTGATGCTGAGGCAACACCAACCTTTCAAAGGACACAAAGACAATCTGATTGACACACTGCAAGCAGCTGAAGGTGCCCGTATCATGATCACAAGAAACATTGATGTAGAAGACGGGCTTGTTAACGGGACATTTGGCAAGATTGCAAGAATAATCATCCAGACTGAGAATGGTGCTACTACGGTAAACAAGCTTGGGCTTGTGCTGGACAATCCAAATGCAGGACAGAGATACCGTAACAAGTCGTCTTGTGATGCTGACAACTTGGTGTACATAGAAAGGGTAGAGGAAAACCTGAGACAGAAAGGAGTTGTTCGCAGGCAGTTCCCCCTGAAGTTGGCTTTTGGATGTACGATTCATAAGTGTCAGGGGATGTCGATACAGTCGGCAGTGGTCTCATTGAAATGGGTCTTCCAACCGGGAATGGCCTATGTTGCTCTGAGTAGAACGACTACACTACAAGGACTGTACATAACCGACTTTGATGAGAAGAAGATCTTTGCTGATCCTGAAATCACAGCTTCCCTGGATTCAATGAAGAATGCATCACTGGAAAGTGTTATGCCCCTCTTAAAGTTTCTACAGACAACAGACAAACAGCAAACATTAACAATTATCCATCACAACACGGAAGGATTACCAGCTCACACTGAAGATATCAAATCTCACCATGAGTTGACACTTGGAGATGTTTTATGTTTCACTGAAACTCATCTCTCAGGCTCTTCTGTTGCTGAAAGTCTCCAGCTGGAGGGCTACAACCTGTTCAAACGCAACAGACACCTCTCGTACACAAACCTTCCTGACATTGCAAGTAAAAGTGGCGGAGGTGTCGCCTTGTATGTCAGAAACCATTTCAAGGCCTATGAAAAGCAGTATCATCACAATGTGACTGACTTGGAGTTCTTGGTTGTCAAACTGGAGTCCCCTGTACAAGCTTTGATCGCTGTCGTTTACAGGCCACCGGATTACAGTATTGGCCAATTCCTTACTAACCTGCTGGGCCTCTTGGAATCTTTGGAAATAATGGATTGCCAACCTATAATACTCTGTGGAGATTTCAATGAAGATTTTCTGTGCAGAGAAAAGAAGCCAATATCTGACCTTCTTCACTCAAGAGGATATACTCAACTGGTCTGGGCAGCCACCACAGAAAAAAACACACTGTTGGATCACATTTACATCTCCAGGGTGCAGCAGTGTCTCCAGTCAGGAGTACTGCACAGTTATTACAGCTACCATTATCCTGTGTATTGTGTTTTGAGCAGTGGTTGTGAACACGCTTAGAGCCTGCATAAACAGGGCATGAGTGTTGCCAGGAAACAGTGGTTGTGAGACAGTGGTCATCAAACAGATAAAGTGGCAATGAGGGTCAGTTTACGTGGCCATAGTTATGTGGGACCATTTACAATTAGCTAAACATCATTCTCTATATTTCATGTTCGGTGTACTTGTTAGACACTGAACTCACTTACTCCCCCCCATCCATCACAGACATCTGTCCTCATCATATAGTAAGAGGAATACCGCGCTGTAGTGCACCCAAAAAGGGTACCTGTTCGTGAAATATTGTGAATGACCAAATAGGGGATAACCAAAATAGTGATGAAAATAACTTAGTGAAAAAAAATTAAAAAAAACTACATAATAACAAAAGCAGCCACTCTATGTGAGATACACACACTAATACAACAATATAACAAATATAGCAGCGCTGTAAATAGGAGTAAATACTAGTACCAGTGTTGAATAGGACTAATTGGTTAGAACCCAAATTAAATAACTAACACAGTTCTTGAAACCTAAATCAATAAGTGTTCACTGGACAGTCCTAACACAGTGAATAAAGTCCAAATAAATGTTGTGAAAATACATAGGCTCAGACCCCATTTTTTTAAAGCAGGAAATGTAAAATAGAAAAAATTCCTCCACCGCACCACGGTGGTAGCTGAAAATAAAATGCGCGCTTACCAAACGGCAAGCACAAGGGGGCTTGCGACCTTAACCCGGTCAGGGCCTTTCATTGGATGGGCTTCTAGGAAACGACATGCCACTTCATACAGCCAAAGGGTGATGATACCACTAGTCCACCAAGTCACAGGAAATCACTCTTATCATGGAGATTAATAAAAGACTCCTAGCTGGGGGGTTGTTCTCATTTAGGGGTACCCCGGGAAAAGAGAGGGAAACAACATAGCGTAATCCTGCTTTTGAGGTTTATTAAAAGAATTAAAATAACACTTACAGTGTAGCAGATTCAAATAAGCATAAGAAGCCGGCTGGCTAAAACGATCACCCGTCCTACAGACGGTAGATGCAGCACGTCAGCTCGCCCTATCACACTGTCCTCATCACACTCACCCTCTCCTTCCTGTGCTATAGCCTGCTTGCTGATTAGTAAGACAAAGAAACAGCAAGGAGCAAAACTGCAGAGAAACTGAAAATTTGTAAGGGTTTAAAGTATATGCTTTAATGAATTGCCTTGTATCCAAAAAGTTCAAAAAGTTGACTGTTCAAAATGTTAATGTTAATGTTAATGTATAACGGAAATATACCGCCAGTTCGCTTGTGATGCAATATATTGAAATTATATGTACACTGTGTAAACTGTTTTTGACACACTTGATTTTGGGACGCGAGTCCGTCAGGTGCTATGCTTTGGCTGGGGCGGAATAAATCCTGGTAACCCTTAAGTCTGTGTCCGACAAAGTCATTTACCGATATTTCTACCTTCTACATCATTAGCACTTGTGCACTTTTTAAATTTGATCAATCAATTGGTTAGTGTAATGTTTACTATCTTTACTCACTACAAACACTCCACACAGTTACTCTGCCCATCTGCCCAGTTCAACCTTTCCACAGTTACTCCAACCACACAACAGTTACTCCAGGCACTCCCCCCAGTTACTCCGCTCACTCCAGATGTAGAGGCAAGAACACTTTTCACAATTTCCCCAGAAATTGTACCTTTTCTAGTTCTTTTTAGTTCTCTTTGAAGCCTTAGAATGGGTGTCTCTGTAAGTCATTTAATCTGTTACCATGGCAACAGGACAGAGTCATTGAAGTTTGACAAGAACTGTTGTTTTATCCAAGGATGCCAAAGTTTTTCAAATTTTGGAATTTGATTTTGATCGATGGCTACCATCTTAGCATGGGACATTGTATTATTCATTCTGTGAATTGTTTCTGCTAGTACCAATGTAGGAGATTTCCATGCCTTGGCCACTGTTTGTTTTGCAGCCGTTATTAGTTGGATCATTAGTTTGAATTGAGAGAGTGTTAACCATTCCGGTTTTAGATTAAGTAAAGTTAAATATGGATCTGGTTGTATTATTTTTTTTAAATATTTTAGATGCAATCACGAAGACTTCCTTCCAGAAGGTTTGGATTACTGGGCACGTCCACCATATGTGTAAATATGTGCCTATTTCTGGGCATCCTCGAAAACAAACAGCTGAGGTATTAGGTGAATATTTTGCCACTCTAGCGGGTACAAGGTACCAGCGAGTTAGGACTTTATAATTTGTCTCCAGTGCTAAGATGTTGGGTGAAGATGACTTAGATGTGAGCCATATGTTAGACCAGTCCGTGTCTTCTAAAGTTCGTCCCAGGTCCTCCTCCCACCTCTGAACGTAAGAGGGTCTATTAAGATTTGCTACTCCATATAATTGATTATAAAGTGATGAAATTGTACCTTTAGCAAATGGATCTTTTGTACAGATTGATTTAAAAATGGATAATTGGGATAATGGTGTATCCCCCTTTAGGAATGGTGTATAGAAATTTTTGATTTGGAGATATCTAAATATCTCAGAGTTTGGTAGATCATATTTTTCTCTAAGCGATGGGAATGAAAGGAATAATTTAGATGCTATGAAGTCATTTAGTGTCTGAATGCCTGATGTTGTCCAAGCTTTAAAAGAATTTGGGTAGATCCATGCCGGATAAAAGGCCGGATTTCTGATAAAAGAAAGGAGAGGATTGTGTGGAGATTGTAACTGATATTTGGTTTTTAGTTTATCCCAGAGAGATAAGAAGTGTTTAGTTATGGGATTATGAATTTTAAAGCGGTCTTTAGGATCAAGCCATAATAAATTTGATATTAATAGAGGGTCATTTTCTGAAGCCTCTATAAATACCCATAATGGGATTTCCTGTTTTGCATGGTATTTGGACAGACTGGCCAAATGTGCTGCTCTGTAGTAGTTAGTAAAATTAGGGTATCCCAGGCCTCCTTTATTTTTGGGAAGATGTAGTGTGTGTATAGGTATACGTGGTTTAGAAGAGCCCCATATAAACAAAGTTGCTCTTTTTTGTACTATTCTCAATAAATAGGAAGGAATTGGAATAGGGAGGACTCTGAATAGATAAAGCAATTTGGGTAGAATAGTCATTTTGATTGCATTAATCTTCCCCATCCAGGATAAAGGAAGTTGCGACCATTGTTTTATTAGATTTGTGATCTGTCTTAATACAGGAGGATAATTGGTTGAGAATAAGTCAGAATGAGATGCTGTTAAATGAATTCCAAGATATGGGATTGATTTTTCTGCCCATGTGAATGGGAGTGCAGCCCTAGCCGGGATCAATTCCATGTTTGTGAGTGAAATATTAAGCACTAGGCATTTCTTAGGATTAATCATAAGGCCGGATAGGGCTGCAAATCCATCAAGAGCTGGTATTAAGTTAGGACCAGAGACCTGTGGTGATGATAGAAAAAGTAATATATCGTCTGCAAATATACATAATTTGTGTGTAATACCTCCTACTTCAATGCCAGTTATAGTTTGGTTTGTTCTGATGTATTGGGCCATGGGTTCGAGTATAAGGGCAAATAATAAGGGAGATAATGGGCAACCCTGTCGGGTACCTCTTTCGATATTAAAGGCTTCAGATTGTATCCAGCATATTTTATATAGGCTTTGGGTTTATTATATAATGCTTTGATCCATGTTAAAAAGTGGGGTCCAAAACCCCATTTTTGTAATGAATATTGCATATATTGCCAGGATACTGTGTCAAATGCCCTCTTAATATCGAGAGATAGAAAACATAAAGGGATTTTCCGTTTTTTAACAATATGTGCCAATAACACTGCCCTGCGTATATTATCGCCTGCCTGTTTATTTGGCATGAAGCCTACTTGATCTCTATGTATTAATTTTCCTATAATGCTATTGAGGCGTTTTGCTATTATTTTTGCTAATAATTTAATATCGAGGTTTAACAGAGAGATAGGCCGATAATTCACACAGGAAGTATCATCAGAAAGGGGTTTTGAGATCATACAAACAATTGCCATTAGTGTTTCTTGCCGAAAAGAATGTCCATCTAGAAGTTTGTTAAAAGTTTCAGTGAGAATGGGAGAGAGTATTTCTGAGAATGTTTTATAGTATAAAGCCGAGTAGCCGTCTGGGCCTGGTCTTTTGTTAAGTTTTAGGTCTTTTATGGCGTTAGCAATTTCATCTATAGTTATAGGCTCATCCAAACTGCTTTTTTGATTCTGAGATAACTCAGGTAAGGTTATTTTTGAGAAGAAGGATTCAGCCTCTGTAGGATTAAATTCATTGTTTGTCTTGTATAAAGTTGCGAGATGTGAGTGAAATTTATGGACTATTTTAACTGGATTACAAGTGTAAACATTTTTTGATAATTTCAAACGTATTGGTTTGAAAGATTTGTTAGTTGAATTTAATGCCCGAGCCAAATATGTACCTGGTTTGTTTGTATTCATGTAGAAATTGTGTTTGGAGCGTTTGAGGGATTTATCAACTGACTCAGTGAGAAATAGATCGTATTCCAATCTAGATTTTTCCAGATGAGATTTTGTACTCTGAGATGGATTATCTTGAAGTGATATGTAGGCTGCATTAAAATTGAGTTCTAGTTTTTTTGCTAGATTTTTGCGTTCCCGTTTAAATAGTGCCATTTGTCTTTGTATTGTACCACGCAAGACAGGCTTATGAGCTTCCCACAGTGTTATTGGGGAGATGTCTGTTGTATTATTAATTGATATGTATTCCTTTAAAGCTTGTTCAATGGCCATCTGATGTAGTGGGTGTTTGAGCATTATGTCCGGTAAGTACCACGTTGGGTCATGCGCTTTTGGTATGGCTGAGGCTATAGTAGTGTATACTGCATTATGGTCAGACCACGGAATCGGAATTATATCTGATGCAATAATTTCTGGTATCATTCCTATTGTTAGAAAAATATGATCTATTCTGGTGAAGGTTTGATGAGGGTGCGAGAAATAAGTGAATTTCTTTTTCATTGGGTTACTTTCTCTCCATGAATCTACCAGATTGTATTTGGAAAGAAGTTGAGAAAAAGGTAATCTAGAGGTTATTTTGGATGGTGTAAAAGGTGATTTATCTAGAAATGGGAGGAGGACCTGGTTCGAATCCCCACACATTATCACTGTTCCTATTTTGTGTGTATTAATCACTTGTAATATATGTGAGAGGAATGGTGTAGGTTGTTTGTTAGGAGCGTAGTAGGAAATCACTGTGATTGCTGTATCCATTATATAACCCATGAGTATCAGGTATCTACCTTCTGGGTCTTTAATTTCTGATGATAAGGTGAATGGTGTGGATCGGTGAAATGCAATTAGAGTTCCCCTTTGCTTGGTACAGGCAGAAGCCGTGTAAATTTGTTGATAAAAAGGAGAAATATATTTTGGAGCAGAATCTTTGGTGAAGTGTGTTTCTTGGAGGCATACTATGTGAGCCTTCTTGTTATGGAAAGTATGGAAGGCTTTGGTCCTTTTTTGAGGGACATTTATTCCCTGAACATTCAGGGAAACTATATTCAGTGGTGCCATGGCAATAGATCAAATAGTTTTGACTTACTTTTTGTTATGCAGAGCTGACTGCGCAGATCAACCTGTGTGGACTGAAGAGATGAATAGATAGAAAAGAAACCAGTGAATTCTGGAGTAAAGAGTAAACAAAAAACATATGAGATTAGATGATACATTGTATAAATTATTTTTTGCAAGTAATCACAATTTACCCGTGAAAGAGAATAAATATCTCTCTCAGGGGAATAAGTGCCTTCGTCACACTCCCACATAATATGGTTGGGAGAATGAGGAGGGCTAATGGGGGTACACGGATCTTCCGCTTACAGGAGAGAAGTGCTATGTCAAAAGACATCAAAATGATGTTTCATTAATTGGAGTGCAGAATATAGTTTGTGTTGAAATTATTTATTCCAGGGTGGTTGTATATGGTTAGTCTTGCCCTAGGCTAACTAATTCAGTTAGAAAGTTACTGTTAATAACTTTGGTATTGATGAAGATAGTTTGAATTATTTTGGGATTTTAACCCATTTAGAGTAAACAATTACATATTTTATTCATATGTAACTGTTTAGATATGTTAACTCATAAAATTGAGGTTGTATTGCTTCAGATTAGAATAAACAAAAACATAATTCTAGGAACTAGTTAGGTAATAATATATTTGTTTTAAGAAAAGAAAGAAAAAGCTTCCATTACTTTACTGGATTATTGAACATATTTGTCCTAAAGAGTAATAAATCTATTGTTATTACCTGATAATATATAACTGAACAAGAATTTCCTTATTTCACTTATATATTCTAAGGCTATATGAATCAGAAGTAATAAGAAATATAACTGGAATGTAACATGATCCCACACAATGTGTGACTATCAGAATGCAGTTACATTCAGTTATAAACACAGGTTTTTTATAGAGAACCATCTCTTAGTATAATAAATGAAGAGATATCAGGAATTAGGATGTCAGTCCATTGAATCTTCTTGGTCCATGGATGATGTGGCATAACGGCCTCTTTTGTGAGAATAATGATTCCCATTTTGTTCTGAAATTTTCTGGGTGCTGCCTGAAGGTGAAGATGATGCCATTCTTCTGCGTGTGGGAGTGTTGCTGCTTGTGGGTTCTGTCAGATTTAATTTTAAAAGGGTTTGTTGTAGTTCATCTGCTGATCTGCTTCTGTAAATTGTACCTTGGTAGTTAAATCTGACTGAAAAGGGGAAGCCCCATTGATACATAATGTTGTGGCGTTGCAGTTCCATTAGTTGGGGTTTCATGGATCGTCTTTTAGTAATAGTAAGTTGGGATAGGTCAGCAAAAATTTGATAATTGTGTCCTTGAAAATTAAGTTCCTTTTTTTCTCTTGCAGCAATTAGTATTTGTTCTTTCGTTCTGTAATAATGAAATTTTGTGATTATATCACGTGGGGGTCCATCTTTCTTTTTGGCTGTGAGGGCTCTGTGTACTCTGTCCAGTTCTAAACGTTCAATAGGGATATCTGGCTTTAGTTCTTGTAATAGAGCAGTAATAGTAGATTGCAGGTCTGTCACAGTTTCAGGTATTCCCCTTATGCGCAAGTTTGAACGTCTGGCTCTATTTTCGTAATCTTCAATCTTAGTTTGAAGTATTAAATTCTCTTTTTTTAATTGTTCCAATTCTGTTATATTTTCTTGGGTTGTAATTTCAATTTCATCCATTTTTATTTCTAAGGCTGCGGTGCGGTTTCCCAGCTCTCTTATTTCTTTGGTTAGGCTTTTTGTTATTTGGTCTGAGGTTTGTTTTAAAGCCTTATGAAGCATCTTTTCAAATTGTAATAATATTACTGGGGATACTGAGGAGGCTTGTGGAGAAGTTTGTGAGAGGATTTGTTCTGTATCTGACTCAAATGGAGAGTCTTGCTGTGACATTTTCTGTCTGTGAGAGCGCCCTGATGCTGTATCTTGTGAGGTGACTGGAGCTGCTTCAGCTGCAGTGAGTGCCTGTGAGCTCTTTGTGAGGTGATTTTTATTTCTGCCACGGTTTCCTCCCAGTACCATATTTCCTGCCCAAACTTTCAGTTTGTTCCCAGGGGCAAAATGGTTCAAATTGATACCTTTTGAGTCTGCAGGCTCCGCTTTGTCCTTCTTTTCTCTCCTCAGCGGTGTGGAGCTCTAACAATGCATGTCTGCTCCGCTAGGCTCCGCCTCCTGCCCCCCAACTATTTCCAATCAAGAACTCTTTTGAGAGAGGGAAAGTTTGTCATTATATTGTGGAACTTTAATGTTTCAGAATGGAAAATTTCTACGAGGTTTCCACGATGTCAAGGACATTTATTTAATATGGAATTGGGTATTGAAAGATGGTTTGGAATTAATAGTAAAAATCATAACAGAAATAAGCGTGGTATTGTTGAAGGTGTTTTAGGAGGGATTGGCACAATTGGGAGTATAACAAATAGTATGGATATTAATACTTTAAAGTCTGATCTTGAAACAGCTGGTTTAGTGGGTAGTAATGGGATTAAAATGCAGAGAAATTTAAATGATATTTTAGAAAATATGATTATTAAAACAGCTAATATAATGGGTCCATCTCTTTTACATCTTCAAAATATTACTCTTGATTTAATGACAAGTGAACAACATTCTCATATTGCCAGAGCATGCTTAGAGATCCAGACTGAATATTTCACACATTTTAAAATAATAGCGCAAGCATTTCAGAGTGGAATAACCCCTCTTGGCATTTTGCAGAATTTACCCAGAGAATATGTATATGCTATAAATCATACAGATTTATGGGTAAATAAATGGATAGGACGCAAACAGGATGTTTGTTATAGTTCTTCTATGATTCCAATAGCAGGACAAGAACACATTTTGGTTCCAATCACTGTCTTGGGATTACTTGTCAGCAATACACAATTATTATACTATAGATTACAGTATACCATTCTTCCAAGGCACTGATGTTGGACGAAAAGGCCTGACCTACAGTCTCCTCTCTAATTCATCCCCAAGGTGTTCTGTTGTGTTGAGGTCAGGACTCTGTCCAGGCCAATCAAGTTCTTCCACCCCCAAATCACTCATCCATGTCTTTATGGACCTTGCTTTGTGCACTGGTCCAAATGATTTGGTAGAGGGGGGATTATGATGTGGGGTTGTTTTTCAGGGGTTGGGCTTGGCCTCTAAGTTCCAGTTAAGGGAACTCTTAAGGCGTCAGCATACCAAGACATTTTGGACAATTTCATGCTCCCAACTTTGTGGGAACAGTTTGAGGAAAGCCCCTTCCTGTTCCAACATGACTGCACACCAGTGCACAAAGCAAGGTCCATAAAGACATGGATGAGCAAGTTTGGGGTGGACAAACTTGACTGGCCTGCACAGAGTCCTGGCCTCAACCCGATAGAACACCCTTTGGCTGAATTAAAGTAGAGACTGCAAGTCAGGCCTTATCATCCAACATCAGTGCCTGGCCTCACAAATGCACTTCTGGAAGAATGATCAAACATTCCCATAGACACACTAAACCTTGTGGACAGCCTTCCCAGAAGCTGTTCTAGCTGCAAAGGGTGGGCCAAATC
This sequence comes from Aquarana catesbeiana, assembly GCF_042186555.1. Classification (NCBI taxonomy): domain Eukaryota; kingdom Metazoa; phylum Chordata; class Amphibia; order Anura; family Ranidae; genus Aquarana; species Aquarana catesbeiana. Next base: position 215,183,283 of record NC_133325.1, on the reverse strand, counting down.
AAATTTTAACCCTATGGACTAAGACTGGGCTGCCATTAAAGTTCATGTGTGTGTGTAAAGGCAGGCATCCCAATACTTTTGGCTAAATAGTGTATCTGGAAAAGACTTACAATGGTGGTGGAACCCACCTACACATAAATACTACATTTAGACATAGTTATAGGACCTGGGAGATTAGACAACTTTTCTACATGAAGTAACATGGGTGGGATTTGAACCCAGATACTCAGCAGAAGTTCTAGCCTCTAAGCCACGGAGCTGCCGCATGTGAGAACCTCCTACACATAACTACACATAAAAACACATAAATACTGCATTTCTTTGGACATACAGGTGATGGAATTACATTACTCAAGAGTTATTCTTCTTGATTTATTCTGTGATATTTGGTGTTTTTTTGTGGGTGAGAGTAGAATATTACCCGCAAATTTTTGGGAATTACATTTTGATTTCTGATGTTGGTACACATATCACATTTTTTGGGCTCAAATTATGAATATTTGGAAATAATAAAAAGCACAAAAAATCGTGATTCATTTTAAATTTGCATCAGCAATGGTATTGTTTGTGGATTATAAAGACACCTGTGTGAGTTTGGGTAAAGATTGTTGTGAGATGGAGAGTAACAAGTGAAAGTGACAGAGAAAAATATATTTTACCAAAACATCAAAACATTCCACATTCTATCATTCTTAAAAACAAAATATTTTAAGTAGAAGCAACAATGTTGCAAAGGAAAATTTATTTCAGAGAAAGATACATTTCATCTCAACATTAAAAGTTTTTTTGTGAAAGTTAGAATTGTTCTATTAGAATCAATGGCTGAAACTTGATTTGGACTAGAATAGAGCAGATTTTCACTTAAAAAAAAATGCTCTCAAATTAGCTCTTTTGGTATTTACTATAGCGCCGGGTAAAAAAGACACTTGAGTTAAAATGAGAGTTATTTTCAGGTCTGGGCATGCTCAGTTGTGTTGGCACCTAGTTGTCCAAAATGGGTAATTTTTCACTTCTCAGACTTTTAATATAAGTCTAAGTCTATAAGATATTTCAGTGTCACTTTTTCACACAGTTTAAAAGCAGATTATCTTTAAATAATATACCACATATTTCAGTACCATTTAGGCAATTATATCATGCTCTAAACATTATTTCCATGTGCACTACTCCAGGTTTTAGCAGAGTAGGGGGTTTGGGCGCTATTTGGTTTCAGGGAACTACAGTAAATTTGATTTTGGGAGTATTTTCTCACCAGCGCTATAGTGAATACCGTTTTAGCGCTAATTAGCGGCAATTAGCGCTAATTAGCACCACAGCGCTATAATAAATGACCCCCATTGTGTTTTTTTCAAAATTTTGCTCTTTTTTTGTTTATAGCACAAGAAATAAAAACTGCAGAAGTGATCAAATACCACCAAAAGAAAGCTCTATTTGTGGGAAAAAAAGGATGTCAATTTTGTTTGGGTGCAGCAATTGTCAGTTACGCAGTGCCGAATCGCAAAAAGTGCTCTGGTCCGGAAGGGGGTGAAATCTTCCAGGGCTGAAGCGGGGTAAACTCTGTGGATAGCTGCTATGGGCTTCCAAAATGTTTGTAGTTTTTCTTCCTTTGTAATAAAAGCTAAGTTTATTTTAATACTACACCTAGAGAGGTATATTTATTTTCTGGTGCACTGGCTGGAGTCCAGACAGAGTGATAAGGTTGTATGCAGGTAGATTTCTGGATGCATTGGAGAATTGCTGGAGAATTGTGACCCAGATCACTGGGAAAGCACTGTTTGATCTTACTCTTTTGGGGGACAGACATAGTGGTAAAAAGCTATTAAGAGGTGGTGGATTGCACGGCAAGCACGCATGTAAGCGTATGCATGTGATATCACAACAAGAACACATCATTTATAAAGAAGATTGTGGACTGTGTTGTTTTTGAGGATTTGAGTTTCATATTGACTATTTACTTTATACTGTATATATAAAATCTAGTGAATATTCACACTATAGGTATTGTTGATGGTGTTTGTTGCACACACAGGAGATTTTGAGGAATATTGTATTTTGGTGATTTGGCACAGCAGGATAAAATTATTAGTATTTACTTGTGATGTACATTGGAGGTTTATGTATTTTGAGGTAAGCGAACATTTGATTGGTGAGCGTGGGTTTTCTATTAAACCTAGTTTACAATCTGCCAACATTTTTCTTGCAAACTACAATATCTAAAAATAATAGTGATTTCAGATTATAGCTGAACATCAATTTAGTTTAGCCAGTTTTGTTCAAAGAATCCACAAACTTTCAATAAATGTTCAGTATCTTTCTAAGGCTGGGTTCACACTAGTGCAAATTGGATGTGGGTTTCCCTCAATCCAATTCGCACGACAGGAGATTGTGACCAGATCTCAATGGAGCCGCTTCACACATCTCCGGAGTGGCAGTAGAGTGAATTGCACAGAGGTCCTGAGCGTTTTTGGCTCCATTTCAAGTCCACATTCAGGCAAAATTTGGGCCTGATTCATCCCTGAAATGGAGAACTCAGCTGGCAGCTGTGTACAAAATGCCTCCAAGTTGCCATATTGCATTCAAATTTATAGAAAATTACAGCACCGCAAGTTGAAAAAGAAAGGTAATTTTTTTAATAGCATTAACTTACAACATTGGCTTGTATATCGATTGTATGTGCTATATTGTTATTGTTTTATTTGCTATTTTTTTTCCATGATAATGGAGTTAGACTTTAAAGCCTCAACACCTAAACCCACTAATATAGCCTTCTGAGATACTTCCAAACAATTAAGAATGCTTATAAGATGGGGGTATTTTTCAAATAGAAGGGAAGTTTTTCCATGTACTGAAGAGTTTAAGATGAAAATCCATATAGACACTTGCCTTTTCTGTCAGAGCTCCCCTCCTAGAAAAGATTGGTCATCCTGGTGGACTGTGGAATGTCTTCTTGTGCCTGTGTAACAATGCTTTGCATTTCCCTTGTTAGGGCTTAAGGTATGCTTATTCTGTGTATTTTCATATGAATGTATATCCAAACAAAAGAACTCACTGCTCCAGGTGAGACAGGAAGCCTAATGATATCATGGGTGCCCGCCTCGGCTCGCCTCTGCATACGATCAACACTGAAGAAATGACTGCACTCCAAGATCCATTAAAATTCTTATTTAATAAACGAACATCCCAAGTGTTACAAACAATTCAAATGGTAGATGCCTTTCACACACTAACAGGTGTGCTTATTCATGAATAAGCGCACCTGTTAGTGTGTGAAACGCGTCTACCATTTGAACTGTTTGTAACACTTGGGATGTTCGTTTATTAAATAAGAATTTTGATGGATCTTGGAGTGCAGCCATTTCTTCAGTGTTGAATGTAGTTGTGGCTTTGTCCTCTTTGTGCTTTTTTTTTTTTTTTTCTGGTGTTGACGGTTGTATCATAATACATGAAGATTCCCCTTAACCATTTAAGGTCTGTCCTATAGCAGTTTTACAGCTATAGAGTGGCTTATATACACTGCACTCCGGAGTAGGGATGAGCTGAACACCCCCCTGTTCAGTTCGCACCAGAACATGCGAACAAGCAAAAAATTTGTTCAAACACGTGAACACCGCTAAAGTCTATGGGACGCGAACATGAATAATCAAAAGTGCTAATTTTAAAGGCTTATATGCAAGTTATTGTCATAAAAAGTGTTTGGGGACCTAGGTACTGCCCCAGGGGACATGGATCAATGCAAAAAAAGTTTTAAAAACGGACGTTTTTTCGGGAGCAGTGATTTTAATAATGCTTAAAGTGAAACAATAAAAGTGTAATATTCCTTTAAATTTCGTACCTGGGGGGTGTCTATAGTATGCCTCTAAAGGGGCGCATGTTTCCCGTGTTTAGAACAGTCTGACAGCAGACTCGCGGCTATTAATGAATTGTCGGTCCGACAATACACATAAAAGTTAATTGATAAAAACGGCATGGGATTTCCCCACAGGGGAACCCCAAACCAAAATTAAAGAAAAAAATGGAGTGGGGGTCCCCCTAAATTCCATACCAGGCCCTTCAGGTCTGGTATGGATATTAAGGGGAATCCCGCACCAAAATTTAAAAAAAAATGGCGTGGGGTCCCCCCAAAAATCCATACCAGACCCTTATCTGAGCACGCAACCTGGCAGGCTGAAGGAAAAGAGGGGGGATGAGAGAGCGCCCCCCCTCCTGAACCGTACCAGGCCACATGCCCTCAACATTGGGAGGGTGCTTTGGGGTCCCCCCAAAGCACCTTGTCCCCATGTTGATGGGGACAAGGGCCTCATCCCTACAACCCTTGCCCAGTGGCTGTGGGGGTCTGCAGGCGGGGGGCTTATCAGAATCTGGAAGCCCCCTTTGACAAGGGGACCCCCAGATCCCGGCCCCTCCCCTGTGTAAAATAGTAAGGGTTACCCCTACCATTTCACAAAAAAGTGTCAAAACTGTTAAAAATGACAAGAGACAGTTTTGACAATTGCTTTATTTAAAGTCTTCTTATTTCCATCTTCTTTCTTCTATCTTCTTTCTTCTATCTTCCTTAGGTTTCTTCCTCCATCTTCTTCTTCCTCTGGTTCTTCCTCCGATCCTCTGCTTCTTGCTTCAGTGTTCTCGTTCGGCATCTTCCTCCATGGCATCTTCTTCCCTTCTTTGTTCTCGTGCCGCTCCGCATCGATGATGGGAGGCTCCCGCTGTGTGATGCTTCTCGTCTTCTGACACTTAACGGAGGGCGGGGCCACCCGGTGACCCTGCCCCCCTCTAAAGCATGGGGACTTAATAGGTACTTCCCTATGTGTTTCCCCGTGACATCAGAGGGGGCAGGGTCGAAACATGTGCCCCTTTACAGGCATACTATAGACACCCCCCAGGTACGAAATTTAAAGGAATATTACACTTTTATTGTTTCACTTTAAGCATTATTAAAATCACTGCTCCCGAAAAAACGGCAGTTTTTAAAACTTTTTTTGCATTGATCCATGTCCCCTGGGGCAGGACCCAGGTCCCCAAACACTTTTTATGACAATACCATGCATATAAGCCTTTAAAATTAGAACTTTTGATTTCTCCCATAGACTTTTAAAGGGTGTTCCATGGCTTTCGAATTTTGCACGAACACCCCAAGTTGCTTGCATTTTCGGTGAACTGGTGAACAGCCCATGTTCGAGTCGAACATGAGTTCGACTTGAACTCAAAGCTCATTCCTACTCCAGAGACAGAGAAAGTCTGTGACTGTTTTTTGTGCTTTATTAAGGGCTAATAACTTGGATGGGGTTGGGAAGTTATGGGATGCCCACTTGACTTCAGCAACAAAACTTAGGCAACATCTTTAGGGACATATTACTATACACAGTCTATATACAGCCTTCTTGACACTCCTCCTGCACTTTATTAAATCACTGAAATGGATCTGATTGGCACAGTCAGATTTAGCAATAGCCCTTTGCAGGCAGGAACTTGAAGCCCTTTGTTGTGTAGTAGAACACAGTGATCAGCTTGCAATCTCCCACTGTTGCTACTGGTATCAGCACCACCTCTTCAGGCACTGCCAACCCACCTGGCTGCAGCTGCCCCTTTCATTAGCCCTCCAAGCTAACTTTGTTCCACAGTCCTCCAGACTGACTCACACCAGCCCACCTGGCTGACTCTGTATGGGATCTCCCAGAGAAGGGATGGCACAATCCTGTCTTCAGGGATAAATGGCTACACGTGTCTCCCCTTGCAAGTCCCCATTAGTGCTGCTCTACTCACACTGTCCTACACTAGCTCCCGTGCCTCCAGGAAGGGCTTCCTTCATGTTTTGTGGCAGGATCCTCAGACTAGGGGGTACCCCAGAGGGCCACTGACAGTCTCCACAGCACTTTATCTCCATCTTGCACCCGACTACACCTGCTGGAATGGCTCATGGCTATTTATGAGGTAAGTTTTGCCCTCTGCCACCCCTTTACTGGGTTTGGCTTAGGCCCTCATAAATATATTTCAAACAGCTCATCCTAACCTCCACCCACTAGCTTCTACAACTTTCTAGACCAAGGGGAGGCACCAGAGGAGCTGTCAGGATGAGTCATCCAGCCCTGACTCACTGAACCCTGACCCAGATTTACAGCTCAAGCTTAGCCCTGAGCTAAACTACATTTTCCTACATTAACAACTTACACTACCAACAAGCACACACCAGAGGGTCCTACATATACGCGATCTGACTCTTCTGGGTAGGGGGTGTGCATGCACGCCACTGGTGCCTCGCTTCCACTGTAAATACACACAGTGAAGCGGATCGGTGGGTGCATGGTACCCAATGTTCTCCGGCACCCGCTGATTATTAGGCAGAGAAACAGAATGGTGATCTGCCTATGTAAACAAGGCTGATTTCCATTCTGACAGGAGGGAAGGGATGGAATTTGTGTCTCTGCAAAGGAGGGAATGAATTCCATCTTTTCCCCTAGTAAGCACTTTCCACAGTATAGTAAAACATTGGCTAGGCACACAGTTAACCCTTTGATCACCCCTGATGTTAGCCCCTTCCCAACCAGTGTCATTAGTACAGTGTAGAAAAAAAAGTGTCAAAATTGTCCATTAGTGTCATAATGCCCGGCGCAATATCGCAGTCTCGCTATAAGTCACTGATCGCCGCCATTACTAGTTATAAATAAAGATAAAAATATCCCATAGTTTGTAGACGCTATAACTTTTGTGTAATCCAATCAATATACGCTTATTGGCATTTTTTTACCAAAAATATGTAGCAGAATACATATTGGCCTAATTTTATGAAGAAATTTTATACATATATTATTTTTTCTGTAATTTTTTAGCATGTTTGTTATTAAAAAAAACAAGACTTTAACCACTTCAGCCACGGAAGATTTGGCTGCTCAATGACCAGGCCATTTTTTGCGACACGGCACTGCGTCGCTTTAACAGACAATTGTGCTGTCATGCAACGTTGTACCCAAACAAAATTGTACTTTTTTCCCACAAATAGAGATTTCTTTTGGTGGTATTTAATCATCTCTCCGTTTTTAATTTTTTGCTCTATAAACAAAAAAAGAGCAACAATTTTGAAAAAAACACAATATTTTGTACTTTTTGCTGTAATAACTATCCCCATTTTTTTTTAAAAAAAGCTAATTTTTTCGTCAGTTTAGGCTGATATATATTCTATTTTTGGTAATAAAAACCGCAATAAATGTATATTGATTGGTTTGCGCAAAAGTTATAGCATCTACAAAATAGGGGAAAGATTTATGGCATTTTTATTATTTTTTTTTACTAGTAATAGCGGTGATCAGCAATTTTTATTGGGACTGCGACATTATGGCGGAAATACCAAACACATTTGACACATTTTTGGGACCATACAGCGATTAGTGCTATAAAAATGCACTGATTACTGTGTAAATGTCACTGGCAGGGATGGGGTTAACACTAGGCTGTGATCAAGGGCTTAACTGTTTTCCTTAGGGAGTGATTCTAACTGCGGGGGAGGGGACTGACTGGGTGAGGAGAGTGAGCATTGTTTATACTTAGTATGAACAACAGATCGCTCTCCTCACCCCTAACAGCATGGAGATCTGTCTGTTTACATTGACAGATCTCCATTCTGCCTCTGTGTGGAGCGATCGTAGGTGCCCGGCGATCATCAAGACCGCCGGGCAAACGCATTGGCTGTGGCAGTGCGCACACGCCCCCTAGTGGTCAAAAGGCAAACTGACGTATAGTTACATCGGTTTGCCCAGGGGAGCCAACCTGCCGCAGTACAACTGCAGCGGCTGGTTGGGAAGGGGTTAATATGACTTTAACTCTGATTAATTCTTTCTCATAATATTTACATAATCATGATCATCCTGCTTTTGTTGAAAATATTGAAGTTTTCTTTCCATCTAGATTTAAATTCCAGAGCAACATTTCTGATGCTGGGAAACCCTTGAACGCATGTGGGCAATTCAGATTCAGAATACTTTATTAATCCCAAAGAGAAATCATTAAAATGTTATAACCAATGTACTTTTCCAAAAAGGTCTTGTTCCATCATAATTTAGGTTTTGCTTCATATAGGGTGTGTAATTTAAAAAAATATCCATAATTCTGCCTTCTCTGCTTTTTTTGTATGAATTAATTTGAATTCCTGTTATATTCACCACTGGAATAATAACAAAAAATTAATTTGATTAATTAGAGCCATAGTTACTGGTCCTGCTTACTTGTGTATCCTCAGAATGCAGCTATATTTGATGTTAGCCCCTTCCCAACCAGTGTCATTAGTACAGTGTGAAAAAAAAAGTGTCAGAAGTGTCCATTAGTGTTATAATGCCAGGCGCAATATCGCAGTCCCACTATAAGTTACTGATCGCTGCCATTACTAGTAAAAAAATAAAGATAAAAATATCCCATAGTTTGTAGAACTATACCTTTTGTGTAATCCAATCAATATACGCTTATTGGCATTTTTTTTTACCAAAAATATGTAGCAGAATACATATTGGCCTAATTTTATGAAGAAATTTTATATTTTTTATTGAATAGGTTTTAAAGCAGAAAGTAAAAATATTGTTTTTGTTTTCAAATGTAGCAGTCTTTTTTTGTTTATAGCTCAAAAAAAATACAGAGATGATCAAATATCACCAAAAGAAAGCTCTATTTGTGGGAGAAAAAAGGACATACATTGTATGTGAGTACAGTATTGCATGACCGCACAATTGTCAGTTAAAGTAACACAGTTCTGTATTACAAAAATTTGCCTGATCATGAAGGGAGGTAAATCTTCCAGAGGTCAACTGGTTAATGTTGAAATATCTTCAGTAGAGAGAAAAAAAATAGATATTTAATTTTCCAAGTTAGAAAGCTCAGTCCCACACAATCTTCCTGTTGTGAATAAATGATCTCTTCTTCCCTCTTGTTATTTTCTTCCCCTTCACCACCCCCACCACTTGGCTTTATCTGAAGGGAATCTTGTTTCGGACTCCACTGTTGGAAATTATTAGGTATGTATGCTTGCACACAACTCCAAGCAAAACATCTGAAAGGTTTATGTGACAGGGAAAGAACTTCTCAAGGACCTGAGGTGGGTCAAGACAATTTTTTCCATGGCCTTCAATACACAAAAAATCATACATTTTAGGTACACACCCTGATGCACTATTTGCGTCACACTCAACTAATGCATAATAAAAAGACAAATGTATATACCTTCTGTTGTACTACTGTAAAATTTTGAAAAATAAAGAATGTTATAAACCTTCTCTCTTCTCCGATTGAATTTCTGCCCAAAGATATACTTTTCCTTCCACAACGACCCCCTTATCTCTTTCAAATTTAGATACTTTGTTCTCAACAAATTCTTTTAAGTTTTTCACAAATTTGTTGAAATCTTTGTTATACTGATCAGAAATTTCATATTGAGTGAAAGGTTCTAACCTAATGCTTGCCTCTCTTATATCTGCAATAAAGTGTTTCTAAAGGCAGAAGGTTTTTTATCTTAATACTGTAAGTTCTATGCATTAAGATAAAAAACCTTATATGTGCAGAGGCCTCTCTCAGCCCCTAATACTTTCCTGAGCCCAATCTTGATCCAGCGATGTTGCATAAGAACCTCTGCTATCTGGGACTCTCCCTCCTCATTAGCTGAGATAGCAGCGGGTGCCATTGGCTCCCGCTGCTGTCAATCAAAGTCAGTGAGCCAATGAAGAGAGAAAGGGGCATGGATGAGCCCCAGCTCCATGTCTGAATGGACACACAGAGCAGCGGCTCAGCTGGGGTGCCCCATAGCAAGCTGCACTAGGCAGGAGGGAGGGGCCAGTAGCGCCTGCTAGGGACATGAGAAGAGGAGGAATCTATAGCAGGTATGTATAGCATGTTTGTTATTTAAAAAAAAACAAGACTTTAACCACTTCAGCCCCGGAAGATTTGGCTGCTCAATGACCAGGCCATTTTTTGCGACACAGCACTGCGTCGCTTTAACAGACAATTGTGCGGTCGTGCGACGTTGAACCCAAACATAATTGTACTTTTTTCCCACAAAGAGAGCTTTCTTTTGGTGGTATTTGATCATCTCTGTGGTTTTTACTTTTTGCTCTATAAACAAAAAAAGAGCAACAATTTTGAAAAAAACACAATATTTTGTCATTTTTGCTATAATAAATATCCCCATTTTAAAAAAAAAAAGGCTAATTTTTTCCTCAGTTTCGGCCGATATATATTCTATTTTTGGTAATAAAAATCACAATAAGTGTATATTGATTGGTTTGCGCAAAAATTATAGCATCTACAAAATAGGGGAAAGATTTAAAGTATTATTATTATTTTTTTTTTTACTAGTAATGGCGGTGATTAGCAATTTTTATCGGGACTGCAACATTATGGTGGAAATATTGAACACATTTGACACATTTTTGGGACCATTGGCATTTATACAGCGATCAGTGCTGTAAAAATGCACTGATTACTGTGTAAATGTCACTGGCAGGGAAGAGGTTAACACTAGGGGGCGAGCAAGAGCTTAACTGTTTTCTTTAGGGAGTAATTCTAACTGTGGGGGGAGGGGACTGACTGGGTGAGGAGAGTGATCATTGTTCATACTTATTATGAACAACAGATCCCTCTCCTCACCCCTAACAGCATGGAAATCTGTCTGTTTACATTGACAGATCTCCATTCTGTCTCTGTGTGGAGCGATCATGGGTGCCCAGCGGTCATCGGACCGCTGAGCAAGCGCATTGGCTATGGCAATGCGCACGCGCCCCCTAGTGCTCAAAAGGCGAACTGACATACAGTTACATCGGTTCGCCCAGAGGAGCCAACCTGCCACAGTACAACTGCAGCGGCTGGTCGGGAAGGGGTTAATATGACTTTAACTCTGATTAATTCTTTCTCATAATATTTACATAATCACGATCATCCTACTTTTGTTGAAAATAATGAAGTTTTCTTTCCATCTAGATTTAAATTCCAGAGCAACATTTCTGATGCTGGGAAACCCTTGAACGCATGTGGGCAATTCAGATTCAGAATACTTTATTAATCCCAAAGAGAAATTATTAAAATGTTATAACCAATGTACTTTTACAAAAAGGTCTTGTTCCATCATAATTTAGGTTTTTCTTCATATAGGGTGTGTAATTTAAAAAAAAAATGTCCATAATTCTGCCTTCTCTGCTTTTTTTTTGTATGAATTAATTTGAATTCCTGTTATATTCACCACTGCTATAACAACAAAAAATTAATTTGATTAAATAGTGCCATAGTTACTGGTACTGCTTACTAATGTATCCTCAGAATGCAGCATAATGCTGGGGGTGTTAATATAAGGATTTCAGGCAGGAAGGGGCTAAGAAAAAAAGGTCGGTTGTCCAGTTCTTAACTGTAGTAGCTACTTAATAGCATTATAAAAATAGCTCACTAAGACAATAGCAACGGTGGTTTGGCTTAAAGGCATAGTACGGCATGACATTAGGGATGAGCTCCCAGTTTGGTCAGAACATAAATTTAGACCAAATTTTACTTGTTGGGAGTATTCCTATGAAAGCTGGACTTTTAGCCCATTTCTCCCACTACTACTGTATATAAGACAGTTGCATTCTTCCACTGTCAGTGGTTGTTAAGGAAGCTTTGAGTGCCAGCATCCACCATGTCCTTAGCAACTGCTAGTTGGCTGGGCATTCCCAACCATGTAAACAAAGTGGCTGGTGATACTGTAGTTTAAAAGAAATGGTGGTTGTGAAAGTATGAAGGCCGAGGGCTTATCCGAATCTGGAAGTCAGGGGAACCCAGATATTGCCCCTCATGCAAATCAGTAAAAGGTACATAGTGCCCCTTGTTAGTCCATATTTGGTCTGTGATTTAATTTGGGAGAGCTCCAGCCCCTTTATTTATAACTGTCCTCCATCAGAGCTGTCATTCGTGGGTGAGCAGTTGTGGAGAGAGGATCCTGTTGACATGTTTTTCGTTTTGGCGGGGAGAAGGTTGTTCATTGTGATTGATGAGGATCAGCATTACTAGATGACATGATTGACAGTGAATTTACATTGTGGGTCTTTTTTTTATTTTTATGTGAACAGACTTGACAAAAACTGAGTGAGTTTTATGTCCTCAGCAACATGGGGACCAGGTACTTTGCCAGGGGAAAGTCCCCTCATGGTATGAGCATGTGACCTGGTATGGCTCAGAACAGGGGCCACACACTTGTACCATCCTTTATTGGGTGCTCACATAAGGGTCTGGTATGGATTTTGTAGGGGCACCCATTTTTTTCTTGATTTTTACATAGGATTTCCCCTTAAAATGCATTGAATTTTGAGTGAAACCCATGCCTTTTTTTGCACTGAACCTCATCATGGATAAGGTTTTGTTATGTATTTTTTAGGAGGAACACCACAAAAATGTTTGTGGGGTCCCCTCTTAACATCTTTACCATGACCTATCACCTAGGATAAAGCTCTGTATAGGTATAGGGAATCTCTGATCATTTTTGTACAAGCAGAAGTAAAGTGGCCATGAGCTGCCTCACATTGACCTAATTAGGGTTTGGATTCAGCGCCCAAACTTCAGTAATACCCACCTCAACTGAAGCCAAGTACATTTGGCTCATCCCAACTTGACATGGCCATACTGAATGTAAAGAAAATTAAAAAGAAAATGTTGAGTGATTTTCTCTATAAAATTAAAATGACACATTCTTTCTGCATAAAAGAGGATTATATAAATACATACAGAAACACTTAATATTACTTCTCTATTTTGCAGAAATTAAAGAGGTTTTTTTCTGTTCACCTAAGATGTTTATTTTTCAGTTAAAACATAAAGAATAGATATACTGATTGTAGGAGTTGCTATGACACATGTAAAATTATTTATCTTTTTCAGAAAATAGAACATTTACTGAGCTAAAATATATTCTGGTGCATCTACTTGTAAAATAATTACAGCAAGTGGGGTCATATCTGTAGTTTTATGCCAGGGCATTTGTTTTTAAATTTCCATGCAAGAAGTATACTTACAATAACTGCTACATTGTACTTTTCTCAGCATCTCATTATAAAATGCTGAAGTAAGTATGGTAGCAAACTCCAAGTATGTAATAAAGTAGCATACAAATGTGAATTATAGTTCTAGGTTTGTATAGCACAGTTGCTGAAAACAAAAGTAAAACCATTAGTCAACTGTACTGGAAGCAATTTTATCTGAAGTCTTATCAAATTTATAAAACATGCCTCAGTTAGTGTTACAAATTGTTCCACATACAAGAAATGAATCTGCATTTTTTTAAGGTATACATGCACAAAATAAAAGAATGCTTTATTGACTACCACAACGTTTTTCCTTTACATTTCTCCTGAGATATTTTGCATTGCGTAATGATACAACATACTCTTTTATTACTTCTACTTCACCAATGCCTTCATGTGGACCTGATTTATTAAATGTGAAGTGTGCTGATGAGCAGTGCAGTGAAGGGAAGTGGAGTGAACTCATGTCTTTTTAAAATATCCAATCATAAGCAGGCACATTTGAAAAAATAGGACTTTTCTTTCACAGGATTTGATGTTTGAAGTGAGCATGTACTTCGCTTCATTGAATTGCTCATAAAAATCAGCCGCAAATTGAATACTGAACACCACGTTTACCAAAATAATGACAAGGATTTTGAGAATAATTAGAACTGCTTTATGAGCTCAGCTTGTATAAAACATAAAATGGTTCTAATGGCGCCCTGCATATGTTGGGTTTAAAGAAGTTGTAAAGTCTTTGCATAAAAATCATCATAAACTTTCACTTGTAGGTCAATATAATGTGCAGTGTGTTTTTATATTTCATTTTTGCTAAATACCTTTTTAAGCAGTGCTTCTGCGCTATCATTTCTTCCTTTCTCTTCTCAATACCAATCTCTAGGTCCAGTGGGAGGGGCTGATATCCCTCTCTGATGTATGTAAGATATTTCAGAAGAGGAATCCTTGCCCTCTGAACTAGTGTTGGCACAGCACTGATTGGCCCATATGTCAGTCACATGTAAAAAAAAAAAGAGCAGCTGCTGTTAAATCATCAGTCATTCAAGGCTGGAGGGGAGGGGCAGACACAAAATATAAGATAAAACAACCCTGCGCTTTTAATAATGCAAAACGAAAAAAAAAAAACACATTTTCAGAGCAGCTGACAAAAAAAGTGCAATCAGCACACAAATAAAATGCATATACAGGGAGCGTGTCCAAGCTGCTGACCAAGATGGCCACTCAGCTCTGAGTTTCCTCACTTCTCCGGGTCTCAGCAGCAGCTCAAAGTCCACAGATATCCAACCACTGCTCCACAAGTGAGCACAAATACCGGGCATTCCGCAGACTATGTCCAGGAAAAACAATCGTGCATCGAGACCACGCCATCTGACAGATTACTTCACCTCACCGGTGGGCATGCACAGCAAAATGGCGCTCTGGAAAATGGCTGTTCTCCTCCTCCTCACACACAGGCACAGCCTGACCCAGCATCGGAAGCCATGTCAGACATGGAAGAATCTTCCCAGCAGCCTGACAGCTCTCCAACAACTGATCGAGGTAAGAGAGTAATGGACACTCCTGTGTTCTCTCCTCAAAAGCAGTCCTCTGCAAAAAAAATCACTGGGCAGACAAGCAGGATTCACAAGCAGACTTGTCAGCAACTCACACAGCCCCCCTAGCTGCTTTCCCAGCCTCAGATGCACCTGCTTCTGAAAGCACAATTAAAGCTATGTTACTTTCCTTTCAAATAGGATTACAGAATGAGCTGCACTCCTCAGTGTCCCATCTTGTCAACGGGATTGATGGTATTGAAGATCGCACAGACCATATAGAATCCAAGTTAGGAACGGTCATTAAAGTTCATGATGAAATGGTGGATGCGCATGAAGAACAAGCAGACAAGAGCCGCCAACTACAATTAAAGGTTGCAGATTTAGAGGACTGCTCCCATCGCAATAATATTAAAATAAGAGGGGTTCCTGAAGCTGCAAAACCACAAGAGCTCACATCCTACTTATTGATGGACAGAGCACATAGGATTCCCAAACCAGCGCACTTACCTGACACCGTCCCTAGGGACATTCTAACTCGGGTCCACTTTTACCACATTAAGGAGCACCTACTAAGAGCGACAAGAACCTCTCGCTCGCTCCCTCCTCCATATATGTCAGGAGAATATTGCTTCCAGGTATTAAAGCCATGTTCCTGCACGCATGCGCGGTGGAGCGGCGCTCCGGCGCAAGCACATTCGCGGACCGGCAATCCGGTGCACGCACATGCGCACTAGCGCACGCCCCACGTGACCCTTGGGCTGGCCTATAAAAAGGACTCTGGCACACAGACCAATTGCTGATTTGTCTTCAGCTTCCTGTATATCTTTGCTTCCTGTTGTTGTTACCTGATCACCTGCTTTTGACTCGGATTGACCTCGACTATTTTGCTTGTCTCCTGAGCCTGACCCTTGGATTGTTATACGGATTCCGCTCCTCTCCAGTGTTTGACCCTCTGCCTGTGACCCGGACCTGCCTGCTGTCTCCTTGCCCTTGAACCTTTGCTTGTATCCTGGACTTCTCTTGTGTCTTCCTGCCACACTACCTCAGCCTGTATTTGGATATACTGATCCTGTGTGTGTTTGACCCTCAGCCTGGTTCTGGACTTTCTCTTGTATCTGTTCTGGCAAATCATCCACCTGCCAGTCACTGCACAGCTACTCCTCTCTGACAAGGACTTCACGCCAGTAGCTTCCTGCTTCCTGGGTAGCCTGTGCCTCTTTGTTCATCCACTCCCTGTCTCACCTCCAGGGGGCGGACTGCGCTTAGTCGCAAGGGTGAACCGCTCTCGGCATTTTGGCCTCAGTAAGTACTTCACTGACCGTACAAACCAGCCACGTCTGAGGCCGACAGAGGACGTTCACCCCTTGAGATCCTTTGCCAGCAAGTATCAGCACTTACAGATGCAGTGCAAAAATTGCAAGATGGTTACACCCAGATAGATGGTCGTCTCCATCCGCAGCTCCTATCTCTGCTCCTGCAACTGCCAGCGGGTCCTCCTCTCAAATGGCATCTAACCCCACAGTGGTCATGGCTACCCCAGAACCCAGGGTCCCCATACCTGAGCGATTTTCTGGTGATCGCAAAAAAATCAGAGCTTTCAAAAATGCCTGTTCATTGTACTTGGTTTTACAGCCCAGGACTTTCTCCTCTGAGGTAGTAAAAGTGGGCTTTGTTTTTTCTCTTTTAACTGATGAACCACAAGCCTGGGCCTACAGCCTGATGGAACAAAGGAGCCCGGTATAAAACACCATAGACTCTTTCTTTGAAAGTATGGGGCAACTCTACGATGACCCCCAACGATGGCTACAGCCGAAGCCACTTTACATAATTTGTTCCAGGGACCCAGGCCTGTAGAGGATTATACAGTTGAATTTCGGAAATGGTCAGCTGACACTGGCTGGAATGAGCCGGCCCTTAAGTATCAATTCCGCCAAGGGTTGTCTGAAGTTCTTAAAGACGAGCTGGCCAGGATGGAGACTCCTGCGACTTTAGAGGACTTGATCCAAACTGCCACCAAGCTGGACAGGCGCATGCGAGAGCGGTGCTCAGAATGCCTCCAGGTCCCTCGTCCCAGCTGGATGCTCCCTAAACCAACTCCCATCCACCCACCTTGTACTGCCTTCCCAGCTTCAACCACCTCTGAGGTTGAGCCCATGCAATTGAGATTGGTCCAGGCTCCACTCACCTCTGAAAAATCAAATCACGTATCTCCTTCAACTAAAACTGACAAAGCCCCACTGCCCTTTCCACGTTTTTGCAATTGAAAGATTTGTATCATCCCTGGTGGTGCTTATATGGGTCAGAGAAGGACTACACCTTCTGTTCAGCTGCACAAAAATCCTACTCCAGGATTGATCTTTTGCTGTTACACAAAAGCACTTTGCAATCCATCTCTCAAGCCGAAATAGGCTTGATAACATGGTCAGATCATGCACCAGTTACGATAACCCTAATGGCTAACCGAGATAATAAGCAATTCTTTACCTGGCGCATGAACACATCTCTTCTATCCCATCCTATGTGTCAGGAGGAGATAAAAAAGGAGCTAGAGACATACTTTTAACGCAAATTCTATATCAAATTATGTACTGCTTTGGAATGCGCATAAAGCCTTCATGAGAGGAATCTTCATACGACTTGGAGCCTGTGAGAAACGTATACTATTTGAGAAATAGAAACAGTTTTCTTGAAGGGATCCAAACTCTTGAACAATCAAACAAAATCTCCCCTAACAACTCAGACACTTCTCACTTACGTAAACTTAGAGAGGAACTCTGCACTTTCCTACATGCTTCATTCGACTTCCACATAAAATCTTTACATGTAAATTGGTACCAGTGGCGGCCCTTTAAAAAAAAAATAGAAAAAAAGATCCTTTAAGTGCACTGTGTTCGGGCGCCGGACACAGGACACTATGGGAAGCGTGACGTCTATGCAATCACGAGATTGCAGATGAGACACTTCATTTGCAGGGTGTTGACCTGCCCTGTGGCGCAATCCATCTGCCCGTAGTATCACTACAGCTACGGTGCTATTTGTTCTAGATTGGCACAACCCTAGGACATGGGCGTTGCTTTTCCTCCGAGTTACAACATCACATTCGGTTTCCCTGTGCCAGTGATAAACCAGAAGTGACGTCAGCAGCTCCATGGAACGCACGTCCCGAGCGGAGCTATTTCAGAATTGGTAAGACATGTGTCTGCACTCTGCACTGTGTGCGGTATATCCACTTTGACCCTCACACAATTGAAAAGACCAGTATTTCCTTGCTAGTTGCTATGTAATTTAATGCACTAGTGCAATAATAAATGGTATTATCTATAGATTCAACACCAAGCACTGAGAGATACAGAGCAAGAAGCTTTTGTCATGTAAGCAGTCCCTGGTGTCAACTTTTATAAATTACATTTGCACAATTTGAGGAGAAATCAACTTGTCTGGAATTGCTGCCAGAAATGATTTTGATTTTAAGCAAGTGCAACAGTTATGAAAGGTGTCTCAAAGCACAGGGCTAATTCCTAATTGTTGTGAAAAGCTGCCATTTTGTGTTCTCATTCATTTGGCAGAGTTTAAATATCCTGATTCTCTGTGTGTTTCCAAAGAAGTTTGGTTTTGTATGTTCTTGTTGGAGTGTCATTTAACCGCTTCAGCCCCAGAAGATTTTACCCCCTTCCTGACCAGAGCACTTCTTGCGATTCGGCACTGCCTCACTTTAACCGACAAATGTGCGGTCGTGCGATGTTGCACCCAAACAAAATTTACGTCCTTTTTTTCCACAAATTTTGGTGGTATTTGATCACCTCTGCGGTTTTAATTTTTTTGCGCTATAAACAAAAAAAGAGCAACAATTTTGAAAATACTTTTTGCTATAATAAATATCCCCCAAAAATATGTAAACTTTTTTTTCCTCAGTTTAGGCCGATATGTATTCTTCTACATATTTCTGGTAAAAAAATCGCAATAAGCATATATTGCTTGGTTTGCACAAAAGTTTTAGCATCTACAAAATAGGGGATAGTTTTATGGCATTTTTGTTATTAATTTTTTTTATTAGTAATGGCAGCGATCTGCAATTTTTATCATGACTGCGACATTATGGCGGACACATTGGACACTTTTGACACTATTTTGGGACCATTGTCATTTATACGGCGATCAGTGCTATAAGAATGCACTGATTACTGTGTAAGGGGGGCGATCAAGGCGTTAAGTGTGTCCTAGGGAGTGATTATAACTGTGGGGGGATGGGCTTCCACTCACATGAAAGCGATCACTGCTCCCAATGACAGGGAGCAGTGATGTCTGTCATGTCACGAGGCAGAATGGGGAAATGTCTTGTTTATATAGGCATCTCCCTGTTCTGCAGCTCCATGACACGATAGCCAGGAAACTGGCGGACATCGAGTCCACGGGTCCCGCGGGCACGGTCACGCTGTACACGGTGGACACGCACATGCCCGCTAGCCCCGCCAATTAAAGGGGACGTACAGGTACGCCCATTTGCCCACCGCTCCCATTGTACCGACGTATATTGGCAGCCGGCAGTCGGCAAGTGGTTAAAAAGCTGACCTTGTGGAGGTTTCATTCTCAGAATGCTCTGATGTGCCGTGAATGCGCATGTCTGCCGTGCAAATCCTGCTGCATGGCTATGCCTTTCCTGACAAGGTTTACATGCACAGACAGTTCCTCGTCTTGGATTGTCAGTTTGCAAATTTCCTCAGCAAATAAGCAAGCCTGTGCAGAGTCCATCTTGTCACGTCTGCTCCAATGCATGTGGTCAGACACTATATCTAGCTACTGTACTCGGTTGCCCCCAGGACTTATACACAGAGCTATAGTGCCTGGCCACCACGCCAGGGCAGATGCGAACTATGCAAAGCAATAAGATACTTGCAGTTAGCAGACAGATAGCGTGGTTCTATGACAGTCCAGGTAAAAGGCAGGCTGATTTCAGGGAATCGTCCAATATCCAATCTGAAGTCAAACACAGGGAAATCCAAACTAGTAAAGCAGGGCAGACAGACAGGGAGCTTGATCAGGAACAACACACGTATAATTTTCTATCATAAGCAAGAGACTGAGCGTTTAGCTTGCTTATAACAGGTGACTGACCACATAAATCACCTAGCAGGTGGACACAGACAGGGAGAATGCAATAGCTAAAACCCAGATGCTGAAATGAGGAGCAGGAGCACTTAAGTGATCTTGACACTTGTTAAAACTTTCAACCAGCCCAATCTGTCTGCTGGTGATAGATCAAGGTACACAATTGTTTAATATGGAACAACTTGTATAGGTCTGCCATCACCTCTGACATGATCAAAGTGCCTTGGTTTGTCAAGATTTCTTTAGGGAACCTCATCCTTGAGAACATGTTGAATAACTCTCTATGAATTACTTTTGAGATACCTTGTTACATAATCAAGTCCCACTACTATATATTGGTGACCTGGAGCCGATTTTACCAAGGGGCCCACTAAATCCATTGTAATACACTCAAATGGCACTTTGATAATAGGCAGAGGCACAAAGGGGTTCCTAAAATGTGACACTGATGCAGTTCACTGACAAGTGGGACATGAACCACAATACCTCTTTACCTCAGCAGTAACCCATAGCCAGTAGACCTAGTGTGCTATGCTTGCCTCTGTTTTCTGAGCCCCCAAATGACTTCCCAAAGTCGAGTACTATGTACCTAAATGGTTGAGGGACCGGTAACTGGTTGACTACCCCACCCAGAACTTTGGTGACTCGGCATAACAACTCACCTTTGACCCCAACATTAGAAAAACATCTTTTGGCCTGGGGCATTTGTGATACCTCTTTAATCACTGGGACCAGCTCCCTGCCAGTGTTTAATGTGGAATCCTGAAATGCACCCTGTGACACTTCTAGGTCAGGTTGCATGGGATTGGAGACTCCTTCCCCCTCATCCTTCTTGTACAAAGCATGTTATGGAGAAATATTCCCTATGTTCTTCCTAACCATGACCTGCATAAGAAGAGATCCCCCAGGGATTCTCCTTAGCTTGTAGGCCATCTGCCACAGGTGCAACATTGTTGACACTTTCTAAAGTCTCAATGTCCAGCCCATCAAATGGAACAAAGTGGTCACCCTGTGCCGGCAGTCCTCTCCTTCATAATGCTCTATTGGTCAGTCACAGCCCACAATTATATTGCGTATATTGTTGCGCACCACCTCCTGGGTGGTCTCCTGGGTAACAATTCAGTTGTTGTTGTCACCACCATTAGCAGCTACTCCATCGTATCTCCATGTAGGTAGACGACCCTTAAGGTTTAAGTTATGGGGCTCACTCTCCTAGCCACCCTAGTAAGGATGAGGGTGGCTGGGAGAGTGGTATAATTTACCTCATCAACCTTTTCTATCATTTCAAATGGTCCCTGCCACCTGGCCAGGAACTTACTCTTGACTGTGGGTATAAGCACCACCACCTGGTATCCAACTTGGAACTGTAGTATTGAGTCTAGTATGACTCAGGCATAGAGTTGGTTCACCCAGATGTTATACTCAAACCACCCCTCTGTCAGATCCAGGTGGACAGCAGGACAGCTTCCATGTTGCTCAGTACTCCATGGCTCCTTCTGCTGCGGCATATCCTGCATTGAGCCTGTATATGGCCCTGGGAGTGACAGCAAAGCAGAACTCAGGGACACTGGGATGGTCCCTCCCTGACTCTCCCAAGTGCTGGTTGCTGCATTGGCGGGTGGCTCGATTCTCCTTGAGAGAGGTCCTCAGGGCTTGGCAGCTTCCAGCAGATCCTCCACCACTGTGCATCGCTCTACCATTTCCACTAGTCGTTCCATCATCTTGGGTTCACCGTAGCTAACCTAATGCTGTATCTCATTTTGTAGCCCCCACAGGCAGTTTATTAGTCTCTCAAATACAAGCAAACACAAATAGCTTTCTTCGGCAAAGTAAAGGTAAACCATCCACAGTCCTGGTTTAACGAAGGCCACGTAACATGGCTCACCACCACTATTTGGTCCCACATTTGGGTTAAGGGTTACTACGTGTTTTCGGGGTACAAGATATGTGAGAGAAGTTCAGAAATACATAGTAATACATAGTCTCAGTCTCTGGATAGTATATATTTGTTCACAGCTGTGAACCACTCCACGCTACCTTGTAGACACCTGCTAACACCTTCCATTGCAGGTGTAACTAAAGTCTCTGTATTTAAGATTTGAAGGCTTTTTCACACCTAGCGTCACTCTAGCTTCTGAATTCTGGGTCCCAAATGAAGACCTATTTATCCTGAGGAAACTGCCAGCAAGTCCTTCTTTCTCCAACTGGTCTACACTGAAACCCTCACCCTTCATTGGTGAAAACCCCTGAGTAATCAGTAATGTCTTCAAACTTTTAAAAAAAAATCTGCACTCAGTTATATATTATAAAGATAGCAGTAGCCACTTATTAAACTGTGATACCACTTCCTAAACAATGTAAACCAAATGAAACGCTTAAGCACTAGAGTGGATTAAAAAAATGATGTTAAAAAGTGCAATGGTTCGAGCCAATAGCTTGCTGGAACTCATACGGACTGTATGGAATTTAGATGCTTTATCCAAGCCATCACTTTTATTAAAAGGTTCAAGTTTTGATGGGCTTCACTATGGGAGTTTTTCTTCTTTTTAACATCTTCTGAGCCACTGACTGGAATCCGCTGCTGATGTACTGACTGCTGCTCTCTGTTGGATGATCAATTGCTTAGGCTTTGTTCTGGGCATTTTTGAACATTATAATTTATGGTCCTGCTTATATGGTGAGAGGCATAGGTCAAGAGGGTCCTTATTGTGGCGGACCCCCTTTGCTGGTTCACATTGCACATTGCACTTTTCTTGGATGGACTGATTCATTCACTTTGGGATTGTTCCCGATTATGGACTTTTCACCATTTATTTAGTCATTAATTCATTTGTTTGTTATGTGCACATTAGCATTTTATATACATTTGAATATGTTTGTGATAATTTAACCACTTGTTTACTGGGTACTTAAACCCCCTTCCTGCCCAGGCCAATTCTCACCTTTTAGCGCTGTCACTCTTTGTACCCAAATAAAATTTTTATCATTTTTTTCACACAGATAGAGCTTTCTTTTGGTGGTATTTAATTGCTGCTGGGTTTTTTTATTTTTTGCTAAATAAAACAAAAAAGACCAAAAATTTTGAAAAAAAAACACAAAAAAAAACGGTTTCATAGTTTGGTATAAAATTTTGAAAACAGGTAATTTTTCTCCTTCATTGATGTGCGCTGATGAGGCTGTACAGATGGGCACTGATAGACTGCGCTGATGGGCACTGATAAGGCAGCACTAATGGGCACTTATAGATGGCACTGATAAGCACCGATGAGGCGGCACTGATAGGTGGCACTGATGGGTGACACTGATGGTTGGCACTGATGGGCACTGATGGTTGGCACTGATGGGTGGCACTGAAGGACAAAGATTGGTGGCACTGATAAGCAGTACTGATAAGTGGCACTGATTGTCACTGATGATCACTGATGGGTGGCACTGATGGACACTGGTAGGCACTGGTAGGTGACACTGAGAGGCAGCACTGATCTGTGGCACTGATTATGGGATACTGATGGGCATTGATTGGCAGCACTGATGGGAATTGATGGGTGGCACTGTGGGTACTGGTAGGTAGCACTGTGGGCACTGGAAGGTGGCACTGGTGGGTACTGATAGGTGGCACTGGTAGGTGGCACAGTGGGCACTGGCAGCTGACACTGGTGGGCATAGAAAATGCAGCTGCACTTTCTGAATGAGGGACCGATGTCCCTCTGACAGAAGCCAGTGATCGGCTTTTTTTTCCCCTCACACTAATAGCGTGAGGGAAAAAAGATACTGATTACCGAGCTTCTGTTTACATCACGTGATTAGCCGTCATTGGCTGAAGCTGATCATGTGGTAAGGGGCTGGGATCGACCCCTTACTCTGATCTGTGATCAGCCAAGTCTCATAGACTCGTTGATCACAGAGCGCACTGTGTGCGACCCGCAGGGATGCGCAGACAGTGCTTGCTCAGGAGGACGTCCATGTACGCCCTCCCGCCAATTAAAGCCCATGCTGTAGCTGTCTTTCGGCTATAGCACGGGCGGCAAGTAGTTAAAATGATACTTGCACCCAGGGCTTTTTTTCAGCCAGAACGCGGGGGAAAGCAGTTCCGGCACCTCTTGGACTGACTGTATGTAATGGCAAGGGGTGCTGGGGTGTGCTGCAGGGTATTAATGCTCACAGATCTATTTTTGCAAGGGAGGTCTATTGTTGCTGGTGGGGGACCTATTGTTGTTGGGGGGTCTTATGTTGCTGGGGGTCAGTTGTTGCTGAAAGAGATCTACTGTTGGGGGAGGGGTCTATTCTTGATGGCAGCCAGACAGACTATTAATGCTGGCTGTGCGGAGATCTGTTGATGCTGCTGGGAATCTATTGTTGCTGGCGGGGAAATTTTGTTGTGGTTGGTCCATTGTTGCTAGGGGGATCTATTTTACTGCTTTTCTTGATATCATTACCAAATTCCATACAAATTACTTAGCACCTCAAAATGATACTTGGCTCTATATTGTCTAAAAGGGACGGTACTGGGAGGTGGGTAAGGGCGGAGAAAAGGGGTGACTCGGAAAGGGGGAGTTCCTGCACCTATTGTCTGAGAAAAAAAGCCCTGCTTGCACCATTGCACTTTTTAACATTTTTTAATACACTCTAGTGCTGCTTATAATTTGGTTTACAATGTCTTAAAACTAAAAGATAAAAACATATGCACAAACCAAAATAGGAATCAAAATAATAATAATAGGAGTAGCAGTCAACATTCAAATGTGGCATCTATGTATACATGAGGGTGGCATCTATGTATACATGAGGGTCAAAGCTTCCTGTTAGGCCTGGGTGTGCTGTTTGTATCTGGCTTTGGGTTTTCCGAGAGAATATGTAGAGGCATTATGGCCTTGGCCAGTGCACATTCTCCTGTCCACTGTCCTGTCAATCTGCTTCTAATTTTCATGACTCCACAGACCCTGTACACATCTCCCATAATAATAATAATCAATGCATATTCATATCGTCCACTCTTCGGCATCTGGATGTGGTCAAACTGTATCCTTTGGAAGGAGTACTGGGCTTTTGCTAGATGCTTCAAAGGTACCTTTTCCGTTCTTCCAGGATTGCACTTAGCACAGATGGTGCACGACTTACAGAAGTTGTTGGTGAATGGGGTGATTCCCGGAGCCAAGTAGTATTTGTTGATCAGGGCGTTCATCAAGGTTTTTGACAGATGAGAGGCACCGTGGGCCCACTGTATCACTGCAGGAAGCATTGATCGTGGCAGACACAGTCTCTTGTTTAATTCCATGATTCCTTCAACTTCTGTGGCTCCTTTTTTGATCCACACTTCTTTTTCTTCTTTGTCAGCTGCCTCCTGTTGCTTCTTGAGGTGAGTCCTGTTTACAGGAGGGTTTTGTAGAATCATGGTGGTTTGTACAGTCTCTTCAGGGGTGTCTATTGGGTCATCCAGTATAGGTGCATTCACTCTGCTGATCACTTCTCACGTCCCATCTGCAGCTTGTTTTGCAGCGGTATCTGCCAGGTGATTGCCTCGTGCTTCTTGGGAAACTAGCTTGCCGTGCGCCTTTACCTTATGTATAGCCACTTGTACTGGGAGGAGTAGGGCATCAATTAAGTCCTTGATAGCTGCACTGTGTTTTACATGTATTCCTGCTGCTGTAGCACATTTGCTACATTTGCTGGTATTAGAAAAGAAACAC
Source organism: Aquarana catesbeiana (assembly GCF_042186555.1). Lineage (NCBI taxonomy): Eukaryota > Metazoa > Chordata > Amphibia > Anura > Ranidae > Aquarana > Aquarana catesbeiana. The sequence continues at coordinate 215,157,942 of NC_133325.1, read as the reverse complement.
CTTTTAACTTCAATAATGCAAGGATAGGCAACTACAACTAAAACAATCCTTAAAGTCAGACTCTGACCGAAATAATCAAGGCACCCTATACTTAAATTGAAATGCTACTCGATTGTAATATGTCCCAGAGGACATAGCATGGCAGGGAGGTGTCAGAGGCTCCTCTGTCACTTGTTGCAGAGGGGCGGTAGGGGGAGATGTCACTTGAAACAGAGGGGCGGTAGACAAAGGATGAAGGGCAGTGTCTACTTCCTGGGGACCAAACGTCATCATAGGGTGGTGGCTGACTACTTAGCTTCCTCTTTTCTGGTTTTCTATACACATATACAATAAGACCATCTTGATTTGTTTCCTGCTCAGTCCACCCTTCCTCATGAATAGCTTTTGCAACTTTGAACCAAGCGTCTGCTGCTCGTAGCAGTCCATGATCTGACAACAGACCTTTTTTACGTTTCAAAATAGTGCGCCATTCATCTACCTGTAGCCTTCCGCCCAAATGCATATCAACCCCACACACTTTCGCCAATTTCTTTCCCTTTTTGACGGCACCCTCTCCTTCCCACTGTAATACCAAGTCACAGACCAAACTGTCTTCTTTGGGTCTCTCTAACTTTTGCCCCATCGTTTCGTTAGCTATTGAAGAGTTTATGTGTTCGGGCTCAGGGTTTGTATGGTGGTTTTATGAAGCTGTCTTGGACTCAAGGGTCCAACAGTTCCTCTGACTGCCACCTGTCCTCTTTCGGACCACTTTCCAATATATAACGCTACCTTGCTACGTTCTGTCTTGATAACTGGGATATTTTTGTGTCTGCTCAGGATTTCAGACGGATCACGAGGCTGTCTTGGACTCAAGGGTCTGACAATCCTCTATTCGTCACCTGGTACCTTGCAGTTCTCTTGCAGTTCCACAGTAAGAGAGGGGTAAGCTTTGATATCTACTGAATATGTTTTAAGGCTGATAAGCATAGAAGCTGATCTATATATGTCAGGTATATAAAGCATGTACTTATATATATTGGAATAGACATTTCATGATACTCTTAATCACATCCATTACAGTGTTTGATCACCTCTTCTGTATTTATTTTTTTCGCTATAAACAAAAAAATTGCAACAATTTTGAAAAAAAACAATATTTTTTACTTTCTGCTTTAAAACATACCCAACAAGAAAATTAAAAAAAAGAATTTCTTTATAAATTCATGCAAATATGTATTCTGCTACATATTTTTGTTAAAAAAAACCCAATAAGCGTATATTGATTTGTCTGCGCAAAAGTTATAGCATCTACAAAATAGGGGAAAGATTTATGGCATTTTTATTATTATTTTTTTTTTTTTATTAGTAATGGCAGTGATCAGTGATTTTTAGTGGGACTGCGACATATCGGAAGACAGATTGGACACTTAGCTGACACTTTTTTGGGAACTAATGACATTGTTACAGTGATCCGTGCTAACAATATGCATTGACATTATACTAATGACACTGGCAGGGGAGGGGTTAACATCAGGAGTGATCAAGGGGTTAAATTGGTTCCCTAAGTGTGTTTCTAATTGTGTGGCAGGATGGGTTGCCTTTGACAACACAGAGATCCGCCTTCCTGCCTAGCAGGAAGACAGGATCTCTTTGTCATCCCCTGACAGAACGGAGATCTGCCTTGTTTACTATGGCAAATCCCTGTTCTGTCTCTGCGGGGAAGGATCGCAGGCAACCGGGGGACATTGAGTCCTCCGGGCCTGCTGATTGGCTCCCTCACTGGCCACTGGGCGCGTGCATGCCCACAGAACCTCGTGCACGAACCGATGTACGCCTACGGCGATTCGCACAGCCGAGCCAACTAGCGGCAGTATACCTGCGGCGGCTGGCCGGCAAGAGGTTAAATAAAAAATGTTTTATTCACAAAGTTGTAATTTTAACAAATTATTTCTCACACACCATAGACAAACTTACAAGTACACTCCACAACACATTCTGTTTTGCCTCTCAAGTATGGGGATACCAAACAAGTGAGACATTTCAACAACCTAACCACATAGAGGGGCATAAAATCCAAGGAGCACCTTTGGGCATTCCAGGGGCATAAATTAAGCATCTAATAACCTGACTATCATATTTTTGGAGGCCCTGGAACACCAGAACTGTAGGAACACACACAAAATGACCACATTTTTTAAAGAAACTCCCCATGGTATTTTCTAATGGTGAGTCTTTTAAAGACACAAGATTTTGGAAAATGTGGCAAGAAAATAAAAAAAAAAATCACACAGTTGGCAATTTAATAAGATATTTCCTACACACAGCATGGGCATACTCAGATTTACAACAAAAAACATGCGCTACTACTCTTTGCAAGTATGGTGACTGTGATACCACATGCTTGAGACTTTTTCACTGTCTGGACTGATTATGTACCGAACATTGTATAGGAGGCTGAAGAATGGACGAACAAAAGAGTCCATGTGGTTCCACTAGTGCAGCTGTCCACAGGGGATAGCTGGGACAGGTATCCAGCAGGAACGTAATGTGCAGATAGGTCTGGTCAGGCAGAAAGCAGGGACATGATCAGCAAACAGACAAAGGATTGGTCCAGGCAGCAGGCAAAAACATGGTCAATAAAGAGACCAAGGGTAGTACAGTTGCAGGCAGAGGCAACACTATACTGGGTGGCAGTGATCAGGAACATAGTTGCTTATTTACACTAGTCTGGTCACACTGGGACAGGTGTGGCAACAATCAGGAACACCATTGATGCCTTAAACTGGTGTGATGACACTGTGACTGGTATGGTGGTGATAAAGAACACTTTTGTTTGCTGAACTGCTCTGGTGTGGTGGCAATCAGGAAAGCTGATTCTAGCTAAACTGGTCTGATGATACCATGGCTGGTGGTGATCAGAGAATGACTGCACTATTGATGCCCATTCACATGTGAGGTTGGGGGGCAATAAAAACTTGCCGATGAGCCATGGTTTTACTGCCTCTCAACTACCTCCCCCTGCTTCTGCAGTGGCTGGGGGTGTACACATGCTGCGGATGTGATGCTTTGCTTTGCAGCTGTGACAGGAATTATTCCCCTTGTATGCCCACTGATCATGACCAGTAGAAGTGAATGAGGGGGCTTGTGCAGGGTGAAAGAGATTGAAGCAGGTGATGGGTAGACGATAAAAGGCCTTGTCACTGCCTACTGCCTGTCAAATGCTTTCTGAAGAGTGCTGTTCGGACAGCATCAAACATGTGAACAAGTTCCTATGGTGATACTATGATTGGTGTGGTGCTGATCAGGGGCACTGCGACTGGTGTGGCAGTGATTGGCTGGGACTAGTATGGCAGTACTGGAACTAGTATGGCACTGATCAGAGACACTGGGACTGTTCTGGCAGTGATCAGGGATATTGTAACTGGTGTGGGCAGAAATCAGAGGCATGTGCCTGGTGTGGTGGTGATTTGGGACAATATGATTGGTGTGGCAGTAATCAAGGACACTGTGACTGCAGCTGCAGTGATTAGGGACATTGTAAGTGGGTGGTGGTGATTAAGGACATTGACCGGCGCCATGGTGATTATGGATAATGACTGGCAGCACTGGCCTGGTGACGTTGTACTGCTGTACTGCTGTGGTGGTGATCAGAGACAACGGCTGGTTGCACTAGTACAGTGATATCAGAGCAGCCAGTCATTGTACATGATAGCAGTAGAATGTCACCATAGTGACACTGCACTTGTTCTGCTATTAATATGTAAAAAAATATATATTTTTTTTAACATACTGTCACTAGAACAGAGCAGTGTCACCATTGTGACACTGTGCTGCTCTGGGTTTTTTCTTTTACACTGGGATTTCTTATACATATTCATGATGGCTGTAAAAGCAATCAATTTTGACACTGTTCGGCATGCATGCGGTCATTGAGTACTACTGTGATTGCTATGATTGGCCACAGCTATCACATGGTACTGGGCCAATGATATTGCACAGAGCTGTCCTTTACCTACTCTTTTGAAGTCCTTCGATGATGCTCCCTGCTCCTCCTTCCTCTGGTGTACTAAGGGGGCACCCATGCAGGCGTGCTCCTGAGTCAGGCTGTGTGCACCTATAGATACCCAGAGTACAGTTAAGCCACACCCCTGCTCCCTCTTCATAGGGGTTTGATCGACAGCCGCAGGAGTCTATAGCTCCTACTGCTGCCTGTGTCTCCTGTTAGACCAGGAGGTGGAAGAGTGGTGCTGCAGAAGCGACAGCACTGGAACCATAAGAGGAGCCAGGTACGTTTTTAGGGGAGAAGGGGTCTAGTTGAGGTAGCAGAGCATTTGTTACTTCCATGCATAGAATGACTTTAGAACCCCATAAAATATCTACCTATATGCAGGGCATTTCAGAAAAGGCCATCTTCTAAAGAAGAATGAAGTTAATATCTTTTAATTTAAACATATTTCTTATTTTTACAGCTTAAAGCAGACCTTCAGCCTATTTTTAAAGTTCTTCTTGGTGCAATCCTGTCCCACTCTTGTAATACTATTGGATAGTAAAAAAAAAAAAATTGGGCTTTTTACATACATTTTTTATAAATTCTCTTGCTGTACTTCCTGCTCCTAATGCCTAGGCATATGACAATATTTGCTCCCAAAGACTCCTGGGATATCATTGTCAGAGTCTTCAGAAAGTTTTTTTTTCTCTCCTTAGAGCTCCGTGCTTCAGTGGGCAGAGGATGAGGGTGGAGAGACTTGCCCATAGGCTGGGAATCTATGCTTTAGAGTGCAGAGGAGGGCGGAGGGGAGGGTGGAAGGCATGCCCAGAGGCTCAGGATCACTGCCTGAGAATGTAGAGGAGGTGGGTAGAGAGGCGTGTCCAGAGGCTAGAGATCTCTGCTTGTGTGGTTAAGCAAGTGGTGGAGGAGGGCAGAGGGGCATGTCCAGAGGCTCCTGTGCTTGGTTAGAAGAGCAAGCTGGGACTTTCATCCTGTGATCCACGGAGCACAAGAGGAAGATTAAAATGGTATATCTACTGGCAAGGTATGTGTCTGTGTGAGTGTGTGTGTATGAGACTATGGGGTTTATTTACTAAAGCTAAAGAGTGCAAAATCAGTCACACTTCTGCATAGAAATCAGCTTCCAGGTTTTATTGCCAAAGCTTAATTAAGCAAGCTGAGGTTAGAAGTTGATTGGTTTCTATGCAGAAGTGTGACTGATTTTGCACTCTTTAGCTTTAGTAAATAAATCCCTATGTCTGTGTGACTGTCATCCATATCCCAGAACAAACTGGTGCTAGCTTCATCTGCCCATAGTAAAAATGGCTGCCCACACAGCACATGTGAGTGCTGCACTAATACAAAAAAAAAGTATTCCATAGCAAATACAGCCTTTTGTTAAAATTGAACTCCCTAAATTTCATCAACAATATCTCTGGCTGCTGCAGGATTTTTTTTCAATTTTTCTTTCTTTGGCTGCAGTTCCTCTTTAAATATACTTTGTCATTTAAAAATGATAGTTATGATTAATAACTTTACAGTATTTCATGCAGTTTGTACAGTAAATGAAACATTTATAATATGTGTATGCAGTGCAGTGTATGTATAAATTTCAAATGTATTGTTAAAAACTGTTCTATTCTTATTGAAATTTCATTAAGGCTTAGAACAAGACATTACATGATAATCAGTATTTGAATTCAAGAAAGCACGCAATCAAAATTGTCTTCTGCGCTAGCATAGAGAGACTCAATTTTAGATAGCTGTACATTTCATTTTTAATCAGTAGATCCTTAATCTAAGTGTTTATAAGTACTAAAGGTTAGATTGGGCTCAAGATATGAATTTCGTATGTATCATAATGAAGTGGGAAACTTTACAACATGCCTCTGATCATAATACCAGGCAGTGTTAACTGCAATAAAATGTATAATTAAACATCATGTATTGTTGATTTGTAAAACCTACTAGAAAAAATAGCGTTATTTTTAAAGCTGCACTCCAGGCAAGCAGTAATATATATATATATATATATATATATATATATATATATATATATATATATATATATATATATATATATATATATATATATATATATATATATATATATTGTATGTGATATACCAACACAAGGTGGCACATAATTGTGAAGTGGAAAGAAAATGATAAATGATTTAATTTTTTTTTTACAAATAAATATCTAAAAAGTGTGGCGTGCATTTGTATTCAGCCCCCTTTACTCAGATACCCCTAAGTAAAATGTAGTGGAACCAATTGCCTTCAGAAGTCACTTAATTAGTAAATAGAGTCCACCTGTGTGTAATTTAATCTCAGTATAAATACAGCTGTTTTGCAAAGCTCTCAGAGATTTGTTAGAGAACCTTAGTGAACAAATAGCACTATGAAGGCCAAGGAACACACCAAACAGGTCAGGGATAAAGTTGTGAAGAAGTTTAAAGCAGGGTTAAGTTATAAAAAAAATCCCAAGCTTTGAACATCTCATGGCGCAATGTTCAATCCATCATCTGAAAAATGGAAAGAATATAGCAAAACTGCAAACCTACTGTACCAAGACATGGCCGCCCACCTAAACTGACAGGCTGGGCAAGAAGAGTATTAATCAGAGAAACAGCCAATAGGCCCATGGTAAATCTGGAGGAGCTGCAGAGATCCACGGCTCAGGTGGGAGAATATGTTCACAGGACAACTGTTAGTTGTGAACGCCACAAAACTGGCCTTTATGGATGAGTGGCATGAAGAAAGTCATTGTTGAAAGAAAGCCATAAGAAGTCCTGTTTGCAGTTTGTGAGAAGCCATATGAGGGACACAGCAAACATGTGGAAGAAGGTACTCTGGTCAGATTAAACCAAATTCTAATATTTTGACCTAAAAGAAAAATGCTATGCGTGGCAGAAAACTAACACTGCACATGACCCTGAACACACCATCCCCACCATGAAACATGGTTGGTGGAAGTATCATGTTGTGGGGATGCTTTTCTTCAGCAAAGACAGGGAAGCTGGTCAGAGTTGACAGAAAGATGGATGGAGCAAAATGCACTGCAAACTTAGAGTCTGAAAAAGACTTGAGACTGGGACGAAGTTTCACCTTCCAGCAGGACAACGACCCTAAACATACAGCCAGAGTTACAATGGAATGGTTTAGATCAAAGCATATTCATGTGTTAGAATGGCCCAGTCAAAGTCCTGACCTAGATCCAATTGAGAATCTGTGGCAAAACTTAAAAAATTCTGTTCAAAGACACTCTCCATCCAATCTGACAGAGCTTGAGCTATTTAGCAAAGAAGACTGGGCAAAAATGATACTCTCTTGATGTGCAAAGCTGGTAGAGACATACCCAAAAAGACTGTAATTAAAGCGAAAGGTGATTTGGACTCAGGGGGGCTGAAAACAAATGCATGCCACACTTTTCAGATATTTATTTGCAAAAAAATTGAAAACCATTTATCATTTTCCTTCCACTTCACAATTATGTGCCACTTTGTGCTGGTCTATCACATAAAATCCCAATAAAATACATTTACGTTTTTAGATGTAACATGACAAGATGTGGAAAATGTCAAGGGGTATGCATACTTCTTCAAGGCACTATATATACAGTATATATAACTACTGCAGCAGGAGCAGTAGACCTTGTTCAAGTGCACTGGCTAAAATTCATCCCTAGCTGACTTATTAGACAATGAAGCAGTGACAGCATGCTAATGAGTTCATTTCTCTGATATTTCATCCTGACAGCATGTTCACTGTCAGTATAAGTGAATGCAACACATTCTAGTTAACTTAGGGTGCATCCCTCTATTTAGTTAGGCTGTACAATTGATAACAAATACTTATATTAACAAATATTTAGGCACTAACACTAGATGCATTTAAACTCATTTAATGATTTTGATTAATATGTAACTGCATCAATTGGTGTCTTTTTTCTCCTTTATGAAGTTACTCTTCCTCATTTGAACAGCGTTCAATAGCTGCACATACCTAACTCTCACCACCTAGGCAACAACAGTGTCATAAGGTCTAGAATCTGTCTGTCAATAATAGGCACAGGTATTTTGGGAAGGGTTCTTCTTTTTCAGGAATTGTTCACAAAAAAAAATAATAATGTTTTGACTCAATAACAAAGTAAAAAAAAGGAGCCTACTGTAAAGTAAAAATCCATCAGGTTAAACATTCACCGATGGCACATTTGCCTTACTAAACACTATTGCTGATAAATGAGACTGATTTCTGGAAAATACAGCATGGTTAATGCATTTTGATCCAATAACATTTTATATATATTCTTCTAAATTCCAATACTAAGATGCTTCCCATACCTTCCATTCAGATTTCATGAGGAACTACACTTGACATGCATTTCCAGCACATCTGATTGATTGAGGGACTCCCATGTGCAAGCACAGGGTGACATTATTCCTTGACTAGCCAATTAGGAGGCTGAAAACCCAGCATCCAGAGGTAGTCTAAGAGAACCACTAGATATTCATTGGAGTGCATTACTCTTAACACTTCTATTACCAGAGGTTATTAACTAATATAATTCTTTAAATACATTTTACCATTTGTAGTAAATTATGGTGGTTTTAGGGTTCTTGCACAAGGATTAAAATCCCCCTGCACTTTCCTTTGCCTGGGAAGCTGCATGTGTTGTGCATAGCCTGCACAGTAAATGGCTGTACACAGCTGTACTCTTGTAACCGCCAATGGTTTCTTGCATTGATGTTTATCCAAGCAGGTAAATGCTAATGCATTTTTAAATTCATGAACCCTGAGTTAACTGCCTAATCATATTTTTTTTGTAATATCAGACAAATAAAGTACCAATAAACTATTGGAAAAAAATATTTCGAAACTAACTTTTTATTATTTTAAGAAGTATTAACAAGAATAAAAATGTAATATACTGCAACTTTATCAGTCCTTGGATGCAGTGGCTGCATTAGCTTTCTTTTCTTCAGGCTTAATACATTTTTTGCAGTACATAAAAAATACCTGTTAATCTTGACAACATTTTTGTGTCCTTGTATCTTTCTGTGCACTGAATTAATATCTCAAATATCTTATTAGTGTTTTGGCAACTTTCCTACCTCATTTATTCCTTTGATGTATTTAAGTGATTACAACCTTTTGTCTATTTAACCACTTCAGCCCCGGAAGGATTTACCCCCTTCCTGACCAGAGCACTTTTTCCAATTTGGCACTGCGTCGCTTTAACTGCTAATTGCGCGGTCATGCAATGCTGTACCCAAACGAAATTTGCGTCCTTTTCTTCCCACAAATAGAGCTTTCTTTTGATGGTATTTGATCACCTCTGCCATTTTTATTTTTTGCGCTATACACGGAAAAAGACCGAAAATTTTGAAAAAAAATGATATTTTCTACTTTTTGTTCTAAAAAAAATCCAATAAACTCAATTTTAGTCATACATTTAGGCCAAAATGTATTTGGCCACATGTCTTTGGTAAAAAAAATGTCAATAAGTGTATATTTATTGGTTTGCGCCTACGCGTATATTTATTTCAGTTATAGCGCCTACAAACTAGGGCACATTTTCTGGAATTTACACAGCCTTTAATTTATGACTGCCTATGTCGTTTCTTGAGGTGCTAAAATGGCAGGGCAGTACAAAACCCCCCCAAATGACCCCATTTTGGAAAGTAGACACCCCAAGGAAATTGCTGAGAGGCATGTTGAGCCCATTGAATATTCATTTTTTTTGTCCCAAGTGATTGAATAATGACAAAAAAAAAAAAAAAAAATTACAAAAAGTTGTCACTAAATGATATATTGCTCACACAGGCCATGGGCATATGTGGAATTGCACCCCAAAATACATTTAGCTGCTTCTCCTGAGTATGGGGATACCACATGTGTGGGACTTTTTGGGAGCCTAGCCGCATACGGGGCCCCGAAAACCAATCACTGCCTTCAGGATTTCTAAGGGCGTACATTTTTGATTTTACTCCTCACTACCTATCACAGTTTTGAGGGCCATAAAATGCCCAGATGGCACAAACCCCCCCCAAATGACCCCATTTTGGAAAGTAGACACCCCAAGCTATTTGCTGAGAGGCATGTTGAGTCCATGGAATATTTTATATTTTGACACAAGTTGCGGGAAAGTGACAATTTATTTATTTATTTATTTATTTTTTTGCACAAAGTTGTCACTAAATGATATATTGCTCACACAGGTCATGGGCATATGTGGAATTGCACCCCAAAATACATTCTGCTGCTTCTCTTGAGTACGGGGATACCACATGTGTGGGACTTTTTAGGAGCCTAGCCGCGTACGGGACCCCGAAAACCAATCACCGCCTTCAGGATTTCTAAGGGTGTACATTTTTGATTTCACTCTTCACTGCCTATCACAGTTTCGGAGGTCATGGAATGCCCAGGTGGCACAAACCCCCCCCCAAATGACCCCATTTTGGAAAGTAGACACCCCAAGCTATTTGCTGAGAGGCATGGTGAGTATTTTGCAGCTCTCATTTGTTTTTGAAAATGAAGAAAGACAAAAAAAAAATTTTTTTTTTCTTTTTTTAATTTTCAAAACTTTGTGACAAAAAGTGAGGTCTGCAAAATACTCACTATACCGCTCAGCAAATAGCTTTGGGTGTCTACTTTCCAAAATGGGGTCATTTGGGGGGGTTTTGTGCCACCTGGGCATTCCATGGCCTCCGAGACTGTGATAGGCAGTGAAGAGTGAAATCAAAAATTTACGCCCTTAGAAAGCCTGAAGGCGGTGCTTGGTTTTCGGGGTCCCATACGCGGCTAGGCTCCCAAAAAGTCTCACACATGTGGTATCCCCGTACTCAGGAGAAGCAACAGAATGTATTTTGGGGTGTAATTTCACATATTCCCATGGCATGTTTGAGCAATATATCATTAAGTGACAACTTTGTGCAAAAAAAAAAATTTGTCTCTTTCCCGCAACTTGTGTCACAATATAAAATATTCCATGGACTCGACATGCCTCTCAGCAAATAGCTTGGGGTGTCTACTTTCCAAAATGGGGTCATTTGGGGGGGGTTTGAACTGTCCTGGCATTTTATGCACAACATTTAGAAGCTTATGTCACACATCACCCACTCTTCTAACCACTTGAAGACAAAGCCCTTTCTGACACTTTTTGATTACATGAAAAAATTATTTTTTTTGCAAGAAAATTACTTTGAACCCCCACACATTATATATTTTTTTAAAGCAAGTGCCCTACAGATTAAAATGGTGGGTGTTTCATTTTTTTTTTTTCACACAGTATTTGCGCAGCGATTTTTCAAACGTATTTTTTGGGGAAAAAACACACTTTTTTACATTTTAATGCACTAAAACACACTATATTGCCCAAATGTTTGATGAAATAAAAAAGATGATCTTAGGCCGAGTACATGGATACCAAACATGACATGCTTTACAATTGTGCACAAACGTGCAGTGGCAACAAAATAAATACATTTTTAAAAGCCTTTAAAAGCCTTTACAGGTTACCACTTTAGATTTACAGAGGAGGTCTACTGCTAAAATTACTGCCCTCGATCTGACCGTCGTGGTGATACCTCACATGCAGGGTGCAATTGCTGTTTACATTTGATGCCAGACCGACGCTTGCGTTCGCCTTAGCGCGAGAGCAGGGGGGACAGGGGCGCTTTTTTTTTTTTTTCTTTATTATTTTTTTGCTTTTTTATCTTATTTTAAAACTGTTCCTTTCATTTTTTTTTTTTTTTTAATCATTTTTATTGTTATCTCAGGGAATGTAAATATCCCCTATGATAGCAATAGGTAGTGACAGGTACTCTTTTTTGAAAAAATTGGGGTCTATTAGACCCTAGATTTCTCCTCTGCCCTCAAAGCATCTGACCACACCAAGATCGGTGTGATAAAATGCTTCCCCAATTTCCCAATGGCGCTATTTACATCCGGCGAAATCTAAGTCATAAAATGCTCGTAGCTTCCGGTTTCTTAGGCCATAGAGATGTTTGGAGCCACTCTGGTCTCTGATCAGCTCTATGGTCAGCTGGCTGAATCACCGGCTGCATTCTCAGGTTCCCTGTTGAGACAGGAGAGCCAGAGAAAAACACGGAAGACGGTGGGGGGGGCATTCTCTCCCACTGCTTGTAAAAGCAGTCTAGAGGCTAATTAGCCGCTAGGATTGCTTTTACATGAAAGCCGACCGCTGGCTGAAAAGAATGATACCAAGATGATACCTAAACCTGCAAGCATCATTCTGGTATAACCACTCAAAGTCGTGAATGGTGTACCTGAAGACAAAAAAATGGTTAACAATAAAGCACAGTAAACGGTAAAGTATAAAAAATTGCATACCTGAAAAGCAAACATGATAAAACATAATAACAATAAAACATTGCAGAATAGAATACAGTAAAAAAGAGCAGAACAATAGAGAGAATAGAGAGAGAGAGAACAATAAAACGACAACTATTATTTTTTATTTTATATTTTTGTTTGTATTTTTTTTTTTTGTATTTTTTTTTTTTTTTTTACACTTTTTTTGTAACTGTAACTTTTATAACTGTAACCGGTTCCAGGTTCGGGTCTCTCAAAATGCGATGGCATCTTGGGAGACCCTGTGAAAGTGTGTCCTAGTCTGTGCAATGCTGTACCCTATGCTAATACTCAACTAGTGAATGGTAGCGTTCAAAACATTCACCAATGCAAAGACCAGGATTGACAGGAGGGACAATAATAGCGGGTGTCACGCCTATATCCGCGTTTGCTGCAGACACAACATCTTTTTTGGGGGGGTTCGTTGGGTAGGGGTACTCGGGAGGACATAAAAATGCCTCTCATGCAGCCGACTGCATTTGGTTGGGGATGTGAATGGGGGAAGTACGGGCGCTGCAGAAGTGGTGGGTTCCCAATTAGGATTGGCGAATGCAGCAGGAAGGGCATTATGGGCACGACGGGCCTGTGTTTGTCTTTTTGGTGGCAGCGGGACACTATTTGTGCTTGCCACCTCACCAGCTTGAACTGCACTTATGGGACTCGCCACGTCACCAAGTGTTACTGCAGTGCTGGTTTGACTACGACCGGGGTGTACTAGGCCGCTGGCGCTTGCCAGTTCACCAAAACGCTACCAAAAAAACTGTTAACGATCGCAGGGATCAGGCCTGACTCTGCGAATGCTGCAGTTATGTGTTTAGTGTTTTGTAAGTGACAGTGATCGATCGATACTGCACTTGGGTGGGCTGGGCTGGGCCGGGCGGAGGGGCAAAATGCAGGTGCTAGCAGGTATCTGTGCTGATCCCACTAACACTGCATTTTTGGGAACCCTAAACTGCTGGGGACGCCAGTATAGATCTGATCGGATCAGATCAGATATTGATCAGTTCAGATACTATACCACTAAGGGAGGTGTACGGTGCGTGCGTGGGTGTTAGCGCGACCGGCGCTAACCTGACGCTGCCTGGGGCTGGTGCTTGCCAGTTCACCAAAACGCTACCAAAAAAACTGTTAGCGATCGCAGGGATCAGGCCTGACTCTGCGAACGCTGCAGTTATGCGTTTAGTGTTTTGTAAGTGACAGTGATCGATCGATACTGCACTTCGGTGGGCTGGGCTGGGCCGGGCGGAGGGGCAAAACGCTGGTGCTAGCAGGTATCTGGGCTGATCCCGCTAACACTGCGTTTTTGGGAACCCTAAACTGCTGGGGACGCTAGTATAGATCTGAACGGATCAGATATTGATCCGATCAGATACTATACCACTAAGGGAGGATATGGTGCATGCGTGGGTGTTAGCGCGACCGGCGCTAACCTGACGCTGCCTGGGGCTGGTGCTTGCCAGTTCACCAAAACGCTACCAAAAAAACTGTTAGCAATCGCAGGGATCAGGCCTGACTCTGCGAACGCTGCAGTTATGTGTTTAGTGTTTTGTAAGTGACAGTGATCGATCGATACTGCACTTGGGTGGGCTGGGCTGGGCCGGGCGGAGGGGCAAAACGCTGGTGCTAGCAGGTATCTGGGCTGATCCCGCTAACACTGCGTTTTTGGGAACCCTAAACTGCTGGGGACGCTAGTATAGATCTGAACGGATCAGATATTGATCCGATCAGATACTATACCACTAAGGGAGGCGTATGCTGCGTGCGTGGGTGTTAGCGGTACTGGCGCTAATCTGACGCTGCCTGGGGCGACGCATATCACCGCCGGGCGATCAGGGGGCTAAACCTTTATTCACGAACTAACCAGCGTCACCCGTAACGGTTATACGGTGATCAGTGGTGAAAGGGTTAACTAGGGGGCAATCAAGGGGTTAAAACATTTATTAGATAGTATATGGGGGTCCCTGACGCTATAAAACGCTGACGGCGAACCTAAATATTTACGTCCCTAACTAGCGTCACCAGCGACACTAATACAGCGATCAGAAAAATGATCGCTTAGCGACACTGGTGACGGGGGGTGATCAAGGGGTTAAAACTTTATTAGGGGGGGTTAGGGGGGTATCCTAGACCTAAAGGGGGCCTAATACTCACTGCCCTAACACTGTAACTGTCACAAACTGACACCAATACAGTAATCAGAAAAAAAAAAAAAAAAAACCTGCTTGGTGTCAGTTTGTGACGGGGGGGGGTGATTGGGGGGGGATCGGGGGGCGATCGGGGGGGGGGATCGGGGTGTTTTGTGTGCCTGGCATGTTCTACTGTGTGTGTGTGTGTTGGTGCACTCACATTACAGTCTTCTCTCCTCGGCCGGAACGGAAAATACCGAGCCGAGGAGAGATGACATCATTTCCTCTGCCTCTGTGTACAATACAGAGGCAGGGAAATGATCCCATTGGCTGGGAGCGATCGCGAGGGGGGGGCCACGAATGGATGGCCTCCCCCTCACCACCGATCGCCGGGGGAGATTTGCCGACCGCCGCAGGCACCGGGGGGGGGTCCGATCGGACCCCCCACCCGCGGGCAGGCAAGGACGTACCTGTAAGTCCTTTTGCCTGCCCGTGCCGCTCTGTCGACGTACATCATCGTGCGGCGGTCGGCAACTGGTTAAGAATCTAGCCAATGCTAAAACAGCTAGTACCAATAAAGTTAATAACACATGATAACTGTGTTAAAAAATAAAGATCTAATTTATTTACACAGAAAGAAACTTTATATTAACCACTTTGGCTCTCAGACCTGTTCACCCCTTATGAATCAGAGCAATTTTCAAAATATTGCTATGAGCCTGTTTGGCTTTCTTTTTGTGAATATTGTCCTGCGACAATGATTTTTTTTTTCACAATCCTTAGACAATAATACCAGTATAAAACTAAACAAAAGGCACTTTTTCTTTTTTGAGCAGTGTTAGTTGAAAAACAAATAGTGCTAATGAGCATAAAAATTCTGTAATTTGTCCAGTTTAGCGCTAAAATTAGCATCTGTAAAGTGCCTGAAAAGCGCCTCTCAAGCCTCCCCAGTGTGAAAGCTCGAGTGCTTTCACACGGGAGGTGCACTTGCAGGACTGAAAAAAAAAGTCCTGCAAACAGCGTCTTTGGGGAGTTGTTGGAGTGGTGTATACACCGCTCCTAAACCACCCCTGCCATTGAAATCAATGGGCAGCGCTGCCAAAGTGCCTGCAAAGTGATTCAGCAGCGGCGCTTTGTGGGTAATTTGAACCCTTTCCTTGGCAGCTAGCGGGGTTAAAAGCACCCCGATAGTGGCCGAAAAGCACAGCTATAACAGCCATAATGTGCTGCTAAAACTAGCTAGCAGTGTGAAAGGGCTCTTAAAGAGCACTAAAATTGTAATTTTGGTACAAAGCATTGCAAAGTTATTTACAAATTAAGTGAAGTAGGTCTTTTTATTTTGCTCTTTTTTCAGTGTGATACGTGTAAATACAGAAATAAAGTTGAAATATTAGTCAATAAAATAGAAAAAAGACAAAACCAAATCACTAAGAACATTATTATTTGAATGGAGAAGGAGAATAAGGAGGATTTTCCGACAACAAAACCGTGGATTTTTTTCCGAAGGATGTTGACTTGTCTTGCATATACATGGTCACACAAATGTTGTCAGAAATTCTGACAATAAATGTTCTATGAAGCATACACACGGTAGGAATTTCCAACATCAAGCTCACGTCCAACATTTGTTGTCAGAAAATCCTATCATGTGTATGGTCCATAAGACTTAATAAGGGGTGCAACAGAGGAATATTGAGGTTTTTTTTACTTGTCAGGTTGCTTTAACTGACCTTTTCTGCAGATGAAAGTTTATCCCTTTGACCTGTAGATGAATAAACAGAAAGTTACAAAATGAAACAATATTTCATTGTAGTTTGTTGTATTTGCAGCTGAGCAATGCTGTTGATAAACATTGCCAGACTGCTTTTTTTTTACAGCTCCTGCTGCCGGGACCTTCTCTGTGTACTCAGCAATGCAGCTGTGATTAATCAGAGCTGAACTGCCGTGTACTGTAACATAGGGGGGATCCCGGCAGCAGGGCAGAAGGACTGGATGTACTCGACATGCCCTGTATACAATGATGACATTTATGTGGGCGTGTCTAGCACGCCCAGAATCTGCAACCGGTTAATCAAATATAGCTGTAACCAAAATAATGTAGCTGGTAAAACTTTAAGCAGTGATGTTACAAATAAAATACAAAGTAAGTAATACAAAAAAGAACGATGTTGCAATTTAAATACAGAATGTTACCCATAAAGACAACTACATGAAAGAAAGTTACAGTAAAAGAAACAAAGAATAATTGAGATATGCTACACAGACAACCTTATGTTCCCATTGTGCTCAGAGATCAATAGAGAAAGTAGGGGTCTTGCTTTTGTGTTATATACTCTTTGCAAAGACCACCCCTCCCCACACTCTTCCAGGTACAAACACTACCACTCACATATCTTAAGACTTTGCCACATTCAGGCAATAGGGGGCACTCTTAGGCTATGACAGAAATCGTAAGATAGGTCAGCTTTAACCACTTGCCCACTGGGCACTTAAACCCCCTTCCTAACCAGACCATTTTTCAGATTTCAGTGCTTCACACTTTGAATGAGAATTACTCAGTAATGCAACATTATACACATATGAAATTTTTGCCTTTTTTTTCACGCAGAGCTTTCTTTTGGCGGTATTTGATCACCACTGGGTTTTTTATTTTTTGCGCTATAAATGAAAAAAGACCAAAATTTATACTGCTACAAATCTTTGGTAAAAATAATCAAAATTAGTGTATATTATTTGGTCTTTGTGAAAGTTAAAGAGTCTACAAACTATGATGCCAATCTCTGAAAATTGATCACACCTGATGTACTGACGGCCTATCTAATTTCTTCAAACACTCACAATCCAGAACAGTACAAATGCCCCCCAAATTACCCCCTTTTTGGAAAGTAGACAGTCCAAGGTATTTAGTAAGAGGCATGTTGAGTTTTTTGAAGTTGTAATTTTTTTCCCACAATTCTTTGCAAAATGAAGATTTTTTTTCTTTTTTTTCACAAAATTGTCATAATAACCAATTGTTTCTCACACATGGCATATGCATACCACAAATTACACCCCAAAACACATTCTGCTGATCCTCCTGAGTATGGCAATACCACATGTGTGAAACTTTTTCACAGCCTAGCTTTATACAGAGGCCCAACATGCATGGAGAACCATCAGGTGTTCTAGGTACATAAATTACACATTTAATTTCTAGACTACGTCTAATGCCCTGTACACACGGTCGGATTTTCCGATGGAAAATGTGTGATCGGAGCTTTTTCCATTGGAATTTCCGACACACAAAGTTTGAGAGCAGGCTATAAAATTTTCTGACAACAAAATCCGATCACGTCAATTCCAACCATGTGTGGCCAATTCC
Source organism: Aquarana catesbeiana (assembly GCF_042186555.1). Classification (NCBI taxonomy): domain Eukaryota; kingdom Metazoa; phylum Chordata; class Amphibia; order Anura; family Ranidae; genus Aquarana; species Aquarana catesbeiana. The sequence continues at coordinate 215,140,109 of NC_133325.1, read as the reverse complement.
GATGCACAAAGTGCCATACATGCTCAGAATAAATTCTGAGACGGAACTGCTTGGTCTGGTAAAATTAGCGTTCGTAATGGATATAGCACTTTTGTCACGCTGCAATGTTTTAAATTGTTTAATGCAGCGCACTCTCTTCTTCTTTATAATGCTAGAAGAATGAAGTTGTTTTGCTGCTCATATTCACACAGAGTTCTCACAAACTTCTTTCTTTATTATTTTTCGTGATTTCATCAATATAATATTTTTATTTGTCACATCTACCGGAAAAAAATTTAGTTTTTGATGTTTTTAGAAAAATTTTTTTTTTTTTTTTAAATTGTCGTTTAAAGTGCGACAGCGCTGAACACTAAAAATTGGTCTGGGAAGGAAGGGGGTAAAAATGCCCTGTATTTAAGCGGTTAAAATCACTGCTCCCGAAAAAAACGTCCGTTTTTAAAACTTTTTTTGCATTGATCCATGTCCCCTGGGGCAGGACCCAGGTCCCCCACAAATACTTTTTATGACAATAACTTGCATATAAGCCTTTAAAATGAGGACTTTTGATTATTCATGTTCGTGTCCCATAGACTTTAACGGTGTTCGCGTGTTGGAGCAAATTTTTTGCCTATTCGCAAGTTCTGGTGCGAACCGAACAGGGGGTTGTTCGGCTCATCCCTAATGTGGAAGTGTTTCCCATCAATTGCCCCTCCGCAGTTAGGAAAGTCCCACCGCTGGGCAAAGATAATAATAGGATACAAAAACTTTGAACATTACCATTTGAAACTATTCAGGCAGGCCCTTGCACTACATGCTTTGGGGAATTCACCCATAAATCTGACCACAAAAGAGGTGGGTATAGTGTGTATGGGTTTGGTAAAGTCATCAGATAGAGGATTGGTATCAGCTGACTTAGCAGTTGGGGGGGAGGGTTCCAAATGATTTTGGGACCCAACAAAAAAGCCTCTTGCACTCTGCCTGCACAAATCACATTTTAACACATTTTAGGGGTTGTTTAGGGTAAAGCACTGCTATGGAGCTGACAAAATACATTGTTAATTGAGTAGACAAGGTGTATATAGGGCCAGGAGAGCATGCTGGGGAGGTAAGTGAAGGCAAATATGTATGAAGGACAAAAAAAATAAAAAAAATACAGTATGCATGTGGACAAAGGGGACATTCACAGCATATTACAATCATGGTAATTAGGGAATGAGGAAAGAAATACAATATATTAACAAACATTAAATACAATAACATGTGATGTTAAAGGATAAATCTTACCTTAATATACTCCTTCTGCAGGACCTGGATGATGGCAGAACAGGTCTCTGGGATAATGACCCCCAAAGCCTGGGTGGAGATGCCTATCGAGAACTTGAGGTCCTGCAGGCTTCTCCCCATCACCAAGTACCGCAGGGGGGTGACTAGCCTCTGCTCTGGAGCGATGGCTTGCCTCATGCAGGTATCCTGCCTGCTGATATAAGGGGTCAGCAAAGCCAACAAATGGTGAAATACGGGATCCGTCATCTGGAGAAAGTTCCTGAAATCGTCAGGATTATTCTCACAGATCTCACGGAGCAAAGGCATGTGACACAATTGGTCACGCTGGAGCAACCAATTCTTGGTCCATGAACTCCTCCTTGCCCTGTTCATGGACTGGGCTTGTGTCGAAGTAAGGACCCCAACACTAAGCCCCCACACAGCCTTAATTCTATGATGAGTACGTACACGCTACATGGCTAGAAAATGGTCGGCTGCTCAGAACGAAGTAACAGAACGCACTGAAGAACAGCAAAGCCTGTGAAGAGTGACCTGAAAATCAGTAACGAATGGATAAGAACACAATGACAAGTCAATGGTACTCGCTGCACGCACTGAAGACCAGATACAAACCCACAAGCACAAACTGATCAGCAGAAATACAATCTGAAAACCATGAGTCTGAAAAAGCACGAATCGTCTCTCACCAAACTTTTACTAACATGAGATTAGCAAAAGAAGCCCAAAGGGTGGCGCGCTTGGTACTGAACTGCCCTTTTATAGGCTCGTCGTACGTGGCATACGTCACCGCGTTCTTGGCATTTGGAAATTCCAACAACTTTGTTCGACCGTGTGTATGCAAGACAAGTTTGAGCCAACATCCGTGGATTTTGTTGTCGGAATGTCCAATCAATGTCCGACCGTGTGTACAGGGCATTACACTTTTGAAGGTCCTGGAGCACCCGGACAAGGAAAACTCACAAAAAATGACCCAATTTTGTAAAGTAAACACCCCAATGTATAATCTATGAGACATAATGAGTCTTTTGAACATGTGATTTTTTTTCCACAAGTTTTGGAAAATGTGGAAAGAAAATAAAAATACACTTTTTTTACACAAAGTTGTCCATTTATAAGATATAAAACATAGCATGTACATACCAAAAATTGCACCCCAAAATATATTCTGCTATATGTATGGTGATACCACATGTGTGAGACTTTTATACAGCCAGGCCACATACAGAGGCCCAACATGCAGGGAGAACATCAGGTGTTCTAGAGGCATAAATTACTCATCTAATTTGACTACCTATTACACTTTTGTGAGACACTGATGGGTACTGTAGTGGCATTGATAAGCACTGTAGTGGCATGGATGTGGTACGGATAAGAACTGATGTGGCATAAATGTGGCACTGATGAGCACCGATGTGGCATGGATGTGGCACGGATGAGCACTGATGTGGCACTGATGATCACTGATGTGACATGTATGAGCATTGATGTGGCATGGATGAGGCACAGTTGAGAACAGATGTGGCATGGATGAGCACTGATGTGGCATGGATGAGCATGAATGAGACATTATTGTGGCATGAATGAGCCATAGATGAGCCATGGATGGGCACGGATGAACCATGGGTGAGCATGGCTGGGCATGGATGAGCATGGCTGACCATGGATGAGCATGGCTGGGCATGGATGAGCCTGGCTGAGCATGGCTGGGCATGGGTAAGCATGCCTGGGCATGGATGAGCAAGGATGAGCCTGGCTGGGCATGAATGGAGCATAAATAGATGGATGAGCCATGGATGGGCATAGATCAGCACTGTGCGCACTTCAGATCCAGCCCACAGAGATTCTGCACCTGTCTCCTTCCTCTCCTCGCACACTGTACCAATCGGTGTGAGGAGAGGGGAGGAACTGAACCAGACATGCTCCAGTCTGTTGACAACTGATCGCTCTATCATTGGACGGAGCGATCACGTGGTAAAGGGTCGCTGCCATTGGCTCTTTGCCCCGTTCCGTGACGTGCCAAGGTCTGGAGGACCTGACGGTCATGAACATTCCTGGGTGCGCAAGAGCACGATTCTGGGAGGCTGTCATATGACAGCCTCCCAGAGTTATCCAATTGCACTGTTCGGCTATGGCCCGGTCGGCAGCTGGTTAAGTCACCAGCTTTAATTTATGATCAAATAGCTCCTGTTCTATTCCCATCTCAATTGAGCCTATTGAAGTGACATCGCCCACTAGACATGTACAATTCGTTTTGTTCCAAATTAATTTTTTAACTAAATTCAACAGATTTTTTAATTTGGAAATATTCGAATTAACGAAAACCCATTTAACCAGTTTCTCAGAGAATTCGGAAATTCGAATATTTGAAGATTCGAAAATCAAAAAGATTTAAAAATTTTGAACATTCAAAAATTCAAAAATCTGAAAATAAGAATGAAAATCTGAAAATTCAAAAGAACTAAAATTTGAAAATAAAAATGAAAATCCCAGAATTTTAAAACCTGACAAGTCAAAAATCCAAAATAATAACTAACAAACTAATAATAATAACTATTGCTAACTATTAAATTATAGGTATTGGCATTTCCTTTCAAATTTGGCTGTTAGTGAATGTAACGAATACAAATTTATCCGAAGTTACGAATTATCCAAAGTAACGAATGCCACATCTAAACGAATGGAATGTAGCAAATTAATAATAATATACAATAATAAAAATAACGTTTTTTTGATTATTATTATTATTATTTATTTTTAATAATTTGTTACGTTCCATTCATTTAGATGCGGCATCCGTTATTTTGGATAATTCGTAACTTCGGATAAATTTGTTACGTTCCCAAGCCAAATTCCGATACCTATAATTTAATAGTTAGTAATAGTTATTATTATTACTTAGTTAGCTATTATTTTGGATTTTTGAATTTTTGGATTTTTGAATTTTTGGATTTTCATTCTTATTTTCGGATTTTCAAATTTTCAGATTTTTTAATTTTCAATTTTTGGATTTTCAAATTTTCAGATTTTTGAATTTAGGAATTTTGGATTTTCAAATTTCGTATTTTTCCGAATGATCGAAATAACGAATACTACATCTAAACGAATGGAACATAATGAATTCCAATTTTACAAATTTACAAGTTATTTGTCACATACCTCTTTAGAGCTATTTAACATGACAGTAAGATTACACTACCAGGTGGTCACATAATTCCAGGGCTGGTTTATGGTGTCCTTTTGTATCTCAGAATGCCTAAACAGTGTTCTGAAAATTTAGAGTCATATTGTAGGTCAAAAGTTCACTGTTAGGCAGGCCATACATGGGTCGAATTTCAAAATAATTTTCTTTCGAAAATCGACCATGTATGGCCAGCCTAAGTCACAACATTAACCATTAGGCTATTTTTCAGTTTACAGCACTGTCGCACTTTGAATGACGATTGCGTGGTCATGCAACAATAAACCCAAATTATTTTTAATCATTTTCTTCACACAAATAGAGATTTCTTTTGGTGGTATTAAATAACTGCTGTTTTTTATTTTTTACAAAAAAAAAGAAAAAAGACCAAGCATTTTGAAAAACTGTTCTTAGTTTCTGTCAGTAAACATTGTAAATAAGTCATTTTTCTCCTTCACTGATGTGCACTGATGAGGCTGCACTGATGGGCACTGATGAGACAGCACTGATGGGCACTGATTGGTGTCACTGATGGGCACTGATGAGGTGGCACTGATGAGAAGGCACTAATATGCCGCACGTATGAGCACTGATAGGTAGCACTGATACGCGGCACTGATGAGCACTGATAGGCAGTACTGATAGGTGGCCCTGGTGGGCACTGATAGGTGGCATGGATAGGCGGCACTGATGGGCACTGATGGGCAGCACTGATGAGCATTGATTGGAAGCACTGAGGAGCAGCCACTGATGAGCACTGAAAGGCAGCACTGATGGGCACTGATTGGTGTCACTGATGGGCACTGATTGGTGGCACTGATGGGCACTGCTGGGGCTTTTGCTGTAATCAGTGCTGTGATTACCTGTCCTGATGTCCCCTGCAAAGAGATGCTGCTGATCTGCTCTCCTCGTCACGCACTCTGTCAGTGTGAGGAGAGAAGAGCCGATTACCGACACTTCCACATTTACATGTGAGCATCTGTGATTGCACACAGCCGATCACATGGTTATAGAGCTGTCATCTGCTCTATCCAGAGATCAGGGTCACATCATGTGCTAGTAACACGGCGTGATCGCCATGCTGTGCACCACTGTGGGCGCGCATAAGCGGCCGTTCTGGGGCGATGTCATATGACATTCTCCCAAAACGAGAGCCGCACCGCTCCTCTGTCATTTGACGGTGGGCGGGTGGCAAGTGGTTAATAATGTCTATCATTAATGTAATCTGAGGGTAAAAATCATTGTAGGCCTCATATTTCCACTTCATCAGTTATTTAGCTCTCCACAGTGAATTACAAAACAACTCTTCACTATGTAAAATATATGATGTGGAGAAAAGGTGTATGTAACCCCAGTCAGGAAAGCAACCAAGGGTGACAATCCTACTCAATAGATGCCATACACCAAGTGAGCATTGTGTTTCTAGGACAGAAATTGTGTTAGTGTCACAATCACCAAGTTAAAATAAAGGGAAAAAAAAAACAGAAAAAATGTAAAAGCCACTATATCCTGGACCCTACCCATTTGAATAACTTAAGACCCATCTGCCTGCTCCCGTTTACTTCCAAGCTTCTTGAACATCTTGTTCACAACCACATGAGTTGCTCCCTCGCTGACAACAACCTTCTTGATTCCCTACAGACTAGCTTCCACCCACACATTCCACTGAAACTGAGACATACTAACTGCTAAAACCAATGGCCTGTACTCCATACTCATACTCTTGGATCTTTCTGCTGCCTTTGACACATTAAGCTCCACTCCCTTGGCCTCTGTGACTCTTTCCTAATTCTCCTCCTACTTATCTCAGTGCACTTTCAGCATCATATACAACACACATACAATCTCCTTTGCTCCCCTTCCTCTTTCTGTTAGGGTACCCCGTGGCTCCATCCTTGGGCCCCTCCCTATACCTGTGGGCCAGTTGATAACCTCCCATGGCTTCCAAAACCACTTCTATGCTGACGACACCCAGATCTATCTCTGGACTTCTCAACTTACCCCCTCAATCTCCTCACAAGTCATAAACGTATTGATCAACATATCAGTATGTATGTCACACCACTTCCTTAAACTCAATCTCCCTAAAACTGAGTTTGCAATATTTCCTCCTCCCCGATCCCCTCCCCATGACTTTACCATTGAGATCAACAACACAACAATTGGTCCCGCCACACATGCCAGGGTGCTAGGTGTAATCCTAGACTCTGACCTCACCTTCAGCCCCCACATCCAGTCATTGGCTAAACCATGCCGCTTTAACCATCACAACATTTCCAGAATTCACCCCTTCTTGACTAATGACACCACAAAACAATCTATACACTCCTTGGTTATTTTTCGCCTTGACTATTGCAACTCCCTTTTCACTGGCCTACCTTTACACAGGCTATCCTCCCTCAGTCTGTTATGAGTGCTGCTGATAGGTAAATACATCATGCTAACCGATCCATGACTTCTGCCACTCTCTGCCAATCTCTTCACTGACTTCCCCTACTCCATCGTATAAAATTCAAAATACTAACCAAAACATACAAGGCCATCCACAACATCGCCCCAGCTACATCACCAACCTAATCTGCAGCTATCGCCCCAAATGGTCTTCTCCACTCCTCCAAAGACCTCCTGCTCTCCCTTGTTATCTCCTCCCATGCTCGACTCCAGGACTTCTCTAGAGCCTCTCCCATCCTCTGGGACTCCTTGCCCAAGTATGTCCATCAGCTCCTACCCTGTCTTCCTTTGGGTGATCCGTGCAAATTCTAAAAACTGTACTTGAGTCACCTCCATCAGATCATCCCCTGCTGCTATTACCTTTTGTACCACCTCCCCCTCCCATTAGATTGTAAGCTCCATGAGCAGGGCCCTCCTATTCCTTTTGTATTGAACTGTATTGTAATTGTACTTTCCCCTTTATATTGTAAAGTGCTGTGTAAACTGTTGTAGCTATATATATCTTGTACAATAGTAATAATAATAATAGCTAAGAATTTATCATTTGCAATACATTAAATGTATGTTTTTTCGGATTCAGAATCATTTTTTTTATTTGTTTGTACTTGTTTGCACACCGTGATTTGCTATCATGGAGATCACATGATCAGGAATGATGCTGGTTGATTTCTGATTATTAGCTTGAGAGCTTAACTGTCAGTGAGAGTTGTGGTCTCTGAACTATCAAAGCACACCATTTGCTAGTAGTTTACATTTGAAATATACTGTAAATCTCTGTTCTCTTGACACAGGGATTTATGCCCTAGAATGTTAATCTACAGACTACAGAGGTCCTTAAGAATATTTAACCCATATATAATGACAAAACCAAAAAAGAGTAAAGCTGCATGCTTCATTGTACCAAAACCATACCTTTATTGTATACTGTGTGTTATTCATGCAGTTCCAAAATACCCAAGATACAGACATGCACACACAGAAAAATTACAATATTGCAATGAATTTCCAGCATGAAAATGCTTGTACCATGTTAGTTACTCAGAATGTAGTAACATCAGAGACAACAAGGGAGCTACTTATTTCCGAAGGTCAGCAATTGCAGCCCACATAACATTTAAATATAATAGATTCATCACAAAGTCTTTTTTTGGGGAGATATTTAACCACTTCAGCCCCGGAGGGATTTACCCCCTTTCTGACTAGAGCATTTTTTTGCGATACTTCATTCCGTCGCTTTAACTAACAATTGCGCAGTCGTGCGACATTGCACCAAAAACAATATGTCCTTTTTTTCCCACAAATAGAGCTTTTTTTATGGTATTTGATCGCCTCTGCATTTTTTATTTTTTGCACTATAAACAAAAAAAAGAGCGACAATTTTGAAAAAAAGCAATACTTTTTACTTTTTGCTATAATAAATATCCCCAAAAAATAGATAAAAAAAACAAATTTTTTCCTCAGTTTAGTCCAATTTGTTTTCTTCTACATATTTTTGGTAAAAAAAAATCACAATAAGCGTATATTGACTGGTTTGCGCAAAAGTTATAGCGTCTACAAAATAGGGATAGATTTATGCCATTTTTATTATTCATTCTTTTTATATTAGTAATGGCGGTGATGAGCGATTTTTATTATGACTGCAACATTGCGGGGGACAGATCGGACACTTTTGACACTATTTTGGGACCATTGACATTTATACAGCGAACAGAGCTATAAAAAGGCACTGATTACTGTGTAAATTTCACTGGCAGGGAAGGGGTTAAACACTAGGGGAGAATTAAGGGGTTAAATGTTTTCCCTCAGTGTGTTCTAACTGTAGGGGGGATTGGCTCACTAGAACATGACAGAGATCACTGAGTAGATCACTGTCATGTTGCTAGGCAGAACAGGGAAATGGCTTGTTTACATCTCCCCATTCTGCCTCTTTGTGTCACGATCGTGGGCCACCGGCAGACATTGAGTCCACGGGACCCGTCGATTTAAAGGGGACGTACGGGTACACCCATTTGCGCAGCCATGCCATTCTGCCGATGTATATTGACAGCAAGTGGTTAAGTGAACACTGACTTTCTTTTGTTTTCTTATATGATTTAACTTTTACTAAAGCATTTGGTGTAGCTCTGTCAGAAACCATGAAATCAGACTAAGACAGAAGTACAGTTAAATCACACTTGTTTAATAATAAAAGTAAATAGAACAAACGTAGTCAAAACATAGCTAGAGCTCAGGAACCAGAATTGATAGTCAGACAAGCCAAACATCAGGGAGTCGGAGATGAGCGTAGTAAAACAGCAAGCAGGATCTGAAGTCAGAAGGGATGTCAACCAAGCAAGTCTTTTAACAAGAATGCAGTCTCTGTGATGTTGACTAAGGCGAATGCAAAGATCCTCTGGGCTGGACGGCTTAAGTAAGCAGCGCTGACGAGCAGGATATCATCAACAGCTGAGTAACTGTGGAGAGATAGGAGCTGGCAATTAGCCGACAGCTAAGCAGTTGGCTCAGAGAAGGAAGGGCTGAGCCCAGTTCTGACAGTGCCCCCACGTCAACGACCCCTCCCCCTCAGAGGACCAACAGGCTTGAGGGGAAACATCTATGGAAATCATGGAGGAGGACAGGGGCATGTACGTCCGAAGATGAGGCCCAAAAGCATTCCCCTGGACCGTACCCCTTCCAATGCACCAGGTACTGTATGCGCCCACGGAACCTACGGGAGTCAACAATGGACTATACTTCATACAGGGTGAGGACGTGTCACTGAGGGGGTAAAGCGTTTGCAGACCAAAGGTTTTAATAAGGAGACATGAAATAAATTTGAAATACACATGTTAGAAGGTAGGGCTAATGCGTAAGCCACTGGGTTAATCCTGCGTAGAATACAGAAAGGCCCAATAAACCAAGGTGCGAACTTCAGTGAGGGAACACGAAGTTGGAGGTTGCGAGATGACAGCCAGGCCCTGTCCCCAACCTGGTAGGAAGGCGCAGGCAGGCGTCTGTGGTCAGCATGGAGTCTGTACCTATCATTAGCATGTCGCAAAGCCTCCTGGACTTGTGCCCAAGTGAAACGAAGACCACGGAGATGCTCCTCTAATGCAGGAATACAGAACAAATGAGTCAGGCAATATGGAAGGTTGGAAACCATAGTTCACAATAAACGGGGACAGTTGGGAAGCAGAATTCAAGGCACTGTTGTGAGCAAGCTCTGCCCGCGGTAATAGGTCTGACCAGTTGTTATGATGGTCAGAAATATAGCAACGTAGGAATTGCTCCTAAGGACTGATTGGCTCCCTTAGACACCGTACGGCCCCGCCCCCGTTATTTAAGAACCGTCAGAAGAGGAGAAGCGTCACACAGCGGAAGTCTCCCTCCATGCCATCATGGATGCGGAGTGGCCCAAAAAGAAGATGAAGACAAGAAGATGAAGAGAAGAAGATGAAGAGAAAAAGATGAAGAGAGAAGCGTCACACAGTGGGAGCCTCTCTCCATGCCATCATGGATGCGGAGCGGCCCGAGGAGAAGAAGGGAAGAAGATGCCGCGGACGAAGATGCCGGACGAGAACACCGGAGGAAGAACCAGAAGAAGAAGATGGAGGAAGAAACCGTAAGAAGATAGAAGAAAGAAGAAAGAAGATAGAAGAAAGAAGAAGCATGTAAATAAAGGAATTGTCAAAAAATGTCTCTTGTCATTTTTAACATTCTTGACAGTTTTTTTGTGAAATGGTAGGGGTACTTTTGTACCCCCATTACCATTTCACACAGGGGGGGAGTGACGGGATCTGGGGGTCCCCTTGTTAAATGGGGCTTCCAAATTCCGATAAGCCCCCCGCCCGCAGACCCCCACAACCACCGGGCAAGGGTTGTGGGGATGAGGCCCTTGTCCCCATCAACATGGGGACAAGGTGTTTTGGGGCTACCCCAAAGCACCCTCCCAATCTTGAGGGCATGTGGCCTGGTATGGTTCAGGAGGGGGGGCGCTCACTCGTCCCCCTCTTTTCCTGTGGCCTGCCAGGTTGTGTGCTTGGATAAGGGTCTGGTATGGATTTTTGGGGGGACCCCACGCCTTTTTTTTTATCTTGGCTCAGGGTGAAGACCTGAAGGGTCTGGTATAGATTTTGAGGGGGACCTCACGCCATTTTTAAAAAAAATTTTGGCCGGGGTTCCCCTTAATATTTATACCAGACCTGAAGGGCCTGGTATGGAATTTAGGGGGACCCCCACGTCATTTTTTTTTTACATTTTGGTTCAGGGTTCCCCTGTGGGGAATTCCCATGCCATTTTTATCAATGAACTTTTATGTGTATTGTCGGACCGGCAATTCATTATAGCCGTGAGTAGTTTTAAATGACTTTTTTTCCTTTGAAATGTAATTTTGCTGTCAGACTGTTCTAAACACGGGAAACATGCACCCCTTTACAGGCATACTATAGACACCCCATGGGTACGAAATTTAAAGGGATATTACACTTTTATTGTTTCACTTTAAGCATTATTGAAATCACTGCCATTTTTAAAACTTTTTTTTTGCATTGATCCATTTCCTCTGGGGCAGGACCCAGGTCCCCAAACACTTTTTATGACAATACCATGAATATAAGCCTTTAAAATTAGCATTTTAAAAAACGGCCAGAGGAGAAGAAGATAGAAGACGCCGCGGAGGAGATGCTGGACGAGAACGCCGGAGGAAGAACCAGAAGAGCCAGAAGAACCAGAAGAAAAAGAAGAAGAAGATGAAGGAAGATAGAAGAAAGAAGAAGCATTTAAATAAAGGAATTGTCAAAAACTGTCTCTTGTCATTTTTAACATTTTTTACAGTTTTTTAGTGAAATGGTAGGGGTACAAGTACCCGCTTACCATTTCACACAGGGGGGGCCGGGATCTGGGGGTCCCCTTGTTAAAGGGGGCTTCCAGTTTCCGATAAGCCCCCCGCCCGCAGACCCCCACAACCACTGGCCAGGGTTGTGGGATGAGGCCCTTGTCCTCATCAACATGGGGACAAGGTGTTTTGGGGGGCTACCCCAAAGCACCCTCCCAATGTTGAGGGCATGTGGCCTGGTATGGTTCAGGAGGGGGGGCGCTCTCTCATCCCCCCCCTCTTTTGCTGCGGCCTGCCAGGTTGCATGCTCGGATAAGGGTGTGGTATGAATTTATTTATTTATTTTGGTGCGGGGTTCCCCTTAAAATCCATACCAGACCTGAAGGGTCTGGTATGGAATTTTGGGGACCCCCACATCATTTTTTAAAACATTTTTGGCCGGGGTTCCCCTTAATATCAATACCAGACCTGAATGGCCTGGTATGGAATTTAGGGGGACTCCCACGTCATTTTTTTTTAAATTTTGGTTCGGGGTTCCCCTGTGGGGAATTCCCATGCTGTTTTTATCAATGAACTTCTATGTGTATTGTCGGGCCGGCAATGCAATAGCCGCGAGTAGTTTTAAATGACTTTTTTCCTTTGAAATGTCATTTTTCTGTCAGACTGTTCTAAACACGAGAAACATGCGCCCCTTTACAGGCATACTATAGACACCCCACAGCTATGAAATTTAAAGGGATATTACACTTTTATTGTTTGACTTTAAGCATTATTAAAATCACTGCTCCTGAAAAAACGGCCATTTTTAAAACTTTTTTTGCATTGATCCATGTCCCCTGGGGCAGGACCCAGGTCCTCAAACACTTTTTATGACAATAACTTGCATATAAGCCTTTAAAATTAGCACTTTTGATTTCTCCCATAGACTTTTAAAGGGTGTTCCGCGTCATTCGAATTTGCCGCGAACACCCCAAATTGTTCGCTGTTCGGTGAACTTGCGAACAGCCAATGTTCGAGTCGAACATGAGTTTGACTCAAACTCGAAGCTCATACCTAATCAGCACGTAGACTAGGCCACCAGAATTGTTGGGAAATGGCCCAAAAGAGTTGATTCTTCCCAGGGTGGCCAGCAGCCTTGGAAGAATGGTAAGTCTGGAGCATGGCAGTATGGAGACTCTCTGGGAAAAAGCAGTGGTCACAAGGTTTCTCAGGAGGAGCATGGTCCTGAGCAGCAAGAATTTAGTCACCCAAAGGAGAAGTGAGACTGGTGTGAACCATAGCCAGAATACAATCAGGCGAAATCACAGAAACCAGAACCGACTTCAACTTGGATGTGAAGGAAAAGTGTTGTGACAATTCCTCAGCCCTTACATTCTTAGTATCAGGTAAGAATGAGACAATGTAATTGAAACTTGACAAGAAAAGAGCCCATCGCGCCCTTCCGGGAGGGAGGCATTTAGCCTCAGACAAGAATGTGAGATTCTTATGGTCAGTAAGAATGCGAACCGGCACAGTGGTACCTTCAAGGAGATGTCTCCATTCTTTCAGGGCTAAAATGATTGCCAACAGCTCTCTGTCATCAAGCTCGTAATTGCACTCTGCAGGTGACAATTTCTTGGAAAAGTAGCCAAAAGTATGCACAGCGCTCTCAGAGATAGGACGTTGAGACAGAAGGGCGTCAACTCCAGTCTCAGAAGCATCAACCTCAAGGATAAAAGGTATTGTAAGATCAGGATATGCCAACACAGGAGCAGAAACAAAGGCAGCCTTGAGACTCTCAAAGGCCTTAACGGACTCTGGAGACGAACTCTGTGTTTTACCGTCATATCTGGTCATATCAGTCAGGGGATTGACCAGAGATGAGAAGTTACAAATAAACTTCCGATAATAATTGGCAAAGCCCAGGAAATGCTGCAGAGGATGTAAACCCACAGGTCAGGGCCACTATAGTGCTACAGTGGCCCTGACCCGTGGGTTTACGTCCTCTGAAGCATACCTGGGTTTTGCCAACCATTATTGGAAGTTTATTCGTAACTTCTCATCTCTGGTCAAGCCCCTGACTGCTGAAAGTTTCTCTGGGTCCATCAAAAAACCAGCAGTGGAAATGACATAACCCAGGAATTAACCTGTTCACGATGGAACTCGCACTTCTCCAATTTACAATCTGTGTGGTGGCTCTCCAGGGACTTGGAAAATATGAGGATATCATCAAGATAAACCACCACACATACAGTCAGGTCCATAAATATTGGCACATCGACACAATTCTAATCTTTTTGGCTCTATACACCACCACAATGGATTTGAAATGAAACGAACAAGATGTGCTTTAACTGCAGACTTTCAGCTTTAATTTGAGGGTATTTACATCCAAATCAGGTGAACGGTGTAGGAATATACAGTTTGTATATGTGCCACCCACTTTTTAAGGGACCAAAAGTAATGGGATAATTGGCTGTTCAGCTGTTCCATGGCCAGGTGTGTGTTATTCCCTCTTAATCCCATTTACAAGGAGCAGATAAAAGGTCCAGACCTGACTGTAACTCCAACAATTCTCATAGGATATCGTTAATGAATTCCTGGAAAACTGACGGGGTGTTACAAAGGCCAAAAGGCATTATGAGGTACTCATAATGGCCTGTTCTGGTATTAAACACAGTTTTCCACTCGTCGCCCTCACAAGAATCCACGTAATCCTCACAAGATTAAATGCCCCTCTCAAATCAAGCTTCATGAAAACGGTCAAATAACTCTGTAATCAACGGAATCGAATAGGCATTCTTAATCGTGAAACGATTTAAACCCTTATAATCAATACAAGGTTCACCACTCTTCTTCTTCACAAAGAAGAAACCAGCACCAGCAGGGGACGAGGATTTGCAGATGAAACCTCGAGAAAGTGCGTCTGCAACATACTTCTCAATGGTCTTATCCTCCAAGACTGAACAAAGGCCATGAGGGGGTATGGCACCAGGTTGAAGGTCAATTGTGCAATCATACAGCCTGTGTGGAGGCAAACTACCGGCTTGACCTTTGTCAAAGAAATCGCTAAAATCGCGGTACTCCTTGGGAAGGGAGGAGAGTGAAGAGGTTCACAGGACCTTGGCTACCTTCTGGAAGCATGTCTTACTGCAGTGTGGCGACCAGGAGAGAACTTTAGCACGAAGCCAATCAAAAGAGGGGTTGTGCCTCTGTAACAAAGGATAACCATTAACTAGCGGAAACTTAGGTAAGGAAATAACTTGGAATCGGATTATCTCATGGTAAAGAGCCCCTATGGCCATGGACAACGGAACCATCTCATGAGTCACATGGGTAGGCTGTAGGGGTCTCCCATTAAGAGCCTCAATGGCAAGTGGAATGTCACACAGCTGCAGCAGAATTGAGTGCTTCGATACAAAGGCAGCATCAATGAAAAGGCCTGCAGCCCCAAGGTCGATTAGAGCCTGTAACTCGTCGGACGACTCAGCCCAAGAAAGGGTGACCAAAACCATGGGCTTATCCTTCTGGATAACTGGGGATGAAACACCACCTAAGATCTATCTATGACAGGACCTCAAGGTTCAGGCGTTCCCTGGAAAGGTAGGACAAGACTTCAAAAAGTGACCTGCTTGGCTACAATAAAGGCACAATCTCTCCCTCCTCCTAAAGGTTCTCTCATCCACAGAGAGACGCGTGAAGCCCAAGTGCGTGGGTTCCTCTTCACTGACTGACTCGGTACCAGGAGGCATGGGAGGTGAGGGAGGCACGAGTGGGACTGCAAAGCTCAGAGGCAAACGTACAGGAGGCTTCCGGAAGTGCTCCTTACAAGAGAGTCTTTCTCTGAGTCTGGAGTCAATGAGGATTGCAAACGTGATCAACTTCTCCAGCTCAGTAGGTATATCTTTGGCTGCTATCTCATCCTTGATGGAATCCGAGAGACCATGAGAAAAAGCAGCCACGAGGGCCTCATTGTTTCAAGCAACCTCTGCTGCCAAAGTATGGTATTCAATGGCGTAGTTGGCAATAGTTCTCGTACTCTGTTTGATGGACATGAGGCACTTGGCAGCAGAAGTGGAGTTTGCGGGAACGTCAAATACCCTTTTAAAGAAGGCCACAAACTCAGGGTAACTCAACAGGTTTTTGCGTCTCCCATAGAGGGTTTGCCCAGGCCATGGCTCTCTCAGAAAGCAAAGATATCACAAAACCTACTTTGCTTCTATCTGTGGGAAACGCCTGGGGAAGCATCTCAAAGTATATCTCAACCTGTGTGAGAAACCCTCTACATTGAACTGGATCTTCCCCAAATCACTGGGGAATTGGAGCGAAACCAGACATATCTTTTATAGAGGTAATACTTGAGGTGGGTGCCTGTACAGAGACTGGCACAGCAGCAGGGATGGCCTGCAACTCAGGTTGTACCGGAGCAGCCACAGTGGGAAATTCCAGGTGAGCCGTGTAACTCAGGAGCGTTTGTAATGCCATGGCAAACTGATCCATGCAGTGATCTTGCTCATCCAATCTGGAAAAAATATTACCAACAAGTGGATTGACTGTATCTTCTGAATTCATAGCCTTCACCTACTGTTAGAAACCATGAAATCAGACTGAGACAGAAGTACAGTTAAATTACACTTGTTTAATAATAAAAGTAAATAGAACAAATGGAGTCAAGACATAGCCAGAGTTCAGGAACCCGGAACGGATAGTCAGACCAGCCAAACGTCAGGGAGCCGGAGATGAGCGTAGTAAAACAGCAAGCAGAATCTGGAGCCAGAAGGGATGTCAGCCTAGCAAGTCTTTTAACAGGAATGCAGGAGAGCGTCTCTGTGATGTTGACTAAGGCGAAGGCAGAGATCCTCTGGGCTGGATGGCTCAATTAGGCAGGACTGACGAGCAGGATATCATCAACAGCTTAGTAACTGTGGAGAGATTCTCTGACTTGGCAATTAGCCAACAGCTGAGTGGCCAACTCAAAGAAGGAAGGGCTGAGCCTAACCCTGACAAGCTCTTAAGGGTTTAAGGTCAATGAATTAATTTACAACAAGATTGTGACTATATATAAGCCACTACTGAACGAGTACTTTCCAAAAACCCAAGGAATTCAGTAACAGTCTAATTAGACCACTCAATTTGGCATAACAGAGCTATTTTCACAAGAGATCAGTTGGTTAGGGAAAAATAATTTCACCCTAAATTAGTCAGCAACCAAATTGTGTAATTTGTAGTTTAGCAGGGTTGGTTAACTTATGGCTGAAGGTAAGTAAATAATTTGAAATACTTTTTAATCCATGAGGTATAAAGTGAAGGCAACTTGGGATGAATCTGCTCCATCAGCACAGTAGAACTTTAGTTAATGCTTCTGTAGCACCTGGGTTCTGGGAAACAATCTGCATATTTTTTAGCATGGCTTTTCTTCAAGTGTTCCAATTCTCATAATGTGAAAATTATGTGCAAAATTTAAACTAGTATATTTGTCCTTTTTGACTGTTGGAAAGGCAGTAGGCTGTCAATTGCACTGGGGCTGGACTGATGTAAACATTGTAAACAAAGAAAAATTATTCTGCTTAATGCATCAGTGTTATAATGATACCAAAATAAATAAACTGTCTTGATCGGTGTGTTAATCACTGATAAACTTGATTATAAACTTGAAAAGGTTAAAATGATGTAAGCCAATATACTTTATTTAATAAAACCATGAATCAGATTGGAATTTTAATCTGATAGATTTTAATGATGCCCACTAAGCAACATTTGTGTTAATATTTTAAAATATGCCTGTTATCTCCATCATGTCTTCTAATTCTCAGAACATTACAATGACTTAAAATTATAAAACTATTTTTCTCCTGCTCATTCCCCCATGCATTTTTTTCCGCAATTATTCCAATAGCAGAAAGAACAAAATGAGACATGATATATTGGTAAGCTATGTACAGTAGATGCCAAGCCAGCTCTGCACAGCAAGCCAGCTTTAAAGAAGTTATTGACAGATTAGAACTTTGCTTTAGATTTATGATAGCTGGAAATTTGATTTTCTGTATCTAACTTTTTTGTCAATATGCATTTTGTAAAATGGAAGTTAATAGGAAAGCTCATGTTCATTTCCATGTAATAGATATTTTTCTACAATGCTGCTTTCTTATTCTATAAATCCTACAAACCTTTTCATCAAGGAATTTGGCAAGCCTTTAGACCACATATACATAATGCTGTTGTCATAAACAATGACCAATCCTGTACTAATGAAAAATATCAGATTATTCTTCCAATAGTGTTTCTCAAAAAAAGGCAAAGCACTTCACATCCATTATACTTAGTTCATTCTAATTTTTTTCTCCTTTAGCGCTGGTAGATTTGCAATCTACCGCATGTTAGGTAAATTTAGTAAATTGTGTGTTAGGAAGGTTAAAAGTGCGCCTCTGTTACAGCTTGGCTGACGTTGCGGGTGTTTCCGTGCTGACCAGTGGGTGTCGCTGTTACCACTGGTCAGGGTTGGAAGTGCAACGTGTTGAAGCGTATAGATGCTCCTCTGTCTCGGAGGCACGCTCGGTGGAGGTGGTCCTCCAAGTTGCATTCTGGGCGAGGGTATTTATGGGACAGAGGCAATTTTTTGGGTTTCCTTTTACAGCCACTTGCTGGCCCTCCTGGCCAACAGGTATGCGTTAAGGAGCTACCTCGTGGTCCTCCGTCCGGGAGGCCCACGATGCTGCCTGCGCAGAGGTGGGTCCAGAGGCTTGTCTGGAGCCTGCCACCGCGGCCGAGGAATGGTCCTGAGCTGTCGGTCCTGGGTGACAAAGCTGGACAACCGAGGAGATCCCAGGGGAGGACCCATCTTGGAGAGATCACGCCGCATGCTGGTCTATAGAGGGGCCTGGTGACTCGGTTGGAGGACATATCCAAAAGTAACTATACAGCATAGTGTTGCCAGCTCAGCTTAAGTGTTCAAGCACTGTGACTGACTTTCACTACCACAAATCTATACGTCCTGTGGCAGAGGATCATATGGATTTTATTCCCAAACAAGTCTGTGGCAGAGACTTTGATTTGTGCTGTGTACTGGCTGCTAGACGGGTGAGAGAGGTCTATCCAGGCGAGCAAGGAATGTGTCCCACAAGGGGAGCGCATTTCAAATAGTATTTGAATCCTTCCAGGACATTTTGTCAAGAGAACCCTTTCAGAGAATATTTGAGTTTCTTCTGCGAGTTTCCTTTCTACCTCTTTCCTACTACTTCCTAAGTCGTTTGTTTAATAAAGCATTGAAAACGTATTACAGTGTTGGTGCGTGTGTCGTCCAGAAGTAAACTCAACGGAACCCCTAGACCCGGTGCCGGTGAAACAGAGGGAAGCAGAGTGAAGGTAACAGACCCGCTTAAACCAGCAGCTCCACCGTGAGTTAGTGCTACACTCCTTTTCTCTTTTAAAAAAAAAAAAAAAGAAAGAAATTTCCCTGAACCCAACATAATAATCCTATCAACCAATCGGATACATAAATACTTATATATAGTTAATATATGTTTATTGTTATATGTAAGCCTGCCTATACTTGATCCCCTTTTTTCTACTCGTCTTCTCTTACCCGCACTCTATTGTTACTCTATTTAAAGTATCAAGCTACCTTCTCTTACTACAGATTTGCTTGCATCATCTTATAAACCTTCCTTACTTATCATTCCTTAACTATTCTGTAAATAATAAAATATCTATCCACTCTCAAAGTTCCATCTATCATTAGAGTGAAAGGGACAAGACCAGGTGACGCCAACCAAGGTTCCCACATTTTATGGAATTTACTTAAAAAACCCCTGTTCCGATACAGATGCCATTTTTTTATTAAAGCATCATAAACCTGTGTCCACATTTCTCGTGCGTAGGGGCTCTAGGGGATGTCCATTTCAATGCAATCATTTTTCGTGCTAAGAATAACACCCTATTAATGAGTATTCTAGGTATTGGTGCATATATTTATTTTTCTAAATAACCCAATAAGTATATCTTAGAATCTAATTGTATCTGAGTTTGGCATGCACAATTAATTGTTTCAGCCATGTTTTGCCAATACCTAAACAATTTAGGGCATTTCCATATCATGTAAAATATATGGGTGGTCCTGCGCTTATGGCAATAAGTAAAGAAAATTAACTGCTGCCCCTACTGGTACAACCACCTAGGTGGAATGTAAATGCAATTTCCATATCATATTTATTAAATCTGCAGGTAATCTTGAGCACCTCGGGTATTTTGATGTGTCCCTACTCCCCCATTGATATAATTTAGCGGGGGGTCCTATATGCTCTAAAAAGTATGAATAATTTGGTCAAACTTTGCTGGGGTGATACAGATACATATTCCAAAATGTTTTGCCATGTTTCCTCTGATATAGCTCCCAGATCTTTTTCCCATCCCCTTATAGCTTGACAAATAGTTGCCTTCTGATGTTGTACTATTAGATAGTTATAAATAGTGGAAATAGGACCCCTTTTAACCTGTATACTTGTAAGTGAATGTGGCATATTTTGTAATTTAAATTTATTCTCTTTAAACTGGGTCTGAAGGGCATTCGCACCTGTACATACTAATAGAAAGTATGAGAGGGCAATGAATATTATATCTGTAATTCCTGAAATGTTTTTTAACAGATTATTAGTCTAAAGCTGCACAATATATTGTATCCCTAATTCTCTCCATGCTCCAAACCCCTCCAGTTTAACCATTTCTTCATAATTTTTATTTCCCCATAAAGGAAAGTAAACTGATATATTCCTATATTTTATAATACGTTTCATTTCCTGCCACACTTTATGCATACGTTCTAAGGTGGGACTTTGTGGGTTACATGCAAAGGACCCAGCTTCTAATTGGGCTATTAGATAATAACAGGAGGTGATTGAACAGGATCTGTCCAGTCTACCAATCCCCATCCTGTAGCCTGTTGAAGTTGAGCTGCTAAAAAATACAGTTTGGCATTTGGAACAACTAGGCCCCCATATCTTTAGGGAGCTGTAATGTAGAAAGCCTAATTCTAGGGGTTTGCCCTTTCCATAATAAAATATGGATCAGAAAATCTATTTTTTTTAAATCATTTAAGCGGAATCCACATTGGCAAGTTATGCAGAACATAAAGTAACTGCAGGTAATTTAGTCCATACTTTACTCTTTACTTTGAATTTATCTAATACGCAGACCAAGTTGTGGTTCAGATAATCCTCTATTTTAAGAGAGACAAATATACCAAGGTATTTAAAAGACATCACTATTTTAATCTGATGTGCTATCTCTGGAGGATTGGTGGTGGTTCATCTACTGGGAATAACACAGATTTTTTACAAATTTATAGGTAATCCTGAGAAAGAACTAAAGGTTTTTTAGCAATGTCATAGCAGAGATCAAGGATTGATCTGTGTCTCCCAAGAACAATGGAGCATCATCAGCATACAGGGAAAGTTTATCCTCCCTTAATCCTCTCTTGAATCCCTTGATAGTGCTAGTGATAGTGGTTCTATAGCTAATACAAATAGCAATGTGGATAATGGACACCCCTGTCTAGTACCTCTCGACAAAGAAAAGAAAATCTGTTGTGGAACCATTGACCTGTAAACAAGTTCGCAGCCAAGCCAATTTTTTTGTCTTAATTATTTCTGACGGTAAACCGTCAGTACCTGGGGATAGATAGATAAGATCTCTAATGGAAACAAGAAGTCCCTCAATGGTTTCATATGATAAGTTACCTTACTCTGATATAGTTCTCTGTAAAAATTAGAAAAAGAGGATAAAATATCCTCATGATTATGGGAAAGGTTACCTGTTGGCGTAACAATAAAAGGAACAAAATTAGATTGGGTCTGGGGTTTAACAATCAGTGCCAGCATTTTCCAGTTTCTTTCTCCCTCCTCAAAGTACCTGCTCTGTGAAAAAATGAGCTTGTTCAGCTTTTTCCAAAGTTGTTCTTTTATATAACAATTGTATATCTTTCCAAATAAGATTGTCCGCTGCTAATATGGTCTCACATTTCACACCAGACTTTTTAAACCTACTAATAGCTTGTATTAATAGCACTCTCAGGAAGGCCTCCATGGTATCCCATACCACCTGATGAACTGTGGTTTCAGCATTATAAATGAAAAGATTTATAAGAGGTTGGCAGATGGATTCATTCATTCAAACCCTATTAAAGTCTGTAGGCCCCAAACTTGAAAAATAAAAACTGCCTATTTTGAAGGCTTATTTGCAAGTTATTGGCCATAAAAAGGTATGGGGGCCGGGTACTGCCCTGGGGGACATGTATCAATGCAACATTTTTTTAAAAAAGATTGTTTTTACAGGAGCAGTGATTTTAATGATGCTTAAAGTGAAAAAATAAAAAATAAAAATTCCTTTAAATATAGTGCCTAGGGGGTCCTCTTAGTCTGCCTGTAAAGTATTGCATCTGTACCATGTACCTGCTGCAGCAAAACAGATATTTTTAAAGAAAAAAAATGACATTCAAATTTCTGGCAATACAATACCATTGCCAGCAATAGAAAACTGTTAAAGAAAACGACATGGGGGTCCCCCCCAATACATACCAGGCCCTTTTGATCTGGTATGAATTTTAGGGGAAATCCCACACCAAAATAAAAAAAAGGCTTGGGGTCCCCCCAAAATCCATACCTTATCCTTATCTGAGCATGCAGCCTGGCAGGCCAACCTGTGCATGCTGAGTCAGTGATGTCACAAGTGGGCGATACCACCTAATGATGTCACCAGGTGTCCCCACTTCTTACCTATATAAGAACTGTCGAATGGCGGAGCCTGCAGTCGGCAGTTAGCCTTCGTTGCATGCAGAGCTTTTTTTTTCGGGTCTGACAGTTGCATTGGGCATCATGACTGACGGTGGATCTACATCAGGGGACGTTGTTTTTTTTATTTTTAGTAAAGAAATTGTCACAAACTGTGTCTGTGTTTTTATTTCCTTTGACACTTTATTTTGGTGAATGGGTATGGGTACAGTGTACCCAATACTCATTCACATGGGGGGCAGGATCTGGGGGCTTCCAGATTCTGATAAGCCCCCTGCCCCCCACAACCACAGCCCAGGACTGTGGGGAAGAGGCCCCTGTCCCCATCAATATGGCACCTCCCATATTGAGAGCATGTGGCCTAGTATGGTTCAAGGGAGCGCTCATTCATCCTCCCCTTTCCTAGCCTGTCAGGGTGCATGCTTAGATAAGGGTATGGATTTTGGATTGTATGGTATGGATTTTTGAGGGAACCCCACGTCATTTTTTAAAAAACGTTGGCATTGGTATGGATTGGGGGGACCCCCACGCCGTTTAATTAACACTTTTCTATTGCCGGTAATGTATTTTTTCAGCTGTCAGCGGGGAAGCCCTTTGAAAGCTGATGACTCATCCATTGTTAAGGACACTGTGGCCAGCTATTTACTGTGCAAAGCTTTGCCCAATTAGAGCTTAGATTGCACTGTGCAGCGCATAGTGCATTGTGGGGTGCTGTGCATTGTGATCCCACCGAGCGCCTCGCATATTCGGGTGTTCACCAAACTGTTCGCCCAACACTAGTAAAAAAAAAAAATCATTGTTTAAAAAATGTAATACAATGTTTATTGTTACATCACATTAAAATTGTATGCTGCCCCCTCATGGATGAAGGTTGGACTTGTATTCTTCCACCCTTACTGCAAATTCCCTTTTGGTTACACCTAGCCTCATTTGATGGATTCTTGGGTGGACATCGGGGGTATGGAACTGGGACTCCTTCCTGTGGGCGTGCCTCTTGGATGGCATGCTTTGGGAGATGTCTGGATGCTTGGCATGCATGGCCATAGCTTAGACTAAACACAGGCACAGGATCTAGCTGTTTTTTTTTCTTCCTGAACCCATTTTGGCCCAGAAATAGAAGAGAAAAGATCACAGTGAGTAAAAGCACCACATACCCACACACATACACACCTTATATAGGCACATTTAACCCCTTGATTACCCTCAGTTAACCCTTTTATCACCATTGTTACCAATCACTGTGTAAGCGACATTTGCAATGTCAGATAGCATCAGGGTCAATTAGTGTCCCTCCCAGTCAGGGTCAGGTAGTTTTACATTGCCTGCTCACTATAGCACTCATGCTATAGTTTGCTGATCACCGCCATTACTAGTATAGTGTTTGTACGGTTCAACATATTGGTCATGAACAGAATTATACCCCCTAGTATAATGTCCCCAAAAATGCAGTGTTAGCAGTAGGGATGAGCTTCGCGTTCGAGTCGAACCCATGTCCGACTCGAACATCGGCTGTTCAATCGTTCGCCGAATTGCGAACGTTATGGGCAGTTCGCGCCATATTCGTGTGGTGTGTCATGGCCCATAATTCACTGCGGCATCACAGTGCATTGCTGGCTGATGATTGGCCAAGCATGCACTATGACCCGCATGCTTGGCCAATCACAGAGCCGTCAGTAGAGAGAGCTGTAATTGGCCAAAGCCAGGGTGGCTTTGGCCAATTATGGCTCAGGGGGTTTAGAACACACCCCACACTATATAAGGCCGCCTGCACGGTGGCCCAGTGTAGTGTGTTCCAGCATGCTTAGATAGACAGAGAGACAGTTTCATTTCATTTGAGTTAGCTAGATTAGGCAGGACAGTCAGTGAGTTAGCTGCACTTACAGTGTATTGTGTATATATATGCATCCAGTGTTCAGCTAAAGCTACAGGTTAGTGTAGTGCGTCCTCCTCACAGTGTTCAGCTAAAACTACAACTTAGTGTAGTGCGACCTCTGCACAGTGTTCAGCTAAAGGTACAAGTTAGTGTAGTGCGTCCTCCTCACAGTGTTCAGCTAAAACTACAAGTTAGTGTAGTGCAACCTCTGCACAGTGTTCAGCTAAAGCTACAAGTTAGTGTAGTGCGTCCTCCTCACAGTGTTCAGCTAAAGCTACAAGTTAGTTTAGTGTGACCTCTGCACAGTGTTCAGCTAAAGCTACAAGTTAGTGTAGTGCGTCCTCCTCACAGTTAGTGTAGTGCAACCTCTCCACAGTGTTCAGCTAAAACTACAACTTAGTGTAGTGCGACCTCTGCACAGTGTTCAGCTAAAGGTACAATTTAGTGTAGTGCGTCCTCCTCACAGTGTTCAGCTAAAACTACAAGTTAGTGTAGTGCAACCTCTGCACAGTGTTCAGCTAAAGCTACAAGTTAGTGGGGTGCATCCTCTGAACAGTGTTCAGCTAAAGCTACAAGTTAGTTTAGTGTGACCTCTGCACAATGTTCAGCTAAAGCTACAAGTTAGCGTAGTGCGTCCTCCTCACAGTGTTCAGCTAAAGCTACAAGTTGGTGTAGCGCGTCCTCCTCACAGTGTTCAGCTAAAACTACAAGTTAGTGTAGTGTGACCTCTGCACAGTGTTCAGCTAAAGCTACAAGTTAGTGTAGTGCGTCCTCTGAACAGTGTTCAGCTAAAACTACAAGTTAGTGTAGTGCGACCTCTGCACGGTGTTCAGCAAAAGCTACAAGTTGGTGTAGTGTGTCCTCCTCATAGTGTTCAGCTGAAACTACAAGTTAGTGTAGTGCGACTTCTGAACAGTGTTCAGCTAAAACTACAAGTTAGTGTAGTGCGACCTCTGCACAGTGTTCAGCTAAAGCTATAAGTTAGTGTAGTGCGCCCTCTGAACAGTGTTCAGCTAAAACTACAAGTTAGTGTAGTGCATCCTCCTCACAGTGTTCAGCTAAAACTACAAGTTAGTGTAGTGCGAGCTCTGCACAGTGTTCAGCTAAAGCTACCTGTCGAAGGTTGGTGGTGTTTTCCTGATCCTATCACTACCGCAGGCAGCTAAATAAGCTACAAGTTAGTTTTTTGCGAGCTCTGCACAGTGTTCACCTAAAACTACCTGACGAAGGTTGGTGGTGTTTTCCTGATCCTATTATTACCGCAGGCAGCTAAATAAGCTATAAATTAGTTTTTTGGGAGCTCTGCACAGTGTTCACCTGAAGCTACCTGTAGAAGGTTGGTGGTGTTTTCCTGATCCTATCACTACTGCAGGCAGCTAAATAAGCTACAAGTTAGTTTTTTGCGAGCTCTGCACAGTGTTCACCTAAAGCTACCTGTCGAAGGTTGGTGGTGTTTTCCTGATCCTATCACTACCGCAGGCAGCTAAATAAGCTACAAGTTAGTTTTTTGCGAGCTCTGCACAGTGTTCACCTAAAGCTACTTGTCGAAGGTTGGTGGTGTTTTCCTGATCCTATCACTACCGCAGGCAGCTAAATAAGCTACAAGTTCGTTTTTTGCAAGCTCTGCACAGTGTTCAGCTAAAGCTACCTGTAGAAGGTTGATGGTGTTCTCATACTACAGGCAGGCAGTTGATTTTGCTAGCTGCAGTATCAATATATATATATATATATATATATATATATATATATATATATATATATATATCCCAGCTTAGTGCAGCTACAGGCCATTAGTATGTCTGGAAGGCCAACAAGGAGAGGCAGACAGTCACAAGCCAATAAAAGAGGGCAAGCAGGCTCTGTGTCTAGAGACAACAGTGCTGGTCGTGGAGACGGTGCATCCTCATCAGCACATGGCCGTGGGACACGCTTGGCCTTTTTTTCGGCAGCTGGCCGTGTTGAGCCGCAACATGCGGAAGACTTGGTCGAGTGGATGACCAAGCCATCCTCATCCTCCTCATCCTCTCTCACCCATGCTCAGGGTACTTTGTCTGGCAAAGCAGCTGCCCACGCGGCCTCTTCCCTCGGCTCAATGGCATCAGTGACTCCTTCCCTAGCCCCACCATGTTCTCCTGAGGACTCCCTCGAACTGTTTGACCACAGTGTTGGGTACATGCTCCAGAAGGAGGCCCAGCGTTTAAAAGGCTCTGATGATGATACTGAGCTAGATGAAGGCAGTAACGTGAGCAAGGACAGAGGGGGTGCCCAAGAAGGACAGCAATCTGGCAGTCATGCTCCCCCTGCTGCAGCATACTGCCAGGTTTGCTCCAGTGATGAGGAGGGAGGGGATGATGAGGTCACTGACTAAACGTGGTTGCCTGATAGGAGAGAGGAGGAGGAGGAGGCACATCACCAATGAGGCAGGATGCCCTCCAGGGGCCAGCCTAAGGGCAGCACACTGACTGCATCACACCCCAAAGCTCCACATGTGCAGGGCGCTGTTGTCTCTGTGCGTTATTCCAAAAGTTCTTTGGTGTGGGCCTTTTTTGAGACGAGTGCATCAGATCGCACCGCTGCTATTTGCAACATATGTCTCAAGCGTATCTCGTGTGGCCAAAACATCTCCCGCATGGGCACCACATGCTTGACCAGACAGATGTTGACCTGCCATGCAGTTTGTTGGCAAGCGTATCTAAAAGACCCACACCAAAGAACAAAGACGACCTCTCCTTGCTCCTCATCAGCTGAGATCTCCAACCCCACTATGCCTTCAGTCCTCTCTGAGACCTGCACTGAGAGGAATGAAGGTGTAGAATTAGGTGTGTCACAACCAAGTACTTGTGGGCAATCTGCTTTCGGTACACCAACGTCAGATTGTACCAGGCAAATTTCCCTGCCCCAGCTGCTGCACCACTGAAAGAAGTTCGCTCCCAGCCATCCACATGCCCAGCGGTTGAATGCTAGCTTGGCAAAATTGCTAGCACTTCAACTGCTGCCTTTATAGTTGGTAGACTCTGCCCCCTTCCATGAGTTTGAGGAATGTGCAGTTCCTCAGTGGCAGGTACCCAAACGCCACTTTTTCTCACGGAAGTGATTCTGGCTTTCTACCGCCATGTGGAAGGCAATGTCTTGGCCTCGCTGGACAGGGCGGTCAGCAGTAAGGTGCATATTACCGCTGACTCATGGTCCAGCAGGCATGGACAGGAACGTTACCTAAGTTTCACCGCGCATTGAGTGACTCTGCTGGCAGCTGGGAAGGATGCAGGACAAGGTGCAGTAGTGTTGGAGGTTGTTCCGCCACCATGCCTCCAAAATGCCAATACTAATGATTGTGAAACACCTCTCTCCTCCACCCCTCCTCTTCTTCTTCCTCCATGGCCTCTTCCTGTGCTTTGTCCTCGGAACCAGCGGTGCTCTGTAGCCGTTCAAGGGGCTACGCAAGTATGCAGGCCAAAAGATGCCATGTGGTGCTTGAGCTGGTGTGCTTGGGGGACAGGAGCCACACTGGGGCAGAGGTTCTGTCAGCTCTGCAGGGGCAGGTTCAGAGATGGTTGATGCCACGCCAACTTAAGGCAGGAATGGTGGTTTGCGACAATGGCACCAACCTCCTCTCTGCCCTCCGACAGGGACAAATGACCCATGTGCCCTGTTTGGCTCACGTCCTTAACTTGGTGGTGCAGCGGTTCTTGGGCAGGTACCTTACAGGATGTCCTGAGGCAGGCCAGGAAAGTCTGTGTGCATTTCCGCTGGTCATATAATGCCAGTGCTCGGCTGGCAGACCTCCAAAAGGAGTTTAACCTGCCCAAGAACCGCCTAATCTGTGACATGCCCACCAGGTGGAACTCAATGTTGGCCATGCTGCAGCAGCTGCACACGCAGCTATGAGTACCTGTGCGACTATGGCACCAGGACAGGGTCAGGGAAGCTTGTTTTTTTCCCCATGCCAGTGGGCCATGATCAGGGATGCATGCACTGTCCTGTCACCATTTGAGGAGGCCATGAGGATGGTGAGCAGTGACAGTGCATGCATCAGTGACACTGTCCCCCTTGTCCACCTGTTGGAGCACACGCTGCATGGAATAATGGACAGGGCACTTGAGGAATAACAGAGGCAGGAAAAGGAAGACTTCCTTAGCTCTCAAGGCCCCTTTATCCAGACAGTGTTCCTGCGTGCCTGCCAATCACACAGGAAGAGGACAAGGAGGAGGAGGAGGAGGAGGAGGATTGTGTCAGTATGGAGGTGGAGCCTGGCACTCAGCATCAGCAGCAGTCTTTAAGGGATCAGTCCCAAGAAACACATGGACTTGTACGTGGCTGGGAGGAGGTGGCTGCGGACCATGTCATCCTTAGTGACCCAGAGGACTCTGGACCGAATGCCTCAGCAAACCTACGATGCATGGCCTCCCTGATCTTGCAAAGTCTGTGTAAGGATCCTCGTATTCGTGGTATCAAGGAGAAGGACCAATACTGGCTGGCAACCCTCCTTGATCCATGTTACAAGGGTAAAGTTGCGGACCTTATCTTGCCATCGCAGAGGGAGCAGAGGATAAAACATCTTCGGGAGGCCTTGCAGAAAGGTCTGTGCAACGCATTCCCAGAGACTGCGAGGTTACAAACTCCTGTTTCTGGACGTGTTGCTGAGGCTTCGGTCTGTCAAAGAAGGAGCGGTGGAGAAGGTGGCCGTCTGACTGATGCGTTCAGACAATTTTTTGGTCCGCAGCCCCAAGGTATGATCGGTTCTAGCAACCATCGCCAGCGTCTGTTTTACATGGTGCAGGAATACCTAGAGGCAAGATCTGACTTGGACACCTTTCCCACCGAAAATCCTCTGGGTTACTGGGTCTTGAGGATGGATCACTGGCCAGAGCTTGCACAGTATGCAGTTGAGCTACTGGCTTGTCCTGCATCCAGCATTCTTTTGGAACGCACATTCAGTGCTGCTGGAGGCTTTGTAACCGATCACAGGGTGCGTCTGTCCACCGACTCGGTCGATCGACTGGCCTTCATAAAAATGAATCAGTCTTGGATCACCACCAGCTACCAAGCACCTGATGCTGATGTAACCGAATAATTTTTTTTGAAATCTCAGATCCCTTCAAAGACTGCCTATGCTGATGCTGAGTGACTATCCTGAGTAATTATCCTCTTCCTCCTCAATGATCACGCTGATAGCTTGTAAGAACATTTTTGGCTCTGGGCGCCACCACCAGTGCCTAAGGCCCAATTTTTCAGCCCCTGTTTAACAGGGGCATGTAATTACAATTTTTTATGCAACACTTTGCAGCAGGGCTTGTTTCTGCGTTCCAACTAGAGTATCTGTGAGGGGTTGCAGTGTTGTGGCACCAGCACCAGTGCCTAAGGCCCAATTTTTCAGCCCCTGTTTAACAGGGGCGTGTAATTACAATTTTTGATGCAATACTTTGCAGCAGGGCTCGTTTCTGCATTCCAACTAGAGTATCTGTGAGTGGTTGCAGTGTTGTGGCACCAACAGCAGTGCCTAAGGCCCAATTTTTCAGCCCCTGTTTAACAGGGGCGTGTAATTACAATTTTTGATGCAATACTTTGCAGCAGGGCTCGTTTCTGCGTTCCAACTAGAGTATCTGTGAGGGGTTGCAGTGTTATGGCACCAGCACCAGTGCCTAAGGCCCAATTTTTCAGCCCCTGTTCAACAGGGGCATGTAATTACAATTCTTGATCTAATATTTCACAGCAGGGCCCGTTTCTGCGCCCGCCAAGAGCGAGTGAGGACTTACAGTGTTGTGGCACTAGCACCACCACCACTAAAGGCCCAATTTTTCTGCCCCTGTTCAACAGGGGCATGTAATTACAATTCTTGATCTAATATTTCACAGCAGGGTCCTGTGAGGGCTTACAGTGTTGTGGCCACAACAACACCTAAGACCCAAATTTCTGCTGAGTATATAGGGCAGGCCCCTACTTTCAAATATCCAACTTACAAATGACTCCAACTTGCAAACGGAAGGAGACAACAGGAAGTGAGATGAAAATTACCCCTAGGAAGGGAAATTCTCTCCTGTAAGAGTTAATATGGGAAAAACATTTCTCCTTTCCACTGATGCTTTATTACCAATCCTTGTTTCACAAAAAAACCCAAATTTTCAAAAACATTTGTCATTGGGACAAAAAGTGAGGTGAAATCTTCTGAAGAGGAGCACAGACAGCAAAACAAATGTCACAGGGGTGATAACGCTTCCCTATGTTTTCCAAAAAGCTTAAAATAGATTTTTTGGCTGGAGCTAAACATGTTAAAAATGTACCAGTTCAAAATTACAAACAGATTCTACTTAACAACAAACCTACAGTCCCTGTCTTGTTTGCACCGCCTGTATGCGGCTGTTCAGAGTATATAGGGCCTGGTGGCCCCACGCCTTTCCTTTTTTTAATTTAGGTGCGGGGTTCCCCTTTATATCCATACAAGACCCAAAGGGCCTGGTAATGGACTGGGGGGTACCCATGCTGTTTGTCTCACTGATTTTCATCCATATTGCCAGGACCCGACATTACATTAAAGCCGCAAGCAGTTTTAAATGACTTTTTTCCTTTAAAAATGACATTTTGTGCAGAGACTGTTCTAAGCACGGGAAACATGTGCCACTTTACAGGCATACTATAGACACCCCCAGGTACGATATTTAAAGGAATATTTCACTTTTTTTTTTTTTTTTTTAACTTTAAGCATCATTAAAATCACTGCTCCTGAAAAAATGGCCATTTTTAAAAGGTTTTTTTGCATTGATACATGTCCCCTGGGGCAGGACCCGGGTCCCCAAACCCTTTTTAGGACAATACC
This sequence comes from Aquarana catesbeiana, assembly GCF_042186555.1. Classification (NCBI taxonomy): domain Eukaryota; kingdom Metazoa; phylum Chordata; class Amphibia; order Anura; family Ranidae; genus Aquarana; species Aquarana catesbeiana. The sequence goes on along the minus strand of NC_133325.1, from coordinate 215,108,960 downwards.
ATGCAAATTATCCTTTAAAATGAGCACTTTTGATTTCGAACGTTCGAGTCCCATAGACACCAATGGGGTTCTAATGTTCGTGCAAATTTTCGGTCCGTTCGCAGGTTCTGGTACGAACCGAACCGGGGGGGTGTTCGGCTCATCCCTAGTTAGCAGGATCAGCCCTGTTCTCTGCCAGCACTTGCGTTCAGCCCCCCAAACAAGAATTGCAGTGTCAGTGTGATTTCTGATCCCTGTCACCTGTATTACAATGCACACAAAATTGCAGTGTTAGCAGAATCAAGCCTGATCTCTGATAGCACTAGCAGGTTAGTTTTATTTGTAGTGGTTCAAGCAATCCCTGGCAGCCAGTTGCTCTTTTGCCTTGAATCGCACTATGTACCTGTAAATTTAGTGGCCAAAATTTCCAAAGAAGCGTACTCTAGTGAAGAGGCCTACAGGATTTTGAGCATGTTAGATGAGACTGAAGGGAAAGCCTCTGTGACAGAATCTGCTTCAAAATACAAACCTGTAGAGACCCTGACAGGTAGCTTGGATAATGAATAAGAGGTCCCTTGTAAGATCAGGTGTACCCAACCCCAGGTAGCTGAAGTGCTATGAACGCATGGTTTGTCTCATATGCAGCAGGGTCCAAGTACTAGTGCCACACTACCTTTTGGTGAACTGGCAGGCACCAGCGGCTTAGTACACCCTGTGGCATTTTATACACCAGCACTGCAGTATTGCACGACAAAGTGTCGAGTCCCAGAAGTGCAGTCCAAGCTGGTGCAGTGGCTAGCACTAGTAGCATCCTGCAGCCACCAAGAATTTGAGCCCCTGTTCACACCTATGCAAATTAGATGTGGCTTACACTGCATCCAATTCGCATGACATTTTAAAATACATTAATTTGAATGCATCTGGTTCACATATGCGCATTGCACAAAAAATGTGTGCGTTTTCTGGGCATTGTGGTGCGAATTACAAGCCCATTATTTTCGCACATGCATTCCGTTCTGAACACAAATTCACTCCTTCTCCTCACTACACCTCCCCCCCTCTCCCCCCTCTCCCTGCTCACTGATCCGCAGCTAAAACACACAGGAACCTCTAAACTACTGATTTTTATCTTCGCAGTGAAACTTGAGCTTCAGTTCACATCGCACATTTGTGAACCCGGGCTGAAACACAGGCCATACAGCCCATATTGTCCTTCTGGATGTGCTTGCAAATCATAATTGGCAGCCCACAGATTCAGCAGCACCCATGTTTCCCCCATTCACTGCTCAACCCAGAATTCAGGTGGAAACAGCAAATTTAACAACTTCCTTTGATAAATAATTTAAGAAAAATTAAAGCACCCTTATCCCCCCGTGTTTACACGTAAAGGTGAAAGCATGCCTCAAGCCCGTGTCGGTACAGTATGTAAACAGCGATTGCACCTTGCATGTGAAGTATCACCATGAACGTCAGATTGAGGGCAGTAATTCTTGCAATAGACCTTCTGTGTAAATCAAAAGTAGTAACCTATAAAGGTTACGCCTATGCATATTAAAAATGTATATGAATTTTAAAGTGTGTCATGTTTGGTATCTATTTACTCAGTGCAACATCATCTTTTATATGTTACCAAGCAATTGGACAATATATTTTGTTTATTGCATTAAAAATTCAAAAAAGTGTATTTTTTCCAAAAAATTTGTGTTTGAAAAACCGCTGTGCAAATATTGTGTGTCATAAAATATTAAAACATCCACCATTTTATTCTCTAGTACCTCTGCTTTTAAAAAATATATAATGTTTGGGGGTACAAAAAATTCTCTAGCAAAAATTACAGATTTTTACATGTAAAAAAAAATGAAAAAGCTTGGTCTTGAAGTGGTTAGAAGAATGGGTAGGGTGTGGCAGAAGCTTCCAATGTCGAGCATAAAATATCAGGACAGTTCAAGCACTGCCCAAATTAGCACTTTTTAGAGAGCATACACCTCAAGGTATTTGCTGAGAGGCATGTTGAGTCCATGAAAATGGAAAATTGTATACTCACCTTTCCGTAATTTTCCTTTCCTGACGCATCTTCATGGCAGCACACACTGGGTTGTGACTCTGCCTCCACAACCTGACAGGATTGGTCTAGCTATAAAAGTTGAAGAGAGATGACCCCCACCATTCTCTGTATATATCATCTAAGAACAGGGTGGGAACCTGTGTGCTGTCATGAAGATGCGTCAGGAAAGGAAAATTACGGAAAGGTGAGTATACAATTTTCTGTTTTCCTGACGCCTTCATGGCAGCACAAACTGGGAAATAACTCGCCAGTCGGGAGGGTGCAAAAATTAAGGTTCCATTATTCTAAAGAGCTGTGGAATTGGCTTTAATAATGGATCTGCCAAAGTCTGCTGTTGTTAGTTAGTTAGAGCAGAGTAAATTTTGTAGTGAGAAGTAAATGTATGTCTAGATGACCAGGTCGCTACTTTACACATTGTTTCTGGTGAAACCCTGCAGTATGCTGCCCATGAAATTGCCACTGCTCTGGTTGAGTGTGCCCTGATGCCTTCCAGGATAATTAGTTGCTGAGTAGAGTATGCCTTTTTCATGGTGTTAACCAGCCAGGATGCGATCGTTTGAGAAGTTGCTGGATGACCCTTCCTAGGCCCATGTGGAATTATGAGAAGAGTATCCGACTTTCTGAAGGAAGCTGTAGTTTCCAGATAGTTGGTAATGACAATTTTTACATCCAATGCATGAGGATCGCCCTGGTCATTAGTAAAGGATGGAAGGGTGATATCCTGTTTATAATGAAAAGAGGATGATACCTTGGGAGTGAAATGCTCCGAGGGCCTCAATACTACTCTATCAGGATAGAGGACTAGGTATGGTTCTGTTATCAGTAGTAGGGATGAGCTTCGAGTTTGAGTCGAACTCATGTTCGACTCGAACATTGGCTGTTCGCAAGTTCACCGAACAGCGAACAATTTGGGGTGTTCGCGGCAAATTCGAATGCCGCGGAACACCCTTTAAAAGTCTATGGGAGAAATCAAAAGTGCTAATTTTAAAGGCTAATATGCAAGTTATTGTCATAAAAAGTGTTTGGGGACCTGGGTCCTGCCCCAGGGGACATGGATCAATGCAAAAAAAAGTTTTAAAAACGGCCGTTTTTTCAGGAGCAGTGGTTTTAATAATACTTAAAGTCAATCAATAAAAGTGTAATATCCCTTTAAATTTCGTACCTGGGGGGTGTCTATAGTGTGCCTGTAAAGGGGCGCATGTTTCCTGTGTTTAGAACAGTCTGACAGCAAAATGACATTTTGAAGGAAAAAACTCATTTAAAACTACCCGCGGCTATTGCATTGCCAACAATACACATAGAAGTTCATTGATAAAAACGGCATGGGAATTCCCCAAAGGGGAACCCCGAACCAAAATTAAAAAAAAAAAATGACGTGGGGGTCCCCCTAAATTCCATACCAGGCCCTTCAGGTCTGGTATGGATATTAAGGGGAACCCCGGCCAAAATTAAAAAAAAAAAATGACGTGGGGTTCCCCCTAAATTCCATACCAGACCCTTCAGGTCTGGTATGGATTTTAAGGGGAACCCCGTGCCAAAAAAAAAAAAAAACGGCGTGGGGTCCCCCCAAAAATCCATACCAGACCCTTATCCGAGCACGCAACCTGGCAGGCCGCAGGAAAAGAGGGGGGGACAAGAGTGCGGCCCCCCTCCCTCCTGAACCGTACCAGGCCACATGCCCTCAACATTGGGAGGGTGCTTTGGGGTAGCCCCCCAAAACACCTTGTCCCCATGTTGATGAGGACAAGGGCCTCATCCCCACAACCCTGGCCGGTGGTTGTGGGGGTCTGCGGGCGGGGGGCTTATCGGAATCTGGAAGCCCCCTTTAACAAGGTGACCCCCAGATCCCGGCCCCCCCCCTGTGTGAAATGGTAAGGGGGTACATAAGTACCCCTACCATTTCACGAAAAAAGTGTCAAAAATGTTAAAAATGACAAGAGACAGTTTTTGACAATTCCTTTATTTAAATGCTTCTTCTTTCTTCTATCTTGCTTCATCTTCTGGTTCTTCTGGCTCTTCTGGTTCTTCTGGTTCTTCCTCCGGCGTTCTCGTCCAGCATCTCCTCCGTGGCGTCTTCTGTCTTCTTCTCCTCGGGCCGCTCCGCACCCATGGCATGGGGGGGAGGCTCCCGCTCTTCTCTTCTTCTCTTCTTCTTTTCTTCTTTTCTTCTTTTCTTCTCTTCTTCTTCATTTTCTTCTCCGGGCCGCTCCGCAATCCATGCTGGCATGGAGGGAGGCTCCCGCTGTGTGACGGCGCTCCTCGTCTGACAGTTCTTAAATAACGGGGGGGCGGGGCCACCCGGTGACCCCGCCCCCCTCTGACGCACGGTGACTTGACGGGACTTCCCTGTGGCATTCCCCGTGACGTCACAGGGAAGTCCCGTCAAGTCACCGTGCGTCAGAGGGGGGCGGGGTCACCGGGTGGCCCCACCCCCCGTTATTTAAGAACTGTCAGACGAGGAGCGCCGTCACACAGCGGGAGCCTCCCTCCATGCCAGCATGGATTGCGGAGCGGCCCGGAGAAGAAAATGAAGAAGAAGAGAAGAAGAGAAGAAGAGAAGAAAAGAAGAAAAGAAGAAAAGAAGAAGAGAAGAGCGGGAGCCTCCCCCCATGCCATGGGTGCGGAGCGGCCCGAGGAGAAGAAGACAGAAGACGCCGCGGAGGAGATGCTGGACGAGAACGCCGGAGGAAGAACCAGAAGAACCAGAAGAGCCAGAAGAACCCGAAGATGAAGGAAGATAGAAGAAAGAAGAAGCATTTAAATAAAGGAATTGTCAAAAACTGTCTCTTGTCATTTTTAACATTTTTGACACTTTTTTCGTGAAATGGTAGGGGTACTTATGTACCCCCTTACCATTTCACACAGGGGGGGGCCGGGATCTGGGGGTCACCTTGTTAAAGGGGGCTTCCAGATTCCAATAAGCCCCCCACCCGCAGACCCCCACAACCACCGGCCAGGGTTGTGGGGATGAGGCCTTTGTCCTCATCAACATGGGGACAAGGTGTTTTGGGGGGCTACCCCAAAGCACCCTCCCAATGTTGAGGGCATGTGGCCTGGTACGGTTCAGGAGGGAGGGGGGGCCGCACTCTCGTCCCCCCCTCTTTTCCTGCGGCCTGCCAGGTTGCGTGCTCGGATAAGGGTCTGGTATGGATTTTTGGGGGGACCCCACGCCGTTTTTTTTTTTTTTTTTGGCGCGGGGTTCCCCTTAAAATCCATACCAGACCTGAAGGGTCTGGTATGGAATTTAGGGGGAACCCCACGTCATTTTTTTTTTTTAATTTTGGCCGGGGTTCCCCTTAATATCCATACCAGACCTGAAGGGCCTGGTATGGAATTTAGGGGGACCCCCACGTCATTTTTTTTTTTTAATTTTGGTTCGGGGTTCCCCTTTGGGGAATTCCCATGCCGTTTTTATCAATGAACTTCTATGTGTATTGTCGGCAATGCAATAGCCGCGGGTAGTTTTAAATGAGTTTTTTCCTTCAAAATGTCATTTTGCTGTCAGACTGTTCTAAACACAGGAAACATGCGCCCCTTTACAGGCACACTATAGACACCCCCCAGGTACGAAATTTAAAGGGATATTACACTTTTATTGATTGACTTTAAGCATTATTAAAATCACTGCTCCTGAAAAAACGGCCGTTTTTAAAACTTTTTTTTGCATTGATCCATGTCCCCTGGGGCAGGACCCAGGTCCCCAAACACTTTTTATGACAATAACTTGCATATAAGCCTTGAAAATTAGCACTTTTGATTATTCATGTTCGTGTCCCATAGACTTTAACGGTGTTCGCATGTTCGAACGAACTTTTTTCCTGTTCGCATGTTCTGGTGCGAACCGCACAGGGGGGTGTTCGGCTCATCCCTAATCAGTAGTACTTTAAGTTCTGAAACTCTTCTTGCAGATGTAATGGCGATAAGGAAGTTTAACTTCAAAGTCAGGTTCCAAAGTGAAATTGACTCAACCGGAAAAAAAGGAGGTTTTGATAATGCGTCAAGTACTGTAGAGAGATCCCATGCTGGAAATGTGGGTTTTTTTTGGAGCTCTGATTTTTTAGGCAAGCCTTCGTGAACTGGATCACCAGAGGGTGTAGGACCCATCTAATGCCTGTTTTAGCCGATAGGGCAGAAACCTGGACTTTAAGGGTACTTGAGCTCAATCCTTTATTAATACCCAACTGAAGGAATTCCAGAACTTGCGGTGGCTCTGGTGATACTGGGTTCCAATTTTTTTGTTGGGCCAGTGAACAAAACCTATTCCAGACTTGTGAGTATGTTTTGTTGGTGGTGCTTTTTCTTGCCTGTAAAAGAGTTGAAATTACCTCCTGCAAGCATCCTTGCTCTAGCAGCCGAGTCCTTTCAATTTCCATGCTGTCAAGTGTAATTTCTCTAGTGCTGGGTGTAGGAATTGATCCTGGGATAGGAGGTCTGATGTTACTGGGAGAGGCAGCAGTTGTTGCAGGCTGAGCTGTAGTAGGGTTGTGAACCAAGGCCTCCTCGGCCAAAGAGGAATTACTGCTATTACTGTGGCTGATTATCTCTGAAGCCTGGATAGGAACCTCGCGATTAAGGATACTGGTGGAAAAATGTAACCCAGCTTGAAATTCCATGGATGGGTCAGACAATCCATTCCCTCGGCCGACGAGAAAGCCGCTCTTGACAGAAATCTCTGACATTTGGTGTTCGCAGGAGTAGCTGCTAGGTCGATCTCCGGTATTCCCCAAGTTCTTGAAAGGAGGGAAAAGGCCTGTTGGCTCAATGACCACTCGTTGTTTGAGAGAAGTTCCCTGCTCAAATAGTCAGCCAGCATGTTCTGAGCTGCTGGGACATACACCGCTCTCAGGTCTATTAGATGCACTTGTGCCCAATCCATGATAGGGCAAACTTCCTCTATTAATGTGCAACTCCTCATACCCCCTTGCCTCTGAATATATGCTACAGCAACTCTGTTGTCCATTTGAATCACAACATTCTTCCCTGCCAGGTATGGAGTGAAGGCCAGAAGTGCCTGAAAGGCTACTCTGAGTTCTAGTATATTTGATACTATACCATGAGCTTGAAACCTCCACTGCCCTTGGGCTGCTAGATCTTGGTAATGAGCTCCCCATCCCTTCTGGCTGGCGTCTGAAGTGACCACCTCTGGCTGTTTAGGAACTAAAGATTTGTACCTCTTGAGGTTGCTGGACCACGTCCACCACCACATCAATTGTGTCACATACTTGTGTATGTAGATTGTCTGAAGCATTGATACTCCATTCCACTGCCTCAGAAAGGAATTCTGTAAGATTCTCATGTGCCATTGGGACCACTGGATCATGGGCAGGGTTGCAGACATGAAACCCAGGATACTCATACACACTCTGGCTGGTAAGCGTGTAGCTGAGATTAGCCTCTGAATTTTCTGGATCAGGGGCATGATTTTCTCCTGAGGGAGCTGTGCACTGTTCTGGATGGTGTCTAGTTCTGCCCCCAGAAATACCATCTTCTGTGTGGGCTGGAGCTTGCTTTTCTGTTAGTTCACTAGCCAACCGAAAACCTGCAGGGTTGATAGTAAGATCTCTCGGTGTTGTATCAGGACCTGACGACTTTCTGCTAGAAGAAGTATGTCATCCAGATAATGGTGTACTCTTAGACTTTTCTCTCTGAGGTATGCGATGATGGGCAGAAGAATTTTGGTGAAGGTCCTGGGAGCCGACGAGATGCCGAAGGGTAGGCACTGGAACTGGAAGTGATGTTGGTTAATTGAAAAGCGGAGAAATCTTTGAAAGGCAGGATGTATTGGAATGTGAAGATAGGCGTCCGATAAATCTACGGAGAGCATCCAATCTTCTAGATTCACAGCTAATAGTATGGACTGTAGGCTTTCCATTTTGAAGGATTCTAATTTGATGTTTCTGTTTAGTCTCTTTAAGTCCAGCACTGGCCGTAAATCCACCGTTTTCTTTTTTTTACAAGAAAAAGAGGGGAGTAGAATCCTCTGCCTCTTTGACACAGCAGAACCTCCAAAATGGCCTCCTTTTGTTTTAGTTCTGTTATGTACCTCAGAAGGATCCTTCTCTTGCCTGGAGAAGACGGGAGTTTGGTTGGAAGAAAGTGGTTTCTGGGAATCCTGTTCAAGAATCTCCACTTGTGACCGAACTTGATCGTGGAAATGGTCCAAGGGTCCTTGATGTTTTCTGACCATATTTGTCAGAGGATGGGTGGGCGTATCTTCAAAAGGACTTCTGCTGTTTGCTAGAAGGGGTGGCCTTGGTTTTCCGCATCCTCAGGAAGGATGACTGTGTGTTCCTCCAGTTTCTCTTAAACTCTTTATCTGGTCTATAGGTTTTGGCTTCTCTGTACCTTTCGGGAAGGTTACCCTTGTAAACAGGACCTCTTGATCTCTTGGGTCTCCTGTCTCCAGAGGGAATGAGGCCCGATTTTCCCCCCGTCACCTTGGAAATGGCTGCATCCAATTTGGAGCCTAAGAGATTCAAACCATCATAGGGGATCTTGCACAATTTGTTTTTGATGCTGCATCGGCTACCCAGGGTTTTAGCCACAAAGGCTAACATTGCCCGGGCCGAGCACCTGATAACGTCCACGGAGGCTTCTGCGATGAAATCGCCTGCCAATTTAAGTTCCTGTACAGACGTAATTACTTTCTCTAAGTCTGCTCCTTCCTGGAGAGATTTCTCGATATTGACAGCCCAGCCCGAGATGGCTCTATCAACTGCTACTGTAGTGAGTGCTGGTCTACAAGCACCTCCTGCTGTGAAGTAGGCTTTTTTAAGTTCCAGATCAATCTTACGATCTAGAACGTCACAGAAGGAGACAGCGTCCTCGATGGGTAGGGTGACATGCCTTGCCAGACGCATCAGGGAGGCATCCACAATAGGAGCGTTAATTAAGGAGTTGACTTTAGGCTCTTTTAAAGGATACATTTTGGCTAGTCTATTGTTCAGGCTAGGCCTCTTGTCGGATCTTTCCCATTCGTCCTTGATTAAATCATTCAACTCCTCAGTGAAAGGGAAGGTCTCTGGGTCCCTCTTCAGGTTTGGAAAATATTTCCGGGTCTTCTGAGGTGCTTCCCAACCTATGGCCTCCTTGACTGATTTTGCAAAGGGTTCGACCAGAGTGAAGTCAAACCCCGCTGGTACTTCTGGATTCTCGTTTTCTGAAGGGGATTCTGGTCCCATCCCTACCTCGATTGCTGAGCGAGGAGGAGCCATGTAAGTACCTGGGTCTGACCTGGACGGCAGGGGTGTTGCTGATTCCATTATGGATTCTCACACAGATTCCCGAATTAGTTTGGTTACTTCTCTGATGTCTGATTCTGTCTCTTTCATGGCTTCATTGAAGCACGTGCGACATGCTAATTTATCTGGCAATGCGGTGGTGCCACATACCCAGCAGGTATTATCTGCGGGACGGGTGTGCTGGCTTCGCCCGTGACGTGATGAAGGTGATCTTCCATGACGTGATTGGCTACGTCAAGAGTGACTGTGGCGTGAGTGACCATGGCGAGAATGACTACGGCGTGAGTGCCTGTGACGAGATGAGGAGCGTGACTGGCTTCTGCGGGATCTTCTGCTTGAGGTATGGCTTGACCTCTCTTTGCGTCTTGATTTAGACCTGGAAGGACTGTCAGAAGGAGTCTTGTTAGAAGATATGCTCTCTTTTTTCTCTCTCTTCAATACTTACCACTAAATGCGGACAGCCCCTTACCTTATTGGCCTTGGGTGGTCTGCTTGGGCAGTGGTCTCCATGAGCAGTGAGGATGAGGGCAGGCAGGAAACAGAAGTAGTCTGGAAGGAGTTAAGAAGCAGAATATATTTATATATATATATATATATATATATATATATATATATATATATATATATATATATAGTTTCTTTTTTTTGCGATGTCCATCCATCTTGTCAGGTGAGGATAAAAAAGAGAATGGTGGGGGTCATCTCTCTTTAACTTTTATAGCTAGACCAATCATGTCAGGTTGTGGAGGCGGAGTCACAACCCAGTGTGTGCTGCCATGAAGGTGTCAGGAAAGATTTTATTTGTTGCCACAAGTTTTTGGAAAATATATTTTTTTTCACAAAGTTTTACACAAAATCCTCTATGTACTCAACATGTCTCTCAGTAAATAGCTTTGTAAATGAAACATTTAGTGTGGCTCTAAGCTGAAACAGAGATCTCCCCGCCAGTTGCAGTGAAGGGAGCTAGCGTCAGTGTACCATTCAAAGGTGTAAGAGCATTATCAAAGAGTAGAAAGGGAGCCACTCAACCAACCCAGTGCATTGGTGTGTAGATAAATGTGGCCTCAGCCAGCATCGCTCCAGCCAGGTTCCTCTAACATGTTTCACCCCGCTCACCAAGACTTGGTCACAGAGGTATGCATCCTGTTACTATGTTACAAATATGCATCCTGTTACTATGGAAATGTCCATCCCTGACTTTCAAAAATTGGCTCAGAAGGCTTAATAAAATAGTGGAGATGAAGGAATTTTTTTGCATCTTGTCTGACCTGAGTCTATTAGTTAGAGTATAAGCACTCTGCGCATATAAAGTAGTGCTTATGCCTGCATCTCCTTGATCTGCTTTTGGATCTAACTCTCTTTCTGGATCAACCCATAATGAGCAATTTCCTGTACTATTTTACTCCATCCTGGAATCTGGGTTATCTATGACTCCCTGCCCCTTATCCTCACCATGCACAGTTTGACGGGTAAAGTCTTTGAACCTATTTAGAGCAGTTGCCCTCCATACAGGTGAGGTAAAAAGGTAAACCCTTATTAAAATGGCCTGAGGGGAGAGGGGAGGGTGCGGAGATGAGACATTTCAACTCCTTATCCTCCCTTCCCTGCTACCTGTTAGAATTTATATGAAGAAAAAAATGTATGTTTTCATATTTACATATCATAGTTCTCTCAGGCCATTTTTGCGATACGGCACTGCATTGCTTTAACTGACAATTGCGTGCAATGCTGTACCCAATTAAAATTTATGTCCTTTTTTTCCCACAAATAGAGCTTTCTTTTGGTGGTATTTGATCACCTCTGCAAATTTTATTTTTTGCACTATAAACAAAAGAAGAGCGACAATTTTGAAAAAAACACAATGGGGGTCATTTACTATGGAGCTGTGGTGCTAATTATCGCTAATTGTCGGTAATTAGCGCTAATTTGCGCTAATACGGTATTCACTATAGCGCTGGTGAGAGAATACTCCCAAAATCAAATTTACTATAGTTCCCTGAAACCAAATAGCGCCCAAACCCTTACTCTGCTAAAACCTGGAGTAGTGCACATGGAAATAATGTTTAGAGCATGATATAATTGCCTAAATAGTACTGAAATATGCGGTATATTATTTAAAGATAATCTGCTTTTAAACTGTGTGAAAAAGTGATTTTTACACTGAAATATCTTTAAAAGTCTGAGAAGTGAAAAATTCCCTGTTTTGGACAACTAGGTGCCAACACAACTGAGCATGCTCAGACCTGAAAATAACTCTAATTTTAACTCAAGTGTCTTTTTTTACCCGGCGCTATAGTAAATACCAAAATGAGAGCTAATTAGAGAGCATTTTTTTGAAGTGAAAATCTGCTCTATTCTAGTCCAAATCAAATACTGTATTAGCCATTGATTCTAATGGAACAATTCTAACTTTCACAAAAAAAAACCTTTTAATGTTGAGATGAAATGTATCTTTCTCTGAAATAAATTTTCCTTTGCAACATTGTTGCTTCTACTTAAAATATTTTGTTTTTAAGAATGCTAGAATGTGGAATGTTTTGATGTTTTGGTAAAATATATTTTTCTCTGTCACTTTCACTTGTTACTCTCCATCTCACAACCATCTTTACCCAAACTCACACAGGTGTCTTTATAATCCACAAACAATACCATTGCTGATGAAAATTTAAAATGAATCACAATTTTTTGTGCTTTTTACTATTTCCAAATATTCATAATTTGAGCCCAAAAAATGTGATATGTGTACCAACATCAGAAAGCAAAATGTAATATTCTACTCTCACCCACAAAAAAAAACACCAAATATCACAGAATAAATCAAAAAGAATAACTCTTGAGTAATGTAATTTCATCACCTGTATGTCCAAAGAAATGCAGTATTTATATGTGTATTTATGTGTAGTTATGTGTAGGAGGTTCTCACATGTGGCAGCTCTGTGGCTTAGAGGTTAGAACTTCTGCTTAGTATCCCTGAGGGTCTGGGTTCAAATCCCAAACATGTTGCTTCATGTAGAGAAGTTGTCTCATCTGCCAGGTCCTATAACTATGTCTAAATGTAGTATTTATGTGTAGTAGGGTTCCACCACCATTGTAAGTCTTTTCCAGATACACTATTTAGCCAAAAGTATTGGGACGCCTGCCTTTACACACACATGAACTTTAATGGCAGCCCAGTCTTAGTCCATAGGGTTAAAATTTGATTTGGCCCACCCTTTGCAGCTAGAACAGCTTCTGGGTAGGCTGTCCACAAGGTTTAGTGTGTCTATGGGAATGTTTGATCATTCTTCCAGAAGTGCATTTGTGAGTCAAGGCTGTTTTCTCCTTTGAACCCGGGTTGGACCTATGGGTGTATGGATAGAACTCTCTGATCGATCGGGTAATCAAGACACACACATGTGATGGTGAATCAAAATTACAATGGTTTACTGGGTTTGCATATATCTTATACACTTACAGAGAGAGAGAAAAACCTCCCTCTTATTATCAGCCAATGAGATTGAAGCATAGACTTTATAAAAAAAATAAGCATAAAATGTCATAAATTGCATATTCTGCCTAAAGATATCCCTCAGGCTATATCTAAATATAAGTTTATATATATATGTGACCATGGATGCTAGGCAATCTGCCAATGTTCCAGACACCCAACTTCTAACATATTATAACTTTGTTATTCATTGTCTATATTAAAATGTCAGGCTAACCACACATACATCCTGTTCAAGTACATAGCTCGCAAATAATCTTTGCACTTCTAATTTTCTGAATAAGAAAGCAAAATACATTTCTTTTTGTATAACATATCTTAAAGCAGTACTCTAGCATCCTTACAATCCCTCCTTTGATCATAACAGACGAAAAGCCTGTATTGATCACCAATATTATTCATTTTACCATCTCTGTTTTGTGTAAAGCATAGAAACAAAAGAACATATTATACATGTCATTGAAAAAGCTTATTGGCAGATTGATAAGTTTCTTTTAGGGGGGAAAGGGGGAAAAAGAATCTGGCAAGTCACTTCACCCATTTGGGGAACAGGGGGAGAACCAGAGTCTGTAGGGGGGTTTCTGTTATTGAGAATTAGAGTTCCATTGTTTCATCTGTGGACATGTATATTTTTCAGTGATCAGGGGCTTTCTTTATCCTTGATGCGTGGATCCATTGTGGGCTCTGGTCAGTCAGGACTGCTGTTCTTGCAACTTTCAAGGCTTCAAAAGATCCTTGGAAGATCTCCTTGCTGCTAGTTGCTTGACCAACACCCTGTCTCTGGGTATAAAAGGATGTGTTGGTTCTGTGGAGAGAGGAGGAAAGGTGACAGCTACCTTGTCATAATTTTCTGTAAAGCTACTTACCAGGATTTTCACCTACTCTTCCTGTAAAGAATATAGATTAGGTTCCTCTCCTATTTCTATCTATTTCCTCTGTGTTGGTTTTCCCATTAATGTCTCATAAGGGGATAAGCCATTTCTGGAATGGGGTGTGGTATGGATTTGGAAAAGTATTGCGGGAAGAAAAGCTAACCAGTTTCTCAAAGTTCCTCCTGTTGCTTTCTTTAGTTTATCTTTAATATTTCTGTTCATCTTTTCTACTACTCCAGCACTTTGGGGATGATAATGGATGTGCAGTTTCCATTGAATACCTAACAAATCAACCCATCAGTGAGTGCATTCCCTTTTGCTATTTCTGTTTTATCATATGAGTGCCTGCGAACCTTAATTACATTAATGTGGCGAGGAAGAAGGAGCGCTTTCAATAAAGCATCCACATGCTATCTGTGTAAACATTCACATCCTGTCCTTCAAGGAGCTGTCATGCTCTAGTAAGAGCAATTAGTTCTGCTTGCTGCGCTGAAGTTACTTGCAGTGGTTTACTTCCTAAGATAATGTCTGGGAGCATGACAACTGAGTAACCAGTCTTGTATGTGTGATTGTCAGGACGTGTACAGCTACCGTCTACAAACACATGTAGGTAATCAGGGTTGGGGGTGTCTTTTAAATCAGAACATGGTGAAGTAGATTCTAAAAGCTGTTGATTACAGTCATGTTGAGGAATAGGATCAGTTTCTGAAAGATGCAAGAGAGAGTGAAGAAACCTGACTTGTGGTGTGGTCTCTGAACATGATTTGATTTCAAGATGTTGTGTGTTAAAGAGTATAACTTCATAGCCACTTGTACATTGTGCTGTCATGTGCTGAGTACTCATGTTCTGCATAAGGTGAACTACCGAATGTGTTGTGTATAATGCTGTATGTCAATGTGATTTTGGATGCCTCCTTTATAGCCATTGCACAAGCTGCGAGAGCTTGGAGACAAGAGGACATCCCCTGAACCTGCACAAGTAATTTTTTTTTTTACAGATATGCAACTGGTCTCAAAACCCCACCATGTCGTTGTGCTAGAATTCCTGCAAACACTGGACCTGAGACTACACAATATAAACAGAATAGTTTATTATGGCCAGGTAGACCTTGAGAGGGATGCAGGGAGGGTGGCAAATGCTTGTAGCATTTCCTCAGTCCAATTAATCATTTTTGGAGAGCCCAACAATGTAGCTGCTCTAAGGATCAAATGCCAGTGTGAGCAATCAGGTATCCATTGTCTGCAGTAGACAATCAAGCCGAGGAAGGAGAGAAGCGTGGCCTTCTCCTTCGGGGGACTGAGGCATGTAAGTACTTTGACCCTAGCCGGTGACACCAAACATTCCCCTTGTTTGATTATACACCCCAAATACTCAACCTGCGACCTGCATCACTGGATCTTTTTGCAAGACAACTAGTGACCTTCTGAGGTGAGGCGATGCTCAGAGTTGGACTCACAGCGTCCCTGGCTCTCACTACACAGCAGTAGGTCATCTACATATTGAAGCAGTATGGAACCCTGAGGAGGTGTCCAGTCGTCAAGGGATCGTTTCAATACCATAGAGACGTGGAGAAAAAATGTGTAAATATCGCTCTGTCCTATGAACAGGCAGATAAGCAGCTAACACAACAAGTGATCTAATCTTGTAAGAAAAAATGCGGTATAGAAAAGTGCAGCGCTAAAGAATGTGAAAGTAGTTAATAAAACTATTTCATATGGTACAACAGGTAATGCTAGTCAGTGCATAAAATCCATAAACATGTGATAACATATGGTTGACATTCTAAATTATATAAACTGTGTCCATATAGAGGTGACACAAAAAATTGTGGCACACATATACTTGGTGTTCTTAATTAAATAAACTAAGTCCATATAAAAGTGAAGTTCAAAAAAATGTGTTACACCAAAAAGTGTGAAATTGAAAATGGAGTGTTGATAGAAGATCCACCGCCGCTCTTATAGGAGGCTTACCACAAAGATTGGACACAGATGGGCATACGCCCACTGAGTCAATCGAGCTTGTAAGGTGGGGATCCTTGGTGGTGACTGTTGCTAGAAATGCAAATCCAGGTGACCCGGATACTTGCAAGGATATATTTGGTAAAAGGGCAGGTCCAATCAGGCATCCATAATATATGTGGAAGGAATGTGAAAGCACATAGCGTAATACTGTATAAAAAGCTTAAAGCATGTTTATTGAAGATAAAATACACTCACATTTCTGGAGAATAAAAAATCGCTTAGTAAATAGATGGTATGGCAGTGTCAGTGGTGTCAGTAGTCCGTCCTGACGTGTTTCGTCCTCTAGGACATCATCTGGGGTACCACACCACTGCATACACTGCCCTATATATACAGTAAGAGACCCCCATGTTGAAATGTGGCTCCAATCAGCGAAGCCATTCAGTGAAAACAGCTTCCGGGTACGCAAAATGGCGCTGGCCGCGTGAGCTGCAAGCTTCATTTTGAATGGATATATTGTAGCGCATGGATGTGAAGCACATCATGGTAACATCCTGCGTTACAAGCCTCGCTCTTGCTCACATAGAACTCACAGAGCGCATGCCCGGAACACATCAATGTATCCCTGATGGCGTGTGAGTTATGGAGCCAGCATCGTGATGTCACGACACTGCTCTTCTGGCCTCACTGTGGAAGGTGATGGGTGGAGCGCACAGCGAAGACGTCTCCATGTTTACAGCAAGACGCCTGCTCGAAGATTTGTATAAATTAACTAGTAACGGAGTATCTTACTAAAAAATATTAAATAATGACATGTGTATATAAAATAAAAGTGTATGTACAAGGTCCTGTATCGCAAGGTGGACATATAATAAAAAACAAATAAACATGTCTCACCCATTCTAACAAATAAGTAGTATAAATGTGTATATTCATAGACCTTGTATTTCACTGGTTTTTATAGGCAAAACAGTATAAATATGTATATTGATAAACCTTGTATTAAAAATATACGTAAGCCAGATTACATTTGAGGGTGACATTAGAATGATGTCTATCCAGAAAAAAACGAAAAAACTTTATGTATAAAAATGTATAAAATATAGAAATGGAGCCACGGCCTAACATGGAAATCCAAAATGACAGATACATATTCTATAAAATTCAAAGTGGCAGGTACATATTTTATAAAAATCATATGAGCAATGTATATTATAAATATTATCCAACGTGGGCAAAAACAATTATAGTTCAAGAAGGGGGACAGACATGAGATAGCATACTGTTTTAAGATTGATTAATAAAGGCGTTAATGTCCCACTCGACATTGAGCCCCAATGGCGAGTGGGACTGGAGCTCATATATCCAGTAAGTCTCTAACTGTGATACGCCCCGAGTTAAAGCCCCTCCCCGCCAGGGGGGGACATATCTGTCGATAATGAGAAATTGTGATCCAGATGGATCTCGGTTGTGATACTGTCTGTAGTGTCTAGGGACAGTGTGTTTCGTATCCCCCCAATTATTTTTGCCACATGTTCGCCTACCCGGACAGAAAAAGTCAGAGTGGTACGGCCTACATAGTGTTTCCCGCATGGGAAGGTGATAAGGTATACAACGTACCTCGTTGCACACGTACAGAACATTTTAATTGGGTAGATTTTGTTAGTTACATTTGATCGAAATTCGAGTGTCTTATATCTACCATTTATGTTATATTGACACAATGTACATTTTTTGCATGGAAAGTAACCCACCAACTCATGAAAGAAGGTGAGACGTCTGGGGGGATCTATTATATTGGGAGCAATTTTATTCTGTATGGAGGGAGCTCCTCTGTAGATGACTTTGGGTCGTTCGGGTAGAATGTTGCCCAGGACGCGATCACTCTTCAGCACTTCCCAATGGCGTTTAATAATGGTTTTAATGTCTCTATGCTGGGTTGAAAAAGAAGTCACCATAGAGTATTTAAAGGCGTCATTGGATGTGCGGGGAGTTTTGGGGGTCAGTAATGATCTCCTATCCATTTGCATGGCATGTTGTATTTCTAATTCTAGGGTAACTGAAAAGTACCCCTTATCTAGGAATTTTTGCTTCAAAGACAGTGCCTGTACTTGGAACGTATCAATATTGGTGCAATTCCTTCTTAACCTTAAAAACTGTCTGCGAGGGACTGATCCCAACCAAGATTTATGGTGGCAACTATCGATGGGTATAAAGCTGTTACGATCAGTTGTCTTAAAATGAGTTTGAAATTTAAATTGTCGAGAACTGATCTCTATATCTAGTTCCAAAAAATGTACTTTAGTTGAACTATATTCAAGGGTTAAAGAGATACCCCTATTATTACGGTTAAGAAATGAGAAAAAGTCTTCAAGGGATTTGGGGGAACCGTCCAATAGGAGGAGGATGTTGTCTATATATCTGGCCCACAAGATCAGGCAAGGTCTGTGTTCCGAATAGACGACATCCTCCTCCCATTTGGCCATAAAAAGATTTGCCAGACTGGGGGCAAATTTAGCCCCCATTCCTATGCTTTTGTGTTGCAAAAAAAATGTGTTATTAAACCAAAAATAATTGTGTGTTGTGGCAAACACTAATAGTTCAATGATGTAATGTCTTTGGGTATCAGTAAGTGATGGATCTCTGTTTAAGAAATGTGTAACTGCCTCGACACCCAGATTGTGTGGAATACTAGTGTAGAGTGATGCCACATCTGCGGTGGCTAGTAAATAATCTCCTTTCAAATGGATACCCTCTAACAGTCTAATAGTGTCTGCCGTATCTTTCAAGTACGATGGTGTTTTTTTAACTAATGGTTGTAAATAAAAATCAACATAACGACCAATGCGGGATGTTACTGAGTTCATATCGCTTACTATTGGTCTCCCTGGTGGATGCAGGGGGTCCTTATGGATTTTTGGTAGGTGATAAATGATGGGAATCCTAGGTGCCGTGGGTATCAAATAAGCCTTCTCTTTTTTATTTAGTATCTGTCTGTCAAATCCTTTATTGATTAATGTAATCAAATCCTTCTTGTAACGATTAGTGGGGTTCAGGGGTAGTTCTGTATATGTATCTCGATCGCTAAGGATCCTGTACATTTCGGAAATGTAATCAGATTTATCCATTACAATAATTCCACCCCCCCTTGTCCGCTGGATGGACAATCAGATCTTTCTTGTCACACAATGATTTGAAACCCCTCTTGTTCATAGAGTGATTCTGATATTTTCTAATAGGTAAACTGGCTAGGTCTTTGAGTACTAAATCCTTAAAGATGGTGACTGCAGGAGCGGTTGGTACAGGGGGACTAAACAAAGAAGGGTTTGCTAGACCTGAGTGTACTGTCCCTGAGGTCACGGCCCTTTCCATTTGGCGGGCTGTATTAGAGGTAAGATAACGTTGAATGTTGATTTTTCTAATAAACTTATGGATATCAATGAACGTGTTAAATTTATCCAATATTTTGGGGTGGGCAAACTTAAGGCCTTTGTCAAAAATGGCCAATTCCTCCTTTGTTAGTTGTTTTGTGCTCAAATTGAATACTCCTTGGCCTGTTAGACCCTTTTTCTTTTTTCTCTGAATTCTCCTCCCCCCTCTGGAGCCTCTCTTGGATCTAGGGGCCTATGTGGTCCTTGTCTGTCCTGATGAAAATCCTTACTGTAAGGGTCATGGCCATATTGGTCTTGGCCATAATGGGTTCAAACATATTCATCTCGATAATCATTATAATTATCATACAGAGGCGCAAACCTATTCTGAGTGTTAATGGGGGGCGATGATAGTAATGGAAATCATGACCCTGTGGTGTACCATGATGGTTAAACCTCCTAGGAGAATCTGTAAAAGCCCTATTTCCCTGTTCATAGGGTGGCCTGAAATCATATTGGTTGCCCTTGGATTTCCCTCTTCTTCCTTTTGTGTTGTTGTAATTACCCATACCACCTCTAAAAGTATGAGGTGGAGTAGGGTAGCTGGGATGTCCACCCCTCTGAGGGGGTGGACCCTCACTGTTATTGTAGGAATCAATCCTAGGTCTAGATGGAAGTCTAGGCCGCCTAATATTGGCTGGGTTGGTATTTCCCTGGTCTCCATTAGGTTGTATAGCTGGTTGGTTGGTTACAACGGGAGGGTCAGGGATAGGTGTAATGGTTGTCTGCCATCTAAACACCGTCCCTGATTTGTAATCTCCAACGTCCCTGGAGTATTTTTTGTGTTTTTTATTCTTTTGATCTCTGTCCTCTTTCTTCAGATGTAATTGGAGGTTAGACGAGAGAGAGTTATACTCCAAGGAGTTCTTGTAGGTTGAAAGTTTATCTTTCAATTCTTTGATCTCCTTATCTAGAATTTGGAGTCTATTGGTTTTTCTTGTGATAAGGAAACCAAGAAGTTTGATGCCCATCTCATTAAAATAATTAAACCAGGATAGTAGGTCTGGATCACCCTGTTGCGGGTGGACCTCCCACCTCAGACTTCTAGGAATCATGTTTTCTGACACGTATTGCTCAAGGAAGGCTATATCCCATTGAAGGTGTAATTCTGAGGTCATGGTGTTCTTTAGTCTTAAGAAAAGGACTCCTATTTCGGTATCATTGTTGGTTATTGTGAACACACCCTCAGTATTAACTTTACGTGTTGCTCTGTAGTCAAATACATCCATTAAAGGTTAAAGACCTGAACAGTATATAGGACTGAAGCGATATTGGTAGATCGAACAAGAAGTGGAGAAAAAATGTTTAAATATCGCGCTGTCCTAGGAACAGGTAGATAAGCAGCTAACACAACAAGTGATCTAATCTGGTAAGAAAAAATGCGGTATAGAAAAGTGCAGCACTAAAGAATGTGAAGGTAGTTAATAAAACTATTTCATATGGTACAACAGGTAATGCTAGTCAGTGCATAAAATCCATAAACATGTGATAACATATGGTTGACATTCTAAATTATATAAACTGTGTCCATATAGAGCTGACACAAAAAATTGTGGCACACATATACTTGGTGTTCTTAATTAAGTAACTAAGTCCATATAAAAGTGAAGTTCAAAAAAATGTGTTACACCGAAAAGTGTGAAATTGAAAATGGAGTGTTGATAGAAGATCCACCACTGCTCTTATAGGAGACTTACAACAAAGATTGGACACAGATGGGCATACGCCCACTGAGTCAATTGAGCTTATAAGGTGGGGATCCTTGGTGGTGACTGTTACTAGAAACGCAAATAAAGAATAAAAAAGCACTTAGTAAATAGATGGTATGGCAGTGTCAGTGGTGTCAGTGGTGCATCCCGACGCGTTTCGTCCTATAGGACATCATTTGGGGTACCACACCACTGCATACACTGCCCTATATATACAGTAAGAGACCCCCATGTTGAAACGTGGCTCCAGTCAGCGACGCCGTTCAATGATAACAGCTTCTGGGTACGCAAAATGGCGCTGGCCGTGTGCGCTGCAAGCCTTGTTTTGAATGGATATATTGTAGCGCACGGATGTGAGCACATCATGGTAACATCCTGCGTTACAAGCCTCGCTCTTGCTCACATAGAACTCACAGAGCGCATGCCCGGAATACATCAATGTATCCCTGACGGCGTGTGAGTTACGGAGCTGGCGTCGTGATGTCACGTGCTCTTCTGGCCTCACTGTGGAAGGTGATGGGTGGAGCGCACAGCGAAGGCATCTCCATGTTTACAGTGAGACGTCTGCTCGAAGATTTGTATAAATTAACTAGTAACGGAGTATCTTACTAAAAAATATTAAATAATGACATGTGTATATAAAATAAAAGTGTATGTACAAGGTCCTGTATCACAAGGTGGACATATAATAAAAAACAAATAAACATGTCTCACCCGTTCTAACAAATAAGGAGTATAAATGTGTATATTCATAGACCTTGTATTTCACTGGTTTTTATAGGCAAAACAGTATAAATATGTATATTGATAAACCTTGTATTAAAAATATACGTAAGCCAGATTACATTTGAGGGTGACATTAGAATGATGTCTATCCAGAAAAAAACGAAAAAACTTTATGTATAAAAATGTATAAAATATAGAAATGGAGCCACGGCCTAACATGGAAATACAAAATGACAGATACATATTCTATAAAATTCAAAGTGGCAGATACATATTTTATAAAATTCATATGAGCAATGTATATTATAAATATTATCCAACGTGGGCAAAAACATTTATAGTTCAAGAAGGGGGACAGACATGAGAAAGCATACTGTTTTAAGATTGATTAATAAAGGCGTTAATGTCCCACTCGACATTGAGCCCCAATGGCGAGTGGGACTGGAGCTCATATATCCAGTAAGTCTCTAACTGTGATACGCCCCAAGTTAAAACCCCTCCCCACCAGGGGGGGGGCATATCTGTCGATAATGAGAAAAATGAGATCTGTCGATAATGAGAAATTGTGATCCAGATGGATCTCGGTTGTGATACTGTCTGTAGTGTCAAGGGACAGTGTGTTTCGTATCCCCCCAATTATTTTTGCCACATGTTCGCCTACCCGGACAAAAAGAGTGGTACGGCCTACATAGTGTTTCCCGCATGGGCAGGTGATAAGGTATACAACGTACCTCGTTGCACACGTACAGAACATTTTAATTGGGTAGATTTTGTTAGTTATATTTGATCGAAATTTGAGTGTCTTATATCTACCATTTATGTTATATTGACACACTGTACATTTTTTGCATGGAAAGTAACCCACCAACATTTTGCGTACCCGGAAGCTGTTATCACTGAATGGCGTCACTGATTGGAGCCACGTTTCAACATGGGGGTCTCTTACTGTATATATAGGGCAGTGTATGCAGTGGTGTTGTACCCCAGATGATGTCCTAGAGGACGAAACGCGTCGGGACGGACCACTGACACCACTGACACTGCCATACCATCTATTTACTCAGCGATTTTTTATTCTCTAGAAATGTGAGTGTATTTAATCATCAATAAATATGCTTTAAGCTTTTTATACAGTATTGCGCTATGTGCTTTCACATTCCTTCCACATATATTATGGATGCCTGTTTGGACCTGCCCTTTTACCAAATATATCCTTGCAAGTACCCGGGTCACCTGGATTTGCGTTTCTAGCAACAGTCACCACCAAGGATCCCCACCTTACAAGCTCGATTGACTCAGTGGGCGTATGCCCATCTGTGTCCAATCTTTGTGGTAAGCCTCCTATAAGAGCGGTGGTGGATCTTCTATCAACACTCCATTTTCAATTTCACACTTTTTGGTGTAACACATTTTTTTGAACTTCACTTTTATATGGACTTAGTTTATTTAATTAAGAACACCAAGTATATGTGTGCCACAATTTTTTGTGTCACCTCTATATGGACACAGTTTATATAATTTAGCATGTCAACCATATGTTATCACATGTTTATGGATTTTATGCACTGACTAGCATTACCTGTTGTACCATATGAAATAGTTTTATTAACTACCTTCACATTCTTTAGAGCTGCACTTTTCTATACCGCAATACCATAGAGAAGGCTGCTGGGCTGTCAACAAATTCTTGTGGGAGCCGTGTCCAATTGACCCGGCCCAAACAAAGCCAATGATCCTTTGTGCGTCCTCCCCAACCGGTACACTAAACAAAAATGTGTTCCATGGACTAACTATTTCCTTTAGTATGCCTTCCTTTTTGTATTCTTCAAACAATGGTGAAATGCCCTGCAGTGTTTCTTCTGTAAGGGGATATTGTTTTTGGAAGTGTGATATTGTGTTGGGTTTGAAAGTAGGAGAGTAAGGTGTACGATTAAGATGTCCTACAGAGGTTTTGTCCTTAGCCCAAATTGAGTGATCTTCTAGTGGTCCAGGTAGAAGCATGTAATGTCCCCTGAAGTCTTGATATTTAGGATTAGTCAAGTTACATAGTGGAGACGTTGCTGTCAATCCACCTTCTTGGTCAAATCTTATATTGATTCTTAAAGCAGACATTAGGGAAAGGTCAGTCAGTCAAAACAGCAAAAGTAAGAGGTTCGTCCTGTAATGTACTAACTTGCAATGCAGGAGTCACTTTATGTTGGACGTCAGTTCCATTAATGCCCATTGAGCAACCCTCTGTACATTCTAGAGTGATAAACCTATGATCAGTGAATGATATATTTTATGTAGACAAACCAAAAATGAGTAAAAATCTTCCCCGGGATTTTGTTTGCAAGACAACATAGTGTGTACACTTGTGTCCCCTTTGTATGCTTTTTGCCAAGCTAGTCCTAGTTGGCCCCAAAAAATATCCCACCCTTCAGGTTTGTCATAGGGATCTGCCGTGATAAAAGCTGCCGCTACATCAAATTCAACCATAGTTTCAGGGTATACTGCTTGAATAATGATTTGGAGATCTTCTGCACTCATCCTAGCTCCTGTACAATACCTTTTTAGAGAAGCTGCAGCAGCTCTGGGATCCTTTCTAGGTTTAGGGCAGGTGTCCCTTATATCTTTAATTAGCCGGCGGGGAGGGAGATCTGGACCTGAGTATTATCTATTGTGATCAGAGGAAGGGCCTTAGAGGATTCCTTCTCTTTGTTTGCAGAACGAAGGATTATCTGACCCGCAGACTCTACTTCTTGTAATGCTATAGCTAGTTCTTCTGATTTTTTTCTCTTTCTAGCCTCTTTGCTTGCCTCACTTCTTTCTCCCTGTCTTTCCTTTAGTACATTTTACAACATTTCATCATATATTTACAATCCTAGTCACCCGGGGGGGTAATTGTGTTGATGATGTGTTCCACAAATTTTCATTACCTCCTCCCAATCTTCCAGGGAACACGGTCCCAATGACCCCAAGCCTGAAAGATACAACTGATGTGCATGAGTTTGTACATTTTCCCAAAAAGGATCGACACAATTTGCCCCACAAGTGCCTTTTACAAAATCATAGGGGGAAGGTTGGTCCCGCTCACCTTCTGGAACTTCCTTCCCTAACTTATTTCCCATAATTATTTCACAATATCCTTAATGTCACAATGATACTTATAATACTTATTACTCCTCTTACTGTTAAACCTTCTTCGAATACAAAATTATTATGTATATTGAATCTCAAAGTTTGAACCCTCGTGGTACCTTCTCTAAATAAAGGTCTCTTTCCCAGTTTAAGATGGTAATACACTCAGAACACCTTTGTGACATTTGTTTAACACACAACAAACACAATAACAGTGATATAACTCTATAACTCTATGTATATCACTTATTAAGATCAAACCAAATAGTAAATCAATTCCCTTATGTCGAAGTATATATTCACATATGCATATGGTAACAACAAAATACAGAGCAATATATTCATGAAGAAACAACGATAATTGTGTGCACACAATTTCCCCTTTTTTTTTCTTTTTTTTTTTAGAGACATATTTTAAGAAAGCATCAAATGCTCTCTATAATCCTGTAAGTCTGGCCAGCCTAGCGGGACATCATTTAACCATTAAAACTAGGCGACTTCTTTATCCCAGGAGAGCCAACCTAGTAATCCTCGAGATTATGCGACCTCTTTATCCCAGGAGAGCCAACCTAGCAATCCTCGAGATTATAAAATAAAAAAAGACAATGGGGTCAATCGTGCCAGGATAAGTGAAAAGGCATTGCAAAATGAGTTTACGAAGTTCCACTCACCTGTCAGTCGATTACCCCAACTTCTGGTACCATTTTTTGTTAAGCCGCCCCTATTTCTCCTTTGAACCCGGGTTGGACCTATGGGTGTATGGATAGAACTCTCTGATCGATCGAGTAATCAAGACACACACATGGGATGGTAAATCAAAATTACAATGGTTTACTGGGTTTGCATATATCTTATACACTTACAGAGAGAGAGAGAAAAACCTCCCTCTTATTATCAGCCAATGAGATTGAAGCATAGACCTTATAAAAAAATAAGCATAAAATGTCATAAATTGCATATTCTGCCTAGAGATATCCCTCAGGCTATATCTAAATATAAGTTTATATATATATGTGACCATGCATGCCAATGTTCCAGACACCCAACTTCTAACATGTTATAACTTTGTTATTCATTGTCTATATTAAAATGTCAGGCTAACCACACGCACATCCTGTTCAAGTACATAGCTCGCAAATAATCTTTGCACTTCTAATTTTCTGCATAAGAAAGCAAAATACATTTCTTCTTGTATAACATATTTTAAAGCAGCACTCTAACATCCTTACACAGGCACTGATGTTGGATGAGAAGGCCTGGCTCGCAGTCTCTACTCTAATTCAGCCAAAGGGTGTTCTATCGGGTTGAGGCCAGGACTCTGTGCAGGCCAGTCAAGTTTCTCCACCCCAAACTTGCTCATCCATGTCTTTATGGACCTCGCTTTGTGCACTGGTGTGCAGTCATGTTGGAACAGGAAGGGGCTTTCCCCAAACTGTTTCCACAATGTTGGGAGCATGAAATTGTCCAAAATGTCTTGGTGACACCTTAAGAGTTTCCTTAACTGGAACTAAGAGGCAAAGCCCAACCCCTGAAAAACAACCCCACATCAAAATCCCCCCTCCATCAAATCATTTGGACCAGTGCACAAAGCAAGGTCCATAAAGACATGGATGAGTGATTTTGGGGTGGAGGAACTTGATTGGCCTGGACAGAGTCCTGACCTCAACACAACAGAACACCTTGGGGATGAATTAGAGAGGAGACTGTAGGTCAGGCCTTCTCGTCCAACATCAGTGCCTGACCTCACAAATGCACTTGGAAGAATGGTCAAACATTCCCATAGACACACTCCTAAACCTTGTAGACAGCCTTCCCAGAAGAGTTGAAGCTGTTATAGCTGCAAAGGGTGGGCCAAATTAGTTTTGAACCCAATACTAATACTGGGATGCCATTACAGTTCATGTGCGTTTAAAGGCAGGCGTCCCAATACTTAGGCCAATATATTGTATATTGCTTGTGACACTGAGCATGGCTATGGACTTAGGGCTGGTTCACACCACAGAGATGCAGAAAACATGTGTGAGGCTGCCTGGTGGCTAAGTGGGTAGCAGTTCTGTCTAGCAGCACCTGGGATGTTGGTTCAATTCCCCAACATGCTAATCCTTGTGTTGAAGTTTATATGTTCTCCCTGTGTGGGTTTCTCACCACAATCCAAAGACATGCTGGCATGTTATTTGTCTCCTGTTGAAATAGGTTCTAATGTAAGAAAGTTAATTTTGGACTTTATATTGAAAGCTCATTACAGCCAGGGACTGATGTTAATGTTTATTAGCACTAATCATGGCCAGGGACTTGGACATTTCAAATTTTAGGGTTTACACTGCACAGGTACATATGCTTAGAAAACTGTTGCTTTGTTTATGTGGATGCAAATGGACTTTGATCTTTGTCTTGTAGTTGGAGATTTGATGCACATAGCCAAGGGCTAACACAGTTGTGAATAGTATTATGTGTTCCTGCCCATTAGGTGCAATCACTCTAGACATACATGAAGAGACAGATTGAAAGATACCGGTGGACGTGTGCTTCTATTGGGTGTGTCAGTGTGCTAACAATAAAACCTCTCTTATATAAAGGCCTGCAGTAGGGGGTTCGTTTGGCCTGAGAGGGTCAGGTTTTTTGCTGTGATTTGTGGGGAGAAGGAATGATATTGTGCATATTGACAAATGCCCAACTAGGGATATTTGATGAAATTCTTGTGCATTTTTTCAATCAAAAGTGGGTTTATGTGGCCATGCTGTCAATGTTGTGTGTGTATTGTTCCTGTGTGATCATGCAAACATCGTTTGGAAGCATCTGCTGACCTACTCTTTTTTATCTCATTGTTTAATCGTGTACACCGAAATGCAGCTTGTATGTATGTGTGGATTGTGGGCTGGTGGTGGGTGTTTTGAATAAGTCTTTTTTGTAATATTATGTTGGAATGCTTTGTAAGAATGACTGTTAAGTATGTTTCTATAATCTTACAGATACAAATATGATGTGTTGCCCATTATACACTGAAATTAAAGCTGTGTCCACTCTAAGGATTTGTCAAATTTTAGATTGTAAGCTCCTAGGAGCAGGGCCCTTAAAATCCCATTGCTAACTATAGCACCATATATCCTGTCCAAACTTTTGTGAAGCTAGTAAATGAATGTAATTTTTTTTTCTGCTGGTAAAATAAAAGTACATTATTGAGCTTTGTTGTGGTGGTTTTTTTTTCTTCTACTTTTCTTTCTCTTTAGTTTTTGTGGTTGGTGATTTTGGGAAAGTGCAATATCTCTTATATTTTATTTCAATATGTATTTGTGCACCAAAAAACTAATCTCTTTGCCCTGGTTCACATTGATGCTACTTTGAAATCGCGCTACTTCACTTGAAGTAGCACGATTTCAAAGTAGCAAGGTCAGCGTGATTTCAGGTGCTACTTGATAGACATCCATGTGGCTTAATACACAAATGTCTATTGAAGTCGCACCTGAAATTGGGAAAAGTAGTGCAGGAACTACTTTAGTAAATTGGTGCGGTGCCACAAAATCGGTGTCGCATCGACTGGAACAGTGCCATTGCTGCCAATAGTCATGCAATTTGATCTCTCAAATCGCATGACAAATCGCTCCAATGTAAACCTAGGCTTCTGCACACCTGCAAGTAAATGATAAAGGTGGAATCTTTATATATATAACAGCTGTGGAGAATTGCAGGTAATGAATTCAGTTGGTGGATAGGCAGTGTTGTATGTGTCAGCTTTAGTTCACATTGGTGCGATTTGACATGTCAAAGCGGTGGCAATTGCACTGTTTTAATTGGTGCGACTTTGGGGTGCAATTGGTATTGATATCAGTGCAGAAACCTGCACAGATGTCTCTGAAATTCCCCCTGCAGTCGGGAATGAAATAGTGTGATTTCAGCTGAAAGATTTCCTCCCTCTGTCAGTGTGAACCAGGGCTCAAACTGGGCCTTTTGTTTTTGTCTTTCACCTGCTGCTAACCCAGGGACACCATTTCTTATCGAATGCCTTTAAATATCATAAGTAGAAATACAAATTTGTATATCTGCAAATAAACAAAAATAATAAAATTCTAATTGTGGTTGCGATCAAATATTCGCAGCAGCGAACAAAAGAGTGTGGTTTCACCTTCTGACCCAGAAATAAGTCATTGTAATCACCTGGAAGTTCCTGTGCTGGTCAAGATCTCCATCTAGGAGGACATGGCGAGGTCCCTCTTTAGCAAAGAGGAGGTGCTGCTCATTTTCCGGATAAGGGTATGATATATACTTGTGCTTAATCAATGCAGGGGTGGATGTGGTAATTAGATTTGGTGTGAGTAGGGTTCATTGATTTTTTTTACATCCCCACACATTTGCTTCTGGCCCATGTGCACACATCACTTCCTGCATTTGTTCTGCTGATGTAAATGCAAGTGTAAATGAGAGCTCCTTTCTATTAAAATATATATGACTTGCTTCACAGTTGGGCGACTTTGGACCTCTGAGTTGCTTGACAAGTTGTACCCCATGATTCTCAATGATAACTAGGGATGGGCCGAACATCCCCCCTGTTCGGTTCGCAGCAGAACATGCAAACAGACTAAAAATTTGTGCGAACACCGTTAAAGTCTATGGGACACGAACATGAATAATCAAAAGTGCTAATTTAAAGGTTAATATGCAAGTTATTGTCATAAAAAGTGTTTGGGGACCTAGGTCCTGCCCCAGGGGACATGTATCAATGCAAAAAAAGTTTTAAAAATGGCTGTTTTTTCGGGAGCAGTGATTTTAATAATGCTTAAAGTGAAACAATAAAAGTGTAATATTCCTTTAAATTTCATACCTGGGGGTGTCTATAGTATGCCTGTAAAGTGTTTCCCTTGTTTATAACAGTCTGAAAGAAAAATTGCATTTCTAAAGGAAGAAAAAAGTCATTTAAAAGTGCTAGCGCTAGTGTCGGTGTTCTGCTGAGAAAGTTCCCCCGTGGGGATAAGGACTCTCCTGTACTGCACAGGCGCAGCGCTTGCGCAGTATGAGCAGCCAAAAATAGCCAAAGCTGAACACCTTTGAGTCAGCTGTGCAGGGCGCCTGTAACAGGGCCCCTCGTGGGCTCGCTTAGCTCGCCACACTTCGGGCACGGCCTCGCTTCGTTCGGCATATTTTTATTCAAACTCTATGTCCACTTGGATGGTGGGGCTTGAACCTGGACTCAAGCAGAATGTAGCGCACAGGCGCCATGTAGAGCTGACGATCAGCTGTTCAACTGTGGAGACTTTCAGCGGCTCTGCAGTCGTTCATACTGTGCAAGTGCAGTGCATGCGCAGTACAGGCGGATTCTTATCCGCCGGGGGAACTTTCTCGGCTATTAATGAATTGTCGGTCCCGACAATACACATAAAAGTTCATTGGTAAAAACAGCCCGGGATTCCTCCAAAGTCCATTACCAGGCCCTTTGGCCTGTATGAATATTGGAAAGGCCCTTTGGCCTTTCCCCCTATATGAATATTAAGGGGAACCCCAAACCAAAATTTAAAAAAAAAATGTGTGGGGGTCCCCCCAAATTCCATACCAGGCCAGAATTAAAAAAAAAAATGGTGTGGGGTCCCCCTCAAAATCTATACCAGACCCTTCAGGTCTGGTATGGATTTTATGGGGAACCCCGCGCCAAAATAAAAAATAATGGCATGGGGTCCCCCCAAATATCCATACCAGACCCTTATCCGAGCACACAACCTGACAGGCCACAGGAAAAGAGTGGGGACCAGAGAGCAGCCCCCCTCCTGAACTGAACCAGGCCACATGCTCTCAACATTGGGAGGGTGCTTTGGGGTAGCCCCCCAAAGCACCTTGTCCCCATGTTGATGGGGACAAGGGCCTCATCCCCACAACCCTTGCCCGGTGGTTGTGGGGGTCTGCGGGCGGGGGGCATATCGGAATCTGGAAGCCCCCTTTAACAAGGGGACCCCCAGATCCTGGCCCCCTTGTGTGAAATGGTAAAGGGGTACAAAAGTACCCCTACCATTTCACAATATAAGTGTCAAAATGTTAAAAATGACAAGAGACTTTATTTGAATCCTTCTTCTTTCTTCTATCTTTTTTCTTCGATCTTCCTTCTTCGATCTTCTTTCTTCTATCTTCTATCTTCCTTCGGTTTCTTCCTCCATCTTCTTCTTCTTCTGGTTCTTCCTCCGGTGTTCTCGTCCAGCATCTTCCTCCGTGGCATCTTCTTCCCTTCTTTTTCTCGGGCCGCTCCGCATACACCATGATGGGAGCCTCCTGCTTCTCGTCTTCTGATGGTTCTTAAATAATGGAGGGTAGGGCCACCCGGTGATCCTGCCCCCTCTCACGTCACAGGGAATGCCACAGGGAAGTCCCCTTCAAGTCCCCGTGCATCAGAGCGGGGCGGGGTCACCGGGTGGCCCCGCCCTCCCTTATTTAAGAACCGTCAGAAGACGAGAAGTGTCACACAGTGGGAGCCTCCCATCATGGTGGATGCAGAGCGGCCTGAGAAGAAGAAGGGAAGAAGACGCCACAGAGGAAGATGCCAGATGAGAACACTGGAGGAAGAACCAGAAGAACCAGAAGAAGAAGAAGATGGAGGAAGAAACGGAAGGAAGATACAAGATAGAAGAAAGAAGATAGAAGAAAGAAGAAGCATTTAAATAAAGGAATTGTCAAAAACTGTTTCTTGTCATTTTTAACATTTTTGACACTTATTTTGTGAAATGGTAGGAGTACAAAACCCTTACCATTTCACACGGGGGGCTGGGATCTGGGGGTCCCCTTGTTAAAGGGGGCTTCCAGATTCCGATAAGCTCCCTGCCCGAAACCCCCCACAACCACCGGGCAAGGGTTGTGGGGATGAGGCCCTTGTCCTCATCAACATGGGGACAAGGTGCTTTGGGGGGCTACCCCAAAGCACCCTCCCAATGTTGAGGGCATGTGGCCTGGTACGGTTCAGGAGGGGGGGCACTCTCTCGTCCCCCCTCTTTTCCTGCGGCCTGCCAGGTTGCGTGCTTGGATAAGGGTCTGTTATAGATTTTTGGTGGGACCCCACGCCATTTTTTTTTTATTTTGGCGCGGGGTTCCCCTTAAAATCCATACCAGACCTGAAGGGTCTGGTATAGATTTTGAGGGGTACCCCACGCCGTTTTTTTTTTAAATTTTGGCCGGGGTTCCCCTTAATATTCATACCAGACCTGAAGGGCCTGGTATGGAATTTAGGGGGACCCCCACACCATGTTTTTAAAATTTTGGTTTGTGGTTCCCCTGTGGGAAATTCCCATGCCATTTTTATCAATGAACTTTTATGTGTATTGCTGCACCGGCAATTCATTAATAGCCACGAGTAGTTTTAAATGACTTTTTTTCCTTTGAAATGTCATTTTGCTGTCAGACTGTTCTAAACACGGGAAACATGCGCCCTTTTACAGGCATACTATAGACACCCCCCAGGTACAAAATTTAAAGGAATATTACATTTTTATTGTTTCACTCTAAGCATTATTAAAATCACTGCTCAGTGAAAACTTTGGATTTTGCAGGTTCGAGCCCCATTGACTTCCACTATTCCAGCATATGTGATCTGACAGGCATTATTGCCGGCAATAGCGCTGCTTTCCATTTGCATTAGCGCTGACTTTCTGAGAGTTGAAGTCTTTCTGGCCTTTTTTGAGAGTTATTTTTTGGTACTGCAGGATAATTTTTTGACGCTATAGTAAATGACCCCAATAGCTTTTACTTTTTGCTATAATAAATATCCCACATTTTTTTTTCACAAAAACAAATTTTTTCCTTAGTTTAGACTGTTATGTATTCTTTTACATATTTTTGGTAAAAAAAAATCGCAACAAGCGTATATTGATTGGTTTGTGCAAAAGTTTAGCGTCTACAAAATAGGGGATAGATTTATGGAATTTGTATTATTTTTTTTTGTTTTACTAGCAATGGCTATCTGTGATTTTTATCAGGACTGCAATTTTGCGGCGGACAAATTGGACACTTTTGACACATTTTTGGGACCATTGACAATTATAAAATGATCAGTGCTATAAAAAGGCACTGCTTACTGTCTAAATGTCACTGGCAGGGAAGGGGTTAGCACTAGGGGGTGATCAAGGGGTTAACTGTGTTCCCTCACTGTGTTTTAACTGTAGGGGGGGTGGGACTGTCTAGGAGGAGAGAGATATCGGTGTTCATACTTAGTATTTGTACTGTTTGTTGGTCTTATAGCAGCACCATCTTGAATTTAAACGCATTTTAGGGTGTGCCCCCCAAATATGTTTTTGTATCATATGTATCAGTAAAATGATACATACTTGAACCCGATATAACAAGACTCACGCATAGCAAAATACCACACAAATATACTCATATTCTCCATGTTACCTGTCTATTATACTAAATAATGAGAACTCTGTGTTCTAAAGGTCCATTTATAGCATAATCACAATATTATTGGAAAGAGATGAGCAATCATATCTATGCAGTTCATTGAGTTAATGGTGGGTAAACAATCTAAAGTATACAATACAAAAATAAACGATAAATAATTATTGACAATAATGTCTACCAAAATACAGTCTAAATACAAATGTCTTGTTTTATGCTTCATGTGTACATACAAATATGATAAAAACCATCCACATGCAACCATGGGGAGATCAGCATTAACAAGGCAGAAATAAGAGGAGGCACTGCCAGGGGCTAAAGGAAAACGCTTATCCAAAGACCTAGAAATACTTATTGAAAAATTATTTCTAATTGATAGGGTTTTGTAAATAATTAGGTAGTAATTATCTACTACAGTATATAATCAATCATATACTACTACATATACCATACATGCCTACCTATGTATGAAGGAAGTGCAATCTGCCCTGAATTGTCCACTGTGATTAAATGCCAAGAAGAGATCTTCAATCAAAGTGAATGTATATGAAAATTGTATATTGCAACCTTTCAGTCTTTCAGCAACCTCAAGCAAAACTGCAGCCTTAAATAGATAAAGTCAGTCAAATATATATCTGAGCTCACTAAAGGGATTTCACAATTACAAAGAAAGACTGGCTGATGCCACGTGCACGCCCATGTTGCGTGTTGTGAGCAATGATGTTGCAGATGGACCAATTTGAGGTGGAGCTGGGAGGGGCTTCAACACACATTGGGAACATAAAAGGGAAACAAAGCCCAACATGACTTTTTTTGCCATGCTTGGGATCACAAACACCTACAGGTTACATTCACTACGTTTGTGCAAATTACAATAAATAGACCCCTGGTCCATTGCTGTCACCATCAGGAAAATTACACTGAGAACTGTAATGCAACAATTGCTGGAATGCATAAATAGAAGTGGGTATAAACAAACTGCAGGAAATGAGCAGCCCTTCATTTAATATCTATAGCCTGGATACAGATGCACTTTACACATTGCCTCAAGCACTAAGCCCCACAACTTATTATTATTTAACAGCTCCTATGTATAATTGGTGTAAAGAGTGGGACAATGGAGATTTTCAATGTTATGTTTTTTTTTTTTTTATTGAAAAACGGAGATGGCATTTGCATCAATTAAAAAAAAAACAAAAAAACTTAGGTATCTTTAAGTATCCAAAAAATAAAACTTAGATACCTTTAAGGATGATAATTTCAATTTCAAAGTTTGTAATAAATCTACTTAGAATTTTTATTTATCATATATACTATTTTATATGCTTATAATTAGTAGTCATTTAGTATGTCATGTATTTATCCAAAATAAAGCTATCCATATTTTAACTTACACACTAAAAATAAAAATCATATATATTCAAGAAGAGATATGCTCTACCTAATAAATAAATAGCACATTTTTCTATATGATTATACATTTTTTACACCTCATTTTTTCTATGTGTTAGATTTTAGTTTCTTTTCAATCATCTGTGGCTCTATGAATACAGACTAATTTCATCTATCCTGTGACTAAGTCCATAATTTCCTTCATGTTATGGTGATATCATAAATAAGATAGATGTACAGTCCTCTGTGTGTGAAGTTTTAATGAACGCTACCATTTACCATGCTAGAAGAACCCTCTGCAGCTGTCATCATAAAAAAGAATCTGATGAGTAGTTTGGACAGAGCTAACGCTACTAATTATCAAACAAAATACTGCACATGTAACAATTCACAGACAATATATGGAAATTAAAATTTGAATATCACACTCAGAGTACATTAATCATCTTCATTATTAGTACTTTTATGGGTAATGAAGCTTTGCAGAAAAGTAATAAGCTTTCTAAATAAAGACACTTTTGTAAAAGGACACACATATTTCCTACATTTTCTCACCTGTGCTATTAGAGGTACTAAAACCAATGTTCGGCAATCGGCACATATCTTTTATGAATACAGGTAAGGGCAAAAAATACAAATAAAGTTAAAAATGAATGTAAACATCCACTTTTTATTCACCATAAAGTATTAGTTGTAGTTTTACACACTTTTGCATTTACTGTAACTCTAAGTTTCTTTATTATGGGATAATCACTTGTTGGCTCCTGTATTCCCCCACGGGCCGCTTGGGGCTTGATTTGGACTCCATGACCTACTTTTTCTTATAATGATAACATCGTTTACGATTTTCTTGAGGTGAAATTGATTTTTTAACTATTTAGATTATTCAATAACTTGATTTATTGCAATAAATGTATCAAATTATTTAGTTTTTTTTCCTGTTTTTTGTTCTCCCTAGAGGTTGTACTTTTGTGTAATTTATTGTTGTTACATTTATTTGACAAAGTATGTTGCTGTCATCTGTGAGGTCCTAAAGAAGCGAGGGTTCACAGTGACCATATTGACACTCAAACTGGGACACCCAGGGATTGGTTGTGTGGTTATGACCTCAAATGTCTATTAGCACATTT
This sequence comes from Aquarana catesbeiana, assembly GCF_042186555.1. Classification (NCBI taxonomy): domain Eukaryota; kingdom Metazoa; phylum Chordata; class Amphibia; order Anura; family Ranidae; genus Aquarana; species Aquarana catesbeiana. Next base: position 215,073,479 of record NC_133325.1, on the reverse strand, counting down.
TTCTAATATTTATCTGTGTGTGTCACACATTGTATTTAATCTGTGAATTAATAAATTTGGGTGATATTCAAGCTCCCTACACATTGAGATATCTTGTGGATGGAGGCTCGGACTGAGGGGAACAACTCAGGCCTCTTCTTATACTTTCTTTCCTTTTCTTCTTCCTTCATCATTTTTCCATTGTTGTTCTTGTTATGCTTCTGTGGATGCTGATGGGAGACTATGAAGCCTCTATTAATTTAGTTGCTCTATGGGTTTGAGGTATTGTGTTAGGAGGCACTGAAATAACCAATTAACAAGTCCCTACCTCTCCATGTAATTGAGATTTGTGGACCTACAGCTTATCTTAACAATATTTAATAACTTTTCCCATTTCCTGAAGTTTTGCAATAGGCTGCTGATGGGCCTCACTGCCCTGGACATAAGATTGCTATATTGGATGGAGCCTGTATCTTAGGTCTGACTTTATTACCTTAAAGTACATATATTTTGGTTAATATAATACTGTAAGGTCATTGATCACTTCAGAGGGTGCACCTTCTTGTTGACATTTATTCTGATATTGTATATGTTTTTATATGATGTTTAAAACTCTGCAATAAAAATGATTTAAAGAGAAAATTGGTTGATATTTATTTTTAATTGTGTTGGGTTTACTGTTGGAGGCATATGTAAAGTCCCATTTCTTGGATTGTTTTGGATTTATGATCTTCTTTTAGTGCAGTACTGCACTATATGGTGTACAAAATTGAAAAAAATGTCAACACAGAGTGCAAAAAACATCTCAAAAACTAACCAACCTGCTTACATTGGCATTGTGAACAAAGTGGAACAGGAGTTTAAAACAAAATGAGTTAAGACAAAAGGGGTACTTTAACCTGTAAGTAACATTTTAAGCTTCCCATAAGTAATAATAATATTGTAAATGAAAAAAGGAGTGCTAGCAAGGTTAAAGGTATTGTTCAGGGCAATGTGCTACAAGAATACAATAATGGAGCAACAGCCCCAGGATGAATAACACTGTGACAGATGTGAGCAGGTTGCCCTTCTGGAAGCTCACATTCGGGATTTGAAGGAGAAAATTTCTGAGGGGAAATGACAAATTGAGAGGAATTTTCTTGTAACTGAGCAGCTGAAATTGGGTTGCTGCAGAGGGTGGAGGGGGTAGGTAAATGAGTTACTGTAGATGGATGGGTTGGTAGAAACTCACAGAAAAGGAGGGTCATTTCTATATATGAGCACGTAAATTGTTGGAGTTTGTTACAGGCCTCCCAATGTTAATGTAGAGGTAGAGGCTTATTGCACAGATGAAAAGGGCTGCAAGGGCAGTGGTGATGATGGGAGATTTTAACTACCTTGAATTTGACTGGAATTATTAATCTCTGGATCAAATTCCCTTGCAGAATGAATTTGCACCTGCAAAGTGTACAGTCTATTTGCCTTTAGTAAATCAACCCCAGAGTTATTGATTGGTTAGTTGGTGAATTTATTGAATATATTTTCCAGCTCTGTGTATTCAAAGGAAAATGGGGGAGCTCAAGTCCTTATTAGAGATAGTATTGCCATAGTCCCAAAAGAACCACAATGACTCAAAATTGTTATGGTCATTAAATATTTAGACAAAATAAAGGTGAATTAAGCACTAGGACCAGATGATGGCATACGCTCACATGTCTTCAAAGAGTTAAGCTATATTTAGCTTTAGCTATAGCTGTATTAAACTATATATACTGTATTTCAAAGCCATTGTTTCTAATTTCTAGAGACTCTTTAATGACTGCCTGGCACAGTACCACTAGATCAGTGCAAGATTATTGTGGTGCCTATATTTAACCACCTCAATACCAAGCCAATTCTGACATTTCTCATATACGTGTAAAAATCTACTTTGCGTTACTAGAAAATTACTTAGAACCACCAAACATTATATATTTTTTTAAGCAGAGACCCTAAAGAATAAAATAGCGGTTGTTGCAATATTTTATGTCACATGGTATTTGCGCAGCGGTCTTTCAAGTGCAATTTTTTGGGGAAAAGATACATTTCATGAATTAAAAAAAAATAAAACAGTAAAGTTAGACCATTTTTTTTACAATACCTGTAAAAGTATACCAGTGGCTGCCAAGCCACCTGGGAATACTTTTACATGAAGTAGAATCGCTGGATAGAAAAAATTACCCTGGAATCATGGTTGTAGCCTCAACCATGATCCGGGTACAACTGCCTACCTACCAGGACGTATATATACAGTGGCCTGTAGGGAGGTGGTTAAAAAGGTATCAAAGTCTTTATCAAGTAACTATAGACTAGTTAGTTCGTTTAGAAGACCTTATTCACATAGTAACATATAAATGTGGTTGTACCATCAAACCATAAAAATGAGTAAGTCGAATAGACTCAAAGGTGGAGCTCGCCTCTCACCACATCCCAGAAACAATTAATGAGAAAATTTATATATCTATGGACCCCGAAAGGGTGGCGAACCCAGGGATTTTGTGGGTGGGAGGGAGACAAAGAGTAAAGAAAAGTATAAAAGTAGAGGATAACAAAGTGTATAAAAATTGTATTACTTTATTCAAAATTGCACATAATGTAGAGAGTTAAAAGCAATAAAGTGTACAGACACTGCAAATGATCTTAGACATACAGGTTCTACTAATAAAGAACTCATATGTGTATGATACATATGGAAGGCTCCAACATGTTTCGGAATATATGAAATGTGAATTCCTTCTTCAGGGGATTTCCTGTGCAGTTATACAATTTAATCTGCAAATGTATAGAAGATAAAAATATACTGAGAAACAAAGTACAAAGATACTAGGCATCTATAGTTTGGTGGGCATACAGGAGTTGGTTGGGGAGCTTGGAGATAAATGTGGCTAGTAAAATGGTATATCAACAGAAAATAGACTTACTTTACACCATTTACAGTTGTTTTATGAAAATCAAGGAGGATGCAATGTTCACGGTGTGGTGCTAGCAGTCTCGATCTCCCAGGTTTTTGAGGTAGAAAGGGTTGGAGTAGATTGAAAACTCAAAACAACGTTTTTAATCGTGTTGCCCCATATCAATATTCATGGGTAACAACATTTGAAGCAGGCAGAGTCATAGAGTGCATTTGACCCATGCGGTCCACAAGGAACGGCTAAGTGGATACCTATGCCAGAACCTATGGTATAAAGATAATGTATAGTCAAATATGCTATACTGTTTATAAATTCTGGTAGTTTGATCTATATATGAAAAGAAAACATGACCTACATGGAAATTTGGTGGCAGCTGAATAGACTCAAAAAAACATGCTACTACAATAAAAGGGGGGGGGGGAGAGTTTTATAGAGTAAAATTGTAAGTCTATGGATATAGACCTATACTCTGTTATGTCCGTAGGTGTGGGGCCAACAGGTAGGTTTACTCATTATGGCAAAAGAGGGGGCTTTCGGGCCCTATATAATATGTAAAAATGCATTGTTTTTGAGGGCTATAGCAGTAAAAAATAGCCCATGAATTATAAATAAGGAAGCCAATTGTTAATTAATAAAGTTGGTTGCACCCTGTCAAATATATGTAATTGCTGAAACATAAAAAAAGTAAGAATAAAAAGAGCATGAAAGCCAGTGCTTACTTTGTAGTTGAGAGTCTGCATACATCTGCTTCACAAGACACACAAAAGGTGTATGAGAGGAGACTAGTATGTTGCCAAATTATAAACCAGCTGATTGCGGGATAAAACCGCCCATATAGGGTGGAGAGTCTCGCAGCTGTGCATGTTTAATAGGTGAAAAACGTAAGAGTGGAAGGGAGGGCTGTATCTGCTAGGTGATACACCTCCCACAGCTGACAAGTGTCAGCAAGGTGATACTACCACCTAGAGCTCATTCCCCCAGCGCAGCAGCACATGGTGCCATCACTCCAGCTGGCGCGATGACGTCAGACGTCCAGGTGCCGCTGACACAGAGAGAGGGACGCCAGTGTATCGAATCTGAAGGTCCGTCGCACAGCGCATGCGCAGACGGCGGGATGCTGCAGATCCCCAGGCGTCCAAGGTATGGCTCCACGTATAGATGCGTGGAGCCTACCCGTGACGTGGGACAGCGCAAGGGTCAAAACACAAACCGACAATGCCTGAATGACATTGGTTTTAATGGAAAAGAGGGGATAATTGGTAATACATTGAAGTATTAACTATGGGAGATCAGAACTAATTGTTGTAATAATGCGCAAGAGGATGTTAAAAGATAATATAATGTTGCATTGCATTTTCCAGATTTACATACCATATATACAATCAGAAAGTATTACATTATGCCAACTGTCAAACCACATTCGTAATCTATCTCATACAGTGCGAATGTGGCTGCTATTATGTGGGCAAAACCATTCAAAAACTATGCAAACGCCTTTACCGCCACATATTGACCTAGCTGATACAGCCCTCCCTTCCGCTCTTACGTTTTTGACCTATTAAACATGCACAGCTGCGAGGCTCTCCGCCCTATATGGGCGGTTTTACCCCGCAATCAGCTGGTTTATAATTTGGCAACATACTAGTCTCCTCTCATACACCTTTTGTGTGTCTTGTGGAGCAGATGTATGCAGACTCTCAACTACAAAGTAAGCACTGGCTTTCATGCTCTTTTTATTCTTACTTTTTTTATGTTTTAGCAATTACATATATTTGATAGGGTGCAACCAACTTTATTAATTAACAATTGGCTTCCTTATTTATAATTCATGGGCTATTTTTTACTGCTATAGCCCTCAAAAACAATGCATTTTTACATATATAGAGCCCAAAAGCCCCCTCTTTTGCCATAATGAGTAAACCTACCTGTTGGCCCCACACCTACGGACATAACAGGGTATAGGTCTATATCCATAGACTTACAATTTTACTCTATAAAACCCTTTCCCCCCCTTTATTGTAGTAGCATGTTTTTTTGAGTCTATTCAGCTTCCACCAAATTTCCATGTAGGTCATGTTTTCTTTTCATATATAGATCAAAGTACCAGAATTTATAAATAGTATAGCATATTTGACTATACATTATCTTTATACCATAGGTTTTGGCATACGTATCCACTTAGCCGTTCCTTGTGGACCGCATGGGTCGAATGCACTCTATGACTCTGCTTGCTTCAAATGTTGTTACCCATGAATATTGATATGGGGCAACATGATTAAAAACGTTGTTTTGAGTTTTCAATCTACTCCAACCCTTTCTCCTGCACTACCTCAAAAATCTGGGAGATCGAGACTGCTAGCACCACACCGTGAACATTGCATCCTCCTTGATTCTCATAAAACAACTGTAAATGGTGTAAAGTAAGTCTATTTTCTGTTGATATACCATTTTACTAGCTACATTTATTTCCAAACTCCCCAACCAACTCCTGTATGCCCACCAAACTATAGATGCCTAGTATCTCTGTACTTTGTTTCTCAGTATATTTCAGTATATTTTTATCTTCTATACATTTGCAGATTAAATTGTATAACTGCACAGGAAATCCCCTGAAGAAGGAATTCACATTTCATATATTCCGAAACATGTTGGATAACTCCATATGTATCATACACGTATGAGTTCTTTATTAGTAGAACCTGTATGTCTAAGATCATTTGCAGTGTCTGTACACTTTATTGCTTTTAACTCTCTACATTATGTGCAATTTTGAATAAAGTAATACAATTTTTATACACTTTGTTATCCTCTACTTTTATACTTTTCTTTACTCTTTGTCTCCCTCCCACCCACAAAATCCCTGGGGTCGCCACCCTTTCGGGGTCCATAGATATATACATTTTCTTATTCACAGAGTAGTGATTAATGAAACATACTCTGTATTGTTATTAGAGATGTACCATTTGGTTCAGCGTTTAAGAGCCCTTACTTTTTAACCTATTTATAAATTATATATAGATAGGGATTAAAGGTACTTCTGTATTTGTAGATGACATTAAGATGTGTAGTAGAATAAGGTTCATGAAAGGATGTCTCCGACTTACAAGCAGATCGTAATCCACTTTTTGACTGGGCAACTAGGTGGAAAATTAGGTTTAAAGTGTATGTTACCTAAAAAAAAAATCCCTATGTGTTTGGTTAGTCATATACTTGTTGGTAAATGTAGCCTGTAAGTCAGGGCTCAAAATTTAAAATCCTGAGCTACTAGCCAGGGCTTAGAGGTTACTGGCCACCAGTTGCCCCTACCCTACCCCGCCCCTAATTCTGACCCTAAACACGCCCTCATAAATTATCCCATGAAATGACACTGTTAAATATTTTTATGCAGAATTAAGTTACAAAAATAAATATTAACAACATAAACAGTGCCCATCAATGAAGCCTCATCAGTACCCATTGATGCAGTCTATCAGTGCTCATCAGTGTCCATAAATGCAACCTATCAGTGCCCATCAGTGCAGCTTATCAGTTCCCATCAGTGCAGCATCATCAGTGCAGCTTATCAGTGCCTATCAGTGCCGCCTTATCAGTGCCACTTCATCAGTGTTGCCTCATCAGTGTCCATCAGTGCAGCCTCAGCAGTTCCCATCAGCACAGCCTCACCAGCGCCAATCAGCATAGCCTCACCAGTGCCCATCAGCACAGCCTCACCAGTACCCATCAATGCAGCCTCATCAGTGCTGATCAGCGTAGCCTCACCAGTGCCCATCAGCACAGCCTCATCAGTGGCCATCAGCCCAGCCTCATCAGTGCCCATCAGTTCAGCCTCATCAGTGCCCATCAATGCAGCCTCACCAGTGCCATCAATGCAGCCTGATCAGTGCCCATCAATGCAGTCTGATCAGTGCCAATCAATGCATCCTCACCAGTGCTCATCAATCAAGGGGGAGGGGTATGCCTATATATCAAGAATAATGTACAAGTGAATGTGAGAGATGACATCACTGAGGGGGCTAGGGAGGAGGTGGAATCTTTATGGGTAGAGCTCCAAAGGGATGAAGCTAAGGGGAAAATAATACTGGGAGTATGCTATAGGCCCCCTAACCTGAGAGAGGAAGTGGAGACGGATCTCCTATCACAAATTGGATTAGCAGCAAGGATGGGAAGTGTTATCATAATGGGGGATTTTAATTATCCAGACATAGACTGGGCGGAGGGAACCGCGCATTCATTTAAGGCTCGCCAGTTCCTTAGTGTCTTGCAGGACAATTGTATGGGTCAGATGGTAGACGCACCAACTAGAAATAAAACATTACTAGATCTACTGATTACCAACAATACAGACCTGATAACAGATGTGGAAATACGGGGCAATTTAGGTAACAGCGATCACAGGTCAATTAGTTTCAGTATAAATCACACAAATAGGAAACATGAAGGGAACACAAAGACACTGAATTTCAAAAGAGCCAACTTCCCTAAACTACAAACCTTGCTAAAAGGCATAAATTGGGATAAAATATTAGGAACAAAGAATACGGAGGAGAGATGGGTTTGCTTTAAGAGCATATTAAATAAGGGCATTAGCCAATGTATCCCATTGGGTAATAAATTTAAAAGAGCGAGCAAACATCCTGGATGGCTTAACTCCAATGTAAAAATGCATATAAAAGCAAAGGAGAAGGCCTTCAAAAAATACAAGGTTGAGGGATCATCCTCAGCATTCAGAATTTATAAAGAATGCAATAAGAAATGTAAGAGTGCAATTAGGATGGCTAAGATAGAACATGAAAGACACATAGCGGAGGAGAGCAAAAAAAATTCCAAGAAATTCTTTAAGTATGTAAACAGTAAAAAAGGAGGACAGACCATATTGGCCCCATAAAGAATGAGGAAGGACATCTGGTTACAAAGGATGGGGAGATGGCAAAGGTATTGAATTTATTCTTCTCCTCAGTCTTCACGAGTGAATCGGGGGGCTTCAGTAACCAAAACTGCAGTGTTTATCCTCATGACACAACACAGGAAGCACCTACATGGTTAACAGAGGATGGAATTAAAATTAGACTTGAGAAACTTAACATTAATAAATCACCGGGACCAGATGGTTTGCATCCGAGGGTACTTAGGGAACTCAGTCAGGTGATTGCCAGACCATTGTTCCTAATTTTTACAGACAGTCTATTGACTGGAATGGTACCAGCTGATTGGAGAAAAGCCAATGTAGCACCAATATTTAAAAAGGGCCCAAAAAACATCCCTGGGAATTACAGACCAGTTAGCCTAAAATCAATAGTATGTAAACTCTTGGAGGGGATGATAAGGGACTATATACAAGATTTTAGTAATAAGAATGATATCATTAGCAGTAATCAGCATGGATTCATGAAGAATCGTTCTTGCCAAACCAATCTATTAACCTTCTATGAGGAGATGAGTTGCCATCTAGATAAAGGAAGGCCCATAGACGTGGTGTATCTGGATTTTGCAAAAGCATTTGACACAGTTCCCCATAAACGTTTACTGTACAAATAAGGTGCGTTGGCATGGACCATAGGGTGAGTACATGGATTGAAAACTGGCTACAAGGGCGTGTTCAGAGGGTGGTGATAAATGGGGAGTACTCAGAATGGTCAGGGGTGGGTAGTGGGGTTCCCCAGGGTTCTGTGCTGGGACCAATCCTATTTAATTTGTTCATAAACGACCTGGAGGATGGGATAAACAGTTCAATCTCTGTATTTGCAGACGATACTAAGCTAAGCAGGGCAATAACTTCTCCACAGGATGTGGAAATCTTGCAAAAAGACCTGAACAAATTAATGGGGTGGGCGACTACATGGCAAATGAGGTTCAATGTAGAAAAATGTTAAATAATGCATTTGGGTGGCAAAAATATGAATGCAATCTATACACTGGGGGGAGAACCTCTGGGGGAATCTAGGATGGAAAAGGACCTGGGGGTCCTAGTAGATGATAGGCTCAGCAATGGCATGCAATGCCAAGCTGCTGCTAATAAAGCAAACAGAATATTGGCATGCATTAAAAGGGGGATCAACTCCAGAGATAAAACGATAATTCTCCCGCTCTACAAGACTCTGGTCCGGCCGCACCTGGAGTATGCTGTCCAGTTCTGGGCACCAGTCCTCAGGAGGGACGTACTGGAAATGGAGCGAGTACAAAGAAGGGCAACAAAGCTAATAAAGGGTCTGGAGGATCTTAGTTATGAGGAAAGGTTGCGAGCACTGAACTTATTCTCTCTGGAGAAGAGACGCTTGAGAGGGGATATGATTTCAATTTACAAATACTGTACTGGTGACCCCACAATAGGGATAAAACTTTTTCGCAGAAGAGAGTTTAATAAGACTCGTGGCCACTCATTACAATTAGAAGAAAAGAGGTTTAACCTTAAACTACGTACAGGGTTCTTTACTGTAAGAGCGGCAAGGATGTGGAATTCCCTTCCACAGGCGGTGGTCTCAGCGGGGAGCATTGATAGCTTCAAGAAACTATTAGATAATCACCTGAATGACCGCAATATACAGGGATATGTAATGTAATACTGACACATAATCACACACATAGGTTGGACTTGATGGACTTGTGTCTTTTTTCAACCTCACCTACTATGTAACTATATGTAACTATGTAATGCAGCCTGATCAGTGCCCATCAATGGAGCCTGATCAGTGCCCATCAATGCAGCCTCACCAGTGGCCATCAATGCAGCCTCATCAGTGCCCATCAATGCAGCCTGATCAGTGCCCATCAATGCAATCTGATCAGGGACAATCAATGCAGCCTCACCAGTGCCCATCAATGCAGCCTCATCAGTGCCTATCATTGCAGCCTGATCAGTGTCCATCAATGCAGCCTGATCAGTGTCCATCAATGCAGCCTCACTAGTGCCCATCAATGCAGCCTGATCAGTGCCCATCAATGCAGTCTGATCAGTGCCAATCAATGCAGTCTCACCAGTGCCCATCTATGCAGCCTGATCAGTGCCCATTAATGCAGCCTGATCAGTGTCCATCAATGCAGCCTGATCAGTGTTCATCAATGCAGCCTCACCAGTGCCCCTCAATGCAGCCTGATCAGTGCCCATCAATGCAGCCTCATAAGTGCCCATCAATGCCCATCAATGAAGCCTCACCTGTGCCCATAAGAGCAACCTGACCAGTGCACGGGGATCAGAGAGAGGAGAGAAAGAGGAGACCTGCTGAATCATAACAGAGTGGGGATTGCCCACTGTGACAGCTTTGATTTGAATTGCCCAATGCCCGCAGTCACACAATGTCTCACCCCTTGCATCAGTTCATATGATAGATCACACGTCCCAGGATTGGACCAGTGTTATGTCTATTAAAGGAACCAGTCCAGGATGCAGGACTCTGTGTCACTGTGGCCGCCAAGTAATTCAAATCAAAGCTGTTTGGCCGGGTCTCCTTTTCCTCTCCTCTCTCTTCTCCTGGCTGATCGCTGGGAGAACGGCTCCCATTCAACCCCACCTGCCGGCTGGACTTTCCCTCCCTTCGAGGCACAATGAAGATATTTGCCAGCACACCATGGAACGGCGTAGATAGTGTCCAAACATGTAATTTATTGCAGGACCCCTTCATCAGGCATGTGATGATCACATGCCTGACGAAGGGGTCCTGCGTGACTCCGAAATGTTGCACTCTCCTTGTGTTGTGATCATGCAATAAATTACACATTTGGACGATATCTACGCCATTCCTTGGTATGCTGGCAAATATCTTCATTGTAACTTGAACCAGTATCCAGCTGGTTATTGCTGCAGCACCCATATTTGTGAGCTCATCCAGGAATGTGTGTGATGGGAATATGAAGTATTCCCTCCGAGGCAGCCCCACACTCAGCCTTAAGCTTTTTCCACTTGCCAAATGCAAGCAGGTGAGTGGAAATTTTGAGGGCTACTGTAATTTATTTATTTTGTTGGTTGCTGCTAAATACCTAGTGATCTTTCCCTGTGGCTCCTAATTCAAACTGATCATACCAAGCATGGAAGCAGATCCATGCTGGTGTGATCAGTTTCCATCCCTGAGATCTCTGTTAGACAATACAGGATGCTGTTCTGACATGTCTGTAAATAGATTTGCTCCATGCTCCCCACCCAACCCTATTGTTAGGAGATAATGGATGTCATGCATTTCTCTGTCAGTACTCATTGCTGCCATGCCCCCTCCAAGACCTATTGTGTTGATTCACAGAGGCTCCAGCAGGAGCCCCCCTATCAAAAGTTCAGTGCACACAGATGTGAAATGTACTTTTTCTATGTGTGTGACCCACACTCCCCCCCATTGGGAACCAAGATACAGCTAGTAACCATAAATGAATAGATACAGTAAAAAATTATTAATCCCAGGCTCCAACCACTGCAACCAAAAGGCATCAACAAACAGCTCACCAGAACAATGTTGCCTAGAAAACCAACAGAATGTAGTATTAGAAATGACATAAAAAAAACACAAAAAACAAGGAGCAAAAATACCAGATACCAGTGGCAAAAATACTTATTCTGTTTATTATAAAAGAATATGAACATATTCAAAAAAAGTCCCATCAATCCAAATGGTCCTTAGAGCTAGTCCATAAACTATCCTGTCAGCAGGTGACACTTCACAGGTAATAAATCAGTGTAACTGAAGAAACAGACCTTGTGTAGCTGATAAGGAAGCAAGGGAACTCCAATTTGTAGTAAAAACTTATATCAGGGAATAGTGATGGGCTTGATGTTCGAGTCGAACTTAAGTTCGACTCGAACATCAGCTATTCGTTTGTTTGTTTAGAGCAATGTCCCACAAATGCCCCATGTGCCACGAATGTGAACATCCTTTGAGTGCCCCATTAGTTTGTTTGTTCGTTAAACCAACAAACTAATGAAGCGCTCGCGGGACATTCGCCTGCCGAGGAGCACCTCATAATGCACTCCGATGTTGCAGTGCTTTGAAGGCTGCTGATTGGCCAAAGTATGCACCTGACCTGTATGCTTTAGCCAATCACAGTGCGATGTGCTGTGAGAGCCATGATTAGCCAAAGGCACCCTGTAGGGGATAAGGGCCTCTGCCCGACAAACCTGGCCGGTGATTTTTGGGTGTCTGCGGACAGGGGGCTTTTCATATTTTGGAAGCCCCCTTTAACAAGGGGGCCCCCAGATCCCACCCCCAAAAAAGTGTCAAAAAGTATAAACCACAAGAGACAAGTCCTTTATTAAAAAAAGAAAAGAAAAAAAGTGTCCCGTAATGTAAATCCACCTTCAATCATGCCGCCCGATGAACCCGAAAAATATCAAAAATGCAAAACAATACACCTCCATGGGAGGCCTCCCGCCAAATGCTGTCTCTTCGCTTTGATATCTCTTATGTAGGCAAGGGCAGGGTCACCCGCTGACGTAATCGCGTGACCCTGTCCCCTTCTGACATCATGTGACATCACATGATATCAGAAAGGGTGGGTCACCCCACTACATCACTGGGTGGCCCTGCCCTTGTCTATATAAGAGCTGTCAAAGCGAAGAGACAGCAGTCGATGGGAGGCCTCCCATAGAAGTGAAGCATTTTGCATTTTTGCTATTTTTTGGCTCCGTCGAGTGGCGTGATTGACAATGGATTTACATCACGGGACACTTTTTTCCCTTCTTTTTTAATAAAGGACTTGTCAAAATCTGTCTCTTGTGGTTTTTACTTTTTGACACTTTTTTGGTGAATGGGTAGGGGTACAATGTACCCGATACCCATTCACATGGGGGGCGGGATCTGGGGCCCCCTTGTTAAAGGGGGCTTCCAGATTCCGATAAGCCCCCCACCCGCAGATACCAACAACCACCAGCCAGGGTTGTCGGAAAGAGGCCCTTGTTCCCATCAACATAGGGACAAGGTGCTTTGGGGTGGGGGGCGCAGAATCCCCCATGTTGAGGGCATGTGACCTGGTATGGTTCAGGAGGTTCGCTTGTCCCACCTTTTCATGACCTGCCAGGCTGCATGCTCAGATAAGGATCTGATATGGATTTTGGGGGGAACCCCACCCCAACCCAGGTCCCCATACACTTTTTATGGCAATACCTTACATAAGCCTTTAAAATTAGGACTTTTGATTTTTCATGTTCGTGTCCCATAGACTTTAATAGGGTTTGCATGTTCACTAGAACTTTTTGCCTGTTCGAGGTGTTCTGGTGCGAACCAAACTGGAAGGTGTTCAGCCCGTCTCTATTAGGGAATGAATCATCCAGCATCATGGGGCAGCTGCGTGATGTTGTAGAAGGAAGGACAGCCAGCCTCTTGCCTTAGTGGCAATCAAGGGGGGAGAAGGATGATGCAGCACCAATCATCCAATGCTGACAGGAATGTACAGCGCATACACAGGCACAGTGTACTGCAGTTGGACATACATCGACCTGTCATGCAATACCCAGCCACTTCCTGGTTACAGAGGTGTCCTGCCAGGAAACTGAAGCCAACTCACTATACCACCAGGGCTACAACCCAGGAAACAACTCCCATACACTTCAAATGTTTTTTTATTTGGGTTAAAACTTTTCCTCTTTTGGGAGTTCTGCTGCAAACCCGAACAGTTGGTCTTTAATCCCCAGAGAAGTCACAGACTTTATTTATCACTCGCCATCAATGATTATATAAAATAAGAAAGATTCAAGAGGTTCATAGTGTAACGTGTTTAATAAAAGCAGTAAAAGAGTATACAAGTATGCACTCACATAGCATGGTGCCGATTTCCAGCACTGGAAACAAATCAACTAGATCTAGAGAGTAATGCTCCACTTCCTATTCAGATCACATGACAGCCTCTTGGGAATGACATCACTTGATTTAGGCTCCTCCCAATGCTTTTCATCACTAGATGATGTCAGGACTGGTGTGCTGATGTGACATCTCATTCTAAACACCCTTTTTAATTGTTCACTCGATCTGAGTCCAATGCTTAAGTAACTGGATGTCAAGCATCATCTAGAGGCCAATCACTCTTCATACAATCTAAACAACTCAGTATCCTGAGTGTTTAGTGTCAAGCACCATCTAGACGCAAGATCACTCTTTATGCAAACTAAACAATAGTATATAGGTATGGTGAGCGCTATATAGGAGTGGAATCAGCACTGAGCTGTCTGTAGTCCATATAATGTATATATATATATGGTGGTTAGTCCGAGGGGGAGTCCATGCAAGGGAATGTGGTGGGTTAGATACAGTTATTCAGCCAGCTATGCAGAGTAAGAAGGAGCTCTGTGGTTATAAAAGGAAAAGAATGCAGCGCCCATCTAAGTGCATCATGGAGTTAAAGACAATCACATTTTATTACAAGATGCATTCACAGGATTGCAGATTAAAAGTAGCATAGAGATAGTTCATGTTCCGTGGTCCCATCCAGGTGGAGAGCTTGGGTCTCCGGCATCTCACGTTGTCAGCAGCACCGGTGGCATCCAGAGCTCTGGGGCAGTGGGCAAAGGAGAGAGCCGAGTGTCACCAGAGGGACAGAAAGACAGCGGTGAGCGTTGTTGTAGCAATGTGCGTTCGGAGCATGCATGCTCTTTCTTCAGACCCCAGCTCGCCACTCAGATGGGACCATGAAACCTGAACTATCTCTATGCTACTTTTAATCTGCAATCCTGTGAGTGCATCTTGTAATAGAACATGATTGTCTGCACTTAGATGTAGAGACGCCACTTTCTTTTGCTTTTATATGCAAACTAAACAATCCAGTATCCTGACAGTTTAGTTTTAAGCATCATCATTCTAAAGGCCAAATTGCTCTTCATCCAACTAAACAATCCAGTATCCTGGCAGTTTAGTGTTAAGCTGGATCAAGAGGCCAAATCCCTCTTCATACAAAGTAAACAATCCAGTATCCTGGCAGTTTAGTGTCAGGTACTATCCCATCTAAAGACCAGATTGTTCTCCATACAAACTAAATAATCCAGTATCCTTGCAATTTAGTGTCCACTAGCATTTATTGGCCACATGCCATGAACACTAATAATGATCCACATCAACATATCTAGGGCCTATTTAATTTGCTCAAAAAGGTGCTGAAAATGTAAACCATATATCCCTATTTCAATAGTAATGATAAATAAATAAACATGACATAATAGGAATAATAATAAGAATAATCACCTATAATGATGATAAATAAATGAACATATAATAACAATCATAAATAATGATGATCAATAAATACACATATGCAATACTTATAAATCACAATTGAGCAGAGTATATTCCTATTTTTTAGGCATTTTTAAAGCATATTACAAGTGTTTTACCAAGCTGTGCCAAGCTTCAGGTGTTTGCATCTTGGGCTGAGCAAGGGAAAGAGAACAGTTTCAGAGGTGGAAGGGCATTCTTCAGGCATATACTGTAAACATGTACATAAACTGTGCACAAAAATCATGCAAAACCGCATGTGTTGTGAATTTAAAGATGCTCCCATTGAATTATATAATGGTCTAAAAAGTCTGATTATGCTAAAAAATAGGATACAAGAGGTTGAGCATTAAAATGTGAATGGGCACAATTACATACAAATGGATTCTGCATGTAGAGTGCAGTTTAAAGTAGGGGAATAAAAGAAATTGCCCAGTGGAAATCCACTGGGACTACAGCACTCCACAAAACTGAATGGTGAAAAAAAAATGGTAAAACCAAATGGATGATGAACGATTTCAAAGTTGCAATATAACTGCATCAACCATGCAACTAGGACCCCAAATATAAAGCTGAAACATGGTGTAAAGCTAGATCAGCAAGCGCTCCAGACCAAAAGTCTAGTAAAAAACTGACCTATATTTCTGGGGTTGTAGGACTGCTATACAATCCCAAAAACCAAATGTTTATGAAACACAAAAAAAGAGGCTGATGAAGATGCAGATATACCTGGATAATCATTCGTTGACTGTGCATACTCCTTGGGTTATGTAGGCACCAGGCAGAGGAGGGTGTTCCCTGTCATCGCTACCAATTGGACAGATGCGTCCCAGCTTCTATACAGTGATAATCAGTGGCGTTGCTAGACGGGGGCGGGGGGTGCGGTCCGCACCGGGTGCCACCCACTAGAGGGGTGACACCGTCACCATCCCGAGGGTAATGAAAGCCCTGGCTCCCTTTGGCAGGTTTTTTTTTCCTTCAGCCGGGACACACCTCCAGCGCCGCGGCCGTGCCTGCATTGTGTTCTCCTCCTCCTCTGTCTCTGACTCCTGCTCAAGCCTGTCTCGATGTGCAGCTGCTCTCCACCCGGGCGGCGCGGCTGCACTCTGTCTCTCTCCTCTTCTCCTCTCCGCCCGGGTGTTCTGTGCACCTGAGCCGCCCGATATGGTGCGGTAACGGGTGGGGGGTGTCGGCTTGAGATGGGGGGATGTCCTCCGCTACCTGAGGTGAGATGTTGTGGGGTGGGGGGGCGGGGCTTGCTGATGAGGTTGGTTTATGCTGCTGGTTACAGCTATATCATATGGAAGGGGGTGGTTTGTTCTGGGGGGGTCTGTACTTATGGAGGGGGGTGGTTTGTTCTGGGGGGGTCTGTACTTATGTAGGGGGGTGGTTTGTTCTGGGGGGTCTGTACTTATGTAGGGGGGTGGTTTGTTCTGGGGGGGCTGTACTAATGGAGGGGGGTGGTTTGTTCTGGGGGGGTCTGTACTAATGGTGGGGGGGTGGTTTGTTCTGGGGGGTCTGTACAAATGGTGGGGGGGTTTGTTCTGGGGGTCTGTACTAATGGAGGGGGGTGGTCTGTACTAATGGAGGGGGGTGGTCTGTACTAATGGAGGGGGGTGGTTTGTTCTGGCGGGTCTGTACTAATGGAGGGGGGGTGGTTTCTTTTGGGGGGTTCTGTACTAATCTAGGGGGGTGGTCTGTACTAATGGAGGGAGGTGGTTTGTTCTGGGGGGGTGGTCTGTACTAATGGAGGGGGTGGTTTGTTTTGAGGGGTTCTGTACTAATGGAGGGGGCTGGTTTGTACTAATGGAGGAGGGGGGTGGTTTGTTCTGGGGGGGAGTCGGTACTAATGGTGGGGGTGGTTTGTTCTTGGGGGGTCTGTACTAATGGAGGGGGGGTGGTCTGTACTAATGGAGGGGGGTGGTTTGTTCTGGGGGGGTCTGTACTAATGGAGGGGGGTGGTCTGTACTAATGGAGGGGGGTGATTTGTTCTGGCGGGTCTGTACTAATGGAGGGGGGGTGGTTTGTTTTGGGGGGTTCTGTACTAATCTAGGGGGGTGGTCTGTACTAATGGAGGGAGGTGGTTTGTTCTGGGGGGGCTGTACTAATGGAGGGGGGTGGTCTGTACTAATGGAGGGGGGTGGTTTGTTTTGAGGGGTTCTGTACTAATGGAGGGGGCTGGTTTGTACTAATGGAGGAGGGAGGTGGTTTGTTCTGGGGGGGAGTCGGTACTAATGGTGGGGGTGGTTTGTTCTGGGGAGGTCTGTACTAATGGAGGGAGGTGGTTTGTTATGGAGGGGGGTTGTTTGTTCTGGGGGGTCTGTACTAATGGAGGGGGAGGTCTATACTGTGGGAGGGGGGTCTGTACCGAGGGGGGTGGTCTATACTGATGGAGGGGGTTTATACTTCGTAGAGGGTCTGCACTGACGGGGGGGGGTCTTTACTTAGTGGAGGGGGGTCTGTACTGGGGGGCAACTATAGTTGGAGTGGGGGGGTGACACCATGTTTTATCGCACCGGGTGACACCGATCCTAGTGACGCCACTGGTGATAATAACACCATTTTTTGGCTGCACCTGTTGGTTTCCCTCACGATCAGATGCTGAGCCCCGGTGCTGTGAATCTTGTCACTTCTGCCTGTCTCCTCCTTGCTCTTGTGAGTGCAAATTACATTTTTTATATGAAGTGTTTGTTTTTAATGCTACACTATGGTGGGCCTTGTGCCTGTTTGCTCTCTCCCAGTCCTCGGGAAACACATTTAAAAACACCCAGATGTGTGCCTTTTTTCCTTATCTGTAATGCATGCAAACATATATAGACTCCATTGAAATTACTGTATTTATCGGCGTATGACACGCACATTTTCACCCTGAAAATCGGGTGAAAATTGTGTGTGTGTGTTATACACCAATTGTTCAGTTCTGGCTGCATTGGAGGGGACAGGGAGGGGAGCAGGATGAGCGCTGACAGATTACATACAGTGAGAATCTCCTGTTTAATCGGCAGCCTCTGTAATAGGAAGTCCTGTCTCCTGGGCTGGCATTGGAGGACTGTTCTGTCTATTATAGGTGGCGGGACTTTGTATTAAAGAGTAAACAGGAGATTCTCTGGTATGTAATCTGTCGGCGCTCGTACCGCCCCCCTCCCTGTCCCCTACAAGGCTGCAGATGGGCATGGATCAGGCTGCACTGATGGCAATGGTGAGGCTGCATTCATGGCAATGGTGAGGCTGCATTCATGGCAATGGGGAGGCTGCATTCATTGCAAGGGTGAGGCTGCATTCATTGCAATGGTGAGGCTGCATTCATGGCAATGGGGAGGCTGCATTCATGGCAATGGTAAGGCTGAATTCATGGCAATCATGAGGCTGCATGCATGGCAATGGGGAGGCTGTATTCATGGCAATGGTGAGGCTGCATTCATGGCAATGGTGAGGCTGCATTCATGTCACTTGTGAGGCTGCATTCATGGCAATGGGGAGGCTGCATTCATGGCAATGGTGAGGCTGAATTCATGGCAATCATGAGGCTGCATGCATGGCAATGGGGAGGCTGCATTCATGGAAATGGTGAGGCTGCATTCATGGCACTTGTGAGGCTGCAGATGGGCAACGGTGAGGCTGCATTGATGGGCACTGGCCCTTATTTTGCCTCATTTAAAATTTTTGTTTTTCCTGAAACTTCCCTCTTAAAGTGAAGGTGCATGTTATACCCCTGTGCATGTTATACACCAATAAATAATTTACTTTATAGTCATTACTAGGTATGAGCTTCGAGTTTGAGTCGAACTCATGTTCAACTTGAACATCGGCTGTTCGCCAGTTCACCAAACAGCGAACAATTTGGGGTGTTCGCGGCAAATTTGAAAGCCACGGAACACCCTTTAAAAGTCTATGGGAGAAATCAAAAGTGCTAATTTTAAAGGCTTATATGCATGGTATTGTCATAAAAAGTGTTTGGGGACCTGAGTCCAGCCCCAGGGGACATGGATCAATGCAAAAAAAGTTTTAAAAACGGACGTTTTTTCGGGAGCAGCGATTTTAATAATGCTTAAAGCGAAACAATAAAAGTGTAATATTCCTTTAAATTTCGTACCTGGGGGGGTGTCTATAGTATGCCTGTAAAGGGACACATGTTTCCCATGTTTAGAAGAGTCTGACAGCAAAATGACATTTCAAAGGAAAAAAAGTCATTTAAAACTACTCGCGGCTATTAATGATTTGCCGTTCTGACAATACACATAAAAGTTCATTGATAAAAACGGCATGGAAATTCCCCACAGGGGAACCCCGAACAAAAATATAAAAAATAAATGACATGGGGGTCCCCCTAAATTCCATACCAGGCCCTTCAGGTCTGGTATGGATATTAAGGGGAACCCTGGCCAAAATGTAAAAAAAAAATGGCGTGGTGCCCCCCTCCAAATCCATACCAGACCCGTCAGGTCTGGTATGGATTATAAGGCGAACCTTGTGCAAAAATGTTTTAAAAAATGGCGTGGGTCCCCCCTAAAATCCATACCAGACCCTTATCTGAGCACGCAACCTGGCAGGCCACAGGAAAAGAGGGGGGGGATGAGAGAGCACCCCCCTCCTGAACCGTACCAGGCCACATGCCCTCAACATTGGGAGGGTGCTTTGGGGTAGCCCCCCAAAACACCTTGTTCCCATGTTGATGGGGACAAGGGCCTCATCCCCACAACCCTGGCCCAGTGGTTGTGGGGGTCTGCGGGTGGGGACCCCCAGATCCCGTCCCTCCCCCATGTGTGAAATGGTAAGGGGGGTACCCCTACCATTTCACAAAAAAAGTGTCAAAAATGTTAAAAATGCTTAAATCGGCCGGCAGCACAAGATTGCGGACTCTAAGGCCAAGGCTAAGGCTCCACCAAATGCCAAGGCTGCGCCAAAGGGCAAAGGAAATGCCCCTACAAAGATCAAAAAGCTACCTTCAGAACTAACCAAGGGAGATCTTCCAGGATTCTACAAAAACTTGGGTGGTGGATTTAAAGCTTCAAGTCATGTTCTGGTCCTGGATGGCAGAGGACATCTTCTTGGTCATCTCGCCGCCATTGTTGCTAAGCAAGTTTTGCTTGGTAGGTACTGACACCATTCATGGGTTTTTTTTAAGTTTTTTTTTTTGTTTTTTGCTTTCTTCTATCTTCTTTCTTCTATCTTATATCTTCCTTCGGTTTCTTCCTCCATCTTCTTCTTCTTCTGGTTCTTCTGGTTCTTCCTCCGGTGTTCTCGTCCGGCATCTTCATCCGCGGCGTCTTCTTCCCTTCTTCTTCTCGGGCCGCTCATGGTGGATGCGGAGCGGGCAAGAAGAAGAAGGGAAGAAAACGCCGCGGAGGACGATCCCGGACGAGAACACCGGAGGAAGAACCAGAAGAACCAGAAGAAGAAGAAGATGGAGGAAGAAACCAAAGGAAGATAGAAGATGGAAGAAAGAAGATTGAAGATAGAAGAAAGAAGAAGCATTTAAATAAAGGAATTGTCAAAAACTGTCTCTTGTCATTTTTAACATTTTTGACACTTTTTTTGTGAAATGATAGGGGTACTTTTGTACCCCCTTACCAGATTCTGATAAACCCCCCTCCCATAGACCCCCACAACCACTGGGCAAGGGTTGTGGGGATGAGGCCCTTGTCCCCATCAACATGGGGACAAGGTGTTTTGAGGGGCTACCCCAAAGCACCCTCCCAAAGTTGAGGGCATGTGGCCTGGTACGGTTCAGGAGGGGGGCGCTCTCTCGTCCCCCCTCTTTTCCTGTGGCCTGCCAGGTTGCCTGCTCGGATAAGGGTCTGGTATAGATTTTGAGGGGGACCCCAAGCCAAAATTTAAAAAAATTTGGCTGGGGTTCCCCTTAATATCCATACCAGACCTGAAGGGCCTGGTATGGAATTTAGGGGGACACCCACGCCATTTTTTTAAAAATTTTGGTTCAGGGTTCCCCTGTGGGGAATTCCCATGCCATTTTTATCAATGAACTTTTATGTGTATTGTCGGACCAGCAATTCATTAATAGCTGCGAGTAGTTTTAAATAACTTTTTTCCTTTGAAATGTCATTTTGCTGTCAGACTGTTCTAAACACGGGAAACATGCGCTCTTTAACAGGCATACTATAGACACCCCCCCAGGTACAAAATTTAAAGGAATATTACACTTTTATTGTTTCACTTTAAGCATTATTAAAATCACTGCTCCCGAAAAAACGGCCGTTTTTAAAACTTTTTTTTGCATTGATCCATGTCCCTGGGGCAGGACCCAGGTCCCCAAACATTTTTTATGACAATAACTTGCATATAAGCCTTTAAAATTAGCACTTTATTATTCATGTTCGTGTCCCATAGACTTTAACGGTGTTCGCGTGTTCAAACAAATTTTTTGCCTGTTCGCATGTTCTGGTGTGAACCGAACAGGGGGGTGTTCAGCTCATCCCTAGTCATTACTAGGAGATTGAAAGATGACCCCAGACATCTATAACATTTTAAAGTAAGGTATAGGTAGAGTAGTTTAATTTCTGCAGTAGTATTAAAAAACAAATATTATACAATAGAATAAGAAGGACAAAAGTTTTGAGTTATAAACTGATCTCATGTTAGGCTAAAAGAAAAAAAAAACAACTCCATTCATTATATGATTACTTAACACAACACTGCCTTGTATTACCCTTAATATTTCCATAAGAGCAATGCGTTATCTTGGAAAGTGCTTTAAAAGTTGGATTTCTCTGAAGGGCATTCTTCGACTGTTTAATAAATATTCACTACTTATCCATTATTCATGAGTATACATAGTTCAGAAATATTGAGTTCATGTGTACAGTAGAGTTTTTTTCTAATATATTAGTTGGTTTAGATCTCTTCAATCTGCTCAGTGTATCTGAATATCATTACATTTCCCTTTACATTGATCAATGTCATTGAAAATGTGGTTGACATACTAATATTGATAACATTTTAAACCAATTGCTCAGCAATTAGCTTGTAAAATATATTTTCCCTGATAAAGATTCATTCTGGTTAGATATATTCATGTTTTATTAATATGTCTTACATTAAAACTAATTATTAATCGTTTGCACTTCAAGAAGTAAGAACAAACATATTAGCCACGTATAGAATCATAAAAAATACAAATGATGTTTTTTAATAAACATCAGCATAATTTTGCAGAAAACATAATAAACTTCTAAAAGCTAATATGACCTTTTGCCTAAATAAATCAAACCACAAACTCAGAATCAAAATTTGCTGTAAATCTATTGAATGCTCTGACTTAATGATGTCACTCAGTTCAAACAGTAATATTTCCTCTAAATAAACATCTTATTAGTTGACTGATCAAGCAACTGTTTAACAGAATAGACCTGTTCTATTGAATTTGACTGATGACCTAAGCCATTTTAATTAAATTTTTGCGCACATACAGTAGTATGAAAAGTTTAGAGTCTTTGTTTTTTGCTTTCTCTGTCTCTATTGGAAAGATGTGTTACTCATTTTCTGTTAGGACAGGAAATGATGGGAAATCTCTTCAAAGTTGACCAAAGGACACCACTGTGTATGTGTGTGTGGGGGGGATGTGAAGGGGGCAGATGACTGTTATGGGCAGGGTCACCCCTATAGCAGTGTCCACTACCACCCTTCACATCACCTCCCCCCGATCCCTGCATTCTGAGCCTAATATACTCATGATCCCTGCATACTGAGCGTAAACCAAACTCATGATCCCTGCATTCTGAGCGTAAAACTCACTCCTGATCCCTCCATACTGACCATAAAACACACTCGTGATTCCTGTATTCTAAGCATAAAATGCACTCCTAAACCCTGCTTTCTGAGCGTGAAACACGCTCCTGATCCCTGCATTTGGAGCACAATGCACTCCTGACTACTGCATTCTGAGTGTAACACGCTCCTGATCCCTGCATTTTGAGTGCAACACACTCCTGATCCCTGCATCCTGAGCACAAAACACACTCCTAAACCCTGCATTCTGAACGCAATACACTCCTGATTCCTGCACTCTGAGTGCAACACACTCCTGATCCCTGCATTCTGGGCACGAACACACTCCTAAATCCTGCATTCTGAGTGTAAAACACACTCCTGAGCCCTGCATTCTGAGCATAAAACGCAGTCCTGAACCCTGCACTCTGAGCATAAATTGCACTCCTGATCCCTGCATTCTGAGTGCAACATACTCCTAATTCCTGCATTCTGAGCACAATGCACTCCTGATTCCTGCATGCTAAGTGTAAAATGCACTCCTAAACCCTTCATTCTGAGCATAAAATGCACTACTGATCCCTGCAGTCTGAGCATAAAATGTATTCCTAAACCCTGCATTCTGAGCTTAAACTCACTCCTGATCCCTGCATTCTGAGCTCAATGCATTTCTTAACCCAGCATTATGAGCATATTGCACTCCTTAACCGTGCATTCTGAGCACAACGCACTCCTTAACCCTGCATTCTGAGCCTAATGCACTCCTTAACCCTGAATTCTGTGTGCAATGCACTCCTGATCCCTGCATTCTGACCGTAAAACGCACTCATGATCCCTGCATTCTGACCGTAAAACGCACTCCTGATCAATGCACTCCTGATTCCTTCATTCTGAGTGCAACGCACTGCTGATCCCTGCATTCTGAGCGCAACACATTCCTGATTCCTGCATTCTGAGCATAAAATGCACTCATGAACACTGCATTCTGAGCGTAAAATGCACTCCTGAACCCTGCACTCTGAGCATAAAATGCACTCCTGATCTCTGCATTCTGAGTGCAACACACTCCTGATTCCTGCATTCTGAGACCAACGCACTACTTAACCCTACATTCTGAGCCTTATACACTCCTTAACCCTGAATTTTGAGTGCAACGCACTCATGATCACTGCATTCTGAGCGTAATGAACTGGTGAACCCTGCTTTCTCTGCATAACGCACTCCTAAACCCTGCTCTTTTGTAATACTTATTTTATTTCAATTCTCAATAAAAAATATTTTACCAAAAAAAAAGGTTGGGTTTACTTTCTTTTTTTTTGGGGGGGGGGGTGACCTTTGACTTCATTAGTGATGTTCAAGTAGATCTCCATTTCTTGAAGGTTGCCTACCCCTGGCTAAGAGTGACTAGCTTAGGATGTAACAGTGTTTTCACATTCTCCTAGATGTTTCCCATCGAGCGGTCCCAGAGCTATAATAACTTTATGTTAAAGTATGTTCTCATTCCATATTTTTATATTCTAATATTTTTTGAGTAATTAATATCTTCTTTTTATTTAAGTAATTTTGATTTCAGTATTTACACTTAGAGAACCTTTTCCATGTTTGTCATGCATCTTAGCTTATTAATATGTCTTCTTTATCTAGTTGCTGTTAGATATGCCTGACATTGTTTGATAGCTATGAGGACTTTATTGGTCTCTGGATTAACATCCTGTTATCCTTGGATGTTTTCTCTGCTCGTATCACATAGTGATTATCCCCCATGGTCCTTTTTTTCATATAATCAATCTTTTCAAAGTGATCCCGTATTGAAACTATGCAGCCTTGCTCTTTAGTGAAGTCATATTATTTGATATCAATTATGATATAGTGACAACTAGCTACTGAATATTTTAACAAAAAGGATTCAGCAAAAGACCCAAGAATAATCATATTTTCTGTTGTTTCATGATAAATAAAGTGTTTTATTATCAGATGCTCTTGGTAATATTCACAGTATTTTAAGCAAAATTAGCAATTAAAATTAAAAGCAGCCATTAACCACTTCAGCCCTGGAAGAATTGGCTGCTCAATGACCAGGCCATTTTTTGCGATATGGCACTGCGTCGCTTTAACTGACAATTGCACAGTCGTGCAACGCTGTACCCACACAAAATTGATGTCCTTTTTTTTCCCACAAATAGAGCTTTCTTTTGGTGGTATTTGATCATTTCTGCAGTTTTTATTTTTTGTGCTATAAACAAAAAAAGAGCGACAATTTTGAAAAAAACCCACAGTATTTTGTACTTTTTGCTGTAATAAATAGCCCCATTTTTTTTAAAACCTAATTTTTTTCTCACTTTAGGCCGATATGTATTCTTCTACATATTTTTGGTAATAAAAATCACAAAAAACATATATTGATTGGTTTGCGCAAAAGTTATAGCATCTACAAAATTGGGGATAGATTTACGGCATTTTTATTATTATTTTTTTTTTACTAGTAATGGTGGCAAGCTGTGATTTTTATCAGGACTGTGACATTATGGCGGACATATCGAACACTTTTTTGGGACAATTGGCATTTATACTGTGATCAGTGGTTTTTAAATGCACTGTCATTGAGCATATATCACTAATACAAGATAGAATCGCGGCTGTCATGCTGTACGTTGTATAGGAACATATGGAACAAGCCCAGGAGGCCAAGAGAAGGGTTTATAATTGGGGCGCCAAGATCTGAACCATCAACCCTGATGATAGAGTGCTGGTACTAGTCCATACAGTTGAGAGTAAATTCCTAGCAAAGTGGCAAGGTCCCTTTAAAATTATGGAAAGAGTAGGGGAAGTTAAACTAAAAAGTTTACCAGCCAGGAAAAAGGAAACCGGAGCAAATATATCACTTTAATCTCTTGAAACCTTGGAAGGACAGAGAGACTTTACTGGCAGTCCCAACACCCCTAAAGGACATGTCCCCTGGAACACCTGAGATACCCATAACTGAAACCTTGTCAGCAGCCTAATAGAAGAACGTTAAAAAGTTTGTGAGTAAAAGTAGAGACTTATTCTCACACTTACACGGACTGACCACAGGTATACAGCATGACATAATTACGGAACCAGGCGTTTGCATAAATGTAAAGCCCTATAGAATACCTGAATCCAGACGAGAAGCAGTTGAAAAATTAAGTAAAGAACATGTAAGAGTTGGACGTGATAGAGGGGTCCCACAGTGACTGGTCAAGTCCCATAGTGTTGGTCCCAAAACCAGATGGAACTATAAGGTTTTGTAATGATTTCAAGAAGTTGAATTGCAGGTCCAAATTCAATGCGTACCCAATGCCTCGGGTCGACGAGCTTGTTGATTGATTGGGAAGTGTCTGGTATATAACTACTTTAGATCTGACTTAAGAATCGGCAAAAGAGAAAACAGCGTTTTCTACCTCCGAGGGGTCTTTCCAGTATAAGCGGATGCCATTTGGTTTGCATGGTGCTCCTGCCTCATTCCAGAGAATGATAGATAAGACATTAAGACCACATGGCCAATACGCAGCTGCCTATTTGGATGATGTAGTCATCCACAGCCCAGATTGGGAATCTCATTTGCCCAGGGTGCATTAGGTAGTAGATTCCCTTAGCAAAGCAGGACGTGCTACCAACCCCAGAAAGTGTGCCATAGGCTTGGAGGAGGCCAAATACCTTGGCTACTTTATTGGTCGAGGGCTGATCAAGCCTTGGATCAATAAGATTGAGGGAATTCAAAAGTCACCCCAACCTATACATAAGAAGCACGTTTATGCATTTCTTGGGATCACAGGATGTTACAGGCATTTTATACCCAATCTTGCCACCATTGTAGCCCCACTGACAGATCTGATGAAGGGTATCATGATTAAGTGGAATCCTGAGGCAGAGAAGGCATTTCATACGTTGAAGCAAGCTCTTTGTGTAAAACCTGTGCTCGTGAACCCAGAGTTCACAAAGGAGGTACAGACAGACACCTCTGATGTGGGACTGGGTGCGGTACTGTCCCAAATCAGAGACGGTAATTAGCACCCAGTGGTCTACCTGAGCAGAAAGCTGAGCAGACATGAGAAAAACTATGCCATTGTTGCGAAGGATTGCTTAGCTATCAAATGGGTCTTAGTTGCCCTAAAGTATTACCTGTTGGGGAGACAATTCAAACTAGTCACTGATCATGCCCCTCTCAAATGGATGTGTGATATCAAGGAGAAAAACAGTCGGATGACAAGGTGGTTCCTTGTCCTTCAAGTTTTTAAGTTGACAGTGGAGCATAGAGCTGGGAAACTTTAGAATAATGCAGATGCCCTTTCCCATATTTATTGTCTGGTTGGGACAGTTGCTCAGTCACAGGGGTTTGAGCAGAGGGGGGATATGTGACATTATGAAAAGTGAGGTGATTAATGGACATTATGTTTCACCTCTCAGTCGTTCATTTGCCGAGAACTAAGGTGGAATCCGGTCTGGGTTTTACCAGCCACCTTGGCAGGGTTGGTTCTGGACCAGATTTTGCAGTCCACTTTTATCCACCAACAGGTGGTATAAATTAAGCAGGACTAGAGCAAAGGATTGCTCTTAGCCTGGGTCTCAGGAAGCCAAAAACCTGAGAGAGCTGCTTATGTGACCTTTGCTTCGTAAAAGGTTTGCATTATCTTTGTTTTGTGGGTGACTGGGAGAAGTCCTTTACCTGGTGAGTTAGGAACCTGCAATGTTTAGTTAGTGCCTGGATGGCAAGGATTTATTTTCTGTTTTTGTTTGTGTTATTTTTATGCAACCTTTTAAATAAAACTGACTAAATGTCAGATTTTAAGAAACCTGCCTTTTTCCTTTTTCCTAGGGAAGGTGATCCCCTTTGTACACCCTCACATTTTTGTAAATCTTTTATTATATCTTTTAATGTGACAACAAATTGGGCCCAAAGTGTCAATATTTTGTGTGTCCGTCATTATTTTCCAGCACTGCCTTAACGCTTTTGGGCATGGAGTTCACCAGAACTTCACAGGTTACCACTGGAGTCCTCTTCCACTCCTCCATGATGACATTACAGAGCTGGTGGATGTTAGAGACCTTGTGCTCCTTCACCTTTCATTTGAGGATGCCCCACAGATGCTCAATAGGGTTTAGATCTGGAGACATGCTTGGTCAGTCCATCACCTTTACCCTCAGCTTCTTTAGCCTCCGAAGTGAGGGGATCATGCTCTGCTTCAGTATGTCACAGTACATGTTGGCATTCATGGTTTCCTCAATGAACTGTAGCTCCCCAGTGCCGGCAGCACCCAGGCAGCCCTAGACCAGGATACTCCCACCACCATGCTTGAGTGTAGGCAAGACACACTTGTCTTTGCACTCCTTACTTGGTTGCCGCCACACACACTTAACACCATCTAAACCAAATAAGTTTATCTTTGGTCTCATCAGACCACAGGACATGGTTCCAGTAATCCATGTCCTTAGTCTGCTTGTCTTCCGCTTTCTTGTGCATCATATTTAGAAGAGGCTTCCTTCTGGGATGACAGCCATGCAGACCAATTTGATGCAGTGTGCGGCGAATGGTTTGAGCACTGACAGGCTGAACCCCCACCCCTTCAACCCCTGCAGCAATGCTGGAAGCACTCATACTTCTATATCCCAAAGACAACCTCTGGATATGACGCTGAGCACATTCACTCAACTTATTTGGTCAATCATGGTGAGGCCTGTTCTGAGTGCAACCTGTTCTGGTAAACCACTGTATGATCTTGGCCATCGTGCTGCAGCTCAGTTTAAGGGTCTTGTCAATCCTCTTATAGCCCAGCCCATCTTTATGTATAGCAACAATTCTTTTTTTTTTTTTTGCCATGAGGTGCCATGTTGAACTTCCAGTGACCCGTATGAGAGAGGGAGAGCAATAACATCAAATTTAACACACCTGCTCCCCATTCACACCTGAGACCTTGTAACACTAACAAGTCACATGACATCGGGGAGGGAAAACGGCTAATTGGGCCCAATTCGGACATTTTCACTTAGGGATGTACTCACTTTTGTTGCCAGCGTTTTAGACATTAATGGCTGTGTGCTGAGTTATTTTCAGGGGACAGCAAATTTGCACTGTTATACAAGCTGTACACTCACTACTTTACATTAGCAAAGTGTCATTTCTTCAGTGTTATCAAAGGAAAAGATATAATAAAATATTTTCAAAAATGTGAGGGGTGTACTCACTTTTGTGAGATACTGCATATATATATATATATATATATATATATATATATATATATATATATATATATATATATATATATACATACATAGTCTGGTTTTCGTTGGGGTTCAGTTTTTTCCCTACTTTTCTAGTAGCATAATAACATATTAAGACTGATAGCACTCAAAGAGAACTAAAAAGAATAATAAACTGACGAGCGGGACAACCTTGTGGACCATACCTCTACCTTTCAACCCTTTTTCTTCTTTCTCTTTCCTTTTCTCCACCTTACGATTAAAGCTCATTATCAGAATTTATTTGACCTATATACACTCTACTTGTAAACAATATGTATAGTAGGTATAAATCATTTAAATACCTACAAAAGTAACTAAGGAAATGATATATATCTTTAATTTAGGTTTACGTGAACCCAATGTTTAATATTTGAAATTTCATGATATTTACCTATATAAACCCTACTGTAAAACAATGAGCTTACTTTATAGATCCTTGTAAACTTACTTTATGTATCTTTATGTATCTTTATAATATTGTATACTCAATAAACTTCTTTTGACAAGGAAAAGAAAAAAAAAAAAAAAAAAAAGACTGATAGCACAAATGTCAGCAACAACTTTGTAACAGATGTTTTATACACTGGCTTAAGAGCAATGACAGAGAAAGCAGTGACAACATCATCGCAGTCAAAATAATTATCTCAGGAAATGTGACAGAACAGGTAGAAAAAAACTGTTTTAAGAGACTATAATATTAGTAGACAGTTACAACAGTTCTGAGTAACAGATCCTATAACAATATAGCGGCAGTAATAAAGCAATTGTTTGTACTTGCTTTGAAAATTTTTACTTTATTGGATCAGAATGGGTGCAAGGCAACTAGCATTGGCAACAGTGACAGTAATGTTAAAGTGAAGGCAGAAGGGTTTTTATCTTAATGCATTCTATTTAATAAGATAAGAAACCTTCTGTGAGCATCAGCCCCCCAAGTACTTACCTGAGCCCATCTCTATCCAGCGATGTTGCAGGAGAGACTGAGTTGCCCGGGACTCTCCCTCCTCATTGGCTGAGACAGTAGCAGAGCACCATTGGCTCCCTGCTGCTGTCAATCAAAATCAGTAAGCCAATGAGGAGATGGAGGGGGGTGGGGCCTAGCAGTGGCTCCATGTCTGAATGGATACACAGAGCTGCAGCTCAGCTCGGGTGCCCCCATAGCAAGCTGCTTGCTGTGGGGGCATTCATCAGGAGGGAGGGGCAAGGAATGCTGAAGGTGGATCCAAGAAGAGGAGGATTCTGGCTGCTCTGTGCAAAACCACTGCACAAAGCAGGTAAGTATAACATGTTTGTTATTTGTAAGCAAAAAAAAACAAGACATTAGTATCACTTTTTATGTAGGTAGCTGAAACAGCTATTGATGATAGTGCTATATCAAACATTTGGGTACAAGTCGGACCCCCCCGGTGCCAGAGGTGGCCAGCATTTGTTCCCGGGTGATCAGAGGTGAGGGGGAGGCCATCCATTCATGGCCACCCTCTCGCGATCGCTCCCAGGCAATGAGATCATTCCTCTGCCTCTGTAATGTAAACAGAGGCAGAGGAAGTGATGTCATCTCTCCTCGAGCCGGTCTTTTTCGTTCAGGCGCCGAGGAGAGAAGACATCAAGTAAGTGCACCAAACACTACACTTACAGTAGAACACGCAGGTACACTTTTCACCCCCCAGTGACCCCCCCCCGGTTGACCCCCTGTACCCCCTGTCACAGTGACACCAATAGCAGTTTTTTTTTTGCTTTGGTGTCAGTTTGTGACAGTTATAAGTGTTAGGGCAGTTAGGGTTAGCCCTCTTTAGGTCTGGGGTACCCCCCTTTAGGTTTAGGGTACCCCCCTAACCCCCCTAATAAAGGTTAACCCCTTGATCACCCCCCGTCGCCAGTGTCACTAAGCGATCATTTTTCTGATCGCTGTATTAGTGACACAGGTGACACTAGTTTGGGAGGTAAGTATATAGGTTCGCCGTCAGCGTTTTATAGCGACAGGGACCCCCATATACTACCTACTAAAGGTTTTAACCCCCTGATTGCCCCCTAGTTAACCCTTTCACCAGTGATCACCGTATAACTGTTACGGGTGACGCTGGTTAGTTAGTTAGTTTTTTATAGTTTATTATAGTTTTAGGGCACCCGCCGTTTATTACCTTATAAAGGTTTAACCCCCTAATTGCCCAGCGGTGATATAAGTTAGGTTTTTAGGGTCAGATAAGGTCTGCGTCGCCCCAGGCAGCGTCAGGTTAGCGCCAGTAACGCTAACACCCACGCACGCAGCATACACCTCCCTTAGTGCTATAGTATCTGAACGGATCAATATCTGATCTGATCAGATCTATACTAGCGTCCCCAGCAGTTTAGGGTTCCCATAAACACAGTGTTGGCGGGATCAGCCCAGATACCTGCTAGCACCTGCATTTTGCCCCTCGGCCCAGCCCTGCCCAGCCCACCCAAGTGCAGTATCGATCGATCACTGACACTTACAAAACACTAAGCACACATAACTGCAGCATTCACAGAATGAGGCCTGATCCTTGCGATCACTAACAGTTTTTTGGTAGGGTTTTGAATCAGTCGCTAACAGTCAGGAGCTTTTTTGCCTGTGAGTCTCACTAGTGTACCCCTAAATTTAGAGCCCAAAATGGTAAATCAAAGGTACACTAGTGAAGAGGCCTACACGTTTCTGAGCATGACAGATAGTGAAGAGGAAGTCACCCATCTGTCAGATTCAGGCTCAGAATACGATCCTGTAGAGGACAGCGGCTCCATGGCAGATAGCTCTGACGATGGAGTTGTGGTCCCTGCCAAGGTCAGGAGTACCAGACCCCAAACTTCTTCTTCCGTCCTTGATGTGCAAGAACCACAGATCCCTCGTATGGAGCATAGCAGTACTAGCGCCGCTATTCCTTCTGGTGAACTGGCAAGCACCACCAAGAAGACGAACACAGGCCCGTCATGCCCATAGTGCCCTTCCTGCTGCATTCGCCAATCCAAATTGGGAACCCACCACTTCTGCAGCACCCATACTTCCCCCATTCACTGGCCAACCCGGAATTCAGGTGGAAACAGTTGATTTTACGCCACTGGATTTTTATTCGCTGTTTTTCACCGAAGATCTCTATAGATCTATTGTGGACCAAAGCAATTTATACGCTGGTCAACACATCGCCACTATTCCCCAGTCCTCCCTTGCCAGAGATTGGAGCCAATTACGGTCTCCGAATTTAAGATCTTTCTGGGCCTTTCCCTCAACATGAGCATAACCAAAAAGAGTGAGTTGCGGTCATATTGGTCCACTGACCCAATTCACCATATGCCCTTGTTCTCTGCCTCCATGACCAGGGCACGATATGAGCAGATTTTGCGGTTCATGCACTTCAACAACAATGAACTCTGTCGTCCTCGTGGAGATACCAAATACGATCGGCTCTACAAAATTCGGCCCCTCGTAAACCACTTCAACCATCATTTTGCAGACTTGTTTACTCCCCATCAAGTTGTCTGCGTTAATGAGTCCCTGATTACATTTTCTGGCCGCTTGTCATTCAAACAGTACCTTCCCAGCAAGCGTGCCAGATACGGGGTCAAGATGTATAAGCTCTGTGACAGGGCCACAGGCTATACATGTAGTTTTATGGTTTACGAGGGCAAAGATAGTCACGTAGAGCCGACAAACTGCCCTGACTACATGGGAAGTGCTGGCAAGATTGTGTGGGACTTGGTGTCACCCTTATGCGGAAAGGGGTACCACTTGTACGTGGACAATTATTACACGAGCGTGCCACTTTTTAGTCACCTTTTTGATTAACAGATTGGAGCATGTGGCACCGTGCGACCTAATCGCCGGGGCTTTCCCCAGCGGCTTGAAGATTCCCGTCTTAGGCTGGGGGAGAGAGCCTGCTTGCAGTGTAATAACTTGCTCGCTATGAAATGGAGGGATAATAAGAATGTTTTTGTTCTTACCTCCCTTCATGCAGACACGACGGTCCAAATTACTACGGCGACTGGTGTTGTGGAGAAACCCCTCTGTGTCCATGAATATAACCAAAATATGGGAGGGGTGGACCTTAAAGACCAGTTGTTGGCGCCGTACCTAGTTGCCCATAAGGCCAGACGCTGGTGCAAAAAAGTGTCTGTTTATTTATTTCAATTGGCTTTGCTGAACACTCATGTGCTACACAGAGCTTCAGGACGGACTGGATCCTTCCTTAAATTCCAGGAAGAGATCGTCAGAGCCCTTCTGTATCCAGATGGTGCTCCACCTCACCTTCCCCAACCTAATGCAGTTATCCGGCTGCATGAGAGGCATTTTCCTTATGTCCTCCCGAGTACCCCTACCAAACGAGCCCCCAAAGAAGATGTCGTGTCTGCAGCAATCACGGATATAGGCGTGACACCCTGTATTATTGTCCCTCCTGTCCTGACAATCCTGGTCTGTGCATTGGTGAATGTTTTGAATGCTACCATACACTAGTTGAGTTTTAGCGTAGGGTACAGCATTGCACAGACTAGGACACACTTTCACAGGGTCTCCCAAGATGCCATCGCATTTTGAGAGACCCAAACCTGGTACCAGTTACAAAAGTTAAAGTTACTAAAAAAAGTGTAAAAAAATAAAAATATATAAATAAATAAATAAAATAAAAACACAAAAAAATAAAATAAAAAAAACAAAAAATAGTTGTCGTTTTATTGTTCTCTCTATTCTCTCTCTGTTTTTCTGCTCTTTTTTACTGTATTCTATTCTGCAGTGTTTTATTGTTATTATGTTTTACCATGTTTGCTTTTCAGATATGCAATTTTTTTATACTTTACTGTTTACTGTGTTTTGTTGTTAACCATTTTTTTGTTTTCAGGTACGCCATTCAGCTGCAGAGCGGATTTATTTATCTTGACAGCAACAGCGTTTGCTCCCACGATATATAAAGCCGTGACTCCAGCGCTGTCTGAGGTGATTTCACCACCACAGTTACATACTTCAGCATATATGCCGAAGCGTGGGGGCAGCAGTGGGTGGAGGAGCGATTTGCACCTGCCTTTTGTGGGAGGATGCCCCCATGCTTCGGCATATATATATTTTAGGCACAGGTTGCGTTAAATGTTTTATTTTTTTACTATTTTTTTTGTATTTGCTTTGCAGGTATGGTAAGTCTTACTGTTATACTGTAATGTTTCTTTGTTTTATTGTTAACCATCATTTGCTTAGCAGGTACGCCATTCAGTTGCAGCGCAGATTTATTTATCTTGACAGCAACAGCGTTTGCTCCCACGATACATAAAGCCATGACTCCAGCGCTGTCGGAGGTGATTTCACCACCACAGTTACATACGTTAGCATATATGCCGAAGCGTGGGGGCAGCAGAGGGCGGAGGAGCGTTTTGCTCCTAACTTTTGCGGGAGGATGCCCCCATGTTTCGGCATATATATATACGGTGCATGTATGCCCATCATTAGAAGTGGGTGGATGAAGGGAGGTATTTTAATGGTGGGCATACCCACCGATCAATCTTTTTTTGTTCAGCCCACAAGCTGCATGAAAAAAAGTTTACAATATATGCCCAGCAAGGACCAGCAACGTACTGGTATGTTGCTGGACTTTGAGTGGTTATACCAGAATGATGCCTGCAGGTTTAGGTATCATCTTGGTATCATTCTTTTCAGCCAGCGGTCGGCTTTCATGTAAAAGCAATCCTAGTGGCTAATTAGCCTCTGGACTGCTTTTACAAGCAGTGGGAGGGAATGCCCCCCCACCATCTTCCATGTTTTTCTCTGGCTCTCCTGTCCCAACAGGGAACCTGAGAATGCAGCCAGTGATTCAGCCAGCTGACCATAGAGCTGATCAGAGACCAGAGTGGCTTCAAACATCTCTATGGCTTAAGAAACCAGAAGCTACGAGCATTTCATGACTTAGATTTCGCCGGATGTAAACAGCGCCATTGGGAAATTGGAAAAGCATTTTATCACACCGATCTTGGTGTGGTCAGATTCTTTGAGGGCAGAGGAGAGATCTAGGGTCTAATAGACCCCAGTTTTTTCAAAAAAGAGTACCTGTCACTACCTATTGCTATCATAGGGGATATTTACATTCCCTGAGATAACAATAAAAATGATTAAAAAATATATAAAAATGAAAGGAACAGTTTAAAATAAGATAAAAAAGCAAACAAATAATAAAGAAAAAAAAAAAAAGCACCCCTGCCCCCCCCTGCTCTCGGGCAAAGGCGAATGCAAGCGTCGGTCTGGCGTCAAATGTAAACAGCAATTGCACCATGCATGTGAGGTATCACTGCGAAGGTCAGATCGAGGGCAGTAATTTTAGCAGTAGACCTCCTCTGTAAATCTAAAGTGGTAACCTGTAAAGGCTTTTAAAGGCTTTAAAAATGTATTTAGTTTGTCGTCACTGCACGTTTGTACGCAGTTTTAAAGCATGTCATGTTTGGTATCCATGTACTCAGCCTAAGATCATCTTTTTTATTTCATCAAACATTTGGGCAATATAGTGTATTAAAATTTAAGAAAGTGTGTTTTTTCCCAAAAAAATGCGTTTGGAAAATCGCTGTGCAAATACTGTGTGAAAAAAAAAATAAACACCCTCCATTTTAATCTGTAGGGCATTTGCTTTAAAAAAATATATAATGTTTGGGGGTTCAAAGTAATTTTCTTGCAAAAAAAAAATATTTTTTCATGTAAACAAAGTGTCAGAAAGGGTTTTGTCTTCAAGTGGTTAGAAGAGTGGGTGATGTGTGACATAAGCTTCCAAATGTTGTGCATAAAATGCCAGGACAGTTCAAAACCCCCCCAAATGACCCCATTTTGGAAAGTAGACACCCCAAGCTATTTGCTGAGAGGCATGTAGATTCCATGGAATATTTTATATTGTGACACAAGTTGCGGGAAAAAGACAATTTTTTTTTTTTGCACAATGTCTTGCAGGACAATTTTATGGGTCAGATGGTAGACGCACCAACTAGAAATAAAACATTACTGGATCTACTGATTACCAACAATACAGACCTGATCACAGATGTGGAAATACGGGACAATTTAGGTAACAGCGATCACAGGTCAATTAGTTTCAGTATAAATCACACAAATAGGAAACATGAAGGGAACACAAAGACACTGAATTTCAAAAGAGCCAACTTCCCTAAACTACAAACCTTGCTAAAAGGCATAAATTGGGATAAAATATTAGGAACAAAGAATACGGAGGAGAGATGGGTTTGCTTTAAGAGCATATTAAATAAGGGCATTAGCCAACGTATCCCATTGGGTAATAAATTTAAAAGAGCGAACAAAAATCCTGGATGGCTTAACTCCAATGTAAAAATGCATATAAAAGCAAAGGAGAAGGCCTTCAAAAAATACAAGGTTGAGGGATCATCCTCAGCATTCAGAATTTATAAAAGAATGCAATAAGAAATGTAAGGGTGCAATTAGGACGGCTAAGATAGAACATGAAAGACACATAGCGGAGGAGAGCAAAAATGTAAACAGTAAAAAAGGGAGGACAGACCATATTGGCCCCATAAAGAATGAGGAAGAACATCTGGTTACAAAGGATGGGGAGATGGCAAAGGTATTGAATTTATTCTTCTCCTCAGTATTCACAAGTGAATCGGGAGGCTTCAGTAACCAAAACTGCAGTGTTTATCCTCATGACACAACACAGGAAGCACCACATGGTTAACAGAGGACAGAATTAAAATTAGACTTGAGAAACTTAACATTAATAAATCATGGGGACCAGATTGCTTGCATCCGAGGGTACTTAGGGAACTCAGTCAGGTGATTGCCAGACCGTTGTTCCTAATTTTTACAGACAGTCTATTGACTGGAATGGTACCAGCTGATTGGAGAAAAGCCAATGTAGCACCAATATTTAAAAAGGGCCCAAAAAACATCCCTGGGAATTACAGACCAGTTAGCCTAGCATCAATAGTATGTAAACTCTTGGAGGGGAAGATAAGGGACTATATACAAGATTTTAGTAATAAGAATGATATCATTAGCAGTAATCAGCATGGATTCATGAAGAATCGTTCTTGCCAAACCAATCTATTAACCTTCTATGAGGAGGTGAGTTGCCATCTAGATAAAGGAAGGCCCGTAGACGTGGTGTATCTGGATTTTGCAAAAGCATTTGACACAGTTCCCCATAAACGTTTACTGTACAAAATAAGGTCCGTTGGCATGGACCATAGGGTGAGTACATGGATTGAAAACTGGCTACAAGGGCGTGTTCAGAGGGTGGTGATAAATGGGGAGTACTCAGAATGGTCAGGGGTGGGTAGTGGGGTTCCCCAGGGTTCTGTGCTGGGACCAATCCTATTTAATTTGTTTATAAACAACCTGGAGGATGGGATAAACAGTTCAATCTCTGTATTTGCAGACGATACTAAGCTAAGCAGGGCAATAACTTCTCCGCAGGATGTGGAAACCTTGCAAAAAGACCTGAACAAATTAATGGGGTAGGCGACTACATGGCAAATGAGGTTCAATGTAGAAAAATGTAAAATAATGCATTTGGGTGGCAAAAATATGAATGCAATCTATACACTGGGGGGAGAACCTCTGGGGGAATCTAGGATGGAAAAGGACCTGGGGGTCCTAGTAGATGATAGGCTCAGCAATGGCATGCAATGCCAAGCTGCTGCTAATAAAGCAAACAGAATATTGGCATGCATTAAAAGGGGGATCAACTCCAGAGATAAAACGATAATTCTCCCGCTCTACAAGACTCTGGTCCGGCCGCACCTGGAGTATGCTGTCCAGTTCTGGGCACCAGTCCTCAGGAGGGACGTACTGGAAATGGAGCGAGTACAAAGAAGGGCAACAAAGCTAATAAAGGGTCTGGAGGATCTTAGTTATGAGGAAAGGTTGCGAGCACTGAACTTATTCTCTTTGGAGAAGAGACGCTTGAGATGGGATATGATTTCAATTTACAAATACTGTACTGGTGACCCCACAATAGGGATAAAACTTTTTCGCAGAAGAGAGTTTAATAAGACTCGTGGCCACTCACTACAATTAGAAGAAAAGAGGTTTAACCTTAAACTACGTAGAGGGTTCTTTACTGTAAGAGCGGCAAGGATGTGGAATTCCCTTCCACAGGCGGTGGTCTCAGCGGGGAGCATTGAAAGCTTCAAGAAACTATTAGATAATCACCTGAATGACCGCAACATACAGGGATATGTAATGAAATACTGACACATAATCACACACATAGGTTGGACTTGATGGACTTGTGTCTTTTTTCAACCTCACCTACTATGTAACTATGTAACTATGTAACAAAGATGTCACTAAATGATATATTGCTCAAACATGCCATGGGAATATGTGAAATTACACCCCAAAGTACATTCTGTTGCTTCTCCTGAGTACAGGGATAGCACATGTGTGATACTTTTTGGGAGCCTAGCCACGTACGGGACCCCGAAAACCAAGCACCGCCTTCAGGCTTTCTAAGGGCGTACATTTTTTCTTTCCCTCTTCACTGACTATCACAGTTTCAGAGGCCATGGAATGCCCAGGTGGCACAAAACCCCCCCAAATTACCCTATTTTGGAAAGTAGACACCCCAAGCTATTTGCTGAAAGGTATAGTGAGTATTTTGCAGACCTCACTTTTTGTCACAAAGTTTTGAAAATTGAAAAAAGAAAAAAACATTTTTTTGCTTGTCTTTCTTCATTTTCACAAACAAATGAGAGCTGCAAAATACTCACCATGCCTCTCAGCAAATAGCTTGTGGTATCTACTTTCCAAAATGGGGTAATTTGGGGGGGGGGTTGTGCTATCTTGGCCTTCGAAACTGTGATAGGTAGTGAGGAGTGAATCAAAAATTTACGCCCTTAGAAATCCTGAAGGCGGTGATTGGTTTTCGGGGCCCCGTATGCAGCTAGGTTCCCAAAAAGTCACACACATGTGGTATCCCCATACTCAGGAGAAGCAGCAGAATGTATTTTGGGGTGTAATTCCACATATGCCCATGGCATGTTTGAGCAATATATCATTTAGTGACAACTTTGTGCAAAAAAAAAAAAATTGTCACTTTCCCGCAACTTGTGTCAAAATATAAAATATTCCATGGACTCAATATGCCTCTCGGCAAATAGCTTGGGATGTCTAATTTCCAAAATGGGGTCATTTGGGGGGTTTTGTGCCATCTGGGCATTTTATGACCTTCAAAACTGTGATAGGTAGTGAGGAGTGAAATCAAAACTTTACGCCCTTAGAAATCCTGAAGGCAGTGCTTGGTTTTCGGGGCCCCGTACGCGGCTAGGCTCCCAAAAAGTCCCACACATGTGGTATCCCCGTACTTAGGAGAAGCAGCAGAATGTATTTTGGGGTGTAATTCCACATATGCCCATTGCATGTTTGAGCAATATATCATTTAGTGACAACTTTGTACAAAAAAAAAAGTCACTTTCCCGCAACTTGTGTCAAAATATAAAATATTCCATGGACTCAACATGCCTCTCAGCAAATAGCTTGGGGTGTCTACTTTCCAAAATGGGGTCATTTGGGGGGGGTTGTGCCATCTTATGGCCTTCAAAACTGTGATAGGTAGTGAGGAGTGAAATAAAAAATTTACTTCTTAGAAATCCTGAAGGCGGTGCTTGGTTTTCGGGGCCCCGTACGCGGCTAGGCTCCCAAAAAGTCCCACACATGTGGTATCCCCATATTCAGGAGAAGCAGCTAAATGTATTTTGGGATGCAATTCCACATATGCCCATGGCCTGTGTGAGCAATATATCATTTAGTGACAACTTTGTGCAAAAAAAAAAAAAATTGGTCACTTTCCCGCAACTTGTGTCAAAATATAAAATATTCCATGGACTCAACATGCCTCTCAGCAAATAGCTTGGGGTGACTACTTTCCAAAATGGGGTCATTTGGGGGTATTTTGTGCCATCTTGGCATTTTATGGCCTTCAAAACTGTGATAGGTAGTGAGGAGTGAAATCAAAAATTTATGCCCTTAGAAATCCTGAAGGCGGTGCTTGGTTTTCGGGGCCCCGTACGCGGCTAGGCTCCCAAAAAGTCCCACACATGTGGTATCCCCATACTCTGGAGAGGCAGCTAAATGTATTTTGGGGTGCAATTCCACATATGCCCATGGCCTGTGTGAGCAATATATTATTTAGTAACAACTTATTGTAATTTTTTTTTTTTTTTGTCATTATTCAATCACTTGGGACAAAAAAAATTAATATTCAATGGGCTCAACATGCCTCTCAGCAATTTCCTTGGGGTGTCTACTTTCCAAAATGGGGTCATTTGGGGGGTTTTGTACTGCCCTGCCATTTTAGCACCTCAAGAAATTACATAGGCAGTCATAAACTAAAAGCTGTGTAAATTCCAGAAAATGTACCCTAGTTTGTAGACACTATAGCTTTTGCGCAAACCAATAAATATACGCTTATTGACATT
Source organism: Aquarana catesbeiana (assembly GCF_042186555.1). NCBI lineage: Eukaryota > Metazoa > Chordata > Amphibia > Anura > Ranidae > Aquarana > Aquarana catesbeiana. Next base: position 215,032,987 of record NC_133325.1, on the reverse strand, counting down.
TTTTTTACCAAAGACATGTGGCCGAATACATTTTGGCCTAAATGTATGACTAAAATTTAGTTTATTGGATTTTTTTTAACAAAAATTAGAAATGTGATCAAATACCATCAAAATAAATCTCTATTTGTGGGAAGAAAAGGACGCAAATTTTGTTTGGGTACAGCATTGCATGACCGCGCAATTAGCAGTTAAAGTGACGCAGTGCCAAATTGTAAAAAGTGCTCTGGTCAAGAAGGGGGTAAATCCTGCCGGGGCTGAAGTGGTTAAAGCTTCTTGCAAAACCATAAGGAACCTTATAACTGGGCATTATCTACCAATGAACTGGGTCTCATAATAATTTGAGAAGTGTGAATAATGACTAATAAATCTGAAGTGCACCATAAATTAATTATGTGTTCCTTCAAACAATTACAAGAAAGCCACAAGCTACTCCATAATTTTTTGTTAGGTTCCTGCATCCACACCAGGGCTTAGAAGCTCAATTTAAAAACAATTTCAAATCAACATTACATAAAAATTTCCATCCACCGCTGCCTCCTGCTGGCGCTGTAGCTCAGCTCCAGGTACGTTTCATTCATATCTGGTGGGAATGTGAGAGGATACACCCCTTCTGTACTCAGGTATTTAAGATATATAGTACAATTTATTTAGAGCCTCTAACACCAAATCTAAGGATTGCTCTTCTCTCTATGCTTCCCGTAAGTATGCAGTCCTAGAAAAGATGCCTTCTTTGTTTCTTTTTCTCTGCCCTTATGCCGCGTACACACGATCGGAAATGCTGCCAGCAAACCTCTGATGAGAGCTTTTTCATCGGAAAATGCAACCATGTGTATGCTCCATCAGTCTTTTGTTGGCGAAATTCCAGCCAGCAAAAGATTGGGAGCATGTTCTCTATTTTTCGGTCGGGAAAAGTTCCTGTCCGAAGATGCGATCGTCTGTATGCAATTCCAACATGCAAAAAGCGAAGCATGCTTGGAAACAATTCGATGCATGCTTGGAAGCATTGAACTTCATTTTCTAGGGTCGTCGTAGTGTTGTACATCACTGCGTTCTTGACGGTCGAAAGTTCAGAAAACTTTTGTGTGACCATGTGTATGCAAGGCAAGCTTGAGTGGAATTCCGTTGGAAAAACCATCCAAGTGTGTACGCGGTATTAGTCTTCCCTTTATATTGGAAGACTGCCACTACACCACCAGGGTCTCCACTGTGAATGATATTATGAGAATTGAGAAGATGCTGGCACTGGATATTAACACCTTCCACAAGTATAGGGTATTATGGTGTGTTTGGCTCCACTTCTCTTCCTCTGATACCCATGTAACAATGCTCTTGACCCTGACGGGGCCATCTCCAGCCTCACCTTGACACAGGGCTCCTAGAGATGTTGTTTTCTTGTTATATAACATGCTCTTTTTAAAGTTGATACCTCTCTTGTCCATAATTTGCTGTTATCAGAGTATATTCCCTCCCTATTTTCCTCCTTTCCCTCTGTCTCCTCCCGTCCCATTTCCTACCCTTTCTTTTGTTTCCCTTCTTTCCTGTTTTTCTTTTTTCTCTTTTTCTAATATGAACAATGGAACAAAGTTTTTCTGATGTTTTACAGTGACACTTATCTCCGTTTTTATACTGTATTGTACACATGTACAGGTCAAGCTATGGGCGATAGCCATTGAGCAGACTTATGCCCCATACACACGATCGGACATTGATCAGACATTCCGACAACAAAATTCATGGATTTTTTCCTACGGATGTTGGCGCAAACTTGTTTTGGGTACACACGGTCGCACAAAGTTGTCAGAATTTCTGATCGTCAAGAACGCAGTGACGTACACCACGTATGACGAGACTAGAAAAGGCCCGTTCAGAACCAAGCGCGGCACCCTTTGGGCTCTTTTTGCTAATCTCGTGTTAGTAAAAGTTTGGTGAGAGACGTTTTGCGCTTTTTCAGACTCGTGGTTTTCAGATCATTTTCTGCTGTTCAGTTTGTGCTTGTGGGTTTGTATCTGCTCTTCAGTGCATGCAAGCAAGCTACGCGTGACTTTGTCATTGTGTTCTTGTTCGTTCGTTACTGTTTTTCAGGTCGCTCTTCACAGGCCTTGCTTTTCTTCAGTGCGTTCTGTTACTGCGTTCTGAGCAGCCGACCGTTTTCTAGCCATGTTGCGTATACGTACTCCTCCTAGAGTTTGTGCTGTGCGGGGGCTTGGTGTTGGGGTCCTGACCTTAACACAAGTCCAGTCCATGAATAGGATGGGGAGGAGTTCATGGGCCAAGAATTGGTTGCTTCAGCGTGACCAGTTCTGTCATATGCCTTTGCTCCGTGAGATCCGTGATGACGGACCCCGTATTTCACCGTTTGTTGGCTTTGCTGACCCCCTATATCAGCAGGCAGGATACCTGCATGAGGCAAGCCATCACTCCGGAGCAGAGGTTCGTCGCCACCATGCGGTACTTGGCGACGGGGAGAAGCCTGCAGGACTTGAAGTTCTCAACAGGCATCTCTCCCAGCCTCTGGGGATCATTATCCCAGAGACCTGTTCTGCCATCATCCAGGTCCTGCAGAAGGAGTATATTAAGGTAAGATTTTTATTCTTTAATATCACATTTTATTGTATATTAGGGATAAGCTTCGAGTTCAAATCGAACTCATGTTCGACGTGAACATCGGCTGTTCGCAAGTTCGCCGAACAGCGAATAATTTGGGGTGTTCACAGCAAATTCGTATGCCGCGGAACACCCTTTGGGAGAAATCAAAAGTGCTCATTTTAAAGGCTTATATGCAAGTTATTGTCATAAAAGGTGTTTGGGGACCTGGGTCCTGCCCCAGGGGACATGGATCAATGCAAAAAAAGTTTTAAAAACGGCCATTTTTTCAGGAGCAGTGATTTTAATAATGCTTAAAGTCAAACAATAAAAGTGTAATATCCCTTTAAATTTTGTAGCTGGGGGGTGTCTATAGTATGCCTGTAAAAGGGCGCATGTTTCCCGTGTTTAGAACAGTCTGACAGTAAAATGACATCTCAAAGCAAAAAAAGTCATTTAAAACTACTCGCGGCTATTGCATTGCCGGTGCGACAATACACATAAAAGTTCATTGGTAAAAATGGCATGGAAATTCCCCACAGGGGAACCCCGAACCAAAATGTAAAAAAAAAAAAAGACGTGGGGGTCCCCCTACATTCCATACCAGGCCCTTCAGGTCTGGTATGGATATTAAGGGGAACCCCGGTCAAAATTTAAAAAAAAAATGACGTGGGGTTCCCCCTAAATTCCATACCAGGCCCTTCAGGTCAGGCCCTTCAGACATTTATAGACATGAAGAAGTATGTCAGGAAATTTAGTAGTAAACAAAATTTTTTGAGCAATCTGATTAGTAAGAATAACATTTCATACACTAATAAAAATATTTCTAAAAAAGATCCTATAACTCATTTAAAGTTGTCTAAACCCTCCTTTTTAATCCACCGGGAAATTTAGCCCCAAACCTGGCTGTATTCCAAGAAATGATATTAAAGGATCTTGATCGAGTAAAAATAAAGAATGAGTGTGATCTCCATACCCTAGAGAGTGAAAAAACATTATGTGATCATAAAGAAATAGTGGTGAGACCAATGGACAAGGGGGGGGGGGTGATATCCTTAATAAAGACAACTATTTAATTGAAATGAATAATATGGTTAATGACCAGGAAACATATGGATTATTAAAACGCAATCCGACACTGAAATTTAAGAAAGAATTAGAGACCCTAGTGAAAGGGGCATATAAAGAAGATATATGGGTTTATTTACTAAAGGCAAATCCAGTTTGCACTGCAAGTGCACTTGAAAGTGCACTGAAAGTGCACTTGGAAGTAAAGTCACTGTAGATCCAAGGGGGATATGCAAGGAAAATAGAAAACAGCATTTTAGCTTGCATATGATTGGATGATAAAATCAGCAGAGCTTCCACTCATTTCAGATCTACCCCTTAGATTTAGAGCGACTGCACTTCCAAGTGCACTTTCAAATGCACTTTCAAGTGCACTTGCAGTGCAAAGTGGATTTACCTTTCGTAAATAACCCCAGAAAGCCAATAACCCCATTGAGAAAAACAATACTTGGTTCCCTAGAGTACCAGTGATTTATTGTCTCCCCAAAATTCATAAGTTATTAGATAAACCCCCGGGGAGACCAATAGTTAGTGGTATAGACTCCATAAACTAGCAGAGCAGGGAAATACATTTTTTTTCTCCAGAAACAAGTTCAGCGAACACCAGCTTAATTAAAAGACACTAAGGACACTTTGAATATGCCTAAAGATCTGAATATAGACAGTGAATATATTTTAGTCACTTCCAATGTGTCTTTGTTGTACACTATAATCCCGCATTCCAGGGGAATAGAGGCAGTTAAACATTACTTGGAAATTGATAAGACCATTTGTGGTAAGAAGAAAAAGTTTATTTTAGAGCTGTTAAATTTCTGTTTAAAACTTGATTATTTTTGGCACAGCAGTCAATATTACCTACAGAGAAATAGTGGGTGATGGGGGGAAAGTTTGCACCCAATGTGGCCAACCTTTTAATGACCCACTGGGAGGAAAAAACAATATTTAGCTGGAACAGACCCCCAGAATTGCTAATTTGGTGATTTATAGATGATGTCTTCATGGTTTGGAAAGGCAATAAGGAGTCATTATATAGGTTCATGGAGTATCTTAGGTTCAAGATATTTTTTATTGTTTTTTTTTTTTGCCCCCCCCCCCTTTTTTTCCTTTCCATGGGATAGCGGTTTAAGGTGGTGGGAAACATAATTCTCAATTTTCTGTTTAGAAAAGGTTTGAATAAACTATTGATTTAGAAGTTTGCATTAAAGAATTGATATTAACCTTGCTTGACTGTACACATCGGGTGAGCCCGGGGACAGTCAAGGACTACAAATGTTACCCTGGGTGTCCTTCAGCCTAAAGCCCTTTGTTTATAAATATTAGTAGTAAATGGCCAGGGGGCCTTGTCATTTTTGAGGGTCCATGGGATAACCTGTTTTGGTACCCACCAGGGAATGATGAAATATTAAGGGAGGGGATGGTGTTTGGGTTTTTGTTTTTTTGGGGGGTTTGGGTGCTTTTTTTTTCTTTTTGGTCCATTCGTATAATTATCAAGCATGAGTGGGCTCAGGACCACCATCAGTTTCTAGCATTGCCTAGGTGAGAAGTGGGCTCCTTCTTTTTTCTAGGATTGCCTAGGTGAGAAGTGGGCTCCTTCTTTTTTTTTCTTCTCCACTTTTTCCCTTTATTTTTTTTTTTTTTTCATTTTTTTGCTTTCTGGCGTCCTATGGATATGGTCTGATCATATGACATTTCTGATAATAAACCTACCAGCATGTCTTCATTAAAATTTGGGTTAATGTAAGAGAGCTTAATACTCCACAGAAACATTCACAAATTCTATATAATATGCATAAACAGCGAGTCCAGGTGCTTTTTTTTACAAGAAACACATTTTAAAACATTATCAGCACTGCCCATGCCTACACGTCATTTCACCCAGTGGTATTTCAGTAATAAACCAGTAAGTAAATCAAGAGGAGTGGCTATAGGATTTCATAACTCTCTTCCAGTCTCAGACATTCAAGTGGCAAGGGATTCAGGGGGCAGATATCTCATTCTAAAATGTAAAATGAACAATATATCTTACTTTGATTAATGTATACGCTCCTAACCAGGGCCAGATCCACATGCTGCTTGCACTTCCTCGTAAATTAGATCTTTTGGTAGAGGGAAGAATAGTGCTGGAAGTGGACTTAAATATCATCTTGGACCCATTTTTAGATATGTCTTTTGCCTTTTTTCTCCTTGATTCAGCTCAATCGACTTAAGTGCTGATTCCAAGAATTTCAACTAGTGGACATTTGGCGGGCGTTACATCTGATTGAACATAATTACACCTGTCATTCTCTAACCCATAATACATATAATAGGATTGACCTATTCTCCTTGTTTTACATAACTTGCTGAGCTGGCAACCTTGGGCATCGATTGGACTGCAACTTTGGTCAAATCACTCCCCTCTCTTTTTTTCGATTAGTCTACCACATTTTTCACAACCAACAGCAACTTGGAGACTGAATTGACCTGTAAGGCGGTCAGACGCACAATCTCTCTTTTTGATGGATCATATACAGGATACAACGGCACAACCACTTAAATGGGAGGCTTTGAAATTTGTTATTATAGGGACCCTTATTTCGGAGGGTGCTCGTATGAAAAAAGAACACTCTAAGGACATTACATGAAATTCATATGCTAGAGCTCGCTCATAAACATTCACTTCAGGTTGAATTTTTTCAACAATTAGAAAGTAAACATAAAAATCTTCATCAAATACTTGATCAAGCGTATTTTCGACACAGGAACTGCACACATAGAACTTTGTATGAATCGGGTAACATGGAGATGTATTGTTCAGAAATGCAAACAATTGAATATAGATGTTAGTTCAAATTTATATTTCTATATTTATTTATTTTTTTTTTCATCATATATATATTCTTTACACTATTGTACAGGCATTTATTTGTACAGAACCCTTGATAGATTGTATCAATATATTTTCTACTTGTCTATTTTTCAATAATTATATAACTGAATAACCTTTATATGTTAATTTTACTGTAATCGAAACCTCTTATTGTATCACAATTTAACCTCAATAAAAAAAGTTTGTAAACAAAAAAAAAGAATTGAGTAACAAGGTAGGCAGACCACTAGCAAAAGCTATTCATATAAAATTGGGACATACATATATTCCAAAGTTGCGTTGCCCCAAGAGAGGGCTGGTACATTCATCTGAAGACATTGCACAGACGTTTTATGAGTATTATACGACTCTGTATAACATTCTCAATCCTTACACGGCCCCTACTAATAGGCAGGGATGCAAAAAGCTTTTTCACTACATTTCGTCAACTGCCCTCCCTAAGAAAGATCAGTCTACTGTCAATTCATTAAATACTTATTTCTCGACAGAGGAAAAACACCAGATGATAAAGGCGTTGCCATCGGGTAAGAGTCCAGGACCAGACGGTCTCCCAAGTATATTTTATAAAAATTTCCAAGAGGCTCTAATTCCTATTCTTGATAGTATTTTCAATTAATTTTCCACTACATATTCTTTTCCTCAACAATCACAGGAAGCCCACATTACTCTTATCCATAAAGACCAGAAAGATCCTACTGAATGCTCAAGTTATTGTCCTATTTTTTTAATTAATGTGGATCTGAAAAGTTATGCTAAATTATTAGCAGATAGACTCCAATTGGTCATTCCTTTAATCATTAGCTTAGATCAAGTTGGTTTTATTTCCACCCACGAAGCATGGGATAATACTATTAAAATATTATCTCTTATCCCTTACTGCCAGTCACGGAAGGTTTCTCTATGCTTTCTCTAAGTGGACACCGAAAAGGCGTTTGATCGTCCAGATTGGGAATTCTTGAAACAACACTTGAACAAATTGGTTTACCTTTGGACATGATTGATAAAATAATGGCCCTATATTCCTGTCCATCAGCTTGTATTAGGGTAAATGGCTTGCTTTTGGACTTCAAATCTCTAGCGGGACCCAACAAGGATGCCCCCTTTCGCAACTTCTCTATAAACTTGAAATGGAGCACTTGGCGATGGCTATACGCGCTAATAGCTCAATTCATGGTGTAGACATGTCTGGCAAGCAATACAAAATCAGCTTATTTGAGGACAATTTCCTACTTCATATTACCAATCCATTAGTAGCCTTTCCATTAATTTTACAGGAACTAGAGCGTTTTGCTACCTTGAGAAACTTTAAAGTTATTGCAACAAAATCACATTGCCTAGACGTTTCCCTTCCTGTAGGTACTCAGAATCTTCTTGTTGACAAATTTCCATTTCAATGGGCGCAACACTCCATAAAATATTTAGGAGTACAAATACCATTACAACTCCATAAACTATACGAGTTAAATTATTGCCCGCTCTTGACCACTATGCAGCAATTGTGGTCTTCCATGAGACATTCCTGGTTTGGACGGATGTCCATCTTGTCCATCCTCCCTAGATTTCTCTACATCTTTCAAACTATTCCAATTCGGGTTCCTCATTCATTTTTTTGTTTGGCGCAGTCCATTCTACTTAAATACATTTGGCCTAGATACATAGCTAGACTTAAATATGATATCCCAGTAAAGAGAGGGTCAGTGGTGCAGGCTTACCTCACCTGGAATTATACCACACCGCGGCAGTACTTAGTAGGGTACTGGATTGGTTTCACCATGGCCCTGTTAAACAGTGGGTCACCCTTGAGTCGAATCTATTGCCTGTACAATTGACCTCCCTCCCATGGTTGATGCCTATTGACTACCCACCTCTAGCAGTTAAAGCTCTTACTTTCCTCACATCTATATGTCTGGGACAAGGCCATTACAAAATATAAGATAATTTCATGTCCAGGGCCGTTAACCCCAAAACTGGGCAACCCAGGATTTTGACCTGGTTTGTCAGACAGGGGATTTCTATGTTGGCAATCAATATGCCCATCGCCCATATGGCAGGCACTTGACCAGAAGAGCTTGAAATAACTAGGAGAGCTTAGCTCTCTCCCGTTTCTCTAGCGGACAATGGGTACAACATTTTCAATTACGTCAATTTTTTTTGAAGGACTGGTTAAAGGATAAGTTCACCGTTTGTTCACTTTTTTTTCTAAATTCCTGATCCCCTATGTACCCATAGAGCATTCATATACTTTTTTAGCAAACATATCAATGATTTCCAATAAATCTACAGACACTTACTTTACTTGTCCTCCTCCATGTTTCCAGACGTATCCATTAGTAATGTCTTGCTTCCTGATCAGACTATAGGTTATGACCCAGGAAGGAGTTGACCAGCTGACCTCATTAGCACATACCCTTCATCATCCACCCACCCATTCCCAGCTGTATGTTTTTTAAATGAAATACAATCAGTCAGTGATTACCCTTCTCACTAAATACACAATATACAATCAGATTGCAAAGTGTATGGCCATATTTATACAAGTACATACATAGGGCAGCCCATCCACCTTAATGGGCTGCCCTACACACAGCAATCGCCCCAAAGAAGCTTTAGAATTTTTTTTTAGAGCGGAGCTTGGTGCGTTTTTTTTCTGTGATTTTTGGTGCAGCGCATTTCTGAAATGCAGGGAAATGCACAGATGTGAACAGAGCCTCATTGTTCTTGTGTTAACATACCAATTTCACTCTCAGGCCCCATCCACATCTAATATAGTGGGAGCACACATTTTGTGTCTTGTTTTTCCTTGGACACGCATAGGGCAGCCTGTTGATTTCAATTGGCTGCACTACATGTGGTTAATGGGATATTTTGGCGTTTTGTGGGTTGCGTGTTTTTTACTGTGCGTTTTGCAGCATTAGCCTCTCCTTTTTTCACATGGCAACATGTGTGTTGCTTCTGTGTTTGGTGTGCCATTAACAATTAATGTCACTGAAAGTGCAACTAGTAATTTTAGTTGTATAAAGATGGCCATACACTATGCAATCTGATTGCACAAACATCCATGAGGACAGTGAAGTAAGGGTCTGTAGTATTAATGGAAAGCATTGATATTTTTGTAAAAAAAGGTACAATAATGGTATATTGGTACATAGGGGAGCTGGAATTTAGAAAAAAAGTGAACAAAGGGGAATTTAGCTTTTAAGTTTAATCTTGCATAGCACTTTCATTTGGCATTTTGAAGTGTGCAGGAGATGAGAGATACGATAACAGCCTATGTGGATAGAGCTGTAGTACTGAAAACAGGAGAAGGGTCTCCTGGGTTCTGTAAAGTTCCCCATACACTATACAATCTAATTGTACAATCTCCTTTAGATCTGCCATCAACTATGTAGTGTAAGGGCCTGCCTGGATACAGTGTGATTGACTAGATAAGTGTTTCCTCCTATTATATAAATTTGATAAATCTAAGAGCCCTTTCACACTGTGCCACCTAGGGCATCAGCGGTAAAGCCGCGCTATTTTTAGCGCCATTTTACCCTCATTTTAACCTCATTTAGCTATTCAGCCGCTAGCGGTGCAGTTTTAACCCCGCATTAGTGGCCGAAAAGGGGTTAAATCTGCCTGCAAAACGCCGCCTTGAAGGGTTAGATTAATGCCTAGATATGGGATGGATTTCTTAGCCCAGCTAAATGGGAACATTTTAGTAAGAATATTTTGTGTGACCAGAGGCATGTGCAGATTTAGAATCATTTACTTTGATTTGTTTAGTTTATAATAGGAAACTTCAGCAAATTGGGATAAGATAATACATATCGAGTGAAGTGACTGGAAGGGGTTGGTGACCATCAGGATTATATCATCCGCAAAGAGACTAATTTTATGTTCAGTCCCTTGGAACAAAATGCCTGAGATGCGAGAGTCTGCTCATATTTTGGCAGTAAGGGGTTCGATAAGGAGTGCAAATATTATGGGGGATAACTGGCATCCTTGCCTGATGCCATTAGTTACTGTATGTCTAGTGGCTTGGAGAGCACACCATCTGTTAAGACCCTGGCCAATTGGCCAAGAGTAAAGTGACATTATAGCAGTTTGTAACCAGCCTGTGATACCAAATGTCTCCAATACTGCCTGCAAGAATCCCCAATGTACTCAATCAAATGCCTTCTCTGCATCTAAAGATAGAAGCAGAGAAGGTGTTTTCTTGTTTTTTAAATCATAAATTAGGGAGATCAGTCTCCTTGTAGCGTCTGGAGCTTGTCAGTCGGGGACAAATCCCATCTGGTCAGGGTGTATTAGTGAGGGGATGAAGGAAAGCAGTCTTCTTGCTATTACTTTGGCATACAATTTTCCATCTGTATTTATAAGCATTATAGACCTATAGTTCTGTACCTCTTGGGGGTCCCTGCCAGGCTTGGGAATTTTAGTAATGACAGATTGTAACATTTTATCTTTAGGAAGTGAGCCAGAGGATGCAGCATAATTGAAGCGGTCAGATAGACGCGGAGAGACAATGAAAGCAAATTGTTTATAGTACTCATTAGTGTACCCATCAGCTCTAGGTAGGAAGCAGGTGTGGGTATTTTATGGGCCCTATTTATTGCCATTTCAAAATCATTAAGTGATGGGATAAGTTGTTTCATAAGTTGCTGAATATAGGGGACCAGTGTATCCAGTGTGACCGATTCTGGAATACCACGAAATTTGACGTTGTTTCGTCTAGCGCAGTCTTCAAGGTCTGTGATTTTCAGTCTCATTTGATGTTAATCAGTGTCATGGTCAGTGTGAGCATCCAATAAATCATTGTGGGCTGTACAAAACTCAGCCATTTTGGTTTCCACGTGTGCTATTCTCTGCTCATGTTCTTGCACTGTATTGGATAGAGGGGCTAGGACTGCAGACAGACCAGTGTGTAGGGTCTGCCTCAGAGATAGTAGCATATTTTTCATAGACAGCTCTGACACTGGCTGATCAGATGCAGGGAATGAGTCAATGGCTAATTACATCTGCAGAGCAGGCATGAGGGAGGAGGGAGAGGAGTGTCCTGATGTGTGTCCTGATTCGGCCTTCTATCCAGGGCCTGGATTTCAGTGGACTGCGGGATGTGGGAGGTAAAGGAGGAGATGACTTACCAGGGTCACCCTCATAGAGAGGAAATGCCAATCTTTGGTCTCGTGCCTGTTCTCCTTGCAACTGTGATAAAGAAGGTGAGCTCTGTGCCGCACCGTCTTGATCGGGACCCGAGCCGTGGGTTGGGAAGAAGTCTGTCAGCTTTTGTGGTCATTCGGGTTTTTCTTTCGGTGGGTCATGGTCGCTGGAGGTAGCAGGAGTAAGCCACAGCGTCGGTGGTGTAAATTGTTGTGATAGTCTTATGTAGATGGGGGAATCTGCCATCTACACGCCCCCAAGTTCATGGGGTATCTTAACAATGATCTAGGGATAAAATGGTCAGATGAGGTCAGTGAATCAGAGATACATTTTTCAGATCTCACCATATCCAAACAAGGGAACTTATTATATACAAGAACATTTTTTTTTTTAAACTGATAAAAATGAGTATATATCATTAGGCAACTGCCACTACCCTTTGAGGTTATGCAACATATCCAAGGAACAGTTTACATGCCTTATGCCGCGTACACACGGTCGGACTTTTCGTCTACAAAAGTCCGATGGACTAAAGCTGGCTGACAATCCGATCATGTGTGGGCTTCCCCAGACTTTCAGCGGACTTTCAGCAGACTTTTCCAGCCGCAAATCTGACAGACTTTAGATTTGAAACATGCTTCAAATCTTTACGTCATAACTACGCCGGACCCAGAAATCCGCTCGTCTGTGTGCTAGTCCGACGGGCAAAAACCCACGCTAGGGCAGCTATTGGCTACTGGCTATAAACTTCCTTATTTTAGTCCGGTGTACGTCATCACGTACGAATCCATCGGACTTTTGTGTGATCGTATGTAGGCAAGTCCGTTCATAAGAAAGTCTGCCGCAAGTCCGCCAAAAGTACGCCAAAAGTCCGACAAAAGTCCGTCGAAAGTCTGTCGGACAGGCTGTCGGACTTTTGTAGCCGAAAAGTCCGACCGTGTGTACGCGGCATAAGAAGAAATTGTTTAAACATATTTATTTTGAACAAGCTAATGTTATAAAAAAAATCATAGCAAAGGGATACGATGATGAAGAACTGCAAACTGTTATAATACAGTATCTGTCTCTCAGTTGGAACGTGAGGAACTACTGAATGATAGAACTAAAAAACAAGAAGATAGTTTGAATGGGATTTTAGCACTACATTTTCAAAGCAGAATTATTATTATTATTCAAAAACTTTTTATTAAACATTGGAACAGCTTAAAAATGATAGATTTTTAGGGGAAGAATTGCCAGACAAACCTCATATCATTTTTAGAAAGGCTCCAAATTTAAGCCATTTTATTGCTCCTAATGTGGTTGAATGACCACATAAAGTCAAGATGTTTGGTGATTTAAAAGGTTTTTATCCCTGCAGAAGGCGTAAAGTATGTAAACATATAGGACAAAATGTATGGGGTATGAAAACATTTATATCTGAAAGTAGAAATAGAGCCTATAATATCAAACAGCTAGTTACTTGCGCCACAACGCATGTTGTATACTTACTTGAATGTCCCTGTAAAAAACAATACATAGGGATGAACATCTAATAAACATCAAAAAAGTTTCAGTAACCATAGTATTTCTAAACATTACACTACACATCATAAAATTGATCTCTCCAGTCTAAAAGTGATAGACATTGATAAATATATAGCACAAGGGCTTTTTTTCAGCGAGAATGCAGGGGAACGCAGTTGGGGGATCTATTGTCACTGGTGGGTATCTTATTTTGCGTGAGGGTCTATTGTTGCTGATGGGGAATCTATTGTTGTTTGGGGGGTCTTACATTGCTGGAAGGGATCTACTGTTGAGGGAGAGGTCTATTTTTACTGGCTGCTGGAGGTTCCATTGATGCTGGCTTCTGGGAGATTTGTTGTTGCTGATGGGGGGGTGTCTAATGTTGCTTGGGTGGATATTTTGTTACTGTGTGTGATATTTTGTTGTGGGTGGTTCACTGTTGCTGCATGGAATCTATTGTTGTTGGGGTGGAGTCCATTGTTGCTGGGGGAGTCTACTGTTGTGTGGGAATCTATTGCTGGGATTCTATTGTTGCTGGCTGCAGGGGATCTATTTTACTGATTTTCTTTTTATCATTAACATGTTCCATACAAATGAGCACCACAAAATGATACTTGGTTCTGTATTCTCTAAAAGGGGCAGTACTGGTATTTGGGTAGGGGGTGGAATCAAGGGACTGTGGTTAGAGGTGGGTGGGGGGCAGAGACAAGGGGTGACTCAGACGGGGGGAGTTTCTGCACCTATTCTCCAAGAAAAAAAGCCCTGTATAGCACACTGGGGGGGGGAGTAATCTCACACAGGGGGGTCTCTTACTTGGAAACAAAATAGATATATATTTAAAAACGTATGTCCCCTTTAGTTTAGAAGTTAAATGGGATTTAAATCTTTTTTTCAATAATAGTTAATAGTTAATCGGTCCTATGTTTTAACCTTTTTCACAAAAAAAATATTTTTGGTGATTTTAAAGTAAGTATATAAGTGCAATTTTGTAATATGTGCTTCAATGGTGATTTTACATTGACGAGTGGGCCATTATGAAATTGACTACAAGATGAAACTAGAGAGCTTCCAGGTCATGAAAATGTTGTTTTGTTTTCTTTTTAGAATTTATTTTTATGCTGAATTAAAGATAAGTTTTATTGTCTATTAACCACTTCAATACCATGCACTTATGCACCTTCCCGCCCAGATCAATTTTCAGCTTTCAGCGCTCTCACACTTTGAATGACAATTACTCAATCATGCTACACTGTATCCAAACAAAATTTTTATCATTTTCTTCTCACAAATAGAGCTTTCTTTTGGTGGTATTTAATCACCGCTGATTAACACACTTATTTTTAGTTTCTATTGTAAACTTTTGCAAATAAGTCATTTTTCTTCATAAATTTGTGGCAAAATTTATACTGCTACACATCTTTGGTAAAAATAACCCAAATTAGTGTATATTATTTGGTCTTTGTGAAAGTTATAGAGTCTACAAACTATAGTGCCAATCACTGAAAATTGATCACATCTGATCACACCTGATGTACTGAAGGCCTATCTAATTTTTTGAGACACTAACAAGCCAGGAAATTACAAATCCCCCAAAATGACCCCTTTTTGGAAAGTAGACAGTCCAAGGTATTTACTAAGAGTCATGGTGAGTTTTTTGAAGTTGTAATTTTTTCCCACAATTCTTGGGAAAATTAAGATTTTTTTTTTTTTTTTTACACAAACTGGTCATATTAACAGGTTATTTCTCTCACATGGCATATGCATAATTGCAACTGCACCCCAAAATACATTCTGCTACTCTTCCCGAGTATGGCGATACCACATGTGTGAGACTTTTACACAGCCTGGCCACATACAGAGGCCCAACATTGAAGTAGCACTTTCAGGCCTTTTACAAGATTAAATTGCACATATCCTTTCTCAACCACCTATTACACTTTTGAAGGCCCTGGAGCACCAGAACAATGGAATTGTCCACAAAATGACCCCATTTTGGAAAGCAAACACCCCAACGTATAATCTATGTGGCATAATGAGTCTTTTGAACGGTTCATTTTTTTCCAGAAGTTTTTGAAAAATGTGGAAAAAAAATGAAAAAGCATTTTTTTTACACAAAGTTGTCCATTTATAAGATTTTTCTAACAAATAGCATGCACATAGCAAAAATGACACCCCAAAATACATTCTGCTACTCCTCCTGAGTATGGCGATACCACATGTTTGAGACTTTTACACAGCCTGGCCACATACAGAGGCCCAACATCCAAGTAGCACCATCAGGCATTCTAGCAGCATTAAATGTCATTTTCTGACTACCGATCACATTTTTGAAGGCCCTTCCTATTTCTAACACATAGTAGGTACATACCAAATAACAAAAGATTACCTGTGGTTTTAGAAGTGCAGTGGTCCACAGAAAAGAGCATCGGTCCAGGCAGCAAGCAGGAATGAGGTCAGTGACAGCAAAAGCAATAATCCAGGCAGCAGGCAGGAATACTGTCCATAGTTCGTACAGGCAGAGATACTGTCAGCACAGCCAGAGCACAGCCAAAGCACAGACAAAGCACAGGTCCAGATAGCAGGCAGAGGTTTCCCAGCAGAAATACTGTCCAAAGTCAGTAAAGGCAGCAGGCAGATATATGTTCAACACAGCCAAAGTATTGGTCCAAGCAGCAGGAAGAAACATGGTCCATAATATCATGGGTCATTACAGGCAGCAATATGGTCAGCACAGCCAAAGTATTGGTCCAGGCAGCAGGAAGGGCCATCAAGCTTAGGGCCAGGGGGACAGGGGTAGAGGCTTCTCCCACCCAAATCGCTTTGAAGCCTCCGGGCAACCAGACCCTGTTCTGGGAGCACAGAAAATGAAAAAACATTTTTTTCTATTCAGTTTTCTATTATGAAGCCCCTCACATATGTGAGACCCCTGTGTACTGAAGTAGATGGCCAAAAGATCAGTCCAAGTGGCAGGCAAAAACATGGTAAATTAGCAGGCCAAGGTCGGTGCATGTGGATGTCAGAAACATGGTTTAAATCGGCAGGCAGAGGCATCGTCGGTAAACAGGCTGAGATTGGTGCACGTGGAAGTCAGAAACATGGTTTAAGTCGGCAAGCAAAGACATTGTTGGTAAACAGGCCAGGGTCAGTTGATTAACATGGTAGCAGGCAAATTGGGAAATGGCAGTCTGTTAATAATAAGGGGAACTAATACTGGATGGATGTATGATAAATTTTGAAGCAATCTCCGATGCACAGGCCAGGTTGGGAGGAACATTGGGGACAATAATAGCCGGTATCTCTTCTTACTCCTCCTCTGCTGCATACACGGCATTTCTTTTGGCGTCTTCTTGCAGATTCTATCGGGGGAATGTGATAGGGAAAGGGCTACTAGTGAAGTCGACTCACGCTATCAGAACAAATGCTTCCTGGGGTGGGACCTTGTTGGTAAATGAGAGCAGTGAAAATATCTTCAATATACTTGAGGTAGGTGATTTGTTGATTTTGAGCTGCTTTTTGGTAGCAGACAAACAAATTAAAAAGGGCCATGTGAAACAGGTGAAACGCATTTTCTTGTACCAATAATGGGACTTTCTGGTTGATAAATAGGGCTGTAGCATCTGATCGTTTAAATCCACCCCCCATGTACATATTGTAATCGTGGACACATTCGGGCTTTACAATGGGGTCACGTCTTCTTTGGATCTCCACCACAGTGTCATTGTGGATGGTAGAGAGGATGTGGACATCTTTCTTGTCCCTCCACTTCATGGCCAACACCTCCTCATTCCTCATGAATGCCGATTCTCCGTTTTGCAATTTTTTTGTCAACAGATTTTGTGGGAATCCCTTCCGGCTTTTTTTAAAAGTACCGCAGGCCGGGGTTTTTTACTATAAAGGTGACGAAAAAGGGGCAGGCTGGTATAATAGTTGTCAACATATAAATGGTATCCTTTGTCAAACAGGGGGTATGCCAGCTCCCAGACAATTTTCCCACTGGTTCCAATATTTGTGGGGCAATCATGGGGCTGGAGCTGGGAGTCTTTGCCTTCATAGATCCGGAATGTGAAGACATATCCAGTGGCTCGATCGCATAATTTATTTCATTTCAGCCCATACCTGGTGCTCTTGCTTGGTATATACTGCTTGAAGTGCAGTCGGCCAGTGAAATGTATGAGGGACTCGTCAACACAAATTTTTTGGTCTGGGATAAAAACATCTCTAAATCGATGGGAAAAGGAATCGATTACGGGGTGTATCTTGTACAATTTGTCATGGTTGGGATGATCTCGGGGAGGGCACTGTGAACGGTCATTGAAGTGGAGAAAACGCATAATCATATCGTATCTTGTCCTGAACATGACAGCGGAATATATGGGCATGTGGTAGATGGGGTTGGTGGACCAATATGCATGGACTTAAGTCTTTTTTGTAAGCCCCATACTAAACGTAAGGCCCAAAAACAATTTAAATTCGTCCAGTGTTAGGCATCGCCACTAGAACATGCGGGCATAGGAAGAATTGGGCTTGGCAGCAATAAATTGGGATGCATACAGGTTAGTTTGATCCACCATATTCTGCAGCAAATCTTGTGGGAAAAATAAACAAAAATAATCAAATTAAGAAAAATTTCTAGTGTCGGGCTGCACACCTGGCTGTGCAGTGAAAGGGGGATGATAGCGGATCCTGAGTTGGCAGGCAACCATAAGGGGTTTGCCAGGGCATCGGGAAGGTAGGACTGGGGCTGGGATCTTCGGGTTGGGCGTGTGATTCCAGTACTTGTACTGGACTCCTCTTCCTGTGGTCTGGCACTGCTGATGGTAGGCAGATCTCCTGATCTTGGTCCTGATCTTGGTCCTGATCTCAGTCCTGATCTCATTCTTTTGGGAGGGACGGTTTCCTCCGAGGACTCAGACTCTGATCCACTATCCTCCACTGGCTCGTATTCTGAACCAGAATCGGATGATGGGAGCTCCCCGCTTCTCTCATCATCCGACATGGTAAGAAGGGCATATGCCTCCTCAGGTGTGTAAATCCTTTGTGACATTATGGTAGTGCTTTTTGGCAGGCCTATGTAATTGTACTGCTGGTGGTAGTGGTGGTACCAATGTGGTATTAGTGGCGGGCCTGTGTGGTGGTACCAATGGCGGTACAGGTGGCGGTATGGGTGGTGGCAGTGGTGGCGGTATGGGTGGCGGTGGTGGCGGTATGGGTGGCGGTACTGGTGGCGATACTGGTAGCAGGCCTGTGTGGCGGGCCTGTGTGGTGGTATAGATGGTGGGCCTGATGGTGGTACCAATGACGGGCCTGATGGCGGAACTGGCAGTGGTACCGATGGCAGTACTGGTAGCCTGTGTGGCAGTACCAATGGTGGCACTGATGGCGGTGGGCCTGTGACAGATGACTGACAGATGGGCTGATTGATTGACAGATGGGCTGATTGATTGATTGACAGATGGGTTGATTGATTGACGGATGGGCTGATTGATTGGCTGGGTTGATTGATCAGATGGGCTGATTGACAGATGGGCTGATTGATGGGCTGGGCTGTGTGACAGGTCCTCTTTATTGGGGGGTCATGTTGTGCACAGTAGTATAGTACAGACAATACACTTATCTCACTTACTGATCCCTGCTCTCTCCTCACACGATGTGTGAGGAGAGAGCAGAGATCAGATAGTAACTGCTCCTCCGTGTTTACATTTGTGACTGGCTCTGATTGGACACAGCCAGTCACATGGTAAACAGCCAATTTCATTGGCTGTTTACCCTGACCGGGGAAGCGCTGTGTCCAAGGGACGCCCGCCTTGCCCGATCCCTGCCCTGCACTCCAAGTTTGTTATGCCAAGTTTGTTATGACATGTGATCGGCTGTGACTTTGATCACATGGTCACTGGCTGTTTACCATGATCGGGGAAGTGCTGCATCCAAGGGACACACACTGTCCCCGATCGGCGCGCTGTGCTCCCCCGCAGGAGCACGCTAGGGGGTTATCCTGCTGGACATCATATGACACCCAGTCAGGATAACACAACCACCACCCGGCCATCAATCTGCTATAGGCCGGGCGGGAAGTGGTTAAATATGTTTAGGCTTACATGGATTCCATATGATTTTAAAATAATAAATATGATGCATTTTTAATGTGCAGACAACATTTTGGGGTAGCACTCACATACTTTGTTGTGAAAATTTTATTATATGAACTCATGTGGACATTTTATTATAGGATGTGTGCTTTATAGATTGTCATCTGTCTCCCTGTGTCTGATTTAACCGAGGAGCGCTCTAGCAGAGCGCAATTGGGTTAAATCGGGACCAGCGGTAAAACCATCAGTATGAAAACCTTCTCATGGGCTTAGAGATGTGTTCTATGTTTGTGTGGGCATTTGCCGGTTTGTAAGTATCAAGCGCAATGTGCTGGGCTTCTTACCTCCAAATGTCTATGCACATTAGAGAAGCGAAGTCTGCATAATGAGAGAAACATATTATATCTCTGTTGTGGCTACACTATGCCTTTTGGATACATATCTGCTTTTATAAGAGGACATTGATTTCTGCCTTGTTGGAATACTCGTACCGTATATTGACAACAGCAGTAGCAATGTCCCCACAGATCTTCTCAAGCCTGTAAGAACAAGTAGAATGATCTTACTAGATTATGGTTACTCTGAGCAGTATTGAATAGGCTCCATGCTGACCAAAATGGTGGATGTGCATACATGAGGCTGGGTGGGGGGCTGTGTACAAGCCTCAAGTGGGTGGAACATGTGTACCCACCCCCACTCCTGTGGATGCTCCCCCCTTTACTGTTGTCATTTCCTGTGTTGTCATTTACTGTGATGTCATTTTGCATGGAGGAAGCGATTGGCTGTTGGGACCATGACTTCTTGTTTGTGATTCCTTTTGTTGCCAATAAATAAAAGGTGCCTGTGCTCGTGAGGGCAAGCAGTTGAGCTGTGGAGCTGAGGATGTAAGAATGGTGGTCATGTCTGTGTTACTTGGGAAGAAACTGGAAACAGGGTTGTGCTAAGATGCATTATACCAAAAGGCTGAACGTGACATGGAATACGCGTAGCATATAGTGGAATTTCCACATCAACTTGCAGTGTATTTAAAGGAAGTGTCAGCACATCTAGCCAACCTCTTGAGAATATCAATATGTAAAAAATCGGCCCTGAGTATATAAACTTGAAAGCAGCTCGATAAAAATTATGATACAAATTACTATTGTAAACATAAACTAAATCAGTGCTACAAAATTATAACATAAAGTGCAAAAGTGCAATATGAAACATTAAAGATTCAAATGTGCAGAAAGTGCAAAGTTAAAGGGTAACTCTACTTTCCTGGGGAAAAAATAGCAAATAAAGGAAAAAAAATGTAGCATGTAAAATTGTGATGCAAGTCATATTGTAATTGAATGTTATTAAAAATTACCTTTCCTTTTCAATCTGCAGCCACTGTAATTTTCTATTAATGCAACGCAATATGGCTACATGGACTTGTTCTGTACACAGAATGTCTGTCTAAGATACAAGTCAGATTTCAGGCATCCCCTGCAACAAAAATGTCATTTTTGGTGAGATATTTCCAATAGGAACACATCTAAAGGGATGCAGCCCCACAGCTTTCCTCATTAGTGCCCTGCAGGTGCCACAGCTGACTGATAATTATGAAACTACTGCCATTAGACCCACTCAGACCAGAGGCACAGACAAACACACATGGATTTCTTTAGAATAACAAAAGGTAGGAATCTGCAACAAAGGTTGTTATAATCCTTGTAATGTACATAGATCACCCAGGGGATATGGGGTTACACTTTGAACTTCCATATGTAATATAGGCAATTCATCAATAATGGTAAGTATGAGAAAGACTGCATAGATAACAATCTAACAAGAGTGCAAAATTGCAGGACAAAGTGCATATAAGTGTCTATACATCACCGATCACCAAGAGAGCAAACATATAGTCCATTGTGAAAAAAAAAGCCATCACGAAACAATTAACATTTAATCTTCCAACTTGGGTGTAAAGGAGAGAAGTTGAAATCCACCACCGGCTAATAATAATCACCATACCTCTTACCGGAGTTGATGGCCCAAAAGCTATAATGACCAAAAGGGCATAAGCTGTATTCACAAGCCTGGGAAATCTCCACATTCAATGTTGGTGTAGTGCTAAGAAAAAGAGAGACACATCTCCATCGTGAAGTCCATAACAAACCTTGGTGTTTATTATGCTGCGTACACACGGGCGGATTTTTCGATGGACTAGGTCAGGTGGACTTTTTGACGGACTTTCCGACTGACTTTCCGACAGACTTTCGAATGAATGGACTTGCCTACACATGATCAACCAAAGTCCGACGGATTTGTACGTAATTATGTACGACCGGACTAAAATAAGGAAGTTCACAGCCAGTAGCCAATAGCTGCCCTAGCGTCAGTTTTTGTCCGTCGGACTAGCATTCAGACGAGCGGACTTTTCGACCGGACTCGAGTCCATCGGAAAGATTTGAAACATGTTTCATTTCTAGGTCCGTCGAACTTTTGGGGATAAAAAGTCCGCTGGAGCCCACACATGATCGAATTATCCAAGCCCAAGTCTGCCGTAAAGTCCGCTCGTGTGTACGCGGCATTAGAAGTTTAAAACTCCAACTAGTAAGCTCGATCTTAGAGCATGATGAATTTGTCAGGCTAATAGTTCAAAATCAAAATACTGACAGTGCTCTGTGACTATTGTGGATGGACACCGTGATTGGCCACACCCGTTGAACTCTTATTATTTTTAGCTTTGATGTTTCATATTGCACTTTTCACTTTATGTTATAAACATCTTGAGAAATGGCCTATTGGTTGAAATACATTGGGGGCGAAGCTTGTACTGATGTCATTGCACCAGCTAGAGCTAGCATGGTGGTGGTTGTGTTTACATGCAATTACAAAACCCACAACAGTAAAATCAGTCTGTATATGCACTAAAGCATGCTTGTTATACTGACTGTGGAACGTAAGGGGTTTATCGTCTGCATTGTGTAAAAAGTCTGTTTGATCCTGTCTTCTCTGATCCCCCCCTTCTTCCACTGTTCCTAAAACATCTGCTGATGTGCATGTGGTCAGCCCAGGGCCAATCAGCATTGTCCAGACAGAGTCCTGCAGCCTCATAGGACAGTCAGAGGAGAATGAAAACTCCTCCTACAAGCTTTCACCAGACAATGATAGAAGTGACAAGACTGCTCTAACTGCTGATAAAAGGTATTTAGCAGTCTATATTTATTAAAACTATTGCATTTCCATGTTCTGTGTGTACTATGGGAGACAAGATATGGTGAATGCACCCTCTGAATTTTTCATTTTTTTAATTGTAATTGGAGTTATAATGTTGGTACACATATCACATTTATTTTTGATAATATTATTATTCTTTGTATTGGGATGTACTGTATATAACTAAAACACATTTAATTTAGTAACACAGTGCAGCATTTGTATCCTTTAAAATGTATCAATGTTGAACAATTCCTATTTAGTCTTCTGGAATAAAAAGTCCATATTTCTTCTTTGTTTGAAGCAGGGGTCTTCAAACTACGGCCCTCCAGTTGTTCAGGAACTACAATTCCCATCATGCCTAGTCATGTCTGTGAATGTCAGAGTTTTGCAATGCCTCATGGGATGTGTAGTTCTGCAACAGCTGAAGGGCCATAGTTTGAGGATCCCTGGTTTAAAGCGTATGTAAAGCCTAATGCCGCGTACACACGAGCAGACTTTTCGACCGGACTGGTTCGATGGACCAAGTCCGGCGGACAATTCGACCATGTGTGGACTTCATCGGACCTGCAGCGGACTTTTTCGGTCGAAAATCTGACGGACTTTAGATTTAGAACATGTTTCAAATCTTTACGTTGGAACTCCGCCGGACCCAGTTCCTATCGAAAAATCCGCTCGTCTGTATGCTAGTCCGACGGATGAAAACCGACGCTAGGGCAACTATTAGCTACTGGCTATGAACTTCCTTATTTTAGTCCGGTCGTACGTCATCACGTACGAATCCGTCAGACTTTGGTGTGATCGGGTGTAGGCAAGTTTGTTCGTTGGGAAAGTCCATTGGAAGTCCATCCAAAGTCCTTCGAAAAGTCAGTTGGACCAGTCCGGTTGAAAAGTCCGCTCGTGTGTACGCGGCATAACAATAAGCTGTTACTATTTTCTTCATTTTGGTCTCTTAACAATGCAGTCTAAAGTGTTTTGTTAACCACTTCAATACCAAGCACTTAGACACCTTCCTGCCCAGGCCAATTTTCAGCTTTCAGTGCTGTCACAATTTGAATGACAATTGCGTGGTCATACAATACTGTACCCAAACAAATTTTTTTATCATTTTGTTCCCACAAATAGAGCTTTCTTTTGGTGGTATTTGTTCACCTCTGTGGTTTTTATCTTTTGTGCAACAAATAAAAAAAACATTTTGAAAAAAACAAGTTTTTCTTTGTTTCTGTTAACATTTTTGGTAAATAAGTATGTTTTTTTCTTCAATGATGGTCACTGATATGGCTGCACTGCCAGGCACTGATAAGGCGGCACTGATGGGCACCGATGAGGTGGCACCAATGAAGTGGCATTGATGAGGTGGCACTGACGGGCGCTGATGATGGGCACTGATAGGTGGCACTGATGGGCACTGATAGGTGGCACTGATGGGCACTCATAGGTGGCACTGATAGGCACTCATAGGCGGCACTGATGGGCACTCGTAGGTGGCATTGATGGGTACTTATGGGTGGCATTGATGGGTACTTATGGGTGGCGCTGATGGGTACTTATGGGTGGCACTGATAGGTGGCATGGATGGGCACTGACAAGTGGCACCAATGGACACTGATGGGTGGCACTGATGACACTGATTGGTGGCACTGATGACACTGATGGGTGGCATTGCTGGACATCACTGATATATAATGGTGCCAGTCAGTGCCCATTTGTTGGCACTGATTGGCACATATCGGGCATAGTTTGTACATGTGGATGGCCATGGGGTACATACTTGGCCATCCATATGTTGCCACCTTCCCTGGTGGTCCTGGCGGCTTCCCTAGTGGTCTAGTGTGGGCATCCGAGGGGGGGCTGCGCTAATAAACAATCAGCACAGATCCCCCTGTCAGGAGAGCTGCTGATCGGCTCTCTTCTACTCGCGTCTGTCAGATGCGAGTGAGGAAAAGCAGATTAACGGCTTTTCCTATTGACATCATGATCAGCCGTGATTGGACACGGCTGATCACGCGGTAAAGAGCCTCCGCGTGCGGCGGCTGTTATCCTGCTGGACGTCATATGATGCCCAATCAGGATAACTGAACCACCGCCCGGCCGTCAATCTGCTATAGGCAGGGCAGGAAGTGGTTAAGTATCATTAAATCCTGACAAAAATCTCGGGAACTTCCCTTTTCTTTGCCCAAGTTGCACTTTTATCAATTATAAATGTCCCCCGCTTTCTCTCTGTGGACTACAAAACACATACATCTATTTTAAGAGAAAGAGAAGTGGGAGGTGTCCTGTAGCTCTATCCAAGAGTGACAATGCTGCTCTCCCATTAATACAACATGATATGTTTGTATTATCACCCTAAGACAGGAAATATAGGGCTGGCAGGATCATTAGGTGAAAATAAGGGGAAGAAATACAAAAAAAAAAAATCTGCCAATTAAACCACCACATATAGGAACTGGTCAGCTGCAATATGCAAATTTTTTTTGTTATTGGTTTTAGATACAGGTTAACCACTTCAGCCCCGGAAGATTTTACTCCCTTCCTGACCTGAGCACTTTTTGCGATTCGGCACTGCAACGCTTTAACTGACAATTGCGCGGTTGTGCGATGTTGCACCCAAACAAAATTGACGTCCTTTTTTTCCCACAAATAGAGCTTTCTTTTGGTGGTATTTGATCACCTCTGCGGTTTTTATTTTTTGCGCTATAAACAAAAAAAGAGCGACAATTTTGAAATAAAAACGCAATATTTTTTACTTTTTGCTATAATAAATATCTCCAAAAATATTAAAAAAATTACTTTTTGCTCAGTTTAGGCCGATATGTATTCTTCTACATACTTTTGGTAAAAAAATTGCAATAAGTATATATTGATTGGTTTGCACAAAAGTTATAGTGTCTACAAAATAGGAAATAGTTTTATGGTATTTTTATTACTAATTTTTTTTTTTACTGGTAACAGTGGCAATCTGCGACTTTTATCAGGACTGCGACATTATGGCGGACACGTCGGACAATTTTGACACATTTTTTGGGACCATTGGCATTTATGCAGCGATCAGTGCTATAAAAATGCATTGATTACTGTAAAAATGTCACTGGTAGGGAAGGGGTTAACACTAGGGGGTGATCAAGGGGTTAATTGTGTTCCCTAGTGTGTGTTCTAACTGAAAAGGTGAGGCGACTGTGTAGGGGAGATGACAGATCACTGTTCATACTCTGTATGAACAGACGATCAGTCACTTCTCGTCGGAGAGAACCGGAAACTGTGTGTTTACACACACAGATCCCAGTTCTCGGTGTGCCCCAAGCGATCGCGGGAGCCTGGAGGTGACGAGTGGCCACGTTACATAACGTTGTTTCACCCAGCCATGCCATTCTGCCGCAGTACAACTGTGGTGGCTGGTCGGCAAGTGGTTAAAGTGAACCTGTTTCTGGACTTTGCAATACTGGAATACTAAAATATTTACATATTCTGAGCAAGCAGTAAGAGCACTTTAAAACAATGCCAAACTCTATAGCTCTAGACATTTTGGAGAAAATTTTCAAAGTTCACAACAGAGGCAATTAAATCTTATTGCAGCAGAATCGTGGCACCTTGCCTTACGTAAACACAGATAAGGTATTTCTAAGCTGTTAGAGACTGACTGAAACCCAATGCATAAACTGTTTAGAGGTGCTGCCCTAGATTGACAAAAAGCGCAAGTAGTGATAGCTCATAAAACATTGACTAGTTGTTTTGATAAATCTCTAATTGTTGTAATGGGACCATACACTGTTGATTTTAGTAACATTATTTAAAATCCAAAGACTGGCTTCAGCTCAATCTCCTCCCCTGGGACACACCCCTCTGACACTTTCACTTTGATAGGGCTTATCTCTTTGAGGGGTGTAGACTATGAGAGGCGATTGAGCTGAAACAAGTCTTTGCATTGTAAATACTGTAGCTAACATAAACATAGTGTGGCCCCATTTCAACACTTTGAGATTTGTAATTAAGTCAGACGAGCTCTGTCAGCGGACCAGAACCTAGTAGCAGTAATTTAAGCTTGTGGGAGTAGCAAGCAGAAGCATTTGAGTAGTGCTTGCTCTCATATATTTGTTTATAATATATATAATATTTACCAGAAGTGGTATTCATCAGGATAAGGCCCCTTACACACTGATGCCTTATACATACGATCAGACTTTTCGACAACAAATTTTGTCCAAAGGGTGTTGGCTCAAACTTGTCTTGCATACACATGATCACACAAATGTTGACGTACTAGACGTACTACGTTGTTTTTCAGCTCTTTAGCGCCACCCTTTGGGCTCCTTCTGATAATTTCATTGTTAGTAGAAGCTTGGTGAGTGTTGATTCGTGCTTTTCTTTTTGCGTTTTTCATTTAGCGCTTTTCAGTTCGTGCTTTTCAATTAGTTTCTGAACGGCCATTTATCAACCAGACATGTTGCGGAATCGGAGGAGATAACGTGTTATTTATTATTGGCCTTGGAGTTATTGCTTTGACATTATTTTTTGGTTGAATAATGATTTGATTTGGTATATTTTCTATATTTTTGGATGCACTTTTTGGTTAAGTTCTATTGGCAGATAGCATGTCTAATTTTGTTTTTTTAATGCACAATAAAAAAATTGTGTAGAATAATACTTGCCTATGTGTTTTACTTCAAATGACAGTTTGGGAGTAGGCAGTTACATTTTAAAAATACAATGTAAAATTGACAAGGGACACCAACATAGTTGTATCTTTGATCTTATAAACTACGGGATAATGGTGTTGTGGTAACTTGCACAAATAAAAAAAAAAAAAACCCATAATAATATTATTATTGATATCACTAGAAAAAAAAAAAAAGCTTTTGAAAATGTATTTGCAATAACTCCATCAGTATCACCAGCAAAGCAGCTTCATTATTTTCCCATTAAAGAAGAAGAGAATGTGCGCTGCATTTGTAGATTTCATAATTTGCCATGTTACAAATGTTAATTCTCCATTACAAACGCTAGTTTACAAGACAGACTGCTTCTGCTTCCGAGCATGTGTGTTTGGACTTTGGACTTTTGTCTGATGGACTTGTGTGCACACGATCGGAAAATCTGACAACACACATTTTTGCCATAGGGCACACCGGGCATTTGCCCGGTGGTCCGAGTCCACCGGGCTCAACCACGGTCCGATGTCTGTTGATGACTGGGCCGCACAGAGGTAAGTGGTGACTGCAGCCTGGAGAGGGTTAACACAGGTTGCAGTTACCGCTCACCTCCCGCTATGCGGCCGTGCCTGTGTCTCCTCTCCAGGCTCTCCTGCCCTGCCAACTATCAGCAGAGCAGGGGCAGGAGGAGCCAGAGATCTGTACTCTAAACAGAGTGAGTGCAGGGATCCATGGTTGCTAGGCAGCAGGTCGGATCCAATTAAAACAGCGATCGCTGCCTGCGCATGCTGTGGCCAGCGATAGCTAGGCAATGGGGGATGCTGCCAGGGCTGGGGCCGCTGATGTCATGGAATTGTATGACATCAGTAGACCCCACCCACCTAGGCAGATTACATCCATTAAAAAACTAAGGGGAGTAAAGGAGACAGTAAATATGAGAAGTGTAACTTCACAGAGAGAAGTGAAGCCATCGGATCGGGAGTCCATACAAGGAAAGGAGACACAGAAGGAAAACTGGTAAACCAGAAAAGGCAGACCAAGTAGTAATGGAGGACACAGGAAAGTGTAAATAGATAAAGGTGAATAAAGGAGATAAAGAAGGGGGAAGAAGAGGGGAAGGAGGGAAGAAGAACGTATGGGATATAAAGAGAAAAGAAGAGAAAGAGAGAAAATAGGAAAAAAGAAACAGAAAAAAGAGACAAAGGAGAGGAAATTAAGAGAAAAATATGAGAGAAAAATAAAAAAAGGATAAAGACTACTCTGCTGATAGAATGACATCATTGGAGGGGTGGGAGAGCCAGTAGAGGACACACAGGCTGAATCCTGCCTCTGCCCTACCAAAGGTAGGACTGTGCAGGGGAGGCAGAGAGTAAAAGGGGCCACTGTGATTACAGAGACAAAGGAGGGGGCATGACTGCAAGGGACCCTGTGAAGGGGTGCTGTGATTGGTAGGGGCCCTGTCATGAAAAGGGAACTGCACTGTAAAGGGGGACTGTAATCATCATAGTTTCCTTTGCAGTGCAGTCCCCTTTATATCACAGTGCCCCATTACATTACAGTGCGGAGGACCGACTCCGACTCCATGAAGGGGCGGTTGCTGGAAAATTGGCTGCTCAGTCTAAATCGCCAGGGCCTATTTTTTGTCCCAGTCCGGACCTGGTTGGTGGAAAATTTGAAGACATGCTAGCCCTCATTTGTTGGTGGAAAATCCGACAACAATTGTCCGATGGAGCATACACATGGTCGGATTTTCCGCCAACAGCCTGACATCCAACATTTCCCATCAGAAAGTCAGATCGTGTGTACGGGGCTTGAGTGTTTAGCCCCAGTGTATGCGGCTCTGGCATTTAGCTGAGGTACACTGTCCAGCCCCACCCCTGACAGCCTGTCAAACTTTATGGAAGGCTGACAGCTTCTGCAGCTGGGAGGGGCTGGATGGTGCACCTGTTGGTACAAATATTTATGGTAGTACGCACCTAGGGACATATGTCCAGAACGCCAACTGCTTGCGTTAAGCCATGCATTTTCAATAAATTATCAAATATGCTATATTTTATCTTTATGCTAAATCACATAAACCATAAGATTCAAACCATGTACCCCCAAAAACCGACATCACTTTTTTTTTCTCTTTGTTAAGAGTTGACAATATCAGGTCCATTGATAAATAGAATATTCCAAACTTGTTTTTTTTCCCCATTTCTAGGGTTATTATATATGCTGGATCCATAAATAATATGATACAAACAAACATGAGCAATGTTTTCTTTTCTTTTGGTTTTTAGAAAAACATAAATTAATGTGAGTGTAGGAGTTCTGAACAAAAAGTGAACTGAAAATACACTGCACTGCAGTGCTTTGCTTGGATTATTTATATACACGTTTTATCTATGAAATGACCATTTGTGGCTTCATATCAGTCCCAGTGCAGTAGGAAAGCTGTTTCTGGCAGGCTATGAGTAATAAACAATCTTGACAACATAGTCAGACTAAAAATGTAGTCAGTCTACCTGAATGTTTTATCAACTGATATATCTTTGGCCCTGGTTATATGAACAAAACCAAAGGTGTTGAAAAGATCAGAAAAAATATACAACTGATAAGTTTAAGTTATTGTATCACACATATCAAACTAACATGCTAATAACAATGCATTACCCATTTCATTGACTGTGAGATTCCAAATTTTGGTTTAGTTTGGTTACTTTGGAGATGTGTACATGTTTTTAATTGATGGTATTGCAACAAATATTTCACAAAAAAGAAATTTGGTAGTATATCTGCCTAAACGTTTTGGTCCTTTGAAATGAACTCGTATTCCTTGGTCTTTTACCAAGGAATAATAATTCACACAGGCAAGCAATTATTGGACCTAATGATGCTCAAAGGTAGTTCATACAGACTATGTTTAACAGTTATTGTTGTGGACTAAAGGTATCCATTGACTCTCTCCAAGCATTAATTTACCCGAGTGCAGGAAACATAGTTAAAAATGTTCTTTTATCATATTTTTTTTATGATTGTTCGAGGGTCCAGGTTTTGTGTTCATTTCTGAAAATAGCAGTTTTTAAAGCAAAGTCCTGGAATAAATGTCATGTGTTAAGTTTTTTTAGACTGGGTGGTAGCAGTCCAGGTGCATTTCTTTGGTAAGTAATGATGAGCTGAACATACTTGGGTTCAGTTCGAGCAGAGTTTTCATTTGGGAAGGGTGGAGGAGCATTTAATCTGGGATTGGGAGGGGGGGTGGAGAATTGGAGTATAATGGGGCAGACAAGTCAGACAGGGGGTCAGACATTAATGGAGGGTGGAGTAGGAATACATATAACTATTGGCAATTATAGTGCTGTTTGTACAACTAAAAATATATGCAACAATGATTAGCTAAGCCATGGCTTACTCTAATCCACAAGGATCAATTGACTTTATGCCCCTTAGACAAGCAGGAGAAAATAGCATGCAGGCTGTTGATATATGAATGTTGTAGATAGAAAAGGTCTCAATAAATTTAGATGCAATTACAGCATTTGACTGCCTAAGCTGGTACTTCATGATGTCCACATTTTAACACACTTGAATCAAATGACCTTTCCTCTTGGAAATTCAAATAATCTAATTTGTATCCTCGACATTGATAACAACCTCCACAAGTATGGGGCTCTCCTAGATAGCTCAGTCTCTATCACTCAGCCCACTGCTGTTATAATACCAGAATTTTAACAAAACATTAATATGGTCCAAAACACAGCTACTATAAGGAGCTAATAAATTCAGGAGTCATCTAGACTCCAGAAGGATAAACTAGCTCTTAAACTTTAGCTTAACACCAAACTAAGGATACCATAGAGAATGACCTATAAACCCACCCTTATTCATGCACCCTCAACCTACTTCACAGTTGAGAAGGAATAAACCTTGATAAACTGTAGCATGTATTAGTGTATACATGTGGGTGGGACCACTCACCCTGATGGTGGGGATAGCTTTCGCATGGAGCATGCTCATCAATGCCTGAGAAAAGGCTGGAACTGCAGTCATGTAAGAATAAAACATTATGGCTGTTCCCCAGCTTAGAGATGAGCTTCAAACAGTGTGCAGTAATTATTTACACAGAGTCCCTTCTGTAGAAGTGCTGTCCTATGTAACTACACACTTTAGCTTGATATTTGTTGCATTTAGGGGGGACAACACAGAGTCTTTTTCCTCTCCACCAGTTCTGCTTACCTCTGTCACCTCACAGGTAGTGACAGAATGGAGTCCCACTGTGCACCCAGCGTGAACCTAATACAGTATGTGCACTCTTTAACTCCTTCCCATACCATCCCAGGCACACGAGGTCTCCATACCGTGAATTTGGTCTGGGTTGCTTTGGGGAACTTACCACTAGGGGGGAGCTATATCACCGACCCCCTTGATATTGGAGAACCTGTCACCTGCACCAGGTACCACACTTCTGACTGGCTGCAATTTACCTTGCACTATTTCTGGTTATCCATAGCAACTATATGACTCCTCCTGCTTGTCTTTTTGAGTACACCCTCCGTGATGGCTTTGCTTCATACTCCATGTGTGCTTTACTGACCCTTGTTTTTTTATACGCCAGGAACCTTCATTCACCCCTTTAAATTACTTTAGACCAGGCTTAAAACAGTTGATGCAACTTTACTGAACATTTTGTGTCACAGTTCAACCAGAACATTACAGTGGAATATTTCCGATCAAACTCAACTAGTAGTCCATTTGTGGCATCCTCCAAGAAAAGGTAGTTCTCCAGCAGCCCCACTCAGTGCTCCATGACAGCTACAGCATCTTGAGGAACAGGGATGAGCAAGATCCAGAGACAATGAGACTTCGGCCTTCCCAGTCCTTTGTATAACATGGTGGCTAGGCAGGGTCTAAAAAGCCCAGGAACAGCAGTGCCGAACATTAACCCTTCTCAGGCCTGGGCCAGCCAACTTTTTAACTAACATACTGTAGGCAACCTGCCTGAATACACAACATTACTATGACAAAGTGAATAAAGTAGAACCCTTACTAGCCAGCAAGATCAAATATATAACCTATAATCCCAAACCAAATGCCTTTAAAGACCCTACAATAAATATTTCTTCTGATCCTTAAAAAAACACAGAATTTTTGGGAAAGTATTACAAAAAAATGATTTACAATTTACAAAGGAACCATTCCCCCCTCGAAGAACCACATTTAGGACTACCTAACAGAGCCTGATCAGTTTCAGTTCTTTGAGAAGAGACATCAACTATGTGCGTTCTTCTCCAAAAAAAAATTCTCAGGCAGAGAGAAATTATGCCATTGGTGATCGGGAACTTAAAACTTTAAACTTAGCAATTAAATTGGCGTTGGAGGAGTGGCGTCATCTCTTGGAGGGTTCCCCTCACTCCATTATGATCTTTACTGATCACAAGAATTTACAATACCTACAGAATGCTAAACGTCTGAACCCCAGACAGGTCAGGTGGAGTCACTTCTTTTCTCATTTTAAATTCACGATTACGTACAAACCTGGTTCCTGCAACGGTCGGGCTGATGCACTCTGTAGGTCATTGACACTTTGGACGAGGAGTCTACCCCTGATCCTGAGCCGATCATTCCGACCTCTTGCATTGTTGCCCATTCTACCACCCTGGAATCAAAAATTCCTCCTGGCAAGACCTTTGTTCCCACGGAGCTAAGAGCTAAGATCCTTCGTTGGGGACATGATTCCAAGGTGGCAGGTCATGCTGGGTTCCTCCGATCCTTCCTGCTCATCAGTCGTCTCTACTGGTGGCCTAATCTCCACTCAGATGTTAAAGTTTACGTTAAGGCTTGACATGTCTGTGCTCAGTCTAAATCTTCCACACAAGCCCCTGTTGGTCTTCTCATGCCCTTGCCCATTCCTAAGGAGCCCTGGTCTCACATCACCATGGATTTTATCACCGATCTTCCACTGTTGGAGAATAATATGGCCATTTGAGTGGTAATCGATCATTTCTCCAAGATGGCTCATTTTGTTCCTCTTCCTGGTCTCCCTTCTGCCCCTGCCTTGGTTCCCATTTTTGTACGAGAGATTTTCCGCCTTCATGGTGTTCCTTCCCATGTCGTTTTGGACAGGGGTGTTCAGTTAATGTCCCATTTTTGGAGAGCCTTTTGCAAATCCCTCAACATTACCTTGGATTTTACCTCTTCTTACCATCCCCAATCCAATGGCCAGACTGAGAGGGTTAATCAGGAGTTGGAGGTTTTTCTCTGTACCTTGGTCTCGGCTCATCATGATGATTGGGCATAACTACTCCCGTGGACAGAGTTCTCCCACAATAATCATGTCAATGTCAGTTCTCAGAAAACACCCTTTGTCACACCTTTGAGACATCCTCAACTCCCTCTTCTTATGACCTGTTCTTCCGACATTCCAGCCTTGGCTACTGTTCAGGAATCATTCAATTCCATGTGGGTTGAAGTTCATGATTCCCTCCAGAAAGCTGCCAACAAATTCAAGAGTTTTGCTGACCGCCTTCTCTTTAGCCAGGAGGCAAAGTCTGGCTCTCCACCAGGAACATCAGACTCTGGGTTCCTTCTCTCAAATTTGCCCCAAGATTCATTGGTCCGTACACCATAACTTCTAAACTGAATCAGGTTTGTTTCAAGCTCCAGATTTCCAAAAGCCTCAAAATCTCTAACTCCTTCCATGTTGCCCTTATGAAGCCTTTAGTCCTCAATCAGTTCTCTCGTCCTCTCTCTACCGCAGTGCCGGTCTCTGAGGATAATCAGGAGTACCAGGTTAGCCAAATTTTGGATT
The DNA here is from genome assembly GCF_042186555.1 of Aquarana catesbeiana. NCBI lineage: Eukaryota > Metazoa > Chordata > Amphibia > Anura > Ranidae > Aquarana > Aquarana catesbeiana. Next base: position 214,999,108 of record NC_133325.1, on the reverse strand, counting down.
CCCGACTCTGTAGAGGCATTCTTCAGTACCTCGTGCATTGGAGGGGGTTTGGTCCTGAGGAGAGGTCGTGGATCAAGGCTTCTGAGGTCTTTGCACCTCGTCTGTTGAGGAAGTTTCATTTGAAGTTCCCCTCTAAACCTGGTTCCAGGTGGGGAAGGGGGAGGCCTCGTAAGAGGGGGGGGTACTGTCATGGTTATGCAATAGAGTTTTGTTTGTCAGCTTACCTGTCTCCATGTGTTCATCTCTAGAGACCAGCTGACACTCACCTGACTGCTTTTATAATCTCTCCTCTAGCATGTCTCCACCCCAGCTCCTATCAGAGAACTCTATATTAACCTCTGCTCTGCAGGCCAGCCCTGCTGATCAACTTTTTGGGTGTGAGCTCGGGGACCCTGGGGGTCGCGACCTGGAGCCAGTTGCAGCCCAGTCCATCCTCACCACTAGAGGCTCTAGTGAACACCTGCTGGCTCTTAGACTCCGCGCCCCAGGGAATCTTATGCTCTAACCCCGGTGGGATCCGTGTTGGTGTTCCAGTGGCCCTGCCTTCCTTACCAACCTGACTCCCATCCGCAGCAGTCAGCCGTAGGGTCCACTACCTTGCGGTGCACTCTTGATCCCAACGGTGTGCATCTGTCACCTAGCCTCAAGGTGACCTGACAAAGTAGAGGCAGCTATGGTCCTTCCTTGCTCTATAGCACCTCATTGTTCTTGCTCCAGTCCAGCTTATTATCTATGTGCATCCCCCAAATACTTGTAACTCTCTACTACCTCCATATCCACTCCTCGGATAGAGATTTGGGTCCCTGGTGGCTTCCTTTTTCTAAAATCCACAACCAGCTCTTTTGTCTTTGACACATTTAGGTACAGATGATTACCTTACACCATGTGGCAAAGTTCTTCACCACAGTACTATACTCTGTTTCTTCCCCATCCCTGATACATCCCACTACTGCAGAGTCATCAGAAAACTTCTGAAGTTGGCAAGACTCTGGTAGCTGAAATCAGTGGTATAGACAGTAAAAAGAAAGGGAGAGAGAACTGTCCCCTGTGGAACCCCAATATTGCTGATCACCCTATCTGACACACAGTCTTGCAAACGCACATACTGTGGTCTTCCTGTCAGGTAGTCTACAATCAAGGACACAAGGGAAACATAAACCTGTATTTCTGCTAGCTTCTCGCCCAAAATATCCGGCCTGATAGTATCAAAAGCACTGGAGAAGTCAAAAAACATGACCCTCACAGTGCTTGCTGACTTATTCTGATGTGATTTACCATGAAAATTATAGCATCCTCAACCCCCAGTCTTACAGTATCTGGTATGCAAACTGCAATCTATACATTTACTAAGCATGGGTCGTAACTAATATAAAACATGTCTTTCCAAGGTCTCCATGGAGGTCAAAGCCACTGGACTATACTCCTTGGAGCCACAAGGACGTGGTATCTTTGGCACAGGGACAAGACAGGACGTCTTCCACAACACAGGGACCATTCGTAGACTTAAGCTCAAGTTAAAGACCCATTGAAGAACACTCCCCAGCTGGTCTCCACATGCTCTAAGCACCCTGGGGCTAACTCCATCAGAGCCTGCTGATTTTACTACCTTTTACGGTCTCCTCAACTGTCTACTCACCCGATCAGCTGTAAGACATTGATGCACTTTCCCATAAAGGAAGGTACCTCACCTAACCTATTTATTCAATGACTTCCCTTAAGGCAATCCTATTCCAGGCATAATTTCCTACTCCTATATGTAGCACTAACTCTCGGTGGAGCTGCTGGTTTAAGCGGGCTTGTTACCTTCACTCTCGACACCTTGTTACCTTCACTCTCGACACATTGCGGACATCGGCCAAATGGACGGAGATGTACAGCCAGTCCTTCACATCTGTGGCAGATCATGCCCAGTCCCTCAATATCTCCTGAGGTATACAGAACAAACCTCCCCTGCGGCTTCAGACGAACACCAGTATCTGTCAGTACAGTATTCAACACGGTGTTTGCAGGGAACATTCTTGGTCCCATAATTGGCTGCATCGCTGAAAAAGACATGGCCACACTCTGATCTTCTCAGCACGATCACGAGGCCTCTCTTCTTTTCTGGCGCCAAACACATACACGTGTCCCACGCGGTATCAAGTAGGGTAGGCTCCCCCCACTTGTTCTTCTGATCACGTAGCTCCCGGGCTTTTACTGGCGCCCGCCGCCTACGCACTCAGAAATAAAGTCCTGCAACTTTTAACCTCTTCTCTTCCTGAAAAATTTGACAAAGTCCAGCTCTCACCGTAAACTCCCGGTAAAACACCTCTCTGGGTTGCGAGAATTGATGGTCAACAAATCCCGGACGATGATGGTCAACAAATCCCCCACATGTAGCACTAACTCTAGGTGGAGCTGCTGGTTTAAGCGAGCTTGTTACCTTCACTCTGGACAACTCTGTTTCGCCGGCACCGGGTCTAGGGTTCCGTTGAGTTTACCTCTGGACGATAAAAGCACCAACACTTGAGTACGTTTTCAATGCTTTATTGAACCAAGTAACGAAGGAAGTAGCAGGAAAGAGGCAGGAGGGAAACTGCAGGGAAGCTCAAATACCTTTCTTTAGGATTCTTGAGAACGTCCTTTAAAGTTGAATATTGTAATCAGATGCAATCCCCTTGTGGGACACAATCTTTGCTCGCCTGGATAGGCCTCTCTCACTTGCCTAGCATCCAGTACGTAGCATGAACAAAAGTCTCTGCCACAGACTTGATTGAAATAAACCCGTACGATCCTCTGCCACAGGATGTATTGGTTTAGCGGTGAACGTCAGACACAGCACTAGGACCTCTAAGCCAACCCGGCAGTACTATGCTGTAGAACTACTTTAGGATACGTCCTCCAACCGAGTCACCAGGCCCCTCTCCAGACCAGCACTCTGCATGATCCTTCCATGATGGGTCCTCCCTGGGAACTTCTCGGTTGTCCAGCTTCTTCACTCTGGATAGACAGCTCAGGACCATTCCTCGGCTGCTGTGGTAGGCCCCAGACAGACTTCTGGGCCCACCCACGTGCCGCAGCGACGCGGGCCTCCGGAACGGAGGACCACGAGATAGCACTCTAACACATACCTGTTGGCCAGGAGGGCCAGCAGGTGGCTGTAAAATGAACCCTAAAACATGGCGTCTGTCCCATAAATACCCTCTCCCAGAATGCAACTCGGAGGACCACCTCCACCGAGTTGTCTCCGGGACAGAGGAGCACCCATACGCTTCAACATGTTGCCCTTCCAACACCAGCCAATGGTAACAACGACACCCAGTGGCTCAGTGTGGAACCACACGCAACGTCAGCCAAGCTGGAACAGAGGCGGATCTAACTCCCCCTAACGAGCAATTCACTAAATGTACCAGTCAGATGGTAGATCATAGATTTACCAGCGCTACATATATAAGAAGGTTATATACTGTATAAGAAGGTTACAACAACAATAGAGCATTAGATATAGTGGATACTCTTAATAAAATGGATTTGAAAGCCCTAATTCAGTGGCATTATACTCCTGAATTTTAAATTCCATTTACCGAAGAGTATCAGATTTCAACTAAAGATGCAATGCTCATCAAGCTTCCTTATATTCTGGCTATACCATCACTTTCCCCATATTGCAACCAGGCAGATCAGTAACTTCCCAACATGAGAGATAGTAGCATGGCATTAAACCTCTTATCCTCTAGGCTTGCTTATACATGGCACTTCTGGCAACATACTCCGGTAAAAACTGCTCTTGTGAATGAATTGATAATCCTGTAACTAGATCTTGCATTGTGTGTTCCACATTTTACATTGTGTCATGCCTATCAAAATGTAAGCTTTATTTACTACATATTAAGAATATAGTAGGTTTATACATTTGAGACTGGTGTCTTTCTAGGGATAAGTAAAGACAAAACATAATTAAATATATATTTTTTATGCTTAAAGACACAGGCACGAAAGTGTATCTTGTAAAAGTTATATATTTGCGCTTATTCCAAAGATTTATATATATAGTGAAGGTGCTGCTGCTTATGATTGCTTGAATACTTTAGATAATAATGTGTGTAAGACAAATATAAGCAATGATTTGATTTGATTTAAGAAAAACATGGAAATGCATTTTTTTAGTAAATATAAAAGGCTTCTGATCAGCAGTATAGCAGTCTTGTGAATTCTATCATTGTCTGGTTAAAGCTTGCAGGAGGAGTTTTAATTCTACTCTGACTGTCCTATGAGGCTGCAGGACCCCTGACCCTTTGTCTGGACAGTGCTGATTGGCCCTGTGCCAATCTCTTGTAGACCCTCCAAAGAAAAAAAAGAAAAAAAAACTCTAGCAAACACCAAACTGAGCATGTGCAGAGTGACTCCAAAGGCTCTGTGTTATCAGGAGATGAATTGGGGACAGTGGAAGTAGGGGAGGATCAGAGGTGACAGGATTAAACAGCCTTTTTACACAATGCAGAGGATTAACCCTTAGGTTCCACAGTGAGTATAAGAAGGAATGCTTTACTGCTTATACAGACTGATTTTTCTGTTAAATCACAATAATAACTCACACATGATGCGATAAAGTGTGATGATTCACTGTCCCCTAAAGCTGTCTGTAGATGAATTGAGTTGGGGCGGAGCTTTTAGCAGTGACATCATCGGCCGCTGGTCAGAGTGGCGTGCAATATTTCAGTCTACAATATAACAGAAAGACCCCTTTCATACTGGGGCGTTTTTCAGGCGCTTTAGCGTTAAAAAAAGCGCCCGTAAAGCGCCTGAAAGAAGCCTCATCTGCAATCCCAGTGTAAAAACCCGAGCCCTTGCACACTGCCAGTGCCCAAAAAACGCTGGTAAAGCGCCGCTTATGACTTCTTTCACACTGGGGCGTTTTTCAGGCGTTTTTCGGGTGCTGGCAGTGTAAAAGGGCTCGGGCCATCTGCACACCCAGCCATGGGGCAAAAACATGAAAGCGCTGCAAAGAAGCTGCTTGCAGGACTTTTTTTGACGTCCTGCCAGCGCAGTGCCCCAGTGTGAAAGCACTCGGGCTTTCACATTGAGATTGCAGATGAGGTTTCTTTCAGGCGCTTTACAGGCGCTTTTTTTAACGCTAAAGCGCCTGAAAAATGCCCCAGTGTGAAAGGGGTCTCAGCGTGAAAGCACTCGGGCTTTCACATTGGGATTGCAGATGAGGCTTCTTTCAGGCGCTTTACAGGCACTTTTTTTAACGCTAAAGCGCCTGAAAAACACCTGAAAAACGCCCCAGTGTGAAAAGGGTCAAAGAGCAATCAGTGCAAGTACACAATAGATTATTAAGGACAATAGTTTGCAGCTGAACACTTAAGGGTAATCACATCACCTGAAGGTAGATCAAAAATAAAAAGAAGTGCGGCACAAAAAAAAATCAAAATTACAGAAATGAAACGAGATGAATAAAATAGAGTTCAAATATTCAGTGGGATGAACCACAAAACCCAGACAGTAGCAGTAAAAAGTATTCATGTGTGGAAACAGAGATCCAAGGACACAGGAAATGTGTAACAATCCCTCCACCAAGATGTCTGCTCACTCACCTTGTTCAATAGACCCCTGAACTAACAAGAAGTCAACAGTGTGTGTTCCCTTAGGGATAAAATATGGCCAGAGAAGCAGGTACCGATCTCCAAATGGTCCCCCCAACACATGTGAATGAAAAAAGATCCAAGTGCTCTCTGTTAAGTACCCCAGGCTTTATTACATATAAAAAGTTCCTACTCACATTTAAAACAATCGTATAAGGCTCAAAATACATAGGACGGAGCTCTGTGTGATCTCCGTCTCACAGAATGGCAGCGGGTGATGTCATCCTAACTCAGCTCCTCCCCCATATGCGTTACGTCCAATCAGACTTTGTCAGCAGGAGAAGTCCATACACCTATTCCTGTCAGTGTGTATTATTCCCCTGGGATATTTTTAAATTCATATTTTATCCCTAAAGAGATGTTCTGTTGACTTCCTGTTAGTTCAGGGGTCCATTGTACAAGGTGAGTGAGCAGGCATCTTGGTGGCGGAATTGTCACACATTTCCTAAGTCCTTGGATCTCTGTTTCCACACGTGGATGCTTTTTTGTTGCTACTGTCTAGCTTTGTAGTTCATCCCACCGAATATTTGGACTTCTATATTATTCATCTGAATTCTGTAATTTTTTTTTTTTTTTTTTGCGCTGCACTTCTTTTTATTTTTAATCTTTCAGTATATCCCCCTCCTTTTTTCTATCTCCGTACATAGTTTCTCCATCGGTAGCAGATTATCTGATGACCTCACTGGTTGAGGGATGGAATAAAAAAAAATGTTTTAGATGGGAAAAACACCATTCATCTATCACCATTATATTATTTTTTTGTTTTAACTCTTGAAATGTGCATAACCTTCCCCTTACCATCACATCTTTTAATTGTGCATTTGGTTTTTTAATCCAATTTCCAAACAAATTACTTTTCCCCTGTGGAAAATATTCCGTGTCCTTCAGTGCAATACAGGGGGAGTTATAGCTCCATTTTTGTTTTTTGTGTATCATATCCCACGTCTCTAAGGTTTTAAGTGTCATCTTATGTGATTTCTTTCCTAAATTCCTCAAATGTGCAGGTACCCATATCATTTTCCCCAACTCTATCTTACTAATTGTATTTTCCAGTTCCACCCATCTTTTATTTTTATTGTTTTTTGTCCAGTCGATAACCCATGTGAGGAGAACTGCTTTATAATAGTCCTTTAAATCAGGGACTCCGAGGCCCCCCTGCTTTATGTCTCTAGTTAGTACTTGTAAGCTTATTCATTGCTTTTTCCCTTTCCAAATAAACCTAAGGAGTATTGTCTTCCAAGTTTTAAAATACGCTTGTGGGAGAGGTATCTGCAGCATCTTAAATTGATACATGATCTTTGGCAATAGACTCATTTTAAATATATTGATTCTCCCCAGCCAAGACACATGTCTAGATGCTATCTTACTTAAGTCCTTTTTAATTTCATTCAGTAAGGGCAGGAAGTTTGATTGGTAAAGCATGTCTGTGGACTTTGTAACCTTGACCCCTAAATATTTTAGCTCCTTTGCCCTAATATAAGCTCTTTTGACCTCAGAACTTTAGAGGTCTCTTGCTCTGGTAAGCATATGGTGTGCAATTTTCTGTGTTGTCAGTGCACTGAAGTTTGTGTCACTGACAGGCAGTGAATTCATACACCTGGTTTACCCACCGATCACTGAATGGTTTTTTTATGTACTAATTAAGTAATTTTATTTATTGGATTTGTGACAATTTATCATTGCACATATACATTTTTTGCACTTTATTATCATCTTCGAACCAAGTGTTATTATTGTGATTTAAAGGGATAGCACACCACTAGGGATGAGCTTCGAGTTCGAGTCGAACTCATGTTCGACTCAAACATTGGCTGTTCGCAATTTCGCCGAACAGCGAACAATTTGGGGTGTTCGCGGCAAATTCGAATGCCACGGAACACCCTTTAAAAGTCTATGGGAGAAATCAAAAGTGCAAATTTTAAAGGCTTATATGCAAATTATTGTCATAAAAAGTGTTTGGGGACCTGGGTCCTGCCCCAGGGGACATGGATCAATGCAAAAAAAAGTTTTAAAAACGTCCGTTTTTTCAGGAGCAGTGATTTTAATAATGCTTAAAGTCAAACAATAAAAGTGTAATATCCCTTAAAATTTCGTAGCTGGGGGGTGTCTATAGTATGCCTGTAAAGGGGCGCGTGTTTCCCGTGTTTAGAACAGTCTGACAGCAAAATGACATTTCGAAGGAAAAAACCCATTTAAAACTACCCGCGGCTATTGCATTGCCGACAATACACATAGAAGTTCATTGATAAAAATGGCATGGGAATTCCCCACAGGGCAACCCGTACCAAAATTTTTTAAAAAAATGACGTGGCAGTCCCCCTAAATTCCATACAATGCCCTTCAGGTCTGGTATGGATATTAAGGGGAACCCCGGCCAAAATTTAAAAAAAAAATGACGTGAGGTTCCCCCTAAATTCCATACCAGACCCTTCAGGTCTGGTATGGATTTTAAGGGGAACCCCGCGCAAAAAAAAAAAAACGGCGTGGGGTCCCCCCAAAAATCCATACCAGACCCTTATCCGAGCACGCAACCTGGCAGGCCGCAGCAAAAGAGGGGGGGACGAGAGTGCGGCCCCCCCCTCCTGAACCATACCAGGCCACATGCCCTCAACATTGGGAGGGTGCTTTGGGGTAGCCCCCCAAAACACCTTGTCCCCATGTTGATGAGGACAAGGGCCTCATCCCCACAACCCTGGCCGGTGGTTGTGGGGGTCTGCGAGCGGGGGGCTTATCGGAATCTGGAAGCCCCCTTTAACAAGGGGACCCCCAGATCCCGCCCCCCCGTGTGAAATGGTAAGGGGGTACTTACCCCTACCATTTCACTAAAAATTGTCAAAAATGTTAAAAATGACAAGAGAGTTTTTGACAATTCCTTTATTTAAATGCTTCTTCTTTCTTCTATCTTCCTTCATCTTCTGGTTCTTCTGGTTCTTCCTCCGGCGTTCTCGTCCAGCATCTCCTCCGCGGCGCCTTCTATCTTCTTCTACTCAGGCCGCTCCGCACCCATGGCATGAGGGGAGGCTCCCGCTCTTCTCTTCATCTTCTTCTTCTTCTCTTCTTCCTTCTTCTCTTCTTCATTTTCTTCTCCGGGCCGCTCTGCACCCATGCTGGCATGGAGGGAGGCTCCTGCTGTGTGACGGCATCTCCTCGTCTGACGGTTCTTAAATAACGGGGGGCGGGGCCACCCGGTGACCCCGCCCCCTCTGACGCATGGGACATGACGGGACTTCCCTGTGGCATTCCCCGTGACATCACAGGGAAGTCCTGTCAAGTCACCGTGCGTCAGAGGGGCACCCAGATATCTGTCCCTCCTTTCTACATGAAAATGTTAAATGCACTATTTCTTCTTCATTTTTTCCATTGTCATTAACTGTATAATGATTAAGAGCATATAAAGTATTCTCTCTAAAATTTAATCTGAATAGCTTAAGGGTTTACCTTATATTGTTTGCCTTATAACATTCTCCTATCTGGCACACTTCTAGGGCTATAACCACTAAGATCCACTGTCAGTGTGACATCATCACTTGCATTTGCAGTGAACACTAATACAATAGGTTATATTTTCACTATTGATAGAAGCAATTCATTACAATATACCTATTTTAGTAGTAAGCTGAAGAAAACCGTTACATTATGTATAAATATTTTTTTAAATAAAACTATTTTCTTCTTACATCAGATCTTGTCATCAGCAGCAGGTAAGACCCTGAAATGTAAACATTGCCCTGGCCCATAAAGGTTAAACTGTGAGCAGAAGTGGGTCATATCCAGATTAATAACACTAAGCATTTAGCAGGTTAACCAATTGATTCTTTTAAAAATATGTATTTCATTCTAGATAAGGAGTGTTTACTATCATTTTCATATGTAGGCAACATGTTTGTGATGTGATCATATATATAAATAAGTTGTCATTAAAGCCATGTATTTGATTTGGTTTGGAAACTAAGCTGATTTGCATGTCATGTTGTATCCTCTTTAAAAAAACGACTTATGGCAAATGAGTTCAGGCATTCTTCACCTTTTGGTGACCATCTGTGTGTTCATGTCTTCCAGCAGAAAGCTAGCTCACTAAGGACACAGTAGCAGAGGGGCTGATGCTCATCATGAAGGAAAGGAAGCCAAAAGCCATGCTAAACACCATCAATTACAATTCATTAGTCCTGAAGGAGATCCCTATTAGAATGTTTCATGTGCACAGATGTCACTTTTACAACTATGACTTTAGTCATTAAGCATCAAAACAATGAGATAACATAAACTAGGCAGAAAAGAAGCAATGAGTTATTATACCGAATGTAATTTATGTATCAGTTTTCCTGCTTCTAAGCACTTTTTTCATGAGTAACATAACCTTGCCCATTGCATATTTCATCAAAGTTTCAATTAAATACAGCGTGGAAGATGTTGATATTTCTATGTAACTCTAAATTATCAAAGCATTGCTTTGGTCTACTTTGTATGAATGACAATTAACCACCATTGGTAATATGATGCCAATTTATAAATAGGAACATTGAGTTGTGCCAAATATTTGCATATTTGTGCAACAAGCTATGTCTCAAAAGGAGTTAGGACCCATTCATACCAAAACACACTTGTGATCTGCTGCGGGTATCTAATGTATTTCTAACAATATCCCAAACATGGATCTCAAATGCAGTGCATTTGATTACACCAGATCATAGGGTACCACAGTACCATGTGATCCATTTGCAGTGCATTTTTAAAAATAGTGCATGCATTACTTTTGGTGTGATCCAATGCTAAATTGTACAGGAACTTGGACCGCATTCCTGTGTGATCCAGGTGTGAAATGGCCCTTACAAAAAGAAAAAAATATTATTAAGCTATTTTTTTTTTAAATAAAACTTGATTAGGTAAAGCATTATTATTTTAAACCACTGACATTGCCATATGTATGTGAAATAATTTTCTTTCTCTGGCAAAGAATAGCAAAGGTTTTCAGGAGGGAGGGTCTCGGACAGCCAAGACATTTATGGACATCACTGGACAGAGATGGGGCTCAGGTAAGTATTAGGGGGGCGAGGGGGGTGCTGCACACAGTAGGCTTTTCATCTTAATGCTGGGGTCTTGGGTTCTGATTGGATACATTGATAGCAGTGCAGCCATTGGCTCCCGCTGCTGTTAATCAAATCCAATGACGTGGGAGCAGGGGGGCGGAGTCCTGCTGTCTGTGTCAATGGACACAGCAGCAGGACACGGGAGTGCACCTGCACGATATTTCCGAGAGAGAGTGGCTCTCCAACAGGGCAGTCGAGAAGAGAAGGAGCCAGAAGCGCCGCTGAGAGACCCCAGAAGAGGAGGATCAGGGCCATTTTTATTTTTAAACAAACCATGAACCTTTAGATATCCTTTAAAGACAGCTAAAAACATATTTGGTGTCATGCTGCTGGCTTTGCTAAGTGATGCTGAACCTTGAACTCTGTAGGCACCATCAAAAAGGTGGTTCACCAGCCACAGCTCAAGGAACTGCTATCAACCTCTCGAGGAACCCCAGGGTTCCACTGAACCCTGGTTGAGAATGGCTGAACTAGGCAGATTGACTGTCCCAGATCTGCAAAAATATTCTCAAGCAACACATCTAGGTAGATTGGTAGACTGGTGCCACCACGGGGATATTAAATTGTGGCCACATATTGAACAGGCCCAAAGTCAGATACTACTTCAATGTGTCCCGTGGTACCATCGCGATTACCCCTTCTTCATGTTACTAATATACCACCCAAAATCTACAAAGGTAAATCCTGCGCCACATTCTAAACGCTGCCAAATCATGTGTCTCCTTGTATGGACAGTCCTGTCCATTGGGTTCTGGCTCCCCAAGGTGGAGGAGTTGAATTCAATGAAGGATCTTGTACTGACGAACCAACGTAAATGTGTGGGGTATACCAAAACGTGGAATCCATGGAACATATTTGTATACTCTGAAGAAGGAAAGTCTCTTCTTGCAGTGAGTCCCACTAGCTGTCACAGGTGTCCATTTTCACTTTGGATGCATTTTTAATCCTTAGTTACACCCCTCTTCTAACCCCCTCCTATTTCATTTTTCCCCTCCTCCTCTCCTTTTCCTACGCTCCCTTTTTTTCTTCTTCCCCCTCACTTCCTTTTCTTTTTCCTTCTTTCCTTGCCCCCTCTTTTTTCTCCTCCATCCCTTCTCTTCTCCCTTTCCCCCTTCTTTTTCTTTGTGGATTAGTCTAAGAAAAGAGAAAAAATAGTACAGCAGTGTCCTTCACTGTCCACAATCACTATGATGCTTTCAGTCCGGTGTTGTTCTCCTGAGCCCTAAACTTTGGGCATAGGCATGCGCACGGGGTGTGCCGAGTGTGCCCGGGCACACCCCAATCAGCCTATGCACACAGGTCTCTGGTGCTAGCTCTGTGCTTTCTACTCCGAGGAGCGCTGTCACTTCTAAATACAGAAGCCCGGCTTCTGTATTTAGAAATGATAGCTCTTCTCTGAGCGGCTGCACCGCACCCTCCCCGCCATCCCCAGAAACTGTGATATACAGGGATATAAAGGAGGGTGGGGAAGTCCTGATGGCATTTCCCTGCTGCAATTGCCAGATTCTCTGGACTTTTCACTGCTGACCACTGCCTGTCACTTTTGGAGCTGAGGAAGCTTCCACTAAGCTCCTCTTCGGTTCTTACCTGTCTGAACACAGACCATGCAGAGGAGCCTGGGAGGAAGAATATTTCCTGCCCCCCCATCGAGCCACGCTGTATCTGAGGTCTGTATTGGGGAGGAGGGGGGTATTTTTTAGTGGCATTTATACAGCTAGGGGGAAGAAAATGATTTACAGTGGATGGGGGGATGCCAATCCAGTAGAGGATGTAAGGGTGGGAGGTGGTACACTGTTGACCCCTGAACTCTGTAAACTTTTCATCCCTGAACTCTGCGCACTGTACACTGCGCACACCTGTACACCACGCATATCGGTACACCATGCACACCTGTTCACCACGCATATTGGTACACTGCGCACCCCTGTATACCACGCACCCCTGAACACTGTGCACCCCTGTACACAGCACACCCCTGAACACCATGCACCCCTGTACACTGCACACCCCTGACAACTGCACACACCTATAGACTGCACACCCCTGAACGCCACGCACCCCTGAGCTCTGCACCATGTACACTGTACACACCTGAGCTCTGCACCCTGTACACTACGCACCCCTGTGCTCTGCACCCTGTAGGATGCACACCCCTAAACTCCGCGCAATTTACACTGTGCACTCCTGTACACTGAGCACTCTGAACACCATGCACCCCTGTACCACCCCTGTACACTGCACACTCCTGAACACCATGCACCCCTTTACACTGCACACCCCTGAACACCGTGCACCCCTGAGCTCCACACCCTGTACACTGCGCACCCCTGAGCTCCACACCCTGTACACTGCACACCCCTTAGCTCCACACTTTGTGCACTTCACACCTCTGAGCTCCGTGCACCCCTGAGCTCTACACCCTGTATACTGCGCACCCCTAAGCTCCGCACCCCGTACACTGTGCACCCCTGAGCTCTGCACCCTGTACACTGCGCACCCCTGAGCTCTGCACCATGTACACTGTGCACCCCTGAGCTCCGCACTTTGTACACTGCGCACCCCTGAGCTTCGCACCCTGTACACTCTGCACCCCTGAGCTTCGCACCCTGTACACTGCGCTCCCCTGAGCTTCGCACCCTGTACACTCCACACCCCTGAGCTCCACACCCTTGTACACTGTGCACCCCTGAACATTGCACACTTTACACCTTGCACCCCTGTACACCATGCACCCCTAAACACCGTGCACCACTGTACACCACGCACTTCTGAACACCATGCACCCCTGTGCACTGCACACCCCTGAACACCATGCACCCCTGTACACTACACACCCCTGACCACTGCACAGACCTGTAGACTGCACAACCCTGAATGCCGCGCACCCCTGAGCTCTGTACCCTGTACACTGTGCACCCCAGAGATCTGCACCCTGTACACTGTGCACCCCTGAACACCATGCATCACTGTACACCATGCACCCTTGAACACCGAGCACCTCTGTACACCGTGCACTCCTGAACACCGCCCACCCCTCAACATCCCTGAGCTCCGCATCCTGTATACTGCACACCCCTGAGCTCTACATCCTGTAGACTGCGCTCCCCCAAGCTCCGTACCCTGTACACTGCGTACCTCTGAGCTCCGCACCCTGTACACTGCGCACCCCTGAACTCCACGCACTGTACACTGCGCACCCCTGAACACCATGCACCCCTGTACACCATGCACCCTTAAACACCATGCACCCCTGTACCACCCCTGTACACTGCACACTCCTGAACACCATGCGCCCCTTTACACTGCACACCCCTGAACACCGTGCACCCCTGAGCTCCACACCCTGTACACTGCGCATCCCTGTGCTTCACACCCTGTACACTGCGCACTCCTGAGCTACACACCCTGTACACTGCACACCCCTTAGCTCCGCACTTTATGCACTGCACACCTCTGAGCTCCGTGCAACCCCTGAGCTCTGCACCCTGTATACTGCGCACCCCTAAGCTCCGCACCCCGTACACTGTGCACCCCTGAGCTCTGCACCCTGTACACTGCGCACCCCTGAGCTCTGCACCATGTACACTGTGCACCCCTGAGCTCCACACCTTGTACACTGCGCACACCTGAGGTTCGCACCCTGTACACTCTGCACCCCTGAGCTTTGCACCCTGTACACTGCGCACCCCTGAGCTTCACACCCTGTACACTCCACACCCCTGAGCTCCGCACCCTTGTACACTGTGCACCCCTGAACATTGCACACTTTACACCTTGCACCCCTGTACACCATGCACCCCTAAACACCGTGCACCACTGTACACCGCGCACTTCTGAACACCATGCACTCCTGTGCACTGCACACCCCTGAACACCATGCACCCCTGTACACTGCACACCCCTGACCACTGCACAGACCTGTAGACTGCACAACCCTGAATGCCGCGCACCCCTGAGCACTGCACCCTGTACACTGTGCACCCCAGAGATCTGCACCCTGTACACTGTGCACCCCTGAACACCATGCATCACTGTACACCACGCACCCTTGAACACCGAGCACCTCTGTACACCGTGCACTCCTGAACACCGCCCGCCCCTGAACACCCCTGAGCTCCGCATCCTGTATACTGCATGCCCCTGAGCTCTACACCCTGTACACTGCGCTCCCCTAAGCTCCGCACCCTGTACACTGCGTACCTCTGAGCTCCGCACCCTGTATACTGCGCACCCCTGAACTCCACGCACTGTACACTGCGCACCCGTGAACACCATGCACCCCTGTACACCATGCACCCTTGAACATCGTGCAACCCTGTACACTGCATACTCCTGAACACCACACATCCCTGTATACTCCCCACCCCTGAACACTGTGCACCCCTGAGCTCTGAACACTGCACATCACTGAGCTCCGCACCCTGTACACTGCGCACCCATGAGCTCCACACCCTATACACTGTGCACCCCTGAGCTCTGTACCCTGTACACTGCACACCCCTGAGCTCTGTACCCTGTACACTGCACACCCCTGAGCTCCACACTCTGTGCACTGCACACCTCTAAGCTCCGTGCACCCCTGAGCTCTGCACCCTGTGCACTGCACATCTCTAAGCTCCATGCACCTCTGAGCTCCGCACCCTGTATACTGAGCACCCCTAAGCTCCACACCCTGTACACTGCACATCTCTGAGTAACAGACCCTGTACACTGCGCACCCCTGAGCTCCGCACCCTGTACACTGCGCACCCCTGAGCTCCACGCACTTTACACTGCGCACCCCTGTACACTGCGCACCCCTGAACACCATGCACCCCTGTACACCATGCACCCTTGAATATTGTGCAACCCTGCACACCGCATACTCCTGAACACCGTGCATCCCTGTACACTCCCCACCCCTGAACACCATGCACCCCTGAGCTCCGCACCCTGTACACTGCGCACCTCTGAGATCTGCACCCTGTACATTGCACACACCTGAGCTCCGCACCCTGTATACTGCGCACCCTGAGCTCCACACCCTATACATTGCACACCCCTGAGCTCCGTACCCTGTACACTGCACACCCCTGAGCTCCATGCACCCCTGAGCTCTGCACCCTGTATGCTGCACACCCCTAAGATCTGCACCCTGTACACATCGCACATCTGAAATCCGCACCCTGTACACTACGCACCCCTGAGCTCCACAACTTGGAACACTGTGCACCCTGTACACCGTGCACCCCTGAACACCATGCACCCCTGTGCACCATGCACCCCTGTACATCGCCCACTCCTGGACACTGTGCACCCCTGTACACTGCACATCCCTGAATACCGTGCACCCCTGAGCTCCACACCCTGTACACTGCGCACCCCTGAGCTCTGCACTCTGTACACTGCACACCCCTGAGCTCCGCACCCTGTACACTGCTCACCCCTGAACTCCACGCATTTTACACTGGGCACCCTGTACACCGTGCACCCCTGAACACCATGCACCTCTGAACACCATGCACCCCTGTACACCATCCACTCCTGAACACTGCGCACCCCTATATACTTCACACCCCTAAACACCGTGCACCTCTGAGCTCCGCATCCTGTACACTGCGCACCCCTGAGCTCTGCACCCTGTGCACTGCACATGCCTGAGCTCTGCACCCTGTACACTAAGCACCCCTAAGTTCCGCACCCTGTACACTGCACACTCCTGAACTCTGTACCCTGTATACTGCGCACTCCTGAGCTCTGCATCTGTGCACTGCGCACCCCTGAGCTATGCACCCTGTACACTGCGCACCCCTAAGCTCCGCACCCTTTACACTGCACACCTCTGAGCTCTGTACCCTGTGCACTGCACACTCCTGAGCTCTGTACCCTGTACACAGCGCACCTCTGAACATCATGCACCCCTGTACACCACGCACCCCAGAACACCTCACACTCCTGTACACCGCCCACTCCTGAACAATGCGCACCCCTGCACACTGCACACCCCTAAACACTGTGCACCCCCGAGCTGTGCACCCTGTACACTGCACACCCCTAAGTTCCGCACCCTGTACACTGCACACCCCTGAGCTCTGCACCCTATACACTGGGCACCCGTGAGCTTCACACTCTGTACACTGCACACACCCCTGAACTCTGCACTCTATACACTGCGCACCCCTGAACTCCCCATGGTTGAGTTCCTGCACCTGTTCTCTGAGGAAAAAAGCCATATATATATATATATATATATATATATATATATATATATATATATATATATATATATATACACACACATGTGTGCTTGAGCTTTGAGGTACACACCCTAATGCAATTGGCTGCACACACCTATGCCTTCAGGGATACCTGATGTCCTCAGGGATTTCATGCGGTATTCCTGTAATTGGGTGCACCCAATAGGGTGGTTTACTGCTTTCCATTGTACTCTGAGTATACTATATTTGTTTTGCTGCAATGTTTTACGTTGTTGAAAACTGCTGTCTTCTAAATATATATTTATTTTCTTAAATGACGATCTGCTGCACAGTACAGACAGGGTTAATTATGGCTAACAGCTGCTCAGCGCCTTCATAAAAAATAAAACTATGCAGGATTTTTCCTTGCTGGAGGGTCCAGAATAGAACATCTAAAAATATCAAGCTGAATTATTTTTTTTGTTTTAAGTTATGCTATGTGAATGGGGACATAGAAACAAATATAAAGTGGATGTCCTCCCAATTATAGCTTCAAAAGTATCAATACACTTTAAAGTAAGTAAAAACAGGGATTTAGAACTTTTTTAACACAGCAAATTTATCCTAGAGATATCATGGGATATAGGGGAGAACTCACTGTCTGTTTGTTCTGCCGGTGTCCATTCAGCTATAGTGGGGCATAACCCAGGTGTAGTAACAATCATAGCCTGCTCTGTGTCAAGTGATGTACTGCAAGAAATTGAATTACAGGTAAGTACAAAAATCCATTTTTTCTCTAATGTTTTTATTCTTCTGTTTTGCAACAGTTAGTCATCATGTGTTGATAGAACCTATCATTCTTGTCTATATTCAAAAGCAACTGTGTAATATTTTGAAGATTACCATTCCTTAGATGTTGTGGATGCATTTTTTTCAGGCTTTTGTGTGTATGGAGGGAGACATGGTTGCCACCCAGGCTTGGCTTCCAAATATGTCTGCCTTTCTTCATCTCCATTACATTGGTAGTGATGGGATTAGTATTTTACACAAGAAAGATAACATTGTTTTTGCTTTCAGTTCATCTTATGGTTAGTGAAAAGGATGCTGCAATTCTGACAAGATCAACATATGTTTTTTGTATGTTAAAAGTGTTCTTAGCCTGAAAAATGAAAATGATTGCAGCCACCACATCTAAGGACCGTTAGACTGCAATATCTTTCGTAGAAACATAAAAGAGTAACAGCAGAAAAATGACCAACTGGTTCATCGAGTCTGTCCCTTTTTTTTATTGCATTTTTAATTTTTTTTTTACTCTTTTGTCTGAATATAGAACTATGTGTGTCCCAAGCATGTTTGAATCCACTTACTGTTGACTGACTCGCTGTCTCTGCTGGAACTCTATTCCAAGAATCAACTACTCTTTTAGTAAAATAACACTTTCTAAGATTAGTTTTCATCTTTCCTCCAGCTATTTTGAAGTCATGTCCCTGTGTTCTTGATCTTGGCTTCATATTGAAAATATTGTGTCCCCTTGACCTTTTTTCCTTCAGACTGTACATATCAAGTTCCTGAAGTCTCTCCAGATATGTTTTATCCCTCAGACCTTTTATCATTTTTTTTTGCCTGTCCCTGGACCCGTTCTGTGTAATCAATATATTTTTGTAAGTGAGGTCTCCAAGAACTGGACACAGGATTCAAAATGATTTCTAACTAAAGATCTATCTGTATAGGGGAATCAGGACCTCCTTCCCATTGCCGGTGACTTCTCTAGTAATACAACCTGGAAATATATTTGCTCTTCCCACTGCGTGGCCACGCTGTTTGCGAATTTTGTAGTCATCTGAAACATTTACTCCCTAATCTTTTTCCTCTATGGAGATGGACAACACTGTACCCTCAATATTGTACTCTGTCAAGGGATTTATTCCCCTAGGTGCATTATTTTACATTTATAAACATTGAACTGCAGTTTTCACTGCTTTGACCAATCCTCCAGCAATGCCAAATCATATGTCAAATATGACAAATCAATATCCATGTTACAGACACCTCCAGGGATATCAACAGTATTGCTCACCTTTGTGTCATCAGCAAAAAGGCATACCTTATGCACCAAATCTTTAATTATATAACTAACTGGCTGGCTCTAATTGCATGAGAAATCTGACAGGCTGGTTGTACCCAAGTTGATTGATTGATCAACTTGGGTACAACCAGCCTGCCCATGAATGGTTCTAATCTCAGCCAGTTCAGCAGGGACAGCCCAAGAATTGAACCATCTATGGCTGGCTTTAGTCAGCATTGCACAGTACTCATTTATTACAGTACCTAGTTTTGTTCTTCGGTTAAACTTTAGGTAACTTTAAAAATCTTTGTGGTGGTGGGTAACATACTGCACATGTATGCTGCTACTTACAGTTGTATGTTGTAATGATCAACGTGTGTATTTACTCTGCCTAATTTATCTTTCTCCTTCAAGAAAATAGTGTTTGGATCCTTTTCTAAAAAGTGTGCACTTTTCAAAACTTAATGAGCAATCATGTTGCTTTTCATGCTATAGTTTTTATGTATTCATTTAACCACTTCCCGCCCAGGCTAAAACATGCCTCACATGTGGCCATAGGGCCACGCTGCAGTGCAATCTATCACTGACTGTGTCCACTGGACACAGCCGATGACTGTTCACCAGACATAGCCGATGACTGATCAGTGTACTGGCCTGCTGCCGGTGACATGTGATCGCTGTAACTCATCACAGCATATCACTTGATAATTGTAAACAATGAATGGCTTTAATTCGTGCTATTCATTGTGTACAATTGTGTTACTAGCTGTGAATGGTCACAGTGATCACATGGTACAGCCAAACCAATCACAGCCCATCTGTACCATGCGATTAGTTTTGGCCAAACACAGCTAATCACAACAATACATACTAAATGAATATATTTCATTCAGTAAAAATGGTTGCTTATAACAATTAAATGCATTGGTATAAGCAATTATTATTTGTAAAAAAAAAACATGGTTACAATGTTTTTTTAAACATACTGTCACCAGTTAGTGTCCCTGATCACCGCCACACTAGTTATATGATGACACTGTACTGAACTGGTGACAAAATGTTAAAAAAAAAAGTGAAAACATTTTTTTTTTATTTCTTCATTTTCCAAAAACTTTTGACAACTTCAAAAAACTCAGCATGCCTCTTACTAAATATACCTTGGACTGTTTACTTTCCAAAAAAGAGTCCAAAAGTCATTTGGGGGATATGTGTACTGTCCTGGCATTTTCGGGCCTCAAGAAATGAGATAAGCCATCAGTACATCAGGGTTGATCAATTTTCATATATACAATATATATACTGCATATCTATATCGATAGATATAAATATCTAGATATATATATCTAGATATATCTATATATAAAACTATAAATAAATGTAGCAGAATACAGTTTGGCCTAAATTTATGAGGAAAACAGATTTATTTGCAACATTTTATAACAGAAACAAGTGTAATTTTAGTTTATTTAGCAAAAAAAATAAAAAACCCAGTGGTGATTAAATACCACCAAATGAAAACTCCATTTGTGTTAAAAAAATGAAAGCTGAAAATTGGTCTGGGCAGTAAGGGGCTGAAAATGCCCTGTATTGAAGTGGTTAAATAACCTAATCTGGCATCTTTTTGTTTTTTTGTTTTTTTTTTACCTTTGGAATTAAGAACATACAAAATATTCACAAGTAACATTTAATTCACCATGTTTTTCGTTCCTAATGTATACATTACATTTTAACATTTGGGAAAAAAATCCACCCAAAAATCAAATGTCCTTGGTAAAGCATGTGTGTGAATTACAAAGAACATGCGTCTGTTGTGTAGGATCCACATGCATTGCCTCATGTAACATATATTCATATTAGATAGAGAAGCAACCTTCTCTGGATGTTCAATGCACACTGCAAGCAGGGACCTGTCTAAGAGATTAGCTGAAACTTTGTAGCGTTTGGGTGCATGAACATTTATCCATGCGCTCATGCAACCCGCTAACATACAGTAGATGGGACTATAGGTCTCATAACAATTTCTCATTACTTTTGTGCATTAATTTTTAGTAAATTAAACTCAATTTCTTTTCTCAAGTTTTCTTCGGCACCGTCTATTATTGGCTTTGGCATTTGAATTAATCATTTAGCTCAAGGGCTGATTCCCAAATGAGTGATCCGTTGTGGTGTGTTAATGCAACTCATTAAGAGATGGCTGCCTGTGCACATCAATGGACCAAAAACATACACAATCATTTTTTTAGTAACACAGCCCACCACAACACATGGCATGGGCTTGGGGCTACCTGCTCTGCATTGTGTGTTGTCATCTAATGCACAGAATGTTGAGATACCATATACAAAGAATAGCACTAAGCATACAGCGGGTGCTTTGCCATGCATTGCAGTAACATGCACATTTTACAGCAATGCACATGTTTGAATAAGCCCTTAATATTTTCAGACATAGTGATGTTGGTTTATGAAAACATTGGGGAAGGTTCACTTAGCAAAGTGATTGTTGATTTTTGCACATGTACTGTTAATAATCAAGGTGAATATGTGTTCTTTCATATGCTAGAAAAATACTATTTTATTGAATTTCCCTTGCATCTGTTTGCGCATTCAAGGTGAACACAGGTTAACTTTATTTAAGAACATTCACTTGAATGAATGCTTCCTTTGCTCATTAAGCCCTTTGCGCCAGCGTTATAGCAGAAAGATGGCAGCGTGGGCCTAAATTGCCGGGAGGGTGTCCATGTACGTCCTCCTGTGCATGAGCTGCCTGCGCCCCCTGCAGGGCATGTGCGGCACGCTCTGTGGTCAGCGAGTCAATGAGACTTGGCTGATCATAGATCAGAGTAAGGGGCCGATCCCGACCCCTTACCACATGATCAGCTGTCAGCCAATGACAGCTGATCTCGTGATGTAAACAGACCTAGAAGGCTGCAATTTTTTTCCTCACACTACAGCGTAAGGAGAAAAAAAACTCGATCACCGGCTTCTGTCAGAGGGACATCGGTCCTGAACATAGAGAGCCACCGCTGCCTCATCTGTGCCCACCAGTGCCACCCGCCAGTGTCCATCATAACTATCTACCAGTGCAAATCAGTTCTGCCTATCAGTGCTCACCCGTGCCACCTATAAATGCTCACCAGTGCCACCTATCAATGCCTACCAGTGCCACCTATCAGTACTGATCAGTGCTGCCAAACAGTACCCATCAGTGCCTCATCACCAATGCTGCCTATCATTGTCACCTACCAGTTCCTATCAGTGTCCATTAGTGCCACCTATCAGTGCCCATCAGTGCAGCCTATCAGTGCCCATCAGTGCAGCCTCATCAGTGCACATCAATGAAAGAGAAAAATTACCTGTTTGCAAAATTTTATAACAAACTATAAAAACAGTTTTTTTTTTTTTCAAAATGTTTGGTCTTTTTTTTTCTTTGTTTAGCAAAAAATAAAAACCCCAGTAGTGATTAAATACCACCAAAAGAAATCTCTATTTGTGTGAAAAAAATCTAAAAATTTAATTTGGGTACAGTGTAGCATGACCGCGCAATTTTCATTCAAAGTGTGACAGCGCTAAAAGCTGAAAACTGGCCTGGACAGGAATGGGGTTTAAGTGCCCAGTAGGAAAGTGTTTAAAAAACCTTTACTTCTTTAGTAAAAAATCACTAGGGTGTTTCACTGGCCTCTAGGTTGACCAGGCAGACCAGACATTTACATTTTTTATTTTTTCATTCACTGGTCTTCTATATGTATTTTTCTTCATAAGAGTAACGTTTTACAAACTATGGAAACAGTTAAAACTAATGTAATATTTCTACACATACATATTTTAAGGGAATAGTGTTTTCATCTAATGAACAACATTTTAAAAATGTTTTTTGTAGCCAAGTAAGTTGAAATATTTAACATAAAAATAGTAATTAGCCCTAAACAGTCAAACTTCTTGTGACACAAATGTAATATGCTCTTGCTGATGAGAAGACCTCTATCAACCTCCTAAGGGTGTGCTCTCACCTTAAAATTTGGACCTTCACTACAAAAGTCAAATGCACACGTTTATTTAAGTCCAGAATCAAATTCTTGGACTCAGCAGTAATAACTATCAGATGCAATTCAGATGCAATTCAGACAATGGCAATTAACAATACACCTCCATGTGATCACTGGCTTTCAGTGAACCAGGCTGGCCAATAAACACATACTCTCAGGGAATTAGTTTACAACCAAGCTCAAATAAAAAGAAAACAGAACATAGTGCTCACCGCTAATCACTTTATTTGTAAACACTAAAAGATTTCACTCAATTGAATGTAGCAAAATTAAACACTTCACATAATACATTGCATGCAATAGAGTGGAGCTGTGTATAGATGTCTGTATGCTGTCAAGCAGCTACCAGATTCCTTCAGCCCACAATATCTCACTCCCTCCTGAATCACTAAGCTCTGTCCAATATGTTTCATTGTGCTGACATCATCATGGCGGGCACAAAGCACAGTGGTCATAGAAGAGGTATTTATCTGTGATCTCACTGCTTGCAGCTGCCCATGTTCCCAAATAAATGCACCCCAGAGTCATCATATAAAACCAGATGTTGGGGGTGTGGCCTAGCACCAGAGCTAGATGGCTGCCTAAAGAGAGAGCTCTGCCATCCCAGATCGTGAGAGAGCCCTCAGCACCTGCAATACCTCACTCTACAAGCGAGTAGGAACATTCCGGTGATGTTTACGGACTCAGCACACGGAAGCACAGGCCGCATCTCCAGCCATGGACTGTAGTTACGCCAGCAGTGCTGCCGTGGCTGATAACCCCGCAGTGTCTCTGACAGGCGTATCCTCATCACATGTGTAACATGTGGAGTCGACCGCCATTACACATGGTGCAGCCATACACCAGGTACAGCGAGCAGTCAGTGCACAGGGACAACATCTTATTGACATGCACAGACATATGGAAGATCTTGACAATAGGGGTCGCAGATGCAATCTCCGTGTTAGGAGGATACCTGAGTCTGTAGAGGGCCCCTAGTTATATGCGGTGGTCTGGGCCATATTTAACACCCTTTTGGGCAGACCACCAGATGCGCCTGTCGAGATGGAGAGATACCACAGAGCATTGAAGCCAAGGGGTAGGGACACAGACCCACCCAGGGATGCTGTATGCTGCCTGGTCAGTTTCACCCAGAAGGAAGAGATCCTGCACCTGGCCTGCAATCATATACACCTGGAACATGAAGGGGCACGTATCCAGCTGTTCCAGGATTTGTCCGCCATCACCCTGCAACACAGGAGGGATCTCCACCCTCTCCTACAAGCCTTACGAGAGAGACACATTCCATATCGTTGGAAGTTCCCATTCTGCCTCCAAGCGACAAATGGCAATCACACGGCCCAACTGAGAACACCAGCTGACTTGCGACCTTTCTGTGATACCTTAGGAATTCCAGTGGTTCCTGTCCCAGACTGGTACAGAGCCTGTCTGCAGCCTGAGCCCTGGATCTCTACCCAACCTGGAGATACTCCACGGTCGCAGAGAAGCAGACCACGCCACTGCAGACCCTCAGCCTACTCACCGCCGAGACGCAGATGGGATATGTAAACCGACGAAAGCCCATGTGTTTCCCCATCATCTGCGAGGCGCAAGACTGACCACTGAGTGTACAGGATTCGAAAGGTTGAGTTGTTCTGTTGTTTGTTCCTGCCCCTAAGTTTACCTCTTAACTTATCCTGCAAGGTAAGCTGGGTCCTAACTGTTCACTGATGGTTTTCACCTTGTGATTGACTGATGCAGTATATCCTGACACCAGCTCAAGTTTTTTCTCGAGCATGGTGATTCCCATTATATCGCCTATGAGTAAAATGTCCTCTCCTACTTGCACCAGGAGCTAACGTAAACTTATTCATGCAGTTCTGCCACCAGAGTTTGAAATTGGCGATTCCATCAGAGTTCCTTGAAC
Organism: Aquarana catesbeiana; assembly: GCF_042186555.1. Classification (NCBI taxonomy): domain Eukaryota; kingdom Metazoa; phylum Chordata; class Amphibia; order Anura; family Ranidae; genus Aquarana; species Aquarana catesbeiana. The sequence continues at coordinate 214,974,207 of NC_133325.1, read as the reverse complement.
TGGCACTAAACAGAGGCAGGCGACCGCCTCTCAGTTACTGCTACAACTCTTGTATCTGTCCTGGTTCAGGTTCCATTGCAAGTAGATCTCCTCTGCACAAGGTGGTAGACGAGTTATAGGAAGAGGCGTATTCTTCCTTCCCCTTGTAGGTAGTCATTGCATGACAGGATGAACAAACCTTTCATTTTCTGGCCACTGGACTTTGTCAAACTCTGTTGCACTGGATACTTCTCCATTGGCGTCATCACAGTCCCAACCACCTTTCCTACCCCTCCCCTGATGTTCGGTTTTGGGTTATTACTTGGGGTGGGGAGAGGACTTGAACTCATCAGTCTGTTTTTGCAAAATGAATAATGAAAACTTGGAAAATCATGCAGGATACCACTCCTATAGGCCCTGGGGCTAAGGGTCAAACATGGTTTTGTCATCTCTGTATGGTGTGGGAGTTTTTGTTTTGTTATTTTTGTTTTAATGTTCAGTGTAACTTCCCTCCCGGACATGATATTTTGATGGCTTACGGATAACACTGGAGTTGGTGAACTCTATCCCAGACATCCATGTCTAACTATGGCTGCAGGAAAGATGGACCAGAGGTCTGGGGGTAGGGGGTGACCCTTACCCTGTTCACGCAGGTCATTACAGGCTATAGAGGGCCCCATATCAAGGGAAATATAGAATTATATATCCTTTCCTATGTGAGCACTTGTTGCAACAGAAACAGATACTGGGTGCCTGGGGGGTGCGGGACCACTGACTCCCAGATCCACCGGGAACTCAGTGACCTGGGGTCCTGGGATTCCGGCATCCTGACTGGGTCTATCTGGAGGCCGTCACATTGCTAGAAGGTTGAAATGGTTAAAAGTATTAAATTATAATAGTTTGTAACGCTATCTCTTTATTTTGTTATTCTAGAATGTAAGTAAACATATACTGCTGGTTAGCATGGTGTTATAGGGTGCTGCACCTGACCTGTCGGAGCTTTTTAGTTGATTGGGGGAAGTGGAGACCGGGGTGGGCCCTTCTCGCCTGGTGCGGGGGGGCCCGCGTGGTACCGCTCCGCCCAGCAAAGCCAAGGTTTCTCATTATCCTCTATACTCGCTCCCTCAGATCTTTGGTTGGTAGGAAGCACAAATACGCCTTCTTAGGTGTTAGGTTTCTTCCCCACCTCAGGGGGGCAGGTATCCCCCTTGAAACTAGCCGGCATTACTCCACGTGACTTGTGCCTGTCACTCCTGCCCATAATAGGTAACTCAGCTGGACTGTTATTACCTCCGGTCCTTTCCTAGCGAGCCCCATATAGGGGAGAGCTCGCTGGCCATAGGGTTAGGCCTCTCTTGGGTTACTGACAAATCCTAAGTGCTTGCTTAGAGTAGGCTTAACCTATACTCTTGCTTGCCTGCATTATCTTTAATTCCCCTCTTTCTCTCTTCATCTATTTCTAGCCTTTCTATCTCTCTCTTTACCCCGGTTCTCTCTTTCCCACATTCTTCTCTCCCCTTCCTATAGACCTCTTCCCCGGGGAGAAGAACAGCACCTTCGCTTGCCAAACATGCTTTCTGCAATGCAAACGTTGGCTCCCTTATCTCTCAAAGTCTATTCTTTGAACGCTAAGGGCCTTAACATCCTGGAGAAGCAAAGCAGTATTCTTGCTGAGGCTCATCGCCACAGAGCTCAAAAAATATACTTGCAAGAAACCCATTTTAAATCAGGATCCACCCCTTACTTATTCAAAAGCCAATTCCCGGAGGTCTATCATGCACCCTGCCATAATTCTAAAATGAAAGGGGTTTCTATAGTGCTTGCTAAATCATTCCAATTCCACATAACTGATAAAGTTATTGACCCAGAAAGCAGGTTTATCTTTCTAAAAGGAACTTGGAGAAATAGACCGGTGACCCTGGCAAACATCTATTGCCCCAACTCTAAGCAGGTGACATTCCTTAAGGAAGTCCTCCTACAACTCACCCTGTTTCAGACGGGCCTGTTGATACTAGGGGGGGACTTTAACATGGCCCTAGACCCACTCCTTGATACCTCCTCAGGTACCTCCTCAATCCCATTTTCTGCGTTACGGCAGGTCAAACTTGCTCTTGCCTCCCTGGCGCTACATGAAACTTGGCGAACGTTATATCCCCAGGGGAAAGACTACACGTTTTTCTCGCCCCCACGTAACTGCTACTCGAGGTTAGATTATTTCTTTAATCGCCAGACAGATTTGACCTTTCTGCAGGGAGCAACTATAGAGAGTATGTTACTCTCTGACCATCCCCCGATCACACTAACCTTACAGTTCCCTCAAAGAGACATGACCACCAGATCCTGGAGATTGGATGCCTCTCTTCTTACTGATCCTGGAGATTTAGCTGAAATCACACAGATCATTAAAGACTATTTCCATCATAACAATACGCCAGACGTGTCTCCTATGACCCAATGGGAAGCACATAAATGTGTTGTACGGGGGCATCTGATAACCATTGCAGCTAGGAAAAAAAGAGCGCATCAAGCCACGATTCAAGACTAATCTACTAAAATAGCTCTTTTAGAAGCGCAACATAAACGCTACTTAGCAGTGAAGGTAGCCAAGAAATGAAAAGGGTAAGACACTGCAAGTATAAAAAGGAAAAAGTCCCCCGTATGGGGTTTTATAGCAGCAAAGGGGTGGAAAAAATACTACATAAGATTGGAGATTCATTGGATTTTTATTAATGACATGATATAAAAAAATGATGATAAAATATGAACTGTGGTACAGAAGATGTAAAAGCAATAATACAGGAAAGGACACAATATACATGATTAACAAGTGCTAAAGAAGGTTGGTGATGTTGAGCGAATACTGACGCGTTTTGACCCCGCCGGGTCATCAGAGGATTAATAAGCTGTAGAAATATTTATACATATATTGAAATTCATAGACATAACCACAAAAAGGAATGCTATCTATTGAACATTTTGTCTATATAGTTACCGATCACACTGTATTGTGCGATATCTCCTGAAACAAAGGTCCTCTAATCTTCCCCCTCCACTCGATCCAACTGGAAATCTCCGGTCAGCCGGAACACCAGCGATGCGAGCCCACCAACTCATGCATGGCTTATGAGGAGTCACAGTATAGGATAATCCCAAATGTCTGGGAGGGGCACGGAGGCGTAGACAAAGCACCTGCGGTCAAAGCATCAAATGGTAATGCTATAAGTGCATTGTATTTAACGCAAGTAAAGGTATTACATAATTTCAATACCGAAGTATTGGGAGTAATAGGTAGGCAGCTAAATCCTATATGGTGTGTGTTGTTTAAAGTTAGAAAATAATTTTAATTTTATATTTTTATATTATATTATATTGGTTACAGCCAGCAGCGTATAGATGGTATAGTAATCAATTAATGAATTAATGTAACTACAATAACAGTATCTGTAAATATGTAAAAAAAAAAAAAAATGTAAAAATTATTATAAAAATGAACTAAATTAGGGAATCTAGAGGTAATGCTGTGTTTTAATGAATTAAAAAATGTTGGTTGATAAAGGATCACAGGTGTGATAAATTAAGAAAGAAGTGAAAATAAGGTGGGTCATAATGTGTGAGGGATGGAGGGGGAGAGACAGGAGAGAGGGGAGAAGGGGAAGGAAAGGAAGTGGGGAAAAAAAAGGAAGTGGAAAGGAAGGGGTAAAAAAAAAGAAATATATTAGAGTAAGTGATTGTGGTAGTGGTGAAAAAAAGAAAGTGAAGTGTGTGTGATGTGTGAATGCAAGAAAAAACGGGATAAAAAAACTAACTAAAAAAACTAATGTGAGCTGGCAAAAAACTTGAATAAATAAATGCAGTGAAAACCAAAACAAATTACAAGGGGAGGTGTGTGACGAGGAGAGAGGAGGAGACATGATAATGAGTGTGTGTGTGTGCTGGTGTAGGCAACCATAGGTGATAAACATATGAATTTACCTAGTGCATGTAAATGAAGATGTATTCCGTCAGTGGAAAGGAAATCACAATGTGGAATTAATTAGTGATTATGTGTGGTGATATAAGCAGTGCGGCCAATTCTAGGATAACAGACAATATAAATCAAAAAGAATAATAATGAAATAAAAGGCAATGCAATGAACATCAGACAAGTTAGGGTCATGTATGTTCAAATAACATGGAGGGACCCGCAGCGCAAACCATGCACCGTCGGGTCAAGCCTGGCATAGTGTAAAACTGTATTTTACCTGTCTCTGGGCTGCTCGTATATCTATGGAAAGCTTGCCCCTAATTGATAGCCTCGCTGACTAATAGGTGCATGGGGTCTGCCCCCACCTCCCCTCCCACGGCATGGGATATGCCGCAATGGCGGCATTCCGTATGTGTCTCCCCCGGCGTTCCGGAATATAGGAGTCCCGGCAAAACTGTAATTTCCGTCGCAATTGTGTAACATCGTGACTTCATGCACACGCGCGATGGTATCGCGCGCGCAGACAACGTCACGGCGTCCGGGAGTGATCAGGAACGACGCTGGCAGAAAGTGGTACACCCCTGGTGGTACTCCACCTAGTGGGTGTTGTAAGGAGGCATAGGACCCATGCCCCCCACCCTGCCAGGAAGACACGCTGTGATGAAGGCTCCACACCAGGAGGTGCCGGGGGGCCGAGAGATCCAGGATTGGATAAGAGAGAGGGAGAGAGGAGTGATAAAAAACATACACAATAACACGTGGTTGTTGCCAATTATGATAATTCGTAAGTAGTAGTAAAAGTTAGAAGGTACATTTCAAAACCATGAGCTGTTGGGGTGCAAATGAACTATCAACAAATCGTTATAGGATTGGATATTGATTGGATTATAAAGAGGCATGTACATCGTTGATCCATGACATCAGGACTGTCCACTCATTTGGGATTATCCCAAACTGTGACTCCTGGTAAGCCATGCATGAGTTGGTGGGCTCGCATCGCTGGTGTTCCGGCTGACCGGAGATCTCCAGTTGGATCGAGTGGAGGGGGGAGATTAGAGGACCTTTGTTTCAGGAGATATCGCACAATACAGTGTGATCAGTAACTATATAGACAAAATGTTCAATATATAGCATTCCATTTTGTGGTTATGTCTATGAATTTCAATATATGTATAAATATTTCTACAGCTTATTAATCCTCTGATGATGACCCGGCGGGGTCGAAACGCATCAGTATTCGCTCAACATCACCAACCTTCTTTAGCGCTTATTAATCATGTATATTGTGTCCTTTCCTGTATTATTGCTTTTACATCTTGTGTACCACAGTTCATAATTTATCATCATTTTTTGATATCATGTCATTAATAAAAATCCAATGAATCTCCAATATTATGTAGTATTTTTTCCACCCCTTTGCTGCTATAAAACCCCACACGGGGGACTTTTTCCTTTTTCCTTTTAGTAGCCAAGGAATAAGCTGACACACGGACGGCCTTATTAGAGGAATTATTTAAGCTGGCAGGAAAGAGGCAGGTGCTTTCTCAGAAACTATTCTATGAAAGGGAAATAAGCCAGGAAGGCTGCTGGCACGGCTTACACAGAAGCGTACTCTTGCTTCTACTGTACACCATATAGTAGATATGGATGGCGTAACTTACTCTAGAAACGAAGATATTGCTGGTCAGTTCTATCTCTTCCATAGTGGGTTATATAACCTTTGAATCGCATGAATGTAGATCAATCACGAAGGAGGTGCGTTCCGACCTCATAAGGAAATTTTTGAGAAAATACAGTCCCCAAGCACTATCTAAAAAAGACTGGCAGGCTTTGGAGGCTCCACTGTCGATTGAGGAGTGGGGGGAGGCTTTGAAGCCCGGTAAAAGCCCAGGGCCAGACGGCTTCCCGGCACAATACTATAAAAGTTTTGCTGATGTTTTGGCGCCGACATTCCTGAAGGCCTTCAACGCCCTCTCTCACTCTCCTTGTGGGTTAGATAATTTATTGGAAGCTTACATCTCAGTAATACCTAAAGAAAATAAAAATCCCACTGATGTAGCCAACTACAGGCCTATCTCCCTCCTTAATGTGGATGTTAAATTGTTCGCCAAGATCCTAGCCACCCGCCTGTCATTTTACGTGCCTGCCTGGGTGGGCCTGGATCAGGTGGGTTTTGTCCCTGGGAGAGAAGCCAGGGACAACACCAACAAAGCCCTTAATCTACATCATTGGCTTACATCAACCAACAGAGAGGGCTGCTTCATGGCTATGGATGCGGAGAAGGCATTCGACAGGGTGGCTTGGGACTACATGGGTGCGGTTCTGGAAGCCCTGGGCCTGGGAAGTAACATGCAGGCCTTCATTGGTGCACTCTATGCCAATCCCAGGGCGAGAGTCCAAATGAATGGCCATCTGTCAGACGCCTTCCCCATCCTAAATGGCACTAGGCAGGGATGCCCTCTCTCCCCCTTGCTGTATATCCTTACCTTGGAACCCCTCCTCAGATGCATTCATGCGAATCCGGACATAAAAGGCATAAAGGTACATCAGCGGGAATATAAGATAGCCGCTTTTGCGGACGATATTCTGCTCTTTCTTTCATCCCTGCTGACGTCTCTGCCCAACTTAATGCCAGCATTAGAACAGTTTAAGGCCATCTCGAATCTGAAAATTTATCTTTCCAAGTCATACGCACTAAATATTTCCTTGCCCCCAAGACAGTACAACTCTGTCAAATGAACCATTTCGCTGGAAAACGGATGCTATTACCTATCTAGGCATCCAACTCCCTAGTAAGCTTAATGATCTGTATGAAAAGAACTTCCTCTCGGAACTGAAGCTTATACAGCAGGATCTCCACAGATGGGAGGCTCCCACTATCTCCTGATGACAGTACTACTCTGCTTACTGTACAAACTACAGACTATACCGATTCACCTACCTCCCTCCTTCTTCACAGCATACAAGCACATGTGCAGAGCCTTTATCTGGGGAACTAAGGTAGCGTGAGTGGGGTGGGCAAAAATGGTGTTACCAAAGTCAGGGGGTGGAATTGGACTTCCAGACCTCCAGAGGTACTACTGGGCAGTCCACCTAGCCCGAGTAGTGGATTGGAGGCTACACTCAAAATATAAGCACTGGGTCTTATTGGAAAAACTCATTTTGGGCACTGAACTTCACCACATTCCCTGGGTTTCAAAGAAGCACGTACCAGCTAATGTCCATTCACACCCTCTCATCGGAGCAACCCTGCAGGCCTTTGACAGGGTGTGTAATGTACACTCTCTTTCAAACAAGTGTTGTGCGATTACCCCTATTAGGGGAAACCAAGATTTTCCTCCTGGCATTGAAGGGGCCTTTTTATCAGCAGAATGGCCGTATGCAGAAATGCAGGCTAAAAACTTCTTTTCTAGAGGAAAGTTTCTCAGCCAAGGTGAACTGGCAGCACTATCTAACACAAAATCCTTCCCCTTCTGGCCATATATTCAACTGAAACATTTCTTAGACAGCCCTACCAATAGGGAAAGTTTTGCGAAAGCTCCCACTGTCCTGGAATCGCTATGCTCTAGCTCCACTCCCCAGAGTCATTTAATCTCAGGGCTCTATACCACAATGTTTGGAGAACCTTATGCTTCCCTGAAATCGGATCATGCCTACTGGGAGGCTGAGCTAAACATGACAATTCACAAACTCTTGGGATCGAGTACATTTATACATCCACAAGGGCTCTCTAAACGTTCACACCCAGGAAAACGGCTATAAGATCAAAACAAGGTGGTACAGAACGCCAAAACGAATTCATAAATTCTTTCCGGTGGTCTCAGACCAATGCTCGAGATGTGAACAGGGTCTTGGTACATTCCTCCATATTTGGTGGACCTGCCCATTGATCCAGCCATATTGGCATAAAGTACATGATCTGGCAACCGAGATATCCTCACTTCCTCTGGAATTCTTGCCAGCGCAATATCTCCTTCACATCTCTAAACTCTCACAGAAAAAATACTATAGGTCATTAGCTATGCACATGATCAACGCAGCTAGGCTATGTCTCCAAGTACATGGGAGGTCCAGGTCACCCCCGTCCATGAGGGAATGGGTGGTTCGGGTCAACCAGATAGCAGCAATGGAGGAGTTGATTTGCATTGCGCAGGACAGAATAACACACTTTACGGAAACGTGGATTCCCTGGCTTGAATACCGGAACTCTCAACGTTACCAAAACTTAACCCGGGATAACCCTTGAAGGGTGCCTAAAGGACCATAACATTTACCACGCTAATTTGGGGGTATTGGGGGGGTTAGTTGGTGGTGATCCCACCCCCTCCCCGGGTACTCCCCTTTCTGTGCCCCCCCCGCAGCCCTCCCTATTTCTCCCTCCCCGCTATCTCTCTTTTCCCTTTTTCCTCTCACCTTCCTCATTTCTTCTTTCCCTTTTCCTTTTCTTTTTCTTATTTTATCTGACAAAAAAGCATGGAAGTAAGTGCCGATCTAGTAGTCGGACGTCTCGCCCACTCCTCGTTAGTGTTATAGTATGTATAGAGGGTATATGGAAGACCTGTATGTGAAGTGTCCCATTTTTCAGAGACTTAGAAAGGTATAAGGCACTTCTGAAAGCTTCCCTTGCCGAGACTATGCCTTAGAACTTCACATCTCAGTTCATGATTATTTGGTATGCAGGTGTGGAATTAACATATTTTGGTTCCTGTGTTCTTGAACCCTAAAATTCATATACCCTCATTGAGGAAGTCGTGTTCTTGTAGCTAGTCATGTGCTATGTGAGACTATTTGTATGTTTTGTGGAAATTTCAATAAAAACTTTTGTGGAAAAAAAAAATAAAACCAGATGTCTTAATCAACCATATGTATAGTTTGTTAATATTGGCACTATATATATATATATATATATATATATACATATATATATATATATATATATATATATATATATATATAGGCAAACACTAACTTAAATTAAAACTGGATGAGTTGGGCTGCCACTAGATGTCAGGGCAAAGTCATAACTGTTGAGTCCACCCAAGAGTACCTGTTTGATCATGGGAAACATGTGCATTTGACCTTTGTAGTGAGGGTCAAAAATTTAAGGGGAGAGCACACCCTTAGCAAATTGATGGAGGCCTTCTCATCAGTAACAGCCTGTCATTTTTGTGTCACAAAAATTTGGACTGTTTTGGACTTATCACTATTTACCACAAATTTTGATGTTGATATTTTATTTTTCACTTAAGTGGTTTGATAATTTAAATAATTGTCACAGATTTATCAGTGCACCCCTTATTTCTGTTAAAATGGTAAGGTGTTTTATATACATTGTGCTAGCAGCCATACATAGGCTGCTGCACACTTTTTTTTATTTACACAATTTAAAACATTAAATGTACAGTATTGCATATGGATATTCTTTTTTTCCATACAACAAATAAAGTTCTAGGTCTGCTTTATACATGCTATCCAAACTAATTGTAACTCCTTTGCTGAAAAAAAACTGATGTCTATAGAGAAAGAAAAGACATTAAAAGTGAACACAATTTCACAACATTCACTAAGCTGAGTGAATGTTAAACATAGTAACATTCTATCACTGGTTGGAAACCAATTGATTGAATCAACCTGATGGCTTTTCTTATGTTCTGAAGATTTCAAAGCAACTTGTATATCGATTGTTTCTCCTGAAGAAAAAGTGCTGCTCTCTTACAGCCTTATTCTCCAATGTTATGCATATCTACATTAGAGCAACACCATAATCTGCCCATGGTTGGCTGCAGCATTTGGATTGTGTAGAGAATTTTGGTTAGGAGGTCTCACCACTGGATAAAAAGGCAACGCGTAAAACATTTTGCTGCAAATATGAGATATCAATTTTGGGTAGAGTTGCTATTAATGTTAATTATGTTATTATTAGAAATAACATATTCACATTTTAGCAATATGTTTTATATTTTTTTCTAATATTTGTGATTGCTCTAAATAAATAGAAGAGGCTGTACAAATAAAAAACAGTAAGTATAATAAAAATGAAGTTCATGTTATCAGAACAGGGCTATATTACAAGATAGCTAATGTCCAATATTTAAAATGATTTTTTTTTTACTTTATAGCATATGAGTTTGTCACAGATGAACAGCATTCTCTTGCCAAAACAATAAAACCATATGACATTCCTCTGAGAAGTTACAGGCTGAGAACACAATAACTAATGTTGAATTTCATGGAGTCAGATGGTATTGCTAGCCTTCTGCAGATTACAATGTAGGAGTGTGGGATAATATCCAAGCAGGTTGTTAGTTTGCATATGAAAGCTGACTACTTATGGATCAGCAAATAATTGCACAGTTGTAAATAGAAAAACAACATTCACAACTGTTAATGTTTAAAATCTCATATAGAGAAGTACTGGTAACAGACATTTATTTAAAACCTGATCTGAAAAAGAATATAAATAATGCAAAAATATTTATGTAATTGGTATGTGGAGAAACAAAATGCTGTATTTTTTGTAATAAAGAAGTGAAAAGTGCATTCACACCTGCACATGTATTAAATGAGTGCGAAATCATGCATTTTTACGCACATTTACAAAACTCGCTAAAAAAGTGTGTTGTATTTGTGGTGCCATTCAGAGGCATAGCTTGAAGCTTGTGGGCCCCAAAGCAAAAGTTGACCTCCCCCCCCACCAACCATCACTTTGACCTCGCTCCAAGATACTCCAAGTGGCTAAAGAGTTATTTCCTCTCAAGTAAATATTGAGAGGATAATTCAAGATTTTGGAGAAACTGTCCTCATTTTGACATACCTCTCCATTTCTTTCAAAACCCTGGAGCAGGGCTTGGCAACCTTTGAAAGGTGGAAATTCACCTGAACAACATGAAAGAGATCAAAGATCACCAGGGTTTGGCACCCCCCCTTTTTTGTAAGAAATGCACAGGCAAGGCCTAACTAAATAATAAGGAAACTTAAGAGAAATATAATAAAATGTTACTGTAAAAAAATAAATTTAGCCTACCTTAACAGTGGACAGTGTCAGTAGGGTAGTGGACAGTGTCAGACAGTAGGGCAGTGTCAGACAGTAGGGTCATATTACAGTAGTATTACTTCATATTCCCATCACACACGTTCCTGGATAAGTTCTCAAAGTTTGGGTGCTGCAGCAACAACCAGCTGGATACTGGTTCAATTCACAAAGTAGATATTTGCCAGCACACCATGGATTGGCAAAAAGTAGCATCCAAACTGATTATTTATTGCATGATCACAACACAAGGAATGCAACGTTTCGGAGTCACATAGGACTCCTTCGTCAGGCAGGTGATGCAGTAGGGCAGTGGACGATGTCGGACAGTAGGGCAGTGGACAGTGTCAGGCAGTAGGGCGGCAGTGGACGGTGTCAGGCAGTAGGGCAGTGAACGATGTCAGACAGTAGGGTGGTGCATGGTGTCAGGCAGTAGGGTAGTGGACAGTGTCAGACAGTAGGGCAGTGTATGGAGACAGACAGTAGGGCAGTAGACAGCGTCAGACAGTAGGTCAGTGGATGGTGTCAGATAGTAGGGCAGTGGACAGTGTCAATAGTTTTCTTTTTTCACTTTTGAGACAGAGAAAGGAGATCGAGGACCATGTCCTCAACTACCTTCTCTGCAGCCTCAGCTGCACATAATGAATGAACAGGAAGAGCTCTGCACTGTCTTCCTGTTCATTCATAAACCAAAGCATAGGAAACACAGTTCACTATGCTTTGGTTTGTGAAGCAGACGAAATAAGAGTAACCCAGACAGGAGGGGCAGCATATAGAGGAACTGATCCACTCCATTTTCCTCCTGCTGTCAGTGAATGTTGGCGGGAGAGAGAGAAGCCAGAATTCAGTGGCAGTAGGAGGAAAATGTAGTGGATCAGTTCGTCTGTATGCTGCCTTGCCTCCCCTCCTGTCCAGGTGTGACAGGGAGGCCGCACAGGTGAGCCCCAAAGCTATGTCAGTTTTGGGGTTCCTTCAAGTCACTCAGGTATCTCCCTGCTGCCTACACACTTCAAGTCCCAGCATGTCCAGGACTCACCCCTCCCCTATGCTGGCTTCTGTCACTCCCCCACACATGGAATATCCCTAGGACAAGGGGATTCTGGAGAAGTCTCAGTCCCCCTCAATGTGTTGAAATCCCCCAGCAATGTGTCCTGAACTGTAGAATGTTCTCACATTCCTTCCTCCTCCCCCATGCTCCACTCTCACCTTGCCCAACTTGATGAACTTGCTGCTCCACTGTAGCATCTCTGGCACCTGGAGCGGCTCCAGTTGGATAGCGTGTCCCCCTATGGGGGGGCAATAACAAAAGAGGGAGGTGAGGAGAGACCAGCACAGACTGTCTTGGACGGAGAAGTGAGGGGAGGAGACAAATGTTTTTTGAAAATGTGGGTTTTTTTGTGAAACAAGGATTGGTGATAAAGCATCAGTGGAAAGGAGAAAAGTTTTTCCCATATTAACTCTTACAGGAGAGAATTTCCCTTCCTAGGGGTAGATTTCATCTCACTTCCTGTTGTCTCCTTCTGTTTGCAAGAAGGAGTCATTTGTAAGTTGGATGTTTGAAAGTAGGGGCCTGCCCTATATACTCAGCAGAAATTTGGGCTTAGGTGTTGTTGTGGCCACAACACTGTAAGCCCTCACAGCGCCCTGCTGTGAAATATTAGAGCAAGAATTGTAATTACATGCCCCTGTTGAACAGGGGCTGAAAAATTGGGCCTTTGGTGATGGTGGTGGTGGTGCTGGTGCCACAACACTGTAAGTCCTCACAGATACTCTTGGTGGGCGCTGTCATAAACCAGATGCGACCAGAACTGTGTGACTGCGACAGAGTGAACCAGACATAAATAGGTGAAAGTTTATTAAGGAAAATGCATATGTGAACACACCACCAATACAGAGTGAACAACCAAACAAACAGTGATATTAAACCAACCAGCATATGTAGCAAGAGGGAGTACCAGAATCGTAGTCAAGCCAGGCCGGGGTCATAAACAGAGAATCAGTAGCTGGGAAGGGAGATAAACAGGACAAGAGAGGATAGATGGATCACAGGAGGGACGGGTCAGGTACAAGGCTCAGGGTCCAGGGTTCAGGTAACAGACAGGAAACAGAATCAACAGGTTCCAGGAATCAGGCTGCAGATTCAGGCTTCAAGTTCAGGAATCAGGAATCAGGTCAGGGCTCAAAGACAATACCAGGGCAACATAAGTGTGCAATTGCCGGGTATTTATACTGCAGCTCTGCTAATTAACGTCAGGTGACACCTGTCTGCAGAGGGGAATACCTGCTCCATACTGCCAAGATTCCCCCGCTGGTGGACACCAGTACTGCAGCCCAAAGGTGACAGAATACTTGCAGGAAAGAGCTCTTTTGACAGCTCCGAACTGCCAGGAGACACCTGCTGGTGGACCTCAGTACTGCACGCCAAATGATCGATATTACCAGCGGAGGAGACCTTTCCTGACAGTACCCCCCCTCGAAGGAGCGACCTCCGGATGCTCCAACTAGCTGTTGCTGGGGAAAGTCCATGGTGTCCAGCCGGGCAGCGGGCACTTCAAGCTGGGCAGCAAGCAGTGGCACATCAGGCTGGGTAGCGGACAGGAACACACCAGGCTGGGCAGCGGACAGGAACACACCAGGCTGGGCAGCGGACAGGGACACACCAGGCTGGGCAGTGGACAGGAACACACCAGGCTGGGCAGCGGACAGGAACACAACAGGCTGGGCAGTGGACAGGAACACTCCAGGCTGGGCAGTGCACAGGAACACTCCAGGCTGGGCAGCGGACAGGAACACTCCAGGCTGGGCAGCGGACAGGAACACTTCAAGCTGGGCAGCGGACAGGAACACTTCAAGCTGGGCAGCAGGCACAGGCACTTCAAGCTGGGCAGCAGGCACAGGCACTTCAAGCTGGGCAGCAGACAGGAACACTTCAACCTGGGCAGCAGGCACAGGCACTTCAAGCTGGGCAGCAGGCACAGGCACTTCAAACTGGGCAGCAGGCATGGGCACTTCAAGCTGGGCAGCAGGCACATCAGGCTGGGCAGCAGGCATGGGCACTTCAAGCTGGGCAGCAGGCACAGGCACTTCAAGCTGGTCATCAGGCACATCAGGCTGGGCAGCAGGCATGGGCACTTCAAGCTGGGCAGCAGGCACAGGCACTTCAAGCTGGTCATCAGGCACATCAGGCTGGGCAGCAGGCATGGGCACTTCAAGCTGGGCAGCAGGCGTGGGCACTTCAAGCTGGGCAGCAGGTGCGGGCACTTCAAGCTGGGCAGCAGGCACATCAAGTGGGATAGCAGGCCCATGCACATCAAGCTGGGCAGCAGGCACATCAAGCTGGGCAACAGGCACATCAAGCTGGGCAACAGGCACGGGCACATCAAGTGGAGCAGCAGGTACAGGCACTTCAAGCTGGGCAGCAGGCACTTCAAGCTGGGCATCAGGCACTTTAAGCTGGGCAGCAGGCACAGGCACTTCAAGCTGGGCAGCAGGCACAGGCACTTCAAGCTGGGCAGCAGGCACAGGCACTTCAGACTGGGCAGCAGGCATGGGCACAGGCTGGGCAGCACGTTCCAGGTCATCAGGCTGGGCAGCAAGCTTCGGGTCATCAGGCTGGGCAGCAAGCTTCGGGTCATCAGGCTGGGCAGCAGACAGTGGCACATCAGGCTGGAAAGCGGGCTCATCAGGCTGGAGAGCGGGCACATCAGACTGGAAAGCGGGCTCATCAGGCTGGAAAGTAGGCAATGGCACCTCCGGCTGGAACACTGGCACCTCAGGCAGGAACACTGGCACCTCTGGCTGGAACACTGGCACCTCTGGCTGGAACACTGGCACCTCAGGCTGGAACACTGGCACCTCAGCCTGGAACACTGGCACCTCAGCCTGGAACACTGGCACCTCAGGCTGGAACACTGGCACCTCAGGCTGGAACACTGGCCCCTCAGGCAGGAACACTGGCACCTCAGGCCGGAAGGCGGGTACCAGGACATCGAACTGGATAACAGGCACTGGGACATCAGACTGGATTGGATTAGCTGGTGCGGAGGCAGTTTGGGTTACTGGCAGAATCGTCTTGGTTGGAAAAAAATTTTGTTTTTTCTTTGGCTTAGCCACTGAAGCTCTGTAGGTGAGGAGTGCAGCAGACTGGAGAGGAGGATTGGGATATGGTAGAGAAGAGGTAACAGTAGCTGGGGGAAGTTCCTGTGGGTTTGTAGGCAGCTGAGAAGCGGCAGGTGGATTGAATGCAGGGTAGGTACAGGGAGCAGAGACCGGATATGAGTATTTGGTTGGGAGCAGCATATACTGAGCTGCAACTGAGGTTGACATGGGTGATGGGGAAACATACATTTGGGTAAGCTGGTGTTTGGTGGCAGAGGTGGTTTGTTTGGCTGGAGCTGATTGCATCATGTCAGACCATGCTGAAAGTATAGGTTGTACAAACTGTGCTTTTAAAACTCCCTGTCTAACAAAAGACTGAGCAGACACAATGCACTCAGCAATCACCTGTGGGGAACAGGCTGAGTAGTGCTCATAAAAATCGGTTGGATCATCTTCAAAAAGCCATACTAGGGATACAACCTGATACATATCAAAAGGGGGAGTGAAATCATCACGGCCCTCTGGAATACAGGGCAGGGCCAGCTCAGTACATATCTTGATCAAAGGCTGCACCTCCCCAAACAATATATAACCCTGATTGACCAGGGAGTGAGCCAAACGTATAGTTGCAAACAACTGGTCACTAGACCATCCTTTCAAAGCCTGGTGGCAATAATCACCACTTTCAGATGCCAGCAGAGAAAAATAAATAACCTCATCGCCATTCGTGTTTGCAACCAAACTGAGTCAAAAATGGTTCCCCTGTGCAGCCACTTCCGGTCAGGGATGGCCCTGGTATTCTGTCATAAACCAGATGTGACCAGAACTGTGTGACTGAAACAGAGTGAACCAGACATAAATAGGTGAAAGTAAGTTTATTAAGGAAAGTGCATATGTGAACACACCACCAATACAGAGTGAACAACCAAACAAACAGTGATATTAAACCAACCAGCATATGTAGCAAGAGGGAGTACCAGAATCGTAGTCAAGCCAGGCCGGGGTCATAAACAGCGAATCAGTAGCTGGGAAGGGAGATAAACAGGACAAGAGAGGATGGATGGATTACAGGAGGGATGGGTCAGGTAGAAGGCTCAGGGTCCAGGGTTCAGGTAACAGAAAGGAAACAGGATCAACAGGTTCCAGGAATCAGGAATCAGGAATCAGGAATCGGGAATCAGGAATCGGGAATCAGGAATCGGGAATCAGGAATCGGGTCAGGGCTCAAGGACAATACCAGGTCAACATAAGTATGCAATTGCCGGGTATTTATACTGCAGCTCTGCTAATTAACGTCAGGTGACACCTGTCTGCAGAGGGGAATACCTGCTCCATACTGCCAGGATTCCCCCGCTGGTGGACACCAGTACTGCGGCCCAAAGGTGACAGAATACTTGCAGGAAAGAGCTCTTCTGACAGCTCCGAACTGCCAGGAGACACCTGCTAGTGGACCTCAGTACTGCACGCCAAATGATCGATATTACCAGCGGAGGAGACCTTTCCTGACAGGCGCAGAAACGGGCCCTGCTGTGAAATATTAGATCAAGAATTCTAATTACATGTCCCTGTTGATAAACAGGGGCTGAAAAATTGGGCCTTAGGTACTGGTGCTGGTGCCACAACACTTGAACCCCTCACAGATACCCTAGTTGGAGCACAGGAACTAGCCCTGCTGCAAAGAATTGCATGAAAAATTGTAATTACATGCCACAGGGGCTGAAAAATTGGGCCTTAGGCACTGGTGGCGAGACTGGCGGGACCCAGAACCAAAAATGTTCTTACAAGCTATCATCATGATCATTGAGGAGGAAGAGGATAATTACTCAGTATAACAGGATAGTCACTCAGCATCAGCATAGGCAGTCTTTGAAGGGATCTGACATTTCAAAAAAATGTATTCGGTTACATCAGCATCAGGTGCTTGGTAGCTGGTGGTGATCCAAGACTGATTCATTTTTATGAAGGTCAGTCGATCAACCGAGTCGGTGGACAGACGCATCCTGTGATTGGTTACACAGCCTCCAGTAGCACTGAATGTGCGTTCCGAAAGAACGCTGGATGCAGGACAGGCCAGTAGCTCAATTGCATACTGTGCAAGCTCTGACCAGTGATCCATCCTCAAGACCCAGTAACCCAGAGGATTTTCAGTGGGAAAGGTGTCCAAGTCAGATCTTGCCCCTAGAAATTCCTGCACCATGTAAAACAGACGCTGGCGATGTTTGCTGGAACCGATCATACCTTGGGGCTGCGGACTAAAAAATTGTCTGAACGCATCGGTCACACGGTCACCTTCTCCACCGCTCCTTCTTTGACTGACCGAAGACTCAGCAACACGTTATCCAGAAACAGGAGTTTGTAACCTCCCAGTCTGGGAACGCGTTGCACAGACCTTTCTGCAAGGCCTCCCAAAGATATTTCATCCTCTGCTCCCTCTGTGATGGCAAGATAAGGTCCGCAACCTTACCCTTGTAACATGGATCAAGGAGGGTTGCCAGCCAGCAACGATCCCCCAGCTTGATACCAAAAATACGAGGATCCTTCTGCATGCTTTGCAGGATCAGGGAGGCCATGCAGCATAGGTTTGCTGAGGCATTCGGTCCGGAGTCCTCTGGGTCACTAAGGATGACATGATCCGCAGCCACCTCCTCCCAGCCATGTACAAGTCCATGTGTTTCTTGGGACTGTAAATGATCCCTTAAAGACTGCTGCTGATGCTGAGTGCCAGGCTCCACCTCTATACTGACACAATCTTCCTCCTCGTCCTCTTCCTGTGTGATCAGCAGGCACGCAGGAACACTGTCTGGATAAAGGGGGCTTTGAGAGCTAAGGAAGTCCTCCCCTTCCTGCCTCTGTTCTGCCACAAGTGCCCTGTCCATTATTCCACGCAGCGTGTGCTCCAACAGGTGGACAAGGGGGACAGTGTCACTGATGCATGCACTGTCTCTGCTCACCATCCTCGTGGCCTCCCCAAATGGTGACAGGACAGTATATGCATCCCTGATCATGGCCCACTGGCGTGGGGAAAAAAACAAGCTCCCCTGACCCTGTCCTAGTGCCATAGTTGCACAGGTACTCATTAATGGCCCTCTGCTGCATGTGCAGCCGCTGCAGCATGGCCAACGTTGAGTTCCACCTGGTGGGCATGTCACAGATTAGGTTCTTGGGCAGGTTGAATTCCTTTTGGAGGTCTGCCAGCTGAGCACTGGCAATATATGACCGGAGGAAATATACACAGACTTTCCTGGCCTGCCTCAGGACATCCTGTAAGCCCGGGTACCTGCCCAAGAACCGCTGCACCAGCAAGTTAAGGATGTGAGCCAAACAGGGCACATGGGTCATTTGTCCCTGTAGGAGGTCATAGAGGAGGTTGGTGCCATTGTCGCAAACCACCATTTCTGCCTTAAGTTGTCCTGGCATCAACCACCTCTGAACCTGCCCCTGCAGAGCTGACAGAACCTCTGCCCCAGTGTGGCTCCTGTCCCCCAAGCACACCAGCTCAAGCACCGCATGGCATCTTTAGGCCTGCATACTTGAGTAGCCCCTTGAGCGCCTACAGAGCACCGCTGGTTCCGAGGTCAAAGCACAGGAAGAGGCCATGGAGGAAGAAGAAGAGGAGGGGTGGAGGAGAGAGGTGTGTCACAATCATTAGTAGTGGCATTTTGGAGGCGTGGTGGCAGAACAACCTCCAACACTACTGCACCTTGTCCTGCATCCTTCCCAGCTGCCAGCAGAGTCATCCAATGCGCCGTAAAACTTAGGTAACGTCCTTGTCCATGCCTGCTGGACCATGAGTCAGCGGTAATATGCACCTTACTGCTGACCACCCTGTCCAGCGAGGCATGGACATTGCCTTCCACATGCCGGTAGAGCACCTTCCGCGAGAAAAAGTGGCATTTGGGTACCTGCCACTGAGGAACCGCACATTCCACAAACTCACGGAAGAGGGCAGAGTCTACCAACAGAAAAGGTAGCAGTTGAAGTGCTAGCAATTTTGCCAAGCTAGCATTCAACTGCTGGGCATGTGGATGGCTGGGAGCAAACTTCTTTCGGCAGTGCAGCAGCTAGGGCAGGGAAATTTGCCTGGTACAATCTGACATCGATGGACCAAAAGCAGATTGCCCACAAGTACTTGGCTGTGACACACCTAATTCTACACCTTCATTCCTCTCAGTGCAGGTCTCAGAGATGACTGAAGGTATAGTGGGGTTGGAGATCTCAGCTGATGAGGAGCAAGGAGAGGTCCTCTTTGTTCTTTGGTGTGGGTCTTTTAGATACGCTTGCCAATGAACTGCATGGCAGGTCAACATATGTCTGGTCAAGCATGTGGTGCCCAAGCGGGAGATGTTTTGGCCACGCGAGATACGCTTGAGACATATGTTGCAAATAGCAGCGGTGAGATCTAAAGCACTCATCTCAAAAAAGGCCCAGACCAAAGAACTTTTGGAATAACGCGCATAGACAGCAGCACCCTGCACATGCGGAGCTTTGCGGTGTGATGCAGTCAGTGTGCTGCCCTTTGGCTGGCCCCTGGAGGGCATCCTGCCTCTTTGGTGATGTGCCTCCTCCTCCTCCTCCTCTCTCCTATCAGGCACCCACGTTGAGTCAGTGACCTCATCATCCCCTCCCTCCTCATAACTGGAGCAAACCTGGCAGTATGCTCCAGCAGGGGGAAGAAGTCACTGATGCCATTGAGCTGAGGGAAGAGGCCGCGTTGGCAGCTGCTTTGCCAAAGTACCCTGAGCATGGGTGAGAGAGGATGAGGAGGATGAGGACGGCTTGGTCATCCACTTGACCAAGTCTTCCGCATGTTGCGGCTCAACACGGCCAGCTACTGAAAAAAGGCCAATCGTGTCCCACGGCCACGTGCTGATGAGGATGCACCATCTCCACGACCAGCACTGTTGCCTCTAGACACAGAGCCTGCTTGCCCTCTTTTATTGGCTTGTGACTGCCTGCCTCTCCTTGTTGGCCTTCCAGACATACTAATGGCCTGCAGTGAGATGTAGCTGCACTAAGCTGGGATATATATATATATATATATATATATATATATATATATATATATATATATATATATATATATATATATATATATATATATATATATATATACATATGTATATATATACTGATACTGCAGCTAGCAAAATCAACTGCCTGCCTGTAGTATGAGAACACCACCAATCTTCTACAGGTAGCTTTAGATGAACACTGTGCAGAGGTCGCATTACACTAACTTGTAGCTTTAGCTACCCACTGTGCAGAGGACGCACTACGCCAATGTTAAAATAATGTAGCTGCCTGAGATAGTGATAGGATCAGGAATAAAAACACCACCAACCTTCTACAGGTAGCTTTAGCTGAACACTGTGAAGCTGTGAAGAGGATGCACTACACTAACGTTAACCCTTTCATGACTAAGCCTATTTTTGAAATTTGGTGTTTACAAGTTAAAATCCATATTTTTTGCTAGAAAATTACTTAGAACCCCCAAACATTATATATATTTTTTTAGCAGAGAATCTAGAGAATAAAATGACGATTGTTGCAATATTTTTTATCACACGGTATTTGTGCAGCGGTGTTTTAAACGCAAATTTTTGGAAAAGTGACACTTTCATGAATTTTAAAAAATCCAAACAGTAAAGTTACCCCAATTTTTTTGTATAATGTGAAAGATGATGTTACGCTGAGTAAATAGATACCAAACATGTCACCCTTTATAATTGCACGCACTCGTGGAATGGCGACGAACTACGGTACCTTTGAATTTCCATAGGCGACGCTTTAAAAATTTTTTACGGTTACCAGGTTTGAGCTACAGAGGAGGTCTAGGGCTAGAATTATTGCTCTCGCTCTGACGATCGCGGCGATACCTCACATGTGTGGTTTGAACACCGTTTACATATGCGGGCGCGACTTCCGTATGCGTTTTCTTCGCTGCGCGAGCTCGCGGGGACAGGGGCACCTTAAAAAATTTTTTTTTTTTTTTTAATTTATTTTATTTATTTTTGTACTTTATAAATTGTGTTTAAAATTTTTTTTTTTTTTTTACTTTTATTGCTGTCACAAGCAATGTAAACATCCCTTGTGACAGTAATATGTGGTGACAGGTACTCTTTATGGAGGGATCGAGGGTCTAAAAGACCCCCCATCCGTCCTTTACACTTTAAAGTATTCAGATCGCCGAAAACGGCGATTCTGAATACTGTGTACTTTTTTAAATTCGGCGCCATTGGCAGCCGAGTAAACGTGAAGTGACGTCATGACGTCGCTTCCGTGTTTACAGCAAGAAGGCTGGAATGAAGCCGCTCACAGCTTTGTTCCAGTCCGCCCCCAGCCGCCG
Organism: Aquarana catesbeiana; assembly: GCF_042186555.1. NCBI lineage: Eukaryota > Metazoa > Chordata > Amphibia > Anura > Ranidae > Aquarana > Aquarana catesbeiana. The sequence continues at coordinate 214,952,790 of NC_133325.1, read as the reverse complement.
AAGGCAGCGGAACGGACACCGGGCCTCCCGATCGCACGGGAGGCCCGGTAACAGCGGCGGGAGGCGGCGGGAGGGGGGGATGTCCCCTCCCGCTCCTCCGGTATAACAACCGAGCGGCTTTTAGCCGCATCGGTTGTTATACTCGGGTAGCCGATCGCCCGCTGAAAACAATGGTACCGGGATGATGCCTGCAGCTGCGGGCATCTTCCCGGTATAACCCCGGAAAGCCGAGTACGCATATATGCGTTCGGTCGGCGGGAAGGGTAATGTCGCTGCCTGCGGGAGTGATAGGATCAGGAATAAAAACACCACCAACCTTCTACAGGTAGCTTTAGCTGAATGCTGTGAAGAGGACGCACTACACTAACGTTAAAATAATGTAGCTGCCTGCAGTAGTGATAGGATCAGGAAAACACCACCAACCTTCTACAGGTAGCTTTAGCTTAACACTGTGCAGAGGTCGCACTACACTAACATGTAAATAATGTAGCTGCCTGCGGTAGTGATAGGATCAGGAAAACACCTCCAACCTTCTACAGATATCTTTAGCTGAACACTGTGCAGGCGACGCACTACACAAACGTTAGAATAATGTAGCTGCCTGCGGTAGTGATAGGATCATGAAAACACCACCAACCTTCTACAGGTAGCTTTAGCTGAACACTGTGAAGAGGACGCACTACACTAACGTTAAAATAATGTAGCTGCCTGCGGTAGTGATAGGATCAGGAAAACACCACCAACCTTCTACAGGTAGCTTTAGCTTAACACTGTGCAGAGGACGCACTACACTAACGTGTAAATAATGTAGCTGCCTGCAGTAGTGATAGGATCATGAAAACACCACCAACCTTCTACAGGTAGCTTTAGCTGAACACGGTGCAGAGGTCGCACTACACTAACTTGTAGCTTTAGCTGAACACTGGTCAGAGGACGTACTACACTAACTTGTAGCTTTAGCTGAACACTGTGCAGAGGTCGCACTACATTAACTTGTAGCTTTAGCTGAACACTGTGAGGAGGATGCACTACAATAACTTGTAGCTTTAGCTGAACACTGTGAGGAGGACGCACTACACTAACTTGTAGCTTTAGCTGATCACTGTGCACTACAATAACTTGTAGCTTTAGCTGAACACTGTTCAGAGGACGCACTACACTAACTTGCAGCTTTAGCTGAACACTGTGCAGAGGTCGCACTACACTAACTTGTAGCTTTAGCTGAACACTGTGAGGAGGACGCACTACACTAACTTGTAGCTTTAGCTAAACACTGTGAGGAGGACGCACTACACTAACTTGTAGCTTTAGCTGATCACTGTGCACTACAATAACTTGTAGCTTTAGCTGAACACTGTTCAGAGGACGCACTACTCTAACTTGTAGCTTTAGCTAAACACTGTGCAGAGGTCGCACTACACTAACTTGTAGCTTTAGCTGAACACTGTGAGCAGAGCGCACTACACTAACTTGTAGCTTTAGCTGAACACTGTGCACTACACTAACTTGTAGCTTTAGCTGAACACTGTTCAGAGGAGGCACTACACTAACTTGTAGCTTTAGCTGAACACTGTGCAGAGGTCGCACTACACTAACTTGTAGCTTCAGCTAAACACCGTGAGGAGGACGCACTACACTAACTTGTAGCTTTAGCTGAACACTGTGAGGAGGACGCACTACACTAACTTGAAGCTTTAGCTGAACATTGTGCACTACACAAACTTGTAGCTTTAGCTGAACACTGTGAGGAGGACACACTACACTAACTTGCAGCTTTAGCTGAACACTGTGCAGAGGACACACAACACTAACTTGTAGCTTTAGCTGAACACTGTGAGGAGGACGCACTACACTAACTGTAAATAGTCTAGCTGCCTGACTGTGGTACTAATAGGATCAGAAGAACACCAGCAATTTTCTTCAGGTAGCTGTAAATACTGTAACAACACAAGCCTGCCTGTCAGTAGGAAGATAATAACAGGAACGGATCTAGCTGAACGGAATACAGTATATATATATATATATATATATATATATATATACAACACCTGGGATGCATATATATACACAATACACTGTAAGTGCAGCTAACTGACTTACTGTCCTGCCTAATCTATATAACTTAAATCAAATGACACTGTCTCTCTGTCTCTGTCTCTCAATGCCGGAACACACTACACAGGGCCGCCGTGCAGGCGGCCTTATATAATGTGGGGCGTGTGCTAAACCCCTTGAGCCATAATTGGCCAAAGCCACCGTGGCTTTGGCCAATTACAGCTCTCTCTACAGATGCAGGTCATAGTGCATGCTTGGCCAATCATCAGCCAGCAATGCACTGCGATGCCGAGGCGCGAACGGCCCATATCGTTCGCAATTCGGCAAACGATCGAACAGACGATGTTCGAGTTGAACATGGGTTCGACTCAAACAGGAAGCTCATCCCTACTTATGGGTATTAGTGAGAAGTCAGGTCTGTGCACCTGAGGTGGAAAGTTTCCTTATCACTGCAGTTCTCCCCCTTAGCATGTGTCTCGCCTCCTCCACTCAGCGGCTCCGTCTCACCTCCTCCACTCAGCGGCTCCATCTCACCTCCTCCACTCAGCGGCTCCATCTCACCTCCTCCATTCAGCGGCTTCAGCTCATCTCCTCCACTCAGTGGCTCCGTCTCGCCTCCTCCACACATTTGCTCCGTCCCGCCTCCTCCACTCAGTGGGACCAACACACCTCCTTCACTCAGCAGCTGTATCATGCCTTTTCCACTCTGAGGCCCCTGTCATGCCTCCTCCACTCAGCAGCTCCGTCCACCTTCTCCACTCAGCATCCCATCCTGCCTAGCACTTGTGGGAAGGGGTGGGGCAGAGGGAAGTCTGTGTCTGCCCATCTCACACCAGCCTTTCAGGTGACCCCGACTCCCACACAGGCACAGAGATAAAATGTAAGAAAAGGATTTGTGGGACAATTGATGAAGAAAGTTAGAAGTTAATAACAGTAGTGATAGTGTTATCACTACTGTTATTAACTTCTAACTTTCTTCATCAATTGATACACTTTAACCGGTCTGACGTGTGCGATGGCTTTGCATCATTTTGCGGGGCCACTGCATCACATCACACCAATATCAAACTTCATTACAGAATGTATACCTTTTACCCTTATAATTAAATACACAGACATGCCTCATGTAAAGTCCCACCAATCCTCTTTGTTTGCCATATTACATATACAGGGATGGAGGCGTGTATGTGCTGGCTGTGACCGGTCACATTTGTTCTCAATTAGCCGAGATAAAATGTAATGCGAGAGGGAGGCCACACGGCCCCTCTGGAGCAGGGGCGGGGTCACAATTGTGACCCCTTCAACCCCTTATGCTACACCAATGGTGCCATCCATTATTAATGGCACTCCAAACACAGCACACAGATACACATTTTGCCCCCTGTAAAATTGCACAACAAATGCAGCAAAATGCATGGTAAAAAAAGTGCAACGCAAAAGGCAGCAAAAAGCTCCATGAGCTGCTTTGCCGCATTTGTTGCACGTTGAAATGAATAAGCCGTCCTATGTGTCTAACATGAAAGCCATGCAAAAAAAGTGCCAAAAACCTCCCACATTTTTAAAATGCTAAATGTGAATGGAGCCTTATGTATTAATGTTGCTACTTCATTTTAAATATCTCACCATTAGGGATGAGCTTCGAGTTCGAGTCGAACTCATGTTCGACTCGAACATTGGCTGTTCGCAAGTTCACCGAACAGCGAACAATTTGGGGTGTTCGCGGCAAATTCGAATGCCGCGGAACACCCTTTAAAAGTCTATGGGAGAAATCAAAAGTGCTAATTTTAAAGGCTAATATGCAAGTTATTGTCATAAAAAGTGTTTGGGGACCTGGGTCCTGCCCCAGGGGACATGGATCAATGCAAAAAAAAGTTTTAAAAACGGCCGTTTTTTCAGGAGCAGTGATTTTAATAATGCTTAAAGTCAATCAATAAAAGTGTAATATCCCTTTAAATTTCGTACCTGGGGGGTGTCTATAGTGTGCCTGTAAAGGGGCGCATGTTTCCTGTGTTTAGAACAGTCTGACAGCAAAATGACATTTTGAAGGAAAAAACTAATTTAAAACTACCCGCGGCTATTGCATTGCCGACAATACACATAGAAGTTCATTGATAAAAACGGCATGGGAATTCCCCAAAGGGGAACCCCGAACCAAAATTAAAAGAAAAAAATGACGTGGGAGTCCCCCTAAATTCCATACCAGGCCCTTCAGGTCTGGTATGGATATTAAGGGGAACCCCGGCCAAAATTTAAAAAAAAAAATGACGTGGGGTTCCCCCTAAATTCCATACCAGACCCTTCAGGTCTGGTATGGATTTTAAGGGGAACCCCGCGCCAAAAAAAAAAAAAAAACGGCGTGGGGTCCCCCCAAAAATCCATACCAGACCCTTATCCGAGCACGCAACCTGGCAGGCCGCAGGAAAAGAGGGGGGGACGAGAGTGCGGCCCCCCCTCCCTCCTGAACCGTACCAGGCCACATGCCCTCAACATTGGGAGGGTGCTTTGGGGTAGCCCCCCAAAACACCTTGTCCCCATGTTGATGAGGACAAGGGCCTCATCCCCACAACCCTGGCCGGTGGTTGTGGGGGTCTGCGGGCGGGGGGCTTATCGGAATCTGGAAGCCCCCTTTAACAAGGTGACCCCCAGATCCCGGCCCCCCCCCTGTGTGAAATGGTAAGGGGGTACATAAGTACCCCTACCATTTCACGAAAAAAGTGTCAAAAATGTTAAAAATGACAAGAGACAGTTTTTGACAATTCCTTTATTTAAATGCTTCTTCTTTCTTCTATCTTCCTTCATCTTCTGGTTCTTCTGGTTCTTCTGGCTCTTCTGGTTCTTCCTCCGGCGTTCTCGTCCAGCATCTCCTCTGCGGCGTCTTCTATCTTCTTCTCCTCGGGCCGCTCCGCACCCATGGCATGGGGGGGAGGCTCCCGCTCTTCTCTTCTTCTTTTCTTCTCTTCTCTTCTTAATTTTCTTCTCCGGGCCGCTCCGCAATCCATGCTGGCATGGAGGGAGGCTCCCGCTGTGTGACGGCGCTCCTCGTCTGACAGTTCTTAAATAACGGGGGGCGGGGCCACCCGGTGACCCCGCCCCCCTCTGACGCACGGTGACTTGACGGGACTTCCCTGTGACATCACGGGGAATGCCACAGGGAAGTCCCGTCAAGTCAACGTGCGTCAGAGGGGGGCGGGGTCACCGGGTGGCCCCGCCCCCCGTTATTTAAGAACTGTCAGACGAGGAGCGCCGTCACACAGCGGGAGCCTCCCTCCATGCCAGCATGGATTGCGGAGCGGCCCGGAGAAGAAAATGAAGAAGAGAAGAAGAGAAGAAAAGAAGAAGAGAAGAGCGGGAGCCTCCCCCCCATGCCATGGGTGTGGAGCGGCCCGAGGAGAAGAAGATAGAAGACGCCGCGGAGGAGATGCTGGACGAGAACGCCGGAGGAAGAACCAGAAGAGCCAGAAGAACCAGAAGAACCAGAAGATGAAGGAAGATAGAAGAAAGAAGAAGCATTTAAATAAAGGAATTGTCAAAAACTGTCTCTTGTCATTTTTAACATTTTTGACACTTTTTTCGTGAAATGGTAGGGGTACTTATGTACCCCCTTACCATTTCACACAGGGGGGGGCCGGGATCTGGGGGTCACCTTGTTAAAGGGGGCTTCCAGATTCCGATAAGCCCCCTGCCCGCAGATCCCCACAACCACCGGCCAGGGTTGTGGGGATGAGGCCCTTGTCCTCATCAACATGGGGACAAGGTGTTTTGGGGGGCTACCCCAAAGCACCCTCCCAATGTTGAGGGCATGTGGCCTGGTACGGTTCAGGAGGGAGGGGGGGCCGCACTCTCGTCCCCCCCTCTTTTCCTGCGGCCTGCCAGGTTGCGTGCTCGGATAAGGGTCTGGTATGGATTTTTGGGGGGACCCCACGCCGTTTTTTTTTTTTTTTTGGCGCGGGGTTCCCCTTAAAATCCATACCAGACCTGAAGGGTCTGGTATGGAATTTAGGGGGAACCCCACGTCATTTTTTTTTTTAAATTTTGGCCGGGGTTCCCCTTAATATCCATACCAGACCTGAAGGGCCTGGTATGGAATTTAGGAGGACTCCCACGTCATTTTTTTTTTTAAATTTTGGTTCGGGGTTCCCCTTTGGGGAATTCCCATGCCGTTTTTATCAATGAACTTCTATGTGTATTGTCGGCAATGCAATAGCCGCGGGTAGTTTTAAATGAGTTTTTTCCTTCAAAATGTCATTTTGCTGTCAGACTGTTCTAAACACAGGAAACATGCGCCCCTTTACAGGCATACTATAGACACCCCCCAGGTACGAAATTTAAAGGGATATTACACTTTTATTGATTGACTTTAAGCATTATTAAAATCACTGCTCCTGAAAAAACGGCCGTTTTTAAAACTTTTTTTTGCATTGATCCATGTCCCCTGGGGCAGGACCCAGGTCCCCAAACACTTTTTATGACAATAACTTGCATATAAGCCTTTAAAATTAGCACTTTTGATTATTCATGTTCGTGTCCCATAGACTTTAACGGTGTTCGCATGTTCGAACGAACTTTTTTCCTGTTCGCATGTTCTGGTGCGAACCGAACAGGGGGGTGTTCGGCTCATCCCTACTCACCATGTGTAAGGGAAGAAACTTTTTTTTCCTAGCATATGATTGGGTGAATACATTGGTGGAAATTTACTAGAGCTGGTGCACACAGAATCTGGTGCAGCTGTGATTAGTAATCAATCAATTTCTAGGTTTTAGGCTGGGTTCACACTGGTATGACAAATGCTCCAACATTGGCAGCTCATGTCGCATGACGTGTGAAAAGTTATGTTTCCCAATGAGAGCTGCCTTAACTAGTCTGACACAAGTTGATCCGACTTTGAAAATGCTCCCTCTACTATTTTTGTCTGACTTTGATCCTACTTCAGCCCATTGAATATCACTGAAGTCAGATCAAAGTCAGAGCGAGGTCTTAACTGATCCGACTTTGGCATGTGATTTGTGCTCTGATGATCTTGAAAGGGAACTCCACACCAAATAAAAAATAAAAAGTGGCATGGGTTCCCCCTCCAAGAGCATACCAGGCCCTTCAGTCTGGTATGTATTTTAAGGGGAACCCCCACGTCGAAATCCATACCAGACCCTTATCCAAGCATGCAGCCCTGCAGGTTCAGGAAAGGGGGGATGAGCGAACCCCCCTGCTGAACTGTACCAGACCACATGCCCTCAACATAGGGGGGTAGGTGCTTTGGGGCAGGGGTGCTTTGCGCCCCCAACCCCAAAGCACCTTGTCCCATATTGATGAGGACAAGGGCCTCTTCCCGACAACCCTGGCTGTTGGTTGTTGGGGTCTGAGGCTGGGGGCTTATCGGAATCTGGAAGTCCCCTTTAACAAGAGGGGCCCCATATCCCTGCCCCCCACCCTATGTGAATGAGTATGGGCTACATTGTACCCCTACCCATTCACCTAAAAAAGTGTCAAAAATAAAACACATTACTAGACATGTGCACACTGAAATATTTTGTTTTGGAATTTAGTTTTCTTCTGAAAAATACATTTATTTAGTTACTCCCAAAATTCGTTTTTATTCACTTAGTTTTTCTTTAAAAATTGCATTTGTCCGAAAATCCAAGTTAATTAAGGTTGAATCTATCATTGAAGGCTTATGGTGTCTGTCGAATGTTCAAAGAAGATTCAACAGAGCAGCTAAACTGTACGTGTACATTTCCGGTAGAATTTTCCGCCTACAAGCTAGCTGTAGTAGAATTCTAATGTTGTATGACTAGTAATAATTATATTTATTAATTATTTTACTAGTCAACCAACATTAGGATTTTTCTATAGCCTATGGGCGGATGAAATTGACCAGAAATGTACGATTGCAGCGTCGTACAGTTTAGCTGCTCCGTTGAATCTTCTTAGAACTTTCTACAGACACCAAAAGCCAAAGATTCGATGTTTGTATGTTTTTGGTTGCTTTGTCAAATCTTCGTCGTTCATGTTGAATGGTCTACTCTACCCCAACAGTCAGCCAACTTTCACATTCATTTCTCAATCTCCAACTGCAATGGCGGGCGCGGTATCCAACGTTGTGTCAGATATTGATATGGCATCATAATATAGAAATCTATAATAATAAATCCCCCCCCCCCCCCGAAAACACGGGCAGCCTCTGAGGCTATCACAACCCTAGCAACACTAATATTACTATCAAGTTCACAACACTAATACACTAGCAGCAGATTATTATGAAAAAGTTAAGTTGAACTGTAGCTTGCTTCACTATTGTTCTGTTGCTGTGCTTATGCTTAATTGCTAAATAATTCAGGTTCTCTGCCAAATGGACCAGCTAAGATTGACTGTCTTCTGAAATGATTCAGTGTGTGTGTGTCTCTGCTAGCAAATCGTAAGTGAAAGTAAGTTGGCTGTACGTGTGTACTTAGCTCTAGCTGTTTTACTGCCCCTCCTCTTTGGTTACAATCGGACAATAACATTTATCATCATCATTATTTTTATTTTACTTCCCCCACCCAATTCCAGCAGCGATCTTTTCTCTCTATGTCAAATCTTTTCTCTCTATGTCGAATCTTTTCTCTCTATGTAGAATAATCTTGGACTAATAGAGTTAAGGTTAGGCACATTCGACCACAGGTTTGATAGACACAGATTGTTATTGTCAGCATCATGTCGAATCTCCTATCTCTATCGAACTGTTGTCGCAACGAAAACGAAAATAAAGCATTTGTTTATGTCGGATCTTTTGGTTTTCGTATTCTGCACTTTTGTTATCGTTTGTTAAAACGATAATGAAAATACCTAAAATTCAGATGAAAATGCATTCAGACGAAAACGAATGCACATGTCTATACATTACACATGTTTTTAAAGTAATTTATTAAGGCAGCTCTGGCATCTCTTTCGATCTCTTCTCCCCTCTCCGGCTCTTCTGCCTCCTCCGCTGGTGTCTTCTGCCTCTGATGGTTCTTTTCCCCTCTACGGGTCTTCTAGCCTTCTCCAGTTCTTCTCACTCTGTCCGCTGTCTTCTGCCTCTGCTGGGTCATGTCTGCTGTCTTCACGCTCTTTTGCAGGGCTTTCTCCGCTATCTTCTCCCTCTGTTGTTCTTCTGATGTTGCCTCAACGCTCTCTCCTGATCTAATGCTGGGTGCGTGGTGTGCCATTACTTATATTGGCATGGGGCAGGGTCACAGTGTGACATCATCTGGAGGCCCTGTCCTTTATGATGTCACCACCCCATCATCCCCCGGGTGGTGACATCATAAGGGGCTGGGCCTCCAGATGACGTCACACGGTGACCCAGCCCCATGCCAATATAAGTAGTGGCACACCACGCACCCAGCATTAGAGCGGGAGAGAGCATCGAGGCAACATCGGAAGAAGAACAGAGGGAGAAGATAGCGGAGAAGATGTCAGAGAAGACCCAGCAAAAGAGCAAGAAGACAGCGGACAAAACCCAGCAGACAGCGGACAGATGGAGAAGAATTGGAGAGGGCTAGAAGACCCAGGGAGCGGAGAAGAACAATCAGAGGCAGAAGTCACCAGTGGAGGAGGCAGAAGAGCTGAAGAGGGGAAAAAAGATCCGACGTGTGGGGTCCCCCCAAATCCATACCAGGCCCTCCAAGTCTGGTATGGATTTTAATGGGAACCCCACACCAACATTTTTTTAAGAAACAGCATGGGGCCCCCAAAATCCATACCAGACACTTATCTGTGAATGCCACCCAGCAGGCTGGGGGGGCTTTAGGACAGGGGAGGCTCTGCTCACCCAAATCACCTTGTTCCTTTGTTGATGGGGACACGGGCCTCTTCTCCACAATCCTGGTTGGTGGCCCCCAGATCCCAGCCCCCTATGTGAAGGGGACACATAATACCCCTACTCATTTACCAAAAAAGTGTAAAAAAATAAATAAAAATAAATAAAGACACAACACAAGTTTTTGACTTAGTCATAAATCCATCACATCTAAAGCACCCCCCATGTTGAGGGCATGTGGCCTGGTCTGGTATGGTTCAAGGGTGGGCTCGCTTGTCCCCCCTTTTCTGGCCTGCTGGGCTGCATGCTCAGATAAGGGTCTGGTATGGATTGGGGGGACCCCACACTGTTTTTTGCTGCCTTTTTCATTGCCAGCATTCTTTTGTTTACATTCATCTGTCGAGCGGGGAAGCCCGCTGACAGCTGATAAGTTATCCATTGTTAAGGACGTGACAGTCGGCTTCCCAGCCACTCCTTAACAACCAGCTATTCTTCACACAGAATTTGAATTGGTCGATCATTTTTTGACTGATCCGAATTCTAATTGTTCCAAAAATTAGAAAATTTGTTGGAAAACGAATATATGAAATTAAATGAAACAAATTTCAATAAAATTTGTTACTATTTCATTTGGAGATAAATCCGAATCTCAGAATAATCAAAAATTTGTCCAAATTTATAATCAGACCAAAATTAATTGCACATGTCTATTCAGTATGTTTATATTTTTTTTCAAACAAACATCATTAAATCACATCACATCACATTACATTTTGAGAATGATGTGCGATATACAGTATCTCACAAAAGTGAGTACACCCCTCACATTTATGTAAATGTTTTATTATATCTTTTCACGTTAAAACACTGAAAAAATGACACTTTGCTACAATGTAAAAGTAGTGAGTGTACAGCTTGTATAACAGTGTAAATTTTCTGTTCCCTCAAAATAACTCAATACGGGGGGCGTGGCCTTCAGCATGGAGCAGTGAGATGTGTTTGCTTACAGCTCCCAGATCCCTCAGCTCCACGGACCTTATACAAGGCAGGAAACCCAGCCAAAATGCTACCCCTATGGGGAAGGACAAGCACAAGGCACCGAGGGGCACCAGTGGGACCCAAAAAGACTATTTCACTTGAGACCAGGCCTCCTCACAGCGCCGTACAGATTCCCAGATGGCGCCGTTGTCTCCCGCCCGCTCTGAATCATCCCTGCATACACAGGTGAGCTCATACAGCCACTCCCTGAGGACGCTGAATTCTCCTCAAGGCTCATTAGAAGACGGTCCAATGCCTCCCTGGGCTCAGGCGAGAGCTGGGACATGGAGTCCCATATAAGATCACCGCACAGCTATATCAGATTCCTGCCCACCAAAGCAGACTTTGAGCACTGTGTACACAGAATTGAAAAGGCATACAAGAAAGAAAACTCTAATATTAAGAAAGAAATGGGGCCCGCTTTGAGGACATAGATAATACTACTGACAGCCTCAGCCACTCTGTCCAGGCTCATGATAAAATCCTTAATACCCACACTGTCATGTTGCAGCAGCTTTCATACCAACAGGACAACATCCAAAATCACAATAGACACAATAACATCTGCGTACGTGGGATACCTGAGACTGTTGATTCCAAAAATCTACCTGCAGCTGTGACGGCCATCTTTAACCAACTGCTGCAATGCCCCAAGGATGACCCCATTGCACTGGACCTGGCCAGAGGACCTCAGGGCCCGGACCCCTGATCCCTTCTTTGTGCGAGACTCCCTATGCCGGGTCCACTTTTACAAGGTCAAAGAGGACTTCATGAGAGCTGCCAGCTCACAAAACACCATCCTCTTCAATGACACCCAAGTGATGTTCCTGCCGGATCTCTCGCATCAAACACTGATGATAAGGAAAGCATTGAAACCGCTCACGCAGATTTTGCAGGACAACCAGATGAAATACCAATGGTGATTCCCCTTCCACCTCCGGGTACACCATGAGGGCAAAACTTCCATCTTTTGCACCCTGGGGGATCTGCCTTCCTTCCTCAGTATGCTGGTTTCTCTCCCAGAATGGCCATTCACACCCACTACTCCTGGCCTATCTTTTGCGCCTCAGTGGCAGAAGAGCCGCAAACACAACTCCAAGCCTATGTCTTAACAGGATCCCAACTATTGAATTTTGCCTTGCCAATTAACTTTCTTGTCTCCCTATTGTAGGACCTGACCCTGTGTTTTTGCAGGGCACCTACTGGCATGATCCTTATTCGGCCTGTTTTCCATGAATACCACTAATCTGTTTTTTGATATCTGTTCATGAGCTCTCTGTTCTCTTATTGTTTACCTTTTTTTTTTTCTTCAAGGTAGATTTGTCCTCTGACCTGGACTGTTCCCCATGCCTCATATTTTTCATTTTTAATTTTTCATAATTGTTTTATATATTTTTTATCTCTTTTCTGTTTACACTTGATCCACACAGGTTAATCGTGTTGCTTTATTTATTAAATTTGTCTTTTCACATACATAATCAGAATAGAGCATGCATATATGTGTTTTTGTCCCACTACTGTTTTGCACCTATGACTGCTATGTTGTACTCAAACATAACCTTCTCATTTGTCTCTTAATACATGAAGTTTCCTCTATTATGTTTATAACCATTATCATACATTAATAGTATAATTTTGGGCCCAAAAGTGTCAATATTTTGTGAGGCCACCATTATTTTCCAGCAACTACCTTAAACTCTTGGGCATGGAGTTCACCAGAGCTTCACAGGTTGTCACTGGAGTCCTCTTCCACTCCTCCATGATGACATCATGGAGCTGGTGGATGTTAGAGACCTTGCGCTCCTCCATCTTCCGTTTGAGGATGTTCCACAGATGCTCAATAGGGTTTAGGTCTGGAGACATGCTTGACCAGTTCATCACCTTTACCCTCAGCTTCGTTAGCAAGGCAGTGGTCATCTTGAAGGTGTGTTTGGGGTCGTTATCATGTTGCAATACTGCCCTTCAGCCCAGTCTCCGAAAGGAGGGGATCATGCTCTGCTTCACTATGTCACAGTACACTTGACATTCATGGTTCCCTCAATTAACTGTATCTCCCCAGTGCCGGCAGCACTTATGCAGCCCCAGACCATGGCTCTCCCACCACCATGCTTGACTGTAGGCAGGACACACTTGTCTTTGTACTCCTCACCTGGTTGCTACCACACACACTTGAGACCATCTGAACCAAATACGTTTATCTTGGTATCAGCAAACCACATGACATGGTTCCATTAATCCATGTCCTTAGTCTGCTTGTCTTCAGCAAACAGTTTGTGGGCTTTCTCATGCATCATCTTTAGACGAGGCTTCCTTCTGAGACAAAAGCCATGCAGACCAATTTGATGCAGTGTGCAGTGTATGATCTGAACACTGACATGCTGACCCTCCACCCCTTCAATTTCTGCAGCAATGCTGGCAGCACTCATACTTCTATTTCCCAAAGACAACCTCTGGATATGACACTGAGCTCTTGCACTCAACTTCTTTGGTTGACCATGGTGAGGCCTGTTCTGAGTGGAACCTGTCCTGTTAAACCTCTGTATGGTCTTTGTCACCGTGCTGCAGTTAGGTTTAAGGGTCTTGCCAATCTTCTTATACCCCAGGCCATCTGTAGAGCAACAATTCTTTTTTTCAGATCCTCAGAGAGTTCTTTGCCATGAGGTGCCATGTTGAACTTCCAGTGACCAGTATGAGATAGTGAGAGCGATAACACCACCACATTTAACACACCTGCTCCCCATTCACACATAAGACCTTGTAACACTAACGAGTCGCATGACACTGGGAAGCGAAAATGGCTAATTGGGCCCAATTTGGACATTTTCACTTAAGGGTGTACTCACTTTTGTTGCCAGCAGTGTCATTTCTTCAGTGTTGTCACATGAAAAGATATAATAAAATATTTACAAAAATGTGAAGGGTGTACTCACTTTTGTGAGATACTGTACATGTGGTGTTAATGTTTGTAAATTAGGGTATAAATGGTACCATATAATAATTCCAATGGAAACAAATCATCCCTGGTGCATACAAAGAGGAAATGGGGTTTCTGATGCAAAAAGTTGATTTGGCATGGCCCTGGGTGCCTAAAACCATTGGAGAAGCAAAACAGACAGAGAGCAAGGGGTATGTAATTGTAAGGAACAGGCAAACCAGGGATGGAAGGAATGAGGAGAGAGGGGAGGAGAGAAGAGGAAGAGTGGGTGGGGAAAAAAGTTAGAGATGAGTGAGGAAAAGTAGGTGTATCCCACAAGCACCGTCTTCTTCAGAGGATCAGAAGGTCCCGCTCAAATCCAACTGGGAGATAGTGAAAGGGCCAGGGATATCAAATAGTAAAATACTTATGTATTATATTAATCAGACTGGCTTCTATCTCTTTGTGATAGGGATGAGCCAAACATCCCCCGATTCTGTTCGCACCAGAACATACCGAACAGGAAAAAAATTTGGCAGAACACACAAACACCATTAAAGTCTATGGGACACGAACATGAATAATCAAAAGTGCTAATTTTAAAGGCTTATATGCAAGTTATTGTTCTTGGGGACCTGGGTCCTGCCCCAGGGGACTGATATCAATGCAAAAATTTTTTTTTAAAACGCCGTTTCTTCGGGAGCAGTGTTTTTTTTAATGCTTAAAGTGAAACAATAAAAACAAAATATTCCTTTAAATATCATGCCTGGGGGATGTCTATAGTATGCCTGTAAAGTGGTGCATTTTTCCCGTTTAGAACAGTCTGACAGCAAAATTACATTTCTAAAGTAAAAATTGTCATTTAAAACTGATTGCGGCTGTAATGAATTGTCGGGTCTCGGCAATGTAGATAAAACTCATTGAAGAAAAGAGCGTGGGATGCCCCCAGTCCATTACCAGGCCCTTTGGGTCTGGTATGAATATTAAGGGGAACCAAAATTTTTTAAAAAATTGCGTGGGGGTCCCCCTAAAATCCATACCAGGCCCTTCATGTCTGATATGGAAATTAAGGGGAACCATGTGCCAAATTAAAAAAATGGCGTAGGGGTCCCCCCAAGTCGATACCAGACCCTTATGCGAGCACGCAACCAGGCAGGCCACAGGAAAAGAGGGGGGATGAAAGAGCACCCCCCCTCCTGAACCGTACCAGGCCACATGACCTCAACATGGGGAGGGTGCTTTGGGGTAGCCCTCCAAAGCACCTTATGCCCATGTTAATGGGGACAAGGGCCTCATCCCCACAACCCTTGCCCAGTGGTTGTGGGGGTCTGTGGGTGGGGTCTTATCAGAATCTGGAAGCCCCCTTTAACAAGAGAACCCCCAGATCCCGGCCCCCCTATGTGAAATGGTAACCAAATGTACACCTACCATTTCACAAAAAAAGTGTCAACATGTTAAAAATGACAAGACACAGCTTGGGGACAAGTCCTTTATTAAAAAATAAAAAAATAAAAATGTCCCACGATGTCCATTCATCTTCTTCACGCCGCGATGGACCAAAACAGAAAAAAAAATCCGCCACCGATCCTCCTCTATGGGAGGCTCCCGCCATGTGACACTTCTTCGCTGATGACAGTTCTTATATAACTGAGGGCAGGGCCACCCAGTGATGTACCCGGGTGACCCCGCCCCCTCTGACACCATGCGGCGACTTTCCTGCGGCTTCCCCATGGCGTCAGAGGGGGCGGGGTCACCCATTTACGTCACAGGGTAGCCTGCCCTCAGTTATATAAGAACTGTCAAAGGCGATGAAGTGTCACACAGCGGGAGTCTCCCATGGAGGTAGATTGGTGGCAGATTTATTTTTATTTTTCGGTCCGTCGGTGGAGCAATATAAGAAGATGAATGGACATCGTGGGACATTTTTATTTCTTTATTTTTTAATAAATGACTTGTCATTTTTAACATTTTGACACTTTTTTTGTGAAATGGTAGGGGTACATTTGTACCCCGTTACCATTTAACACGGGGGGGGCGCCGGGATTTGAGGGGGACCCCTATGGCATTTTTTTTAAATTTTGTCACAGGGTTCCCCTTAAAATCCATGTCAGACCCAAAGGGCCTGGTAATGGACTGGGGGGATCCCATGCTCTTTTTTTCAATGAGATTTATCCATATTGCCGAAACCGGACAATTCATTACAGCCGCGATCAGTTTTAAATGACAATTTTTCCTTTAGGAATGTCATTTTGCTGAGGTGCTGTTTAAACACGGGAAAAATGCACCACTTTACAGGCATACTATAGACACCCCACAGGCACGATATTTAAAGGAATATTTCATTTTTATTGTTTCACTTTAAGCATTAAAAAAATCACTGCTCCCAAAAAAACGGCCGTTTTAAAAAAAAAAATTTGCATTGATACATGTTCCCTGGTGCAGGACCCAGGTCCCGAAACACTTTTTATGACAATAACTTGCATTTAAGCCTTTAAAATGAACATTTTTGATTTTTCATGTTAGTGTCCCATAGACTTTAACAATGTTTCGGCGGCTTTCGAATTTGCCCTGAACACCGCATATTGTTAGGTGTTCGCAGAACATCCGAACAACAAAAGTTCGGCCCAAACTTATGCTCGGGCTGAACCGTTCGCCCATCCCTATTTCTGGAGCATGATTGCATTAACCTCAGATTTAGTTTCAGCCATAAAAATAGTGGGCAATTTCCAGCAATTGTCTGTTTGGCTGCTGTTAAAATATAAAGCAGACGTCTAAGTTAGATCTTGGAAAGACTTGGAGGTTTGAAGTTTAAAAATGTGTGTTGGGCTAAGAAGTAGAAAGTAGAAAAATGTCTTCCTGGAAGTGCTTTGCTACTTGGCAAGTCCACCATATGATCCCAGTTGACCACAATTTTTAGAACAAAGCAGCAAGTGTTCAGGTACATAGCGGGCTATTTAGGTCAACAAAAAATTAGGGGCCCTGGTGAAGAAGCAGACTGAGGCATAGATTCTGTGCCCTTGGGAAGTTGGCCTTCTGCAAGAGCTCACTACCATAGGAACCTGACATACTGTATAGGATCTAAGTGGCATCATTGCTGAAAGAGTGTGATGACTAGAGGGCCATCTGGGTTACGCACATTCACCTGTAGGAAATTGAATATAGCAGATAAATTCACCATTGTAAATGATTTATCTCATTTTAAGAACAAAAAGGGCTTGACTTCTGCTTTATTAACTTGGTGTTGCACTTGAGTAAGTCCTCTAGTTATTCATTATTTAAAGACCAGAGGGGTATAAACCCCTAGGTGGAATACTGGGTTATGAGTGATTGTCATAGGGGAGTATTTAACTGCAGTATTTAACTGCATCCCAGGCTTGCATTGTAAGCTTAGTGATAGGGTAGGACAAAAATTGTCTGTATAGCAGTTGAGCAAAAAAAGGGTGTTGACACATAGAGGGTCACATTCTATAGCCTTGAGGACCACTCAGCGGGGTGTCTCATGCGAGGCATGGAAATTACGGATTTGGACTAAATGAGCTATGTATTAGTATTTGAGCAATAAGCCAAGTCCTCCTGAGCAATTAATGTGAGTGAGGGTCTCCCTATTATGGTGAGGTTAGCATAGTCAGGGTCTGGGATAGAGTTGCCACCTCATCCCTTTAAACCCGAACACATATGAATTACACAAGTTCTGTGGCTGATTAAGGTGGTAATTAAACTCACTTGGTGCCTTATTTGGATTTAATTAGCACCAGAACCTGTGTAATTCATATGTGTTCGGGTTTAAAGGGATGAGGTGGCAACCCTAGTCTGGGAGCTTATGGGGTTTCAACTGTTTAATGGTTTGGATGACCTCATCAGAGGAGATGCATTGTTCAAACATAGAACTAAAAGCTGTAGTAAGAGAAAGGAGAGAGATATCAGTTAACATTTCTTCCACATAAGGCTACTGAAAAAGAGTAAGAGCCAAAGTATGATTTCAGATGTAGGGAATAAAATTCAGACAGAATCTTAAATGGGTTTCTGTTGAGACCCAAAGTTCCCATCCTAAGTCTGATAGGTTTGTGTTCCAAGTCAGCCTGAAGCCTGAATCTGTGGGCTAGCAGAGTATCTTGTATGTTCCCTTTGTGTAGAAAATGTGTCTGTTAACTAGTTTTCATGTATATGTGAATACACTCCAATTGCTATAAGTGTATTCACATATACACAGCTAAATTTGAGGATTCTTGAATAAAAGTAGTAGTTTGATCTGCAATATACATTTATTAATAGGGTTGCATAATATATACAAATTATTCATTAACCACTTGCCAACCAGCCGCCGCAAGTTGTACTGTGGCAGAATGGCATGGCTGTTATGTAAAATCGCTTCTCCCTGTGGCCACTAGAGGCACGTGCACTGCTGGAAGCACGCACACGCACCCTCTGCTCGCCCACAAAGCCGATGCGAGTGCCCGGTGGTCGCGATCACTGCCAGGCTCCTGCGATCGCTCGGGGCACACGGAGATCCGTGATCTGTGTGTGTAAACACACAGTTTCCAGTTCTCTGAGGGGAGAAGAGACAGATCATCTGTTGACACAAAGTCATCTCCCCCACACAGTTCCCTCACCCCTTCAGTTAGAACACACACTAGGGAACACAATTAACCCCTTGATCGCCCCCTAGTTTTAACCCCTTCCCTGACAGTGATATTTTTACAGTAATCAATGCATTTTATAGCACTGATTGCTGTATAAATGGCAATGATCCCAAAAAATGTGTCAAAATTGTCCGACGTGTCCGCCATAATGTTGCAGTCCTAATAAAAATCGCAGCTCGCTGCCATTACTAGTAAAAAAAAAATAATAACAAAAATTCCTTAAAAATATCCCCTATTTTGTAGACGCTATAACTTTTGTGTAAACCAATCAATATATGCTTATTGCGATTTTTTACCAAAAATATGTAGAAGAATACATATTGGCCTAAACTGAGGAAGTGATCAAATACCACCAAAAGAAAGCTCTGGGATAAAAAGGATGGCAATTTTGTTTGGGTGCAATGTCGCACGACTGCGCAATTGTCAGTTAAGGCGACGCAGTGCAGAATCGCAAAAAGTGCTCTGGTCAGGAAGGGGGTAAAATCTTCCGGGGCTGAAGTGGTTAAACAGTATTTGCAACACAATGTAAAACATTATCATAGTGGATTACATGATATTTACTAATTACATGCAAAAACATATTTACAATACAATGTACAGTTTAACTCTCAGCTTCAGATCTGGTCATGCTGACTGCTTTGGTGTCCTTGCACAAATAACATTGAGAGTGAACAGCTTGGTAGCAATGCATTATATCCCCCTCTCCTTTCTGTACAGTGGCCAATACAATGCACTAATTGTAAATGTATATTGGGTGCAGCCTGATTGAAGAATTCTAATAAGGCTTCTGTTTACAACCCATGTGAGATGTGATAAGGAAAGACAAAAGAAACTATTTACAAAAACAAATGTAAAGTGAATGAAAACAATTCTGCCCAACACCCAATGTATTAAAAAAATCCTCAAAAAAAAAATTGATGAAAATGTGATCACTCATTAGTGAGCATCACCACTAGTCACTCTCTGTGCTCACCTTAACAGTTAGACCCAGCATCACCAGTCAATTGCATCCAGGCAGCTCCTTCTGGGTGGCGTGATGACATCGCTAAGTTCCGCACTGATGTGTTTCATCACTTCCTGTGACTTCTTCCAAGGAATTTTTTCCTGAGGCATTGATGATTCAGGTTATGTAAATGCTGTGCAGCACTTTAGAAGATATTTATTTGCAAAAACACCTATAGGGAAATTAAGCGAACAAGCTGAAGTTAGAAACTGATTGGCTACCATGCACAGCTGCACCAGTTTCTGAGGGCTCCAGTTTTAGCAAATCCCCCCCCCCCCCGTGTCTAATGGTAAACTTAGCCATGGTATTCAAAGTGAAATCAGTGGGAATAATTTGCTAAGACTGGAGAAGCTGTGCATGGTAATCAATCATCTTTTAGCTTTCATTTTCAAAGCTGAACTGAACAAGCTTATTGGTTACTATGCTCATTCGCTCCAGATTTTCTCTGCTCCAGTCTTAGTAAATACCCCCCCCCCCACTCTGTTTACTATGTGAAGGGACTGGTTTCATTATTTCCATATGTTTAACAGTTTTCCAACAGTGTATAAAATTGTGCTGCTAATAGCATGCTATGTGTTAGTGAGTTTTTATTTATCTTGTATACTGGTATATACAATATACTATATATATACAATATATACAGTATATATTGGGATATCACTAACCAGTTGTAATGAATTAATGGTTAACGCTAGACCTTCAGCTGTTATTGAAGAGAATTTTCTGTGTTGCGCTGTTTAAATGATGTTCCTTTGGGGACTATAGGGTGAAATATGAAGATATCCAAGACAGTAAATTTGAAATACTGGACAGATGGTGAAGCCTCTATGCATCCTTGGAAATGCATTTTATTCTTTACAGGATGCTTTTAAACAGTTTTTGACTGATAAAACAGTTGTTGTTGTTTCATATCGAGCTTGTTTATACTTTTTTTTTCTGTGCAAATCAATGACTAATCCAATTACACTACAATGACTTTGCCTTAATGAATTATTAATGAGTAACATAAAACAAGCAAGAAACCAAAGTATCAGGAATAAAAACATGCAGGAGAAGATACACTATGAATATAAGATTAGCTCAGGATATGTGCTTTAAAGGTAGAAAGTGCTTTATATTCCAACTCCATTGATTTTTTTTTCATTTTTCAAATATATTTCATACCTGTCTGTGTGTCTAACATTCTAGCTGATCTCCAATACTTGCTTCCATTAGAAGGCTTCTTTGTACTGTATTAATAAGTATAAATATGTAAAAGGAAAAAAAAAAGGAGGGTGGTACATTATGGTTTGTTCTGTTAACCTCCCTGGCGATATGATTATTTCAGATTTTTGATGCTCAAAGCGGTACAATGTTTTGCATGGAAATTTGGCGTTTTATATTGTAGGCCTGTAATTCTTAGGAATAACATACTTAAATCTGTCCAAACAAGAGTCTAGTAGACATCCCAGGTATGATAAAGTTTGAAACACGAAATCATAAATTATAATATAATAAATAACTATAAATAATTCCAACAAATAATAATATAACAATAATAAAAAATATTCAATAATGTAATCAAATCAAAAACATTGAAATTTGCTCAGTTGCAGAATTGTCGCTGTCACTACTCTCAGTGTTTGATAATGAATTTCCCCACAAATCACTATCGTTCAATTCTGCAAGTAATTCTAATTTATTATCACTGTTTTCTAGCTGGTCTAAAAGGACTTTTGATATAAAGGGACACTTTTTGGTTGCTATGGACAATCTCAAGTTTCCAGGCAGAAAGAACAGTATTTATAATATAAAACTGCAGGACACTGAACAAACCACTAGGGACAAAAGGGATGAGAAATAATTTGATACAGTAAAGTAATCTGTAAGATTACAGTGTACTGTATGTATTATGTTGTTTTTACTTTTTGAATTTGGTGCCGCAACGCTCGCAGGAAACATAGCTCGACACTGTGATAGATCTGGCGGAGGACACGGCTCGCTCACACAGCGGGGAGACATCGCAGGATCCTGGGGACAAGGTAAGTAACTTTGCCTATTGGTACTGAAAATTCACCGGGAGCCAAACTCAGGAATACAGCTAAGAAGGTTAAAGAAGAATGTCCGGACCTATTCACTTCATTGTGTTTTATATGCACTACAATGCAGGGTAAAGCAAGCTAAAAGCCTATGAAATCAGTTACTATTATAATCTACAATGCTGCTCGTATAAGTGTGTCATGTTAGAAGGCAGCACATTGGATGTTTTGGGAATTTTGTTAAAAATATGTGTTAGATTATAGGGAATGGAAATGCATGAAAAACACACTGAGAAAAAAAACGTGTAAGCCCTGGTTCACATTGATTCAATTTGGCATGCGATTTAACATGTCAAATCACATGCCAAATCGGTGACTATTTCCCGCAATGGAACCGTCTGAATTGGTGCAAAGCCGACTTTGTGGCGCCACACCGATTCCCAAAAATAGTAGTTTCTGGGAATTGGCTACTAGCTATTTAACTTCCTTTTCTAGTCCGGTTATATGTCATCACGTTTGAAACGATTGGACTTTGGTGGGATCGTGTGTAGGTAAGTCCGTTTCGTCGGAACTCCATCGGAACTCCGTTGAAAAGTCCTTAGGAGTTCAGTCCGACGAGAAGTTCGCTCGTGTGTACGCAGCATAAGGCCAGCCATACACTGAGTGGATTTCTTTCCTGCAACCACGGGTTGCAGAAAATATATTTGCTCAATGCCCCCATCAAAACAGACAGTGTTTATACGGGAATCCTTCCTGCTGGGCCTTCGTCTTCACCCGATAGGGGGAGGTGAGGGAGGGCAGAGAAGACAGTGATTATCGCTAGTAGCTAATGCAGTCACTAGCGATAACTGCAAGAGAATCTGGCAGGCTGGTTGTACCCAAGTTGATCGATCGATCAGATTGGTGCATTCAGCCTGCCCATTAATGATTCCAATCTCGGCTGGTTCCTGCTGATCTCACCCCTCCTCTGAACTCCTCACAGAGGATTTTATCACGAATCTGCACTTTTCAAGGGTTGTAGACATAGAAGACAGCAGATAAACAAGTAAAACTTATGTAGGAGGATTTGTTTCATCTCTGTGTATCATCTGAGGCTATTCACTTCACTGGGTTTATGTGAAGGTTTACATCCACTTTAAGCATACACCCTTGTGAGGGCTATGTTTTGCCTGCATGGGTTGAACAGGTGTTCCATATATCTGCAAGCAAGCATGCAATTACTTTCATGTCAATTTGGATACAGCAGCTACAAAGACACAGCTGCTGGGAGCGGCCAGGGACCTGGATCACATGAGCGAACCAGAGCAGGCTGAAAAGAAAGTAAGTATATACATCTTTTTTATACAGGTTAGGCAGCATAAGTGTTAGGAGGGGGAGGAGTATTTTTAGGACTAGTTTAGTCTGGAATTTGACTTTACAGTGATTGTTATTTTCATTTAAAAAATTTGAAGGTTTACAAATATGCCTATACTTACCTACTCTGTGCAATGGCTTTGCACAGAGCAGCACCGGTCCTCTTCTTCTGGAGTCCCCCGCCGGCACTCCTGGCTCCTCCTCTTCATTGGGTGCCCCCACAGAAAGATGCTTACCACGGGGGCATCCGTGCAGGCTCGCCCCTGAGTCCTGCTGCTGTGTCAATTGACACAGACAGCGGGACTTGCCCCCAGCTCCCGTCATGGGGATCAGGACCTGAGGAAAGGGCATGGTACCAACAACTCAGAAAGTTTTAGGGGCATACATAGCATGCCTAAGCTCCTCAACCCAATAAGCCAGGAAGGCTTTCCCTTTATACCTCTTTAATTGATCTAGTCTTGTCCAGAGTATTTATTATGTCCTTCCAGCATATTGGAGTCCCCAAAGACATTCCAAAAGGTGTATTTTTCATCTGATCATTTTTCTTGGTTCTGGAAGATGACATGAATTTTGTTCTTTTGCTAAAACAGTTGCATGTCACACATATTTGGTGCTGACATCTGTATCTGCCTACTAATGTATTGCCCTTGCAGGAGTGTATTTGGCATTTACACCTTGTTTTTGAACTGTGGAACATTTTTTAGTTGAAACCACTTATAGGGAACATTTGTATCTGGAAGTTTTGCTTCTGGTTTGAATCATGTCAGCATGATATTACAGTAGTGAAGAAATCTATCTTATACATAATAAAAAAGTCTTAATACACAAGGAAATCTCAACTTCACCAGTAACCAAGACCAATACACCACACATTTCATATCCCCTTAAATGTATATAAAATTGCAACATTTATTCCAGAACCTTCCTATCATAGTAGATTGAAATAGCTAAATAGTTTTTTTTTACAGTATCCAGTATTATTTTCCTGTAAGAACTATATTTCCTGTGGGTGGTTTTAATGCAAACAATGTTCCACGGTTTAAGATTATGAGATGCAATATTCCATATTATCCAGCAAATTTCAAAATAAGCACCATATAAAAAATCGAATTGAGAAATTTAGGCTGAAAGCATTTAGGGTTAGTTTAAACAAAAGTAAAAGATGTACACACAAAAGAAAAAAATATTACAAAGTACATTAACAATATAATAATATCAATAAGGTTCTAAGAACAGACTAGTATATACAAAATGACTCATAACTGAAAATAACATAACACTCAGCTGTACATTCTAAAAAGCTAAATCTTTAAAAAAAAAAAAGTTTACACCACAATACATTTGTGGGCAGCAGACATGCAACTCCATTAGCAATGGAATACAACTAATCACATGAATTCAGCACAAAATAAAAGTTATCAGATTAAATCTATCATCACCTGCAACTCAGACTACATGATATACCTGTTGTAATGCCATTTCAGACTTCAATATGTTGGTGCCATGACTGCGTAAAAATTACAGAGAATGGGTCAACATAAGGGGAATATATAGAAAGGCTTCATGGATGTTTCTATGCATGATAGTCTACTACACAACTCCCTGACTCCCTTAAAAAACATGTACAGTATATTGCATCATCAGCTGCAGGAATAATTGTTCTTTCCTGAACCACACCCTATCATTTGTTGCCTAGTTATTCCTGCAGCTAATGATGCAATATATAATTCCTCCACTTCTGGATACTCACAACTCCATGATTAAGCCCTGTGGGCAGAGTGAAACATGTTGGGGAGATGGCTTTGGATGAGGTTGCTTTCACTTAATGGCCTTGATAGGTATGTAGTGTTTTGGACCTTTCTCTATACATATCCATAAAATGTGAGGAGTTAGGACTCCTGCTCAGCCAGAACCTATAGCAGGAAACACTGGATGGATTTACAGGAGCTTGAGCAGAAACCTTAGGTTTATGAGGTCCCTGAAAAAAATAAATACATTCAGAAGACTAAAGTCACTGGAATCAATCTGGATCTTTACTCTAAAAACCTTTCTTCTTGGTAAACTTAACCCTTCCCAGAGGTCCA
The DNA here is from genome assembly GCF_042186555.1 of Aquarana catesbeiana. Lineage (NCBI taxonomy): Eukaryota > Metazoa > Chordata > Amphibia > Anura > Ranidae > Aquarana > Aquarana catesbeiana. The sequence goes on along the minus strand of NC_133325.1, from coordinate 214,927,911 downwards.
TAGGAATAAATTGTATTGCAGTTTTATTGCACGCACAGGCCCACACAAGAACTTTTTGAAAATAAGTTCTGTAAACAAGTGAACAATATCTAATTTGATCTAAGACAAGTGACTGGGATGGGGAGTAGAACTGAGGGAGCCTACCAGACTAGTTTAACTGTACTAAAAATATAGGAGATGTGTACTTTTTGAATATCCATGTTCCTAATAAGCTTAAAAAACATTTAGGTTGACTGTGGGAGTGTTGTAGGGCAGTGGAAATAGATGTATGCAGACTGCAGGCACATGAAGCCATCATGGGACTTAAGTCTCCATTGTGCATGTTTAGTATATTTGTGTATATTGAATGGACAAAGATGTCTGTGAACCGTGATTTGATATATTAGTAAAGCAAGTCTCAAATCATCCATTCAAGAAATCTAACTATGTATGCATAGATTTATTTACAACCAAAATTATAGAGAATTAAATAAAATAAAAAAAACAATATAGAGTGTTATCTGAAATAAATGTTGTGTGGTCACACTAGAAGGGATTTGTTTTGCTGATTTAGGATTTCCTGCATGCAAGGTCTGGTTATCTACAGCCAACATAAATTTGTGTTACATTCTTATTCTTTCTTGACAACTCAAAAATCTACTGTAAGAATTTGCTTGTCTCCGAGGTAATGTGTAGCCACAAATCATCTAAATGTAGTGACAATTAAACCATATCAGTTATGTCAGCTATTGTGTCTAGGAGCACTGTTGCACATTTGGTTTCAAAATTTTATTTCTTTCTTCCAGACAGTATTACATTTACCTGTCTCAATTAAATAATTTTAAAGCCCCAAACACATAACTAAAATGCTGTCAGTTTTAGGCTGCTTGCAAGTCTCTTTTACGTGGTAATATGAATTGTCACTATAACATCAATCAATTCATTTGGTCCTATTTTATCATGAAAATGTTAGTGAGATTGCATTTTCTGTAAAAAAAGATTCAATTTAGCGTATGTACACTAATGCTCTTCAAAAGCAATACTCTGTATTTGCTTACACATTCCTTCAATACCAGGTGTTTTAACATCCCTATATAAGAAAAACACATTTATAAAATAATGTATTCACCATAAAATTGCCAGAGATACAGTCCTAAAAAAGTACCAGGGTTACAGGGCTATAATGTTTGTGATTGTGATGGGCAGAGCTGTCCTCGGAATTCACGAGAAACCTACAAACCTTCTGTCTGTTTTTTATCTTTTATCTGCACCCTAATTTTCAGAACCATGCCCTGTGGTTTGCAGATATTATATGTGCTGTATGTGAAAAAAAGCATTTTATAAATAAAATATTTACATAGAAATAAACAACCCACAGTAAACACTGCTTTTAGCGGCCATAAGTACAAAGCCAGCTAGTGTCAGCATAAAAGCTGAAGATAGTGGTGTGGTTACAAGTGAAGGAGTCATAGAAAGAAAGAGAAAGAGTATATGAGTTAGAGATGAGAGATGTGGCAAAGGGGATGCTAGGAGATGGGAAAGATGTGAGCAGGAATTCAGGTTATAACTCTTAGGAGCCCATTTCCCCAAAATTAGGTAAACACCTAAATAAATAACAAATTTTACTTGAAACTAATGTCATAAATAGAAGAAGAAACTGACTATAGAATAAAAATGGTTATATTTGTAATAAACTCCTATATCTAGTGCAATTTCAGACTGACAATGCTATTATAAGTGTAGAAATGTTTGGATGTAACTTGAATTTATAAATGTTTCAAAGTTTACAGCAGATGCAGTCAAATTTGTTTCTTTTGGGATTTAATAATAGATACTCTGAACATGGTAAATACTGAAAAAATCAACTATTTTCATACACTAGAAAACTGACCATTATTAGGAGAAGTGTAAAAGACAAATAATGATGTCATATTTAAATGTTAGTTGTAAAGTTTACTTTATTTTTTTTATTTTTGGCTTTTATCCAACGTGAAAGAGTAGACACATAAGCAAGATGTTAAAAGACACTTTAGATGCTTTGTTTTGTCTGACTCCAAGGTTACCTTATCTCTCTACAATGTATCTGCTGAGCATTTACACTGTGTCATGATGTTAGAAACTTGAAGAATTAGATTAGAATGAAAGTATAAGCATGCAGTTATTACAATACACACTGAAAAAAGACTCATAGACAATGGAGCAATATATTAATTTCTTTGTCATATAGTGGTTCCAACTAGTTATATAACATTGTAGCTAGCTTGATTTCTACATTAAAAAAATCTTTGCAGTTGAAAACAAACAAATTAATCAAAATAAATATTTTATTACAGTTTCTTACAAAGCCTTATAATAAATTCCATTTATAAGAATGAATTACAATTATAACTAAGGCCAGAACATTTGACTTAGTTTGAATAGAGGGCTTTAATGAAGCATTTTTCTATTTAAAAAAATGCTGTCATGCTTGGTTCAAAAAGAACTTTCTTTTAAAAGTATATGAAAACAGAAACAGAAAAATAACAGGGACTTCAAACATATTGATAACGTATGTGTAAAACATGTAAACTGAAGGGATATTTGTTTGGAACTTTAAATGAAACGTATGGAAATATACACCTCCATCACTGTATCTGTATGCACAAAAAAAAGGAGGGGGAGGAGGTGTGGGAATTTAAATGATGTGTGTATGGCATAACTAGAAGCTATGTAAATGGTAAAAAGCATGTTTGTTTATTCTCTAAAACAATAGGTGGCATGACACATTACAGTTGGTACATACATAATACATAACAATAATATATTGCGATGCATATATACATAGAATTGCAATGACAGCACAGCACATTGCATTATGAGGCGTAAACGATAGTCCTCCATGTCATAAAGTTGATTAAATAACAGAATAGTGTGATGTGGTCTAATTGAGAATTTTTTAAACCATCTATAAAAGGTATATGCATCAAGATAAGCCCGACGTGTTTCGTGGATTCGCTCCACTTCACCAGGAGCGGATGCATCAATAATATATCAGCTAGAATGGAGAACATGCGATACTGCAAGCTGAGGGCTGCCTAAAATGTCTGTCTCTGGAGCTGTAGTGACAGAGACCCGTGGAGAAGTCGGGGCGCACACATATGGTCCCCAGAAAAGATATAAATAAATGAGAAGTGTCCATGTAATGGTCTGTAGGAACCAAATTCTTAATTTACTCATGTTTGTACAGAGAGCCATAATCCAAAATCACTAGTGCAGTGTGAATGAGATGTGCTGCCAAGAAGAACCCAAAGAATTAGATTAGAATGATAGTATAAGCTATGCAGTTATTACAATAGTGTAAATGGGGGATATTACTGTGCTAGCCTGGTGTGTGAAAAGCAAAAAAGCTGCTACATAGGAATGTGACAAAAATTCAATATAAAAGGCTAGTATAAATGTAGCGCTAAGTGATAGAAAGCAATAATTTATAACAATATACCAAATAGTATATCAAAATAGTGCAAACCTATGATGAAATCAATCACAAAATAAAATTAACATGTGAAGATATGTATATATAGTATATAAAAAGTGGAAGGTCCCAAAAGGTGGAAAGACCTTAAAGGTAAACATATATAGCGTCTGCCATAAGAAAAGTTGTTGTACCCTCAGACATGGGGTACAACGGCCTTGGCAGGCATGTAGAGCACCAGGGGTAGTGTGTTCTCCACCCAGGATAACGGGTATGTACTCTTACCGGAAAGAGGGGAAAAGAGGGTCAGTGACAATGAATCATGCAAGAATGGCCCAATCAACAAACTTCCAGAAACCATCCAGGGAATCTGGCGAACTCCAAGCAAGGATCCAGAAAATCATGCAGATGCTGGAACTCAGATGTTAAAGAGCCGGAGTGGAAAGTCAAAAACTCTCATCAGAGGGGATAGATATAGAAAGAAAAAATGCCTCCATATGGTGTAGGTGAAAAAGGTGGATTTTATTGAAAAACCCAACATTCATCACGGAATATAAAACTGTGACAATAGAATAAAAAGTAATGTAAGAAGCTGAAAGCCAAGTCCGACGTGTTTCATCCCAATGGACTTCAACTGGGGCATACATCGGCTCCCCAACATTGCACATATTTATAAAATGCAAAATATACTCAATATGCAATATACTCAAAAATGTGTCTGTTCCCATTGTTTCACTCCCTCTTGTGACAGCTCCAGCAGATGACTGCTGATATACATAAAAGGGCAGAGTCTACTGCTGTCAGGGCTGGCTCAGCCCTACCTTCTCTGAGCTGGCCACTCAGCTGTCGGCTAATTGCCAGCTCTCATCTCTCTCCACAGTTAACCAGCTGTTGTGGATCTGCTTGTCAGTCCTGCCTACTTAAAGATCTCCAGCTCACGTCATTCCTGTCTTCGCCTTCATCACATCACAAGAAAACCATCTCCTGCGTTCCTTTTTAACCACTACACATCCGCGCTATGGCCGAATGACAGCCACAGTGTGGACCTGAATTCCCGGGAGGCCGTCATATGACAGCCTCCCCTGTGCACGCTCCCTGCGTGCGCCCTACAGGGCGCGCGCCGAGCGCGATGTGATCACCGAGTCACTGAGACTCGGGTGATCACCGATCCAAGTAAGGGGCCGGTCCTGGCCCCTTACCATGCGATCAGCTGTCAGCCAATGACAGCTGATCACATGATGTAAACAAAAGATCGGTAATCGTGTTTTTTTTTCTACTCACGCTGACAGCGTGAGTGGAAAAAAAAGCCGACCACCAGCTCGGATGTGAGGGACATCAGTCCCCAAGTGGAAGAGGCACATCTGCCTCATCAGTGCCACCATAATAGTGCCATATAACAGTGCCCACAGTGCTACCTAACAGTGCCCACAGTGCCACCTAACAGTGCCCACAAGTGCCACCTATCAATGCCAACAAGTGCCACCTATCAATGCCCACAAGTGCCACCTATCAATGCCCACAAGTGCCACCTATCAATGCCCACCTGTAGTGCCAATCAGTGCCACCTGGCAGTGCTGCCCATCACTGCCACCCATCAGTGCCCATCACTGCCACCCATCAGTGCCCATCACTGCTGCCTATCAGTGCCCATCACTGCCGCCTCATCAGCGTACATCAATGAAGGAGAAAAATGACCCGTTTTAAATTTCTTTATAACAAAATATTTAAAAAATTAAATTTTTTTTTTTTTTTAAATTCAGGTTTTTACATTTTTTTAACAAAAAGTAAAAACTGTAGAGGTGATCAAATACCACCAAAAGAAAGCTCTATTTGTGGTGAAAAAATGATAAAAATTTCATTTGCGTACAGTGTTGTATGACCGGGCAATTGTCATTCAAAGTGCGTCAGCGCTGAAAGCTGAAAATTGGTCTGGATAGGAGGGGGGTTTAAGTGCCCTGTAAGCAAGTGGTTAAAGATTGGCTTTGCTGACATCCCTTCTGGCTCCTTATCCTGCTTGCTGTTCCTCTACTTGGATCCCTGACTTCTGGCCTGGCTGATTACCCGATCTGATTACTGAACTCTGGCTTGGCTGACTACCTGATCCAGTTACTGGACTCTGGCTATGCTTTGTCTACACTTACTCTATTTACCTTTTTATTTTTATTAATAAACAAGTGTGATTTTACTGTATTTCTGACTCAGTTTGGTTCATGGTTTCTGACAACTGCATGATGTCACTAATCATATACAGTATGGACACCACCAATTGGTTCCGATGACGTCACTGGTAGTTATGGACGAATTATACCAGGAAGCTGTCATTTAAAATAACACTAGTCTAAGTGTCAATTCAGAGTAAAAAAAAAACACAGGTGACAGGCTTCCTTGCTAGCTTTAGCAATATATAATAATCCAGGTGAATGTCAGGCCTTGCTGCCTTCTTTGTATCTGGGGGATCCTGGAAACAGGATAAAAAGAACAAGAACACAAGAAGGGCACATCAGCCATATGCAATACCTAGGGTACCATGTATTTGAATATATGAAAACAATGCAATATACTTACAAACCCAGTTAGGTATTGGGCTTGGGGGGGGTGTAAGGGAATGGGAACAATTTTATATCCTTTCTATCTGGATTCTTGCCTGACTCTCCAGAAATTGTATTTTAAAAGGATCCACATTTTTTCAATATTTTTTCCCCTCTGTTTATTTCTATATTTGAAGTTCTATTAAGATAAGTTTATTTGTTTATGCATATGATTTTGTATTCGACAATATAGTGGCTCATGTTGTCCTCCTTTCCCTCTCCTCCATCTGTAGTTTTCTGTTTGTGGTTGGTAATTGGACCTTTAACGATTAAGAATGAGAATAATTCTGGGAGGGTAAACTAATACACTGTGGGAGGGAGGTTAAGAACTTGGAGATCAAGCCTTTATATAGTGCAGTGGTCTATCAATATGCCCAGCCCCTGAAGATGTCCCATCAGGCAAAACACATTTAGTTGATGCCTTTTGATGCCTCACACACTGCTGCTGAGATAATCAGCTGCATTTCCGTAAATGTATCACTAGCTTTTGTATGTTTTTATTGATGTAGTTTTAATAAAAAAACTTTTGCATACTACACTGTAGGAGAGGTTATTTTTGGAAGCATACTGGTGGGAAGTGACCATGGAGTGAGAGATTCATCCAGCCCAGGATGAGTTATATGTGTTTCATGATTTATTTTATGATGGTGTATCTTGGGTTGCAAATGTTGTTTTTTTTATTTAGTTGAGTTATGTCCATTACTTTATCATCATTTTTATTTTAGTCACTGTATTTACCTTATATTTGTTAGAAATTTGCATATATCAATTCCTTGCAAGTTGCCTCACTACCTATTATCTTTAGTGCAGAGCATAGCAGAACAAAAAGTGACAGTTCACTATCAGCTTTCTGTCACCTCCTGCTCTGTAATTTTGGTGTGCATTCCAAAGGCTCCAGTGACCATATTGGGATATCCAATGTAATGTACATTATAGATACCTCTTGATATGGGTTTACTATTAACGGTACAGTATATTGTGAAGGTTCACCCAGGTAAGCTAAGCATGCTGGCTATCATTGGGTACTTTTACCTGTCACTACTATCATTATTATCATTATCGCCACAGGGTGATTGTTGAAATGTGAGGCAGGGAGGCTTTTATTTAAAGGTACATCATCATTTCATTCACTTTCAATGTTTATGTTTTGTTTTGTTTTTAATCTTTTTGCTTTATTGTGAACCCTTCCCCTCATTAGGTTTTAGGGGGTGTGACCTATTACTAATCCACACTCCTATTTAAACACATCCAAGTCTGCAGTCAAATAGCTCTAAAGAAGAGTAATGTACAAGGCTGGTGTGCCCTTCTTGTGTTCTTTCATCCAGTTGCAGAACTGCTATTATGATGATGAACAATAAAGACAAGCTGATTCATTTTTTAGCACTTTCAAAAACAAGAACACAAAAGAAAAAGGAAACATTTGACGTGAAGTTAAAGTCTATTTTTTAAAATTCTTCATAATAAAGTGGTATATTAGTAACTTCTTCATTTTGTGTATATACTATTATGAACTTGATTTTCCTCTGTATCAGCCAATCGAGGTTCCCAGGGTACACACAAGGAGACTTAGTAATGTCTGACAGATGCAACATATATGTGCTTGGAAAGAAATAAACAAAATCAAATATATTAGCTTTTCTTATAAGCATGTTTCCTTTGGATCCTTTGAGTTACATGAACAAAACATCCACCTCGAACCTCTGCAGAAAGTATTGCCAAGGAAATCATTATAGAACATCACTGTGAAAAATATTAAAGCCAAAAATATGAGCTATATTAGAAAAAGCTAAAAATACCACCCTCAGACATGTATGTGGAAGGTTTCAATGGATAATGAAATTCATTACACTTCTTTTGAAAAGTATACCAATATATATTTATTTTTTTTTTTGGTCTGGATGATACATGCATGATACATAACCTCTGCTAACCTCCTGAAAACCTCCTGAAAACCTCCTCCCATTCATTCACGTGTGACTTTTCACACTGGGGCTGTGCGCTAGTGGGACGTTCGGAAAAGTCCTGCTAGCAGCATCTTTGGGGCAGTTTGGGAGCGCTGTATTTATTACAGCCTGAAAAGTGCTTTGAAAGCGCCGCAGCATGGGAATTTTTGAACCCCTTCTTTTGGGTTCAAAGTGCCCCACTAGCAGCCGAAAAGTGCTGCTTAAACAGCACCACTTAAACAGCACTAAAGCTCCGCTAAAACAAGTGGCGCTTTAGGGCTAATGCGGCTGTGGCCCCAGTGTGAAAGGGGTCTTATACTTACACAGACACTTGTTACATGTCTGCAGTTTGAAACTCTGGCAATTGTCTTTTGTAGCTACATATGAATATATAAGGTGATTGTAAACTATCACCTTGTAAAACAACCCATTCCATTTAAAATAGAAAAGAAAGGCAAAACATTTGCGTATAGATAAAAAAAAAATAAAACATAAACACCCTTTTTCCATTTTCCATTCTCAGCTGCATAGGAGCTGGGGAGAGGAGAAGCAGCAGCACACTGAGTTTCCCAGTGAATGTCAGTGCAGGGGGGGTTGCCAGACAATGTCTGATCATTGGAGGAGAGCACACTGAGTTCCCAGAAAAGCTAGCCACGGTGTGTTCTCCTGTTTAGTTGGTCAGTTTGTAATAGGAAAGCCAGGGGGCTAGCAGGAATGCCAGGGATTTCACACAAAGGAAGCAATACAAAGAGAAGAGGATACTTTTTCATACAAGTACATGGTACAGCAGGCACATATCAGGAATATGAAATGTTGGGGTAACAAATGCTTTAAGCCCATTTACTTTATAGTTGCAGCACTCCTGGTAGACTTGTCACTTTAATTTTTAGTACAAAACTCTATTCAGTTATTAAAGGAGAAGTACAGCCATTGCTTTTTAGGCTGTACTTCTCCTAGTGCAGTTCATTCTGCACTCCTGTGACCTGTTTTCTGCTGACAGCCGGCTGAAGTGAGCCACTGAAGACAGCCACTCCCGCAGGGAGGAGCCGAGAGCCAGTGACTGAAGTTCACCAGCTCTCTGCTAACTGTGCACTTGTGCACTGAGAACTGAGTGATCAGTGGTGTTTGATCTCTCAGTTCTTGGCCTTAGAGCCAGTGGGGGACAGATGCAGCATCGTACTGATGCTGCATCCACCTAGGTATGTATGATGCTACAAAAAACATACTCCTCTTTTAGGACTATTTGAAGTCTTTGGCCAAGGAAAAACATCTAATGGATGCCCCTACCCATAAAAGTGTAAACATTAAGTAATACAAGAATCAAATCAAAACTGTCCCTCTGAGATCTGTAGGAAAAATTAGGAGATTGGAGTAAATAAAAGCTTGTGCACTACACATGACAAAAGCCAATTTGTTTATCTGTGCAAAGTTAACATGGATTACAGTCTCAGGATGAATGTGATACAGGTGAATGCAGCAGTCAGTGAACAGCCACTGAATCTCACAAGTACAATGAAGAAGCCTGTAGGTAAATCTTATAGTTCTGAACCTGTGTTTATAAGGATAATGGCCCTTTGTATTCCCATTTTTGCTCATAATTTATGTTAATTGAAATGATCATTTAAAAAAAAAACAAGAGATTAGGTTCACTCCCCATAAGGTGTCTAACATCTGTGAAATCTTCTGATCTCCTATGATCAACAGCTCCATTTAGTGGTCAGAATGTGATATTATCCTAATTAAGATATTTCAGGAAAATACCGCATTATGGCCACTAGAGATAGCTGACAATCATAGGAAAGAAAATTTAACATTACATTTCACAAATAATACACACATTATGGGGATTATACACAACAACTGTTCAAATGCTGAGACATTCATGCAGTCATTTTTTATAAATAGACCCCCTAAGTGTTAGGCCTTTTCTTATGGACCCTTTAAGTTGACTACTATTATTTGTCCATCCTTATGCAAAGGGTTTTATTTGGATGCATACACACACTGCTTTATGTGCCTATTCTTACATTTTATTGTCATTACAGACAGAGCAGAATGGTTTACCATGCATCAAGAATGCATCAAGAACTTTTCTGACTCTGAAAGCTCATGGCGGAAGTCACATAAATATAAAGGAATAATTTGAAGAAATCATTAATTACCTACTGTTCCACAGTGGACTAGACACTTTAAGTCGAAACTAGTTTGAAGCTGAAACCCTTGCATCCAATGCAGGCATACCATTGGCAATGAAGTATAAAAGCTAATTGTGTCCTGCTTTTAGTTGATTTAACAAAGACAAAAAAACTGTTCATGTTGAAAGGGAATTTTTCCTTAGCTTAGTGAATTTGGTGAACATTCACATTTGCAAGAATACCCAATCATGTGCAAGAAAAATCAAATAAATATTTTACTTGCACATGATTGCATGACATATGTTAGCAGAGATTTACCTCATTCACAAAGCTAAGGGAAAATTCTCTTGCTTTGTAAAAATTGCCAAATTGAATCATTTATTTGTCTTTGGTTATTTAATCCCACATGTTCATAATTTATGTGTGGAGGCTTTTTGACCTCCATTTGCTCTGACAATTATAATTATTTCCGTCAACATATATTTCTGGGAAAATTATATTTGGATATCTTATATGATATTGTTTGTTTTTTATTCATTTGTGCCTAGAAGCTGATTAATAAACAGTTTAATTAGTGCAATTAGTTTTGTTCCAAATTAGTTTTTTGTTAAAATTTGGCATATTCGTTAATTCGGAAACATCTAAATTAATGAAAGACCTTTTAATAATTTTTTTCAAAAACAAATTTTCTAAAAGAATGAAAATTCAAAAGAACGAAAATCCAAAAATCCGAAAATTCGAAAGAATGAAAATCCAAAAATTCAAAAGATCGAAAATCCGAAAATAAGATTGAAAATCCAAAAATCCAAAAGAACAAAAAACATTAAAAAAATCTGAAAATTCAAAAATCCGAAAATTCGAAAGAATGAAAATCCAAAAATTCAAAAGAATGAAAATCCAAAAATTCGAAAGAACGAAAATCCTAAAATTCAAAAGAATGAAAATCCGAAAATAAGATTGAAAATCCTAAAATTCAAAAATCCAAAAGAACAAAAAACATTCTATTATAATTAACCACTTCAGCCCCCTTGCGATACGGCACTGCGTTACTTTAACAGACAATTGCGCGGTCATGCAATGTTGTACAAACAAAAAAAGCAACAATTTTGAAAAAAAAAACAGTATTTTTTACATTCTGCTATAAAACATATCCAATAAAAATATGTAAAAATCGAATTTCTTCATCAATTTAGGCTTATTTGTGTTCTGCTACATATGACAAAAAATGCCAATTAATGTATATTGATTGGTTTGCGCAAAAGTTATCATGTCTACAAACTTTGGGATAGATTTAGGGACTTTTAATTTTTTTACATTTTTTACTAGTAATGGTGGCGATCAGCGATTTTTAGCGGGACTGCGGCATTGCGGCAGAAAAATTGGACACTAAGTGACACTTCTTGGGGATCAGTGACACCAATACAGTGATCAGTGCTAAAAAAATGCACTGCCACTTTATAAATTACACTGGCAGGGAAGGGGTTACCATCAGGGGCAATCAAAGGGTTAAATGTGTTCCCTTCCCTATGTGTGCTTTCTAACTGTGTGGGGGATGCTGACACTAGACGAAGAGAGGGATCTGTGTTCCTGATTAGTAGAAATCACAGATCTCTCTCTTCCACTCTGACAGAATGACAGTCTGCCTTGTTATGCAGATCACTGTTCTGTCATTCCCCGAATGATCGTGGCCACAAGACCCACTGATTGGCTCCCGCTGTGTCCAATCACAGCGGAAGCGGGTGACTGGCGATGAGGAAGAGGAAGAGGAAGAACTATATTAATAGTTATACACTATTAAATTATAGGTAGGGGAATTTCCTTTCAAATTTGTTTCAAATGTGACTGTTAGTGAACGTAACAAATATAAATTTATCCAAATTTACGAATTATCAAAATAACGAAAACTGCATCTATATGAATGGAACGTAACCAATAAAAAAATTTCAGAATTTACGAATTATCGAAATAACGAATACCGCATCTATACGAATTGAATGTAATGAATTCAAATTTTTCAGAGTTATCGAAATAACGAATACCGCATCCATATGAATGGAACATAACAAATTAAATTTTTTCGGAATTTACAAATTTATTCGAAATAATGAATATCAATAATAATGATTGATCTGAAAAATGAAAAAAAAAAAAAAATGGATAAAACAAAAAAAAAAAAAAAAAAAATTTTGGCAGTGCACATGTCTTCTGAATAAATGTGAGATACTACAAGTAGAGGGTTTTTTTCATGCTATATGTAATATAGAATCTGTTTTAACTTTTTCTTTGACATGAAAAAAGTAATGTTATAAGTATATATTGTATTTTCTTTGCCTAGTATGCAGATGAGAGGAATATATGCTGTACTGTTCCAGAAGGATTCAAACCCATACTTGAAATTCATTGTTGTGCTAAGTCTACTGACCTTAATATTTAATGTAATGTAAGTTATCATGTCTACAAACTTTGGGATAGATTTAGGGACTTTTAATTTTTTTACATTTTTTACTAGTAATGGTGGTGATCAGCGATTTTTAGCGGGACTGCGGCATTGCGGCAGAAAAATTGGACACTAAGGGGGTCATTTACTATAGCGCCAAAAAATTCTCCTGCAGTACCAAAAAATAACTCTCAAAAAAGGCCAGGAAGACTTCATCTCTCAGAAAGTCAGCGCTAATGCAAATGGAAAGCAGCGCTATTGCGGCAATAATGCCTGTCAGATCACATATGCTGGAATAGTGGAAGTCAGTGGGGCTCGAACCTGCAAAATCCAAAGTTCTCACTGAAGGCTTATATGCAAGTTCTTTGCCATAAAAAGTGTTTGGGGACCCGGGTTCTGCCCCAGGGGACATGGATCAATGCCAAATTTTTTTTTAAAAACGGCCGTTTTTTCGGGAGCAGTGATTTTAATAATGCTTTGAGTGAAACAATAAAAGTGTAATATTCCTTTAAATTTCGTACCTGGGGGGTGTCTATAGTATGCCTGTAAAGGGGCGCATGTTTCCCGAGTTTAGAACAGTCTGACAGCAAAATGACATTTGAAAGGAAAAAAAGTTATTTAAAACTACTCGCGGCTATACTGAATTGCCGGCTCGACAATACACATAAAAGTTCATTGATAAAAACTGCATGGGAATTCCCCAAGGGGGAACCCCGAACCAAAATTTAAAAAAAAATGACGTGGGGGTCCCCCTAAATTCCATACCAGGCCCTTCAGGTCTGGTATGGATATTAAGGGGAACCCCGGCCAAAATTAAAAAAAAAATGGCGTGGGGTACCCCCAAAAATCCATACCAGACTCTTATCCGAGCACGCAACCTGGCAGGCCGCAGGAAAAGAGGGGGGGACTAGAGAGCGCCCCCCCTCCTGAACCGTACCAGGCCACATGCCCTCAACATTGGGAGGGTGCTTTGGGGGTATCCCCCCAAAGCACCTTGTCCCCATGTTGATGAGGACAAGGGCCTCATCCCCACAACCCTGGCCCGGTGGTTGTGGGGGTCTGTGGGCAGGGGGCTTATCGGAATCTGGAAGCCCCCTTTAACAAGAGGACCCCCAGATCCCGGCCCTCCCCTCTGTGTGAAATGGTAAGGGGATACAAAAGAACCACTACCATTTCACCAAAAAAATGTCAAAAATTTTAAAAATGACAAGAGACAGTTTTTGACAATTCCTTTATTTAAATGCTTCTTCTTTCTTCTATTTTCTATCTTCTTTCATCTATCTTCCTTTGGTTTCTTCCTCCATCTTCTTCTTCTTCTGGTTCTTGTTCTTCTGGTTCTTCTTGTTCTTCTGGTTCTTCATCCGGTCTTCTCGTCCGGCATCTTCCTCAGCGGCGCCGTCTTCACTTCATCTTCTTTCCTCGGGCCGCTCCACATCCACGATTGGATGGGAGGCTCCCGCTGTGTGATGCTTCTCCTCTTCTGACAGTTCTTAAATAACAGAGGGCGGGTGACCCCGCCCCCCTCTGACGCAGGGCAGGTGACCCCGCCCCCCTCTGACGTCACGGGGAATGCCACAGGGAAGTCCCCATGCATCAGAGGGGGGCGGGGTCACCCGCCCTGCGTCAGAGGGGGGCGGGTTCACCCGCCCTCTGTTATTTAAGAACTGTCAGAAGAGGAGAAGCTTCACACAGCGGGAGCCTCCCATCCAATCGTGGATGCGGAGCGGCCCGAGGAAAGAAGATGAAGTGAAGACGGCGCCGCTGAGGAAGATGCCGGACAAGAAGACTGGATGAAGAAACCGAAGGAAGATAGAAGAAAGAAGATAGAAAATAGAAGAAAGAAGAAGCATTTAAATAAAGGAATTGTCAAAAACTGTCTCTTGTCATTTTTAACATTTTTGACATTTTTTTGGTGAAATGGTAGGGGTAATTTTGTATCCCCTTACCATTTCACACAGGGGGGAGGGCTGGGATCTGGGGGCCCCCTTGTTAAAGGGGGCTTCCAGATTCCGATAAGCCCCCTGCCCGCAGACCCCCACAACCACCGGGCCAGGGTTGTGGGGATGAGGCCCTTGTCCTCATCAACATGGGGACAAGGTGCTTTAGGGGGCTACCCCCAAAGCACCCTCCCAATGTTGAGGGCATGTGGCCTGGTACGGTTCAGGAGGGGGGGGCGCTCTCTCATCCCCCCTCTTTTCCTGCGGCCTGCCAGGTTGCGTGCTCGGATAAGGGTCTGGTATGGATTTTTGGGGGTACCCCACGCCATTTTTTTTTTAAATTTTGGCCGGGGTTCCCCTTAATATCCATACCAGACCTGAAGGGCCTGGTATGGAATTTAGGGGGACCCCCACGTCATTTTTTTTTTAAATTTTGGTTCGGGGTTCCCCTGTGGGGAATTCCCATGCCGTTTTTATCAATGAACTTTTATGTGTATTGTCCGGCTGCTGTTCTGCCGAGAAAGTTCCTCTCGGCGGATAAGGACCCCCCTCTACTGTGCAGGCGCAGCGCCTGCACAGTAGGAGCCGGCGGAAATAGCCGAAGCGAAATAGAGAAGAAATCAGCTGTACACGGCACCTGTAAGAGGGTCCCCCGTGGGCTCGCTTCGCTCGCCACTCTTTGGACACGGCCTCGCTTTGCTTGGCACTTTTTTATTCCCCCTCTAGGTCCACTTAGATGGTGGGGCTTCAGCCTGGACCCAGGGCGCAGGCGCCGTGTACAGATGATTGAAGATTTTCATCTTTGGCTATTTTCGGCGGCTGCTAGCCGTTGGTACTGCGCAAGCGCAGCACTTGTGCAGTACAGGGGGGACCTTATCCGCCGAGGGAACTTTCTAGTTTTAAATTACTTTTTTCCTTTGAAATGTCATTTTGCTGTCAGACTGTACTAAACACGGGAAACATGCGCCCCTTTACAGGCATACTATAGACACCCCCCAGGTACGAAATTTAAAGGAACATTACACTTTTATTGTTTCACTTTAAGCATTATTAAAATCACTGCTCCCGAAAAAACAGCCATTTTTAAAACTTTTTTGCATTGATACATGTCCTCTGGGGCAGGACCCAGGTCCCTAAACACTTTTTATTACAATACCATGCATATAAACCTTTAAAATTAGCAGTTTTGATTATTCATGACTTTAACCACTTGCCTACTAGGCCAATTCTGACATTTCTCTCTTACATGTAAAAATCATAATTTTTTGGCTAGAAAATTACATAGAACCCCCAAATTTAGCAGAGACCCTAGAGAATACAATGGCGGTCATTGCAACTTTTTATCTAGCACGGTATTTGCGCAGCAATTTTTCAAATGCGTTTTTTTGGGAAAAAAACAGTTTTGGGCTTTAAAAAAAAAACAAGAAAGTTAGCCCAATGTTTTTGCATAATGTGAAAGATGAAGTTACGCCAAGTAAATAGATACCCAACATGTCACGCTTCAAAATTGCACACGCTCGTGGAATGGCGCCAAACTTCGCTATTTGAAAATCCCCTTAGGCGACGCTTTAAAATTTTTTAATGGTTACATGTTTTGAGTTACAGAGGAGGTCCAGGACCATAATTATTGCTCTCGCTCTAACGTTCGCGGCGACACCTCACATGTGTGGTTTGAACAACATTTTCATATGTGGGCGGGACTTATGTATGCATTCGCTTCTGCATGCGAGCTCACAGGGACAGGGGCACTTTAAAAGTTTTTTTTTTTTATTGTTAATTTTACTTTTTTTATTTTAGCTTGACACTTTTTTTTCCCAAAAAAAATTTTTTGATCACTTTTGTTTCTATTACAAGGAATGTAAACATCCCTTGTAATAGGAATAAGCATGACAGGTGCTCTTTACAGTGAGATGTGGGGTAAATAAGACCCCACATCTCACCTCTAGGCTTAGAAGCCGAAAAAAAAAAAAAAAAAAAAAAAAAAGATCTCTGCTTCCCAGTCGAAGCGGCGCCGTTTTTTTTTAAATTTAGAGGCCGGGCATGACGTCATAACATCACGCCCGGCCTCCGAACGATCATAGAGATTCCGGCGACCATCTGGTCCACCAGAAATCTCTATGCTAAACATCCGGGGCTGGCGGATCCTGTGACCGACTCACCGATCGTAGCGGTAAGTCGGTACAAGCACCGGAGGGTGGCGGGAAGGGGGGGGACATCCCCTCTCGCCTCCTGTTAGAATGATCAATCAGTGGAACAGCCACTATGATCATTCTTATGGTGTGCAGATTCGCAGGCTCTAAAAGACGATATCTGGATGATGTCTGTAGCTACAGGCATCACTCAGATATCCCCACTCAAAGCCGAGGACATCATTTGGCGTACGGCGGGCGGGAAGCGGTTTTAATGGTGTTCGCACAAATTTATTTGTCTGTTCGCATGTTCTGCTGCGAACCGAACAGGGGGGATGTTCGGCCCATCCCTAGTTCTCATTAAGAATCATGGGGGTACAACTTGTCAAGCAACTCGGAAGTCCAAAGTCGCCCAACTGCGAAACAAGTCATATATATTTTAATAGAAAGGAGCACTCATTTATACTTGCATTTACATCAGCAGAACAAATGCAGGAAGTGATGTGTGCACATGGGCCAGAAGCAAATGTGTGGGGATGCCAAACAAATCAATGAACCCCACCCACACCAAATCTAACTACCAAATCCACCCCCGCAACGATTAAGCACAAGTACATATCATACCCTTATCCGGAAAATGAGCCGCACCTCCTCTTTGCTAAAGAGGGACCTCGCCATGTCCACCTAGATGGAGATCTTGACCAGCACAGGGACTTCTAGGTGATTACAATGACTTATTTCTGGGTCAGAAGGCGAAACTACACTCTTTTGATCGCTGCTGCAAATATTTGATCGCAACCACTATTAGAATTTTATTATTTTTGTTTATTTTCAGATATGCAAATTTGTATTTCTACTTATGATATTTAAAGGCGTTCGATAAGAAATGGTGTCCCTGGGTTAGCAGCAGGAGGAAATCGTTCAGCTGAAATCACACACTTTCATTCCCGCATGTCAGTCCTGACTGCAGGGGCAATTTCAGAGACATCTGTGCAGGTTTCTGCACTGATATCAATACAAATTGCACCCCAAAGTCACACCAATTAAAACAGTGCAATTGTCACCGCTTTGACATGTCAAATCGCACCAATGTGAACTAAAGCTGACACAAACACTGCCTATCCACCAGCTGAATTCATTACCTGCAATTCTCCACAGCCGTTATATATAAAGATTCTACCTTTATCATTTACTTGCAGGTGTGCAGAAGCCTAGTTTACATTGGAGCAATTTGTCATGCAATTTGAGAGATCAAATCGCATGACTATTGGCAGCAATGGCACTGTTCCAATCGATGCAACTTTTTTTGTGGCACCGCACCAATTTGCTAAAGTAGTTTCTGCACTACTTTTGCCGATTTCTGGTGCGACTTCAATAGACATTTGTGTATGAAGCCACACGGATGTCTATCAAGTAGCACCTAAAATCACGCTGACCTTGCTACTTTGAAATCGTGCTACTTCAAGTGAAGTAGTGCGATTTCAAAGTAGCATCAATGTGAACCAGGGCAAAGAGATTAGTTTTTTGGTGCACAAATACATATTGAAATAAAATATAAGAGATATTGCACTTTCCCAAAACCACCACCCACAAACTAAAGAGAAGAAAGTAGAAGAAAAAAAAAAAAAAAAAAACACCACAACAAGGCTCAATAATGTACTTTTATTTTACCAGCAGAAAAACAAAAAATTACATTTACTAGCTTCAAAAAATTTTGGACAGGATATATGGTGCTACATTTAGCAATGGAATTTTAAGGGCCCTGCCCATAGAAGCTTACAATCTAAAATTAGACAAAACCTTAGAGTGGACACAGCTTTAATTTCTGTGTATAATGGGCAACACATCACATTGTTATCTGCAAGATTATAGAAAACATACTTAACAGTCATTCTTACAAAGCATTCCCACATAATATTACAAAAGACTTATTCAAAACACCCACCACCAGCCCACAATCCACACATACATACATTGGTGACCATGTTCTGCTGGAAGCTGCATTTCGGTGTACATGATTAAACGAGATAAAAAAAAAAGAGTAGGTCAGCAGATGCTTCCAAACGATGTTTGCATGATCAGACAGGAACAATACACACACAACATTGACAGCATGGCCACATAAACCCACTTTTGATTGAAAAAATGCACAAGAATTTCATCAAATCTCCCAATAGCATTCCTTCTCCCCCACAAATCACCGCAAAAAACCTGACCTTCTCAGGCCAAACGAACCCCCTACTGCAGGCCTTTATATAAGAGAGGTTGTATTGTTAGCACACTGACACACCCAATAGAAGTACACGCCCACCAGTATCTTTCAATCTGTCTCTTCATGTATGTCTAAAGTGATTGCACCTGATGGGCAGGAACACATAATAGTGTTCGCAACTCTGTTAGCCCTTGGCTATGTGCATCAAATCTCCAACTACAGGACAAAGATCAAAGTCCATTTGCATCCACATAAACAAAGCAACAGTTTTCTAAGCATATGTACCCGTGCAGTGTAAACCCTAAAATTTTAATTGTCCAAGTCCCTGGGCATAATTAGTGCTAATAAACAGTAGCCTCCCTGGCGGTATTCCCGAGTGTGGCTCGGGGTTAAAATTCAGTCCCATTAGCGGTAACCCCGAGCCACACTCGGGATCGCATTGCAGGATCCTGGGGCGGCGTTACTTACCTTGTCCCCGGGATCCTGCGATGTCCCCCGCAGTGTCCGAGGGCTCCGTCCTCCTCCGAAGCCTCTCCGTGCCAGGCTCCGTCCCCTGCGAGCGGCGCGACGCACGGGGGCGGAGCCTGGCGGCAAATTCAAAAAACTGTCAAAATCATAACACATACAGTACTGTAATCTTACAGATTACAGTACTGTATGAAATGATTTCACATCCCTTTTGTCCCCAGTGCTCTGGCCCATGCCCTGCATGCAGTTTTACATGATATACACTGTTCTTTCTGCCTGGAAACTGGAGATTGTCCATAGCAACCAAAAAGTGTCCCTTTACGTCAAAAGTGGCTTTAGACCAGCTAGAAAACAGCGATAGTAAATTAGAACACTTGCAGAATTGAGCGATAGTGAATTGTGGGGAAATTTATTTTATTACTATTTTTTAAATTTTTTTTAATTATTTATTTTTATTTATTATATTATAATTTATGTTTTTGTGTTTCAAACTTTATCATACCCGGGATATCTACTAGACTCTGGTTTGGACAGATTTAAGTGTGTTATTGTTAAGATTTACAGACCTACAATATAAAACGCCAAATTTCCATGCAAAATAATGGTACCGCTTTCAGCACCTAAAATCCGAAATAATCATACCGCCAGGGAGGTTAACATCAGTCCCTGGCTGCAATGAGCTTCCAATATAAAGTCCAAAATTAACGTTCTTACATTAGAACCTATTTCGACAGGAGACAAATAAAATGCCAGCATGTCTTTGGGTTGTGGTGAGAAACCCACACAGGGATAACATATAAACTTCAACACAAGGATTAGCATGTTGGGGAATTGAACCAACATCCCAGGTGCTGCTAGACAGAATTGCTACCCACTTACCCACCAGGCATCCCCACACATGTTCTCTGCATCTCTGTGGTGTGAACCAGCCCTAAGTCCATAGCCATGCTCAGTGTCACAAGCAATATACAATATATTGGCCTAAGTATTGGGATGCCTGCCTTTAAACGCACATGAACTGTAATGGCATCCCAGTATTAGTATTGGGTTCAAAACTCATTTGGCCCACCCTTTGCAGCTATAACAGCTTCAACTCTTCTTGTCCACAAGGTTTGGGAGTGTGTCTATGGGAATGTTTGACCATTCTTCCAAGTGCATTTGTGAGGTCAGGCACTGATGTTGGACGAGAAGGCCTGACCTACAGTCTCCTCTCTAATTCATCCCCAAGGTGTTCTGTTGTGTTGAGGTCAGGACTCTGTGCAGGCCAGTCAAGTTCCTCCACCCCAAAATCACCCATCCATGTCTTTATGGACCTTGCTTTGTGCACTGGTTCAAATGATTTGGTGGAGGGGTAATTATGATGTGGGGTTGTTTTTCAGGGGTTGGGCTTGGCCTCTTAGTTCCAGTTAAGTGAACTCTTAAGGCATCAGCATACCAAGACATTTTGGACAATTTCATGCTCCCAACTTTGTGTGAACAGTTTGGGGAAAGCTCCTTCCTGTTCCATCATGTTTGCACACCAGTGCACAAAGCAAGGTCCATAAAGACATGGATGAGCAAGTTTGGGGTGGGGAAACTTGACTGGCCTGCACAGAGTCCTGGCCTCAACCCGATAGAACACCCTTTGGCTGAATTAGAGTAGAGACTGCGAGCCAGGCCTTCTCATCCAACATCAGTGCCTGGCCTCACAAATGCACTTCTGGAAGAATGATCAAACATTCCCATAGGCACACTAAACCTTGTGGACAGCCTTCCCAGAAGCTGTTCTAGCTGCAAAGGGTGGACCAAATCAAATTTTAACCCCACGGACTAAGACTGGGCTGCCATTAAAGTTCATGTATGTGTAAAGGCAGGTGTCCCAATACTTTTGGCTAAATAGTGTATCTGGAAAAGACTTACAATGGTGGTGGAACCCTCCTACACATAACTACTACATTTAGACATAATTATAGGACCTGGGAGATGAGACAACTTCTTTACATGAAGTAACATGGTTGGGATTTCGAACCCAGACCCTCAGGGATACTAAGCAGAAGTTCTAACCTCTAAGCCACGGAGCTGCCACGTGTGAGACCCTCCTACACATAACTACACATAAATACACATAAAAACACATAAATACTGCTTGAAATTTTGGTTCCGAATATGGGAAAAACATCCTCATAGATAGGCACCACATCCCTGAGCAAAGACTTAAATAATCATGAAGAGGACTAAAGGGATTTTAACGGTGCAAGTAAGCTGTGCATACGGAAAAGCTATAAATCTTTTCTCTTTAAAAAAACTGTTTATTGTTTACAATCAATTAAAAGGGAACATATATATTGTATAAAGTAACAGACATATTTCTTTTTACGACAATATAAGAACAAGGTGGTCAAATAGGGAGACAAAAGTGTACACTACAAATTCACAGATGGTAATTATTGCATACTAGCCCGACATGTTTCGCATTGTCGCTTTTTCAAGGGATATGCAACTGTTAAGTGAGTCATCCAACATTTTTAGTAATTCTACGAAAATAGAGAAAAGAAAAGTTTTTATATACAAACATAGATAATGTTCAATGTTGATACAACAGTTAATACAATGGAAAAACACGTGTTGTCACTCTGAAGAGTCCATAATGGCTTACCCCTAAAGTTGACCCAACAAGGCCTCGTCAGAGCCGGCATATACAGACCCAACCAGACAGGGCAGCAGGGAGGCTTGTTTGCAACCACAGGGAGCAGAAATATGAAGCTGTTATATGAATAATAAATATTCAGTGTCAGCGAAATTGTATACAAAGGGTTAATTGGGTTAAAAAAACCAAGGAATTGACACTTACGCCGATAGTTAATTAAAACTGTAACCAAGGATACAAATGATCATCGGTATCAGTGAAATGGTGGTTACAAGGGATATTCGGATGGTAAGTAATTGAAGCTAAAGAGTTGAATAAAACAAAGGATATTGTTACTACACAGAGGAATGCTGAATTGAATAATTTAGACTGATTGTATGTCTATAGGTGAGTAATGAGGGTTTACACGTGTATCATAGTGGTATAATTAGACTCCAATTACAAGGACACAATGTCTCAAAGTCTTCCAACTGCGACAGTAATAAGTACATATACAGTTAAGAATCTGTAGGGGTTCAATAAATAGGTAGGAAAGAGGATAGACGTGTAAATGTAGAGCAGGGTGTGGTGTACTCACCAGTCACTCACACTGCTAAAATCTGGCTTGCATCTTCCGGCGCTGGCAGACTGGACTGTCAGATATGCCGGTTTAAATACTACTCCCCATCAAGCCGGCGTGTGACACCACCAGCTCGATGCGGACGTGATGGCGCCAATGCGCATGCCCGAGAGGCCGAAATCCCGTCCTGACTCCAATTCCCATAAGGCGCAGCGACAGCAGAGGGAGCCGACATGCGCAATACAGCGCACGGCGCCTCCTCCCACCTGGAAGCCGCGTCATGGGGCGAGGGGGCGGGGGAAGGGCACAAGCAGTGCCCTACGATGGAACTGGTCCAACGGGGAGGCACGGCGTGGAATGGGCACATCTCAGTGGTGTGCCCCGGGCGTCCGTGTGGATGCGGCAGCCCCTCTTTGTCCCAGCATGGTCTGGGCCGAGAGCGGTCTAACAAGGATGGGCCAAAGGAGTAGCCGATTGAGCAAGAAGGGACCACAGACCTTCCAATCTCGATCGGCACATCAGAGGGACAACACGTTTACATAGGGAAATTAAATGCAGTTACATTAAGAACAAAATTGCATATATAATATACAGGGTTACACATAGCTGCACATTGAATCAACTAGTGAAAAACATATATAGCAAATAAATGCATTTATGGTGGAGACAAGTCATTAAATATAAATGACTAAAAGGGGAAATAAAGAGGGGAAGGGAGGGAAAAGTGGGTGGACGGGGAAATGGAGGTGTCTGATGGACAGTGACACCATAGGATTATGCATGGACAGCTGCATATTCAGAGGAAGGGCCTATAACTCAGGCTTTCGTTCAAGCCTGGGAAATGAGTGGCTTTGAGGGTGTGAATCCAGCGGGTTTCAAGCTGGAGCAGTGTCCGATCGACACTGCCCCCTCTTTCGTCCAGCGGGACATGCTCCAAAGCTCGGAACTTGATGGTACTGGGGTTAAAGTTGTGGTACAGACCCACATGCCTAGCAATGGCTGTATCCATTTGTTTTTTAAGGATGGGTTTTATGTGGTCTCTAATTCGTTTGAAGAATGGTCGTTTCGTTTTGCCAACATAAAAGCCACCGCAAATGCATTGAGCTAAATAGATTATACCCGGAGTCTGGCAAGACGCATTGAATTTAATTGAGTACCACGGTCCATTAGGGAGTAGAAAATGTGATGTGTTTTCTACATAATGGCAAATGTCACATCTGCCGCATGGAGAAATACCTGTATGGGGAGGTTTTTTGTTGGCACCGGCATCTTGAAAGTGACTATGGACTAGGCGGTCCCTCAGTGAGGGCACCCGTCTAAAGGTTATCTCAGGGGATGAATTGATGTATTTGCTGACTACTGAGTCAGCTGATAGAAGGGGTCAAAATTTGGTTACAATGCTTCTAATTTCACTGTGTTGGCTAGAGTAACGGGTAATCAGTCTGACTGTGTCAGATTTTTTGGGGGGTTTGATTGAAAATAATAGCGAATCTCTGTTTTGTATTTTAACCCTATTGTATGCCCTTTTGAGGCATGAGTGGCTATATCCACAAGATAGTAATCTTTTGTACAGGTCTTTTGCTGCTATCTGGAAGTCTGCATCCTTGCTGCAGTTGCGTTTTAATCGCAAGTACTGACTATAAGGAATACTCCTCAGCAAGGGGCCTGGATGTGAACTATCCGCGTGGAGGATAGTATTCCCGGCCGAAGGGGTATAGTGATGAATCTAATTTTCCATTAGCGTCAATGGAGATAGTAAGATCAAGGAAATTGATCGCAGTTGTGCTATATTCCATAGTAAAGTGAAATAGATACATACAATACATAAATACTGCATTTCTATGGACATACAAGTGATGGAATTACATTACTCAAGAGTTATTCTTCTTGATTTATTCTGTGATATTTGGTGTTTTTTTGTGGGTGAGAGTAGAATATTACCCTCAAATTTTTGGGAATTACATTTTGATTTCTGATGTTGTTACACATATCACATTTTTTGGGCTCAAATTATGAATATTTGGAAATAATAAAAAGCACAAAAAAATGTGATTCATTTTAAATTTGCATCAGCAATGGTATTGTTTGTGGATTATAAAGACACCTGTGTGAGTTTGGGTTAAAGATAGTTGTGAGATGAAGAGTAACAAGTGAAAGTGACAGAGAAAAATATATTTCCTTAAAATTAAAAAATAATGTGTCTGCGCTAGAAAAAAATCACTACACTCTAAGTGCAGTATTAATAAACATAAGCAATCTGAGTGTTGAAATAAAATATAAAGTGCACAATACTATATAAACAGAAAATGTGAATGATCAAACAAAGTGACATATCAATTGAAATAACAAATAAATACTGGAGGGTATAACAAATGGTGAATAAATAAAGTCCAAAAGTGTGAATATCCAATGATATAAAAGTGCCCGAATAAATTAGTCCCAAAATTGGGTGATTTTCACATATTCTATCTTCCAAAGTGTGCCACCAAGAAACATGCTGTAGTGTCTTCCAGCCGCCCCCACAGGTGTATATGCTCACCTTCCTGTGTGTGACACAGCGATTAAACTATGCCAAACAAAGCCTTGGAGCCACTCCTGTGCTCATTAGGAACCAGCTGTACAAACTTCCAATGTTCTGCTGCTGTAATGCTCAGTGGTAAGAGAAGGAATAAAATAAAGGACGGCAGAGGAACCTTCATCTCTCTTCTTTAAAACTTCTAACAGGACCTTGTATCCACCCCGCTTGCTGCCATGACGAAGAACTACATCAAAAACAAGAAAGATTCCTTAAAAAAGGAGGGGGGGGAGGGAACCCCAGAACAAGAAAGGGGGGGAGGGTGGGAAATTTTCTCCAACGTTAGAAGTTTTAAAGAAGAGAGATGAAGGTTCCTCTGCCGTCCTTTATTTTATTCCTTCTCTTACCACTGAGCATTACAGCAGCAGAACATTGGAAGTTTGTACAGCTGGTTCCTAATGAGCACAGGAGTGGCTCCAAGGCTTTGTTTGGCATAGTTTAATCGCTGTGTCACACACAGGAAGGTGAGCATATACACCTGTGGGGGCGGCTGGAAGACACTACAGCATGTTTCTTGGTGGCACACTTTGGAAGATAGAATATGTGAAAATCACCCAATTTTGGGACTAATTTATTCGGGCACTTTTATATCATTGGATATTCACACTTTTGGACTTTATTTATTCACCATTTGTTATACCCTCCAGTATTTATTTGTTATTTCAATTGATATGTCACTTTGTTTGATCATTCACATTTTCTGTTTATATAGTATTGTGCACTTTATATTTTATTTCAACACTCAGATTGCTTATGTTTATTAATACTGCACTTAGAGTGTAGTGATTTTTTTCTAGCGCAGACACATTATTTTTTAATTTTAACACTATACACGAATATGGAACGTGATTGAGTGTTTGCAGCTGGACTCCACTGTTCACTTATTACTCTATAGGCATTTGTCCGTAAGTGGCTCGCAAGGTTTTTAGTTATTATTCTGTTTCCAAAATATATTTCCTGACAGACTCCATGGCAGCCTACGTGTGGGTTAACCCCGCCTCCTCTCCAATGCTATAGGACCCCATACCCTATAAGACTGAGCTCACCTGAATAGACTGTGTTCCTTTTTTGTCCTCCTCCAATGGACCTACACACACGATTGTTCCTGTTACACGATTGTTCCTGTTCACGTCCGGTTGGATATTTCTGGGATTTGGCATACCACTTTGCGGTGCAGCTCAGGACCCAGCCACGGGCGGGCGAGAAGCTTTTAAGGCACTAGATACCCCACTGGTGGAGGGGAGGTTGCCTCTGTATGCCTGAACATGGACGCATCAATGGCTGGCAAGGTCTGCGACTCTATTTTTTCTTCCTATATTCATGGCAGTCGTTTCTATGTGTTTTTTGTTTGTGGCCCCTGTTTTCACTTTTACCAGTGCCTTTCTGTATCCCCAGCTACCCCTCATGGCGATTGGAACGCTTCTGCGTTCCAGCTCGCCGCAGCGCTTCCGAGTCATGGCCGCCACCGTCATTGCGCAGGCGCCGGAGCCTCAGCGCGAGGCTTGGCTCGCGCATGCGCAGATTGACGGGCACCCCGGCGGCCGTGCGGGCACCGTTCGGCTACCTCCCCACAGCGCAGGCGCGAGGTGGGGGGCGGTGATGTCACAGGCGGGAGATTCGAAAACGGCTGCTAGCTCCTGTCAAATGGGATCTCCCCAGGCAGTGAGCAGTAGCAGCTCCAGCCCCTCCAGCCTTGGTCTGCCCTG
Source organism: Aquarana catesbeiana (assembly GCF_042186555.1). NCBI lineage: Eukaryota > Metazoa > Chordata > Amphibia > Anura > Ranidae > Aquarana > Aquarana catesbeiana. The sequence continues at coordinate 214,901,166 of NC_133325.1, read as the reverse complement.
ATGAATGCCTCAGAGTGCCTAGTCCTTCTCCCTCAAGTGGAAACGTTTTTCTTAAAAAAAAAAAAAATAAATAATAAATAAAAATAATTAAATAAAATAAAAATAAAATAAGTGTATTTCCAAAAAAAAAAAAAAAAAAAAAGAGAAAAAAGAGATGGAAGTAATGTATAAGTATATTTCTTTACTATTTAAAAAAAAAAAAAAAAAAAAAAGGGGGTAAGCAAGATTATATAATCTTTTGCTCTTTTGGCTGGCTCTGGTACATTTTGGCATTTTCAGGTCTTTTGCAGACCGTCCGTCTCTTGACGTTTTGTCCAAAGGTTATTGACAAGTCTCTGCCTTCGTGTGGCCAGCCTTCACGCACATGGTACCTGCAGGTGAGGGGAGGGGTTGAGCTTACGGTTGCAAAGTATTGGCGTATTAATTTCATGTCTCGCCTTCCCCCTCCCCACATTTTATTTTTCAGCCTTCTCAGGTCGTGATCCAGAATGACAGAGACCTTGCCAGGCCACAACATTATAACAGCAGGGGAGATGTTCCCATTCCTCTTCCAACTAGAGGAGATGTTACCATTCCTCCTCCAACTAACTAGAGGAGATGTTCCCATTCCTCCTCCATCTTGAGGAGATGTTCCCATTCCTCCTCCAACTAGAGGAGATGTTCCCATTCCTCCTCCATCTTGAGGAGATGTTCCCATTCCTCCTCCAACTAGAGGAGATGTTCCCATTCCTCCTCCAACTAGAGGAGATGTTCCCATTCCTCCTCCAACTAGAGGAGATGTTCCCATTCCTCCTCCAACTAGAGGAGATGTTCCCATTCCTCCTCCAACTAGAGGAGATGTTCCCATTCCTCCTCCAACTAGAGGAGATGTTCCCATTCCTCCTTCAACTAGAGGAGATGTTACCATTCCTCCTCCATCTAGAGGAGACGTTCCCATTCCTCCTCCAGTCACTGCACCCACCGCCATGACAGCTGCTTGGATAACAGAGTCTGCTGGAGATATGGGACACGAGTTCCCGAGGGTAAGTCTTTATGTGACCGGTGTTATGCCTGGGCAGTTTTGGGAGTTAGAGACAGATAACAATGATGTGGAGTCTCTTGTGAAATGTGTGATGCAGCAGTCCCTAAGGAAATGGGATACATCTCACACATTGAGCCAGTTGTATATTCTACCTGGCTCCTTGGCTGACGTGGCCCAAAGGATCTGGGTCCTTCCCAGCCTTACGCTGCTTCTCCAGATTCCTCGGTTGGCGATTTAGGGGGGGACGAATATGTCGGAAGCCTTGACGTCTCTCGGGTTCCTCCACGAGTCAAAGTGATTATGGAAGCCCTTAAGTAGGTAGATCCTTCCACCCCCAGCTAAGCAATTCTTTAAGCGCCTGGAGAAAGAACACTCTCTCTCTCTCTGTTTTCTTTACGGAGTTAAAGAATGGGTAGTGGGGCAAGATGGACAAGAGAACTTCTATGTCATTCAAAACCTCCAGATTGTATCCCTTCAAGGTAAAAGAGCGAAGTATCTGGAAAACACTCCCCTCATTGATGCAGCATTGTTGCGTCTGGAAAAACAGGTTACTCTACCTTAAAAGATGCTGTGTCCTTTTGGACAGGCTTGAGAGAAATGTATCAAGACCTCAAGAAGGACGTATGAGTATGCCAACATGACTTGTAAACCTGCCCTGGCTCTAGCAGCTATGTCTAGGGCTACGGAAACCAGGACAGAGAACGTGGTTTTGTTCTCAAATGGAGTTTCAGAACACATAAGTGCAGCGGTTAGGGAGCTGGAGCTGGCGTCAATCCGATCCCCTTGTTGGCTTGGACTAAAGGGTCCTCAGTTGCGGTTCAACGGGCCTTATGGTTATGCCTTTCCCACGAGAGGCACCGTCTCGGTCTGAAGAGTCCCCAGTACAGAAGGTGCCGAACGCTTGAGAGAAGCTTGCTGTAAAGGCCTGCCGGGGCTTCTGTAAGAATTGGAGCAGAGGGCAAGTGCCCTTCCGAAAAACCCACTAACAACCAGGTGTCCGGTAGTGGTGAACCGGCTAATTCTTTTAGGTTACGCCCGCCCAGACAGTTCGGGCAGGGGGGGCTTGTCTGCTCCTCTTCCGGCACGCCTGGGTGGCCTCAATCACGACGGGTCGTCAAAATGGTTGTTCAAGCAACGTATGGTCCTTCACTGTTACTCCTCCACCCAGATTTATTCCACTCTGCTAAGCTCGGTTGGAAGAGAAGAAGCAGACGTTACTGTCCTACGTGGACTCACTATGGTCTCAGGGAGCAGTGGTACACGTCCCAAGGGACGAAAAACTCCAGGAGGTATACCTTCCCCTCTTCGTTATACAGTGCTAAACGATTTATGGCATCTAGTGCTAGATCTAAGTAACATCTAAGTAACAAGTATATAAATTCAGAAGATCCAAATATAGGCTCTGTCGACCATCTGTACGGACAGGCGATTGGCTAATCTCATTTGACTTAAAGATGCTTTCCTCCGTGTTCAGGTGGTGAAGGAGTTTCTCAATACCTCCGGCTCCAAGTTGTCAAGACCATCGACAGTTCTTCTACCTCCCTTTCGGGCTGATAACCTCACCCGAGTCTTCGCAAAATTCCTCTGGCCATAATGGCCCTCATCAGAAGGAGAGGGGTACGTCTTTATCACTATTCCTAGGTCCTCCTGTTGCTGTCCTAAGACAAAGTCCAGCTGCTGGTTCACAGGAAACAGTTAATCTCCACCTTGACCAGCTTCGGTTGGCTCCTAAATCTAGGAAAAAGACACCTATCCAGCGCCAGATGTTCTTTGGGGCCCAGTTTGCTACAGGCTCCATCTCTCTCCCAGTGGGGAAGATCACTGTCATCCAGGAGAGAATTTTGTGGTCTCTAATCCCTTCAGGGCTGAGGGCCTTATAGTGCAAGAATCTATCGGCTCGTCAGTTTCCACGACCTCTATGGTAAAGTGGTCCTTGCGGAGATTATTCCCTTTCCAGTCAGGTTTTCTGCAGTAATAGAAATCAGGAGGCAACAGTCAACCTATTCATCAACGATGAGGAGCAGCCTCTTCTGGTGGCTTCAGCGCAAAACCTGCCCAATTGCCACTCTGTTGCCCCACCTTACGTGTCAAGGTCATGTCCGATGCCAGCGGTACCGGTTGGGGAGCCCTCTGCAGATCGGATCTTGCTCAAGGGTACGTGTTCTCTCAACCCGGGCCAGTACATTATGGAATTTCGGCAAGCCTAGTGTGCCCTTCAGTACTTCTCCCATCTCCAGAACGGAGAATCAGTATTATTAAGAATGGACGACACCCCAGTGCTGTGGTAGATGTACTGGTGTTTATCTGTTTGTATGTCTTATACTCGACAAAAGAGATTTAAAAAAAAAAAAAAAGATGAAGATGGAAAACACAATGGCAATCTCCTATGTGAGGAGTCATAGAGGCACTCAAAGCTCCACACTATTCTGGGAGGTCGAGCCCTTCAGGTTTTGGGCTTAGACAACATTTCATCGGCCTACTTCCCCAGGGTCCAGAGCGTCCGAGCGAATTTCTTATGGCGCAACTGGTTAAGACATTAACGAGTGGTCTCTTCGCAGGCAGGCATTGAAGTGGATTCTGTCCTTGGGAGTCAATCCTGAAGTGGATCTATTCTCTTCCCAGGTAACTTCAAGCTGGTGAAGTGCTACACTCGGGGTCGTGGCAGCTAGGCCTCCAGAATGGATGCCCTGACAGATCAATTGAGTTTCAAGAGGGCATACACCTTTCCACAGCTCCTAATAATCCTCAGGTCCTTTCGAGACCTCATGCGTAAGCAGTCAAAATGGTGGCAGTAGCCCCTTACTGGCGGAAGCAAACCTTGGTTTCCCCTCTTGTGCCAGCTCAGCTTTCGGGACCCGTTGCATCTCCCTCTCGGGCCGGACTTTCCTTCTCAAGTGGCAGTCCTGCACCCTTGTCCGATTCGGGTGCAGGTCAAGGATGATTTCCACTCTCATGAGCTCTACGGGGATGAGCACGAGTTAGGTCTATAGAAGAAGATGGGCCAAATCGGTCAAGTTATCATATTCTTCGGGCAGATCAGGAAGAATTCCAAGGCTCAGGATATCTCCGGCTTTCTTTATTTGTCTCTATCCATCAGCTCTCTTAGAGTCCGAGTCTCAGCTTTGTCGGCCTTCTCCGGTGCTTCGTGGACTGTTCACCCTTTTATCCAGCAGTGATTCCGTAGGGAGTTAAAACTCAGCCCTCAAACTAAACCAAGGCTCCCCAATTGGGATCTTCCTCTTGTCCACAACTCACTGACTGAACTCAGTAAATACGGGGCCTTCCCCGCTTTTCTATTTGGAGACCTTTTGGCTAAAATAACTTTCCTTGTAGCTGTTACCTTGGCCAAGAGGGTCTCGGAGGTCGCGCCACTAAATTACAAAGAACCTCTTCTGTCCTTCTTTCCGATCCGGATTGTCCTTATTCCTAGACTCAGCTCAAATACAAAGATTACCTCAAAGTTCCATAAGGACCAAGGGATCATCCTAACAACATTCAGGACCAGGAGTCCGCTGAAGTTCATCCTCTGGACATGGGCAAAATTCTGTCGGTATACCTGCAAGCTGCTTCTCCCCTTTTTAGACACTCAGCCGACCTGCACTTTGGCAGTAACAAACTGAATTGGGCTTCAGCTAGAACAACTGCGGCCTATATCATCTAGTTCATCCATCAGTCTTTTAGAACTAGGGGCCTGGATCTTCTGGAAGCAGTGATGGCACGTTCAACCAGGGGTATAGCGACTTCATGGGCAGCAGCCCGGCATGTGGCTCCAGACATGATCTACAAAGCGGCCTCATGGGCCTCTATTAAAACTTTATCGTCACATTACGATATTGAGCATGCTTTGCTATCTTCTGTGGACTTTGGTTATAATTCCTGTCGGTTGACGGGTCAAATTGAAATTTATTGCTGTTTAGCATGCCCACCCGTGTGGATTGGCTAGTTATTTCCCACACGTAGGCTGCCATGGAGTCTGTCAGGAAAAAGGAAAATTTATTATCAAATACTTACCGTAATTTTCCTTTCCTGATGGACTCCATGGCAGACGGAGTCCCCACCCATCGGTCAAAGAGTAGGCTAGTTACGGAACACAGTCTATTCAGGTGAGCTCAATATTATAGGGTATGGGGTCCTATAGCATTGGAGAGGAGGCGGGGTTAACCCACACGTGGGCTGCCATGGAGTCCATCAGGAAAGGAAAATTACGATAAGTATTTGATAATAAATTTTCCTTTTTTATCAAAACATCAAAACATTCCACATTGTAGCATTCTTAAAATCAAAATATTTTAAGTAGAAGCAACAATGTTGCAAAGGAAAATTTATTTCACAGAAAGATACATTTCATCTCAACATTAAAAGGTTTTTTTGTGAAAGTTAGAATTGTTCCATTAGAATCAGTGACTGAAACTTCATTTGGACTAAATTAGAGCAGATTTTAACTTCCAAAAAATGTTCTCTAATTAGCTCTCATTTTGGTATTTACTATAGCTCCGGGTAAAAAAGACACTGGAGATAAAATGAGAGTTATTTTCAGGTCTGAGCATGCTCAGTTGTGTTGGCACCTAGTTGTCCAAAACGGGGAATTTTTCACTTTTCAGACTTTTAAAGATATTTCAGTGTAGAAATCACTTTTTCACACAGTTTAAAAGCAGATAATCTTTAAATAATATACCGCATATTTCAGTACCATTTAGACAATTATATCATGTTCTAAACATTATTTCCATGTGCAATTCTCTAGGTTTTAGCAGAGTAAGGGTTTGGGCACTATTTAGATTCAGGGAGCTATAGTAAATTCGATTTTGGGAGAATTTTCTCACCAGCGCTATAGTGAATACCGTTTTAGCGCAAATTAGTGCTATTAGCGCTAATTCGCGCTAAATTGCCACGAATTAGCACTAATTTGCGGCAATTTGCGCGAATTAGCGCCATAGCGCTATAGTAAATGACCCCCTAAGTGACACTTCTTGGGGATCAGTGACACCAATACGGTGATCAGTGCTAAAAAAATTCACTGCCACTTTATAAATTACACTGGCAGGGAAGGGGTTACCATCAGGGGCAATCAAAGGGTTAAATGTGTTCCCTTCCCTATGTGTGCTTTCTAACTGTGTGGGGGATGCTGACACTAGACAAAGAGAGGGATCTGTGTTCCTAGTAGAAATTACAGATCTCTCTCTTCCACTCTGACAGAATGACAATCTGCCTTATTAGGCAGATCACTGTTCTGTTATTCCCCAAATGATCATGGCCGCAAGACCCATTGATTGGCTCCCGCTGTGTCCAATCACATCGGAAGCGGGTGGCCGGCGACGCGTGCATGCGCCCAAGACCAGGAAGTGTGAACACATGGGTACATTGTTTCTCGCAGCGGGGCCGCCCTGCCACAGTATATGTGCGGTGGGTGGTTCGGAAGTAGTTCAATTATTACGAGAAGAAGAAGAAGAAGAAGAAGAAGAAGAAGAAGAAGAAGAAGAAGAAGAAGAAGAAGAAGAAGAAGAAGAAGAAGAAGAAGAAGAAGAAGAAGAAGAAGAAGAAGAAGA